>NC_141691.1:389444917-390819917 GCF_964263255.1 Lissotriton vulgaris | reverse complement strand
GGATTTCGTTTTGATAGCATTTCTTATCTGTGACAGGCCTGTGAAACGCTCCGATTCACAGTGCACTGCTGATGCACTTGAGTGCGTGTTCAGTAGTGTGTGAACTCGAGTTTCCCTACTTTATATTTCTTTGCAATATTATATATATATATATATATTTGGGGTACAGGGGTATTTTAAGGGTTCAGGGCTAGGTTTGGGTTTTGGGGTACAGAGGTATTTTAGGGTTCTGGGGTAGGTTTGGGTTTTGGGGTACAGGGGTATTTTTAGGGTTCAGGGCTAGGTTTGGGTTTTGGGGTACAGGGGTATTTTAAGGGTTCAGGGGTAGGTTTGGGTTTTGGGGTAAAGGGGTATTTTAAAGGTTCAGGGCTAGGTTTGTGTTTTGGGGTACAGGGGTATTTTAGGGTTCAGTGGTAGGTTTGGGTTTTGGGGTACAGGGGTATTTTTAGGGTTCAGGACTAGGTTTGGGTTTTGGGGTACAGGGGTATTTTAAGGGTTCAGATATAGTTTTGGGTTTCGGGATATAGGCACTTTTTTAGGGTTCAGGACTAGGTTCGGGGATTTGGGGTACAGGGGTATTTTTAGGGTTCAGGGGTAGGTTTGGGTTTTGGGGTACAGGGGTATTTTAAGGGTTCAGATATAGTTTTGGGTTTTGGGGTACAGAGTTATTTTAGGGTTCAGGGGTAGGTTTGGGTTTTGGGGTACAGGGGTATTTTTAGGGTTCAGGGCTAGGTTTGGGTTTTGGGGTACATGGGTATTTTTAGGGTTTAGGTATAGGTTTGGGGGTACAGGGTATATTTATAGGGTTAAGATGGGTTAGTGTTTACTGGTGTTGGGGTATTTCAAGGAGTAAGGGTGGGTTATGATCATGGGGTGCAGGGGTATTTAAAGGGAGCAGGGTTGACACCCGGAGCTGGAATGTACAGAACCTGGGAAGAAAAAAACAATGAATATTTGGGCACAACGCTTGCTTTTTTTCCGTAATCCCGCGCCCCGCACACGCCCCCAGCATACAATATGAGACATGGCATAAAGGGAGGAACGTAGCACACCCTCTCAGCGTTTGTCACTCCCCCAGCACACGCCCACAGCACAAGGCAGACACGCCCACAAGGGACTACTTTGCTGGCACGGTTCTTTTACCTTTGAAATGTTTATGGTGGGCGTCTGCATAGCCTATGGCCTTCTGCTGCAACTGCCCTTTTCAACGCTGTATTGGGTGTTGTGATTGGTGCTGTGGTTCCTGAGATTACCCGCCTCAAAGGTTTGGGCTCTCTCTTTATTATATTAGTATAGATATAGATATATAGATTTATATAGATGTATGGAGTTATCCCATCAAGTGCTCATAGGAACCAACGAGTTATTGTATTTTTTTTAATGTTGACCCAGAATTGCAGAGTTTGCACAAATTGCTAATTTTTGCACAGCGTTTACTGTTTACATATGTATTTATTGAAATATCAATGTATGGAGGTCAGAAATACAATTTTCAAGGTTCTTATTAGATGCAAATCATGTTAGGATTTTATCAATATTTATATATTTATATATTATGTATATTTATATTTATTCTGATTTGCTACATTTGCACATATCAGCATTTATACTGTTATAAAATTGCCAAAGGTAACGCAAAATCCAATAATAATCTCATTGAGAAAACTTTATTACTATTTTGACTCACCGCAATGATGTAGATACACTTGTGCAATTGCGAAGTCTTTCTTCTATGTTTAGTATTGGAAGCCACGTGACTCTCACAATGGGTGGACACCAAGCAAACTTTAAAAACATTGGCATTTGCTGTATTCCAATCTGTGTGATCAAGAGCACTTTGTGCTCAAAGCGCATCTCAGAGAGGAGGTCTAAATAAAATACCTACCTGACAGAGCCCGTCTATCTATTTTCGCCTGGAGTGGAAGTTCTGAGAGAATGCTTGGAGCAATATATACATATATATATATATATAACTCCGATCTCCTTGCTCTGCTTGTTTCCTCAGATGCCAGGTAAGAAATATATATATTCATTGAAAACACCATAGGTTTCATACATGGTAGAGGTAGCTTGACATTTCACTCATACAAAACCAATGAAATTCCCCCGTTCTTGTTAGTTCAGCTAACTATAACTTGATCACCCGCAATGCACTCATGACATGGTCAGTGTGACATCACTCATGACATCTCAAATGACATCACTGAAGACATTACATATTTTTAATATAAAGTGAAAAAAATGTGTTTAAAAAATATTAAAATTGTAATGTTTTATTTTTATTTATATATATTTTATATAGCAGGCAATGATATCCTATGGAAGGAAATTCAAGTTACTGGTAAGTACGGTTAAAATTACTTTTCAGGATCAATACAGGGCTGAAGGATGCAGCACTGACGTCTCTCCTGATAACAGGTGAGTAAATTGGAATTCGTAGTTCACCTGATTTTAGAGGAATATTTTGCTCAAGATTGAGGGAAGGGGGCGGGGCCTGAGGTGACATGTGTGCAAACACGCCCTGTGGCACGTTTTAAGTTGGGGAATTCTTTCCTCTTCAATCCTGAGGTCCCCTGTGGGCCAACTAGCCCACCAGGTACCTCCAGTATGCGCAAGGGAGCTGCGTTGCAGAGAGGTGTTCAGAGGCAATGCCGCAGCTCCGTGGCACTTACTGGAGATACCTGGTGGGCTAGTTGGCCCCTATGGGACCTCTGGATTGAAGAGGAATTACATATCACCTCAAGCCCCGCCCCCTACCTTCACCACTGTGCAAACACGCCCGTAGCACATTCTTTGTTGGGGTATTTAGTCCCCTTGCATACCGGGGGTCCCTGGGGGCCAACTAGCCCACCAGGAACCTCCGTGTGCAGAGTGGTGCGTGAATTCTTTTGGGGGGGATGGGCAGGGTACGCGTACCCTATGCGTATCCCGTGATTTTTTCAACAAAAAACATTTTTGGGGGGGCCTTGGGGGTCAGGAAACTCAAGTATTCGCCAGGGGGCTATCTTGCAGAGAGGTGTAAAAAGGGGGGTGGCTTCATTACACCTCTCTGCAACGCAGTCCCCTGGCGCTTTTGCAGAGGGGGAGCTAATTCCCCTTGAATACTGGGGGTCCCTGGGGGCTAACTAGCCCACCAGGAACCTCCAGTATGCGCCGGGGGCTGGGTTTAAGAGCGGTGTAAAAAGGGGCATGGCCTCTTTACACGTCTCTGCAAGGCAGCCCCCTTGCGCATACTGGAGGTTCCGGGTAAGCTACTTGGCCCCCAGGGACCCCCAGTATTCAAGGGGAATTATTTCCCCCTCTGCAAACGCACCAGGGGGGGCGCGTTTGCAGAGTGGTGCCTTAATTTTCTTTGGGGGATCGGCATGGTATGCGTCCTCTATGCGTATCCCGCGATATTTCCCCCAAAAATGTTTTGGGGGGTCTTTGTGGGACCCCCTGAGCAGGCCTAGGGGGTCAGGGTCTTTCTACCTTGCCCCCTTTGCGTCTTTTGCACACTTGTTTATCACTTTTCTTGTGCCTCGGTTCTACCGAGACACAAGATGGCTGCCAACACTTCCTGGTTTGGAGTGTTGACAGATAGTTTTCAGCCAATTAGCATGCAGCTCGTACTCGTAATGGTACACGTACGCGTACGGTACAACTTAGCAAATATATCTATGATTTTACTTTTGATTTTCTAAGGAACTAATGAATGGATTTACACCATTTAACAAAAAGCGTAATCTGCAAAACAAACTCTACTTTTTTGCCAAATTTGGTGTAATTCCATTCAGCAGTTCGGGCTGAAGCCTC
This sequence comes from Lissotriton vulgaris, assembly GCF_964263255.1. Taxonomy (NCBI): domain Eukaryota; kingdom Metazoa; phylum Chordata; class Amphibia; order Caudata; family Salamandridae; genus Lissotriton; species Lissotriton vulgaris. The sequence goes on along the minus strand of NC_141691.1, from coordinate 390,816,122 downwards.
ACCTAAAAGTCCCTATGGAAAATTGCATGGGACCCCCCTTTTTTCTCGGGCCCCCACTTGACGAATCACTCTGAAACTTTCAGGGAAGGAGCGGAGCGCCCCATCTTCTTGGAGAATTTTGCGAAAATTCGTCGGCCGGCTCCAAAGTTATTCCAAATAGAATGTTGCAGATTTCCTATGGAAACTAGGTCCTAACTCCATCATCCCCTTTGGTTTTGCGTTTTTAAATAAATGACTAATTTTCCCTAATCAATGTACATCAGAGTCCCACCTCAATCGGCCCCACTGTGTGAGACTGACTGGAGGTAATAGTTTGGGAAGTTGGATGTCCTTGGGGGTCAAATACCCCTCTTGTTACCTACAGTAAGTCCCACACAGTGGGTTTGCTAAGACTTCTTCGGAGGCCATGGCCCCTTTCTCCACCACTCTGCAAACGCGACTACTAGTTAAAGTAGCATATTTCGAATCCTCTGACTTAGAGGTAATTTTAATCCCCCTGCCCTATTATGTACTAGGGGCTTACAGAGGAGGTCATGCTAATCACAGGGGTACCCCAACGCATAGTGTTACCTAGTGTATGTAAGTGTTTTCACTGTATTATAAGTGTCTTTTAGCATAGCACTGGCTCTCGGCCTGGTTAGTCCGTCATTTACCACCAGTACCCATCAGAAAAAGTTGTGGGCACAGGATGATTTTGCAACCAGGCCCCCTTCAGCTCCTCTGTTGGTTGTTTCTGCACATGTCTTGCTTCTTCCTGCACTTTTCTTCATCTTTGTAGACTTCTGTTGCTTCTTTCTACATTTCTTTTGCTTCTTTCTGTGTGTTTTTTCTTCTTTCTTGACATTTCCTACCTCTGTAGGCATAGTTAGAAACTAGCATTTAAAAAACATTCGAAATTCACTGAGAAAACCATAGGTTTCAGGCATGTTATACTTAGAAATTAGCATATAAAAAACTTTAGAGATTCACTGAAAAAAACATAGGTTTCAGGGGCGTTATAGTTAGTTGGACATTTTAATCGTACAAAACCATAGAAATTCCCCCGTTATAGTTAGTTCTGCTGACTATAAGTCATGCCCCGCAATGCACTGCTGATGATGTCACATATTACATCACTCATGACATGGTCAGTGACATCACTCATGACATCACTGATGACATCTCAAATGATGTCACTGATAGCATCAGCCTTGTGATAGAGTGCCAGATCTCTTCTCACCCTAATATAACTTTTGATACACACACTCTAAAATGCAAAATACAATTTTCAAAACAATAGACACACCAATACTATTTAGAACATACCCATTCACTAATTCCAAGATCTACACACACATCCACACATTCAACAAAAGTCCCATACAGTCACTCATACATGCACTCACTCATCATATGTACTCATACACCTACCTATACATACACTTACACACCGCCACTCATCCATAGTTACTCACACACATAGTCACGCATTCAAAGAAAGTATCAAACATCCTTTTACTTGCGTTTACAGTTATACACACACCACCACACGTACTTCTACTGAAAGTAGCACATACTCTTAAACAATCATTTATAGAAACACATACTCATTTTTACAGGTAATCTTCCAATCTCTCACTCTCACTTATACTCACTTACATACACCAATACTCACACATACTAGTTAAAAACATATGTAGTTACTCATAAAGACACTACTGAGACAGTCATTCACTCACCAACACACCCATCCACACATACAGTCCTGCACACATGCTGTCTTTAACACATACAAACAGTGACTCACTCATTCATGCATTTATGCACAAAGTAATACCCCTAACGAACCATACAGACACTCTGACACTCATACTGATACTAAAACAAAAACTAATAACCCATATAGACACTCATGTAGCTACTCACCAACCCATGCTGCCTCTTATACACAAAGTGAGAGACTGATACAGATATTTACACATTTAAAGATTACTCACTAACCCATGTATTCACTAAGATACACTTAATCAGTCAGTTATACAATCAGTTTCACACCAACAAAATCATCCATTTAGACACTTATATACCCACTTATTCTAGATGTTTGATCCTACATCGCAAATCGTTTCAACGCATCCTTTTGCCATGCCGTTTCTACATTGCAATTGCTGTTACATTGTGTATTTTTTCACTGCATACCATTTTAACTGCAAAATGTTTCCCCCTCTGGAAGACAGCATTACTACGTATACGAATACATTGTGTTACCATTACAACTCGTTTTTTTGTCTCTATATGAGGCTGCAGGGAAACCAGGTATTTTTGTGTCTCCAGCCCCCACCCCATCCACCCACACCCCGCAAAAAGTGTTCCGCCGCGCACATGTAGCAATTAGTTTGTGTGCTCTGCAGAGAGGCCAAACATCGAATGGATATGATATCATGGGTGTTCGCCTTTAAAGACAAACCCCATGACTGATTGAACCGAGCGTCAACTTGGAGATCACTCTGTGCAGCTCGTGCACCCCTGAGTGACATTTGTTTTATCACCAGCGAAGGGACGAAAGTCTGAGTTGTCCCAGCAATAGAATCTCTTCCCTCCAGATTACACCTGATCTCTGCAGCGGTGGTCCAGCCTGCTCTCGTGCAGGCTTTAGATTAGGGTGTCATTAATAACGTGCTGCAGATTTCGGAGAGGCTGGGGAAGGTGGTGCGGCGTGTGCAGCAAGGAGCACTTACTTTCCGAGATATTTTTAATAGAATTATTACACCTCGCCTCATTGAGTTTTGAAATATTTAATAACCAATGCCTGTTTTTTCAGGGGAAAAAAGCTCAATGACATGCCGTAATTGATATAGGAAGTTTCCATTTAAATGTGGTGTGGATATACAGATGCCTCTCAATCTTGTTCTACAATAATAGATCAAAACAATGAGAAATACCCCAAACCAAAAGGCCAGGGTACTACAAACCAAAACCCACAAACGTTCCCCCGGATAAAAAACTAATTTTCCGAGCAATCAGTCACTCATCAATCACAACATATCTAATCCAACCAAATACCACAGAAGTTTAAAAAAAATATATATGGCTTTGTAACGGCGGGACCAGAAATGGGCAGGAGACTTGTTTTTGTTATTCTTGCTTTTAATTGCTCATATAGCGCATCTGTACAGGTTTTTCTAATTGTGGACCTCCGTGGGGATCGGCTTCTCTCTCGGTGTTGTTTCTTCCGGGTTCCCTCTTCTTTCCTTCGGACCGGACTCCGCCGCTCAGGGGGATCTGGAGGCTCCGTGCTGGCCGCCCACGCCGATGCCGAAGGGGAGAACGAAAAAGAGAGGCAGGTATCAGAAATGCGCAGCTGTTTAGCAGGTGGAAACACAGGGATGGGGTAGTGAGGGAAACACTTAGTGTAGTGATCTTGCTCTCTTAGTTTACGGTCAAGGAGGAGGGCGAGTGCTCGTGCTTTCCCCCCTTGGGTCCTCCCTCAGGTTCCTCCCTCCCCGGTCTGCTAATAGTCGTGCTTTATCAGAAAACCACCCCAGGAAGCGTTTACGTACCTCCGTGAGCCGTACCCCTCCTGGCGTACGGCTGGGCGACGCGTGGTGTTGGCCTCCAGGCTTTCCCCGTTCTTCCTTGGGTGTCTCGACGTCTCCTTCTTCCTGCAAGGCTTGGTCCGCACGGCTCTCGGATAACTGCTCCCAGGTCCACTCTTGATCCGCCGGCTCTCCTTCGGAGCGAGGGGTCTCGTCTATCCTCCCGATGCTGTCGCTCCACTTGTCCTCGCTCTCTCCGCTTCCTCCTCTCCTCCGCACCGCTCCGCTTTCTCGTCCTTCTTCTCTCCGCTCCTCCACGCTGCTTCCCGCCACTCCGCTCCTCTTCACTCTGACCTCTCCTCCGGTGTATAGACACACCTGGGGTTGGGCGTTCTCCTCCTTTATCCACCTGTGCGACTCCTCCCCTTCTTCACCTCCGGGCTGGTTAAAGGGCCACACATCTTCTTCGTCACAACTGTAGGAGTCTGGGCTGTACCACTCCGAATACTGCGTGGGCTGTGGAAAGAAGAGGGGGGGGGTCACATTGGGTCAGTTCGCGCCCCGTTGCGGGGCCCCCCAGGGGGACCCCGTTACACACCTCCCCCCCTGAACGCTTCCGTTCGGGAAGCGGATGACGGGACAAAGTCAGCCCCAACATTGTCCACGCCACGCTTGTGGCACACTCTGAAGGAGTATGGCTGCAAGGCCAGGAACCACCTCATGACCCTGGCATTGGAGGATTTGTTTCGCGCCATCCAAGTAAGGGGCGCGTGGTCCGTGTACAGAGAGAAGGGTCGGCCCTCGAGGTAATAGGCCAGTTTTTCCACGGCCCACCGAATAGCCAGGCACTCCTTCTCCACTGTAGCATACTTCAGTTCCCGTGGGAACAGTTTCCGACTAACGAACAGGATTGGGTGGTCCAATCCGTCCCGGCCTTCCTGGGACAGCACCGCTCTGATCCCAAACTCGGATGCGTCGGTGTGCAAGGCGAAGGGACGCGTAAAATCCGGGGAATTGAGGACGGGGGTGGAGGTAATCCTTTTCTTCAACTCGTTGAAGGAGTCCAACATGACCACCGTGGGTTTGGCCAGTGTGGCCTGTTTGACTGTGGTTTGCAGGGCATCCGTGAGGGGGGAGGCCACCTGGGCAAAGTTCGGTATAAATCGTCGATAGTACCCGATTAGCCCCAAAAACGCCCGTAGCTCCTTTTTTGTGGTGGGAAACGGTGTCTCCGAAATGGCCCGGACTTTCTCCGTTTGTGGCTCGATCAAGCCGTGTCCCAGGACGTACCCCAGGTACTTCACTTTGTGAAAGGCGAGCCGGGATTTCTTTGCATTAATCTTTAGTCCCGCCTGGTTCAGGGTATCTAATACTTGCGACAGGTGTCTCAAATGGGTCTCCCAGTCGGGGCTGAATACCACAATGTCGTCTAAGTAAGCTGAGGTGAAGGACGACAGGCCGTGTAGTACGTTATTCATAAGTCTCTGAAAAGTAGCGGGGGCTCCGTGAAGGCCAAACGGTAGGACCGTGAACTCATAATGGCCTTCTGTGGTCGAAAAGGCTGTTTTATGCCGGTCCTCCTCCCTCAGCGGTACCTGCCAGTACCCTTTTGTGAGGTCTATCGTACTTATGTACTTTGCCTCTCCCAGCTTTTCTATGAGTTCGTCAATCCGTGGGATGGGATATGCATCGAACTTTGAGATGGCGTTCAGGGCCCGAAAGTCCATACAGAATCTGCGTGATCCATCCGGTTTGGGTATGAGAACGATGGGGCTCGACCAATTGCTGTGCGAGGGGCGGATGACTCCTAGTCGTAACATGTCGGTTACCTCGCGGCGTATGTCTTGTCTCCTGGCTTCAGGGATCCGATAAGGCCGTATTTTCACCGTCTTTCCTGGATCTGTGTCTATGCGGTGTTCTGCCATCGTGGTTTTCCCCGGGAGGTCCGAAAACACATGTTCCTGTTTCCGCAGGACGTCCAGCAGCTCTTGTTTGTCCTCCTGTCTCAAATCATCGTTGATCACGAGCAGGGGAATCGTAGAGAGACAAGGGTTTTTATCTGACTCAGCAAGATGGACCGGGCGGGGGGGTGCCCCTAGCCATTTTTTTAGCAGGTTTATGTGGTAGACTTGCTTTTTTCTGGCGTTCACTTGTAGCCGGTAACTGGTCTTCCCGATCTTCTCCACGACTTGGTACGGCCCACTCCACTCCGCCTTGAATTTCTGTGTGGATGAGGGCAACAACACTAGCGCCCAATCACCTTTTTCCAGGCTCCTCCATTTCTTTCCTTTGTCATAAAGGGTCTTCTGTTTATTCTGGTGTTTCTCGAGATTGGCGAACGCCAGGTCCCTTAGTTTCCCTAGCTTGGAACGCAGGTTTCGAGCGTATTCTAGAGTGTTTGCGGTTTCCTCTGGGGTTTCATTTTCCCACGCTTCCTTGTTCATGTCCAGTAATGATCGTGGTTTTCTCCCATATAACATCTCAAAGGCCGAGACCCCTAAACTGCTTTGGGTTTGCCCTCGGATTACATACAAAGCAATGGGAAGCACCTGGTCCCATTCGTTACTGTTGACTTCCAGCATTTTTCTTAAGGTTGTTTTTATGGTGCGGTTGTATCTCTCTACTAATCCGTCGGTTTGCGGGTGGTAAACAGCGGTCCGGATCTGGTGTATATGCAGCACTTTACATACGTCCCCCATGAGGCGTGACACGAAAGGGGTCCCTTGGTCGGTTAGTATTTCTTTAGGGAAACCGACCCGGGTGAATAGCTCAAGCATCTTGTCCGCCACGTTCTTGGAGGTGGTGGATGTTAGGGGAAATGCTTCTGGAAATCGCGTGGCATAATCGACGATGACCAGGACATAAGAATATCCCTTCTTTGTTTTTGGGAGGGGTCCAATAATGTCCATACCAATTCGTTCAAAGGGAACCCCGATAATGGGGAGGGGTTGTAATGGTACTGCAGGGGGCCTCGTCATGTTTCTAGTCTGGCAAATGTCACATTGCTTGCAGTATGTCAGAGCGTCTTTGTATATCCCGGGCCAGTAAAAACTCTTCAGGAGGTTCTGGGTGGTTTTCTCTGCTCCCGTGTGACCGGCGACTAAATGAGAATGCGAAAAGAATAGGACCTGTTCGCGGAATGACCCAGGCACCAACAACTGCTCGGGGTCCTCTTTCCCCCCTTGGCGGTACAACAGGCCGTTTTTGATATACATTCTCGGATAACGCCGGGGGTCCTCGTCTTGCGTGTGATGGGCCTTCTCCCAGGCGTTGATCAAAGTGGAGTCATTGGCCTGGGCGAATTGGAAACTGCGATCCAATGTCCAGGGATCCGAGGAAGCTAAGGCCGTCACCGCTTCGGATGTTCTCATGTTTACCAGTGTCCTCTTTGTCTGGGCCATGCTCCGATTGAACATGGACAAAAAGGCCGGGTTGTCCGTTCCGATTATCAGATCTTCAGGGAGCGTCGACAATACCCCAACACGAACCCTTACGGCTGATCCTTCCTGGGGTACTAGGGACATTATAGCGACGGGATAGGGTTTCACATCCCCGTGGACACATCGGATGTATACTTGTTCGTGGGGTATGAGCTGGTGGGGCCTGACGTGGTGGGCCTGAACCACCGACTGACGGCAGCCAGAATCCAGGAGCGCCTGCACCGGGTTACCGTTTATCCTCATACTTACGCGGTATGCGTGGCCCATCTCAGCCGAGTAGAGGACGGTGCGAGGCAGATATCCTACTTCCATCGGTTCGTCGGCTGGTCTTCTCCTGGGACAATTCCGGGCTATGTGACCCCAGGTCCCGCACTCAAAGCACTGTGGCCCCGTGTGAGGGAGGGGTTCGCTTTTCCAGGGACGGGGTTTGGGGGGTTCTGGAGCCCTCAGGAGTTTTTTCTCCGGTCTGAAGGGCGTCTTCCCCTTGTCGGATTCCAGGGCCGGCAGGGGTCTCTGTTGTACTCTAGAATAAGTGTTAGCCATCTCTACGGCTTGAGCTGTCGTCAGATCAGGATGTTGTTTTAGCCACCTCTGGGTGGCAAAGGGTAGCGCCTCTACAAACTGTTCCAAGTAAATCCGGTCCATTATTTCTTCCTTTGTACTTTCGGTCGGGCTGAGCCACTTGTCGGCGGCCATCTTCAGTCTGACAAAGAGGGTTTTAGGCGTTTCTCCGGTTACCCCTCGTTCTCGCCGGAACCTCAGCCTGTAAGCTTCCCTGTCCAGTCCCAGATGGTCCAGGATAATCCGTTTGATGTCTGTATAAGGGGTATCCCCTCTTGGATTGGCCACCTGGTAGGCGGCTTGTGCCTCGCCAACCAGCAGTGGGGCCAAAAAAAACGGCCATTTGGCCCCTGGCCAACCACAGGCTCGGGCCGCCCGTTCAAAGTTTAATAAGAAAGCATCGGGGTCCTCTCCAGGTTGATACTTTTGTAGAGAGACCCCTCCTATGGTGTGGGGTACGTTACTTACTGACACCGGGCCTGACGTGAGGGGGGGGTCCAAAGCACGGGCCGTCACGGCGGTTTTTATCAGTTCTCGATCGGCCTCTGCTGCCCTGAGTTGTTGCTCTGCCAACCTCTCCAGCCTCTCCTGCCCTTGCACCAAGGCTTGCACCACGCTCTCCATCTTCTGGTCGCAGATGGCTATGTTGCCCGCATTCTCCACCACTGTAACGGCGGGACCAGAAATGGGCAGGAGACGTGTTTTTGTTACTCTTGCTTTTAATTGCTCATATAGCGCATCTGTACAGGTTTTTCTAATTGTGGACCTCCGTGGGGATCGGCTTCTCTCTCGGTGTTGTTTCTTCCGGGTTCCCTCTTCTTTCCTTCGGACCGGACTCCGCCGCTCAGGGGGATCTGGAGGCTCCGTGCTGGCCGCCCACGCCGATGCCGAAGGGGAGAACGAAAAAGAGAGGCAGGTATCAGAAATGCGCAGCTGTTTAGCAGGTGGAAACACAGGGATGGGGTAGTGAGGGAAACACTTAGTGTAGTGATCTTGCTCTCTTAGTTTACGGTCAAGGAGGAGGGCGAGTGCTCGTGCTTTCCCCCCTTGGGTCCTCCCTCAGGTTCCTCCCTCCCCGGTCTGCTAATAGTCGTGCTTTATCAGAAAACCACCCCAGGAAGCGTTTACGTACCTCCGTGAGCCGTACCCCTCCTGGCGTACGGCTGGGCGACGCGTGGTGTTGGCCTCCAGGCTTTCCCCGTTCTTCCTTGGGTGTCTCGACGTCTCCTTCTTCCTGCAAGGCTTGGTCCGCACGGCTCTCGGATAACCGCTCCCAGGTCCACTCTTGATCCGCCGGCTCTCCTTCGGAGCGAGGGGTCTCGTCTATCCTCCCGATGCTGTCGCTCCACTTGTCCTCGCTCTCTCCGCTTCCTCCTCTCCTCCGCACCGCTCCGCTTTCTCGTCCTTCTTCTCTCCGCTCCTCCACGCTGCTTCCCGCCACTCCGCTCCTCTTCACTCTGACCTCTCCTCCGGTGTATAGACACACCTGGGGTTGGGCGTTCTCCTCCTTTATCCACCTGTGCGACTCCTCCCCTTCTTCACCTCCGGGCTGGTTAAAGGGCCACACATCTTCTTCGTCACAACTGTAGGAGTCTGGGCTGTACCACTCCGAATACTGCGTGGGCTGTGGAAAGAAGAGGGGGGGTCACATTGGGTCAGTTCGCGCCCCGTTGCGGGGCCCCCCAGGGGGACCCCGTTACAGGCTTTAATAATGTTTCTTTAAAAATTCATACTTTTCAAATTTCATATACATAAAAACACAAAAAAAGGTAACAAATACAAGAAGAAAAAGGGGGGAGTTTCCAAGGCGATCCAATTTGTCTTTTACAATGAGAGCACTCCTACTTTTAGTGCCAATAAATCTCTGAAGTACATTCAATAACATATAGATATTATTCATGCACTGTAGGTCGTGCTTTCAATTCCTTTGACGCGTTTCAGTGGCACCGACATGTAAACCCCACCTACACAGATTACGCATAAAAAAGTACTAAATTTCTTCTCATGTCAGAATGTTGTCCGCATACGTCATAGTTTACAAAGTGATAATGACAATCCCACACATGTTGTCTCAATTTCTTTTTTTTTTTTTTAAATGTTTTTATTCAACAATTTTACAACATTTACACCCTTCCCTCCCACCCCGCACAGGACAATTCAAATCAGAAAAATAAAGTAACAATCATGAGCACAAGAAAATAAAAACAAAAATATTATCAGTCTAATTTCCCATTTGTATAGGGCAATTTTTAGGCCACAATCTTACTTTGTGCATACAGGTTATCTACATTAAAACAAAAAAAACAAAAAGAGATGAAGTATATTTATGCCATAGATACATAAAAAGTAATTGCCTATTAAAATAAAAATTAGATAATGTAAAGCTAAGCAGATAAGTAAGATATATATAAGTCTAAACCAGGACAGCTAGTTTGAGGAGCCTAATCGATCAGAAACAACAATGTCTGACCAGGTTCAAGAATTCTTGCCCAGTCTATAATCTAACCATCCTATCCTTCCATTCTGCGATCGGGCTCCATATCTGCAAGCATAGTGCTCTGCCTTTCTTCCCCTTTCTAGCATATATGGCCTTTTCCAAATTGTGTATATGCAGCAATCTTGCTCAATTTCTATGGTATTGTACGAATGAAATGTCCAACTAACTATAACGCCCCTGAGACCCATGTTTTTTTCAGTGTATATATATATATATATATATATATCTCAAAGAAAGACGTGCGCAATACCTCACGCTGCACAGGCCACACCAACAGTGCTTGTGAAAGATCTTTTTATTAAAAAAACAGGCATAACGCGTTTCGAGTTTACAAAACTCTTCATCAAAGGCCAAGCTGCAGTGTCCGTGGGTTCGTTTTGGTTTAAATAACGTATCTCATTAGGCAGTGAGAAAGGACTTCAGTCATTGACTCCAGATTAAAGGGAAAGTCTTATTTTATCCCATTTGCTCTGTAAAGAGGAAAGCAGAGAAGAGTACTTGTGTGTTTCAGGTTTCCAAGTAACCCCACAGTGGTATGAAATAAAACAGTTTTCTCTGCTTTTATATTCAAAGTCATATCATCACGGGACTCCATTGCCCATAATGCTCCACTGCCCCTCTAAAGTTAACTGGTTCCCACTGCTGATCTTATATATATATATATTACCTACTGGCGAATGCCAGTAGGTAGTTATAGTTAGGACCTTTTTTCCCTAGGAAATCCGCAACATTCTATTTGGAATAACTTTGGCGCTGGTTGATGAATCTTTGCGAAATTTTCAAAAATAATGGCCAGCTCCGTTCCGCTGCTTCCCTGAAAAGTTTCGGGGTGATTCGTGAAGCGGTGGCCGAGAAAAAGGGGGGTGCCAAAACGTGTTTCCCCATACAATTTTCCATAGGACCTTTAGCCACAGCTACAGCCCAAACTGCTGAACGAAATTACGCCAAATTTAGCAGAGATGTAGTCCTCAGTTCAGACTTGTGCCTTTTTCTTAAATTGTGTCAATCTGTTCAGTAGTTCCTGAGAAAATTACAGTTAAAAGCATATATATATCTATGGGCGCAGCGGATCCGCTGACTATGAGCGCCCCGTGAGTGCATCATAAGTGCACCCTTCCAATCGTGCGCTGAATGCTAATTGGCTGTCAAGTGGTTGTCAACATTCAGAACCAGGAACTGTTGGCAGCTATTTTGTGGCTCGGTAGAAGCGAGGCTGAAGAAGTCAGTGGAACAAGTGTGCAAAACGTAGAAAGGGGGCAAGGTAGAAATAGTTTGACCCTCTAGACCTGCTTAGGGGGTCCCAGAAGGACCCCCAGGGCCTACTAAATTATTATTTTATTTTTTTGAATAAACTGCAAGTGGCGTAGGGTGCGCGGACTCTGCTGTAAAATCCCTGGGGCAAAATATTACATTTTATGGGTGGCCCCTCTGGGCCCCCCAGCCCCAGGGATCATTACAATCAAGGGCCCCGCCATCCCCCGGGGATAAAAAAAATTGTTTGGGGGCTCCAAGGTCCCCAAAGCCCCGGGGACCACCACTCCCCGGGGCTTTATGTATTGTGTGAGGGCTGGCTTCTGCAGTGTCCCGGGGTGCCCATCCCGCCCTCCCATAGCAAGGAAATCTGTTCTATCTTTCAAAATCTTAACCAGAGTGCTTTTTTACATGGGGAGCTGCATGTTAGTAGCTCGCCATGTGGTAAAGCAATGCCGGCTCCCAAACATGTAGAAGTTGTGCACGAAAGGCGGTGGAGTCGTGCACCCTACAGATTGAGTCATGCATCCAGCTCCTGCACACCAGGGGGCTGCACTGAGCACCGCGCTGGGTGCGCAACTTCTAATTTTACCGTTAAAAAATAGCCCCTATCAGTAATTTCTAATATCCCCGGGGACCCCCATCCCCCGGGTCTACTAAAAAATGTTGGGGACCGTGGGGGGAGCCAAAATGCCCTCACGGTCCCGCCGGCTCCCCGCCTCCTTCGGGAGCCGGCTTTGCTTTTCCACATGGGGACATGCTAACATGCATGTGGAAAAGCAAAGTAGTTTGGATATTGAAAGAGAGAACAGATTTCCCTGCTCTCCCTTTCAAAATCCAAACTAACTTTGCTATGGGCGGGCGGGAGCCAGGAGACTCCTGCCCTCTCATAGGAAACAGCAGTGTCCCGGGGGTTGGCACCATTTATTTTATAGCCCCGGGGGGTGGCTCTCACTCTTGCATAGCAAACAGCAATGTTGAAAATATCTTCAGGTAAGATAACAAAGGATTTGGAAGTTCCCTCTCGCCGTTTTTGATGTAGTTTGCTGCCGTTAAAGCAACGACAATTTTAACGCCATGTTTGTAAATATGCTCCTAAGTTTTGTAATGTCGACAATCCCTTCCCCCATTTAAATAGGCATGAAGTATTTATTGAAGTGCATTGTGAATCGTGAAGCAACACTGTCTAATTGTGATTGATAAACAATTGAAAGAGTTGTGTACTTCTTTTGCTCGTAATGTGCATAGGGGCAGATTTACAAGTTCATTGCGCTACTGTTGCATAATTTTTAAGATCGGAAAAGTGACGCGAAAGTGGCTCAAGGGGATTGTAAATCTGCTACACAGTGTTCTGTCTTACTTTGCTTTCCTTTCTGTTATGTAAAGGATCCTGGGTAAATATAACGGTTTCTGTACAGCTAGTACTTTTCAACCCTACCTCCAAACTGGTTACTGCCTGTTTCCATAGTAATAGTGCATGGAACACTTAAGTGAGCATACAGGTCACAAGTTCACTACACAATGTTGCTAATCCAAACCGTTAGTCGTAGGTGAAGTCAGTGGAAAATATAATTAAAATAATAGCGGGGTTCACTGGGGCCCCCACAGTCCTGGGGCTTCACTCATGTTGGGAGGGGGTGCAGTAGGCTGTGGAAATTATATCGGGAAAACAACATTGCGGCTTCTCTTTAATATAATGTGGAATAATATTTATTTATTAGGCAGTGTTCACTTTTGTTACAGATAGATTCACTTTGATACAGAAAATTTATTAATATGTAGGACGACGTGTTCTGTATGTGTGTGTGGAACAAATTTAGCGTTTAATTGGTAAGGTGTTCCAACAACAAGCTTAATGTTCATTGGGTGCTAAGTATTGAAAGTTAAAGTGTTTTCTGCAATTCACTTATGCTCCGGAGAGTAGCAAGGACATCTAATTGGCTTACATGTTGTAAGGAGGACTTTCCTGAGCTTTATGTTGGTTGGTTGTGAACTATTGAAAGTAGAAGTGTTGCCAGCCATTCACTTCCGCTCTGCGGAGTAGAAGGGACATCTGATTTGCTGAGATGCTCTAAAGAGGACTTTCCCAAGCTTAATGTTGATTGGCTGTAAACTGTTGAAAGTAGAAGTGTTGTCAGCGATTCCTTTCCTCTTGGCGGAGTATTAGGGACATTTCATTGGGTAACGTGTTCCAAGCGGGACCTTACGAAGCTTAATGTTCATTGGCTATGAAGCATTAAAAGTAGAAGTTTTGGCAGTCGGTCCTTCCTCCTCTGCGGAACAACATGGACATTTTATTGGCTAAAGTGTTTCGAGCACAAGTTAGCTCCTTATTGGGTGGGAACGGTTCACTGTTGTCAGTGATTATGTGACACACTTCCAAAGGAGTATCGGAAAAGAAAGTAGTAGAGGGGAGGTTAGGAACACTATTAACTCTGTGCAGTGGTCACAAGGTGGTGGACAGGGATTATGAAGGTAAAAATAGTTTTTATATGTTTTAAGGGCCATTTATATAATTGCCGTGTGGTGTACAAATCACGGCGGTAAAATGACAGTGTCTTACGGTGTTTTTTTTATCAAGTTTGTGGGTGGGATACTTCCCAGGAGCACTATTTACTTATAATGTGGTGTTTTTTTCTGTTGGGGAGGTGTGGTTGTGCAGCAAACATTTCAGTCTAGGTTTGAAACGGTTTTTATTTAGCAAATACAAATAAACTTTCTTCAGAAACTGTTGCAGTATATATGAAAGGGGTGACAATTAAAAATGGAATTTCATAAAATATCAGTTGAGCGTGGCCATACCCTCCTTTTTTCTGCTACAGTTTGTAAAAGTGTTGTCCCATAGTCTTGATAATGTAAGAGGGCATCAGTTACTTTTAAATAAAGCAGAATAGAAGTGCTACAACAAACACTCCTGCACTACATTATCTAAGGTCAAGAGAACAAGTAAAAAACAGTTAAATACAAGTGACTTCATATTACATAGAAATGTATGCATTATTATTTTTCTAATTTGTATTCTGTAGAATTCAGCAATGTTCTGTCGTAGTGCTTAGAGGTTGTACACTGTTCCGCTAACAAATCACATTCTCACCTAAGAATATATAGGATAGTACTATTATAATATACAGAACTGGTCCTATATATTCTTTAGGGAGAAGGTGAATAGGAACCGCAAATGAAAAGAATAGAAATTAGAAAATAACATTCAGAAATGTAGGGTTTATCAAATATTTAAAGCAACAAAGTATGTATGAAAGCTATATTTTTATTCTGCAATTTCGTAAAATATGCTCCCTGAAAAAAATATCTGATCAAGTACGTTCTAATGTTACGTAAGCTGTATTACAAATGCTGCAGAAAAATCTCCTATTCCTCTTCTGTAACATTAGGACAATCTATTACAATATAACGATTGATACCATTGTTACAGTAAAAAGAAAAAAAAAAGTTATCTATTTAACAGAACATCCATAACGAAATACTTTCGAGCTGTACTTATTTTCTGAGCTTCTTTTCTCCGGGAGGTCAAAAAGTTTGATCTTCGTGGCGACGGGTCATAAATTCCTCTGAGATCATGACTGTGAAAATTATAATATATATATTCACAGTATATGATCAAAAAGGGGGAACAGACTTAAAACCAGAAGCTGGTGACGTTGCTTATATATCTTTACTCTTTGTGACGACGGGTCATGAACTCCACTGAGATCAGCATAACTGTTAATATTATAATATACATAATAACAATATATGATCCCTAGGGGAAAACACACTAACAACTAGAAGGTGGTGACGTTGATTGTAAATGTTTGGGGTTTGCGCCGAAGGGTCACCAACACCTCTGTTTCTGAAAACAAGCTGCTGACGTTACAGAGAAAAAGGAAAAAACATGCAATAAGTTTTTTCTAGATATAAATGTTTAAATATTGACAAATAGACACAAATTATAACTGTCTACTATGCCATAATGAAACAACTTACAACTCCAGAATATGTTTGTTGACGCAAAACAAGAATCCAATGTTAGAAAAGAGTACCTGCATTACAGATTGGCGACGCAGAAATAACTCGCGAAAACGAAACTAATCACACAATAAGTGTGGTTTATATAGTTTTTGGTTCTTTAGTAGTCTATAGAAGGAAGATTCTGCTCCGCTTATGTAGATGTCATGTTTTACCGTTTACACATGCTCCCGTTTTAACTGTTTTACTTGTGCACATGTTGGGAAAAGTTACAAACTGTGAAGCTGTAAAGGTTTCGATTTCCATAGTAACACGTATAAGGTCCTTATTATTTTCATATGTTGGAAAGTTTAAAAAGTGTTACCTGGTAAACTGTGTTCTTTGCATTCTCATGATTAAAAACATCTAACTAGAAGATATTTAAAAAAATATTTTGTTTATTTAGAAGGAAAAAAGAGTGTATTAATATTTGTTATCACTATGCTTTTTAATTAAAAAAATGCCAGCATTTGTAAAGCGTAAAGCTACCACCAGAAATGTGTGCCGGCATTTCAGCGTTAGGAAGATTAAGCAAGGTGTTACCGACAGTGAGATGGTGGTAGGCTAAGATGCTGATGGACTTTGGAATCGAACTGTGAACGCTGTTCTAGAAAGTCAGGTATTATAGGTGCTGCGTCATACTTATACCACACTTCTATGTTAATTACTGCTTATTAAGTTGAAAACATTATTACATTTGAAGTAGGGCTCCTTGATGTATGTTTTCAATGGTTTTTACAGATAAATACAGACAGAAAAGTATTTATTTTTCTCTCTGTATTTATTTTAAAGTGTGCATAAATACGGAAATTGGGTTATTTTTTGATCGATTCTAAATGCTGTCAATGATGAGTACTTGGCCAATAGGTCTATCGTTCTAAAAGTAAAAGGGTAAAAACAATAAAAGACTTTTAGTAAAGAGCCTTAATCCGTTGACAGCGGCTGGAATTCCGCCACGTGCGGGTGATTTATGACTGGGCGTGGTCAGGATGGCTCCCGGCTGTCCTCCGCACACGCCCACTGTGAGGCCGACGCACGCAAAGGGTTGAAGAGCAATATATATGCTTGTATAGGAAAACTTGCATATTTTAATATTAAGGTTGTGTATAGTTTACATGAGTGAAAACGATCAGTCTTTCAGCCATGTTTGCATATTTAGCATTTAAAAAACCTTTGAAATTCACTGAAAAAAACATAGGTTTCAGACATGTTATAGTTAGGAATTAGCATTTAAGAAACCTTACAAATTCACTGAAAAAACCATAGGTTTCAGGGGTGTTCTAGTTAGCTGGACATTTCACTCCTACAAAACCATTGAAATTCCTCTGTTATAGTTAGTTGTACTAAGTATAACTCGCGCGCCCACAATCCACTGCTGATGATGTCACATATTACATCATTCATGACATGGGTCAGTGACATCACTGATGACATCTCAAATGACATCACATATGACAACACTGATGACATCATGCATGTGACAATCAGATACCTCATCATACCCTTTCATCACTCACTGTAAAATACAGAGTACCATATTTAGATCCATTGATACACCAATACAACTTTCTAAAATCCCACTCAGTGATTACTAGATCTACATACACATCTAAACACTTGCCTATAGATTCACTCATACATGCTAACAAAGGTCAATAGAACACTATTAAATATACTAATACACCTACATCGACATTACACACCAGCACACACCCTATTCACTTATGCAGTCATCCTACTCACTTATGCAAACAATTGATCATACTTACATTTACTAAGCTACACGCTTACACAAACACCACTTTATTTATTCATATAGATAACTCCTACTTAGTGTGTTATCAAATGACTATTACAAGTATACAGTTTTCGATACAGTCACTCATATAATCACTGAGTCTTATGTATACTTATATATATACAACGACTGTCACTTACATTGCCTTTTATATTTCTACTTTGTTGGACATATATCATAGGGAATTATATATTTACTCATCAACACACCCATGAAGAGATTCACTCACCCAAAACAACTGTTTTCACATACAGTCTTAACCTCATATATGTACTTAATCCACTATTTACACATCTTTAGACAGTTACACAACTTCCATCCAACTACACACACATTCACTCTCTCATACAAATACTCGCTTAACTAATTAAAAACTAATTAGAGTTTCACATACCTACTAATCAACTTATGTAGTAGTTTACACAAGACACAGAGTGAAACAAATATTCACAGTTAAATCAGTATCCCATATATTTAGCTAGACACTTTAAATTACTCACTTACACAGTCAATCACAGTAGTACTAAATCCTCCATCGAGACACTTCTACATCCACTCAGTCTTCAATGCAGATTCCAAACTGCATTCACTGGATGATGAACACTTTTGGGTTCTAAATCAGAACAGCAAGTTCCATCATGCATCGTAAATATGGAGGTACTATGCGCAAAGCATTAAGTAAAGCCCACTGAGGGAAGCATATAAAAGGCTGCCAGATTAAGATTTTGGAATCCTATCACTGCATTTTTGGAATTGCCTATGAAAAAGAGGCAGAAGCCGCGAAACGCGTTGGCAAAGTAATTCAAATCGGGACACTAGCTGGATTCCCTTATTAATAAATGCCTGTGGTGATAGTTGGCTGGTGAGTGCATTTTTCGAAAGCTTTGGGCCATTGGTATATAACAGATTTTACACGGCTGTCCTGCCGTGGAAAAGTGCACCCTCCCGGACGAAAAGAGGCTGGGCGGCTAATGAACTATGTCACAGCTGCTGTCAGCGCAGCCAACTTGGGAACAATTTAAACCAGCGAAAGTATTCAGAAACCCACTGGAGGGTATAACAATGTTCCTAAAATTAAAGAATACGGAGAGCAACTCACTGTGAGTAATGACAGTTCTAAAATCAGAACAGGAAGTTCCATCATGAATTGTAAATATGAAGGCACTATGCGCAAAGCATTAAGCAAAGCCCACTGAGGGAAGCATATAAAAGATGTTGGAATCCACTCAACGCATTTTTGGAATTGCCTATGTAAAAGAGGCAGAATCCTTGAAACGCGTATATATATTTGTTCGAGGCATATGTGGCTTTAGATTCACATGCGTTGCATAACGCCTGCCATCTAGTGTTGGGCCCAGATGTGTGCCCGTTGTTTTTCTTCAAAGAAGTCTTTCAAGTCACGAGTTTCTCTTGCTGTTAATGAGCATTGTCATCGAGTTGATTGTTAGATTTTTTTCTTTCGCTCTCTGGTTCGGATGTGTGAATCTGTGCTCAGGGTCGACAACATTGCGGTGCTCTATTTAGTCTACATGGATATCTCCCCCCTGTCGTTATTGTTTTTCAATCCCGTCCTCCTTTTCTTTTCGTTTTGGGTTTACAGTTGTTACTGCCCCGCGTGTGCCTTGGCCTTCGAGGACTACCTTAATCTTGACTACATCTTTCCACCATGTCTTAGCGGTGATTGAATGGATATCATTCAGATTCTGTCCTTGCTGCATGCGAAATGCCCTCAGAGTGACCTCCATCAGTTCTGTAATTCTGAGCTTGAAATTGAGGATCTGCCACCAGCCCAACAGTCTACGAGCATGGCACCCTCTGCTCTCAAGTTGAGGTGCGCAGCCACCCAGGCTTTCAAACCATCTCTGACTTCAGGACATGTTCCACACGGACCACTTACTTTTGACGCTCTGTCTTGATGCCATTGAAACCCTCTAAAACAGACTGCTTTGGTGCCAGCTGCTCCGACACTGAGCAGAACTTCAGCGTTGACTACATCTACCTCGGCGACAACCAGACTCTCGGCACTGAAACCGAAGGTGTCCTCTGAGCCCAGACCTTTGACATCGGCCAGCAAATTAGACATCTATGCCGACACTGTTGAACTGATCCTCCACAACCTGCAAGATTCATTCATCCCCATAGAGTCTGGATCCTTGCCCGCCCTCCAGGGTCTACTGCTGCTCCAACTTCCAAGCTCCAGCTCTCCTTTGAGGAAGCTTTGAATGTTTCAGTTCCAGCAAAGCAGCGCAAGCAGATGGATAAGGCGCCAAGCCCTTTACCCCTCTCCCAGCCATCTCCTCACCCTGTTCCTCAACTTTCTCCTTCCCCACCTGCTTTCCAGGAAACTCGCTTGATATTACACCCCAGCAGTCTCCTCACTCTGATATGGATGGACATACAGGATGGGATGACAAATATGACATTCCTCCACAAGGTGACCCATGGACTCTTATGAGACAGATCCACCTGGGGATACAGACCTTGCCATTACTCTGCCTGTCTCTCTATTCTGAAGGATTCTACATCCTATCAGGAGCTGGTGGGTAAAGCTGCCCTACTCCACAAGGTGGACCCTCATACAGAGCCAGTAGAGGAGGACTTCCTCTATGAAACACTCTCCTCCACTCAATACCCTCCCATGCTTAGGGGAATGTTATGACACTCGCCTGACATTTTAAGGACCTCGTCCAAGCCAGGGTCATTACACCCAAAGTAGTCCAGAAATATACAGCTTCCCTTGCGGATCCAATTTATTAATGGCCAACTAACACCTGACTCCCTAGTAGTCACTACGGCTCGTAAAAAGGCCAACTCGCAGTAATCACATCGTTGCTGAATGTAAAAGAATAGCTGTGCTTTCCACCAACCAAGGGCACATTGCCAATTCCTTTGGCCTCCTCTCACATTATCACCGTGCCCCCTAGGACAAAATGGAGGAGCTCCTACAGTACTTTGCAGAAGAAACACAGGGATAGGGGGAATGAGATAGTCACTGAGGACAAGCAGATTTGTAACACTACCAATCGCTGTGACCTAGATGCTGCACACACTGCTTCCTGGGGAGTTAATTCTAGCGTTTTGTTATGTAGGCATACCTGGCTCTGCACCTCTGGTATCAAACCGGAAGTTCAGCAGTATCTACAGTACATTCCAGCACCAGCATGTCTGCACATGCTGATGGCTAGCACATTTTTAGTCCACAAGTTGATCAAATGTTAGAGAAAAAACAATTATACTGAGACAGCTAAAGTGATTGGAGCCCTTCAGACACCTGCTCCTCGTGGCTCCTTGTGCTGCACTTCACATCGTGGAGACTCGACGAACACCTCCCCCAAAGCTTTCCATTCTTACCAGCGCACCCAGGGACAGCAATCCTCTCTCTGGGAATACTTTACAGTATCCTGCAGGGGCAATCATTCTAAAGTCAGAGGGATATATACCACTGCCATCAACCCTAACTTATCCCTTCTACCCCAGACTCAACTCAGCTATTCAATATTAGTCGGGGCATGCCTTCAAGGCTTTTTTCCTACGTAGCAATCCATCACTTCAGGCCAGTGGGTAGTGGATATTATACAACATGGTTATTATCTGGAGCTCACTTCCATGCCTCCCAACATTCCAACCACAGACTGTCGAGAATACATCCAACTTCTTAAATAAGAAATCTAGGCATACCTTCTCAAAGAGGCTATAGAACCCGTTCCCAACCATCAGCTGTGCATGTTAGTGTACTCACTTTACTTCTTCAAACCCCAAAAGGACAGGTCCCTCAGACCTATTCTGGACATCAGACCACTAAAGAAATACATCCTTTCAGAACACTTTCATATGTTCACCCTGCGGGATGTTATTCTGCTTCCCCAGGATGGGGGCCCATCTACAGAATTTGACTGTTCACGGTCGATGGAAGCCCACACAACAGGGTCTCCATATTAGTTACTTCAAACTTCTAGCCCCCATCTAGTGTTAAAGGCTTTCCTACCTCACCGTTTATGCAAAGTTGTCCTTGCATGGACAACATGACAACCATGTATTACCTTCAGAAACAGGAGGCATAGGATCCTCACAACTCTTGCCCTTATCACTGGGCATTTAGTGTTGGGCTCTCCGCAACAAAATTCATTGGTTAGCTGAGTAGCTTCCAGGGATGGACAACAATTTTGCCTACCTCCTAAGCAGGATTTGGCAAAAAGTCCACAAGTGGGAACTCCAGCCTCAAGCCCTCCTCCACTACTTCCACAGTTGGGGCTTTCCAGAAATAGGCTTGTTCGCAACTGCAGAAAACACCAAATGTCCAACCTTTGCCTCCAGTATACTACACCCACAATCCATGGGCAATGCACTATGGATGAGCTGGTCACGGATATTTGCCTAAGCTTTTCCACCTCTCCTTAATTTTTAGAAATGGCCCGTGGGGATTGGGTCCCCAGGACCTAACAAGTCTTGGAAAGGGGGTTGCACTGCCCCCCTTTCCTTTATTTAAATGGGTGGACCCTGGAGATGGGGTCTCCAGTGACTAACAAGGCTTGGGGAGGGAGCCATGAGCCCCGAGGGCTAGGCTCTGTGGTCAATCCCCTGCTGCTGAAGACCAAAAGCCATGTGCAGTTTAGGGTTGGATGCCTTTCGATGGGTTGGCCACACACCTGGCCGAAGGCTGTGTGCATCGTGGGGTTGGCTGTATGCGGGGTGGGGGTTGCCATGCACAACCAAAGGGCCTACGCAGTGTGGGGTTGTGTGCCTTCACAGGGGTTGGCCACACAGCCTTGCCACAAGCCAGCCTTGTGGCCACCCCTCCCTACCCCCACTGTGCACGGGTAAAAGCTATGCGCAACATGGGATTGGCTGCATGTGGATGAGTGGGGGCCTGGGGGTTGGTGGCAACATGGTCTGTCCACAGGCCAAGCGGCCACGTGCAGCAGGGGTTGAATGTACATGTTACAATTAAATATAATTTTATGTAGACAAAAAATATAGAAATCCACTGAAACAAACAATGGTTAAAGTAACGTTAAAGTTAGGTGAATTTATCATTGAGAAAATTAACGTTTTGAACTTAAAAAATGAACACAGAAATTCATCAGTTATAGTTAGCATAGCTAACTATAATTTGTGCCCCGCCATGCACTGCTTATGACCTCACATATGACATCACTCATTGTCTGTGGCATCATTATGACAACACTGATAACATAATTGAATGAGTGTGACAGTTTGTTATATATTTTATGTAGTTTCGGGTAACTACCATATTACTTTTCTACCTAATTTTGGACAGCCTGTGTCCAGCTAAATGGTTACAAAATGCATGTGCTGCCAGTACACCGTAGGTGTGTAGAGGTATTGTGCAAGTTAAAAGTCATGGTATTGAAGAGTATCTCTGTGTGCAGATGAAAGTTGACTTGTGTTCATTATGTTCCACACAAAATGTTTGGTACTGCAGAAAGTGTTTCCAGCAGGGCAAAGGTTCTGCTTACTACATACTAAGTATTTTAATCAGCCGTGAATTATTAGGCTGAATTGACTCAGCATGACAAATTCTACTTAACATAGAAGACTGTGTGCACCAGGTACTAACCTGTGTAAATGTGGTTGTTTTGCTTCAGAAGATATACCTACATCCTACATTGACCTACATCCTAAGATGGCTGACGGGTGAGGCGCTCCGGCCGGGAGCTCCCGGGAAGGGGTTTTACTCTTACCCATGGATACTGCCACCCCGGAGACCCTCTAAGCACAGAGATCATTCCCCCTGCCATCTGGCCGCATCCCACTGAATCCCAGATACCCAAGCCTGTAAACTGGTGTTCCTGATTCTCCGGGCTTACCGATCGTCTGAGGAAGCTGAGAATCGACTGTGCTCAAGAGTGCCGTGAAACAGGAAACCTCGCCAAATTTCCCTCAACACCAGTGAGAAAGAAGGCGGAGCCGTTAGAGGCTGCACAGGTGACTTGCTATGCGGATAAGGGCTCTCTCTGAGCCTCACTGGGGAGCCGTTGATTCAGCTGCGGAGCAGCACAAAATGGCAGCCCCCATGTTCCGAGGCTGCAGAAAACTCGGACCCTCAAGCGCCTTCTCGGTGCGACCGGAGCAGATTTGAGGTGCTGACACCCCCATCAAGGCATCTGAGAGAGCAGTGAGTGAGCCTTTGCTTACTGCGACTGAACGGGTGGTGATTCGGCAAAACGCGACGGGTAGCACCAAGGTGGACACATGATCCGCAGGAGGAACTGTCGTGCTAATAGGGCGTAAATCAGAAAAGTGCCCTGGGCATAACACCAAAGCTCTCTATCAGCCCATCTAGGTTCTGTAGCTGTGCATTCATGAATAGGTCGCCCAGGTGTCTAACCCCTCCGCTGCCCATGCCTCCAGGTCCTGTCGGTCATGGCGAGTGAATGAGCCTGGTAGAATCTCAAGCAGGAGCATAGGCGCATACGGCATTGTCAGGCCCCTGGGTGTCACATATCGCAGACAGATACTTCTAGCTGCCGTCATTAACAGGTTTCCCTACTTCCTCTGCATTGGGGTAGTGCAGCCCGAAAGCCATGGCAATGCTACATGTACTCTGGATATCGCCCTACCCAGGTTCCCTTCAGCAATGTCAGCACTTGAATGATAAACAAATGAGTCGAATGCCCACTTCAGCGGTGTTTGGGGCATATCCTGCCTTTACTCTAGCGGGACCACTTTCATGGGGAATATTACGTACTTCGGCCAGTTAACTTGAAGGCTTGAGTCCGTTGCATGGGCATCCAGGAGCCCATTAAGTCGTGTAATACAGCATTATCTCCTCGTAAATACACCAGTGCATCATCTGCATATACCAAAATTATGTGCCAGTGCTTATCTGCATGGATACCCCAGTCCAACACTCTCTAGCGAAGCTTGTACGCTAATGGCTCCATAGCGAATGCAGACAATATAGGCGGTAAGGGAGAGCCCTGTCTGGTACCTCATTCAATTATAAATTTCAGAGATATGTCCCGCCCTGTTCGTACGCATGCCCAGCGTAAATACTTAGGACCAATGCCAAATTTGCTTAGCACTTCTACCTGGTATTGCCAACCTAGGGTGTTGAACGCCTTTTCAATATCCAGTGCTGCTAGCCAGGGGGTGTCAGTTTCGGTACGGGCCCAGTCCAGCAGCCTGAACAGACGGTGCAGGTTCAATCCAGTATTTCTCCCCAAGACAAAGGCATTTTGATCCTCATGTATCAAAAGGGATGCCATTTCCATAAGCCTATTGGCCAACACCTTTCCGAGTATTTTATAATCGGCATTCAGTAGTGACAAGGGTCAATATGACACCATTTGCAGCAGATCTCTTCCAGGTTTGGGCAGTACTACCAATAGTGCCTCACGCAATGAAGCTGGGAGCTCTCCCCTTTCTTACATGTCCTCATACATGTTCGATAACTGGGGCACTAGTTGTTCGGCGTAGGTGGAGTACAGCTCCGAGGGCCAGCCGTCAGTACCCGGGGACTTACCTGCTGCTAAATGTTTAATGGCATCTAGTATTTCATCCACTGTAATAGGTTCCTCCAAAGAATCATGCTGAGGTTTTGTAACCTGCGGGAGGTGTACTGGTGTTAAGAAACTACGAATGTGAGGGAGATTATCCGCTACAGGTGCTCTATATAGTGCTGCATAGTATTTGTAAAAAGAATAATTTATTGCCGCCTGTGTGTTTACTAGCGCCCCTTCGTTTTTTTTTTTCTCCTCATTTGCCATAACCTCCATCCACCGAAACTCGCCAACCACCACACGTGTCTGCCTTAAGGTACTTTAGCGATCTATCCTCCGCCCTGACCTTTTCCTGACCCGATGTTTTAATGGGTGGGAGACCAGCCTCTTAAGTGGAGAACGGAAAAAACTCCAGCCATCGGTATTCAAACCTGAGGAACCCAGAATTTACGTACGGGAAAGGCCACTTCCTGTGCTCTCTGGAGACTAATTAGCATAATCATAGGACCCGGGGAAAAAAAAACCCCGGAAATCCGATCTCCAGTTAATTACCAAATCCCAAAAGGACAGATTTCTTTTGCTACATGATCTGGCCAAGTCTGTTTTTGAGGTTTCGTACAGCGACGTTAACCAGGCTGCGTGGGATGGAGGTATAACATCCACCCAGAATCGACAAGTTTGTCACCTTGCCAAAATAATTGAATAAAAAAGAAGGGACTTTGCCTGACCAGTTACATTTTCCTCCAATCCAAAAATTATTAAGGGGAGGGTGATATTCAAAGATATATTTAGGATCGAATCCAAGGTGACCTTCACTTCTTCCCAAAACTGCATAATTACAGGACAATCCATAAGCATATGTGTATCAGGAGCTTCCAGCAAATTGCACGTGTTACATTTCTTCCCTGGAAGAAACTTTGAAAGCTTAAGGGGAGAGAGGTAGGCACGCTGTAGAGTAAGCAGATGATTACCCCCAGGTCCCTCCTGTCCTCGTCCCCTTAATAGTAAATCGGGAGATTAACCATCTCTCAGACAGAAAAAAGAAAGCAGGAATGCTGGTACGCCCCTCACTCTCCCTATAGGGAGTACATAAGGGTACAGTACCCAGCATGCCTCCTGAACCACCAAGCCCAAGATGAGGGCCGGAAAGCCCAGGAGGGAGCGAGGGATGCTATGAAGGGGACGAGGACAACGGGATCCGGAGTAATGAAGATTACCGCTAAGTAATAGGACATTACCCCCAGGTCCCTCCTGTCCTCGTCCCCTTCATAGTAAATAGTGAGAATACCCAAGCAGCACCCGGCCATCATCAAACAACAAACCACCAGGACACAGCAGTACAGCAAAACCCAGCAATTTATTGAAATAACAGCACAGGAAAAAGGAAAACAAGGGGAATCAGGAAGAGACAGCCCGAAGAACCTCCAAACCAAAGTAAGTGTCATCCCCCAGAACATTCTGGATACGGTAATGCCTAACAAAGGTATTAGTAGAAGCCTAAGTGGCGGCCCTACAAATTTCAGAAAGGGACACCCCACGAACCTCCGCCCAGGAAGCAGCCATCTCCCGAGTGGAACGCCACTGAACCCCAGCCGGGGGGGGGGGGAGAACCCGAAAGGGAATAGGCCAGAACAATAACCTACTTCAACCAACGCCCAATGGAAGAAGAAGAAGCATGGCAACCCCTAGAGACAGCCCCAAAAGAAACAAACAGGGAATCAGAAAGTCAAAAAGCACTGGTCCGATCCAAATAAACCCGCAAAGCCCGGCAAACATCCAACAAGGACCAAGGAAGGTCGTCCCCGTCCACTGGAGCCGAAAGCAAAGCAGGCAGGACCAGCTCCTGAGAGCGATGGAATTGGGAGGAAACCTTAGAAACGAAGGAGGAATCCAAACGAAGAACCACCCCGTCAGCAGAAAAGGACAGAAAAGGTTCCCCGAGCCATCAAAGCACCCAGCTCCCCCAGGCGACGAGCAGAAGTGATAGTCACCAAAAAAACAACCTTCAGGGTGACAAACTTCATATCGACCTCCTCCAAAGGTTCAAAGGCAGCGGCAACAAGAATCCTCAAAACCAAGGGAAGATCCCAGAGAGGAAAAGAAGGACGCACCACAGGGCGGGAATTAGAAAAGCTACGCAACAGACGGGAAACCAGACCATCCACATCCGGCAGATTCCCCCAAGGAGCCCGAAAAGCCCTGATAGCAGCCCACTGAGCCCGTAAAGTAGAAACAGACAAACGCTACTCGAACCCATCTCAAAGGAACTGGAGAACATCTGGCAAAGGACAAACCAAGGGCGACAAAGCCAGGCCAAGACACCAACGCTCAAAGTTGCCCCAATGCTTACCATAGGACTGAAGAGTAGAAGGCTTCCGAGACTGCTGAATAGCCAAGGCTAAATGCTCCGGGAGACCCCTATTCCTCCACCCCTGCCTCTCAACCGCCAAACCGACAGCCGAAGCCGCCCCAGGGGCAACATCGGAGAGGACCGCAATGGAGACGGAGGGAAGGGGAAGAACCACGGACCCTGAACAGCCAACAGCATCAGCGTGGGAAACCAAGACCTGCAGGGCCAGAAAGGCACCACCACCACCACCTCCCGATCCTCCAGCAACAGCCGGGACAGAAAGCGAGAGATCAGAACCAGAGGAGGAAAGGCGTACAGCAGGCGAGACGGCCAGGGAAGGGACAGGGCATCCACTCCCCAAGACCCCTCCTGAGGAATCCGGGAGAAGAAACGGGGAAGCTGCGCATTGTGCCGGGAAGCAAAGAGGTCCAGAAGGGGACGAGGACAACGGTCCATAGGTCTTCACACTGAAAGGTCAAGATATTTCCCCATAACTTTTCTGGCAAAACAAAGTCCCCATCCGCCTCCTCGACCATGCTCCAATACCTAATTGCCACCTCCTTTCCCCCGTCTGGCTTTTCAACCAGTTGTTGTTCAAACTGACTGGATTTCCCCAGTTGAGGGCCCCTCCTGCTTACTGCTCGTGCCCTACTGTCCATCTGTTTATATTTAAACCTGGAAAGAGCTAGGCCCACCCTGTCCCTCAGCACCGCCCAGTCTTGAACCCTTCCATCCACCAATAACTCTCCCATCTAAGTATCCCAGCCTCCTTTATCGCGGTTGCCAAACTGTCCTGCATACAGAACGGCAGCCCAGGAGAATCCCACACCGGGGCAAAATTTGAGTAATAATGTAACCCAATTTTCATTTTAATCTGCACCCAACTTTCTATGACCGACTGTAGAGTCTTTAATCTGACCTTTTTGAAGTATTTCATGTCGCCAAACTTAAATAAAAATCCGTCTAGTGGGATATCCACTCCCCCAATCATAGCCCTATACATAGCCCCCAAAGATAATATTACCGGGGTTTTAAGAAGCATCCTGGAGTAGGTCAGCTGAAATGCCCATGCGTAATACAACAAATCTGGCAATGCCAACCCTCTCTTCTCCCTTCTCCCTCCTCCTTTTCAGCTTCTTCCAGGTCAACCTAGCTGTTTTGTAATTCCAGATAAAAGAATTTATCTCTCACTGGCTTTTTTCCAATTTTTTTGATCAAACATCAGAGGAATAGAATTGAAAATAAACATAAACTTTGGAAGAATGGTCATTTTAACTAGGTTAGTTCTGCCAAAAAATGGAGAGTGGCAAAAATGACCAAGATTTCAAAAGATTCCTACACTCCGTGGCAACCGGATCTAAATTTGTTTGTGCCAACCTTCCTATTTCTTGGGTAATACGTATTCCCAGGTATCTCATAGATGTTGCAACTGTTTATTGCACATTAGGAATATTCCAGCACATAATCTCAGTTTTACTGGGGTTGATGTCATAACCTGAGATCTGTCCAACCCCCTCCGCCTTTTTAATTACCACCGGGAAAGCTCTCTGGGGATCGGATGTGTAGACCAAAATATTGTCAGCATAGAGAGCTATCCGCTTCTCCCACTCACCAAATACAAAAGGGGGGATGTCCGCTTCCTCTCTCAAAACTTGGGCAAATGCCTCAATATAAAGATTGAATAGGAGAGGGGAAAGCGGACATCCCTGCCTAGTTCCTCTGGTAATTTTTATCGGGTCTGTAAGGGTGCAATTAACTAGCAATCTTGCTGTGGGGGCCCAATATAGTTTCTTGATGACCCTACAGAAGACCTCCCTCAACCCAAACCTTCTCATCACCTCCACCAGATAGGGCCAATTGACCCTATCAAAAGCTTTGGTGGCGTCTAATGTCAAGGTGGCTAGTGGAAGGGAAAATGTAGTTGCAATATCGATTGCCCCCACCAAATCTCGTGTATGATCAGCCAACTGACGCCCCCTTATAAAACCCCTTTGATCTGAGTGGATTATCGAGCCAATTACCTCCCCAATCTAGATGCCAAGATAGATGTAAACATTGTGTAATCGTTATTTAAAAGGGAGATTGGCCTATAGGATTCACAGTCCAAAGGATTTTTGCCTGACCCCTTCGTTGTTGTATATCACGGTGATGGGGGCGGTTGGTAAGCGTCAGATTGCCTGCTTTGTCACCCTCTGCATGTTTCTGGGCTATGTAATAATGTTTGTAATCTAGTGCACTCAGGCTGTCGGAGGTCTCCTTGTATGCCAGGCGCGCCCCAGCCAACAGAGGAACCACTTGGGGGTCTCTGGGCGCCAAGTCTTCACATCTCTGAATCTCCGCCTCATGTCTTTGCAAGTCCGCCAAAGCGACATGCGCGAGCCGTATGTCTTCTTGATGGCCTGCCCCCTAGCAACCTCTTTAAACGCATCCCATTCTATGCCTCTGTTCGAAGTTGTTCCTGCATTTTCCTGAAAATATATGGTGATCGCCTGTGATGCAGTGCGGAAGGTCATGTCTCAGGGAGCCACATGTCGGGATGCTATACAGAATACAATGGTCCTAAACCTTCATTTAGTGTAAGACAAATCAATTGTGTAAAAGCAAGTTTTTGAGCTCACACAGTGTATGCTCCCAGTAATCAATACATATAAGAAAATGTTGTGCCGCAACCAAACTTATTCAAAACAATGTCATGTATTCAGTCATAATTAGAAATTACAGTTGGATTCTAACTGTATTTTCATTTGAGTACACACAAAGGATTTAGAGTGGTTGCTATAGGGTGAACGTGCAGAAAAGGGGGAGTCTGTGCTCAAGTGTAGAGAAAGGGAGATTCCCTGGTCCAAAAGTGTTATTGGGTCACCCCATTCTTGTAATGGCATATCGGGATCCTAGCCTTCTGAGCACCCCATGAAATGCGCAGCTGCAGTGGGTTGTGATTGGATAATGCCTGTACCAAATATTCAGAGAGTTCTACCCTAGCTAAGCCGTCAACCGAGCAATACACAGCATCAATGCGTGTGTGAATATCATGCAGTGTGGAGTAATGGGAATTTAAGCGCATTCCAGGGTAGTTGCATGTGGTCTACTACCCATTCCCTCAGGTTTCTTGTGATTGGAATGGATTGTGCACCCAGGAGCGACGGCCGTGAACGATCCAGATCGAGATCATATGTGCAGTTCTAGTCCCCACCCCATAGTGTTAGTGCTGTAGGGTGAGACAGCAAGGATGGCGTGAGTGACCGCAGAAACTACGCTTGCCCAGTGTTTGGAGCATACAGAGAGACCACTGCAAGTGGTAACCCGTCCAGCAGCCCCTCCAACACAATGTGCCAACCCTGCGGATCAATGCGGGTGCATTCCAATTTCAACGGAATGCCTGGTGCTTCCAATATAAGGGCACCTCTGGCATAACCTAAATAGGAGGTGCCTATCACTGTGCCCCTCCAACGCTTATGCAGAGAGGCCATTGTTTATGCTGTGAGATGCGTCTGCTGTAGCAGCGCTATTGCTATATTATGTGAGCGCAAATACTGATATATTTTGTGTCTTTTGGCGCAACCTGCCAACCCACGCACATTCTGGGTTACAAGTGTGAACTCGTTATTTGCCATTCGATCCCTGATAAGCAGAGAACAGAAGGAGCCCCACACCTGCAACCCCCCCCCCACAGCCATCCTGGACACTGACTTACTCCACCCCCCACCACCCCGCTGCATGCCCTGCTGCACAAATGCATTATGAGCCCCTTACAATAAAGGGTTGAGTAGAGATCGCGGGAATCAAAAATAACATTCCCCGAACTCCCCACCCCAGGCTGGCTTGCCAACGGGCAAATGACCACGTGCACTGAAATGCCATCAAACTTATTGTGAAACAGTTGCTATCTCAGCTACTAAACGTTCTGTGAGGGCAAGGCTAAATTCTGTTCCAGCCTGGCCTTTGCCAACATCCAATAATCAACCTGCGCTGAGATATCACATAGCTCAGTCCCCCCTGTTTGAGAAAATAATCTATATGGATCTTAACAGTGAAGCCCCCCGAACCAACATTTTTACATTGTACCACATACTAATAATATTTAGGATAAAAAGGATATGCATGGGACCGCCTCCATCTGTCCACCATTCACCAGTTATATATGAGATCTCATCCCCAAGAGTCTGTGCACTTTAGGAAATCACCCCAGCTCATTTGCAGTCTGTGGGGTCCGTAGTAATGTCCGTCTTCCGAGTCTAAATCAGTTCTATTTGACACCACAGCATTATTAAGATGTTCCGCCGTCCTTATAGCCTGTGCTCTCTTGGCTGCCACCTGTTTCATGGTTTGCTGTTGTATCTTGTTCTGCACTCACCTACTATTTGCACCTACTAGTTTCCAGGCAGGTCGTGGATCTGCCTTAACAGTGGGCGGAGGGTGTGCCAGGCCAGTTCGGTCCAACCCAGACCAAGCTTCAGAGTAGAGCAACATATGGTGGAGTCTTTGTGGTTAATGCGCAGCTTGTCTGGATATTTCAACGCGTATTGGATCTGGTGCTCTCTCAGGCATTGCTTAACCTCTGTATCCGAAAACGACACTGACCATCTAGCACAAGTGCGGATACAGAATGGATGCCAGTTAAAAAGTAGTGCGAGGCAGCAGCACAATGAAAAAAAACTAAAAGGCATAAACAAAACCCCTTACTGTTGAGTTCTGATGACAGATAAGTGAGGCTATTTTATTCAAAGGCGGTTTGGAACGTAGCTTGTAAATGAATTTGTACAGGCAGAGGTACCTTGCTTTAGCAAACAGGACTGAAGTGAAGAGTATTTTGGCTACTACTCAATGTGTATATTTTTTTTAACTTAGGAAGATTTGTGAAAATGCAAGCTTGCTATGTTAAAACGCTTTTTTTTAAAGAGTGGTGCTTTAGTGGTCCTTTGGAATAGTGAGATAATTTCCCTCTGCCACCCAGGACAGTAGGTGGACTGGTGCTACAGCGCAGAAACCCATTTCTCTGTTCTGAGCCACCACAACCACCTCCGGCATTCTCCGAAAACCTCCTTCATCCTCTTTCTAGCAGCAGAGCCTCTTTGAGCCATGCCATTACACAACCAGCAACGTCTCATGCCCTTGGCGGTGAGGATTGCAGCCTTGATTTCCCGCATCAAGATGTCCCATTATTAGGACAGTCTGCAGTAGAAAATACTTACTGTTGTTGGCTTGGTGCATTAAAGTTCACCCGGGTAATGTTGGTGAAATATCTCGGGCGTTGACAATAGCAAATATTTTTGGCAACACAGGTAAAGTATATAAAGTATGCTGACCTTAACTGAAACATGCAAACCTTCAACTTGCAGTTGGATTGGAGCTAGCAGGATGGACTAAAGTTGGCAAGAATAATGCTAAGAGGAGTGAGGTATCCAACAGTAGGAAAGAGTAAGCCCAATGAGTTATTAGGAGGTATAATTCAGCACATGGGTTGCTTGGATTCAAGTAAAACAGGATATACTTGATGTTTGAGCAGGAAAATGCTTAAACTGAAGGGTCATTCTTAAAGGAAAGACACGAGGAAGTGGGCAGATGGAGAAGATGCTTCCAGGGGCATTGTGTTCTTGGAATGGCATACAAAAGTTATCATCTTGAAATGCAAAAAAAAAGCTTTCATCTTTTATGTTATGTTAAGTTATGCAGATTTGTAGAGTGCACTATCATCCGGGAGGGTATCCTAGTGCTGAGCAGGTGTGAGCCAAGCCAAACCTGCGGCCTGGTGGGACTATTCGAAAAGCCAGGTCTTCAGCTTGTCATGGAATTCAATAAGTGAGGAGATGGATGTTCCTTATAGTGACATGTCGTTCCACACTTAAGGAGCAATGTAGAAGAAGGCTCACCTGCCAGATCTGTTTTATCCTATGGTGGTAGGTGTGCAACAGGGAGTCCTGACAAGTAGAGGTGTCTGGAAGGTTTGTGAAAGCAGATGCAATTGTTAAAGTATAATGGGCCGTTGTTAGTTGGTATGTAGTGCCTTGAAAGAGTGGAGGAGAAGTTTAAATTGTGCTTGTTTGTTTATGGGGAGCCAGCGGAACTCCTTCAGGAGTGTGGAGCAAGTTGTGTGGTAGGTTGAAAGTAAGCCTGGCTGCCGAGTTCTGAATGGTCTGCTACCTTCTGGTGAATGTTTTGTTGATCTCGGCATAGAGGGTGTTCCTGTAGTTCAACTTGCTTGTGACCAGAGCGTCCATGACGGTTTTCGATGTTTTCCAGATGTGTATCCGATTTATCTTGATTTTTCCATAAACATTGTTGTTACCTGGGAGTAGAAATGTTCTCATACCCTTTGGTACTTTGGGTTTCACATTTTCTTTCTCAGTTAAAAATATCACTCGATTGTCGGCAATTTTTCCTTTCCTAAACTAGAGCTGTATTTCTCTATTTAGATTATAGACAAAAGCAAAAGGGATCCATCTGAAGAAATTGAGATTTTGATGCGCTATGGACAACATCCAAACATCATAACTTTGAAAGATGTAAGTACCCTGTTCGTTTTGCATTATAACATCTCACAGTGAGATGTCCTTGAGTCGTTATGAATGCAATAAAAAAAACTCCTAGAATTTTCTTATCCCTTATATTTTGTTTTATGTGCCTCCTGAAATTAGTTTATTATTTCAAACTTTGTTATTTAGGGGTCACACACTTTCTCTGAATTAAACACAAAACACTTTTTAAAAGAAATAATATAGAAAAAAATGAAAATGACAGCTTTGGGAACTTTTAACTGCAATAATTATATTGTGTTTATTGATTTTCTCATGTTGTTACCATTTAACCCCTTCACTGCGGGGCTATTCCGCCGCAGTGCTAAGGGGGCGGGGCGGCCACGCGGCGGCCGCATGCTGGTGACGGAACCGCTCCGTCACCAGCGTCGGTTGCGCTGTGCTTATGACGGAGCGGTTCCGTCATGGCCCCGCCCGCTCAATGGAACACTCAGCGCAGGCGCGGAATTCGCGCCGCGCAGGAGCGTCGGGCGGGCCAGGACAGAACCGCTTCGTCATCAGCACAGCGCCACCGCAGCTGATGACGGAGCGGTTCCGTCATCAGCAGGCAAGGGGTTAACAATAACAGTGTTTAGCATTTATTCTGCTGCACCAGCCCTCAATGTATGCATTCTATCAGTTTGTTTTGATAGAATGATACAAGCTAATGATGTTTTTTCAGTGTTAAGTCTCTGATGCTTGACTAGATTACAGTATTTGTGTGTGTCCCAACCACTTTTATTTTCCAAAGGATCATTAATTGCTAATACTTATAATAAGGCAAAGTGGGTTTGAAATCAGCCAGTATTTCTAAGAAAGTTAAGCAAAATGGGCCCTGAACATTGTTGCACTCAGCAGCTCCATTATATTTCTAAATATGAGCATGTGTTCTATGAGGCAGCAGACCACCTGTTCTATAGAATCAAGTACAAATTTACCTTTTCTGATGGATACTTGTAACTGCAGATACCTCACCTTGTAAATTTTCCCCAGGCATCAGACTGGGTTCTGAAACTTCAAACCAAGACTCCTGCATGGCAGTGGGTGGTGTTTGCGTGGCATCTCACTGATGTCATTATGCTCTGGAAGGGGAGCCACATATAGGCACCAGCCAGGCATGCTGACATCTTTCGACGTGGATCTGAAGATACCCCTTAATCTTTTGACATGCTTTTCTACCTAAATTTTCACCATGCAAAATCCTCCCATAACAGCAGGTTTAAAGGCTTTTTGGGACTACAGAAAAGATATTTCCCTAAGAGGTATAAGTATACCTGTGGATCAGAACATGCCTCGAGGTCCTACGATGACTGCGCCCAGATGAACCCAAAATTCTGTTGCCAAACATTGAAAAACTCTACGCCACAATCAGTTGAAGTCAAAAGGTAGGTCGTGCTCTCGACGTTGTTCCAGTGGCAGATATTTGTTGTGGTCGAAGTCATCGAGTAATTTGAACAAAAATCATAAGTAATCAAAGTGGACTTAGCACCTTTCCGATTCTCTCAAACTCCAGACAGGGTGCCAAGGTGTCAATGTGCCTCCTGGTCTCACTTACGATCCCTGTTGCAGTCCATTGCAAACTTGTGTCTGATGCACTCGGTATATTGGTGTCTGTTAGGGTGATGCCTTTTGTGAGGCCATGCCGCTGATCTTTGGCACTTTACCACTCCTCTGTGGCGCACCATTGGGCCCAAGTTTCCATGATGGCCTCCAGTCAGATTTATGTCAGCAGGTCCACCCTCAGCGCTGTCTGTGCCCTCCGGACGTGTTAAGGT
Organism: Lissotriton vulgaris; assembly: GCF_964263255.1. Taxonomy (NCBI): domain Eukaryota; kingdom Metazoa; phylum Chordata; class Amphibia; order Caudata; family Salamandridae; genus Lissotriton; species Lissotriton vulgaris. The sequence goes on along the minus strand of NC_141691.1, from coordinate 390,780,955 downwards.
TCTGCACCTGTCCTGGTGCCGACGTTGGTCTCAGGTTGGCCGAGGATTCTTTTCACATTGACGCTGGTGTCACCAGCTCTGGAGGAGCAGTGCAGAACTCATCCTGCTCTCTGATACTGAACCGAACTCATCCCAACCTCAACCGAGGCCAAGTCCCTATTTAATGGAGCACAACCTTCTGGCAACCCCACTGATTCTGACACCTTGTCTTTACCTCCCGGCAGAGCACAGGTATTGCACAATATCTTTGGCAAGGACTCAGATGTGACAGTTTTGATCAACTGGATGATTTGTCCCAATATATAAAGAGAACATTGGTATGAGAAGCTACAGGATACCAAAGATCTAGACACCACCCCAGCCCCATACCTGGTTTTCCCACCTGGGGAAAAAACACCTCCCTTGCTGTTGTGATGCAGCGGGCAGCCGACGTGCTTGATTTACACAATCTAGGTAATGATTAATGTCCTCACAGAGGTCCTTTAACGGTGCCAGGCATCTACAGAACCTATCTTACTCTTCAACTAGGCCCTCCTGGATTCTTTTTTGGGCACTTGGGCAAAACAATGCTCTGGTCCCCCAGTGAACAGACAAATCGCTCATTGCCATAGATAACACCGGAATAACTTTCATACACAGCACCATAAGCCTGAGAGCTTGGCGGTACAAGCCTACACAAGTACAGTGAATCCTAATGCCTTACCAACCACCCCACATGATTGTGAGTCAAAAGGCTTTGACGCCTTTGGGACGTGTATGTAGTGGTTTGCCAACCTTGCTCTCAGGTGTGTCAACACCAGCTACCTTTTAGGTCGCTATTCACCTTATGTGACTCTTTGGCCCCAATTTTTTCCGCTTTCCCAGATTATCTGTGGGCAGCACTCCCTAGGGTATTCAGGATGAATGTGACACCACAACGTTTGTCATCTGCTGCTGCTTTTACACAACCAGCTGCTTCAGATTGGCAAGTAGAACAAGCATGACACTTCGGTACCATGCCTGGATGAAGTCTAGGTGCTTCTCTGGAGATGTCGAGGCATCTTTAATGATCCTCCCATTCAATGGCTCTTGCATTTTTGGTGAGAAAACAGGTTCAGCCCTGGAACAATTTAAGGACAGGAGGGCCACTGTATGTTCCTAATGTCTGTGTGCCCCCACCAGGCATTTCCACCATCAATTACCCACTCTGCGACTATGAAAGGGGGTTTCACTTCCAGTGGAGACAGACCACAATGCCAGCCCAACAGGACTTCCAGCCTTCTTGTGGCCATAGTTGTGGCTCACCATGTCAAAACCCAGGGCATGAGAAATAATGTGCAGCTTAGACCCAACCTGCCCTCTACCAACCCCAGCTAAAAGAGCGCTTTAGTATATCCTTTCTGGCACACAGCTCCCCTGTTCGAGACAGGATCCTACATTTCCCAGGGGATTGCAATCCATCACTTTAGACAAGTGGGTCCACCAAATCACCCATCAACGTTCCGCCCTCCCTCTGCTTTCCATTCCGTTGCACCTTTCACTTCCATCCAGGCAGCTAATGTCGGCCCACCTGTCCATTTTCCAAAAGAAGGTGCATGCCCCACTAGTCAAAGCGACCATAGAGGGGGACCTGGCATCAGAAGTAGGAGTAGAATGTTACTCCTGCTACTTCCTAGTGAAAAAGGAGGGAGGCCTTTATCCTATTTTAGATCAACGCCCTCTCAGCACCTTCCTGCAAAAGGAACATTTCAAGATGCTCATGCTACCCCAGGTCTTGTCTTCCTTCGACCCCTGGAACTGGATGTTGGCATTGGATCTGCAGGATGCTTAGTTCCATATCCCCATCCTGCAGGCCCACAGGCGATACCTGCAGTTCACAGTAGGCCAGGAGAATTTTCAGTTTGCAGTGCTTAATTTTGGCCCCACCTCTGCCCCTTGGATGTTCATGAAAGTGATAATGGTGGGCGCAGCACACCTCCGGAGGTTGAGTGGTACCAGTCTTTCCCCTACTTCGACGACTAGCTGCTGAAGGCAGGAGCACCCCAGTCAGTGGTCAACTACCTCCAGATGACGGGGAACCTTCTAACATCATTGGGGCTAATTATTTATTTATTTATTTATTTGTGGGTTTATATAGCGCTTGAATCACTCCCCCAGGAGTATCTCTGCGCTTTTTGACCGGTAAATCAGCAGACATAATGTAGGGATGGAATTAGATTTCATTTTTGAATAAGATAGTTTTTAGAAGTTTACGGAATGTTAGGTGCTCTTTGCATTGTCTTAGAGCCAGGGGTAATTTGTTCCACAGCTTGGGACCCATGGTAGACAGAGCTCTACCTCCATGTCTGACCCTTTTGACATGGGGGACCACAAGGAGGAGATTGTTGCTTGATCTGAGGGATCGTGCTGGAACATAAGTAACAAATCTCCGCTCAAGATAGATGGGTCCCTGTCCGTTCAAACACTTCTGGATTAGGAAGCATATTTTAAATTTTGCCCTTTGTCTACCTGGGAGCCAATGTAATTGTTTAAGGAGGGGTTTGGAGGCAGTTCTCGGGGGGGCATTCAGAACAAGGCGAGCTGCCGTGTTCTGAATGACTTGTAGCTTATCCAGCACTCCTTCGTTGGCAGAGAGTAACAAACCGTTGCAATAATCGATCCGACTCAGGATCAGTGCTTGAACGAGAGTTTTTCTTACTGAGTTAGGTAGGAGTGGAAAGGCTTTGCGGAGCAAGCCGATGGTGTGGAAGCATATCCCTGAAATATAGCTGGTATGTTGTTTTAGTGACAGGTCGTGATCGAGCCGAATTCCCAAATTCTTCACGACCTGTTTAGGTTCAGGGACTGCTCCTAGCTCTGATGGCCACCATTCCGGAGTCCATAGTATCTTAGCCTCCCCAAAATAACATGATCTCCGTTTTGCTGACGTTACATTGGACATAGTTGGTAGACATCCATTTTGCCACTTCTTTCATGCCTGACGAGAAAAAGTTCCTAATCTCAGTGGAAAGAGTTTTGAAGGGGAAAAGGAGCAGCGTATCATCTGCGTAAGATACGGGGACAAAGCCGTATCTACGCAACACTCCTGCCAGGGGTGCCACATAGATATTAAAGAGCGTGGGGCTCAGACATAGCCCTGTGGCACCCCCTTAGAAATCTCAATTTCCGCCGAGCGATATGCACCCATGGTGACTCTCTGGGTGCGATCAGCTAGGAAACTCTTTAACCATTCAAGGCCTTTGTTCTTAAGGCCAGCGCTCGACAACCGTTGAGTCAGGATGGAATGAGACACGGTGTCGAACGCTGCCGATAGATCTATTAGAACCAAGATGACTGAAAGGCCCTTGTCCTGGTAGGCGTGGAGATCATGAGTAACAGACAGTAAGGTGAATTCTGTACTAGTGATTGAAGCTTTTATTCGATATGCAAGATATCTTGTAAGCGTACACAAAATACAGCAATTTTACAAAACTAGAAAAAGCATTATTTTAAAAAGCAGTATTAAATGTACATTTAAAAAAGGTAAAAGGACATTTAATGCCAGAATAAATTAGCTAAAAATGAATTAAACCGCTAATGACAATCTCTTGCATCGGATCAACCAAAATTGCTTTAAAAATTTGGCTACACCACAAACAATGGGGGGGAAGTGTCCGTCATTAGAATGCGCAGGGCGACTAAATAGCTACGCGTGCCCATATTGCGACAGAGGGGTTTAAGCCAAAAACTCCTGGGTTTAGCATAGTCCGGACATTCGAACAAAATATGCGTAATGGACTCTATCCTAGTTAAACAACATGCACAAAAAGGGGACGTGTGAGCACCTGATTTCCACTTTGACACCAGAGCCCCAACTGGAAGGGAGCCCACTCTGAATTTAAAATACAATGCTCGATCAACTGGAAGGGTTATTAGGTCCAGGTAAGGCTCGTAAACTACTGCATCTTTTACTGTTAAAAAGGCAGCTGTAGATTTACAATGTCCAGTGTTTTTAGCTAACTGATCCGCAGCCCAATTCCAGTATAGTCTTTTAAGAACCTCTTTTGGTGGAGCCGATCTTAATACCCAACAGTCCCCCAGTCCAAGTTCCTCCAAAAGTTTTTTGGTATCTCTCAACCACTTAATCTTCGCCCAGCCGCCCAGGCTCATTATCTCAGCCAACCTTTCAGCATACGATTTTAGCTCTTCACCCCTCCAGATACGTGTCCATAGGAGGAGTGGGCGAAGCCGGGCTTGGTCTTTAATGTTCTTACATCCTGTGTCCAACAGCACAGGCACTGTTGGAGTGCTCGAAGGGATGGCGATTAAGGATTTCAAGAGCTTGCTCTCTGCTGTTGCCAAGGAGTCCAGACAGCAATGCCCCCACAGTTCGGCCCCATACAAGGCTGATGTTACTACCTTAGCCTTGTAGATGTCAATTACTGGGGCAAGCGACCTCCTCAGTGATGCCCGGAATTCCCTCAGAAGGGCACCTCCTGCTCTCTTATGGTTCAGGACCATCTTGGCAATGTGGGGTGTCCAGTTCATGCTATCCGTAATCCGGATTCCAAGGTAATCAAATTCGGATACTTTCTCCAAGGCAACAGAATTGAGAATAGGAGGGCGGCCCAGTTTCCTTGGAGGATTTAGGACTAAAAACTTAGTTTTAGCCACGTTGATTACTAAGCCCCTTGCAACACAAAAGTTTTGGAAACGGGTTAACAATTTCTGAAGGCCTTGCGGAGTCTTAGAAATCAAAAGCGTGTCGTCCGCAAAAAGCAGGGTAGGGATCCGCACTCCTCCGAGACAGGGGGCGTCGGCTGGTTCTTGCTGGAGATATTCCACCGCCCCATTCACATATAGTGAGAAGAGGGTGGGCGCTAGGACGCATCCCTGTCTCACACCCCTAGACACTGGGATTTTCTCTGTTAACTCTCCATTTCTTCCCCAGCGGACCTGAGCAAAGGTGTGGGCGTGAAGGCTAATAAGGAGGGACAAGATGAAGGGGAAAAGGAGCAGCGTATCATCTGCGTAAGATACGGGGACAAAGCCGTATCTACGCAACACTCCTGCCAGGGGTGCCACATAGATATTAAAGAGGAATGTCTGACATAATATCGACAGACAGAATATCGAAATACAAAAATATCGGAACAAAAATATCGACATCAAAAATATCGGAATCCTATCTTCATAAAGGTAAGTACAAAAATATCGAAAAAATAATATCTTAGTACAAAAATATCGGAATTAAAAATATCGTTTTTTTAAATGTATTAATAATAATGTAAAAATAATGTTAAAATACATATAATTTTACAAATATTAAATACAAATATTAAAAGAAAATTAAAACTAATATATATACATTTAAAATAAATAAAACACTTAATAATTTAATGTAATTTTTTTTTTTTTAATGTTATTAAATTGATTTAATGTATTTTTTTTTGTTTTTACCCTGTACGCCTGTACCCCAAAAACCCAAAACTGACCCTGAACCCTAAAAATATCCCTGTACCCCAAAAACCCAAAACTGACCCTGAACCCTAAAAATACCCCTTTTCCCAAAAACTGAAAACTGACCCTGAACCCTAAAAATACCCCTTTACCCAAAAACTGAAAACTGACCCTGAACCCTAAAAATACCCCTTTACCCAAAAACTGAAAACTGACCCTGAACCCTAAAAATACCCCTTTACCCAAGAACTGAAAACTGACCCTTATCCCTAAAAATACCCCTTTACCCAAAAACTGAAAACTGACCCTGAACCCTAAAAATACCCCTTTACCCCAAAACTGAAAACTGACCCTGAACCCTAAACATACCCCATACCCCTTTACCCAAAAACTGAAAACTGACCCTGAACCCTAAAAATACTCCTTTACCCAAGAACTGAAAACTGACCCTGAACCCTAAACATACCCCTTTACCCAAAAACTGAAAACTGACCCTGAACCCTAAAAATACCCCTTTACCCAAAAACTGAAAACTGACCCAGAACCCTAAAAATACCCCTTTACCTAAGAACTGAAAACTGACCCTGAACCCTAAAAATACCCCTTTACCCAAAAACTGAAAACAGACCCTGAACCCTAAAAATACTCCTTTACCCAAAATGTATTAATATTATTTAATTACCATTTAATTATTAATTAACAATAACAATAAAGTAAATATATTAGCACATTAGTTGTAAATAATTTAATTTAATAATTATTATTTTTCCCAATTAATTAATTAAGAATAAAAAAATATATATAAAAAAATTACTATAATTAATGTAATTAACTAATTAATATTAATTACCAACTAATTAATAATTAAAAATATGTACAAAAATATATTAATTAACTAATTAATATAAATTAATTACCATTTAATTATTAATTAAAATATGTACAAACATATATTAATCAATTAATTATTATTAAATAACTTCCCACCCTATTCCCCTATAAACCCATAACCCGCTACAGAACATATTTATCAATTAATCAATTAATTAAAATTTAATTCTCAATTATTTAATTAATAATTCCTACTAATTAATAATTAATTTAACATAATTAAATTACTTCCCACCCTATTCCCCTATAAACCCACAACCCGCTACAGTAGTAAAAGACAATATTTAATTAAATTACATTAAAAATAAATAATAAAACATAATAAATACAATATAATATACACTAAATTTATTTAAAAATTGATATTAGTAACATCGAAGTTATTTATTTCGATATTATTGACATCGATATTTACAACTTCGATATTACTGATATCATACTAATATCGATATTTAGACTGTCGATATTACTTACCTTCGATATTTTGTCCCATCGATATTTAAACTTCGATATTTTTGTATATCGATATTTAAAAATCGATATTTTGTCTGTGTACCATTACAGAGCGTGGGGCTCAGACATGAGCCCTGTGGCACCCCCTTAGAAATCTCAATTTCCGCCGAGCGATATGCACCCATGGTGACTCTCTGGGTGCGATCAGCTAGGAAACTCTTTAACCATTCAAGACCTTTGTTCTTAAGGCCAGCGCTCGACAACCGTTGAGTCAGGATGGAATGAGACACGGTGTCGAACGCTGCCGATAGATCTAGTAGAACCAAGATGACTGAAAGGCCCTTGTCCTGGTAGGCGTGGAGATCATCAGTAACAGACAGTAAGGTGGATTCTGTACTGTATTTGGGGCGGAATCCTGATTGGGATTCATCCAGGGCTTGTACTTGTTCAATATGTCCGGATAGGTGGCGATTGATATGTTTTTCTATAATTTTCCCCAAGAAAGGTAACGGGTAGATAGGTCTTAGATTTGTCAGGTCAGACCATGGTAAGGCGGTGTTTTTCCTTATGGGTCTGACAAGTGCTCGCTTCCATTCCTTGGGGACAATGCCTGAGGTGAGTGAGAGGTTTACTAATTCCGTGATCATTGGACTTAGTTGTTCATCCAATGTGGGCATTAATCTAGCAGGGATGGCATCCTCTGGACTCCCACTTTTAATCTGTTTTATAAGATTGGATCTTTCTTGAAGCGAAATAGGGGGAAAGCTGTCCAGAGATTGTGAGTCCGATATAAAATCTGTGAGATTAAGGTGGGGTGCCATATTAGTCAATGAAGCTTGATTCGTACATAGTATTATCATAAATTTTATAGATTTTATTAGTGAAGAAACAGGAAATTTCATCACACAGCTGTTGGGATGACATGTCAGGAGCTTCACATGCTGTGGGTTTAGCAAATGTTTGTAGTATTTGGAAGAGAACTCTAGGGAAGTTTCCAGCCTCTTGTATTTGGGTAGCAATATGTGCTTTCCGCGCACAACATATCGCTTTATGGTAAGAGGATAGTGCGCTCCAGTATTTATTCTTATCCTCTAGGAGATGGGATGTTCTCCATCTTTTTTCTAATTTCCTAGCTCATTGTTTGAGAGTTCTTAGATGATCAGAGAACCAAACTTCTTGCTTTTTGGCTGGCCTAGATTTAAAAAGCTTTAATGGGGCAATTATATCTATAACTTTCCTAGTTTCACCTTCGAATTTCTTAAGAGCTGTTTCAATATCATCCGAGGGTCGTAGGACAGGGAGGTTAACATTTTCTCTAAAAGTAGAATTAGTGACTTTATGCCACTGTCTACGGATGCAAGGTATGGTGATGGGGTGTGTGAGGTTGGGTGCCTGAAAAGGGGTAATAAATTCCACAATGAAATGGTCAGTCCAACTCACCTGAGTAGCAGGCGGGCACGAAATAGTCTGAACATTGGAAAAAATTAGGTCTAAAGTATGACCAGCCTGATGGGTGGGTCCATTATTCTTCAGTGTCAAACGTAAGGATGATAGGTCTGTTATTAGTGATTGTGCCTCATTACAGTCTGGTTTCTCACTGTGGACATTGAAATCTCCAACTAATGTGAACTCACTATCATTATTGATATTGAAGCCATTTAGGATATGATATGGTTTTATGCATTTTCCCTAGAGCTGAGAATTCAGCACATTCAAGCTATGGTCTCTGTGTTAGATATCAGTGTGGATGACTCTGAGGCTGTTGGGCATTCTGGCATCCTGCCCCTTAAGCATGCCAGACAGTATATGCAGGATCTGCACTGGGAACTAAAGTGCCAGTGGGCAGAGCACCAGTGGAATCTGTCAGATTATATCCAGATGTCAGAGCAGACTGCAAATATTCTGCAGTGATGGCTCCTGCAGCACAATTGGGTTAGTGGCAGATCCCTCTCTGTACCCCACTTGAATTGAACAGTGATGATGAATCCACCCCTTCTGGGTTGGGAAAGCCTCCAGGGAGAGGTGAAGATCAGAGGCTTCTGGTGTCCGGCAGAAGCTCAACTTTACTTCAGTTTGTTGGAGTGTCCGGCAATTTGCTTTCCTTCGAAGGCTTTCCTGCACACCAACAGAGGAAAGCTGGTGGAGATGCTCACAGACAATACCACCTCCATGTGGTACTGCAACAAGCAGGGCCAAGTGGGGCTTGAGTCCTGTATCAACACAAAAAGATGATGGACTGAATGCTGAACATTGTCAAACATCCACCCCAGTAAAAATATATGTGCCTATATCCATAGTTTTTGTGCTCACCATGCCATTCCAGTTTGAACCCAGCCATATGCAAATATGTATTTTCCCTGCTCCCCATGGGAACAGCGCAGCCCGAACTGCAAGGCATTTCCTCCCTGGACCTGAAACAAGCATCCTAGGACCGGTTTCAGGGTATCACCCCACATTAGCCAGGCTAGCAAGAATCCATTTGCATAGTGAGCATGGGAGCCACGTCTGGGTATACCTGTCTCACTTGGGGCGACTAGCAACACAAAAAGATGATGGACGGAAAACTGAACATTGTCTCTCCTCCTCTTGAAGAGCCTGGACTGCCAGAGAATTTCTCTGGTAGTGATCCACCTAGCAAGATCGCTAAAGAACACAGCTTGACGTGCTTGACACAGCTCACAGTGAGAAAGTGAGAACAGAAGCATTTTAAGGCATTTTTAAAGTTTGAATCTTAATTCTAATTATAGTTACTTTGAAGGGCTCCTTATTGTTGGCAGTAGTGGTGCATTTTACTGGCTGCAACATTGATATTCATCCTACCTGCCTTCACTAATACTGCATAACTCTATTAGGCGGTTGCGTCTCTCTCCGGTCCACCACGAGTTTTTCCCGCTTGAGTGGAGGGAGTTGGTGCGTAGAGGGAGAGGCTTTGGGCACTTCCGGTTTTCTGAGAAGTAGTGTGGAGGTTAGGGGTCTAGCTGTTGACCTCTCCTACATAAACGGACGGCTGGCACAACGTGCCTAAGGCAAGCCCATCTGTGCCCGTCCACACCTGGACGTCTCCAGGACTCAAGACCCCTGTTCGTCCTGCAGCAGATGTAGGTAATAAGTATTTGGTGAGATATACGACGCAAGAACTCCTAGGCTTCAGAAAAGATGACCTAGATAACTGCACTCTTTTACATAACACCATATTATGCATGACACTGGAAGGCCCCTTCACATGTAGATCATGCCGCTTTCAGAGCGTGAAACAAGCTACTCTTAATCTTAAGAGTATGATGCCCGGTGGGAGTAACTGTCAAAGTTGCCACCTCGACCAGACTGATTCCTCTTCCCTTATTCCTCTGGAATCTCAAAACTAGAATTGTCAATTATGTAATGTGAGCTGTGAGCTCTCTGTCAAAACAATCAACAGAAATATGGGACCTGTTCTCATCCAAACTTCCTGACATCGGGTCCCTAACGGAAACCTGGATAAAACCCAGCTCAAAACCAGCTATTGCTGTGGCTCTCCCGGAAGGATATCGGATCCAAAAGTTGAATAGAGCTTCCAGGATGGGGGGAGGGGGGGCGGGGGGGGGGGGGCTACTATCCATAAAGAGTCCATTAAAGTGTATATTCATTGATCAACTAAGTAATGACACTTTAGAAATTTTTGTTTTTAGAATAGACCAGCTCTCTCACCATTGCTGGAAAGGTGCTCTGGTCTATCGACCCCCAGGGTCCCTCTCTAATTTCTCGCTTCAACAAATGGAATTTTGATCTGGAGGGGAGGTACAATGGGAGTGAGGGAGGTGGGAAGGGAAAGACAGAAACGGAGTCCTAAGCATGATGATACAATGATGTGATGTGCCGGCGGAGATCTAATTAAGAACAAAGATAACCAGTAAGGAGAAGGTGTTTGTTTAAATTGATTTGTTGAACTGCTGAATGTATCATTCTGATATACTTCCTAATAAAGGTTTGGGGGAAAAAAAATGAAAAAAACAAATGTAATTTATTCTAGCACATGTGATTTCAACTAGCAACTTACTGCTTCTAGGCGATTTCAATATCCATAGCCAAAACATCACACACCAAGACACTGCTACCTTTCTGGCAGACCGAACCTTATTTGAATTAGGTAAGATCAATTGTGGGCCCACTCACATATAGGGACATACGCTAGATATTATCTTCACCAACTCCTCTAATTTCATCTGTGGTGCCACCTCTCCACTCACTTGGACAGACCATTCACTATTAGAGTTCTATATTAGGGGCCCGGGACACTTAACAATTCTCGTATTAATTCACCTAGGTGGAGTAGACAGTGGTACAAACTCACGCCTGAGGGTTTTCAAAATACTTTCCTTAGCCCTCAAAATTCTGAAAATGTGGATGAGTGCCAAGCTTATTTTAACTCTACCATCAAAACCACCATCGACCATTTGGTCCTGCTGAAAAAAATGCTCCAGCGTAGCCAGGCGTCCTCAGACAGATTGGTTCTCTCCCAATCTCTGAACAGAAAAGAGCAGTTGTAAAAAATTGGAAGGACTATGGCGTTTATCACATCACTCACAGGATAGAGAAAGATACAAACTAGTACTGGCCCAATACCATGGAAACATTAAATATGCTTGCAGAACCCATATAGCGCAAGAACTCGTACAAGCAGGGAATGCCCCTAAAACCTTCTATCAGATCTTAAGAACCTTCACCAACCCCAAGGCATGCGATAAAGAACAAATACTCACCCAAGCTCTATGTGACAAACTAGCAATACATTTTACCCCAAAAATTTAGTTGATCTACAACAAAATTATTGCAACTGGAAGCCCTCATATTGTATCCACGGCTAACCACCATGCAGTTGCAGACAATGCACAGAGGCTAGATACATTCACAGCACTCAAGCCCGAAGATGTAGAGACACTACTTAGAACTATAAAATCAGGTTTCCCACTGGACATCATCCCTGCTAAGATCACCTCTTTGCTGGCCAAGCAACTTGGAGCTCCTAACTGCTCTATAGAAAAGGGCATCCTCCCTTCCGCATGGAAAGCAGCACAAATAATTCCCATCCGGAAAAATCTTAAAGCCCCTATAGAAGATTTATCCAATTACTGACCCATTTCGTTATTACCTTTCCTGAGCAAGGTACTAGAAAAGCATACCAACACACATTTGTCTGATTTTGTTGAAGCCTCGAACTGCCTTGATTCATCTCAGACATAGTACGGAGACTGCTTTGATTGAAGTTATTGACAACATCAGAATGTCCCTAGACAACGGACAAGCGGTGCTACTGGTGTTGCTTGATTTATCGGCAGCCTTCAATACTATTTCCCATCAGACCGTGCTCAGGAGGCTTGGGGAAATGGCCTCCATGGGAGTGCTTTAAAATGGATGACGAGTTTGCTGTCTGACAGAACACAAACTATAAATCTTGGCCCATTCCGTTCAAAAACCACAAAATTGAGTAGGGGATTGCTGCAGGGATCATGCATGAGTCCCACCTTATTCAACATTTATGTTGCCCCCTTAGCGGGATTACTGAGGAATTTAGGTTTTGTCCCTATGTCTTATGCTGATGATACTCCGCTTCTACTCTCCTGTGACAAGAACAATCCTAATGCTCGGTCTAGCTTCTCGGAGGGTATGCGCGCCATTGTAAGCTGGATATGAAATAACTTTCTCCAGCTCAATGCAGGGAAAACTGAGATAATGCAGTTTGGCGAAGCAATGTTGAGGTGGTCCCCTGGGGAAGTGGTCAGAGGAAATGGGCACCACACCTACGCCTAAACTAGTGATAAAAAACGTGGGTGTCCGTTTGGACCAGAAGTTGACCATGAAAGAGCACGTTACATCGACTGTTGGGTCATGCTTTCACATGCTTGGTCTCCTAAGGTAGGTATTCCCTTTTCTGTCACTAAACACACGGAAAACACACTTATCCGGGTGCTAGTGTTAAGCCTGCTAGATTATTGTAATTCACTGATGATTTCAGCTAATGAAGCATCTATGAACAGGCTGCAAGTAGTTCAGAACATTGCTGCTCACCTGGTAGCTAATCGCCCACCTTTAATTGCTTCCTTGCCCCTTCTGTGACAGCTTCATGGCTGCCAGTGCAGATGCAGATCAGGTTTAAGATTTGTTGCAAAGTGCACAAACCTCTGAATGGCAAAGGCCCTAGCTACTTAGCAAAGAAACCTACCAACTACCTGCCGACTAGGTCTCTTCGATCAGGTTCCAGATCTCTCCTTGTAACTCCTCGATACAATAAGGAGCGCTTAGGAGGAAAATCTTTCTCCCACGTTGCCCCTACCCTCTGGAACGCACTCCTGGTGCACTTGCGATACTGTTCGGATCACTTACAGTTTAGAAAACTCCTTAAAACCCTATTGTTCTAATCTGTATCAATCTGTGGCTGGTAGCAAGCATTCCGTCAGCGTGGAGATACCCCTTGGAGGGTTATTCAGGCACTCTATAGGAAAATAAATCCAATCCAATCAGATGAACTTAGCCACTAACGCTTAGCAAATCACAAATGGTAGTTACACCTAGAGGAGGTGGAGGGCATCTTCCATCAATAGAGCTCCCGTCGTGACCTTTTGGCCACTGCAGAGAACACTAGATTGTTGGATTTCCTAAGGAGTCTTTCTCTGAGATGCATTTTTCCTTCAATAGAGACCCCGGTGTGACCTTTGGACACTGCAGAGAACACTAGATTGTTGGATTTCCTAAGGAGTCTTTCTCTAAGATGCATTCTGCCTAGAGTGGAACCTGGGACTCCTGTATTCCTTCCTGCTGCTGCCTTTCCTGTCCCAAGTTATGAAGATCAGGAACCACCTGACTCGTCATTCTACAGAAACTGGATAGGGCCATGAGTGTGTGGTACCCTGAACTCCTGCGCATGAGCATCTGCCCAGTGATAAAGTTTCTGCTTCAGGAGGATCTTCTGTTGCAGTAGCAGGGCAAGGTGTAGTACCCGGGCCTGCACAATAGGCCTCTCTATGCATAGAGGTTGAGCATTGGTAGCTGACTAAATTTAACCGTTCTCCTCAGGCTGTTAAGATCTTCTTGCTAGTGAGGCGTCCATCTATGAAATTGGTTTATGCCAGTCGTTAAAAAAAATGTGTGGCTCTGTATGGCATGTGCCGAATTGATCCACTACAAGCAAAATTATCGGCGGGTTTGTTGTTTCTTTGTCACTGGCACAGCAATGACTTGCTCTGGGCACTGATAAGGGCTGGTTGTAGGCTCTTTCTGCTTTTCTGCAGTTGCTGGATTAACTTTCTCTATTTAACTCACCTGTTGCGATGAGATTTTTAAAAGGTTTATTACACTTTTTTCTACCAAACTTTTTTTCTATACCACAGAAGGACTTAAATGTAGTTCCCACTTCATGTGCTGTTGAGCTGCTATGCGGTTGTCCATTAAGGGGCCTGACATTAAAAGTGGTTTTCTCATCACCATAACATCAAGTAGGCATGCTAGTGAGCTTCCTTTAACCCACCTTTTACTACATTTTTTCCGAATTAGTTGGTGTTGAGAACCCAAACTTCCTGTTTGTCAAAAGTGGTCACTCCATGTCATGTCAGTCAGGCTATCATTCCCTGGCTTTATTTGCTCCACCCCATTCCCGTAAGGAGGAAGGGATATTCCATTGTTTGGATCCTAAGAAGGCACTAAGCTTTTATGTAGATGGCACCAAAGAACATTGAGTCGGTGGCTAGATATTGGGTTTTCAGGGGGAAAGAGGCTAAGGAAGTCCAATAAAAGACCATGTCCCAGAGGATTGTTTTCAACATTTATTATCTGCTGCACACTGGATGAAAAACAGCCTCCAGAAGGCTTTCTGGCTCCTTTCACCATTGCTAAAGCTGCAACTCCTGCACTGGCATTGAGTTCCTGTCCTTGATACTTGTAATGCAAGTACATGGGGGTCGGTGCATATGTTCACAAAGCACTTCTGCCTCAACAGTGTGATCCGTTAAAAAGGGACTTTTGTCCACTCAGTCCGGCTGGACTTTGTCTTCTGAACCAGTTCAGACCCACCACATCAGAAGGTATGGCTATTGTATCTATTCACAAGGTAAGGAATCTGCGGTTAGAAGTACCCATCAGAAGAACAAGTTACCTCTTTTTGGTGGGAACTCTATTCAACCGCAGATTCCTCACTGACCTTCCTTGTTGTATTGACTGAACTTTTTTCCCTTTAAAAAGGTCCCAATATATAACTTTGTACACTGACCATTGCAAATTTGCTGAGAGACTTTGTATCTGAGTGTGTGGAGAGCATAAGAAAGCAACTGACATGACTGAGCATGGGTGGCACTTGTATGTGGTAGCACTTGTCACTTCAAGAGCAGAAAGGAGCTGGTGCGGAATCACACAGTGTCACCTACTGGTGCACAGAAAGACTGCTTTGAAGTTTCTGAATACAGTCCGACACCTGTGGAATGTTTACGAGGTGAGGAATCTGCATTTAGATAGAGTATCCACCAGAAAGACTGTTTCTGAAGATAAAGCAACTTTTTCCTCTGCGTTTGAGCTCGCTTTAGAAGTCATGAATTTGGCAAATTCATTCCATAGGAGTTCAATTAGAGAACCGCAATATTATATTAAAACGAAGATTAACCTTCATCACCCTTATTTGACTGACGTAGTTTTTTGTAAATAGTGAAGGGTACCGTCAGAAAGCATTAAAAAACTGATGGTGTAATAAGTAACCACTCCTCCAAACAAATGTGATATGTCTCACGTAAATGTCATAGATCGTAATGATGATTACCTTCCACTGTTCCGACTTATTACACTTCCTTTGAAGTAGCAGAGACAAGGCACTAACATGCTAATTTAGTGTTTTATTTGTAGAATGTATGGCTGCCTATGTAGTGTTACTATATGCTTACCCTCTCTGGCAGTGAAAATTCATCTGCCTTTTGCATTCTCACCATTGGATGGTAATTGTTTTTTTTCCATCAAAAAAATCAAAGGCTGATATGTCTCTCTCTATTTCCTCATATTAATGTACCAATGACCTGCTGCTTGTGAATTGTGAAGTTAAAAAAGGCATGCCCTTGCCCTCCCTGAAGAGTACAGTTGTTATAGTTGGAACTTCCGTAGACTCATGCATACGCAATGCTAATTATTTATGTGCTGGGCTTTCCCATATTGTTTTTTTACCTGGTTCTGGTAGTCTCAAATGGGACTTTTTGTTTGGTATGTAGGCATGGAAAATGAATTGCGTCTTAGCTGCTGGGCTCTTTCTCACTAGCTTGAAGGAAAGAAATAATCAAGTTTAAAACTCCCAGTCCAGCCTTTAATTATGAGGATCTTAGGATCCTTCCCTCTTTTCTTGTTATGTGAAGTAAACTAATATACCATGCCACAAACTCTGTTGGATCGCAGAAAAATCTCTTCTTAAAGTCAATAAAACGATATCTAAACAAAAAGATGCTTCTCAGTGCAAGCTGCACTGACCTAGAACGAACTGCCATTAGTTATTCAGGAGGACACTTTGGTTACCTGCTTGATCACTTGTTCTTGTCACTAATGCAAATAGACACAGCTTGGGCGGTACATGCTTTAGAAGCTTCTTAGTAAGTTAACCATATTCAGAATTCCTGTTCTGCTCACTCACACCCTTTCTTTTCTGACTGAGATTTATTCTCTCTCTAAGGCATGTGTCACATAAAAGGTCCTTCCGCCCTTCACGGACTTTCCTGTATTTGTAGTTTAAATGTTTTTGTTGCAGCTGAAATATACAGGCACTGGTGAGGTTTACAATATTGACTTAGGGTGCTTAGTGTATTGTTGGCCATATTTCTCGTAAACATGCTATCTGAGAAACATCTTCTATCAACTGTTCCTAAGAGAACCCAGCTGAGCATTTTTTCCCTATAACATGCACGATTAACTGCTTAGCCCCTCATTAGATAATTCTTGTATTTCTGATTAAGGTAGAAACCAGAGTTTTAGCCTGGATCCCGACAGACACAAGGAAAACAATCACCCAGGCCCTAGTCGGGAGCAGACTCGACTACGGAGCGCCCTCTACGCAGGCACCCCGACCAAGCTCATCAACAGACTGCAAAGAATCCAGAATGCCTCTGCACGCCTGATCCTTGAAGTTCCGCGCCGCGACCACATAACCCCCCACCTCAAGAACCTGTACTGGCTCCCTATCGACAAAAGGATCTCCTTCAGGCTCCTGAACCACGCACACAAGGCACTCCACAAGACCGGCCCAGCCTACCTCAACAGTCGACTCTCCTACGCACCCAACAGGAAACTCCGCTCTGCAGACCTCTCCCTGGCTACCGTCCCACGCATCCGTAGAACCACAGCCGGAGGCAGATCCTTCTCCCGCCGCACCGCCACAACCTGGAACACCCTCCCCTTCATCCTACGACAAACGGAAGACCTTCTAACCTTCAGGAGACAACTCAAGACCTGGCTGTTCGACCAGTAGCAACAGCACCCGCCTTCTCCCCTCTCTCAGCATGTAGTGACCTCTACAAATTAATGATTGATTGATTGATTATAATTACATACTTGGGAGAAATATACTCCTCAGATGGTTATCCCCGTCACTTGTCACCAGAATTCTGGCAAGTGTGAACACAGTATTTACCAGGTGCAGAATTTCCCACTGCATTATCGAGTAATTCATTTATACGCCGAACCTAAATCTCATAAATTTTAACGTCTGTAACAATTTAGTCTAGTTCTTGCATCCCTGTCATGTTTTAATAGACCACCATTTCTCAAGATCTTTTAGTGGCCGCACTTGTTTATTAGTGAGTGGGCAAGATTGCTATGTAAACGTCATGTGTTTGAATCCAGGCAGACTCAGCCTTCCTTACTACTGAGGTACTAAGATTGAGTACCATTAATTTGGGTATTAGCAGCAACTATAAATTAATTGTATTTCTTATTAAAAACATCCAGCAACATCGGTGCACACCTTCACCGTCATTAGATAATATGCCCTCTTCCTGTAATAACACCATGGGAAGTCTGGCATATTTCCTTGCTAGTATCTTAAATGTATCTTGAAGGTTCACTTTAATAAATCCATTTTTTGCATTTTGACAGATGTGTTTATGCTTTTACCTTCCGAGGTGCCATTTGGTTCGCTGTCTAAATGTTTTAACTTATTTCCTCATTTTGTTTCCTTTTGCAGGTGTATGATGACAATGGCAAATATGTGTATCTCGTTACTGAATTGATGAAGGGAGGAGAGTTGCTAGATCGGATTCTCCGACAGAAGTACTTTTCTGAGCGGGAAGCAAGCGCTGTGTTATACACAATAACTAAAACCGTAGACTATTTACACTGTCAAGGAGTAAGTGAGCCACATTAATCTTACCCTTGTTTTCCATAGCATGTTGCTAATTAGTGAAATTGCAAATTCAGAAATATTTGTGCAGCTGTAATTGCACTGGAAAGTTGATATTTGTATAGTGCACTACAGATTTAATGCTCCAGAGATTAGTGCGACTTTGAGAGTATTTTAGTCAAGGACATTTACTCATCCTCAAAAGAATGAAAGTGAAGTAAGTTCTATTTTGATTAAAGCCTTTGGGAAAATCAGATTGTATACTGCTATCTCCAGCAGATACGCTTGATACTTCCCACTCACTTGCTTTCATTAGGGAACCTGCCTTCTCTCACTGGCTTCTCCAGTGACCTGTTGCTTGCAAGGCAGATGGTCTCTAAAACGAGAAAGAGAAAATGAGAGGGCAGGTAAGCGGGGTACAAAAGAAAGGGATGTGAATGAAAGAAATGGTGAGAGGAAGCGAGTCAAGAAAGGAGGAAGGCACAGCTTGAGTTTACCAGTGAGGAAGGCAAGTAAGGAAGGCGTGGAGGTATTCGAATGAGAAAGGAAGGAGAATTAACGATGGAAAAGAAGTGATAAATGGGGAAAGGGAGAAGAATGAATAAATCATGCTGTCAAAAGATGATGGGAAGACCGATGGGTGTAAGGAATAGTAGGAGCAAAAGTGACTAGGGTTGCCTCCTCTCTCCATGCCATCATGATACCATGTTTCTACTCCTGGGCTTTGGTTTCGTAGTCTAAAACATACATATAAGAGTATTCTTGATTTACTTTCACTAAACCTATTGGACTTAGGCAATATGTTTTAATAGTCAAGCCCAGGACTTTAAGGATGTCTTCTTGACAAAAATATCGAGTGTTAATTCCTGCCTTCAGTAGCTGATAAAAATTACGTTTCATTTCCATTAAATTCAGCAGCACTTAAAAGCAGTCCTAACACCATTAATGAGAAATATTAAAAGCAATTTTGAATGGAGAAAAATGCAGATGGAGAACTTACCATTTTAGGGGTCTGATACAACCTGCTTTAGCAGTCGTATGACAGACCTATTGATTCTAATCGGTACCATTTACTTAGAGTGGGCCCTGAGTTAGCCTCATGATCCTGATTAGATGGCTTTAATGTTTAACTAGGGTGTCCGCTTTTGATTCAGTGGCGTTTCCCCCCATTATTTTGATGGTCCTGTCCAGAAGCATTTTGCTCTGACAGTTTTCTGAGTGGATGAGTAGTATCCTTCTGCTGCTAACTTGATGGGAGTTTTTGTAGGCTTATGTGCCCTGAATCTCCACACTCTGTGTTTCAGATAGCAATTTTAGGCAATATACGTACAAACAACGAGCTAATGTCTCTCAAACAATATTCCAAACCTCACCAGCTCTCGCATATTTTAGCTGTGACAAAATGCAATTAAGCTATAAAATATAGGAACGCCCGTGAATGGCCCAAGGACCTTTTATGTGAAAAATTACTTAGTGAGAAAGTATGTCTCCACTAGAATGACAAGTAAGCGTGAGAGCGCAAAATCCGTTCCACTCGCGGATTTCGCGGATTTTTGGTAAATCCGCAATCCGCGAACTCCCGTGAATTTACCGAAAATCCGCGAATCCGCGAGCGGCGGATTCGGGGGGCAAAAGTTCAAGCCTTCAAGCTTGAAGCTGTTGTTCTAACAATTTTAGGATGGCGCCGGCAAGCTGCCAGCGCCATCCTAAAATAGTTACTAAGTTAGCTTCAACAGGAAGCACAGGAAGCACTAATAGATAAAATAAAGCAGGTGCTCGAGCACCTGCCTTATTTTATCTAATAGTGAAGCTGATTTAGTAACTATTTTAGGATGGCGCTGGCATCTTACCAGCGCCATCCTAAAATAGTTACAGGAAGATGATGGATGGACAGCTCACTCAAGGGAGCGTCGTCGAGGCTGGGCAGGTGTGCCTTCTTCCCAAATTTACGTCGAAAATCAGCTGTGATGCTGGATAGAGGCCTTTGCATCCTTGACTTTCACAAGCGCAATCCTCGTGCTGTTCCTGTGACCAGGAGCTTCTTTCTCTTGATCTGCTGCTCTGAGAGGCAACCTGATCTACCGACCCCCGGGACCACGCACACAATTCAGCGAGGACATCGCCGACTTCGTCAGCCCGCATGCCCTCCCCTCCGCTGACTACATCCTCCTGGGGGACCTCAACTTCCACCTGGAGAACAACAACGACCGCAACACCATCACCCTGCTCGACAACCTCGCCAACCTCGGACTCAAGCAACTGGTGTCCACCCCCACCCACCTCGCCGGACATACACTCGACGCCGTCTTCTCATCCAGCAAAGACATCGCCTTCAGCCACGCCACTGGACTCCACTGGATGGACCACAGCTGCGTCCACTTCACCTTCAGAAAAACGACGATCCACCACCACCAGCAACAGGTTGCTCGTAGAAGCTGGAACAAGATCACATCCGACCAGCTCGCCGCTTCCCTGAACCAGCACCCTCCCGCCAGCTCAGCGAACCCCAGCCAGGCCACCGACAACCTCACGAAGTGGATCAGCTACTGCGCGGACGAACTCGCCCCACTGAGGACCCCGCCCAGCAGACCCGGCAGCAAGAAGGCCCCATGGTTCACCGACGAACTCAAGAGCTCCAAGAAGAACTGCTGAGCCCTCGAGAAAGCCTGGAGAAGGGAACCAACACCGTACAACATGACCACCCTCAAGCTTGCCACCCGGAAACACCACCAACTGATCCGCGCCACCAAGAAAACTGCATTCAAGGACCGGCTGGACAACAACGCACACAATTGCAAGGAACTCTTCAACATCGTGAAAGAGCTCTCCAACCCCAACGCCGGAAACAACGACATCACCCCATCGCAAGACCTCTGCAATTCCCTCGCCTCCAACTTCCACAACAAGATCGCGGACATACACAACAGCTTCAGCACTCAACCGACGCACGCCACGACCGAACCACCGCCCCCCACCACCACCATCCGCGCCTGGACTCTGATCAGCACCGAAGACACCGTCCGCATGATGAACTCCATCCACTCCGGATCTCCGACCGACCCCTGCCCTCACCACGTCTTCAACAAGGCTGACGCTGTCATCGCACCCTACCTGCGGGACATCATCAACACCTCCTTCGACACCGCCACCTTCCCGGAGAGCTGGAAGCACGCCGAACTCAGCGCCCTACTAAAGAAACCCCATCTAGCTCCTCCCGTTCCCAGCCAAAGTCATCGAGAAGACAGTCAACAAACAGCTGGACGCCTTCCTCGAGACGAACGGATCCCTCGACCCCTCACAGTCTGGCTTCCGAGCCAACCACAGCACCGAGACCGCCCTCATCACTGCCACCGGATACATCCGAGCCCTGATGGACAACGGAGAAACAGCAGCCCTCATCCTCCTAGACCTCTCCGCGGCATTCGACACTGTCTGCCACCGCACCCTAGTGAAGCGCCTCAGCAACGTCGGAATCCAGGAGAAGGCTCTGGAATGGATCATCTCCTTCCTCGACGGAAGAACACAGAGAGTCCGTCTACCACTGTACAAGTCAGAGGCCACCGAAGTCATCTGCGGCGTCCCTCAAGGATCCTCGCTGAGCCCCACCCTCTTCAACGTCTACATGAGCCCCCTCGCGGCCATCGCACGCCAACACAACCTCAACATCATCTCGTACGCTGACGACACCCAGCTGATCCTCTCCCTGACCAACGACCCCGCCGCCGCCAGAGCCAACCTTCACGAAGGAATGAAAGACGTAGCCGAGTGGATGACGACCAGCCGCCTGAAACTGAACTCAGACAAGACGGAAGTCCTCATCCTGGGTTCCTCGCCTTCCGCCTCGGACGACTCCTGGTGGCCCCCTGCCCTGGGCACCGCACCCAAATCGACAGACCACGCACGCAACCTGGGCTACATCTTGGACTCCTCCCTCACCATGACCAGACAAGTCAACGCCGTCTCCTCGTCATGCTTCAACATCCTGCGCATGCTACGGAAGATCTTCCGGTGGATCCCCACCGAGACCAGGAAGTTGGTCACCCAGGCCCTCGTCACCAGCCGACTGGACTACGGCAACGCCCTCTACGCCGAACCACCGCCAAGCTCCAGAAGAGACTCCAGCGGATCCAGAACGCCTCAGCTAGACTCATCCTCGACATCCCACGACACAGCCACATCTCCGGACATCTGAGAGACCTGCACTGGCTCCCCGTCAACAAAAGAATCACCTTCTGTCTCCTCACCCACGCACACAAAGCCCTACACGATCAAGGCCCGAGCTACCTCAACAACCGCATCAACTTCTACGCTCCCAAACGCCATCTCCGATCAGCCAGTCACGCCCTCGCCGCCGTCCCCCGCATCCGAAGAACGACAACAGGAGGAAGGTCCTTCTCCTACCTGGCCGCCAGGACCTGGAACTCCCTCCCGACCGACCTGCGCCTGACCCAGGACCACCTCTCCTTCAGGAAGAAGCTCAAGACCTGGCTGTTCGAGCAGTAGCGGCACACCCCCCCCCCCCCAAGCACCTTGAGACCCTCCGGGTAAGAAGTGCGCTCTATAAATGTCTTTGATTGATTGATTGATTGATTGATCGGTCTCTGACCTTTTATACACACAAGAGGCATGTGAACTCACATGGAAGCCCCGCCAGTTTGGCCCCGCTCACACACTCGCGGTGTGCACAGTCTTCCCGCCATTTACCCACTATGATGGACAGCTCACTCAAGGGACCCCTGCGCCCTTCGGGACGATTGCATAGTAACACACACATGGTAGCTGGAACTAGTTGAAGCTCAAATTCAGTGACTCATTCATCAGCCCAAAAACATTTGTGAGATTTGTCGAGGCCGCACAGAAGACCCCCCCCCCGCCCCCCATTAAAAAAATCCACTAATCCGCAAATTCGCGGATTTTGCGGATTCGCGAATCCGCAAATCCACAAATTCGCGAATCGTGGATCGGCGAAATCCGCCCATGACTAATGACAAGGGAATGTGTGAGCAGAACAGGATATCTGAATATGGTTAACCTACTAAGACGTTTATATAGCATATATCACCCAAAACAATCTCTCTGCATTAGTGACTAGCACAAATGCTGAAGCAAATGTCTAAAAGAGGTAACCAAAGAGACCTTCTGAATCATTAATGGAACTTCATTCAAGGTCAGTGCTGCTTGACTAATTCCAATAGATACTGAACCGAAGACCAACTTGAACAAGCCAACGTCTTCTAGCATAAAATGAATCTGTGGTCTCAAAAATATGAGTAGTTCACTGCTACATGAAAAATGTATGAGTCTAATCAGCTGTAGTTATTTGTTTGTTACTGTGGCCGATTTCAAGATTTCTACAGCTTAACAGTTCCTTGGGACATATACGTTCACTTTATTTATAACCAAATTTGATAGAATGAAGAGTGAATACATCAGAATGGAAGCTGATTCTAAAATTACAAAAAGGAGAAATATGAAAAAGGTTGGAATTGAAATTAAGTCAATTAAGGTGCAGCTGGGGGGCATTCTGTCAAGACCTGAGGGGTGAGGAAGGACCCTACCCGACTGGAGGACCATCGTTGGATGCTGGGGGGGTACGCCGTCAGTTTACTCCCGCCGCCGGTGCCACCATCAAGCCCGGCCGCTGTGGGGAGGAACTACGGTTCCCAGCGACCCCTGCGCCGGATCCCCGACGCCCACTTCCTGCCTTGCGCTCCCGGAGGAGCATAAACTCTCGTGGCTTCCTCCGCGTCGCGGACGCGCGCGGACGGCGCCGGGCGGAGCCGGGGCAGAGGGCGGGCCGTCTGTGGCCGTCCGGGGACGACAGAGGACAGGACAGGCCATACCCCTTGGTCGTTAACATGGGGAAACGCAAGCTATTGAGACAGGAGAATGACTGTGAAGGTAAGGTGGCTAAGAAACAGGATACGATAATCTCTTACCTAACCTCTGCCGCAGGGGCTCTAAATGAGGAAATTGCTATTGCTAAAAAGGAATTAGGCCTGGGTGCTACAGATACATCTCCCATTGTGTTAGACCAGGCTCTACCACCAGTTTGTGTCCTCCCTATCCCTCTTGAGCCTGCTGTTGTCATCATACACCCTCCTCAGGCTCCCATACCCCCTCAAGAAACACCGTCTATGGATCAAGATAATTCTGGACAAGCACCAGTTCAAGAGCATAGAGATCGCAAGGGGATGAAGGGAAAACGCAGGCACGTAAAAAAGGGCAGCAGGAATAATAAATCTACCCTGGATCCGGACCTACCTGACAGAGGTGAACTGAATACAAACGATAAAAGGTCCTTGGACTACTTGGCTGATATAGTGGAGGGGATGTTTGAATCTCGTTTGGAGCCGGCTCTCGTAGCCATTGCCAAGGATATTGTGGACACCCTAAACTCCTGTGTACACAAACTATTGGACATATGTAAACACATTAATAACTTTATAAAGGAGTATAAAGCAGATCCCTGTAGGCCAATGATCCTGAAGGATGGGGGGGCAAAACCTAAAACACTTTCTAGGCCGTGTGTAGTAAATGAAATACCTGGGGGGCAAATTTGTGAGGACAGAATTGGGCCCAGGGATTCACAGGTAATCACAGGTGGGCAGTCTGGTCCTCCTGTAATTGCACAACCTTACATAGGGGACCAGAAGACCAGTTTCCCACCGACTACTCTCAGCAAACCTACCGTGAATAGGAGCCGTATTTTGAATCTTCCACCAGATGCGGCACCCTTAGTAGCTGTCCTAACTGGAATTCCTCCCCTGAAACCCGGAATGGAAGAAACTTATTATGATTTGTTGACTAGGGCACAAACATGATGTTCCCAATTTTGTAGTGGCGGAGATGACATTTCTAAGAATATCATCTCAGCAAGGCGGGCAGAGTGGGTAGGCAGGCGGCGAAAATGCTTACCCGGGGACTGCATGGTTATTAATTTTAATTACCCCAATGTTGGCAACAGAATGTTCTGGGATGGGTCTGAACTCACGGGTACATGCATCAGGCCTTTACCACTGGGTTACTTTTATCCACCCCAAACTGATATTCAGAACAATAGGCCGGCCCCCGTCCCACCAGTGGTTGTACTATAGGGAGGTCTCATATAAACAATTGGTCCTACCAGGCTAAACAGGCTAACCTAAGAAAGGGGGGTTGAAATACAGTTCCCCTCAGTAAAAAATCATCCCCTGTCAATGACAGCAGTACACATATACCCCTAGAAAATAGATTTATTCCCCTGACAAATATGGAAACAAATGATTGACTAGTTAATCATGACTCAATTAATGAGGATAGAAGATCGAGGTCAGGTAGCAGATGCTCACGAAAGATTTTAAGTTGGAACATTGCAGGTCTAAAAATAAATGTAATGATGCATCATGGATTAATTTCATTCAAGGCCATGACATAATAGCCTTTCAAGAAACCTGGGACTTAGAAAAGAGCTTTTGCTTAGATGGCTTCTCCTCCTTTTTTGTGAAGGCTGTCCCAGGCTTGGGAGGTCCACCCAAGAGAGGATTGCACTTGCTGACCTCATTAGACCTGGTAGGATCATTTAAAAAGCTTGACTTTGCCTCTGATAATCTATTAATTGTGGAATGGGGTGGCCCCAACCATACCACTATTTTGTTAATTAATTTTTACAATGTTTTAGAGAGAGAAACATGTAACGTTCATCTCAGCGCTGTAGAGCGTTTCTTAGACGAATATAAAAGTCTGCATAGCACTTCATTCGAAACCTTGTTAATGGGAGATTTTAATATTCACCCTTGCAGATGGGATTGTCTGGCGGAACAGCATATGGGCCCCGTTGGGTCCTCCGCCGTACATTTTGAACACACTCAACAGGGGGAAGCCCTGGAGGCACTGCTAGCCAGTTTTAACCTTTTTTGAGGTA
Organism: Lissotriton vulgaris; assembly: GCF_964263255.1. NCBI lineage: Eukaryota > Metazoa > Chordata > Amphibia > Caudata > Salamandridae > Lissotriton > Lissotriton vulgaris. The sequence continues at coordinate 390,754,958 of NC_141691.1, read as the reverse complement.
GATGGGTTTAGGGGTGAAGAGAGGATAGCGACATTCAAAGGGAGAGAGTCTGGTACCATCATTGACTATATATTTGTTTCAGTAGGCCTGATTCCTGTAGTTACCTCATACAAAGTTGAGGACTCGGCATATAGTGATCATAACCCCCTTATCCTGGAGTTGGATTTAGGGGATGTAATAATCAGACGAGATACCACTGGTATGACTACAAACACCCTGAAACTAAAAGATCAGTTCAGGAAGCTTATCTGGGCAAAGATAGTTCCTGACTCGTTTATGTCAGATCTACTTATCGAGGCAGATGCAGATTTTGCGGTCTGTCTTGATATTACGGCTTGTGGAACCAACATCATTGAAGCCTTTATTTCCATCTGTAATAGGGTCAATCAGGACTTAAAAATCAAATACAAAGTTCTAACATCCAACCACCCACGTTGGTTTGATGGTAACTGCTCCAAAGCACATAAAGCTCTACTATATGCCCTGAAACAGAAACCAAGGAACAGGGAGGTTGTAATTAGGCTGAGGAGCGCTTATAAGCAAGCTGTAGCTGCGAGGAAGAAGGCCATTAAAATTGCAGCATGGAATGATCTTAGTTCAATAGATACCCAGAAGGATAGCGGTAAATTCTGGGGCATAATTAACCATCCGTACTTCTCCAGTACAGAGAATGCTGCCCTGGACTGTGGGATTGCAGATGATTTATGGGTAGCTCATTTTAGTAAGATTTATGACAACGAGGATGTTGCTACAATTACACCACCCGATCCCATACTCACACATAGTTTCCGACCGTTACAATTCGAATTGGCTGATGTTGAAAGGGCAATTGTGGACACATCAAAAAAGAAAGCCCAGGGCCCTGTTGGGGTTCCAGCAGACTTATACAGGACTCAACCTACTTTATGGGCCAGGGTCCTTACAAATGTTTTCAATTCAGTTAGCACTAAAGGTTTCCCCCCATCCTGGTCTACATCAACTATAATACTGGTGTTCAAAAAAGGCCTGAGATGTGAACCCCTCCTGTTACAGACCGATTGCCTTAATCGACTCTGCCGTTAAGATCTTGGGCAGAGAACGACGACCCACCAACACCAGCAACACACCGCCCGCAGAAGCTGGAACAAGATCACAGCAGACCAGCTCGCCACCTCCCTGAGCCAACACCCTCCTGCCAGCTCAGCGAACCCCAGCCAGGCCGCCGAGAACATCACGAAGTGGATCAGCGACTGCGCGGACGAACTCGCCCCGCTGAGGACCCCGCCTAGCAGACCCGGCAGCAAGAAGGCCCCATGGTTCACCGACGAACTCAAGAGCTCCAAGAAGAACTGCCGAGCCCTCGAGAAAGTCTGGAAAAGGGAACCGACACCGGACAACAGGACCTCCTACAAACTTGCCACCCGGAAACACCACCAGCTGATCCGCGCCGCCAAGAGAACAGCATACAAGGACCGGTTGGACAACAACGCACACAACAGCAAGGAACTCTTCAACATCGTGAAAGAGCTCTCCAACCCCAGCGCAGGAAACAACGACATCACCCCATCGCAAGACCTCTGCAACTCCCTCGCCTCATACTTCCACAACAAGATCACGGACATACACAGCAGTTTCAACAACCAACCAACGCACACCACGACCGACCAGCCACCCCCCCCCCACCACCACCCTCCACGCCTGGACCCCGATCAGCACCGAAGACACCATCCGCACGATGAACTCCATCCACTCCGGATCACCGACCGACCCCTGCCCTCACCACGTCTTCAACAAGGCCGACACTGTCATCGCACCCCACCTGCGAGAAATCATCAACACATCCTTCGACACCGCCATCTTCCCCGAAAGCTGGAAACACGCCGAACTCAGCGCTCTACTCAAGAAACCAACAGCGGACCCCACCGACCTCAAGAATTACCGCCCCATCTCGCTTCTCCCGTTTCCAGCCAAAGTCATCGAGAAGACCGTCAACAAGCAGATGGCCGCCTTCCTCGAGACGAACGGATCCCTCGACCCCTCACAGTCCGGCTTCCGAGCCAAACACAGCACCGAGACCGCCCTCATCGCCGCCACCGATGACATCCGAGCCCTGATGGACAAGGGAGAAACAGCGGCCCTCATCCTCCTAGACCTCTCCGCGGCATTCGACACGGTCTGCCACTGCACCCTAATACAGCGCCTCAGCAACATCGGAATCCAGGACAAGGCGCTGGAATGGATCATCTCCTTCCTCGACGGAAGAACACAGCGAGTCCGCCTACCACCGTACAAGTCAGAGGCCTCCGAAGTCATCTGCGGCGTCCCCCAAGGATCATCCCTGAGCCCAACCCTCTTCAACGTCTACATGAGCCCCCTCGCGGCCATCGTACGCAAACACCACCTCAGCATCATCTCCTACGCCGACGACACCCAGCTGATCCTCTCCCTGACCAACGACCCCGCCGCCGCCAGAGCCAACCTGCACGAAGGGATGAGAGAGGTAGCCGAGTGGATGACGACCAGCCGCCTGAAACTGAACTCGGACAAGACGGAGGTCCTCATCCTGGGCTCCTCACCCTCCGCCTGGGACGACTCCTGGTGGCCTCCCGCCCTGGGCACCGCACCCAAACCGACAGACCATGCACGAAACCTGGGCTTCATCCTGGACTCCTCCCTCTCCATGACCAGGCAAGTCAACAGCGTCTCCTCGGCGTGCTTCAACATCCTACTCATGCTACGAAAGATCTTCTGGTGGATCCCCACAGAGACCAGGAAGACCGTCACCCAGGCCCTCGTCACCAGCCGACTGGACTACGGCAACGCCCTCTACGCCGGGACCACCGCCAAGCTCCAGAAGAGACTCCAGCGGATCCAAAACGCCTCAGCCAGACTCATCCTCGACATCCCACGATCCAGCCACATCTCCGGACATCTGAGAGACCTTCACTGGCTCCCTATCAACAAGAGAATCACCTTCCGCCTCCTCACCCACGCACACAAAGCCCTACACGACCAAGGCCCGAGCTACCTCAACAGCCGAGTCAACTTCTACGCTCCCAAACGCCACCTCCGATCAGCCAACCACGCCCTCGCCGCCGTCCCCCGCATCCGAAGAGCGACTACAGGAGGAAGGTCCTTCTCCTACCTGGCCGCCAAGACCTGGAACTCCCTCCCGTCCGACCTGCGCCTGACCCAAGACCACCTCTCCTTCAGGAAGAAGCTGAAGACCTGGCTGTTCGAGCAGTAGCGGCACCCCCCCCCCCCCAAGCGCCTTGAGACCCTACGGGTATGTAGCGCGCTTTACAAGTGTCACTGATTGATTGATTGATTGATTGATTCTTTCAAAACTGGAGGATTGTCTGAAAGATGGAGGGGTCCTCTCTAACCTTCAGTATGGGTTTCGTGCAAAAAGAGGCACATTAGACCAATGCCTCAATTTGCAGATGCTCATCAGTAAGTATACTCAGGCGAAGGATGGCATGCTCTATATGGGGTTCATGGACCTGTCATCGGCCTTCGACCTGGTATATCGGGGGAAACTTTAGGAAATCTTGAAGAATCTGGGAATTGATATATCCTTGGTGAATTTTCTAGATACCCTTCACAGAGGATTGAAGGCGAACATCCGTGTTAACAGGGAAGGGGGGTGTACCCGCCACTTTGACTCTAAGCGGGGGGTAAGGCAGGGGTGTATCCTGGCCCCTCTGCTTTTTACCCTCTACATAAATTCCTTAGATAAACATCTGGAAACGGCCACCCAGGATACCTCCCATGTGGGTAACTCTGCAGTTCTGGTCCTCCTCTATGCAGACGATGCGGTACTGCTGGCCCGCACAGGACTGGGGCTGCAGAGACTTTGATTCTTTTGGTGGCTTTATGGAATCATTAGATCTGAGGGTGAATAGTAAGAAATCCCATGTCATGGTGGTTGGAAAACGGCTAAAACACACACAAAACACTGCCCTTTTCCTGCAATGGTGTAGTTCTATCTATTGTCCCAGTATTTACGTATCTTGGTGTAATTTTTGACTTAAAGGGAAGCTGGGCCCCTCAAATAAATGCGAAATGCTTAGCGGTCGCAAGATCGTCCTCTGCCCTAATGGACTTTGCAAGGCGGTTGGGATCTAGGCCTATGGAGGCACTTTTATCTATTTATAAATCCAAATGGCTTTCTATAGCGCTGTACGGGGCCTCACTATGGGGCTATCAGCAACAGGATGAATTACAAAAAATTGAGAACAAGTTTTTAAGGATCCTGTTAGCTGTCCCTCAATCCACGCCTGTGTTTACATTACATACTGAGTTGGGACTGAGCTACATCTCCGATGTCATACGCTTAGCCCCAATAATGTGTTGGGCTAAAACTTGGATAAACAAGGAGATTTCACTGAATCATGCTATTTTAAAAGATGTAATGGCACTTGAAAAAGCACATAAAATACCCAGGTTATCTTATATTAGAGATGTCTTTGCTAACCAGGGGCGGCCAGAGCTTTATTATTCCCCGCATCTGTTGCAAAAAAGTGATCTGAAGTGGATAAAGATGAATTTTATGAGGATGGTTGAGCAAGAGCGGGAAAATGTGGAAATGAATAAACCTCTCGTCAGATCCAATTATGTTTTAAAGACTACTCCACATCTAGAACCATACCTCAGAATTGTATCAATACCACATCACCGACATCTCTTAATTAGATTTAGACTAAATATCGTTCAGTATACTCTGGGTATTTCATATGTGTGGGGGAAACCAGACCTTACACCCCCCTGTAGTTGTGATAACGTCTCTCCCCAAACCCTTTTGCATTTCATTATGTTTTGTCAGCACTATTCTGATATCAGGAAGCAACACCTAGTGCCACTGTTAAGAGAAGCAGGGTTTACCCAAGTTTAACCAGCACTGATGTTTTTACAACTGTTAAGCACTCCGAAAGTGATGTTTGGGGTTGCTAGCTTCCTGGTGGCTGCTGTACGTAATAAGAACAAGAGAGTGGCATTTAGAGACTTGGAGAAGTGATCATATCCCTCTGTTAATGAATTTTGGTATTTTTAACTTTTAGATATGCCCATTAACACCAATTGCTTCTGTGTAACCTTTATACGTTATATGCATAATACTGTATATTAATCATGATAATATTTTAATGTTTTTAATATTTTTGTATAATGTACTTCTGTGACTACTTTTATGATTTTTATTAATCGAAATAAAGTGCTATTGACTGACTGACTGAGGTGCAGCTGTATATGTGGGGTTTCAATAGGTTATTGAATATTAGTAGATCTTAGCTGCTGTAATCTTACATACAATGTTGTAGCCCATGGTGAGTATAAACTGAGATTGATGTGGCTTATGTTTGGTGGGACTACAGCTGAAGAATTACACTGATGACCGGTGTTTCGTTGCCCATGGATGAATCACATTTTTCCTAGTGTTAAAGCAAAATGGAAGTCTTTGCAGGGCTCATGAAGCTCTGCATGTTAAATAGAAATCTGTCAACAACCAATCAGACTCTGGATTCTAACCGCAACCCAAATACTTTGAGCAAGAGACAGTGTGGAATCTAATTCTTCCCTTTATGCTGTCCCAAGTTTGGGCATCCCTGTCTCATCTAACTGAGCAGCCACCTCTTCCATACTAGTTAGTAGGGTTTGAAAAGATAGTGCCTGTTAATATGTGGTGAATATCTGCCTAATTGTCTATTGTGCTCTGCCCCTTGTTGACTTTCCAGTGATGGGATTACTTCATTTTCAGATTCCTTCCCAAGTAGCACTGCCAACAGGTTTGGCTCCATCTTTATTCTCTGTAGCAGTGCATTGTCTAGAATCAAAGGGGCCCAACTTACCTTACACTGTTACGTTTGACCCTCAGCTCTATTAGTGAAGCCTCCATCTACTCATCAGTAGAAACCAAATGATGCTCTGTTGTAATCCAGTTAGTCTGTCCCAACATTTCAGACACTGAATTTTGTTATAAGTATTTGCTAGTGATTTCCCAGACAGTACTTAAGTCAGTGTTCTGAGCATTTTATGGCCAATGTACAGTGGGCCATTGTCATACATGTTTATCCAGAATTTTAACATTTATTGTCACATTTACAAATTCCACTCTTGATAATCAGATAAGTTGATAGGCAGATTTTCTAGGTTTATATACAGAGCATGCAGATTGGAATTGAGAGAATTTCCTTTGGTGGCAGGGTCCTCCAGCCTTATGCCATGTATCACACTTTTCAAGCACCTTGAGAAGAGGCATTTTGCCATTTCCATGTATGGAGGAATGGATTGAGGGATCACTTGCACATCTCTTTCACTATAGGATCTTGTGCTTAGTACCTTACCGATTCATACACCCTTTCTGGCAGATTTCTAACCCCTTACCTTTCGAATATTCCCTGGGCATCAAAGTGGATCCAGACGCTTTTTCACCAATGAACGTACTTACTGCACTCTGTATGCCTTCCAATGTGGATTTGGAACTCTACTCAAGTTTTGTAGGCTTGCCGACGACTCCTAATCCAGGAAAATCCAGTGTACTAGGGAACCATATCCCCTCCTAAGTCATCAAGTTATGCCACAACAGATGTTGGTCACGGACATGAAACAGAAGTTGGTCACAGACCTACACAAGAGGTGTCTCTGGTGTTTGGGCTCAGGGCATGGTTTGAAGTTTTGTGACAAGTGTGCCCTTTATCCAGGGCCAAGAAGTGACGCTGTATGTTGCCAAACACAATAACTTACAGGCCTGGCCTAAGTTCCACTCTGGCTCCAAGAGAAGGGCACAAACAGTCCAACTTCTGGCGTCGCTCCAGCAATAGGGTGACTTTGCTGTCGAAGTCCTCCACTAAGTCAAACGTGAAGTCCAAACTCAAACACAAGAATTTGAAGCTGGACCTGATCCCATCCCACCACTCTCTTTCCAAAGATAAGGGTGCAAGGTTGTTACAATGTCAATCGGTCTCCCTCCAGCTCTTCTGTTGCAGAACCAGGTCCTCGGTTGGTCCCTGTGCACCCTGAATTCCTCGACCGTTGGTGATGCCTCCACAGAAGTTTGAAGCCTTTAAGGAGGCAGTGTTGTGAATATTTGGCATTTTTCCAGCTCCCTCGAACACTCCTTCTGGCCCTAAGGATCCTCAGGGGCCCCCAGTCTAGTACCACTAGCAGATTTGGCCTTGGTGCCAAATGACTCCCATATACCCATCACTGGCTCCCTATCAGCTCCTGTACAGACTTCCACCCTGGTTCTACAAGCTATGTCAGTCTGTCCCTCGTCGTTGTGGGTACCGGCTCCACTGGAGGTGGATTCATTGCTGGCTCTGATTTCTGACCCCATCTGACTTTAGCTTAATCCTGACTGATGCCATGTTACAAAATTACTAACGCTCATGCCCACCAAACAGCCAGATTCTAATCCCATGCCCCTACAAGAGCAAACATGTTTTCATAGGCTCCATTATCTTTTTTGCACCGAATCGGACCAAAGCTTGCCACCACCCAGAGGTGAGGATGGTGTGGGTGGGGATGATTTACCTACTCATTCTGATGACCACGATTTTTACGTTTTTACAGTAGGCTTGATTATTCCCATTACACAGGGTTGAGTATGCCATTTGGACTTCAAAGGGAAGAGAATCCTTCATTTGTAAGTATAATTTGGGGTCAGGCTGAGTTCTTGGACCTACAACTACTCTCTATACAGGTTAAGACAAATTTACTTGCAGAAATCTTAGTCTTGACGAGGCACATCTGAGCCCTTGCTCCATTTCATTGAGGCCATCACTGATACCTTAATGGGCACCTGGTCAAAGCCCTGTTCTTGCTCACAAGTAAATTGGCAGGCGGCTAAATGTCACAGATTAGCCCCTGGAAACCCTGATTTCCTCACTAAATAACCTAATCCAGTGTGCCTGATTGTTCAGGATTCAACCAGCAAGGTGAATCTCAATTCTCCAACTCCCTTGGATAGAATATCTAAGAGAATTGAGATGTTCGGAAAATGAATGCCCTTTTTGGCTAACCTAGCATTGATTTTGATTAATATAGTTAGTTTGTTGGGCAGATATATCAGTTTAGGAAATTCAAAGGTTACTCAAGCATAAAGACACCATCATTCTCCCCAGCCTCCTCTGCAATAACCCTTGTTCTTTTGAGGCCAGGAACCTGGATCTGGAAGCAATCAAGGGAACTAGTCCTTTCAGTCCCCTTCCCCTCTGGAAGGGGACTAACCACCTAGCCACTTTAGCGTGCTACTAGTTGCACACACCCACTCTCTGGGAGGGAGGATCCAGCACTTTCTCACAGTATGACCATTTATCACATCCGACAAATGAATTCTTCAAATCGTTCAGCATGGCTATGCCCTACCCTTTCTTTCTGTGCCAGTGAATCATATCCCTTCAACAGATTGAATCTCACAGCGGAATTCCTGTGCATTCAGTTGCAAGATCTGCGAGTTTTACTCTCCATAGGAGCTATTGTGAGGGTTCCAGACTAAAAAATAAAGGAGAGTTGCTACTCTGGCTGTTTCCTCATGCCGAAGAAGGATTGGTGGGGGGAGGGGGAGAATCTTCGGCCTATCTTAGACCTTCATCCTTTGAATGCCTTCCGGCGGAGGAACAAATGCAAAATGCTCACACTGGCCCTGACTCTGTCTTCCCTGGACCTGAGTGGCTGGATGCTGTTCTTGGACCTGTAAGATGTTTATTTTCATGTACCTGCCCTACAGTACTGCGGATGCTATCAGTGGTTCAAGGTAGGCCAGGAGCCTGTTAAGTGCTCTTATTCGACCTCACCAATAACCCTCAGGTGTTCACAAAAGTGAAAGCAGTGATTGACGCTCATCTCCAGTAATCTGAGATACCTTTCCCCTTCTTCAAAGAACGTCTGTTGAAAGTGGTCTCGCTACAGTCAATTGTAGACCTCCTGCAGATAACTGCTAATCTTCTAACATAATTGAGGTTCACAGTCAACAAACCAAAGTCGCACCTGACTCCTTTTCAGAGGCTTCGTTTAATTGGTGTTGTCCTGGATATTGTACATTTGAAGGCCTTAGCTCTGTTGCAAAGAGCAAATATTGGACAATGATTCTAATGTTTCAGCCTCTGTCCTCGATCTCAGTGAGAGCTGCTCCAAGGCTTTTTGGCCTTTTAGCCTCCTGCATTCTTCTTGTTGAGTGTGCAAGGCAACATATTCAGACGTTGTTATTGAATCTGGATTTTTAGTGGGCTCAGCACCGAGGTTACCTGTTGAATGCCATTCAGGTTTCAGAGAAGACTGCGTACAGTCTATAGTGGTGGCTGCTTGACTGCACTTGTACTGGTGCAGGCCCCTTTCCCTTCCACACCGAGAGCCGAAGGTGATATCGGAGGCTTCACTGCTGGGTTGGAAGAGTCATGTGAAGAAGGTGAAGATCTGAGGACACTGCTCTCCTGCTGAAGCCTAGCTCCATATTAAGAGGTTAAGATACAGGCCATTCGTCATCCTAGTGGCTCTGGATTGGGCCAGGAGAGTGTGGTATTTGGAACTTCTGCATATGAGAATCTGCTTTCTGATCAGGCTACCACTTAGAGAGGATCTTCTGTCATCACAGTAGGGCAAAGTATTTTCCCCTAATCTGTGCAATGTATCTTCCCATGTGTGAAGATTGAGTAGCTTTAGTTGACTGCGTTTGATCTGCCACCCAAAGTTGTAGATGTCATAGTTGTTGCCAGGCGTCCTTTCACAAAGTCAATTTACACTGGTTGCTAGGACAAATTTGTGGCCTTGTATGGTGTCTATTTATCACCCACTTTCTTTATCGGAATGCAACACATCTCCCAATTTGCCCACTCTAGAGGGGCCTATTGGTAGGTACTGCCTGCTTACTTCATTGTCATCAACAACATTCCTGTTCAGGGGTCACCCTTCTTGTGAGAGCAGGAATTTATTCAGGCGATGTACTTTTAAAAAGAGATCTTCCCCTTTCTAATGACGCTTCTCCTTTCTAATGGCACTTCTCCTACTTTCATATTCCATCTGGAAGTGGAGTTCTTCCCCCAAGCCCAAACGATGCATCCAGCTGCTGGAGCGGAATGGCTCTGTGGGCTTTCGGGTAAGTGTCAATCATGTTATGTTAATTTTATGCAGGACTTATAAAGCGCACAGCTGCCCCTCAGACGGGACGTCCCTGCCTACTACAACAGGGGTAACTCATACCAGAACAGCGATAAAAAACCTATGCTGCAAGCAACCAGATCTTCAACTGCTCCCTGAAGCAGAGGTGATTAGGAGTCCTCCGTAAATGTAAATAGAGGTTGTTCCATAAAACCAGAGCAATCGGTCGAAAGGTGAGACCTCCCAAACAGACCCTATTGATGCATGGTTTCACCACCAAATTCAAGTCAGACGATCAGAGGACCCTAGTAGGATTGTAAGGCTGCAACAGAGATGCAAACTAGATGCCCCTTGCTTGTTCATAATCCGATCAGCTATGCACAGAGCCTTAAACTGAATAAGTTTCTCTGTCAGGAGCCAACGCAGCATACAAAGTAGCTTAGAGGCTGTGCTGAATTTAGGTAGATGGAAAAGTCGTCTCGGTGCTGCATTCTGAACAATCTGCAGCCTGTTTTTTTCTCTCTCTCAAACTTTATTACGTTTAGTAAGGCACAAATTATACATTGACAGTGATAATATTGCATGAGACCATAATTACATTCAAGGGTGCTGTTGGTATTCATAGGTTCATAAGAGATGCGTCCTACAGTGAGAATCAAATAAGCAAGTGTATTAACACAGTCATTGGAGTAAGTAAAATTCCAGCAAATCAAGTGCCCAATTTAACCCTCCTCAACCCGAACACCCTCAGAAGGAAAATGAAGAAATTAACGTGCATGTGTGGAATTGCTAAAGCATCTAGTGACGTGCCCCAGTCAACAGGGTGGGGTGGAATGGGGTCGTCGGACCGAGTCCGACTGAGTCACAGGGTAGCAATTGTTTCACAGGGTCTCACTCTTGGAAGACTTAGTACGTGTAGGACAGGAGCGGTTTTGGAGAGAAATCGCAATAAGGGACCACATATAAAGTCAACGTTTTTCTGAGTTTCTAGGAGTACATCTGCCTTTCACTCCACAGTTAGGTCTTGCCAGAGGCAGGCATGCCATTGCAGCATTGAGGGGACCTAAGGTAAGGTATCTTCCAAGCTACCACCAGAGCCATTTTGGCTGCCCTAAAGTCCAGCCATAAAATGGAACAGTTCCCAGCTATTAGGTGTTTCAGGGATTCATCTCATAGCAAACGCTGGCGTGTGTGAGAGAGGATATCCCAGGACAGCATTCATTTGTGCCAAGATCTCAGACCAGTGGGGTTGTATCATGGGACAGTACCACCAAATGTGTCTAAAATCTTCCAAAAGCCCACAACCCCTCCAGCATTGATAAGACGTATCTGGATAAATCTTCGTGAGTTTTACCAGGTGTAGATACCAATAATAGAGTACTTTGTAGTGAGCCTCGCTTAAGCCAAGTGAGTGAGTGATTGAATCTAGGAATGTCCCTCCAAAGTTTGCGCCACTGTTCTATAGTAATCATTGTGCCTAGTGTCTGCCCCCAGAATGCTAAATGACAAGGGGTGGATGTTCAGGAAGTGGAAATCAGGAGTGAGTAAGGGAAGGAAATACAACCCTGTGTTCCCCACAAACTGTTACACAAAAATGTTTTCTATGGATTAAAGGTCTCTGGTGGCTGCTAGCCTAATCTCTGGTTGGTGTGCCCAATGTTTCAGTTGGGTGTAATAAAAATCGCTCTGAAGGAAGCAGATTAAAGTCACATCGACAATTGTTAAAAGTAAAAATGTACCACCCGTGAAAGAGATCAGATATAGTAAGACAGCCTCCCTCCCGCTACAAATCAAAAGATAACTGCAAAAGTGCCGGCTTGAAGACTTTGTTTTAGTATATAGAGAGAAGGAGACGTTGCCCAGCCATTAGATTGATTCATCTCTTCCCAACCCTTAAGAATTGTTTTGGACGTAGTACTGAGATAAGCATTGAGTGATCTATCATGCTTAGGTTTCCATAGTACATCCAGACAGTTCTTCCAACCACCTCTCTGTCCATGTGGAACCAGTGTTTGTCTGATTCCCTCATTGACCATTCAGAGATCACCTGCAATTTTGATGCTTTTTAGTATAGTGAAAAGTCAGGTAAGGCCAGCTCCATCTGCATCAATGGAAAATATCAACACTTTGTAAGGTAGTCTAGCTCTGTAGCCTTGCCAGGTAAAAAGAGTAATCATACAGTAGAAGAGGAGATAACATTCCTTTGTAAAACTAAAGTGGGTGATTCTTTTTGAGATTTCTCCAAAAATTGAAGTTCGGCCCGATTGATATTGAGCCCTCAGCTAAGTGTGGGTGGTCATCAGGGGAATACATTTTCCTTTAATAACCGCCTTAAAGGCGGTTACTGTAGGGATGAAGTGATTGTTCATTTTAAAGTAGTCTCTAATTGCCTTACAGATTTCATCTCAAAAGAGACAATCCCGCGTAAGGGGGGCAGGAAAGAACCATCCCCGGAAGCTGGTGTTCAGGGCTTGTCACTCCAGAGTGACCTCCACCGCAGCATGGTCCAAGAAAACTGATAGACAAAATAGTGTGTTGTATGGATTGGCTGATTAACACATAGTCCAATCTGAAATATATGTGATAAGAGTGAGAGAAAAAGGTTGTCTTGGTTTGTGGGGTGAGTGATTCTCCAAGCATCTATTAAACAGAGCTGTCAATGTTCTTGTTTCGTGGCTTTGGAGAATGTCCCTGTATGTGTTCCGTGGGGGTGAGTACTATCTAAGGCAGAGTACCATTTAAGGTTAAAGTCCCCCATCTAGATAATATCCCCTTCTGCAAACCCACCCATTAGTGAAACTAGGAAGTGAATGAAGTCAGATTGTCACAAGTCGGATGAATAGATCGAGGCCACCATTCCCTTGCACCCCTTAATGTTCCTCTTGACCATTAAGATCAGCTCCTCTTTATCGGTTTTGCTGCCTATGATTTGAAATGTTAATGAAGAGTGAAAAATGAGGGCCACTCCATTATGCATAGTGGCAGTTTACGATTTGTATATCAGGGGTTATGAATTGTGTCTTAACCGGTGGTCCTCACTACTCTTGACATGTGTTTCTCTAAGGCTATTATATTGAGTTTCCGGTCAAAAATGTATTTCCAGATTTTGCGGTGTTTAGTCGGGGAATTAAGCTTAAGCGGTGTCAGAACTATCAGGGGCACATGGCAAACGCTACAGTCTTAAAGGCACAATTTTACAGGAAGAAGTTGCGTGGGAGAATCAAACCTTGGCCACATATAGAATCTAAGATGGCTGCCACGAGAGATGTCTTCAATTAGAAGGTTAGCGCTCCAGAATCTAACCCCACTCATAGGGATCCAGGTGTCGAGCCTGCGCTGTGGCGCACTTCATCTGATTCCAGAGGAGGAACGGACGTATCTGCACCAGCGCCGCGAAGCTTAGTCGGGGAAAGTTGCTTTGCGGCAAAATAAAGGTTTTTTCTCGCGCAGCGGAATTTCTAGGAGATCAAGAATCTCAGTAAGACTGTTCCACTATATATTTTCTTTGATTTGAGTATGCACATATAATTACTGAGGAGAAGACTGTTCTCGTAGGCATGCTCATCAGAGTTTCGAGAGGTTTTACGGAGCATGCTCTTTGCGAGAATGTTTTAGCATGCAGTAGAAATTATTCAGAGTCAGCACAAGTCCTTGCAGGGGCACAGGAATCCTAATAAGAATACCAAAACTAGCCCATAGAAATTGAGCCAGCAAATGCCATTTTAGTTGAATCTAGTATCAGTCTGGGAGTGAAGTAACTTCTAGGTTTATGAATATGTATATATAACCATTCAGTCGACAAGGAATTAAGAAGTAAGCAGAGGATACAAGGAAGGAAGGTTTTAGGTAAAGCAAGATGTAATCTGTACTTAGGATATACTTACCTTTAAAGAACCCAGTAAACACATCAGCTGTGCACGAAGTAGGTGAGAAGAACCGGTAATAAATAATAAGGATTATGTAGGAAGATACGTGTAGTAAAGACTAACACATACTTCCCTTTAGTTTGCAGCAATAACACACTATAACCCAATAGAAGAGAAGCAAAGGTCACAACAGGATTGGGTAGGTAAATAGAGGAAGGACTAACAATTTAGAATAAATGCTGGTTTTTCATGTATTAATGAGTAAATTATTTTACAGTTGAATACAAGCCATTCTAGCAGACGAAAACCAGAAAAAGACGACGTCTGAAGCTGAAGAAAGAATCAGACGCAGTGTGACAGTCTCTTCTCTAAACCATCCCCTTCCCCCATGATGCCTCCTTGGCATTCATGCTATCAATGTGCATTGCGTGTTGCTGAGAGGTCTGGGTGAGGCATTGGGAACTTGTGACGTTCTGCTCCTGTGCATCGAAAGTAGAGCATCAACTCTGACATAGTGAAGTGCTCACGTGTTGATTTATAACCTGAGCAGAATGGCGGAAGGTCTGGATTTAAAGAAGTTAGGGTTAATCTTAGAAGGAATCCAAAGGGAATTAATTTCAGTTAGAGAAGAGAATAGGGAGCTAAGAAAGGAAACTACAGATTTGACTCTAAAAGTAAGTAACTTAGCATCTAGTACTAGTTTAAAATATTCGGCCTACCCAGAAGGAAATCCCAGTGATGCATCAGTCTCCCAACCAAAGATCACTACCCAAGTTATTCATTCCTTGTCCCCAGTAATCCCATTGGCACCCCCAGAACGATTCAATGGGGAGCCTCAGAAAGCGCAAGTATTTTTAACACAGTGTACTCTACACTTCATGTGCCGTCCGTCAGTTTTCCCCGATGCGCAGTCTCGAGTGGCTTTTATCTTGTCATACTTGAGCGGAGACGCTGCGTCTTAGTCTATGCCCATGGTGACCAGAAACGATCCTATTTTGTACGATGTAGACAAATTCAAAAAATAATTTCTTCGAATTTTTGACAGTCGAAGAGTCTCTCAAGCAACGCACAATGAGGTAATGGAAATAAAACAAGGTAGTCGAGATCTGGTTGCTTACTTGGCTAAGTTTAATAAGTTGGTTGTAGAAACTGAATAGCCAGAGAATAAGCGAGCAGCTGTGTTATATCGAGGCTTAAAGGATGAATTTAAGGATACCTTAGCACAAGTGCCAAATAGACCCACAGAGATTTCAGCGTTAATTGATCTGGTGTTGGAAATCGACTTTCGCGAAAGTGAAAGACGAGGAGAGAGAAAACAAGATCATCGTCCAAGTGTGGCCAGGTTTGATCGAGCAAGAATAGAAGGCAGCAAGGAAAACAACTCAGCTCGTGGGGGAGAACCCATGCAAATCTGAACCATTCGGGGACCTCTCTCTGAGGAATAAAAAGAGACAGAGAGCGAATAAACAATGCCTCTATTGTGGAGGTACTGGGCATTTCGTTCAAAATTGTCTTAAGAAACCTAAACAAACACTGTTGGAAAACACCTTGCACCACCAGTAAGTGGATTTGGACTGGTGGTTGCAGAATCTAACACGGCTCCAGATTCACATACCTTGGCAAATACCTTGCAATCAGCAGCTCCGCATTTGGTTATGATGATGACCTTATGATTCAGGCAGAAGACCTTTAAACAAGTAACGGTAGTGGTAGACTCAAAGGCTACTGGAAATTTTTGCGATTTCAAGATCGCAGAGAAGATTGGATTGAGGGCAATCAAGAAAGAAAAGCGCAAAGCCGTCCGAGCTGTAGACGGAACCAATCTCTCATCGGGACCCATAGTGAGGCATACCGAACTAGTGGAGCTAGAGTCAGAAGAAGGACATCTCGAATTCTTGCAATTCATTCTGATTGATGCCCAGCAGTTTTAATTAATACTGGGGTAGCCATGGCTCACGGAGCATAATCCTTCAATTGATTGGGGAGCTCGATCCATATCCATGATCTCAGAATATTGTAAGGAGAACTGTCATAAGGGATGCAAGAGAGACCCTGAGAAAACTCCAGAATTTCATTTAAGCGAAAGAGAGACTCGACTGTGTAATAAATACCAATCTACCTGAAGAGTACCTCGAGTTTCAAGATGTATTTAGTGAGGTGGAAGCAGAAAGACTTCCCCCACATAGAGATTTTGATTGTAAAATCGAGTTGGAACCAGGGTCCAATCTTCCATGTAGCAGGATTTATGCGTTGACCGAACGAGAAGATGAACACCTGAAGAAATACCTACAAAAGTACCTTGAAAATGTATTCATAAGAACATCCCAATCCCCCGTCTCATCTCCACTTTTTTTTATTTCAAAGTAAAACGGAGAGTAAAGAACTTGCATAGACTATCGCGCAATCAATCGAATTACTATTAAGAACCGCTACCCCTTGCCCTTGATATCAGTATTACTGGATCAGGTAAAGAATGCTAAGTTGTGTTTGAGAGGGGCTTACCATCTAGTCAGAATACGAGAAGGAGATGAATGGAAAACAGCTTTCAGAACCAAGCATGGGCTCTATGAATATCAAGTCATGCCCTATGGTTTATGCAACGTCCCGGCAACTTTCAGCATTTTATTAACTATGTGTTGAAAGAATTCATTGATAGGAATGCCATAGTATACATAGATGACATTCTGATTTACTCCGACTCTGTAGAAGAACATGAAGAACATGTAAAAAGGGTTCTGCGAAGGCTCCGGGAAAACAATCTATTTGTCATATTAGAGAAATGCGCATTTAATATCACTTCAGTGGAGTTTCTGGGGTTTGTGCTTGCACCTAACGGCATCACTATGGATGAGACTAAGATAAAGGCAGTGACCGATTGGGAATCTCCTAAGTCAGTGAAAGAAATTCAGAGTTTCATTGGTTTTGCAAATTTCTACAGGAGATTTATCCAAAATTTCTCCCAAAAGTTGATTCCCTTGACCAGATTACTAAAGAAAGGTGTCTTATTCGAATGGGCAAAAGAAGCTGAGGAAGCATTTACCCAATTAAAAAAAAGATTGCAGGTCAGCACCAATATTACTTCCTCCTGATCCTGCTGAGCCTGTCTATGTGGAGACAGATGCTTCCAATTGGACATTGGGAGGAGTGTTGACCCAAAGACATAAGACCACTGGACAGCTACACCCAGTGGCTTCCCGTTTAAGGAAACTGACTACAGCAGAATTTAATTATACCATCACAGAAAAAGAGTTATTGGCCATCAAAGATGCTTTCAAGGAGTGGAGACACTATCTGATGGGTGCAAGACATGTGGTGACGGTCTATACCAATCATCGAAATTTGAAATTTTTGAAGTCAGCCAGAACATTAACACCTGGACAGTTACGCTGGTCTATGTACTTAGCAGACTATGACTTTGTTATTACTTATCGACCAGGATCACAAAACGATTAGGCTGACGCCCTGTTCAGACTGGGCACTGAAGGAGTGCTGGAAGAGGTCAAAAATCAGACGATCATACCTGCAGAAAAGGTGATTGGAGCTGTGTTGCAAGAATTTCGGAAACAAGGAGCTCAGGATTTGATGACCACAGAAGAGATGAAGAACTGGTTGGAAGAAGATTTGAGACGAGAAATTCGAGAAGGGCTATTGTATCACAATGGAGCACTTTATTTGCCCACGTCAGAAATGCAAGAAAAGGCCTTGAAGTAAAGTCACAATGGCATAATGGCAGGAGATAAGGGAATCTCTAAAACTGAAGAGTTGGTGAGATGACGTTTCTGGTGGCCAGACATGATCAAAGATATATGCAAATATGTAACCACATACGGGACCTGCGCAAGGGGAAAACCAGAGCAACAAGCTCCCAAGGGGCTACTGCAACCCTTGCCAACCCCACCTTACCCATGGCATACAGTAACTTTAGATTTGATTGTCGATCTAACTTCAAGTAAGGGGTTTGATACAATACTGGTATGTGTGAATGCCTTTACGAAAATGGCACATTTTGTGCCTTAAAAGGGAGTGCCCACAGCAAAAACTCTGGTTTGCACCTTCAGTCAAGCCACAGTCCGAGCTCATGGTATACCAAAGGTATTAATTTCGGACAGGGGTTCTCAAATTTTATCCCATTTTTGGAAGGCTTTCACTAAAAAACTAAGCATAGAAAATAGGTTCACCACTAGTTATCATCCCGAGACAAATGGCCAGACTGAGCGGACAAATCAGGAATTAGAGCAATACCTTAGGTTGTGCTTATTAGATCAGGAGGGTGATGGGCAGATTACCTTTGGGCAGCCGAGTTTGCATATAACAAGGCAAAGAATGTATCCACTGGTTACAAGCCCTTTTACCTAAACACAGGGAGACATCCCTATCAATCCTTGAGTTTTCAGAAGGTAGATGTTCCGGCAGTAACTGATCTGGTAGGACACATGACATGAGTGCATAGTCTAGCCACAGAAAATTTAACTAAGGCCAAAGAGAGTTACACATTTTATGCTGATAAAAAGAGAAGAAGAGAACCAGAATTGCAAGAAGGTGATAGGGTGTGGCTGAATACCAAGAATTTCAGGCTTTAAGGAGTCAGAAAAAAACTACAGCCTAGATTTGTAGGGCTCTATGTAATTGAGAAAAGATTAAGTGCATTAAACTATCAGTTGAGGTTGCCCAAAGGTCTACAAGTTCATCCGGTACTTCATGTCTCTTTATTAAAAAAGGTGTCAAATGATTTATGGATGAGTAAACCCCAAAGACCAATTCAAACAGAGAAGGGAGAAGAGTTTGAGGTTCAGCAAATAGTAGACGCTAAAATTCAGAAGGGACGATTGTACTACCTGTTAGACTTAAAAGGCTATGGACCTGAGGAAAGGTCTTGAGAGTTATCCTCAGATGTTCATGCCCCTAGGTTAGTTCGAGATTTTCATAGAAGATTTCCACATAAGCCCAAGCAGAGAGGAAGAACTTTGAGGGAGGGTACTGTCAGAACTATCAGGTCACCTAACTGCAAGGGGCACATACAGTCTTAAAGGCACAATTTTACAGGAAGAAGTTGCGTGGGCGAATCAAACCTTTGACACGTATAGAATCTAAGATGGCTGCCACGAGAGATATATTCAAACAGAAGGTTAGCGCTCCAGAATATAACTGCAATCATGGCGATCCAGATGTCGAGCTTGCGTTGTGTGGCACTTCACATGATTCCAGAGGAGGAACGGACGTATCTGCACCAGTGCAGCGCAGCGCAGCAAAGCTTAGTCAGGGAAAGTTGTGTCACGGCAAAATAAAGGTTTTTCTCACGTAGCGGACTTCCGAAGAAGCCCAAGAATTTCAGTAAGACTGTTCCTCTATATATTTTCTTTGATTTGAGCATGCGCATATATTACTGAGGAGAAGACTGTTCTCGTAGGCATGTTCATCAGAGTTTCAAGAGGTTTTACGGAGCATGCTCTTTGCGAGAACGTTTTGGTATGCAGTATAAATTATTCAGAGTCAGCACAAGTCCTTGCAGTGGCACAGAAATCCTAATAAGAATACCAAAACTAGCCCGGAGAAATTGAGCCAGCAAATGCCATTTTAGTTGAATCTAGTATCAGTCTGGGAGTGAAGTAACTTCTAGGTTTATCCATATGTATATATAACCATTCAGTCGACAAGGAATTACAAAGTAAGCAGAGGATACAAGGAAGGAAGTTTTTAGGTGAAGCAAGATACAATCTGTACTTAGGATATACTTACCTTTACAGAACCCAGTAAACACATCAGCTGTACACAAAGTAGGTGAGAAGAACCTGTAATAAATAATAAGGATTAGGTAGGAAGATACACGTAGTAAAGACTAACACATCCTTCCCTTTAGTTCGCAGCAATAACAAACTATAACCCATCCCCGTTCCTCTTCCTGAGTCCTCCTTGGCATTCATGCTATCAATGTGTATTGCATGTTGCTAAGAGGTTTGGGTGAGACGTTGGGAACTTGCGATGTTCTGCTCCTGTGCAGCGAAAGTAGAGCATCAACTCAGACACCAGGATAAGGTGTATAATGCTATGGATGGGATGGAGATCAGTATAGCCCAGAGCCAGCGGATGCCAGAGTATATTCTGGCTTCCAACTCCAGTGTTGCACACTGATCCATTAGCCCAGACCCTCCTCCCAGACCACTGCCTACCCCTCCACTGCTTATCACATTGTAGCCACTAATGCAGCAACATCAAGAACAGTAAAACATTACAACTTGGGAGTCTAGTACCCCTTTAAAATTGTGAACGTATTTCAGACATGTTAGATACAGGTGTTTTGGACACATGACCGCTGCCATATTCTGCATGATACCTTTGGGTAGCAAGGTAGACTGGGGAATGGCTTTAAATCCTCACTGCAGAGAAGTACTAGAAAGGTTAGTGTCTCATACAGTAACCGTTGGAGTCTCTCTGGGCTCTGTGATCCTCTGAATTGGATCCAACATGTCACATCATGAGTTTGGACCCTCGGGCGACCTTCAATTGAGTTTGCCTTTTAATTCTTATTTGTCAGAATCTGTAAGCTGACTGTTGCAGACCTATCCTGGGTCCATCATTTGCCATGACGTTTCACTCTTCATTGTGATTGCCATTGTCCATTGGTAGAGGTACTCTATAGCCCGGCAGAGGCTTCTCCAATCTTCCTCTCCAACCTTTGCTGATCAGGAAGTGACAGCCCTAACAGGACTGCGGCCTCCTCCAATTCCACAAAGGGGTGTAACTTGTATTGATACTCAAAGGAGAAGCCCAATAGATACATCTGTACTTGACAAGGTCATGGCATAGTAGGTCAGTCACTGGATTAAATTGCAGGTATCACGCCAGAGTGGCAGGGGCAATGTCTTGGAAGAGTGAGCACATTGCTCCTTGAAACAAGAATGATTCCTGTTTCTGGGCCACTTGTAGAATAATTTCTTTGCCTTTAAAGGAGTGCAATTTAGCCAGAACATCTTTGGGGCTGGTAGGGAGGGGGTGGTGGGGTGTGGACAAAACAAAAAACAAATACTCCCTACCTCCTCCACCAGCTGCCAATCTTGGAATCAGGAAGCACCCAGGCTCCTCATAGTCAATCACAACGCTGCTGCAATGATTGATTGGCTTTGGGGAGCATGGGAGCCAGGGTGCTTCCTCCTCCTTCATGCAGCCGGCAGAGACATAAAAAAGAGGCAGTAAGTTTTATTTTTTTATTTTATTTTGTTCATCCCGCAAACTCTCCCTCCCCGCCTACCCCCCCACACCCTACCACTCCCGATCGGTAGCAGCCGCTACTGCTCCAGTCACCAACGGACAAACATTATTCACTCTCTCCAGCCACACTTCCGCACAATTTTCCTACAGAAGCTTCCAGAACAAGTCTACCATCAAGGCCTGTCGGTCCCTTAACTCCCTCCTGAGTGATTTTCGAGGTATTAACATTTCAAAAGGGTGGATTACAGTTGAGTCTGGAGCTGATCCATGGTTTCTTCCAGCAGGCCTAGAGTGTGGGTGCCCACCGAATGGGACCTTATCAATTTATCTCACTTCTCAATATGGCATGAGATAAATTTGAAATGCTGTTCTTCAACAAGTAAAGTAACTCAAAATTAATAGGAATGTTATTGCAGTATATATCCGGGATACCTAAACTACATATATAGAAATGTAAATACCTTCTGCTGAATGGGTCTCTTTAGTAGGATGAAGGAACATCCGTGCTGCAATGACCTAAATTACGGATATGTCTGCAAGAGTCTGAATATGCTCAAACCTGAATTAATATGGAGTATTTTGTAGTATTTCTACGGTCTCTTACCTTAAAATGGCAGATCGGACAACTCTGTAGTTCTTTCCACTGTGTGCTACCACCATTCTTCTGTAGTAGATAATTCACAGCTTCTTCCTAGGCAATTGTATGGTTTAAATACATTCATATAAATCACTAGGGGGAAAGAAGTAAGGATTGCAGGTTCACTTCACCTCTAACACCAGTTTAAATAATTGGAAAAGTGTACCTCAAATCAAAAATAGTTGCTGAAAAGTTGCAGGGGACTCGGATAAAGAGCTTCAGTCACGTATTCAACCTCAGAAGCTATATCTTTTTTCTCCACTAGGGTGATTTCATGTTTAGCTTTATCATAGGGTCCTATTTCACCTGAGTGTTCTGTTCTCCAGGTGAAAAAACACCTATGTGGAGATAAACGGTCTTCTGTTAGGACAGATGTGATGTGTGGGTGACTTAAAATTATCTCCAATCCCTAAGAGTGTATTCAATAAAGATAAAAAGGGACGCGTATGTAAGTTGAAAAAGCTTACCTAAGCTGCCATAATCTGAGATCAACCTTTATTCACCTGGTCCTGATGAAAGCACTGACCTGCATGAGCTAGTAACGGCTACATGATCTGTAGGATTCGTAATTCTTCCTTTTTATCTTTATTTTTATAAATTTTATTTATTGAGTTTTCTTAACTTACAACACATCAATGGAGATTGCATTTCAACTGGTACATTACGGAGCCCGACTGTGCCTTGTAACCCGAGAGGTTAGGTCCCCATTTACCGGGTGCCTAACCACGTAAAATATGGATACCTATGGGAGTTCTAGTTACTGTGACGGCACCGATTATCTGGTAAACATCTTGGATTGGGACACAGTGCTCGAAGACACGAGCGATAGAATGCCTTTGTATATGCTGCTTTTGAGTCTGTTGCTTTTGTTCGCGAGCGTGATGCCCCAGTGTAGTTTTGACATTTAGTTCTTAAAACGTATACCGTTCGTATTATCCATTATCTACCCATACCCCATTTAAAGATGTTCACCGATGATTTGTATATGCTTTGATTTTTACATATGCACGTCACAAGGGTTGTTACAACGTCAAGCCGCAAGGGAGGTGACACGCGAGGTCAATGTTTTCTCCATGATAATGCAGAAGTAATAATGAAAGCAGCTGTGCATATGAAACGTATGCACATGGCATCCCGTGAACCAGGCACCATGGCAAAAAACAATGAAGTAGGCCCTAAAAGAAAAGATACCGCCCTGCAGCGTAACTTAACTGTAGCTGGTCTGTGCTGCCTGCTATTAAAGGGAAGTGACGTCTGGAGACTACCTGCCAATAAGGAAACAGGAAAGCAGAGCAGCGCCAGAAAGACCCAATGGCAAGCAGCAGGCAGGATTACCCTCAGTTTAGAGAATACACCAGGTCTTCCAGACAGCGCATGCGCGTTGTCTAGGCTCGACCTAAAGAGTGAGAGGGAACTTCTCCTGTAGGTGGAACCAAAGCACACTCTAAATTTTAAAACATTAGTTAGGGTAGGTCACGAAGGAGCTGTACTGTCAAGCTAGACCTAAGAACCACCTGCTGCCATAGACCAAGATGGTCATACTGGATTCAACGTGTTTTAGTCTCAGTTTCTCATAATGGATGACTTGCGGCTATATGTGATGCCCTAGCTTTAGTAGCACTGATTATAATACACAGAGTTTACGCTTCATTTTTTAAATAATTTGTGTGATGGACAAATGCACTGCTATGCCCTCTAATGTTGACACAAGGCATGCTAATCTGTTGGTGTGGTATTATAATAATGATTTTTTATGGAGCATGTCGTTCTGCACATCAATCTTACTATGTACTGTAGATTATATTATGAAGTTTAATTATACTATATTTACGGACCTCTGAAGAAAGTAAGGCTGAGTTGCTGTGGCCAAGATTTACAATAATGTCTGGCTGATCATTGCAGGCATCAATGGCGAACGCTTACCTCTGTCTTCCCTTGACAGCTAATAGCGAAACAGAGCACGTATTAAATGCCCACCCAGACTCCCAATAAATAAAGTGTTGTTACAAATGTACCTTCAATAATATGCCAACCTCTTCTATTACATATTTGATCTGAAGTAAACCCGATCAAATATTTAACTTCTCTTTTGTGATTCAAGAACACCTTGGTTATGAAGCATGTGGCCTCCATTCCTCTCAAAAACGTATTCCCTTCTCCCTGGAATTTTCTGCGTAGTAACACTTCCCACCCTAGTCAACTCTGAACCAACATTAGTGTATAGAAAGTTGTTGTTTGGATTTTTATTATGATACTGAAGATGTAACATTGGGTAAATAGAAATAGTCGCAAAAAAAGGAAATACAGCCTTGCAACATTTCGACACAGTACATAAACAATGGCCTCTGTGCATAAAATAGTCCTCTGACCTCCTGGTCAGGGACCTGCTTTCTCCCCCTGCAACTCCGCTGGTAAGTGCTGCTGCCCGTGCAGTGCTCTATACAGGTAGATGTTCGAGGCCCTCCTCTACCCACAAGCTCCTGCCTTTGCCTCATCCCTGGTGGTCCATTGGGAAAGCTTTGTTCTTCTGTTGGTTCCACTGCTGTTTGTGCTGTATTGTGCCTGTTTTTCTGTCGGTTTCTGTCTTTGTCTTTGATTTCTGTCTTGTTACTGTGCCTGTTTTTCTGTCTTTTGCCTCTGTATTTTTTATTGGTTATCTGCTTTTTGTCCTGTCATTCTTTGCCGGTTTCCCTTCCCGCTGCTTCTGCCCCAACGCCTCCTCCCCCTACAGGTTTTTCCGCTCCCTCCTCCCAGCAGCGCTTCCCTCCCCCTTCCCTATTTAATGGCACCCGCTGCACCGATGCAAGCACGTCCGCCCCGTGACCAGTGCCAGGGACCCTGGATCTCTGACCTTTCACTACTTCCCATGACCCAGCTGCCCTCCTTGCACTCAACAACAACTGCCAGCTGTCCATGCCGAACACCACCCTTGGCCAGTTCTCCTGCCGTCACTGCCGCCAAACCTTCACTAGCCCCCTCACGGTCACCGCTTCCACAGTCGGACGCCAACACCACTGAAGCCCTGAAGTGCATCCTCCTCAACGTGCGCTCCTTGCGCAGACATGCCGTAGAGATCTGGGACCTCCTCAACCCCTCTCACTAGACGTCGCCTTCGTCACAGAAACCTGGACCAGTGCCTCCTCCGCCCCCGACGTTGCCACCGCCATTCCTCACGGATACAAGATCCAGAGGAACGACCGCCACAACCGCCCTGACTGAGGACTTGCCATCACACACAATAGCTCCCTCTGACTCTCCACCTCTACTACGAGTGACTCCTTCTCCACCACCAAACACCTTCACTTCCAGATCCAGCCCAGCCCTAAAACCACACTTCGCGGTACCCTTGCCTACAGAAACACCAGACCTCGACCTCATGCGACACTACCATCACTGACCTGATCGGATTCCAAGACATCGCCTCCATGGACTACATACTCATCAGAGACCTGAACTTCCACCTCAACAACCCCAGCGATCCTAACTCCGCCACCCTCCTGGACAACCTCACCAACACCGGACTGAAACAGCTCGTCACCACCCCTACCCACTAAGCAGGACACACCCTCGACCCCATCTTCGCAGGTGGGAACAACATCTTCTTCATGCACACCACACAACCCCCATGAACAGACCACCACTGCATACACTTCCTCGTCAAAAACCCAGGCTGCCCAAACCTGCACTCCGCCCTCCTCGAAGAAACTGGAGCAAAGTAATTGAGGAGCAGCTCAACTCCACCCTCAACCGCAATGCCCCCACCACCTTGACCGATGCCAACCTCACAGCCAAAAAACGAAAGAGATGGATCACCAACTATGCAGACGAGCTCACACCCCTACGCAACCCTGACAGACCGCGCCCGAGGAAGGCCACCTGGTTCACTGCAGACCTCCAAGAAACCAGACACACCTGCAGACATCTTGAGAAGAACTGGAGAAAAAGCAAATTCTCGGAAGATCGTACCACCTACTGGATCACCATGATGGAATACCACCAACATATCAGATCCACTACAAGGACCTTCATACAGAACAAGATCCTTGCCAACTCCAGCAACTCCAAGGAACTCTTCAGCGCCATCCAGGAAATCACCATACCCCCCAGCAAAACCACGGACATCACCTCCTCCATGGACCTTTGCGACAAGCTTGGCACTATTTCCATCTGAAAATCAAGGGCCTCTATGACAACTTCAACGACCAGACTTCTGACTCCGAAACCACTCCCTCCTTCAGCAACACCAGCCAGCCCACCATCTCCTCCTGGACCCCAGTCCCCACCGAAGACACCGCATCAACCATGAAAGGCATCCACTCAGAAGCCCCCACGGAACCCTGTTGCCCATACATCTTCCACAGAGCTGCCACCGCCATCGCTCCGGAACTTCGACGCACCATCAACGCCACCTTTGAAACTGGCATCTTTCATGATGACTGGAAACACGCAGAAGTCAGACCCCTACAAGAGAACCCATCAGCAGATCCTACGGACCTCAAGAACTACCAATCCATCTCCCTCCTCCCCTTCGTGGCCAAAGTCACAGAGAAGACCGTCAACCTCCAACTCACAAAATTAATCGAAGAGAACTCTCCCAATCCATTCTCGACCCCTCCCAATCCGGATTCCGTAGTAACCACAGCACCGAGACTGCTCTACTCGCCGCCACAGATGACATCCGCACCCTCCTCGACCAAGGACACACCACGGCCCTGATCCTACTCGACCTCTCTACTGCTTTCAACACCGTCTCCCACCGCACACTCACCGCCAGACTCCAGGATGTCTACATACAGGGAACCGCCCTCAACTGGCTCAGCTCCTTCCTCACCGGCAAAACCCACAGAATCAGACTGCCTCCCTTCCTCTTTGAACCCACGGAAATCAACTGCAGAGTACCCCAAGGATCGTCGCTCAGCCCCATGCTCTTGAACATCTACATGGCCCCCCTCGCCACCATCATCAGACAGCACAAACTCAGTATAGTATCCTACGCCGACAACACCCAGCTCATCCTC
The DNA here is from genome assembly GCF_964263255.1 of Lissotriton vulgaris. Taxonomy (NCBI): domain Eukaryota; kingdom Metazoa; phylum Chordata; class Amphibia; order Caudata; family Salamandridae; genus Lissotriton; species Lissotriton vulgaris. Next base: position 390,728,160 of record NC_141691.1, on the reverse strand, counting down.
TCCCTCACCAAGGCCCGCATCACCACCAGATTCAACTTCCAGGAAGGAATGGAGAACGTTGCATCTTGGATGAGAAGCAGCTGGCTGAAGCTCAACTCGGAGAAGACCGAGGGTCCTCGGACCCTCACCCTCTGCATGGGACAGCACCTGGTAGCCCACTGCCCTCAGCATCTCCTCTGCCCCCAGGGACCATGCCCAAATCCTCTGCATAGTACTCGACTCCTCCTCTCCATGACCTGAAAGGTCAACGCCGACGCGCCCACCTTCTTCAACACCCTCTGCATCCTCTGAAAGACCTTCAAATGGATCCCCCCCGAAAACCGTCACCTACGCACTCCTATCCGGCCAACTGGACTACGGAAATGCTCTCTACACCAGGGTCAACAATTCTCTGCTCCGTAAACTCCAGAGCATACAGAACACTAGACTCTTCCTCAGCATCCCTCGACACATACACATCACCCAACACCTGCATAACCTCCACTGACTTCCTGTTGAGAAGAGAGTAACCTTCAAGATACTCACCCAGGCCTACATATGCCTCCACAACACCGGACCCCAATATCTCAACAATAGAATCTCCTTCCACGTACCCAAGAGGAACCTATGATCCACGACCTCACCCTTGCCAAACCCTCGCGCACCCGCAGCGCCAGAACAGGTGGAAGAACCTTTTCCTACATTGCGGCCAAGACCTGGAACGAGCTCCCGATTTACATCAGACACGCCCCCTCCCTGCACGTCTTCAGGAAAACCCTCAAGACCTGACTCCTTGACTGACTGGAGCTGCTCCCCCACCCCCAGTGCCTTGAGACCCTCACGGGTGAGTAGTGTGCTTTAAAGTTTTCTGATTGATTGATTGATTGAATGGATATTGTTTACAAAGATCCTAACTTTGGTAATGTTTTCAGTAGACCACCACACTTTACATTTAATAAAATTTGAAGTACAAAAAATTCAAACAATATAACATGGCATATAAGATAAACACGAGAAATATAGCTTTTTTAATGTACACAGTTGTTAGTAATTTTACTTTTATTATACCAGATGTATCAATGTGATAATTTGTAGTATATTTTTTAGTAGCACATACTTGATTTGATGCTACTGTACAAGTCCTAAATTGAAAATTCATAGTGATTGAGCATAGGAGCAAAATCTGGAAAGGCTTGAACACACAACATAACTGATATATTTGCTAAAAACTTGGAACTTACCCAAGTATTCTGTAATATCATGCATTATGGTAATAGGAAAACATTTTAGGGCTTGTACTTGAAACAGTTCCACCTGATTAGGATAACATTGATTTACAAACTGATAATATTCTGGTTTGAGAGACTAAACATTTGTAACTCTAACTTAGACATAACACCCTTCATCCTATTTTTTGTGGCAAAGGCCATAATGGCTGCCTTTGTTTCAAATGCAGTATATTTCTCTGTGACATATCCCTTTTTCCCTTGTACATAGTTGGTATCTTCTGACTGTAGTTTTCAGTGTGTGCACCAAGAAAGGTTTTGTAGAAGAATGTTATGATTGAAAGGGAGAACACTGTTAAGGGATAGATAAAGCTGAAGGTTGTCCTGTGGTGGCTGGAGTTTCTTTGCTTGGTAAAAAAAATAAGTTTACTTTGGAACCATCTGCCTGCTGAATGCAACTTCACAACTTCCTTATAAGTTCCAGCCATATATTTGTATTTGCCTTCCTCTGTCAACACCTAGGCAGAGTTATTCTAGGTAAATATGTATATAGCAATGAAGGGCATTAAGGAAGGATAGAACAGGAAATTATCCATTGGGCAATTGAACTATCCTTTCCTCTGAAAAGTCTGTATATGCAAGCTAAGCAAGGTTTTATGATAATGTTCTACACAAATTAAACATGCAAATATAGTTTTGCAAACCAGGTTATTCTAGCATAGGAAGTACTTGAACTGCAAAACGTCCCATTAATACTTTGAAACTGATAATTGTGCATTGATGTTAAGTTTCTCCTTTGTTTTGGTTTCTAAGTCCAACTTTAACCTGTTTCTCAGTATTGTTTTAATAATTTTATTCCAGTACTGTCATTTGGCTGCTCCACTTCTAGAAACCGCTTTCCCATTGCTCCTATTTGAGTTCACATGCAGAACAGTCATTATTTAACTAAACAGTTGTTGTACCTCGGCACTCAATTATTTAGCACAGAAGCATGTGCTTCTATGAAAAATGAATTATCCAGCCCTGACCTTATTACACAGTCACAACTTAGCGATGATCAGAAAAAAAGCATATTGTAAATTAGACCATTATGTAAATAACATCCAAAGACTCTAAATATGTTTACTGTTTTAATGTCTGGTTGGCACAATTCTCGTTAGTCCAATATCATATTATCAGTACATATCATGCAGTACGTTGTTCAGAGTTCACAAAGTTCTGGGGCACGTTGTTGAGAGTTCTTCCGTGCATGAATCCCAAAAAGAACACAATTGGCAGCCGACACATGTTTCGTTACTAAACAGTAACTTCCTCAAGGCTTAATGGCTGTTTCCTGATTACGAAGCGATATGCACAATTTGGGCCAATTTTCAAAGAAAAATAAGAAATTGATGAACCTTGGATGAGGGCAAGCCTCTCTATCCTTAAGCTCAGCTTGATACTTAGTGACAATGGTGCCCGTTTTGTCCACAGCCATATAATAATTGATAAAGAGCAAAGTACAATGGGTCTTAGTAGAAAAGCTCGGAAAGCGGCAGAGAAGATACGTTAATCCTCAGTATGGGGGCTCAATAACAGCTAAGAGCCTATCTAGATGCACAAAGTAAATGAAAATCTCTTCTATACTAGTGTCAAATATCTGTCCCATAAAAGCATTCAAAGAGAAAAAGGTCCACTTTGTCAGGTATACTTTGGTGCGAAGAACCTTAGTAAGTTCCCACTAGAGGTCTGTTGAGACGTTAGAGAAAGAGCTTAGTATGCTCTTTAAAAACTGCTGCATTTTACCGGAATCACTGCCATCTGAGGAAAGTATTTTTGGACCTCCAAAGTATACCTGACAAAGTGTGCCTTTTGCTCTGTGACTGATTTTATGGGACAGATATTTGGGGTGGGGGTTCATGCCATTATACGGAGGGCCCTTATACATGATTGTTTAAGTGCCATAGAGATATAGAAAATGCACTTTTCACTCTCCCCATTGTAGAAAAGTGCCTCCCCAAATCGACTTTGGTGCTAGGAGCACTGTGGAGTGAGAATCTACACTATGTTTGCTCATTCAGGACCCTTAATATCTCCCCTAGGTGCCCCGGGTGGGTGTCGTGTAACTATAAGCAGGGCCCTTATAAAATACGTTTTATATGCCCTAGAAATTGCCAATTTACTTTCCCCATTGTAGATACCTAGCCCCTCAGGATAACAATGCAATAGTTTATAAACGCTTAACTATCGCTAGGAATTAAACTAAAATCCCATTTAAGGACTGGGGAGAATGTTATTGATAAATCCAACAATATGCTATTGTTGAGTTTATCCTAAAGAATACAGAAAAGAAGTTATAAGACTTTCTTGTCTGTAAGCCAAAATTCAGCCTTATTGGTCAGAGGTATCAGGATTAGCCAGGCTGCTTTGATGAAGTGATAAGTGGCTCACCCATGGAGAGGCTATCTGGTGGAGAGCGCTCTGCTACACAGGATTGCCCGAGTGGGGAGGAGGGATCATAAAGCATGAACCTCCAAAAGGGTAAATAGGACAGGCAGGGCATGCCAGGTCCAACTACCCCCAGCCTCTCTGACCCAGCCAGATGGCAGGCTGAAGGCAAGAATTTGCAGATGGTAGGGGGAGTAGAGTTATGGAAATGAGCCATATTGGAGGTTATTTAACTAGTTAATTCTCCTCTGCTTGGATTTAAGCTATACTGAATTTTGGAAGAATAATGCTATCTGCGAAAAGAGTATGCCATACTTTGGGGGGTGTGGCCATGCTCTGGGGTGTTGCTCTGGACCTCATTGGGCAGGAATGCTCTCCTGTTTGACCCCAGAGAACACTAAATGAATATGTTAGAGGAGCAGAGCCGTTCAGAACCGCTCCTTGAAACTAAGAGGATTGCCAAGCTGGAAACTTGATTTGCACCATCAAGCCCTGCATTCTGACTGACTGCGCCTGCTTCATTATCTGGAAAGACCAGATGTCCCAGAGTGGCGCTGTAGGTTTCTAAGTGCTATACTGTATTACATCTTTAAAAAATCATATCTCTGGTTCCCTACATTGGATGGTTGTCATTTTAAAGATACAAATATTTCCTATTGTTATACATTGTTTTGGGATTTTTATTGTGCGTTGTATCTTAATTATCTACTGAATTTTTGTTTTTAAATGCTTTACATACCTATCTCCTCTAAGTTAAGCCTGCCTGCTCACATCCAAGCTTGAGCATGGGAATCATGTATTGAGACCTGTGCTGAGCCCTAGACTGTGTTAGTGGCCGTACTGCCAGTGGTAGAGGCATAGTTACCACTACTAATAACCTGCTTTCCAACAGGAAGAACGTCTGTGTTTTAGTGAAGAGCCATGCAGAATAACAGTTCTAACTTGCTGGATTTGTGCAAATCAGTTGAATGGTTTGCGTCCACACAAATCATCTAGAATCGCAATCCCAATCATATCCCATTTGCGAAAGCCTGGCAGGCATTTGAACTCATTCAGGGAAAAACATATCTGTAACTGAATGGATCCAGTGAATAATCCTTGCCATTCCAGTTTAATAAATGAACCACAGTAAAGTTTTGATAGATGGGTCACCCTCCCGCATCCACACAGTACTGCCGGGTAACTGGTGTTGGCTAGCACTTTTAATCACTCTAGCAGCCAATTTCTGCGTTGGTAAATACTGTTAGGCACACCTGGGTGGGCAATGGCCATTGTATGCTCCCTGATGACGTATGGTACTGGGGGCACCTCTATTTCACTGCAGAGAGCAAAGTGCAACATCAGTCCTCTTTAAGAGGCCCCAGGTACTCCGTAACAATGGTTTTGTTTTATTTAAATCAACATAGGTAGCACCATCATTTTGTGCAGTGCTGCTCAGCCTCGAAGTGAAAAAATGTAATCCAAAACCTTGACAGCTTTTAGAGAGACTACTACTTGTAGGATGAGTAACTGATTCAGTGTACTCCATGAAGCTAGGCAGACTTCTGAGGTTCACTCTAGTTGTCCGTCCTGACATGGCAATTGATTGGTTGCTCTAATTTAAATATCCTGTCGACCTACAGAAGAAATTTGATAGCACTTTAGGTAAGACTTGTTTTTATATTTAAAACTGATATCACACTGCACAGCCCGTTTTGGGTTTCTCTGCCTTGCAGATAAGAGTAAATGTTGCTGGCCTCAGGTCCCACATCGAAACCTACTCCAATCTATCTTGTTTCTTACATAGACAATCTATTCTCTAGGCAAGAGGACCCAGGAGCTTTTTAAACAGGTTCTGCATACGTACTCCCAAACGAAAACTACTATAACTGGCTGGTGTGCAGTTCCGAAGTGTGGGTGGGAGTGTTCAGGTCTGTGAAGAAGTGCCCTCACACATCCCGAAGGATGTCATGCTTCATCATTGGGCATGCTCGTCAGGCCGGCACTGCAATGCCCGACGGGGGATGAAACCGTTAGGTGCATATGGATGTGTGGACTAGGTAGTGCAGTGAGTGCGAGATGCTGTTTTAAAATAGGTCTAGGGCAACCTTATTGCCTACATTTTATTCCTAGTGTTCACTAACCTAACTAAAAGCAGGAAGCCCTAACTGGATGCAATGGTCCTAAATGGTGCGGCATCCTTTAGGACCATTATGCAGGATTCACAGTCATTGGCAGGAGCTTTTTGTGGCATTTGCATATCGTTTGTGGCAAATTCTGATTCATCGACACTCCTGTGTTCTGACAGGCAACAAACCCAGTTTACATTGTTTGGTCAGTAATTACAACATTTAATTAATATAGTTTTTAAGTTTGAAAAGATATTAATGTCCCAAATATTTTTGATGGCATGGTCTGTATTCTTTAACTTGTTCTGTTGCCTTGTGCATACACCTTGAACCTGATATAATGTTGGGCAAGTTGCAAGCTAATGCGTGAAAAGTGCTCTCATTGTTTTCACCTGCTCAGCATTTTGCAAAATGTTATTTGTAGGTCACAAAACATCCTATGTCTTGAAGGTAAATGATGCAGGAAGCATTTTGCGATCCACTGTGAATGGCTGCAAACTCAGTGATGGAGGCCTGCAAGGGACAACAGACTTCCAAACCTGCATTTGGATACCTGGCTTGAATTTGTTTTTCTCTTTTCAAAGAAACTAGTTGTCCCTACAAATATTTAATCAGGGAACATATTCATGCATGTCTGCCCCCTTAAAACCTCCTCATACGATTGTCAAAGGGGACGCTGTCCCACCTTCCCCATGTCAATCAGTTACCACTCTAACTCGGATGTCGGTAACTCACAATGATTTGCTACTACAAATTACTACAATTACTGTCTCAAATTGCACAGAGGGGACACCCCTTTCACGTCCTATCCTATTTGTGATTTAAAAAAGGTTGCAAAAAGCCTTTTATCGGTAAGAAAGACTTTCTCAACTCTTTAAAAAGATTTTGTTCATTGTAAGAAGGTAATTTGCTCTCGCACATCAAGTGATTTGGCAATTAATCATAGGGTGTGTTACGACACATTAAATTTGTACATCAAGCCCCTCGTTTGATATCAATGCTGTGATCTACTCTGAAAAGTATGGCTTGGCTTGGCTTCCCCTTTCTGTGAATTCAGAATCCTTTTGCACATCTTTAGCGCAGCAGTGAGAGAAGGCACACAATTACCACAAAATGTATTTATGACTACAAAGTTGTTTTCTGTTGGCTTTCAATACTAGGACTTTTGTGTGTTGTTTTTTTTTTTTAATCGTAATAAACACTAAATCACGTCAGACTCGAAATCGGCATAATTTCATGCTTTTTAACCATTTTTAGGTAGTTCATCGTGACTTGAAGCCAAGTAACATTTTGTATATGGATGACTCCAGCAATGCTGATTCTATACGAATTTGTGATTTTGGATTCGCAAAACAGCTTCGAGGGGAAAATGGACTTCTTTTGACTCCTTGCTACACTGCCAACTTTGTAGCACCTGAGGTAATGCATTATATGTCAAATCCATTCGCAAAAGCAGTATTCCACAGAATTCTTACTGTTTTGTTAGGGATGTGCACCAACAAAAGCCCAGACAGCAAACTAGTGGGACGGGGCTTGCTATGACCTACGGCTACGTGGGAGCACTGATGTTCAGAACTATGTGTGGTGTAGGAATGAGTGTGTAGAAGGGTCAGGGGTGAGTGAAAAGGTGAGTTTAAAAAATACCTAGCGCGTGTGGACTAGAAAACTTTAATATGAACACTGAGACTGCGGGGTGGGGTCCTTAAATAGTGCACTCTATTAGTTCAATTGCCGCCAAAAGGGGTCAGTCATTCCACCATGAAACTTCACAGGACGGAGCTTTTGGAAAGTTTTCAAATTGACCGGATGAAAATCTTTCAAATATATCAGACTGCCAGAGTGACTGACCACTTTTGGCGGCAATAAGACTAATAGAGTGCACTATTCAAGGACCCCACCCCACGGTACAAGTGTTCAACGGAGCCGCAGGGAGGCGATACCTTGGCTTGACAAGACAGTACACTGTTGAGACCTGTTTATTTTCAGGATATATTTTTTTATAACGATACACATTATTTCTGATATTAAAATGAAGAATTATATTATATTTATCCTTTTAAGATGTGACGTGCAGCATAGTGGCAGAAATTGGTGTGACTTTTTAAGATACATGCCTTTTTGTTTGACTTGAATTGTGGGGGATATTCTGTATCTGAACCTGGTACAATAGGCAGTGTGGAGAGCACCTGTAAATTTGCCTTATAATAGACTAGTTGTTAGCATTTTGACATTATCTATTTTTAACTAAATATTATGACATGCACTCAGAAATGTATGCTATTCGCAGGAGCTGCAGTTGGGTGCAAAAGGCATGACAATTTAATAGTCCTTAGATGACTTTACATTATCAGCATAGATCAAAACTCTGTAAGTCTGCAACAGAAAAAGTAGAAGAAGCCGAAGATACTATGCAGATAGAATTTCTTACACTTTAGTGATACATTTATATGACAGTTGTGTTCTTGTTAAATCCAAGGTAAATCACTATCACTGCACATCACCCGGTCTGAGGCACAGCTTTGGGATCACTAATCTCTAAGTGTTTGGTTAACGTGCTGTCTGTTCTAGCCCTCCCTTTAGTACTTCTGTAAACACATTTCCAGAGGTAGGCCATTGGTCTCAATTTCTACCTCTGGAGTAGAGCACAATTGCTTCTATAGTAATTAAACCTGAACATGGACCTTTTAATGGCCCTGGCCCTGGCCTCCATCCACTCGGGATTCCCAAACAAGGCACACTATGATTGTAGGAACATAAAATATGAATGGAAAGCTATGAAATGTTTGGTGAGGGTAAATGATTGCAGCAAGCGTAAACATGTGACAACTGTTGAACTCCAGCAAGAGTAAACATGACCACTTCTGATTTCCACCTCTTTCCCTACTATATAGATATTTACTAAGGCATTCATCTTAGTGAATTCAATCTCCCCAAACGTTTCCTGGAAGAACACCACCTCAAAATCATTGTAGTTCATACAATGTTCAATGTGAGGTCTTGGCTTTTTGACTTACTGTAATAACTTTCCACATGTCACTCTCACAAGTATCAGCATTAAAATACCAGAGGAATTTGAGCAGTTGAAATTAATTTTTTGCAGTACAAATACAGTCACAGTCCAAAACGAATGGCATAATGTGAAATAGCATGGTAGATGTGGGCTAGTGCTGAAAAGTACCTTAACATCTTGAAAACTCAGCATAATTAGTATGGAGTTGGTTCCTATTGTAGAGAAAGTGTCTGAGAAAATATTGGACACGTTGAGATATGTGCTTGTTACTGTGCATTTGACCGTACAATCCTTCAGTAAGCAAAGAGCACTGATTTTGTGTTCCACTTATTTAGTACGCCAATATTTTTTACTTTTTTATAATCATGCTTTTTTTTACATTTTACTGTGGATGAGTCTCACCCACTGAAATCACATGGACAGCATTTGTTTACAGCCAGTGTCCAGTTTTTAAGATAAGGCCGCTGTGATGAAGCTAGGGTAAAGGGCACCTGGCTGATTACACGTGAGCAGGTCTGCACACTGACCATGTGAGACTTCTGTTGTGCGCAGCCCAGCAACTGCACACAGGTAGGCTGGCACAGAGAGGACTCTGCAAGTTTAGATGTTGATCTGGGATAGGTCGTATAATATTAGTGCAAAAGAAACAACTGACGTCCAGAATGCTGGACATTGCTAACATTCACCCCCAGTCACAAGGGTCTGGGTTAAATCCATTATTATTTTGCTCACCACACCACCCCAGTTCAGACCCAGCCATATGCAAATCAGTCTTGACCCTGTTTCTTGTGGGAACATTTCAGCCCAAACTGCCAAGCCAGGTCCTCCCTGGACCGGAAACAAGCATCCTGGAACTGGTTTCAGGGCATTACCCTTCATCAGCCAGACTAGCTTGAAACCAGTGGTGTATTGCGCATGGGACTCAAGTCTGAGCATACCCTTCTTTCTTAGGGCGAAATATGCATAAGAAACAATTGATGACGGAATGCTGGACAATGCAAATATCCACCCCCAGTCACAAGGATCTGGGTTAAATCCATCATTCTTTTGCTCACCACACCCCCCAGATGGACCCAGCCATATACAAATCAGCCTTGACCCTGTTCCTTGTGGGAACAGTTCAGCCTGAACTGCCAAGCCAGGTCCTCCCTGGACTTGAAACAAGCATCCTGGGACCGGTTTCAGGGCATTACCCTTCATCAGCCAGACTAGCTTGAAACCAGTGGTGTAGTGCGCATGGGACCCACGTTTGGGCATACCCTTCTTACTTAGGGCGACATATGCAAAAGAAACAATTGATGGACGGAATGCTGGACAATGCAAACATCCACCCCCATTCACAAGGATCTGGGTTAAATCCATCATTCTTTTGCTCACCACTCCATCCTAGTTTGGACCTAGCCATATGCAAATCAGTCTTGACCCTGTTCCTTTGCTAACAGTCCAGCCTGGTCTGCCAAGCTAGGGGCTCCCTAGGATGGAAACAAGCATCCTGGACCGGTTTCAGTGAATCACCCTTCATCAGTCAGGCTTGCTTGAATCCAGTGGGGTAGAGCACGGGAACCACATCTGGGCATACCCTCCATGCAACTGAGACAAGCTATCCTGGCTGATGAGGGGTGAAACCCCGAAACTTGTCCAAGGATGCTTGTTTCCAGTGCAGAGAGGACCTGGTCTTGCGTTCAGGCTGGACTGTTCCCATTGGGCGCAGGGCACAGGGTCAAGACTGATTTGCATATGGCTGGGTCCAAACTGGAATGGCAGGTGAGCAAAAAAGCAATGGATTTAGGCCCAGATCTTTGTACTGGGGTGAATATATGAGATTGTTCTGCATTCTGTCCATCATGTTGTTAGGTCTCGGCTAGCGTGGTTGCGCACATGCGCTGCTCGCTCTGCGAGATTTTATGTTTTGGAGGCGCTTAAGTAAAGGGCTTTAAGCCCCGCCCCTCTCTTCCATTGGCTGGCGTAACCGTTTATGCTAAACGGTGGCTATTCATTGGAAAAGAGGTTTGTATGATGTATACTTTTCTCTTTTTGAGACGGCCCACTTGGACGAGCTTGCCTGCTTTCCTTCTGAAGTAAAAGGTTTCTTATCTTTAGGCCCCATAAAGATAAGAAACCTTTTACTTCAGAAGGAAATCAGGCGAGCCCTTCCAAGTGGGCTCTCTCAAAAAGAGAAAACTAGACGTCCTTCGGATCAAGGTTGAGGCTGGAGAACGCCCCTTCGGATCAAGGCTGAGGCTGGAGAACGCCTTCGGCGCGAGGCAGTGGCTGCCTCCTGGGGCGTGGCTGAACCTGAACCTATAACCCATTACTGGTAGGGCCGAGAGAACCGGCACTGCCAACAGCTGAGCTCTGGTTACACGGGCGACATGGACAGCTGCCAAGGAGCCAAGGTCACTGCAGCAGGAACCCTAGGCATAGTGACTTGGCCGTACACTGGAGAGGGACATTTAGAGTGGTCTAGGGCAAAATGAGGCGATTTCAGGGCATGGTGGTCGGTAGCTCTACAAATATAATATGTTCTACGTCAGAAATTAGCCGTGGAGACTGCCCCAGATCTACAGGTCTCTACCAGCACGTTGCTAAATCACCAGGTCAGGCTTCTACTACGCTGCACTCTAAACAGCACAGGTGTTATCTACCCCGGTCAGACCTACTCTGTCTCCACCTGCAAAGGCTGAATCATTTCCACGTGCTTCAAATCTAAAACCTGTAAACTCAATAGAGATTTTAAGCAGCAGGTTCATAAACCCATTGGGCTACCATACTCATAAGCTATGGTAAAGCTCTCTTTTCCTTCCTTCCCCAGCAGTTCACCTATAGTACAGCTGCACGTTAGCCAAACGTCAGTTGGGATTTGGATTATGCCGGCTGGAGGGGAGAGTAAAGATGCGTGTATGTGTGGGGGAGGGAGGAGAGAGGGGAAGGCGTGCGGTAATGAAGGCTGGTCTCGCGGTGGATCGCGCGCGGGTCGTTGTTTCCTTTGCCTGTGTCTGGTGCATTGTGATTGATACAAGCTGCAGCCTCCATAGGCGGAAAGAAAGTGGGGGCTGGGGTGGGAAGGAAGGAAAGACAACACACAGACTCCTGCGGCCTCTGCAATGCTGCCCGCCATGTCACTCGGCGGAGCTGCTTGCCCATCTCACGGCTCTGATAGAATGATAGAAGTATATGACTGTAGCGCAGTGAAGGCAAAGTGTGAGCGCTAGACGGTGAAGCACTCTCCAGGTATTCAAGAGGCAGTGGGAGGGGAGACTTGTATATCTGCGCGGTTTTTCAGGCAAGCCTCTTCACACACAATGTAAACGTTACATTTTTTTATAGCGTTTAGAACCGTTTACTAAGCACTACTAGTGACTAGAACTAAGACCATCATCACAGGCCTACCAGTGCATGCCACTCCTGTCCCTAAGTATACAGCCCCCTACAGCAATGTGTGCCGTGGGAGAACACCTCCATTGGTGTTATTGATGTTGACTCAGTGGCGCTATAACACTTCAAGGGAGAAACTATTACATTGGTGCTATTATTGTTGACACAGTGGCGCTATAGCATTTCAAGAGAGTAACTGTTGCAACAGTATTGTAAGTATTGACAAAGTGGCACTTCAAAGGAGAAACTCTTACATTGGTGTTATAACTGTTGACAAAATGGCACTTCAAGGGAGAAAATATTTCATTGGTGCTATTAGTGTTGACATAGTGGCACTATAGCACTTTAAGGGAGAAACTTACATTGGTGTCATAAGTGTTGACACAGTGGCAGTAGAGCACTTAAAGGGAGGAATTAGTGCACTGCTGCTATTAGTTTTGTCACAGTTGCACAATTGCACTTTGAGGAAGGAACCTATTCCCTTGGTGTTATGAGAATTGACACAGTGGCTGTAAAGCGCTTTGATATAGGGACTATTACAGTGGTGATATCGGCTGCTAAGTGTTATAGTAGTCCCATGTACTGAAGGGAACTCATTTGCATGTGGATGTGCTCCTTGCGAAAGGGCAGAATGCCATCCCTCACAGTGAAGTAAAGCAATGGCTTAGGCGGGCTGACCCATTGCTCCATGCACTATGCTGCAGTAGGCAAAAGAAAAATGTGAATGGCACAATAACATACCAGTGGAAGGAGAAGACTGGCTGAGAGCCCCATTTAGTTGTACATTATACATATCACTTTAGTAAAACCACAAGGTTTTGGCTGATGACAGACCTAAAGATGGCATCCCAGTCTAGCCTTTTGCAGTTATTTCATACTCCCACAAGTTGGAGTCCTTAGACTGTTCTCTTACCTCGCCTTGTGGAAGCTCTGAAAGCAGTAGTTTCACCTCTCCAGACTCTCACTATAAGACACAGGTGCTAACTGGCACCATGTAATGAGGGAGACTATTATACAGTGCTATGCATGGTGGAATTTGTGGTTTTACATTTCTATTTACACCTATGGTTTTAGAAGCCAGATTGGTAGCAGTGGTATTATATTCTGCACTCCTTGGTACATAGGGTACGTAAGAATGTTTGCAAGTCACATATATTCTACAGGTTGAACACTATGCCACAATAATAGTGTATAATATACATGTAGAAGAAACCTCTTTCACATAACAGTTAGAGACCGGATAGTCAATGGGAACACATGGCCTGGCACAGTAACAGGAACCTAAAATTGGTTGACGTGCCCAAAATTTAAAGTAATATTTTAGTTCAGCGGATCAAAGTAAGTCTGTGTTAGAAACAAAGTGCTGGGACGCTAGATTTATAACTAGCATTTAGTAATGTAGGTTCATGGTAAGTCCGGGATTTGCGTAAAATATAATAACAAGTCCTAACAAGCTGGAGTAATCAGAACAGTAAATGAAATGTGCAGTTTCCTTTTATATTGCATGTAGGAACCCAACAGTTCCTAATAAGTAGACCGACAACACACTACCCTTGGAGTAAGTGTGACAACAGGGACACATGTTCCCTGTGCTTTCCTAAGATACAGCACCCTGAGACGAGCATTAAAAATGTAATAGGTCTCTCCTTTCATTAAGTTAAAGCCATTTGCTTTTCTGTACAATACCATTAGCAGAACAAATGGCTTTAACTTAATTAAAGGCGAGACCTATTGCATTTTCAATGCTTGTCTTTGCATTTGTCACCCCGAGTGGGGCAGGGATGCCCAGACATGAGTGCCGTGCTCTCCCTGCCACTTAAGTCAAGCTGACTTGGATGATGAGGAGTGAAACCCCGAAACCGGTCCTAGGATGCTTGCTTCCAGTCCAGGGAGGACCTGGCCTGGCAGTTTGGGCTTCAACTGGGAGTGCAACAACCTCTTGTGGTTGATTCTGTGGCTACACTTTGTGGCCTGAAGGTGTATAAAAAAGATGCAGACATATGGTACCTGCATTTCAAATGCTTTATTGATGGTCTCATGTTGAAATGCTTTATTGAAATTAATGGTTGCTTTTACACATAGTTATTGATTACAGTGATGTGATGATTTTTAACATGTCTTTTTTTATAAACATTTTTATAAGTTTTGAGCAACAAAGTGAAAAGTGCATCACCATCACATATAAAGGATTCCACTGCATTTGTTGGATTTCCCCCCAATCTGGTCTCAACCCAGAAAACCCAGCCATTTACACCCAGACACTCTCGTGTTTAGCCAGACAACCCCTTGCCTCATACACAGTTTTTTCTTGGTTGTTGCACCAGTCCACTCCTCTATGCCACTGCACAATGGTAGGAGATGCTGAGTCCTTCCAGGTCGCTGCAATGTCTTTCTTGTCTAGAAAAATGGCAGTCCCTAGGAACAATTGATCAGTATGGGAACCATCCATCCCTTCCATCAGCCTCAGGAGGAGGGCAAGAGGACTAAGAAGGACCACCCAGCCCAGTATGCCACTTCGCTCAGCCACAATCGGAGCCCAATTTTTTGAAAGAATGGTGCAGACCATGCGGTAAAAATCAGCTGGTTCTGCCTCACAGCAGGGACATTTTGGGGCCAGGAGGAATCCCGCTTTGTTTAGTCACACAGGAGTAGATTTGAATGAGGCGGAGCCTAGCCTATATAGTTAGCACCCTAGGGTCATCAATGCATCTCTAGTCCTCCTCCTCCAAAGGGCCAATCCAATGTTCCCAGCGAGTCCTAAGGAAATCTAGTGTGGACAGGGTATTGTTTATCAGGGATCAATAGATTTGGGATGTCCACCTCCCCCCCCCACCCCATTTCCCAAGTTTCCCATAAGGAGGTTAGCCTCCAATGGACTAAATTCTGGGAATACCGTGGGGTTAGGAATGTGGAGGGTGAGTGCATGACGCAACTGGAGGTATTTGAAGAATTGAGTGTAGGGGGTATGCTTGCTGCAGTTCCTGGGAGGAAGACGCATGCTCTTCCTTCCATATGTCCCCCAAGCAAGTGATGCCTATTTTGTCCCACTTCTGGAATTCCGCTAGTGCCCCAGTCTCCTGTAGCTAAGTCCCATGCCAGAGAGGCATTTGTAGTGTAATTTTACCATCCAATTTGGTGTTCCACAGCGTGGACCGCCACAGAAGGAGGACCGTTCGGGTGACTGCTGGTGTATTGTGAGATTTCGGAGCCCCGTAGAGCATAGCCTCGCCTGGGCCAACGTGAACGATGACGATACCATCAAAACCATGAGCACAATCCACTCCGGCTCACCATCAGACCCATGCCTGCACCACATCTTCAACAAAACCAGCACCACCATCGCAGCCCACCTTCGCAAAGTCATCAACATCTCCTTCGAGACCGCAACTTTCCTGGAGAGCTGGAAGCACGCCGAGAACAACGCCCTGCTCAAGATACCCAAGGCGGACCCGAGAGACCTCAAGAACTTCCGGCCCACCTCCCCGCTCCCGTTCCCTGCTCCCGTTCCAACTGACCCGCTATCTCGAAGAGAACAACATCCTGGACCCATCCCAGTCAGGGTTCTGCAGCAATCAGAGCACCGAAACTGCCCTCATCGCCGATAGCATCAAAACCCAGCTGGACAACTGCGAAACCCTCATCCTCTTAGACCTCTCAGCCGCCTTCGATACAGTCTGTCACCGCACCCTACGCACATGCCTCCACAACGCAGGGATCCAAGACAAGGCTCTGGAATGGACCACCTCCTTCCTCTCCAGAAGAACCCAGAGCGTCCACCTCCCCCATTCCGATCCAAAGCCTCCGAGATCCTCTGCGGCGTACCCCAAGGATTGTCCCTCCGCCCGACACTGTTCAACATCGACATGGCCCCGCTCGCCCACGTCGCCCGACTGCACAACCTCAACATCATCTCCTACGCCGATGACACCCAACTGATCCTCTCCCTCACCTCCAACCTCCAAGGAGGAATGAAGGCTGTCGCCGAGTGGATGAAGAACAGCCGACTGAAGCTGAACTCAGACAAGACAGAGGTCCTCATCCTCGGCTCCAACCCCTCAACCTGGTACAACTCCTGGTGGCCGACCGCACTGGGAGTAGCCCCCACACCCACCCACCACGCATGCAACCTAGGAGTCATCCTAGACTCAACACTCTCCATAACCAAGCAAGTCAACGCCGTCTCATCCTCCTGCTTGAACACCCTCCGCATGCTCCTCAAGATCTACAGATGGATCCCCACTGAAACAAAAAGAACATTCCCCAGGCCCTCTTCAGTAGCAGGCTGGACTACGGAAACACCCTCTACGCAGGAGCCCTGGCCAAACTCCTGAAACGACTACAACGTATACAGAACGCCTCTGCACGCCTGATCCTTGATGTACCTCGCCACACCACTACCCTTCTGACAGGAACTGTTTGTTTGACCTGTAACAAAGAACTGACCTGCCGCCTGTGTATTTGGAACCTTGGTTGGGCGCTGGACTGGGTTGGTCCCCCTGCCTCCCGCCCCCTCACTGACTTTTGACATCACAGTTATGAGGCCGCCGAGCGGAGAACAGGACCACAACTCCCATCATCCCATGCACCACAAGCCTCATCAAACCGCGCCAGGAGGCGCATAAAATCACTGTAAAACCCTGCTGAGCGGGGAACTGTTTGTTTGACCTGTAACGAAGGACTGACCTGCCACCTGTGAATTTGGAACCTTGGTTGGACGCTGGACTTGGCTGGTCCCCCTGCCTCCCGCCGCCTCACTGACTTTTGACATCGCAGTTACGAGGCCGCCAAGCGGAGAGCAGGACCACAACTCCCATCATCCCATGCGCCACAAGCCTCATCAAACCGCGCCAGGAGGCGCAATAAATCACCGTAAGCCCCGCCTCGCCGGACGCCGGGCAAAGGGCGGGTCGTCTGTGGCCGTCAGGGGCTGCAGGAGACTGGGCTGGGCCCCCCCTCTAACTCTTTGGCCCGGACTCTATCTCCCAGCTGGGAGTACATGATAGTAAGCTGTGCTCCGCTCGTCTTTCATATACTGTTTAGCTAACAACTCAGTTACTGGGTCCCCCCATACCTGCACAAGACAGGTTCATATTAGAATATTTTCAATACTTTTATTGTATTGAGTACCCAGGATGTCTACAGGTGTTCCGAACTCCTTACCGTCCATTGTAGGGGTGTCTATACTTGGGCCGTTAGATAAATTCTTTACCAGGGCCACTAGAGAAATAGACAAGGAGATTACATTGGCAGAGAAACGGGCGGAGCGCCGGTTCTCCATCGAACTTTTGAAAAATAAGCCAATAATCACGCCACAGAAGGTAGCACCGATTACACAATTACATAATATCATGCCTGTTGATGCAGACGCAGAGCTGTTTAGCACAGAAAATATTCCGCTAATATTTCAAGACAGGTCACCATTGTCACATGCCACGGAAAACACTAATGATCTTATTATTAATGAGCCGCCTGTCACATCAAATTCCCTAATAGATCTAAACTCCCCTATACACTTAGACGCAGTCTCTCAGTCCAACAGAAACGCATCTTCTCCTGTTTCTAACTCACCAGTAGAGGCTGTTGTATCGTTGGAGACACAACCGCCTTTAGCAGTTAGTGTAACTAAAGATAAATTACAAACTAAGAAGTACACGGGAGTACATCCTTCTCCACCAAAAAAAAGAAGGAGAAAGGGTGGGGTCAGAAAAGGGGATAAAACCTCATGTATATCGTCACCCCCTATGGATCCAATAAATAAATCACCTAAGGAAATAGGGAAGGATGTATCAATAGGGCCTCCAATAGTAATACCTTCTTTTTCTGAAGCCTTGCCAACTAAAGGGTTAATGGAGGCTATTGAATGCCTTCTAAAATCTCTCATACTCCCACTCACAGAGAGAGTTAAAAGGCTGGGGGAAAAATGGATTGCATTTTGGCAGCCTCCAATCTAAATGAAAACCCTAAACCAACCAATCCAAGTGAAGCCTGCTCTAAAAATAAACATTCAATACAGAAACCATCCAGGCAACAAACTGACACGTTCATACCTAAAAATAGGCTTGCTGACACAAATTCTATTAAATCGGCGGCCACGCAAGACACACGTAAAGAGAAGGTTAAACTAGGTGCCCCGAAAGTCCTTTCTACCAGAAACGACCCGCCAGCGAAGATAAGTCAAACAACTAGAGTAAAATCTAATTTTAGAAATATAGCAGACTTACCCCCAGAATCATCCAACTATGTCATTATTTTAACAGGAGTTCCGGTCGTGCCAGTAGGAAACATAGAACCTAATACTTGTCTTAAAAATAAAGTTATCCACTGGCTGCGTAACAACAGACCTCTCCCATAACATCTAAATGAAGACATAGTATCGGTGAGACGGTGTAATTGGGTGGGCCTACACCCTAAAGACATTGAAGGGGATGTGGTGATAGTAAATTTTAGGGATCATAGGGTGGTCACGTACATCAGTGATTGGTTCCCAGGGAGAAGTGAGGGTGGTGTATCATCTCGTAACTTGAGCTATTTTTACCCTGAAGCTATGATGATGCCCCCAAAAAACCCTCCAACCTTGCGCAGTTTTGATGCTCCTCATTTTCCATATCATATCCCACACTCTACCGCCCCCAGACAGTACAATAACAATTATATCCCTTTCCTTCCACCTCAACGCCCAAACAGGTACTCTATTCCGTTTGGCAATAACTACCACCCCACAAATCCAAATGAGTACTGGAACATCCCACTACACAATTTATTCTAACCCCTATCTGGCTTAGACGTAAACAAATGGCTTATCCCACCTACTTCTTATGAGGGATTCACCCGTGAGTGCATGATTAATTGTAATACTTTAGTAGAACCTGATAATCTTGTACCAGGGATGGTCCTTCCTGAAAATTTGGATGGTGCATTGACAAAGGAAGAAATTCCAAGTGGGGGCAATATTAGTAATAATTCTGACTACGAGAGAGCAGAATCTAGTAGGTCCATTACTGACCCTGGATCCCCTGAAGAGTCCAATGCAATCACTGTGAGGAAGGTAAATGCGGGGGGGGGGGGCCCGCTGAATCCCCTACAGAAAGTGCGGCGTGCCATAATTTAGGTTTAAATGGAGGGCCTGGAGATAAATGGTCCATTATATTTTGGAACATAGCTGGCCTTAAGGCCAAATTAGATAACCCAAACTGGCAAAAATTAATTAATAACTGTGATGTTATATGTTTGCAAGAGACATGGGCTAAGAAAGTATACCATATGAGTGGTTTTAAAACTATTCATCCCAGCCATAGGATCTGTACATGGCCGAGCAAAGGGGGGATTATGCATGTACTTTTCAAATTGTTTTCTATGTAAAAAAATTGAGCTGTATTTCCATAACTGTTTTTATCATATTGTTGGGCTACATATTAATACCACTGTTTGTATACTGTTAGTAAATTTCTACAATAATATCCCTGTATTAGATATACCAGTGGTGCTTAAAACCCTGAATTCTAAACTTTATAGCATAAACAACAGTGCTCATAAACAGTTCATTGTCATATGGTGCGGTGATTTTAATTGTGCTCTTTGTGACAGAGCAGGAACAGGAAATTGTGGGTTAATGGTGGATAGGGATACCGCTTCGTCACATTTTGAGCACTCAGTAACGGGGACTGCTTTAAATGAGATCATGTTTAATAATGATTTAGGGTTCTCGAACGAACTATGTAGCACTGAGGCCTCCTTCTCTCCTACTTTTAACGGTAGAGGTTTATTCTCTACAATTGACTTTATCCTAATTTCCTCGTGTTATAGGAATAGCATTGCAAGTTATAATGTTTTAAAATCCCCCCCTAAGTGACCATTTCCCCATCAGGGTAGAATTATTCAACCCACAACTAATAATGCATAAAAGAGCAGAGGTTTCTTCTGAAAACATAGAAATTGCCAGGCAGAACGGATACGCTTTAAAATGGACTAAGGTGGTCCCCGAGGAGTTTCTTAGCAATATAATTAATGCGTGCAACACAAGTTTTTCTGTTTGTTTGGATTTGGCATCTGGTGATGCAGACATTATAAGTAATTTCAGAGAAATAACTGCTTGTATAAAGAGGGGACTGTGGGTAAATGCTAAGGAAAACACGACTCAAAGGAAAACAAGAGGCTGGTTTAAACCAGCCTGCAGTAAGGCCCACAAGCAATTAAAATTGGCTTTGCATAGGCATGACAGAAACCAGACCCTGATAAGGGCCCTACGCAAAGAATATAAAACTGCACTTAAAGGTCAAAGAGACCTGATGAGGAGGGAAGCATGGACAGCTATAATGGAGGCCTCTGAACTAAAGGATATGATGGCCTTTTGGAAAGCAGTGAATGCCCCATTTTTTAAAGATAGTACAAAGGCTCGAATTGAGATTGCTGTTACTGAGGACGAATGGGTCAAGCATTTTGAAACACTTTATAGCCCAGTACCAATCACCACTGACACACTGAGAGAATCCACGCTTAAGGGGAAGGGCACTGAAGGGTTGCAACTCAACTTTTCCTTGGATGAGGTAATTAAGGGTATTAACTCTAGCCTAGGGGGAAAGGCACCTGGCCCCAATGGTGTCCCAGTGGACATTTTTTTTTAAAATGTACCCCTCTGGGCGCCATTGTTTACTAGAACTTTTAATGCTGCTTGTACAATAGGACTGATTGGTACTTGGTATAAGTCGATCATTATCCCTATTTTCAAAAAGGGAGATAGAGCAAGTTGTGTGTGCTATCGGCCCATATCCTTGCTTGACTCCACCATCAAAATTATTGGTAGAGTCATTTTAGATAGACTGCACTCATGGGCAGACGAACATAACATTATTAGCGACCTCCAATATGGTTTGCGTGAAGGAGTTGGTACCATTGAACAAGTACTTAATTCATCAATATTAATAGAGAAATATACTAAGGCTAAGGGAGGAAGACCGTTTTTAACATTTTTAGATTTGACATCTGCCTTTGATTATGTAAATCATGGCAAACTATGGATAATTTTAACCCGGTTGGGTGTGGAGGAAAATATCATCAAATTTCTGAGAGAACTGTATAACGGGGCTAGTGCAATGGTTAGAAATGGTAACAAGCATTTACAATGCAATGGTTTTGCCTTTGGAAAAATTAGAGCTATTGGCATTGTAAATGACAATTTGTATTTGTGTTGGTTTTGAAAACAGATAAATAAATGGCATTGTCATTTACATTGCCATTAGCTTAATCTCTGCAGTCACTCTCTACTCTGCGCACTCACAACTTCACAATCTGCACTCTGGGCACTCACAACTTCACAATCTGCACTCTGCGCACTCACAACTTCACAATCTGCACATTCTGCTCTTCGCACTCCCAACTTCACAATCTGCACTCGGCTCATTCTGCACTCTGCGCACTCACAACTTCACAATCTGCACACTCACTACTCTGCGCACTCACAACTTCACAATCTGCACTCAGCGCATTCTGCACTCTGCGCACTCACTACTCTGCACACTCACAACCTGCACTCGGCGCATTCTGCACTCTGCGCACTCACTACTCTGCACACTCACAACTTCACAATCTGCACTCGGCGTATTCTGCACTCTGCGCACTCACTACTCTGCACACTCACAACTTCACAATCTGCACTCGGCGCATTCTGCACTCTGCACTCACACTATAATAATCCTTATGTCCTGTAACCAAGGGTTTGTGTGTTTAATACACCCCAGCACTGCCAGTTACCAGCGGTTCAGTGCCCCTTTGGACGCCGCACAACAACGTGAACACAGTGTGCTCCGAGGGCAGGGGCTTGTCCCGGCTGAGAAGGGAGGGGGCATTGAAACTACAAAGAATTGTTGATCCTGTACAAATCCGGGCTGACGTTCTTTACAGAGCCTAAAACTAATCGAGAGCAGCTTTGCGTGTACCTGTGTTAGCCTTTTACATATACTAATAACCGGCATGTTAATAAATAAATACGTGCGACAGCAATAAAGTGAAGACGGTGGGAACGGACAGCGGGAGGGGGGGCGGGAATGGGCTCACGGACAGCGGGAGGGGGCGGGAACGGACAGCGGGACATCACGCAACCCACCCCTGCAAAGGACACTTCCGAAATGGCGAAAACAAAGCTTTAAAAAATAAAATAAAAACACGCCCACAGCCGCATGACGTGGGCAAAAGCCTAAAATTCTCGGGAACGCCCACGAATCTGCTCCGGCATTGACGGACATATCTCTGTTCCAATGGCTAGCCTCCATTTATGGAGCTAGCCAATGGAACAGAGGGGCAGGACAACGCACACATACTGTAGACATAAGATTTCGCCTGCGCGAAAAGCTGCGCAGTGCGCAGCTTTCGACAGGCGAAACCTAAAAGCGAAAATGGCTGCAATTTACTATTAGGACATGCCACACACATCAGGGCTTGTCCTACCTTATACTTACAATGCACCCTGCCCTTGGGCCTACCATATGGGTGACTGATATGAAGAAAAGGGAAGGTTTAGGGACTCGCAAGTGGGTGCACTTGCCCAGTCAGCATGACAGTACCAGCCTGCACGAAGGCTCTGCAATGGCAGACCTCAGACACATTTTACAAGGCTGCTTCCGTGGGTGGCACAACCAGTGCTGCAAGCCCACCAGCAGCATTTGGATTTACACACCCTGGGCACTCAGCGCACTAGACTGGGGTCTTACAAGTAAACCAAATAGCCAAACATGGAACCACCGATTAGTACATCAACTTACAATAGGGAGCACTTTCACTGTGGCACTGAATAGCAGTGGCACAGTGCCCAAAGCATCTAATACCAGCAAAAATACATGGGGCAACAACAAAAATGGAAGGAAGACCCAGGCCAATGGTGCCAGGTCTAACAGGGCCTACGTGAAGATTCATGTTTTCAGTTTCTTCCTGAATTCAAGGACTGAGCTAGCAGCCCTAATATGAAGGTGGGAGTTTGTTCCAGGCTTTAGGAGCCAGGTACCAGAAGGGCGGACCGCCGATTCTAGCTCGTCGGATGCGAGACAGCAACAAGTAGAAGGTTGTCTGAGCAGATGTGTCTAGAGGCGGTGTGGAAGCTGCTGTGGCTATTCAGGTAAGAGGAGTCTAGATTATGCAGTGCTTTATATGTGTGTGTAATTTGAACAGTGCACTAGTGTGCATGGAAAGCCAGCTGAGGTCATTGAGGCGAGTGGAGTGTGGTTGAGTGAGCCTGGCTGCTGCATTCTGAATGATCTGGAGCAGTTTGGTCAGCTGGGTGGAGAATCTGACATACAGCGTGTTTCTTTAGACTAGATTGCTGTTGAGCGCCTGGATGGTAATCTGGTTGGGTGCCTGGGTGTAGAAGGAAAGCATCTGAAGATTTGGATAAGGGTGTTGAGGGAAATCTTGTGGAAGTAGGAAGAGGTAATCAGGTGACTGGACATTGGTTTGTTGACTACAATGATTCCCAGGTTCCTGGCCTAGCAGCACGGGATGGGTCCAAGTTCAGATAAGCAGGCTGGGGACAGAGTGGAGAGTCCTTTCCGAAGAGTACTACCACTGTCTTATTGAGGGTGTTCACAGACAGGCTTGCTGGGTTTGCAGGAAAATGAGTTTAGTAAAAAGCATGTAAACATGGGGAATAAATATAATTGCTACGTCAAAACAAAAAAGTGGATGCCCAGACTGAACATGTAACTCCACAGGTACATACCCTGGCACCACAACTCATGGCGTCACTAACGTGTGCATACATGTACAAAAGCATGAACGCAAACACTTCCTCCACTCATACTACTACAAACCATGGTGTTCTAGTAATGATTTTTTTTATGCTCATAGCACCGAAGCATGGTGCTCACCAAGCCACAAATATGCAGTAAAATCTATTACCATTCACACAAGATCTACAATGTCGTCGTACGATGACATTTAGCAGTCTGCTGTGTAAAGAAGAAAAAAGTGACACAGAGCAGGGAGAAATCAACGACAAAACAGCAAATAAGGTATACCAAACAGCTTGCTATGCCAAAAGCGCAAATGCTAAAACATAAGAGTGGGTTCAAGCGGTTTACAAAGATGAAGTCCGTATGAAGAACTACAGTATGTACATCAGAACTCACTCAGAGAAGGTAAACCCTCGCAAACAGAACAGCATACTCCAGCAGTATACAGAACAGAAACACATGGTGGTTATACAGCAGCCCAAAACAAGAACTGCATAGAAATACACCCATTCAAGTAACCCCAATAAGGGCCCGGAGTCACCTGGTCATGTGTAAAGATAAATGTGTGCATGCCCTGAACATGGGCACCAACTTCGGTGGGTCCCAATCAATATTTCAGCTGATTAGCTCCACTTTGCAGCAGTTGAAAGCACATTAAAGGCTTGGGAACTGCTAAGGAACGAAACTTCATACATGATTGCTGTATTCTGCTCGGAGTCGGTCAGTTGCTGCTTCTCTGCAGCGTAAGTACATGAGCGGTGGGAGTTGCAGGATGCGCTATATAACATTAGTCAGAACCCAAGAGGGTCTCAGTGCATTAGGAAGTAATGTTTTATCAAGACTTACACTAGAATTTTAATCTATGCCTGTTTCCCACTTCGATAATTGATTGCTTTCAAGAATAAAGGCCTAAAGTCACAAACTGAAACTTGTTTTTAATACTTTTAACAAAGTTATCACATGGCCTATTGTGAGATTCCCTGCCTTCAGGCAGTGCTGGCTTTTCATGTAGCAGCATTTCGTATTGCGGAACTTGTGTTTTTAACATTGTAAATGTGGACCGAAAAGTACAGCAATCAATACCTTAAGTAGTCACCTGTGCCATACAATCACTGTGTTGCTCTGTTTTTAAATGTTACAAAATGGTCCACTCCATTACCAATTTGGTTACTGCTTGAGCCACATGTAATACTAAATTAAAACCTTGTCCATCAGTTTCACTGGAGTACATTATTTCATTCCCATCAGGCATTTGACTTTAGTATACTGAAAATGTTTCAACGAGCTTCAGTAACAGGCAAAGCATGAACAGCAAGGGCAGGAGCACAGCAATATTTATTGACACTATACAAAGAATAGGAAAAGTGGTTAAGGCCAGACATTTTTTCCGGATCACACCGTGCTGATATTTGTATGCCTGCCATAGGTACAAATTAAGGTCTGAGACTGCAAACAAGTGCGTATTCTGTGGGCAGTTTGTAAAAGATGTGCTGTTTGCGTGAGTCTCCATGATCCTGCTGCCAGGAAGACCCACAATAAAATACATGAGCTGCCCAAAACACCTGAATTCTGCCTGCTTCTCAAGGTTTACTTGCAGTCAATTTATGCATTTTTTATACCGTAATTTTGCTTTGCATGTCAGTGATTTGAAAAATGGTCAGCTTTCACCCATATGGCAAATTAGTGGATTATTTCTCCCACCACAAATTCTGTAAATTGCTCCATAAAATCCATCATAGATTTCTTTAAAGCTCAAACCTGCACAACTCACTCGTGCAGACTTTCCAGGAGGTGGAAAACAAGAGAATGTCATGTGAAATTGTAAATGTAACAATTGTTCTTTTTCCATATAAAGAATATGGTTCCCCAGGGAAAAGCGCTTCACCTACGCCTCTGTTAGAGACAAGCGTCTTCCATTCACCCAAGAAAGTCACCTGTATCTCTCACTAGAGTAACCCTGTGTTAATGCACTGTGTGCAAGCCCACATGCTGAAGAAATCTAAAAATATACAAGCCTACATGTTTGCAAGTATTCGTGTATTTGTGGGGTTTAGGTAGGTCATGCTAAAATTATCCAAACCTAGGCTATAACTAATATTCACAACATTGGAAAATCTGTCACCCAGCTGAATAATGGTGTGATATTTATGAATGGAAAATACTTTTCCCACATCTAAATGCCATGCTGGTTTTAATGTTTTTGAAATATAGCCTGGAGCTAAGGAAGCGAGGGGCAGGGCAGTGTGTGAACTAAAGGGTCAAGAAGCTGCGAGGGCAGTGATTGATCAGAGACAAAAAGGAGCACAGGAGAAGGGGTAGTGTGTGAGGAGAAGGGACAGGGAGCTGTGAGGGCAGTGTGTGAGCAGAAGTGGTTGCGAGTGGAGACAGCATTAAGTCTTCAGATGGGGCCCAGAAGAGAGGCAGTGTATGAACGGGGGCAGTTTGTGAACAGAAATGGCAGAGAGGGCAACGAGTGTTCAGCGATGGCATGCAGCAGAGAAGGCACATAGCGCGAGCTCGACCCGCAGGTATCGGAGAGCATAAGTTACATAACACAAGGTCACTCCCCAACCCCCCCACCCCCCTCTAATTCGATCCTGGCTCCCGCGGCGATAGCTCGGGCCACAACGCCACGTCCTGTACCATACTTCCCGTTTCCTACTGTTAAGTGCCAGAGATGCTCTCTCATTCAAAGTTGCAAGGATATCAGCGCGTGCCGCACAAGAGGCATAAGGACAACACAGACACGGCAAGTGTGCTGTTTGTCCGGCCAAACGTCCGCATACAGCAGCACAGAAAGTACACAACACAATTAACAATTCAGAGGAAAGAAATGTCAAATATCATGATAAAATCGATAAACGTGCGTGGGAGTTACACCGCTGGCATTATTCTAAACCAAATAACAAAAAAAGTGTCGCTAAGAAAGCAGCAACACTTTAGCGCGGGGAGCGATGTGTGAAATAAACAGTTGTGCGCACAACACAAATCATACGTTACTAACTTCATTAAAGCAGCAAACACGCACCGCTGAGCGTAGTGCAAGTTGTGCGTTGTGTGTAGTGAATGATGAGAGGCTGAGTCGCTGCAGCTTGTAAGCAGGTGTGTAGTGAATGATGAGAGGCTGAGTCGCTGCAGCTTGTAAGCAGGTGTGTAGTGAATGATGAGAGGCGGAGTCAGTGAGACAGAGAATTATTCATGTAAATTCCTATCCCAATAGACAGGCGCCGTCCTGAATTCCGCTCGAAGGCGTGCAGCTATGGACTAGTGCCTTGAAGTGTCAAGCACACCGCTTGCTTTCAGGTCCAAATAGGATTCTACAACAGCCTAGGGCAACAGTCTTCCCTACTACACTCCCTAGCCAGTATTTAGATCAGGGACCAGGGAGGGTTTTAGCAGAGAGGAGGGTGGACGGGACACACACGCACACATACACTCATTCACACCCATACATTTACACACGTGCACACACACACATCATTCACAACACTCCTTCCCAAAAATTCAAATATACACGCATGCACCAAACATAAAAAGAATCGATTTGCACTTACCTGCATCTCTCTGCCTCGGAAGTCCCAGGAGGGGGAGTCACAGCACGAAGGCCCAGTGTGTTGCCGTCAATCAACCCAGAAACTCGTACAATTGGATAGTAAGACGTTAGTGAAGCTACTGCTGGCACGTCTTTCATGGATATAACAAGCACCACGAGCACAGGGAGGGAGGGTGGCGGGAACGGGCACAGGACAGGGGGGGGGGCCGGAAGCGGGAGGGGGGGCGGGAATGGACCCGAGCCGAGCTCCAGAAACAAATCCCTTTCACACGGGGAGGGGGGCGGAACGGACACACGGGGAGGAGGAGGAGGGGGCGGGAAGGCAAGATGAGCAACTGCACACGCACTTCCGAGCAGGTGGGGGGGCGGGAAGCGGGAGGGGGGCGGGAATGGACCCGAGCCTAGCTCCAGAAACAAATCACTTTCACACGGGGAGGGGGGCGGAACGGACACACGGGGAGGGGGAGGAGGGGGCGGGAAGGCAAGATTTAACACGCACTCACCAGGGCTTCTTCCGGCGGCCGCGGTCGAAAAACGAAACTCCGCCCACCGCCGAAATAACCCCGCCCACCGCCGCATGACTACACAGAGGGAACGAAATACTCGAAAGTCAGGTGCCGGCAATGCCGGACCAGATTCGGGGGCGTTCCCGGCTTTTGGCTGACGTCGCGTGACGTCGCCAAAAGCCAAAAAATCTCGGGAACGCCCCCGAATCTGGTCCGGCATTGACGGACAGGCCCATCGTCCAATGGCTAGGCTCCATTTATGGAGCTAGCCAATAAATGACGGGGGCCGTTCCAAACTCCACTACAGTACTCATTAGGTTTTCGCCTGCGCGAAAAAGATGCGCAGAGCGCATCTTTTCGCCAGGCAAAACCTAAAAATGGGGAGTGCACAAGAGAGTTTAGCGTAGCGAGGGGCATGAGGCAAGGGTGCGTCCTCGCACCGTTTTTATTTTCTATTTATATAAACAACTTGGAGGAAACTCTATTACAGGATTGCACTGATATGCCAATTGTTTCAGCCCATCGTATACTTGCTCTTATTTATGCAGACGACGCTGTTGTCATGGCAAGAACCCCTATAGCCACGCAGACTCTGATTACCTCTTTTAGCTCATTTATGACCAAATTAGAACTACAAGTAAACTGTACCAAAACTTTCTCTATGAACTGTGGCGGCAACATGAAACAAAAGAAAAAACCATGTTCATAGGATCGATTCCTTTAGACCATACCCCAACATTCCCATATATGGGGATTTTGTTTGATTGCACTGGTAAGTGGAGCAGTGTGATCAAAGCTAGAGATTTGCTATTTTCTAAATCTATAATGGCCCTTAAGTCGTTCAGCAAAAAGATGGGAAAAAAGCCAGTTAAAGAGCTTTTATATTTATATAAAGCTAGTTGTGTTACGGTGGCAATATATGGGGCAAGAATCTGGGGTGATTCTAATGTCAGTAGCTTACAATTAACTTAAAATGGCTACTTGCGATATCTTCTAGCTGTCCCAAAGAGTACGTCCAGTTATAATTGCAACACTGAATTGGGTATTACTTATCTGGAAGGCTTAATTAAGGTGCAACCGATTCTTTTATGGCATCCGGTATGGACTACTGAAAAATGCCATTTAAATAGCCTCATTCTGGGGGATGCCCTGAAATTAGATGGCGTGAACAGGATAAAATGGCTGTGCTATATTAAGGCATTCTGTGATAATATTAACCATCCGGAATTTTATGTAGACCCTATGTCAATGTCTAATATCACTAGAAAAGCACTGAAACAGCTAAGTCTAAATTTCCTAGAGAATCGAAGAGAACAAACAAAACTGCTAAAAAGACAGTAATTGCCCATCAATTGATAATAAAACCAAGGGTTATTCAGCCTTACCTAAACCTCCAAATGAAAGATCAAGAAAGGTTTTTGTTGACCCAATTTAGATTTGGGATACAGTTCAGACTGCTGAGCTTTTCTGTTATAAACGATTAGACAAAGGAAATTTGTAAATGTCCGTGTGATAACGTCTCCACTCAATCGGATATCCATATTTTATTTTTTTGTAGATTTTATGTAATATCTAGGAAAAGGATATTATGCCTATTTTAAAATATATGAACATGAGACAGTGGCGCCCAGCTTTTTTAGCTATACAATTTTTGGATGATATTTTCTCAGTTCCATCTGTTTCGGCATTTTTTAAAAGTATTTTTTATCTACTTAAGACACTGATTATATGAAATCCATTATTTTAAACTCTGGCCCATGTTGAATACTGTGTTTACTGATTTTATAATATTAATTATGATGATGTAATACTTGATGTGAATTGATGTACTTTTATGGTTATTTATGAAATATAACCGAATAAAGTCTTTTGAATTGAATTGAATTGACCGGCCTACACTGGCTCCCAGTTAACAAGAGGATAACCTTTAAGCTCCTCAACCATGTACACAAGGGACTCCACAATATCTGTCCAGCTTACCTCAGCAGACGACTCACCTTCCACACCCCAAACCGCTAGCTCCGCTCAGCCGACCTCACCCTCGCCACCGTCCCTCGCATCCGAAGAGCGACTACTGGTGGCAGATCTTTCTCCCATCTCGCTGCCAAGACCTGGAACAGCCTCCCCTTGCTCCTACTATCGTCACAAGACCTGCTAACCTTCAGGAGGCTACTCAAGACCTGGCTATTTGAGCAATAGCAGTACCCCCCTGAGCACCTTGAGACCCTCATGGGTGATTAGTGCGCTTTACAAATGTATTGATTAATTCATTCATTCATCGCCTCGGCATGAGAAACCTGAGGTTTTCTAGTTTCAGACGGTAAGCTGGATCCAACTAACCACCATTAAACCAATCATGAATCACTAGGAGATGGATGGCCAGGTAGTCCAGGAAGGGGTTTGTCATCCCCATTCCCCCATCATATGGGGCCCGTTGGCAATGCCCAAAGGCCAGTCGCGGTCTTGATCCCCCCCCCAGAGAAAAGTCATAGCCAACCCATCCAACCGATGGAACCAATTGCGAGGAAGGTGGATTGGGAGATTCTGGATTACATACAGGAGATGGGGCAGAACCATCATCTTGAACAGGGCAATCCTAGTAAGTGGGTTGAGTGGAAGCGATTGCCAACGACTAAGGTTGTCCTTCGTGCATTTGAGAAATGGGTTGACATTAAGGGACCAGGTCCGCTCCAGGAAAAGCCCCACCCAGATTCTGAGATACTTGAATGAAAGTCTTTGGAGGGGAATATGTTTGCCAGTCCACACATTCTCTCAATGTGTGAAGGGACACCAGGGTGGGTTTTGCCGGGTTAAGGCATAATTCTGACACTCTCTCAAAGGAATGAAGGATCTGAAGGCACCTCGGTCCGTATTGGGCCGGGTCGGAGAGAAAGAGTAGGACATTATTGACGTATAGTTGAATCTGATCTTCATGCAAGCCCTGCCAGCGCCATCCCTGTATCCAATCATCAGCCCAAATGAGACAAGCCTGGGGCTCAACTGCAAGAGCAAATCGGAGAGGGGAGAGTGGGCACCTCTGTCAGGTTCCTCTCCTGATCAGAATGCTTCTGATAGTTCTCTGTTTGAGGACCCTGGTGGAGGGGCTGGATTAGAGGACCCCACCATTCTCCAGTACTGGGGGCAGAAGCCTGCTCTTTCCAGCACACTCTTCAAGTAGTGTCAGTCGACCATATCAAAGGCTTTCTCGAAGTAGAGTAGGACTAGAGCTAGGTACGGGAAATGAGTTTACTGTGAGCTAGGGCCACATGGAAGCATCTCAAGCAGTGCCTTGGGCTACGATGTAGCATGAAGCCACATTGATCAGGGTATATGAGAGTGTGAAATACCCGCTTCAACCGGTTGGCGAGAATCGTTGTGTAGATTTTAATCTTAGTATTAATCAACAAGATTGGGCTATAATTGGGACATGAAGCTGGGGGAGGGTTTGCTTTAGGTATAACCACAACCATGGCTGTGTCAGTGTCAGGGAAAAAGGGGCCTTTTTCAAGAACCTCCTCAAACAGGATGTGAAGTTGTGGGGTCAGGATGTCCCAAAATGCTGCGTAGTACTACGCAGGGAACCCATCCGGACCAGGAGTCTTGCGGGCAGCGAGTGACGAGATCTCTTCATCGATCTCCTCAGTCTTAATGGGCTCCTCCATGGTTGCACTTAAATATTCTGGATGTATGGGAGAGGAATACCCTGGAGGAAAACTGAGCTGTCCATCAACGATTGTGAGTGGTCTGTTGAGTAAAGTGCTGCCTAGTAGCTCGCAAAGGTGCGCGCCATGTCAGCGGGGGCACAAAGGAGTTGCCCCTGTGTGTTCTGAATTTCAGGGACAATTCGGTTAGCCAGGGGATGGGTGGCGAGCCAATGAAGCAATTTGCCATTTTTGCCTCCCCAGCCATAGACTCGGGCCACCGAGGACCTCTTGATCAGTTTAGAAGTCTCAAGAGAAGTGGTTTTGATCTCTTCCCGTACTGAGTGGAGCTGCCGACGTATAGCTTCCTAATCCGTTGTGGCCACAGTCATTTCTAGACGGAACACCCTGGCCCTGCTGTCTGTCTTTAAGGAACCCCTTGGCATACACGCGGTTTGTGGCTCTGCCGGCCTCTCACAGTGTACTGTGGAGCTGCACTGTGCCCTTGTTGGCGTGGAAGTAGTTTTTCAATTCTCCCTCAATCCCTTGTTTGTATTTTTTGGTCCTGAAGGAACCAGGCGTTTAATCTCCATATGGGCCATGGAGCTCTTGTGGAGCCCCTGATCCGAAGGAGGAGTGGGGAGTGGTCAGAGACCCCTCCTGCCAGGATTTGGAACTCAGTGACTGCCCTACAGTCCGGGTCAGGCATGAAGAGAAGGTCAATATGAGAGTGGGTGTGGTGTTGCAGATGTCTGGGTATACTGTAGTGTATTAGGATGCCAGGTACTTCACAAATCGCAGAGGCCCAGTATGGAGGCCCAATCTCTGAGACTTCTGGCACCCAATGTTCTGTGGGGGGATGGTGTACCATGGCAGGTTCTGGGTCAGCATTAAAATCTCCCCCTATCAGAGTTTTACCCTGGGGGAGGGAAGATACTAACCCTAACGCATCTCGGAGAGTGGATTTTAGGTTCGCCAGGGGTGTGTTTAGCGACCTCAAATTGATATTGGTGTCTCCAAGTGTGCCTGTGAGGGTGCTGAATCAGCCCAGAGTGTCACTAGTTGTGTGGACTGGCGTGTAAGGAATGGAGCGTCGTAAGAGGATCACCGTTCCTCGAGCCCCTCTGGAGAACCCTGAGTGCCAAACCCTGTGGAAGCCCTGCCGTGCTAGGAAGGGACATTGATTACCGAACAGGTGCGTCTCTTGCAGTAACACGACAGGACCCTCTGTGCATATCTTAAAATCACAGTTCATTTAATTTTATCTAGGAGACCATTAACGTTCCATGAGAGGACTCTAAGGGGTTCATTCCCATTATGTGGCTTTGATATTATGATAATATGGCGGTGTGTTGGGCCAATGGCCTGGGAGGCCTAGTTGCTCGGTTGGTTAGGCCTTGGGAGCAGTTGGGCGCGTTTAGGCTCTCTACACTGGCGCCCAGGTGTGCGTCATAGATTTTGTACATGGTGCTGCAGAGAAACAGAATAACACAAACTAACGCGGGGAGAACAGTCCCTACCAAAAGTCCTAAACAACCCCCCTCCCAATATTTCCCCAATTGAAGCATCTGTTGCCTGATAAGCTTAAAGTTGGAGTGTTAAGAGACTATTGAGGCGTGGTTTAAGGGCACCGCGTTGGGCCTCTCTACGTGTAAGGATTGGCATTCCTCCAAATCAAGTTAATACTAGTGATAGTGCTTGAGATTAGATTTGGGCACTGTGTGAGAGGTCGGTGTCATCAGAGGTTTGTTTTGGTGAGTCAGTGGAGTCCTCTGCAGGCAACAGATCTGATCTACCAGAGTTTTCAGAGAATCTAGAAGGCTCCTAGGATGTCATTGACTTGTTCTTCCCATGGGGGAGCCAGCGGGCGAGGCAGATGTCATTCAACGAGTGGTGCACCTTCTCCAAGACCCAGCCCATCGCCCACGTGAGCCCGTAGGTGTGTCCACCCATGCCCCCTTCTGTGGGTCAGCTGGGGGTTTCGACTCTCCCTGGATGGATTGGGCATTCCTTCATCGCCCAAGTCCATGCCGCCTCCGGCTTATCAAAGAAGTATGACTTCTTTTGGAAAATCACCTTGAGCTGGGCCGGAAAGAGGAGACTATAGGGCAGATTGAAGTTCGGCAGATTTTGCTTTAGATGTATGTATGATCTCCTTTGGGCCTGCACTAACTTGGTATAATCGGGGATGACCATAATTTTAGCGTCTTTGTAGAATAGCTCAGGTCGGAAGTGGGCTTCTTGTAGGATGGCATCGCGATCTCTGAAGTTTAGGATCCTCTCAATGATTGCCCGGTGTGGCCTGGGTGCAAGCGAACAGTGGGCCCGCTCCACCACAAACCATTAAGACAGGGCACTTGGGGGCATCCATAACTTGATCCAGTCCTCAACGAAGTTGTTCATTTGTGATGGTACTGCCCCCTCAGGAAGGCCCACCAGGCGGAGGTTGTTCCGACGTGATCGGTTTTCTGCATCCTCAGCCAGTCTATGGAGATCGGTCATATAGGATAGCAGCTGTTTGACCTGCATCTTTAGAGTTGAAACATCATCTTCGA
Organism: Lissotriton vulgaris; assembly: GCF_964263255.1. NCBI lineage: Eukaryota > Metazoa > Chordata > Amphibia > Caudata > Salamandridae > Lissotriton > Lissotriton vulgaris. The sequence goes on along the minus strand of NC_141691.1, from coordinate 390,694,063 downwards.
CCTCTGAGATGCGGGATTCTCACCCCATGATGCAAGCAGTTACGTTGCGGAGATTCTGGTGTATGAGGACCATGTCTACCCGCACCTCCCCAATCTTGGTCTCCATGGTGTTTTGACATGACTTGATGGCCTGCAGGATGGTAGCCGGGTCACCCTGGGGGGACTGGCCGCGGGCGGTGGCGGGCTCGCCTTGACCGAGACCACTGATTCCCTACAGCTCCATGCAGGCCTGGGTCGGTGGGGGTTTTGTCCCCCCGTCTTTCCCCATGGGTATCCGGCCTCCCAGGGAGGGGGGTATATTGGACCCACTGTGTGCGTCTCTGTGCGAGGTCTCCAGACATTGGCTGGTGTAGCCGTGGAGGGAGGTCCTGCAGTTCCCAAGAGAACTCTGTAGTCAGGTGTAGCCCATGTGCCTAGGCCGCCATTTTCTCCCGCTCAGATCACCTGTTATTGCGTAGAAGTGGTCTCGTGCACAGGGAACGTGTGATCCTATTAGAGGCAATTTTAGACCGGGAGCGGTTGGTGAGGGCAAGTGATAGCCCACCCCTGGTGACAACAGGAGTGTGCAGCCACTTGTACACAGGGAGCGTAGATTATGGTTCAGGTAAGCCCCTTGGATCCACCTGGGCCCTCAACTTCGACATATGGTTGTCTGCCGGTCAGGGATCGATCAGTAGTATCCCCCTTCTCCATATGTCTCTGGTTCCAGGCAGGCCCTTCCTTACAGGTTGATTTTGGGACTCGGAGGCCAGGGGGAGGGGTGTGCCCCCGCCAATCGTGGGCCGATGTAATCCCCACCCACACAGAAGCAATCCACTCCCCGGCGCCAGCAGCTTTAGTGGTACTCACTGCCGCCACCAGGATACCTGGGAGCCCTGCTACTTGTAAGGTCCAGGCCCGCCTTCACTGTCAAGCTTCTTGTGGTGAGGGAGATTTGCACTCCTGCGGGCAGGTCAACCGGTCAACCCCTGCTCCTCACCTCAGGGATCCCAACGAGGCAAGGCTCACAGGCCGAAGGCCCACTGGAGGCTTCCCGCTGATTGCGGGCCCTCAGTCTCTGCCGCCTCCACAAGGGAGGAGAATCCCACTGGTGTGCCGATGCCCCGGGAGGTCGTATCAGTCTGCTGGACCTGGGGTGGGAGGTCCTCCAATCCCGCCACTCACAGGATCAGGCAGGTGAGCGTTCGGCCCTCAGGGTCGAAGGGGGCAGGATCTGGCGCCGAGGGGCTCACTCCGGGTGCCCTGCTTGATCAGGCCCGTGTCTCGTGTCTGCCCCTAGTCCAAACAAGATGAGGCGTCCTGCCTGACGCCTCTACAGCAGTGTATATGGGGGCCACCTCCGCCTTTGATCTGAGTGGGGCGGCCCAACTGAACCCCGGATGCGTCTCCTTTTTCCCCTGGGTGCCGTATCAGTTCATATCAGCTGCAGTCCCATGGTACTCTTTTGACCTCAAGCAGGTCTCCAAAGCCATGTCCCGCAGTGAAGGTATTAGCGGGTCAGACTCACAGGCTCCCGGAGTCGGACCTGCCGAGAGGATTCCGATGTGGCACGTCCCATGGCACCCCACAGGCAGTCCCACTTGCGCCGGCTAGGTCGCCACCATTTTGCCTCGACCAGGGTCGTTCCACGGCCAGCTGCTTCCCCCGCCTCGATCAATGCCGGTCTTGGGTTAGGACTGCTACAGGTGAGGGCTCCCCATGGCTGGGGGTGCCAGAACAGGATAACTTGGACTAGGGGAATTGTAGGATGGCAGCGGTTACTAGAGGGGCCTGGAGCAATCTTAGAGTGTGACCGACATCTTCTTTAACTTGTCTTTTAATATGGTGATTTAAACTTTTGCAAAGCAAATAGGCTTGCCAGGCATGTTGTTCTGGTGACCCCTTGACCAAACCAGTAGGCCTGCTTACCTCAGGGGGAACCCCTTTTATTGTGATGTTCTATTTGGTGTAGGTGGGGGTACTTTAATTGTGTGGGGGTATTAGAAATTTGGTATATTTCGTTGGCAGTGGTAGACAACCCTGTCCAAGTATAGACAACAAGCCTAGTCAGGGTAAGCTAGATACACACTTTAAATTATCCTGTGCTCACCCTCTGATAGCTTGGCACAGAGTAGGCAGTGATCAAGTTATTAACCCTCTCACTCATAAAATGGTAGTTGGGATTTCCTCTGTGAAAGCTTAAGACATAGGAAAGTTAGTCACTCAGTGCAACAGGGAAGCACACCTTAAGGGGGAATGCAAGACAATTACTGTACTGTTCATATGTAGCCGGGTATACAATTGAAGAAATTGGTAGTGATAAACTTTGGGGGCCAGTCCTTTGTACCCTATCCTTTCAAACTAGAGTAGCATAAGCATAACCATCCCTTAGTAGTAATAGTTTGTGTTCAATCAAATATATCATCCAATGGCTGTTTGGCCAGCTAGACATCACAGGTTGCTCTCCCATGTGTGGATACAATATTACAGGCAGGTTTCATGAAGAGATAACGTTTGTTCCTGAATTAGCTTTGAAGTGGTTAGTAATTCGAATTGGGCCATACATTGTTCTGTCTGTGCAGACCTTCGTGTAGTGTGACAGTGTCACCCACAACCCTTGGAAGGCCTTCCTAGTGCCCTCAGAATTGGTTCTATGCATTGTGCTTCCAAACCATGGCGCAGTAGCATGAGGCTCACTTCAAAAGGGTTTATTTTTCTCTCTTAGGCAAATCAAATCTGCCAGTTTATGAATGTTGAGCAGGTTTCATGTAATGTTGGGAGTCTTTGTAAGAATTTGCATTGCTCGACGAGGGAGATGCAGACCTTTGTGCTCATCAGGATGATTTATTGTGATGGTAGAGATACAGACATGGCAAGAATAGCAAGGTGTCTTACAACATTTGGGCATGAGATTAAAAGAAATGAGTACATTTTGGTGATATTAACTGTAGTTTATATTTGGTCACAGCACAGTAACCTGAAATAAATTGTCCGACTTTAATGAAGGAGGAGATATTTACTGGAGAAAAAGATTCAGGAACTAAATGTTTTACACAAGCAGCAGTTAGCAGATAGGAGTTGAAGTACTGAAGAGAATAGAAATGCAGCTTAAGAAGAAAGGGAGATTAGGGTCCAATCAGAAAAGATGAAAGCAATGTCATGTGGGATATTCTTCAGTAACATCCACTTAAATAAGGTAGAATTCATTGAAGTGTCAAACGTTCAGGATCTTAACAATTCTCGAGAACCATGTATAACTGGGTCGGATCTCAGGTTATGTTTAAGTAATTCTATAGTCTATTCACTTGTCCTCTCGTGGATTAATGTCTGTGCTGATGCAACCCTTGGAAAATTGTATGTTTAGTCTCAGGCGTTGAAGGAAGGAATTTTCCTGCTGCATTGTGTGATGCTATTTTCAACTGTATAATGCATATAACCTTGAAAATACACTAGAAGCCATCTTGGCAGCCTTGTTCTGAAGTCATTCAACCCAGGCAGTGAGCTTCTTTGGAAGACGTCTGTAGTTTATATCGAAGTAGTGTAGACCAGCATGATAAGCACTATTTTGAACTCGGGCTGCTGGCCGGTCTGGAGTTGTGGTAGGATTTTTCAGAGTAGAGCAATTACTGGAATATTCAGCCAGTGTAAGTCAATGCAATTTGTCCCAGTACTTCAATGAAGGACATTATTTTCAAATTGAGAAAACTGAGAGGTACAATATTCAGACAAGGGAAGCAGGGAGGACATAGAATGTAATGGAAGGTGATCTTTTAAAGTTTGTGTGCCTGAAGGCAGTCACTTAACCAGCTTGCCATCAACGTCCTATAGTAGATTTCCTACCCCATGTGGTGGATCTGCAGGGTTTGGTTGGTCATCCCTTCTACACATCCCTATATTAAAATTATCATGGACTTTGGAGATGGAGATAACATATTCAGCATATATAGCAACAGTTAAATGCATCATTAATATGGACAACACCAAGGAAGATTCAGCTATCCTCCTCTGTAATAAACAATAGCAGTTCAGGGTTTGTATGTCACATTCAGAAAGACAAACAAAATGCTTGCACAAGTGTGACGAACCACATGACAACTACATCCATTCAGTCTCTCTGCTATTTGGGTGGGCACAGGGCATGGCAGTACATATAGATGAGGTGTATACATGATTATGTCAGTGACTTAAAGCTAGAAGATTGTAGAATATATAGTATGGTGAAACTCTGAGAAAGAAGGACACCATGTAAGGTAGGTAAAGTGATAACTGCAAATTCTGATTTAGTCACAGTACCTGTCTGAGATAGTTTTGCCAAGAATCCAGCACTATGACGCTCCCAACAATTTAAGTGTAATCATTTGTCCTATTTATACATTTTAACACAAACTCCACATGAACATGGCTAGGGTCAGTATCTGCCATCATCGCCTTGTTAGTGTGTTGTTTCAACCTCCTTGAGAATGTGTAAGTAGGTTGGCATGACCAATGTAATTTTAGGACTGAACTTTTCTTTCCAGGGGGGAATCACCTATTGCTAAATAAATAAACCTGAATTTAGCAAATTACCAAAAGGTGGCCATTGTGCCTGTGAAAGCACTACTAGCTGAGGATCATAATTCCTTTGGTGAACAGAGTGAAAGATAGTGCTCCTCTACTCACAAGACCCCTTAAGAAAGAAGGCCCTGAAACACCTGAGCTGATAACTGCTGGGCAATCAGCTACTTGAGGAAAATGTAGGTACACCTTTACGTTTACAATGTAGCAAGAAGATCTTCAGTGCAAGGAGCTATGATTCACACTAGATCATAATCAAGCTATGTTTTGGGGTTGATATTATAATATATTCTCTTTAGAGATCTTGTCAGTGTGAACTAGAACATGAATTCATTTTGGATTTTTACTTAAAGTTCCATTGATTTCGTCAGAAAAAAATGTAAACTGTAAGTATTTTTTTTTACTTTTTTGCAATTTTCTTTCTTAGGTACTCATGAGACAGGGATATGATGCAGCTTGTGATATCTGGAGTTTGGGGGTCCTTTTGTACACCATGCTGGCTGGGTAAGTGCTGCTTTTAGTAATCTGTTTTTGCTCGCTAAATCTGTTAGCTGTAGTGTGCGGGCATGCTTCCGGTTAGGTTTTGGACTTCTTAGTGTGAAATGTGCTGTTAAATGTTGATTATTTTATAGGTTAGAATTAATCATGGGCATGAAAACAATCTGTACCTCCCACTTGACCCATGTATGCTTATTTGATGAGCTTATTGTACTATAGTTACTGATATGCATTTTTAATGTGGAAAATGTTTTCTGATTCTTAAACGCACAACACATTGTTTTCACCCTAAAGCACCTAAAACATAATCCAGATTCATGTCATGAAGAAGAATGGCATGTGCGCAAACTATCTTGACAGCAAATCATCCAAGTCCCCAAAATGTATTTGAATTAATCTGTGACCGCGGGGACCCATCGACGACAAACCATTGTGCTTTGCAACCTTCACCTTTTCCGTAACACTCTTCGTTATTTTTATTTACCCTTGTGAGCGACCCAATCTTTCCACTCTTTCTTCCCCTATTCTTTTTCTTACTACGTCCGCCTATTCTTAATCTTTGTCTTCCGTCTAATCCTGTTACTTTCCCCAATGCTTGCCACCACAGTAAACCTTAAACTAAACTTAACATGGTATAACATTCATTTGAAAGTCTAACAGTGGATCTGCTGTCAAAGATTTTCCAGGTCTCCTTGACGGCGTCAAAGAATTACATTGGTGGGCAAAGAAATATGAAGATACAGCGTAGAATATTTTGGTACTTGTAGATTTCATCAGAAATTGGTTACAGGCACTGCCATTATTCATATGCCGGGGTATTTTTTCCAAACATTTAAAAGGATATTCTGGATTCACCCATTAGAAGGCAGGAATATCAATGTCAAGTAAATTACTAACTTTCTCAAATAGAATTAGAGGTAAAAAGCTACATTTTACTGGCAGCATTTACAGTCCATGTTGGGAAGCATATCTCTCCTTTTGATACAGGAGAGAAGGGGAGAGAGGAAGGCACTTTGCATAGTGTAAGAAATGTGATTATTTGTTGAAAGGGGGAGTACCCACTTCAAGTAATAGTAGCAATCCTTGCCAGAGCGAGCCACCAAACTTGTGCTTAATCAACCCTCTGGTAGCTTGGCACAAAAGCATTCATGCTCAACTTAGAGGCAATGTGTAAATTATTTATGCAGCACCTAAATCACAAGAGATTCAATCAGTAGAACCAGACTTATGAGTTTTTAAAGTTTCAGGTGAAAATAGTGGCAAAAGATGTGGAGCGCCAACTCCAGGTATCTGGTTGTGCCAGACCAGGACAAAGTCACAAGTTCAGGTGGAGCACAGGCTAAATACAGGACCACGTTTGTTTTACCTTCTGACTTGCTGCGAAGACGGTGCAGCGCAACTCTTCAGGGCTCTAAATTGACCTGCTTTGCACTGTGTTGGATCCGGTGAGACTTTCATTCAGGAGCTGCAGGGCTCTCTGTCCGATCTGGTGAAAACGTTGATCAGAAGCTCTTCTGTGCAGTGATGCAAGGTTCTGTGTAGGTGAAGCTGCCGACCAGGAGCTGCATAGTGCTGTGTTGTGACACCCTGCATTGGTGTACGTCAAACCTTGTGAAGCATTCAGTCAGGAGACGCTTGTGTCTTTTTCCATAAAGTTCTTTTTATTAAGTATGCAATTCCATCACATTTAAAGCAGACCCTGCAAATGCATTTCATCCCTTATAGGGACTTCACCAGCGCCTAAACAATTTCTTTAAAAACATTTAATCAATACTTTTCACTTATTATTTTTAACATTCAATTTTGTACATTTTTCGTTTTTTTGTGTGTGTAATTTTTAATCTAGCATAAAACCACTTTCATTTTAAGGAGTGTATCGATCAAAATTTCTCTACCACCTCTTGTCAGGTATACAGACTAATATTTACACACCATCCCCAAAAATTCAATTGATCCTTGTATTTCTTAAACCAAAAGACACCAACTTTCTAATGAGTGATTGCAGTTACCAAGTGTGTACTGCCAAACTAACACCTCTAGTACTCCTCAAGTGCACATACAAGATCACTACTTTACGTACAATTTAATTTATCCTCCTTCTCAAAATTCTTCTTAGTAGTGATCTGCTTGTATGCAGATTTAATTCTTAGTAACTGCAATCCCTCTTTAGAAAGTTGGTGTCTTTTGGTTTAAGAAATATACGGATCAATTTAATTTGTGGGGATGATGTGTAAATAGGCTTTCCTGTTTTCAGTTTCTATTTTTGGTAAATTCTGGTGGGGTTTTTTCAGTGATTTCAATACCCTAAAAACAGTTGTTATCAGTGGTTACACTTTTGCACGCCACTAAAAATAACAGAAAAAGTGTTTTTCCGGTGTTTATGAAACGTTTTGCTTTTAATATTGCTTGCTTTCTGCACTGATAGAACATGGTATATAGACAGTGTACGTATGGTGTATATGAGGTCCAAATAGATTTTTGTAAATTAAGCTTATTGTAGTACACCATACAATACTTCTTCAGTGAGTCTTTAGTCATGTGTGCTCGCTCTTTCCTTCCCATGTAAACTTTTGTGAAAGGCCCTCTCAACATTGGCACTTGAGACGTGGGCCATTCCACCACTTAACCTAGCCCCATTGAAGAGATGGTCTCAACGAGCCATACAAATCAATGCTCTAACCCTGGAGCACAATCTAAGAGCAGTCAATGGCAGGACTCGCTCTGACCCTATGGGAGCTTATACTTTCAACAGGATTAGTTCACTTTCCCGTATTGATTATATACTGTTAGACGTGGGTTTGTGGGCTGATCTCATTGATATGGAGGTTATCCCTAGGTCTGATAGCGATCACCACCCTCTCTCTATGCAATTTACACAAGCTACAGACACCACATCCATCGAGAGGGGTAGCACCACGATGCTGTCGTCTAGGGAGTTATTGCCTTCTAATTGCAACCGTCGCCTTAGATGGCACATGGTTACAAAGCAGGATCAGACACTGGAAAACCTCAGGGACCTAATGGAGCAGAGTATTCTAGACCTTGATCCCCTATCCAGCACCACCCTAATGGTCACACAGGATTCTAAGCTCACGAGTATATATCGGGAGACCACGGGAAAGATAGGGAAATTCTTCAGTATAAAAGATAACGGTGGTTGTAAAGCCCACCCCCCACAAGCAGTGAATCTGTGGTACTCTGCTCTATGTAGGGAAAAGAGACATGACTTATCATTAGCCCTTAGAGCAAAAGACCAGACCAAAATAATCCCAGCAAGAAAGATTTACTACAGGACCATAGACCAAGCGAAGCGCCTGTGGCAAGAAACGCACTGACAGGAGCTCAAATCTGCTGCTCAGTTTAAAGATTCAACCATATTCTGGGAACTCATTAACATTAGCACGAGGAAGGGAGCTGATACGATGCCCATCATATAACAGGTTGGCAATGGTTTGATCATTTCCATGGCTTGTATTATGGCGGGGTAGGGAACACACCCCTAGTTGCAGGGGACTCGGTTAGCCATCTCTGAGACCCCTAACCCTAGGGAATCTTTTGGGCTTAAGGAGGTGATATCAGCTATTGCAGCTATCGCGCCAGGCAAGGCAGCTGGTCCTGACAGCCTTCCAAGAGATTTACTACTCCACGATAAAAATCTTTGGGCCCTTTTCATCCTCCGGGTTTTTAACCTCATTGCGAGGGAACACCCAGTTCCGGACTCCTGGAAGGGCGCTGAGGTGGTGACCATCTACAAAAAGGGGGAGAGGGAGGATCATGCCAACTACAGACCGATTAGTTTAATCGATGTAGTGCAGAAAGTGGTTGGTAGGGTTCTCCTCACGAGATTGAGGTCATGGATAGATAAGGACGATGTCTTGTCACACTTCCAGGCAGGGTTTAGACAGGGGGTTGGCACGATGGACCAGGCCTTCAGATTTTTCGTGATTTACTGGAAGTCTATTAATTGAGAAAGGCAGCCTTTACTTGGCGTTTATTGATTTAAGACAGCCTTCGACCTGGTCCCTCGTGCCAAGCTCTGGCAGGTATTGTCTGACCTAGGCACTCCCCCTCTGATTTTGGATCTCATCGAATGTCTTCACGAGGGGAACTATGCCAGAATTAGGTGGGGCTGCTAGGGCCAATTGACCGAGAGGATAGCGGTTGAGAGAGGGGTTCACCAGGGTTGTGTTTTGGCCCCGACTTTGTTCTCCCTCTTTGTTAATGGGGCGGTAGACCATCTGAGGGAGGACCCAGCCGATGCCCCAACCCTGGCAGGGGAAAAATCGCCCACGCTACTTTTTGCAGATGATACCCTCTTGATCTCTAAAAGCCCGATGGGGTTACAAAAACTATAACCAAGCTAATGGCTCTGGCACCTTCGAAAAGATTCAGAAATACCATCAAGTTGAATGACTCTACTTTAGAATTAGTCGAAGCTTTCGACTATCTGGGTGTACGGGTCAACAACCTTTATGAAGTGGACCTCCCACCTGTGAAAAATGCTCCTAAATCACAAACGCGTGTCGGGCCATTTTAAGACACCAGCGTCTTTCCCACAGCCGACAAGTGGCTCCTGCCATCAAAGTCTATTGGGGAAAGGCCTTGCCTTCGTCTCTATACGGGGCGGAACTGTGGAGATTAGAGCACATCACGGACTTAGTGAGATCGGAGAATAAGTTCTTTAGAGACCTGGTCTCGCTCCCTCCATCGACTCCACTAGTCCCGCTCCGTCATGATTATGGGAGACATCCAATAAATGAAATAGCTAGGTTACGCCCCCTACTATTCTGGGTACGCCTCAGAAAGACCCCGGAACTGTGCAACTACGCCTCTGCCCTGATTGAACTAATCCGACTGGACACAGGCCGTAAGATAACTTGGTTATCTAAATTGAAACAGATGGTGTGGGATATCGGATTTTCAGAGGCTTGGGAGAGCCAGAACCCACCGCCAAAACAAGTAGGTAAGAAGGCTTATTGGGAGTGGGTTTCCACAGAAGCCTCTAGAAACCAGAAACACTGCACTTTGACGTAGAAGTTCCTAGACCACAAGTTTACCCCAAAACTGGAACCCTTTCTTGACTTTATCAAGTCTCCGAGAGATAGAGCACTATACTTGAAGCTTAGGTTTGGCACTCTCCCATTGAATGATTTCAGAGTAGGGTGGAGGCGCACGAAGGAGAATGACAACAGGTGTCCGGGTTGTGCCTCCCCTACGGAATCCATTGCCCATTTTATTTTTGCCTGCCCGGCGTACAGACAGGCGAGAAAAAAATGGTTGAAACCTGTATGTTCCAACCTGGGAGCCAAGAACTATAGGGAGGCACAGCGCATCTTATAATCAGAGACCTCCATTCCTAGTGTAATCTGTGGAACTGCCAAGTACTTGGGATGCGCCTGGCGGACCAGAACAAAGCTTCTCGGGGAGAATAAGCACAGACCTCGGAACTCTAGTAATAGTAATATTACTTTTCATCGCTGTGGCTCCCATTACTTTTATGAGTGTTTTTAACTTTGTACAGTCTCTTTTAAGGAATGTTTTTTATATTTTGTATTCTTGATACAAGCACGTATTTTACTCTTTTGTACTGGCTGTATGACAAAACTATATCTTTTTTTTCTTTTTATATTGGATGGTGTTTTTTTAACTGATTGTATAAACGTTTATGCTATTGTATATCGAATAAAGTCTTACAACAACAACACTTGAGACGGGCAATGCCAAAACAGCCAGTACACAGTTTAACTCTGGCCACTGACCGCTTTCCATGTTAATACTGGTGCACTTGAACAATGCGATTCTCATGGCAGGTTCTGCAACATTTGCATTGAGCTGGGCACTTATGCCCTCAGAGTTATTGAAGGGGTCAAAAATGAAGCAGCACTTTTGAAACCATGGAGGAAATTCCCCTTTACTGAAGGAATCTAGAACTTGTACAGAGTACCACAGTGAGATTTCATTGACTTCAAATGCAATTGGTGGTGACGGGACATTTCTATGCATCATTGCAAGCCATTTCTCATACATTGTAAAATAAACGTTCCTGAATTGCTCTTCAACATTGCTTTGCTTACCAAGTGGCAAGCACTCTAACATGGAATATGTTGCAGTGCCAAAGTCACTAAAGGTGTCGCCCAGCCTACTCTCAAGGAGATGTTTCACATCTACACCAATTACGCTGAACACTTGGCAGACACTGGTTTTTTCAGACTCTAGGGGGCATATTAGCAAGAATCTCGTTGAAATTATCGCTGTTCAAACGGCGATAATGGGCTTGCTAATATGCGTTTTAGAATTCCAATAGAAGCCTAGGTTAGATGTCTTGCACATCTAACCTGGGCTTCTATTGGAATTCTATTACGCATATTAGCAAGCCCATTATCACCGTTTTAGCAGCAGTTTCCTGCCGCTAAAACTGTGATAGTTTAAACGAGATTCTTTCTAATATGCCCCTAGTATTTTTATAATGTCCACTACAGCAGTTATGTTTTCCTGTAAAAATCTAATAATGCAGTAGAGTGTACTTTTTTTTTATCACTATCAATATGCGACCAAAGATCCTCACATTTCTTGCCTTTGGCATCATCACTCAGCAACAATTCTGTAAACGGTTGCCACATTGATAATATAGCATTCATAGCCCCTTGGACTGAGAACAATCAGATAGAGGACACAGTTGGGATGACTCTTTCTTTGATGTCACACAAAGCAAGAAATTATAAATATTTGCCTTTTAGTTCCTGTGCATAAGAAAACATTGTACGAGAGAATTGACTAAAAAGTAAAAGCATCCCTCATTAACTCTGAAGAATGTAAAGATACTTTCAGCATACCATCTAACAAGTGGCAAGGATCTCCTACTGGGAATCAGTTCAGCTTGGGTATCAATTTTGACAGGTCATCACACAACGTTTTCATTTACGTAGCTGAATCATTGCAAATACAATCAATTTTACTCCAATCTTTGTTGAACTTGGATAGAACCTTTTTTGCACAGCATTCCAAGTGGCACTGCGTTCCATGTTTTCCAAAAGTCTGATGACATGTTTTCACCACTATCCCGGATGCTTGGTGATAGCGCTCTTTATACAAATGCTTGTCACTATACCTGCATTGAATGTTTAAAGCCTTAGGTGTTGGCAATTCACCTACTATCAATACTGACCCACTAGAAACTGTGGGCTGATATATTAAGGGTTTTTACCCATTCTCTATGGGTAAATGTGATGACACATATTAGGAAAGATTCTTATGAAACCAGCCATTTTACCTATCAGTGAAAGAATCAAAAGCAGCCAAAATATCAAATATGATTTTGATATTTCCTGATGCTCAACAGTTTATAAAATAATTAAACAAGACCTAAAACATGCTTCTAAACTCTGCATCTTTAGACCAAAGACCTCAAAAACTGAAAAAAGCAATAGGAAGAAGAAACAATATTTTAGTGGCATCCCTAAACATAAAAATTTAAGCAGAATAATGTTGGCCCAGTCTTTCCAACTGCTAGCTTGTATAACAAAGTTACATTGTATTGACCCCTTCAGGAAGAAAAAGAATAACTCTTTCACTCTCTTTTTCCTTTCTTTGAATGGCATTTAGTTTGTGGTTGTGTAGGTGTTGTTTCAGTGTTTATATGTTTTCTCTGGTGAGGGCTATTTCTCTTTCAGTGAGGTTTTATCAGTTATTATAGGTTTAAACCTAAAACCCCACAGCCTATGTATAAATATTAGTCTGTATACCTGACAAGAGGTGGTACAGACATGTTGATTGATGCACTCCTTGAAATGGAAGTGGTTTTATGTAAAATTGAAAATGACACCAGAAAAATGTAGAACATTTAATATAAAAATAAGAACCAGAGTTGTTGATTTTTATAAGTGACAATTATTGATTACATGTTTAAAAAAACAGTTTAGGCCTTGGTGAAGTCCCTGTAAGGGATGGAATTGGATACTTAATAAAAAGAACTTTATGGAAAAATACACCGTCTAGAAATTAATTAAAAAACAAGATATGGAAAGTAATTGAAAACAAAAGAGTGACTACAGCTACATGCAATTCACATTGGAAACTTCAAAGTTCAAAGTGAACGAGGAAATTAGGTTGCCCTCCTAATATTCTGAAAGCAAGATCCTGTAAAACCTTCCGTTAGCAGGGAGAACCCCCTGACCCTAGCCAGGGAACCAGGCCCTTAAGGGTAGCACTTGGGGGTGAGGACTCAGTCACACAAAAGCCAGCAGCGGGTGACCAGGTCAGGTCCATCTGGGTCTGATCAGCTGGAAAGTAGGAAAGGTCTCTAGAAGCTAGTGTCCCTGCACCTCACACAGAAGGTCAGCTAAGTGACCTTTTGGAGAGACTTCTGTGGTCCTGGTTTCAAGGCAAGCAGGTCCGGTCTTCCTTATTCAGGCAGCAGGAAGTCCTTCTTTTGAATCTTCTCAGGTCCAGGAGAGTTCTGATCTTAAGTTCTGGGTATGGCAATTGTATACCATGTGCCAACCTGTGGGTGGACGACATCACTTTGTGGGCACCCTGAGTTTGGCTCCAGTTTGTCTAGTGAAGCGAAGAGCAGGCAGACCTGGTGTGAACGGCATCTGCTAGAGACAGTGTAGGCATCTTCAGAAGTCAGGAAGACCTGGGTACAGCTCTTAGGCTACCCTCGGAAGCTTAGGAAAGGGGCTAGGTACAACCATACAGGCCATCATGCTCAGGAGGAGAACGCCATTACCCACACGAAGGCCCTTTGTCTACGGTCTAGGAGAATATACATCACACCAAAGGAGAGCCATTAGCAGTAAGGTGACACTGACAGATAGGCACATTAGGCCTAGTCAGAAAACAATATGCCTCACCCGATAGGGGCGGTCGGTCTGTCCCCAACATGGAACTCTATTATTTGGCATCTCTGCTTCAGTGGGTGACGAAATGGCTTGCAGAACTTTAGCGGACACAGCGTCAATACCCTCCCCCCCATGGTCTCACTCCCAGATTTATCACCTCTTTCATCCAATGGCCCGGCCACATACCCCAACACCATCTTATTTAGCCTTTGCTCTTCGCTGTTACAAACGCAGCTTGTACCTCACCAAGAAACAGATCCCATGCGCACCAGCAGAACTCCCTTTTAGGGACCCCGAGACACAGAATGGTCACCCCCAATAGTGCACTTTCGCACTGGCACGCTGCTGGGATTCATACACTTGGTAACTCCTACACGGACGGCACTCTGACACCTTTTGACACTCTATCTCATGAATCTTATGTTGGCATGGGGACTTATGAATACTGAACCAGAAATGGATTTACTCCTTTAAAAACTACATGTGATGAGCAACGGAAGTCACATAATACATTGGCTGACGAGAGCTCTACTTTCACTTTGGCTGACGGGAGCTCTACTTTCACACACTCTACAGCCTTTGACTTCTCTCCTCAACTGGTGGGAGGAGGACAGGAGGTCTCCGTGGACTGATAACAATGGGACAAGCTCCTGGCCGCTCCTACCCAAATACCAAAGAACGCCAAATTCCGAATTATTCAGACCTACATCAATCACAAAGCATATTTATCACCAGACAAAAGGAACAATCATTTTCAACTAACTAGCTCAACTAAATTCGTAATTGACAGTATTCCACCGAATGTCTTCTCCCAATATATATGTGATCCAATCTGCCTAGTGCAGTTGAATAAAGTCTGTGTAATTTATAATACATTTCACAATGCAATGTATTTTAACTTGAAAATAAACATAATAAAACTAATCAACACAACAGTTTCATTTCTTATTGCTGTAGATAATTGTGGCAGTTGGACGAGTTACTTACCTTCGGTAACGATGTATCTGGTAGAGACTATTCTAGCCGCAGATTTCTTAACGTACAGACTCCTCCTCTTTGAGGATGTGCATGTTCAAGGGGACCATTGTTAGATTGATATTTTTCCACCTGCAGGTTCACACAGATTGCACCAGAGCTCTGTGCAACTCTAGCAGCCTGTGAGCATGATATGGACTCAGTGCACCTTTACTCTTTGTCACGAGAATCCTACTCTACCTTGGCTTCGTCAGCCATTCATATTCATGTCCAGGCGATCTTCTTTGTTTCACTGATTGAGGCAGCTTCACCTTGTATACTCCTTCCTACTGCTGAGAATTGTTGTAATCTCCTTTCTCTTTTCCCCTTACTGTTTCCTTCTTCCCTCTACTCTTGGTACCTTCCCCCCCTCCCCGCCTTACCCTGCGTTTGGAATGTTCCATGGGAGTTCACATTGGAATGTTGGTTTTGTGATCATCTGCGGAGAGTGGGTGACAGAATAAAGACGCTTAACTTACCTTGCTTCTGAACTTTTCATTTTACAACAAGAATGCTCAGCTTTGGGTAATGGACGGTAAAAACAGACTCTTTGGGAAGTGCCTCCGTTGCAGGGTAAAGTATGCCTACACAAATCAGTAGGACATCTTCCAACTCCACCTCTGCCTGCTTGTCTCCTGAGCACAACAAACAAGACTGCACTGCCTGTGGCCTGTTCCAACAAGAAAACTCTACAGACTCAATGCGACTGACGCCTAGCTCATAACATGGAGATGGCGGCAGCGGCATAATTCTCACCAGATTAGCAACATCAAGTCCATATCTGAGATGAGGGACAAGAGGATATTGCAACTGAGGGTGGGATCATCTTGTGCAATGTATTCGGAGTTGAATAAAAGAAAGGGGGCTTTAACGAGCACTCATTTCTCATCTACAGTGCGGGCTTACCTTCCAGTCGGAACTCATGACGTCCTTCTGGGCTGTCTTGGGAAGGTACCGACCTGGAGCACACCATGCGCATATATCCGCATTCATGCGCTACGTAATTGACGTATCATAGGTATAGATGGGAATTGAAGTCCTTCTTTCATGTGGGCGACCTGTGTATGACCCTAATAAAGTTTTTGGAAATGAAAGAAGTGTCTACGTGTTGAGACAAAGCCCCGGCAGTACTAGTGATGAAGTTAGTCTTCGAATAGTGCGTGGAAAAACGGATGTATTCTCACGAAAAAAACAAACAAACAGTTCGAGTAGGGAAACAAAATTTAAAAATTCTCTTTAGTTCTCACTATTGCCGGGGGAACATATCCATTGTGTCCCAGCACATTCACCTTTCTTTAAAAGCGGTAACATTCCTTTTATCATTTCTATCGACAATAGCATTTAACAAAGTGTATCCATATAGTGTTTCTGATTTGCAAATGGGAAAAACTTAAAGACATCAGGAATACATTCTTACATCCCACCTCACTAAACATAGCTGGTAATGAATTCCGTGATGACAAAAACCTGCTGGAATCCTGGCCGAATCTCTCACTAGAGAATCTCAAAGGAATCCTAAAATCTGTCAAATCTGGTTCCCCTAGGGACCCCATCCCTATTAAAATTATTAAACAATTGGATGAGCAGTCCCTGAATATCATTGCCAACCTTTTAAATTTGTCCCTCGACCTCGCCACTGTCCCGGCCTTATGGAAGCACGCCATGGTGACACCCCTCTTGAAAAAGCCAAATGCAAACCCAGAAACACTGGCCAACTATAGGCCTATATCTCTGCTTCCTGCTTTCTCTAAGTGCCTCGAGAGACACGTACACTCCACGCTAGCCACTTTTGCAGAAGAAAACTGTTTACTCCACCCTTCGCAATCTGGTTTCAGGGCTGGGTTCTCGACGGAGACCGCCCTGTTAGGTGTCACTGAAAATATCCGACAACTCCTTGACCAAGGCCAAACGGTAGCACTTGTGCTATTGGATCTAAGTGCGGCGTTCGATACCATCTCCCACGAAACGCTCCTTAGAGAACTACACACAAATGGCATAAGAGGAAAGGCTCTGGAATGGATTAAATCCTTTCTGGCTAACAGAACCTTTCAGATCGCATCAGCACAGGCCGAGTCAGACTCCTTACCTGCAGCTCATGGAGTGCCACAGGGGTCCATCCTGAGCCCTCTGTTTTTTAATATTTATCTCAAACCATTGGTAGAACTTGTTGAGAAGCTAGGGCTAACGCTCATGAACTACGCCGATGACACCCAAATCATTTTTTCCCTGTCTAACTCTTGTCCCCACTCCCCGTCGCTACTCAAGGAAGGACTACTAAAAATACTGAACTGGATGACAGCAAACCAGTTAAAACTGAACGGGGACAAGACGGAAATTCTGATTTTGGGAAAAGACAAAGAACTCTGGAACCCCGCGCATTGGCCAGAACAGATGGGCATCCTTCCTACCCCGGTGTCCCATGCTCGTAATCTGGGTTTTGTACTAGACAACGCCTTATCCATGGATAAGCAGGCCAGCAAAGTTACTGGATTGTGCCTCACCATAACCAGATGGTTGAGGAAAATCCTGTGGATGTTGCCTTTGTCAACACAGAAGACCGTAGTCAATGCCCTTATCACATCAAGGCTTGACTACGGCAACATCCTATACTTAGGCGCAAATAAATCTGTCATTGGACGCCTGCAAGTGGCACAAAACGCCGCGGTCAGACTCCTGTGCAAGATTCCCAGGAACGCTGGAGTCTCGAACCACCGCCGGGACCTTCATTGGCTCAGGATAGAGAACAGAGTTCGCTTCAAGGCCTTGAACTACATGTTCAAAATAAAAACTGGAGGAGCCCCAAAATACCTCCAATCCCTTGCTTGCCTCTACACACCAAAGAGAAACCTCCGGTCCCAGACAGCAGCATGGTTCTGTATACCAAGGTTCAAACGTGCAAGATCAGGGGGCAGATCCTTTGCCTATCTTGGACCGTCCCTGTGGAACTCGCTTCCTCCAAACATTCGGAAGGAAGATAACTACCATAGTTTCAGAAAGCTTGTAAAGACCTGGCTGTACGAACAATAACCACTCAAATCCTCCCTCCGTTTTTGTCTTTTCGTTCTAGCTGTGTCTAGGCGCCGGGAAACCCTTCTTGGGTAGCTGTCGCGCCCTACAAATTGACAAAATAAATAATAAATAAATACACAAGAGAGGTCATGCCGTGTTTCAGTTTCAGTTCACATGTAGATGTGGGTTCACTGTCCGATGGCAGGACTTGCACATATGACATGGGCACCGAACAAACTGAAACAGGTGAGGTGGGGTTTTTCTCTCCTACCAGTGAGGTAAGTGAGAGCTTATACTCTACCTATCAGAGAGTACATGTGCAATCTCTGCATGCACTAGAGTACAACAGAAGAACCCTCTTATATTTGATTACTGTGTGAATTATAACCAAACTTATATACAACATTTTGGTTGTTTGTCTCTCTATGTGTCTGTTTGTATGTTCCCGCCCACTTTTATCTTGGGGTACTCCAAAAAGCGAGGAGAATGATGATACACACAATACCCAGGTGAAAACAATTTGTTTTATTTCTTCACTAGCACCTTGAGCAGTAGCGATAATGGTCCTGATGAAGCAGCAGGATACCTCTTGTGATCCACATAGTCTACAGAAACATGTCGACCTCACAAACTAAGTAGTAGTTATTTGTTAAAACTACTACATTGTCGCTTCTTTTTATTACCTTGGGAGTTAAGAGGTGCTTCATTAAAATGGTCTTTTCCCTATTTACTATCCAATTTTAGTCACATTTAGCACTTTTTCACTTTACTATATTCTTTGCACTGCTCTACAGTTGTCAATTTACACCTAGATACACCACAGTTCACACTGGGCCTTTTTGGTCAGATAGGTTGTACACACCTTTCCTATCCTCAGTGGGTAGAAAAACAACTCTTACCTTCTTGGTGTGAAGCATTCCCAGATGATGAACAGGGCGGTATTGATCGACAACTGATGGGTATATTTTTCCCACGGAGAAGGAATACCCATTGTCTTATCACTTAGACACAATATAAGTTTATCATTTTTCTGTATTGTCCAGCTTTTGCTATCAGACACGTAGTTAGTTCACACTGCTTTAGCCACAGTAGACCCCCAACATCTTCATCTTCTCAAAGAGGAGGTAAAAGCACTCTTGTTGAAAGGCGCCCCAGAGCCTGTTCCAAACACTCACCATGGCAAAGCTCTATATTCCCTCTGCTTTCTGATACCCTAAAAGGATGTGGCGTTCAGGCCGATACTAGACCTACAGCCCCTCAATCGTTATATTCTGTCAGAACACTTTCGCATGGTGACAATACAGGACTTCAGGAAGACAACTTAATGGCAGCACTCGACCTGGAGGATGCATACTTTCATATACCAATTCATGTCTAGCACTTGTGGCGGCCCATCTGAGAAGACGCAACATTCATGTCTTTCCATATCTGGACAATTGGATGATAAAGAGTCCAGGCATACAGAAATGCCTGCAGGACACACAGACTACCATCAATCTGTTACATAAATTGGGTTTCACAATCGGTCACCAAATCCCAAGTAAAACCTACCCAGATATAGCCCTAGTGCGCTATACAAGTATCAATGTACATTTATCTGGGAGCGATCCCCATTTCTGTCTCAGCCAAACATACCCCAATGCATAGAGGATTCTCAATCTTTAGAACCAATTGGCTGATTTTCAGCCACATCATCGCAACCAGTCAGAACAGTGATGGGCCTTCTGGGCATGAAGGCATCTTTTATAGCAATTGTTCCACATGCCAGGTTGCGCATGCGCCCCTTACAGGAGTGTCTAGCATTCACTGGTGTCAGATTTCACATATTTTACATTGCAAATACAAGTATGTACATATATTTTATTCTTGCACATATAATGCTTAATTTTTCAATGTGTACATAAGCACCATCCTCACTTGTCATTATGTGAGGGAGGGGAGGGTTGGAGAGGAGAGTGATTTATCAATTGTTCCTTTGAACATGTGCATTCTTAAAGAGGAGTCTCATCTTCACATCAGCAATAAAGGACTTCTTCGAGGAAAACAAGTAAAAGGCAGGAGTGTGCATTGCATGTGAATCTGCAGCACTTCACGCTACAAATAGATTTTTACAAGGTAAGCAGCATGCTACTTCTTTAGTTGTTCTCAAGCGGAATGTTAACACTTAGTGAATGTAATAAGGTATACATACGGAAGTCCTGCTTTGCCGCATTGAAAAACGACTTTGGAGATTTTTCACTGCCAGGACAGTTACACAACTCGAAAATATACATGTGCTATTTTTTTTAAATAACATGCATCCTGCTCTGTGAGAATTTAGGGCCTACCCAGGGGTGAGTTATAAATATTAAAAATGAATGTTTAGTGTTGGCATAAGCTTTATTTTGCCAGGCCATAATGGCAGTTTTAAAACTGCACTACAGGCTGCAGTGTGTCGCGCTTTACCCCTGGAAGAATAACTCTGGAGTCGGAGTGTTGGTAGGTACGTCTTGCTTTATTGCCAGCCAGCAACTAACTGGCTCACAAACTAGAACTCTTTCCTGTTCCTATTTCCGGTCGAGTTGCCTGTCCTGTCTGAACCCAGGGTCAGGCACTACGACACTACATCTCCCCCGTTTGTACAGAGTCTCTCATACCTCACATTTCTTCGACTAGGCGTCGGGGTCTCCTCGTCATGCGCCTGGGGCGGCTCTCTCGTTCTGTCGCTCGACTGCGGTGAGAATCGGTGTTAGCAGCAGTTCGCGGAGGGCTGTGGTTATCCTGGTCCGCATTGTCACTCTGACTTGGTGACTCACTGGAGGCTTGACTCGAGGAGGCTCTCTGGTGATTGTGTGCGCTGCACCTTTTGAAATATGATATATTTCGTGTTATTTGCTTGTTGTCAGCTTTTGCGGTGACCATTGTCCCTTTTCTCTTGCTGACCTGCAGGGGAACGTCCAGATATCGACTGTCTGCTTTTGCTCGTCGATCCTTTCGGACTATCACCCAGTCTCCTTCTTGTATCTTGGAGTCTTTGGCGTGTCTGCGCCGATCGGCGTATGTCTTCATTTTGAGTTTATTTTCACGATCTATGTTGACTAGAGTTGTGTGGTCAACAGTGATTGCTCGAGGTTGCGAGGTGGTGCTTGTCGTGGGCAGCCGGGTACGGGGGGTTCTCCCCAACATAAGGGTGGCCGGGCACTGATTCGTGGTGTTATGTGGAGTGGTTCGGTATGCCCTTAGTACTTCATTCAAGGTTTGTTGTATGTCTCGGTGTGTTAATTCAGCTTGCTGGATCGCCCTTTTTAGGGTCCCCATGAATCGCTCCACCATGCCATTGGCTTGAGGCCATAGGGGGGTAATCTTTTGGTGCTTGAAGTTAAGGTGCGTCGCAAAGTCTGTAAAGTCTTGACTATTGAATGGGGGACCATTATCTGATTTGACTCGGAGGGGAATGCCCCATGCAGCAAAGATTTCATCCAGGATTGGAATGAGTGCCGTGGCTCTTGTCGATGATATCAGGTGTGCGAACGGGAATCTCGAGTACTCGTCCATTATGACTACAATGTATTGTCCTGATTGTAACGGTCCAAAGAAGTCGACTGCGACTTGCTGCCAAACTCCATCTGGTAGCTCGGACATGTGGAGAGGAGCTGGGGGTTCATCTTTGCTGACGAGTTGACAGGTCATGCAGTCTCTTAGTGTTGTCTCCACCATCTGGTCCATTGTGGGGAACCACACCCGTTCCCTCAACGCTTTCTTGGTGGCATTTATCCCTCGGTGGCCTTCATGTGCCAGGTTAATGACTCCTTGGCGTAGCTTGTGTGGGATCACGATCCTTCCCCCTCGCAGAAGAAGACCAGAGTCGCTGATAGAAAGTTCGTCATGAACCCGCTGGAATCGAGCTAGGTCGTGGAGGAGTTGATCTGACTCTTGCGACGTGCTTTTCAGGTGACGCCAGGAGTTGGAGCGGACCCGGGTCATGACAGCCTGGAGCAGAGGGTCACTGGCGGAAGCATCTTGGATGGCTGCAAGAGGAACAGTGGGTGGACATGCTGCATCGACGACAAAGTGGATGTAGTCATCAGCTACTGAGTGGGCTGGGGCCATGGTGTCCAGCGGATGGCGAGACATGAAGTCAGCCGGATTTTCGGCTTTACCAGGTTTGTGGATAATTGAATAGATGTAATCTTGGAGACGCAGTCCCCAGCGTTCGATGCGAGGTGGCATCTTGGCGTTTGGGTTTCCGAAAATCGTGATGAGAGCCTGATGATCCGTGATAATCGTAAAGTGCTTTCCATAGATGAATAAGTGGAAGTGTTCGCACTCAAGGTTGTAAGGAACCGACCCAGGCACTTGAGGGGTTTCCGTGACATCCATGTGAAGATGCGGACCGCTGCTGGCTCCAGTTTGGGTCTTTGCTTCATGCTGTGGTATTCCAACACACAAATGTAGTTGAGTGAGGCGCCTGAGTCTAGCACAAATTTTGCCGGGTGGTCACCGATCAGGATATCGAGCTTGGGGTATCGTTTCAGGCGATCTGGATCCGAGACCATGCAGATGAATTCATCGCTGTCTTGTGACGTGTGTGTGTGCGAGGAGGAGTCACTGGAAGTGGGCCTGTGCGACCTGTGCGAACTCACGGTTTGGTGTCGTGAGTGATGAGAACTCGCAGATCGATCTCTGGCGTGGTATGGACTCACTGAGTGACAGCTGGACCTCGATGAGCTGGATGAGCGGTCTTCTTGTCCTCTTATGGCGTGGGCGTGGTGCCTGGTGCCACGGCGCAGGGGCGATGATTTCCGTGTGGATTTTCGGGCTTGGCACGCCACTTCGAAATGGTTGTCTCTCCCGCAGCGGTGACATCGTTGTCCGATGGCCGTGCATTGTCCTGAGTGCGGATATTCTTGACCACACCTGTAGCATGCGGGTGATGATTTTGATGGCTTGTCTTGTCTTGAGTCTCGGCGGGATGAGGATTTCCGGGAGTAGTGTTTGGGCTTGTGGGAGTCGCGAGAGCTCGTATCAGGCCTGGATGTTTTGTGTGCTTGTATCTGGAGAGCGTGCTCTTTCCGGTCCAGTTTGAGAGTGCCCATGCGCTTGGCGTAATTCTCTGCCTGGTCATTGATTCTGGTCAGTTCTTCGATCTTCTCCAGAGAGTATGGTTTCTTCAGGAGTCTTCGGCGCAGCGATTCTGATGTGCATCCATCAATGATGCGGAGGCGTAATGCGTCTTCCGCTTTGAAGTTGTCGAATTCGCAGTGTTTTGCCATCTTTTTGATGCAAATGATGAAGTCGCTCATGCACTCGTCTGCCTCTTGGGTTACTTGAAAGAACACGTGTCGCTCGTAGTCGACATTGCGTTTGTGGAGGAATCGCCTGTCAAGAATTCCTTTGACGTCTTCATAGGTTGCGGTCGCTGCGTTGGGTAGGTCCTTGATGAATTGTGCTATGTCTTGGCCTATGAGGTTTCTTAGGGCCACCAGTTTTTGTTTGGGGTCTTGTACTGCCGAGCCAACCATGTAGTCCTCAAAGTCTTCACTCCAGTTTTTCCAGGCAGGTCCCATGGTGTTGCCTGGTGTTAGTGTCAGTGGTTGCGGTTGTCGCATAAACGACGCTCCTATGGGTCCATGGGGCGTCGTGGTTGTGGCGGCTTGAGGTGCTGGGTCAGCTGTGGCGTTTCCATCAGTCGTGCTGCTGGTGGGCAGGAGAGACATCACGTCTTTGTAATGGCTTTCTATTGGTTGAAGATTATTAATGTCTTTAGGTTTTCAGCAGGTTTCTGTTGTATGTTGCTGACTATTTGATGTGGTGCGTGATTTCCTTAATTTGTGCCTTCCCACTTTTTATTGTAGGGGTGCTTGTGTCTTCCCACTCATTAGTGTAGAGATCTGGTAATTTTAGGTATGTTCTTGGCGCTTTCCCGCTTGTTTCTGCAGGCTTTCGACTATTTGCAGGGTTTTTTTGCCTGGTTTAAAGATGGCCGCCGTCGTTGCTTCGTGGGTTACCCAATGACCGGCGCCTGACCTAGTAATGGCCGCCGTGTGGGACGCTACCACTCGGGTCTGGGCTTCACCACTTTGCCTTTCACTCGCTTTCACTCGGCCTCTTCAGGACTCACCCCAGCGTTCTGCCGCTCTCGTCGATGTATTTTGCCTCAGAGTTGGGTTTGCTGCGTCTTCAGCGACGCGCTCGCTCGAGTATGTGTACCGCCGCGTGGCCACGCGCGTCATGCGCCTCTTGTGCACGCTCGGTTCTCGCTTCGGTGCCGTGTGTGTTGACGGCTGCTGTTCTTTTGGCTCCTGCAGTCTCAGCGCCGATTTTGAATTTTCGCGCTTCTTTCGCGCTCTCGCACGGCGATGGCTGCGGACTCCCTGGTCGGGCCGGCTGCTTCCGGCGGGGTAGCGGGACTGTGTGGGAATATTTGCATCCCACCCTCGTCGCCAGTGTCGCGCTTTACCCCTGGAAGAATGACTCTGGAGTCGGAGTGTTGGTAGGTATGTCTTGCTTTATTGCCTGCCAGCAACTAACTGGCTCACAAACTAGAACTCTTTCCTGTTCCTATTTCCGGTCAAGTTGCCTGTCCTGTCTGAACCCAGGGTCAGGCACTACGACACTACACAGTGGTAGGCCTGAGACATGTTCTATTGTGCTACTTTATTTGGTGGCACAATGAGTGCTGCAGCTTTACAATGTTTTGAGAAAGAGCATAAGCACTTTACCCCTGGTTAGCATGAGTCAAGTGCGCAGAGTCCTAATGCCAACAAAGCCGGGTTCCGCAAAATATTAAGGTCCTGAAGACAGAAATATGGGTGAATTACGAGCAAAACATGGTCGTTTCCAACATGTATCATGCACTACACCTAGTAAATTCTAGTTGGCTACATAGTATGGTATTATGTTACCTGAATTCATAACTTCCAGTCTTTTGGCCAAATTCACAGCATTTGCAGTGCACACTATTTGGAAGGATGTAAGACTACTCTCGCAGTAAAAAAATTAGGGTTCCTAGAACATTATTTTTACCGTTATTTTTCATGATTATCAAACTAATAATTTAGCTTTTTTCAATGTTAGTTTTTATTGTATTTTAGTGCTCTACAGATGGAGAGCACTGTTGACGATTAAAAAAATGCCTTGTTTTTGTTTTTTTGTAACACAATTCACATATTCCTTACCCTTAAATTTACTTTTCTGATATTGGTATGCCTATTTTATTCCTCTCCCCACGCTTTTGTCCTGATTTTTTTTTTATATGATGTTTTTGGGTTGATTTGATCTCGTCACCATGTTCAGAAGGTGGGCTAGTTAAAGTAGAAAATCTGACGCGATTACAGAATTGCCACATCGATGAGTTTAAAATTAGACTGCTTGGGGTGGGGGTTGTATATTTGTTCAGTAGTCTGCAGAAGTGGGTGGACACCAGCACCCTCGTACTATTTCCCTGTAGTTGTTGAATTTGCATACTCTGCAAAGTTGTATGCAGTTCTTGGTGTGCGTGGGATAATTTTCATTAGGCAGTAAGGTCCTTGTCGCTCGCATCGCTTTATGCAGAATATTTCGCTGCAGGTTTTACCTTTTATGAAGCTTATCTCTGCACAATGGCAACAGTTTGCGAATTGTTTTACTGCACATTTATCGTTTGCATGTTATTTACACACCATGGTAAGGCATTTACTGTGTTTTTGATAGTTTGAACAATAATGTTGTTACTATTAAATGTGTGTAACATAAATTGTCAGGAAAATAAACGATTTTCGTGCTTATGTGGCACAGTTTTCAATAGCTCTTCAATGAAAGTTGAAGCTAAAAACACTTTGCTCTTCAACATGTAAATGGACCCCCTTTAGTGCCTTATACATCTGATGAATTCGATGATTTGTTTCATGAGGCTTAATGAATTATTCTCAACCTGTGTATAAAATCATACTTTATAATAGCTAGTGTACATAAAGGTGACTTTCATAACTTATTTACATGTTTTCTCACATGTAAAAGCAGTTATGGACAGTTTAGGTCCCTACATGCTATACATACAATATCCTGGGAGGGATGTGGTCCAGAAAATCAATTGAAGATTTTATAACCAAGAAACTTGAATTTAAATTGCAGCCTACTCACTTGTCTAAAGTGTGCCACCCTGAACAAATCACGTTGTACTTTTGCCTCACTTCCCTTACCTACCCAAATATTTAAATATGTAACTTTTTCTGCTTTAATTTCAGTGGCGATGTTATTTTTTTTGTTCTTGTTTACTATTTCATGAATTTATTTGTTTATTCTTTTCTCAGGTACACACCTTTTGCAAACGGACCCAATGATACACCCGAAGAAATCCTCATTCGAATAGGAAGTGGAAACTTCTCTTTGAGTGGCGGCAATTGGGACACAGTTTCTGATGCAGCAAAGGTGTAAATATGTTCAATTGTCTCCATTCTGTGATTCCAACTTATAGGTCTTAGAATGTACATGGAAACTGTCAGTTTATATTTCTAAATATATATTTTTAGCCATTACCTGACATGACCTTTAGTCCATCAGGAAGACACGCACCCATTAAATTTTTTATGGAGGTCACTTGTTGTTGTTCATGTATAATCTGTATTTTGTGAGTGTGTTAGTGTGTTAGTGTAGGACTCACTTGTGCACTACAGATTACTAGGCTGGAAATGTACAATAGAGAAACCCCGTACAAGCATGTTTTGGCTTACAATTTATACTCTTTCATCAATTGGAGGTCAAAAGCTAGGTATGATAGAGCAGCAAAGCCAGTAGGTGGACATGAAGTGTTGCACAAATGCTTTAATTTTCTGAATACACCTGTTTCCTTCTAGAGTTTGAAGTCTTGTTTATTAAACATATGGGAGAGAGAGTTAGGTAAATTTAGACTGGAATTATTGCCTCAGGAAGTCTCTTGAGAGGTAAACTGAGAATTTTGTTCAGGTCGAATGTAAGTGATCCTACCTGACCATATTGTGCAGTCTGGTTTGAGAAACAACATGTATGAGCTACATCTAGTCAACGATAAGCAAATGAACACACTGCCTATAGTGGATATAATTTTTTTTACTATTATCATAAACAATCCTGTTCAGGTGCCCAAATAGGCTACTCTATTACCGGTTGCTTTGCAAGGCATATCCGTCTCTTTTATTGTATCGGTTAAGATGGGTGTATTTGTGCGCTCAAGTGGGAACTTGAACCCTCTCAAAACATCAGCCCTGTCGTATCGAATATAAATTGGGCAAGAGTAGAAGAACGTTATGTCGGTAAATCATCTGTTTATGGTTGTGCCACTGATGATATCCTCACAAAAAAGTGTGTGATCTAGATGTTCTCATAAAAAGAAATGCTTAATATTGTTCCCACTCTGAGCCAGCACATTGATTCATCAGCTTAGCGATTGGTGTAGCAAGACAAATCTCTGTGACATATCCTCAACAAATTTGCCTGTGGTGCTTAGGGTTGAGCCACATATCTAAGGCCTGAAGGGACTGTGCATCAAGGAACCCGAAGGCCCTATGAGACCAGGCGCGAAAAACGACACCGTCGAGCACCGGAAGAATCCATGACGAGACCGGTTCAAGTTGAAAGTGCGGTTCTGTTCGAGATTCAAAAGTTGCTGGAGTCATTCCAGGGGTCGATTTTCCTCTAGATCCAAATCCTTCCTTCCACTCACACTCCTATGAGAATGCATGGGATTGGCATCATATATCTTGATATCTCTCCCGAAGTCATTTGATTTTGAAGCTGATGCCTTAAATTGTTCCGGCACAACCAGAGTTTCCGGGGATGTATGTCACTCCTAATCAGATCAAAGAGTTTCGCAAGACCATGCTCTGACACTTTAGATTCTTAAACACTCCCTCTGGCGCATATGGTGCAGCATGGAGCTGAGAGTTTCTCCACCTGGGTTACTACCAATGGGTTTACGCTTGGATCCAGCTGGTTCCTCAAATCCCATAATGGGGCCACCTCCGGTTTCACTCAAGTCCCAGTGCACCAATGTCAACTTTGTTTTCAGAAGACAAAGCCCCAATTGTTCTCTCCAAATTGAGTCAGTGCCGGTTGAACCTCGATCAAAGTCACACCCTGCCCACCGTAGAGGCTCCATTTCATCTACTTGTTCTGCCTCGACGATGACCACAGCACACCCTGCATTCTATATTCAGTACAGATTTGAATAATGATTACGACACGGGTGATCAGATTGGCCAACCTTATCATGATGAGTAGTGGTATGATGACCTGCAGGAGGCTAGCGGCCTTGAAACAACCACAATCCCCCCAAACCCCCCCCCCCCCCCCGCCCCCCCCCCCCCCCCGAGTTAGGTCTCCTCTCACTCCCTGGCCCTGCCACTGAGGAAAGGGTTTCCTACACCATGGTTATGCGTAGGGCAGCCGAAGTCCTTGACCTCCAGCTTACCACCTTGGAGGTCAAGACCAATGTACTTATGAAGGTTCTTCAGCAGTGCTCAGGTCAGTCCTGAAGCTGCTCTCATGCAAGATCAGGATTGGCCGCAGGGCAGGCTGGGAGCCTGTGTCTGAAGAAGAAGAGCGCGACACAAGACGCAACCGGCTGTAAGTACGTTTTAAAGGAAATGATTCTTTTTTATTTTGCCCCCTCCCTTCATGACCCCTATACAGAGGCTGACACTTGACTCTATACAAACGTATCTCCCTTGCCTCCGGATTTTATTTTTTTACCCCAGTCAGGGTAAGGGGGATACACTTCTAAAATAACCCCTACTCACCCCCATGGTAGCACCGCACGAGCAGACAGGCTTATCTCACAGGCAGTACATAAAGCATTTGTGCATGCATACAGTAATACAATGAAAACACTACAAATGAACACACCAGCTTAGAAAAATAAGTACTCTTCATCTAACCCTCAGCAAGACCAAAATGCCAAAAATCTACAATATAGTAATACAAATATGATTTTCAAACTGTAGTAATAGTTCAGTTCCAAGCAAATTGCAGATGCAAATCTTTTCACACAAAGTACCTCGGATGCGTCATGCACACAAATAAAAAGGGTCACAGGGAAGGTAATGCGTCGGTTCCTTACTCCAGGGGAGTTGAAGCGTCGGTTCCTTACTGCTGCGCAAAAGCGGTGATGTGTCCGTTCCTTACCGGAGAGGAGGTGATGCATCTGTTTCTTACTGCGTGGGGAAGTGATGCGTTGGTTCCTTACTTCATCCCCCAACGATGCGACAGACCTGGCGCTTCTATGCGATGCGACGATCTGGGATGATGCTTGGTACTTGCAGCGACACAGCAGGGCCTGCGTCGGAATTGGAGTGGTGATCTCGGACTTCGGAGATTGGTGCACTCTGCGGCATGCAGTGATTTCAGGAGCCACGGGCAGGCCCAGCATCTGTTTCTTCGACGATGCGTCAGAATCAGGTATGGTTGCATTGCACTTCTCGTAGTTGCATTGTTTTTCCAGGTCCCAACAGCCAGACCAACCTCCAGAGGCCACAAACAGCTACAGGCACCTCCTGGCAAATCATAACTCCCAGCAAGGGAGTTTATGTGAGCTGTGGGTGAAGTCTTTGTGACCCTGAGACTTCAGAACAGGAGGCAAGCTCTACTTCAAGTCTTGGAGTTCTTCCTCAAGCAGGGGATACAGCACACAACAAAGTTATTGTTCTTTCCTTTGCAGAAACAGCCACTGCAGGCCAACCCCTGACAGCACACAGGAAAGGGGCAGTACTTCTCCTCAGTTTCTCCAGCTCTTCCCCTTGGCAAAGGTTCCTCTTGATTCCCAGAAGTGATCTAAAAGTCTGGGGTCTGGGCCTCTCTTTTTAAAATAAAACATCACTAGTTCTCTGGAGGCTGAGTGTGTCTGTGCTCAGCCAAAACCAGTTCTGTCCTCTCTGGTTCAGCTGCTCATCAGGAGGTGGGGACAGCATTGTCTAAGGCAAACCAGGCCCATTCAGGTATGAAAGAAATCCCCCCTCACCCAAGTGGCTGTCCGAACAGAATGCACATGCCCAGCCCCTTCCACTCCAAAACCAGACAGTAAATACACAAAACCAGCAGAGGCACACAGGATGGCTAAACAAGAAAATATCTACTTTCTAAAAGTTGCAAAATGAATGTAAAAAAAAAGAATGTAAAAATCACCTTTACTAACAGATTCATCTTTAGATTCTGAGTTCAGGCATACTAAACTGTATTTGAGCAAATTCCCCATTCTACCCTATGGGGACAGATAACCTTGCAACAGTGAAAAACGAAATTAGCAGTATTTCACTATCAGGACAGGCCACACACATAAGGGCATGTCCTACCTTTCACATACACTGCACCCTGCCCACAGGGGTACCTTGGGCCTACCATAGGGGTGACTCACATGTAAGAAAAGGGAAGGTTAGGGCCTGGCAAGTGGCTGCACTTGCCAGGTTGACATGGCAGTACTAGTCTGCACATTACTGCTTTTTTATTCAGCAGATTTTAGGATACAACACAATCTGTTATTGTACCTTACTTTATTAATTGTATTTTATTTAAATCACCTTCAAATACCATCATTTTTCGAGGGCGTGGATTGGACGCCGATCGGGATGGCGGCGTGAGCTTGCAGCTCCGCGCAGGGTCCCGCTATTTCTCCTGTAAACTACACCCGGGGTGACCCCTGATCGGCGCAACTTGTCTGCGAGGTATTGGTGTACCATCGGAGAGCAGCTGAGAGCTCTTGGGGGACCGCATGTACCGCCGAGACCCTACAGAAGAAGCCTGAGGTGTTGCCCGGAGTGAGAAGAAAATGGCGGCGGAGTGGGACGGTGGTCTCTGAGCCGGAGCTGGGGTGGACTGGCATCCGACTGCGGGGTGACCCGCCTTCAGCGTGACTGGCGTTACGGGGGCGCGCCCACACGGACCTGTGGGGTGAAGCTGGGGGTCTGGAGGTCAGTGTTGGACTGGTGTACAGTTTGTACGCACCCGTTTATACCTCCCCCCTCTACCCCCCCGTCCCGGCCCTGGGGACAGTGGAGCGGGCGGCCCTGGCACTCCTGGTTCTTTGAGTTGCCGGCACGGCAGAGGTGCTCCCCCACGATAATTGTTGGTGCGCACGTTCCCCGGGCAGAGGATATCGGGATTTGGAGAAGACCGGGAGTGCCCGTGTGACGACGCCAGAGGCACCTAAGATGGCGGCTGCAGGCGGGGCAGCCATTACGGAGCGGGGCCGGGAGGACTCAACCGCACTAGCTCAGGTCGGTGAGGCTCGGGCTTCCCCGCTGTTGATGGAGCAGGAGCAGAAGTTGAACCAGCGCCTGGACACTATTCTAGAGGCCATAACCTCGACTAAGGAGGCACTGCAACAGGACATCGCGCAGGTCGCCACGGGGCTGGGTCTCCTGAGGGCGGATCATGCTAAGCTGGCGGACAAAGTAAAGGACCATGAGCAGCTGCTTTTAGACCTGAAACCGGCGGTGGTGACCGCGGAAAATAAAATTACGGATATTCTCCACCATTTGGACATGCTGGAGAGGCGAGCGGAGGATGCCGAAAGCCGTAATCGACGGAACAACGTGCGGGTCGTAGGCCTGCCGGAGAAAATCGAAGGGGAAGATGCAGTGGCCTACATGGAGAACTGGTTCCGGACGGTGGTGGCACCGGAAGGCCTCTCATCCTTCTTCTCGTTGGAACGGGCACATAGGTTGCCAGCTCGCCCACCGGCGCTCGGCCGCCCTCCCAGACCGATGGTGGTGAAGCTCCTGCACTATAAAGATCGGGACCTGTTAATCCAGAGGGCTCGAGCATTGGGCCCATTTGAGGTGGAAAATAGCCGAGTCACGATCTTTCCGGACTATACGCAGGAAGTTCAAAAGAACAGGGCATCCTTCCTGGCAGTGAAAAAGGAGCTGCGGGAGGAGGGCATCCAGTACTCATTGCTCTTCCCGGCTAAGCTGCGAATAATCCTGGATGGGAACACTCAATTTTTCCAGACTCCTGATGAGGCGTGTTCGTGGCTAGAATTGTATCGTGCCGGCACGGACAGGACTGGTAAAAGTCAGCGAGAGAGGCCTAAACCGCTTCAGGTTCGGAAATCCCAACGGATCCGCTCACGCAATAAGCTCCAGAGAGCGAAACGGGAAGCTCAAATGGCTGCAGACAAAAGAGGGGCGCTGGCGGCGACGGCGAGCATCACACGGTCGCAAACGGAGAGTGACCTGGTTGTATCGGACTCTTGCGAGGACGGAGGCAGGACCGGAGAAGAATTATCGGAGGCGGAGAGCTCGAAGGGGCCCGGTGGTCACCCCACAGACTTCTGGTGGGATTTTTAATGGCTGACTCGTATATGGGACTTGTGACACTATACTTCTCGCAGAGAACTATTCAGTTGGTACTAGAAGGGCTGGCAGGTAGGGTGTGGCATTAGCATTGCGGGATGGAAGGCGCGGGCTCCGCCTGCCCTGGGTCGGCGATATTTCACCCCCTCGGGGCCCTTAAGGCCTTCTGTGGTGGTGACCACGGACTAGTCTGATGTGTGTTAAGTTTAAGGTTTGGATCAGGGCTGGAACTGTTTTTTTGGGCTCTGTCCTGGGGAGTGGGGTTTGGGGAGTTTTTTCTACAATTTTTTTGGGGGGAAGCAACTGCTGCGATGTGGGTAATGACTGGCTGCACCTGAACTGGATCGTTATGGATTATCATGGGGACATTACCTAACTTGAAATGCCTAACATGAAATGTCCGAGGACTGCGAACTATGGTCAAACGCCACAAAGTGCATGCTTATTTAGTGAGGCGGGGTGTTCAGATTGCAATGTTGCAGGAGACTCATTTAACTAAACAGGAATGCACTGCGCTACAGAAGAGATGGCAAGGTCAGGTCTTTGGAACCACTTATTCCGCATTCACTAGAGGGGTACTGATATGGGTTCGAGCGGGAGTACCGTTCCAGATGTTGAACCAGCGGATGGATCCTGAGGGTAGATATGTGGCGGTGGAGGGGAGGTTATATGGCCGGGATGTGGTTTTGTGCTGTGTATATGCCCCGAAGGTTGACCAGGCTCGCTTCTTTGATGGCCTGTCGTGCTCACTGGCCTCTTTTTTGGCGGGCCCTGTGCTTCTGGGAGGGGACTTTAATTCAATAACTGATGTGGCATTGGATCGGTCGCACCCGCCACTGGTTGATTCCCCAGTACGTAGACTAGCTGCACACAGGAAGGATTAGCAGGAAGGGTGGGGACTGCTGGATGTGTGGCGGGAGCAATATCATGATAGTAGGGATTATTCCTTTTTCTCGGCCCTCCATGCTCTAAACGTCAGGATCGATTCGGTCCTGTGCAGTGGTTCCCTGGCTCCATTGGTCACCCATACGGAGTACCTGACCAGGACCATCTCGGATCATAATCCTTTGTTGGTGCACGTACAGTGGCAACGTGCGAGATCCGCGATTCCGACATGGCGGCTTCGGCCCGACACCTTGGAAGACACAGTGTTTAGTGACGCGGTCCAACAGGGCATAGACCGATACTTTGGCGAAAATGAGGGGACGGCTGGTAGTAGGTCCACTGAATGGGATGCGATGAAAGTGGTGGTGAGAGGAGTGTGTATGGGTAGGTTTTCGAATGCCCGAACGTCGGTGTTGGATGCGCTTGCTAGAGCGGAAGAGAAGCTGAGGGGTCTGGAACAGCGTAGACCGGACCGACCGGACTTACAAGCCCGGTTATTGGAAGCCAAGGAGGTGGTGGCGACTGAAACGGAACGGCTACGGAGCTATGATTATAGGCAATACGCCATCAAAGCACATGCTGAAAGGGATAAGGTGGGCACGCTCCTGGCCAGGCTCGCTAATCCTGAAGTCAGAGGCTGCCCAATCCTGAGTATAAAAACTGCGTCGGGGGAGATGGTTTATTCACAGACAGCGGTGATGGAATGTTTTCGAACATATTATGCGAAGTTGTATGAGTGCCAACTGGGGGTGGAGGCCCGGGAGATCAGTGATTATTTGGAATCGATGCAGCTTCCGGTGCTGGATGACGACGATGCTAAGGACTTGGGAGGGCCTATCACGCTCGCCGAGATCAGAGCGGCCATTAAACATATGGCGAGGAACAAAACGCCCGGGGTGGATGGCCTGCCGATTGAATTCTATCAGAAGTACGTAGACAGTTTGGCGCCTAGGTTACTGGTGGTGTATGGGGAGGCTAACAGGTTGGGGTGTCTGCCTAGATCGATGAGGGAGGCGTTGATAGTGCCATTGCTGAAAACCGGCAGAGAGGCGTCAGATGTAAGGTCATATAGGCCGTTGTCCATGTTAACAGTAGATTGCAAGATATTGAGCCGTATTCTAGCTACCAGGTTGGCTCCACATATGACCAGGTTGGTGCACAGGGACCAAACGGGGTTTATCCCTACGAGGAACACAGCGCTTAATATTCGCCGTCTAATTGGGATATTGGACGGTCGACGGACACAGACGGTGACCCGGCGGTGTTATCTGTGGATATTGAGAAGGCCTTTGATAGCCTGGAGTGGGTCTACTTAGAAGAAGTCCTGGTGAAGTTTGGTCTTGGCGAGGGGTTTCGTAGATGGACGAAGGTGTTGTATTCTTCGGCCGCAGCGAGGGTACGCCTGGGCACTCTGGTATCCGCGGATTATCCAGTTTGCAGAGGGACGAGACAGGGGTGTTCGCTATCCCCATTGTTGTTCGCACTGGCGATGGAACCGTTAGCAGCGCGCGCCAGATCAGAAGTCATGTACGCGGGGATAGAAAGAGGTGAGCAATCGCACTATATATCTTTATATGCAGACGATTTGCTGCTGTATACGGCGGATGCAGAGCAGGCTCTAGAGGGGGCGATGGATATGTTATCCGAGTTCGGTCGGTTGTCGGGCCTCAAGGTTAATTGGACAAAGACTTGCATCTTTCCGCTTAGGGCGGACACGCCGTGCCCCCCTCGTGCTATAGGGGTGGTCTGGGAGCCATCTTGTTTCACTTATTTAGGAGTCCGCATCTACCACGAGGTCGCAAATCTGTTGGAGGGTAATATTGGGCGATGTATAAGAGCACTGAGAGGCTGTATGTCCTTTTGGGCCTCCCTCCCTTTGTCAGTATTGGGTAGAGTAGCTCTATTGAAGATGGTGGCGCTCCCACGATTACTTTATTACTTCCGCACGCTGCCCATTTGGATTCCTCAGAGGATCTTTAAGGACCTGCGGACGATGATAATCGACTTCCTCTGGGGGCACGCTCGACGTAGAGTAGCACCTTGCTACGACCCAAGCTTGAGGGGGGGATGGCAGTCCCCGATTTTGAGTTGTACTATTTGGCTGCGCAGCTTCAGGTTCTCACGCAGCACGTAGCTAGGGTTTTCAGAGGGCCGGAACACGAACGAGAGCACGGCATACAACGTCATGTCCTGGCTTACATTATCATGCAGCAGAAATTGGAGTTATGAGGCTTCACTATGGAGGAGAAGACACTCAGGTTGTGCTGGCATAGGAGTTTGAAGAGAACGAAGGCGTCCCGACCTTATGCACCGGAGATACCGCTGGGAATGTTGACTGCGCTGCCGCATGGTGGCGATTGGTCTCCGCTACTGGAATGGGAGGAGCTGGGATTGCAAATGGTGGGTGATCTGTATATCGATGGAACGTTGGTCCCCTTCCAGGCGCTGCAGGAACAGTTTGGGCTGCCGGAGGGAAGCTTCCTCTTGCATGCGGCTGTGGTAGCGGCAATGCAGAAGCACTGGAAAGGGGGGCTACTTGAACCGGAAAAGACTATGGCTTGCCAGTATGTAGTGATGGCCGCAGGTACATTTAAAGCGGTGACCTGCCTACATAATAGGATGTTGCATGAGGGGTTGGACCCGCTCCTAGGCCTGAAATCGAAATGGGAACTTAGCATAGGTAGGCCCATTCCGGACACGGTGTGGGGTCATATCCTGAAGCGTACGTGGAAGGGGACGAGGAATGCACGCTTTCAGCAGGTGCATTTTTACGTCCTGCACAGGGCTTACCTGACCCCGGAGAAGATTAAACGGTATTTCCGGGTGCAGGAGGCGCGATGTCCGAGGTGCCTGGCACTGGAGGCTGATATAGATCATTTGTTGTGGGGCTGTCCGAAGCTGGAGACTTACTGGGTGGAGGTTGGGGAACTCCTAAATGCAGTGACCGATCGGGAAGTGGATTTTGACATGGCGGCATGTTTGTTGCTCTGGTTCCCACACACGAAGAATACAAAGGTGACGAGCAAATTCATTCATCTGGGGCTTATACTGGCGCAGAGGGAAATCACTTGGCATTGGAAGTCCAGGGAGGGACCGTCAGTGAGGAGATGGGTGAATGAACTGTTGAGGTGGTCTGAATGTGAGAGTGTGCTCCGTATGAGACAGGCAGTCAAGATTGACAATGAAAAGAGCCTAGAAACGGCGAGAGCGTGGGAGATGATAGTCCAGGCGTTGCGTGATTCCATGGTGGAGGACGAAGACTGAATTATTTGCGTATGTGGGCTCCATGGGGCTTATGAGTATAACGGTAACAATTGATCTGTAGCGAGACCCATGATAGCGTTAGGAACATGGCCCACATCGTTAGCGGTTGCAGAGGGGAGGGGGGGAAGGGGGTTGTTTTGGGGTTGTTGGGGGTGGGGTTAGGCGCCGAGGCCCAGGTCGAGAGGCAGCAGTTATTCCCGGGGTTGGAATTACCCCCAGCGTGATAGGAGAGCCCAGATAGACAGTGGGGAAGGGACAGGGACACATGGAACTGATATGATAGGGGCCCACCATCGAATGGACTGGGGTTCAGGATTGTGAGTATCGCCTGCGTAACTGGAATGTTAGTGACTGCTAGATGGTGTTGGGGGAGGGCTAGGTGTTTAGGGGGGTAAAATGCAGATACACAAAGCGGTTGTTGACCAATTGTCCCTCAGGGATGCTCACAGTGATGTTCTTGCTGGAAGTATGGATTACCACGCCGCCCGGCCTCCGGGATACGGGCTGAATGGCTGTGTACGATCTATGGTTTACTTTATCCATGCGGGGGGACACCATGAGTGTGCTGGTTGATTTATTATATGCAATGGTTTCTAATTCTGCAATAAAAACAAATTTAAAAAAAAAATACCATCATTTTTCTTTGATGCTTTCAAAAGATACACAATCCATCTTTCAGAAAACAAAGTAAAATAAATTTGTGCTCAATATAGAAAACATTAAAACATGTCAATATATTGCAAAATATGCACATTTCCACATGGTTACACCAGTCAAATTTTGTTAGCAAACGGCCTGCTTATACCAAAGTTATTTGCACTTTGATTTTTTTTATAAAGGAAAGCAGACTAACTACGGGGAAATGATTATTTTTGTTCTCTCTATGGGTACACTTTTTTGTTGATAAACACTCACAAGAGTCCAACACAATTTGATTCCCTCGTAGATTGAAAGGAAAAATGCTGACACGTTTCCAATCCCCTTCTAAGTTTGGGGATTATCGTCATGTATTACCACGGTGTAATCTATAAATTTTTTAAAAAAACATAAAATGGAAGGGTGAAAAAAAAAACACCACAGGTTAAAACTCTATTTTTATACTTCTCTTTTCTTTATATAATTCATTTTTAAGCAACAGTAGATGTACCTGATGTTTATCGTATCTTGTACTGGCTGTGCACTTTCTTTTAACTTCGAACACAATGGCCTGGTACCTAAAGGTATTGAAATAAGCAGTATAAATAACTGAGTCTGATATTTACTGTTTTTGTTCTTAAAGTTTGCTCATTAAGGACTTACTTCGCCAATAAATATTCTCATGCGTATTTTCAAGCTAATTTTCGAGCCTCGTGCCATTCTTTCCAAAAAGAAACACGCACAACATGGAAACGCTTTCCACACAGTATCAAAACAAAGACCACACACTACCAAACAGCCAGCACAGTGAAGTGTGCTACCCATGTAGGGAAGTGCTCATGGTGCCACATAGGGGAATTAAGTGCTATGTAAATGTTGAAATACAATACAGGCAGTGCAAGCTGTTTTGGCCAAAGGGGCTATCGTGAAGGGAGCTTGGTACATGATGGGAAAGGAACATTTTCAATTTGATGTGCTCCCCTTTGTTCTCAACAGTTCCCCTCAGGTGTTCACGAATGTGATAACAGTGGTGGCAGCACATCTTCAGAGGTAAGGAGTGTCAGTTTTCCCCTACCTCTGTGACTTGCTGTTGAAGGCAGGCTTGTGCCAGGTATTCAGCAACCACCTCCAGACTACAGCAGACTTCCTGTTATCCTTGGGCATCCACATGCCGAAGTCACAGCTGGCTCCCTCTCAGACAATTCCCTTCATCTGAGCCATTCTTGCCATGTTTGTTCATGCCTTCCCCCAGGAAAGGAGAGTCCAAGACATTCAGGCTATGATCCCAATTTTTCAGCCTTGTTCCTGGATTTCAGGAAAGTCATCTAGGATGTTCCTGGGAATAGTGATCTGCATCCTACTGGCCAAGCACACCAGCTGACACATGCGGGCTCTGCAGTGGTATCTGAAGTCTCTGAGGGCCAAAGGGGATCTCGCTGACTGCTTCCAGATTTTGGAGGAAACTTAAAAAAATATGCAGTGGTGGTTACTGGACAGATATTGGATCACCAGCAAGCTCCTCTCCCTTCCCCATTCATAGCTGAAAGTGGCGACCGATGCATCGCTTCTGGGTAAGCGTGGCCATCTAGGAGAGGTGGAGATCTGAGGCCTCTGGTGTCCGACAGAGTCCCAGCTCCATATCAACATTCTGAAGCTGGGGCACATCTGCTTGGTGCTCAAAGCCTTTCTTCCATCCTTCAAGGGGAGGCTGGTACAGGTGCTTACGGATAACACCAATGCCAAGTGGTACTGCAACAAGCAGGGTGAGGTCTGTTCCCGGACCCTGTGCCAGAAGGCCTTGGGCCTAAGAAAATTGGATGGAACACCAAGGAATTGTCCTCATGGTAAATCACCTAGCTGGATAGTTGATTATTTGGGTGGACGAGTTCAGCTATCAGCGCCCTACAGACCAAAAGTGGCAGCCACACATGGAGGTGGCACAGGTCTCTTCCGCAAATGGGGAGAGCCATGGCTCTATCTCTTCACCACCGAGAACATGCAATGTCAGAAATTCTGCATCTTGAAGTTTTCAAGGTGTCTGACCCACGGAGAAACATTCCGCATTGAGTGGAATTCCGGACTCTTGTATGCCTTTCCGCTGATACCGCTCCTAAGATCAGGACAGACCGGATCCGGATCCAAGTCATCTTAGTGACTGGATTGGTCTTGGAGAGTATGCTATACAGAACTCCTGGGTATGAGCATCTGTTCTCGAATTAGGCTGCTCCTTTGAGGTCCTTTTGTCGTAACATGGAAGGATTCTGCACTCGGGCCTTCACAATTTCTACTTGCATGCTTGGAATTTGAGCAGAGACAGCTGAACACCTTCGACCTTCCTCCCGAGGTGGTTGATGTCATCTTGGCAACATTGCAAAGAAAAACCATGGCAACCTTACTCATTCATTTATAACTTTATCCAAAATGTATGGCTTAGACAAAGTACATATTCTTTATTCTTTTCATGTACCCAAACTTTTTGTCTTCCTTCTGTATTTTTTCCGACCTGTTTATGACTCTTGGCACTTTAGCACTGCTGATCAGTGCTAAAGTCCATTTGCTCTCTCCTGTAAACTTGATATGATTGATTTACTCCTGTTTTGAATATTTAATTTACCTGTAAGCCCCTTGTACAGTGGTATCTTACATACCCAGGGCCTGTAAAGTAAATGCTACCAGTGGGCCTGCGGTGCTGCTTGCGCCACCCACAGAAGTAGCCTTTCAGACCTGTATCAGGCCTCTGCAGGGCCTGTATGTGCAGTTTACTGCCACAGTGACTTGGCATTTAACTCCTTCGATGCTCATGACGAGCTGAGCTCGTCATGAGGCACGGTTGAGCTGTGCTCATGACGAGCTGAGTTAGTCATGAACAATGGTAAATCAGGGAATGCAGCACAGGAGGAAAATCTCTCAAGCACCCAAGGTGTTAAAGTGCTTGCCATGTCTGAAACTCCCATTTTACTATACATGGGTCACCCCTAGGTATCCCTATGGTCAGGGTGCTGTGTAGATAAAAGGTCGGACATGTGCCTTTGTTGTGTGGCATGTCCTAGTAGTATTAAACAGCCTATTTGGTTTCTCACTGCTGTGAGGCTGCTCTTCTCATGGGTTTGCTGTGGGAATTCCCTAATATGAGTTTCAGTGGTAATTTTTAATCTGGAGTAGCGTTGTCATATTTGGTATGTTTGGAATGGAGGTGAAAATTCCTGCTTGTTGGTGAAAGTGGATTTTTAATTACTATTTCAGAAATGCCACTTTTAGAAGTGGGCATTTCTGTGTGCTTATGGTTCTTTGAGCTTTGCAGCCTGGCTCCAATCAATGTGTGGGTTAGAATGACCTGTGCCTGTTTTGTGCATTCACTCTAGAAGGTCACAAAGGGAGCTGAGGTGTGCCCCGCATATTCTGATGGGTCTTCCTGAGCTTGATAGGTGGAAGGAGTTGTCACCTGAATAGGGCTGCGCCTGCTTTTCACAATGCTGTTTTGCCTCCCTGTAGTGTTTCTGGATCCAGGGCTAGGGATTGACTGGGGATGTTTTGCACTTCTAAAGTAAGTTTGTTTTGAAATTACATTCACAGCAAAGACATTTTGAGTGTAAGTACAGGGGCTCTGACCTCATTGTTTTAGACACTGCATAGGACTTGTAACCAGACGCTGCTGGAATTACAGACTGCACCGTGCCAGAAGAACTGTTATGCTGGCAGGCAGAACCGCCATTAGAATCCCTTGCTTGTTGTGCTGACCTGTAGCCTGTGGAGCTACAAGAAGGACATCCGCTTTGTTTCAAGGACCCTGATGTGCTGGCCTGCTGCCTATTCCCTGCGTTGTTCCCCCCCATTGTTCTACAGGGACGGGTTAGTGTGGCCCCTCGCTGTTTCACTTCAGGGTACTGAGGAGACTGTCACTGCGAGGAGCTGTGCGGCCAGTAGGAACTGCCACTTGACCACTTGCAGGGATGGCCTGATACACATTGTCTACTGTGCTGTTAGGTGGGACTGCAGCTTAGTGTCCGCTTTGCTGTGTTGCCCTTCTGCACACTGCTTGTGTTAAGAGGAGGGACTGCCTAGTTGCCTTGTGTCTTGGCCTGCTTACTGTTTCCTCAAGGGCGAGGGAGGATTGACCCCTTTCCACTTCAAACACTGATTACCCCTACCTTGATTTAGCGCGAATCAAGAGAATCTCTGTACCACTCAGCGACTGCTGCCTCGGACCGCCGGGTATATTCTGCCAAACCAGACCCCGGGAGCACCGCAGCGTAAACTCATGGATCTCCACCATACACAGCAACCGCTGCCTCAGACTGCTGAATGTGCTCTTTTGACTCGCACTGTTACCTGGGCACCTTGAGAACGCCATACCCAAGCAATAGTCAGACTTACCTCCTATTGAGGAACGAGGACGTCTGGCTCCCTGCCATGTGGGACCCATGAACTCCACATCCTGACGCTGCAGCCCCCGTTGCAGCAGGAGACGGGTACTGTGCATTGGAGCGGGCCCCCTTTGCAACCTACTCCAGGGAAACCATGCGAGGAATGTAAGCGCACGTACCTTGGGGTGCTTTACCTTGACCTCTTCCACTAGGGGGTAAACCTCAATGAAGGCCCCAGGTTCTCATTCTCGAAATTACTTCATTACATGGAGTAGGTGCGTAGGGGATTCCTGTGACCTTTGTTGCCTACTCACCATTGTCCTGCATTCCTGGGAGTGCATCATCAGGAGAGGTCCCCGGTAGGAACTCAGGGCTGGAATTACACTCAAGATGCGCCCTGGTAGGAACTATAACACTTTAGGGTTTGAACTCCAAGGAATTACGGTAATTTCTGTGGTAGAAGTGAAGTGTCCCTGTCACCTACTTGCTGTGAAAAGTACCGTATGAAGCCTAGTAGAAACGCAGGTACTTATGAGGCTGCGAAGTTTTATTATGCATCAATCATGAATTACATGTGAACAGGGTGCTTTTTGTGATTTGCAGTACAGATCCTAATGTCATGAAACCTGCTATTGTGTTTCTGGCCTAATATGTCCTTGGTGATATTTCAAGAAGTTATGTACTATCTGGTGATTCACGTGTTTGCTTCTAACCTAACTGCTTCATATTCATGCTTGATGTTATATGTGTTGTTTTATGCCTTGCAATGATTGGATAATGAGTAGCATTTCAGGATCTGCATATTAAGTACAGTGACGGTGTTTTTTGGTGGAAGAGGTGTGGAGCCGCGGCTAGGGCGACTGACTCCACAATCTGGGGAACACGTTCGATCCCCCGCACCAGCGGCAGATTAGCCCAGCACCATGTGACTCTGGGCAATAGCTTGCTTAATCTTCCCGACGGCCCCCAGCGCCTAGAGACCCTTACGGGTGATTGTGCGCTTTATAAATGTGGATTGTTATTATTATTATTATTATTGACATGTGCAACATATAAGTCTTGACTTTATTGCACTAACTGTGGTATTATGACAATTGTCTAGTTGGCAAAGTGATTTATGGTTTATCTCCTGTTTGGTCTATGTTTTATATACAATATATGAGATATTTTTATATAATATTGTGTGGAGTCTACTTTGTGGTGTATTTATTGTATCACTGATGTGTATGTGTGTTGCGTAGTTGCTTTAGACATTGCCTCTGGAAGAAGCCTGACTGCTCTGCCAAGCTAACAGGGGATGAGCAGGAGTTTTCTTTGGTGTGTAGCTCCCTTAGCATGACTACAGTGGTGGGTTCTGCCTGGCTTAGATGCATACCCTAGCCAACCAGAAACCCATTTTCTAATATATACCAATGGCACATAAAGATAAATTGTGTTACTAAAATTAATTGAAGATAGAAAATTAATATTGCTGATATATATATATATATATATATATATATATATATATATATATAAGACCTACCTGTACTGGTATCTTGCTAGTCGTCACATGATTTTATCAAAGGATGAGGATATAATATTGAATATAAAAGTATGATAGATGGTATGTTTGGTGTGATTTTTGTCGGTGTAATATGTATTTTAATTTTTAGAGTAATGTGCAATATTGATCTATGAGACACTGATGTTGATATAGAAAAATGAGAAGATTTACATTTAGGATGTTTCTATTTGTTGATTTTCAATAAAGGTATGAATATAAAGAAGATGTACTTTCTCTGAG
The DNA here is from genome assembly GCF_964263255.1 of Lissotriton vulgaris. NCBI lineage: Eukaryota > Metazoa > Chordata > Amphibia > Caudata > Salamandridae > Lissotriton > Lissotriton vulgaris. The sequence goes on along the minus strand of NC_141691.1, from coordinate 390,650,952 downwards.
CCATAAGGTTTGGATAAAGTTATAAATAAATGAGTAAGGTTGCCGTGGCTTTTCTTTGCAATGTTGAAATTTTTCCTTCCCTAGGAACTGTTATTTATAGTAAGAGGTACCCTTCTTTTCGATATGTCATCTTGGCAGCCAGACGTCCATCGGCAAAATTTGTATATGCCTATTGGTGGGACAAATGTGTGGCTTGGTGCAGTTCTCGGCAGATAGACACCTAAAGGCAAGGTTATCTAATGTTATTTTATTCCCTAGCCCTGCAATGCTTTGGGCACAGTTGAAGGGTATCTTTCAGCTTTTTTGTGGTTGCTGGATCTGCTGACATTGTTTACGGCTCCAGTTGTTATGCACTTTTTGAAAGGTTTACAACGTAGGTTTCCTTCCTCTCCCTTTGTCATGCCCCAGTGAAACATTTACTTGGGCCTTATATTTTTGATGTATACTCCGTTTGAGCTACTTCACTGCTTTTGTTTGTGGCTTCTCACCCTCAAGACTATATTCCTTGCTTCCACAACATTGGCGTGGCATGTGAGTGAGCTTCAAGCTCTCTGTCAACCCGCCGTACAAGCTGGTTTTGCAGACATGGGCATCTTTCCTGCCTAAAGTTGTGACACCGTTCCACGTCAGTCAGAACATCAACTTGCTGGTGTTCTATGCTCTCCCTAACCCCTTTGAAGAGGAAATATGCCATCACTTGAATCCCAAGAGAGTACTGATCATTTACATAGCTCGTACTAAACAACAAGTTGTTCACCATTGGTATTGCACTTTCTGGTAGAGACTCTATCTAGCTGCATATTCCTCACCGATCCTCCTATCCCCATTCTGTGCTTAGGCTGTATCCATTAATAAGATCTTAAGTCTAAGAATCGCAGCAATATGCCTTTGGAGCTCTGTGTCGGGGGTTGTGGACATTCTCTAAAGCAACTGATTTCAGCGAGCTGGAGTGGCTCCTATTTAGGCCCACTTTTCAATTCTGGAGCACCAGAAAGTGCATTACAGAAGTTAAGTAGCTTGTCCTTTAACAACATGTTTAATAGCAGATAGGTGATAAAGCAGCTGATTCTGCAGTGGACAGAGATTTGAAAAGGATAAGCATTGGCTATGGAACAGAGAAACTAGGGGTTTAATTGAAAAGATAAAAGATGAGCTACACATAATGTGAATATTTTCCACTGAGGGATATTGGGAGTGAGCGTGGCTTTCGTTTTTAGAAGGTGAATGGCTTAATGTGAGCAAGAAAAAATCCAGAGCTGAAAATCTGCAATAGAATTTGGTCATACAATGGCTGCGTTAAGGAAAATCAAAGTCAGAGTTTTTATCACAGATATGAGAAAGAAAGCCAAATGAGAAATTACAGAAGAAAGAGATGTGGTAGAGAATGAGTGGATCAGGTATAAACCTTCTGAGAACTTGATAGAAATGAACAGCACAGGACCTGGACAAATGAGCTGAAAAGTTTGCTTGGAAGATAGGGGGATACTGTCTACAGGATGGTTGTCCTGTGGAGAATTTATTGTAAAAAAGTAAAGTAGGTATTGGTAGACTGTCCTTTGTTGATTGAGGGAGTCAGACCGTTATCTTGAAATTATTTGCAATTTCCTAATGTTTTAAACTTGTTTTTGCATTTAAGCTTGCTGATATTTTTGGAAAACTTTCGCATCTAGTATGATTCATTCTTTCTGGTTTCTTAGCACAGTTGGAGGGTAAAAGTCTTCTTTACATTTGATAATTTTTGCAAAATGTATTGATGCATACAACTTGTATGACATGAGAAGATGGTGCATCTTGATAAGTGCAAAATGAAATCCTACTTAACCTCAGTTTGACATTTATTTATCTTTTGCTATTTATTTAGGACTTGTTATCTCATATGCTTCATGTGGATCCTCATCAGCGATATACAGCAGAGCAAGTACTAAAACACTCGTGGATCGCTTGCAGGGACCAATTACCGCACTACCAGCTTACTAGACAAGATGCTCCTCATCTGGTTAAGGTAAACACAGCTCCAAAATATTTGGGTTATTGGTCAGTCTCTCTAATTTACTTTCCTTCCAATTGAGCCATCACATAGGTATTGGTTATTGCGATTTTAAAAACAAACACTAAATGACACTATCTTTGAACCTACTTCATAACCTCAAGCAGTAGATGGTACATTATTTACATACTAAAGGGTTGAGTCTACTTTCTAAAATAAGGCATTTGCTGTCCTTGCAGCAACAATACTGGAATACCTTGTTTCTAAATGCCTCACTCTGTATCGCTTTGCTAATAAACTGCTTCATCCCCGTCTCTGAGGCGTCCATGCCCTTCAGACCTCTGGCATGTATAACCCACTTCATCACAACAGCGTGTAATATTCAATTTTCACCTACCCTCAGAAACGTCACGTTACCCCAGTATTGGACATTATTTGCAGATTCTTAATAATGGGGGTATCTGGTGGACAAGTGGATCAGTTGTTTAGCTGTTTTACTGGGCTAATGCTTCCTCTGCAGAGACCTATGCACTCATGTGGTACCAGCATCCAGTGCCGCACAGACTGGAGTGCTGCACTTCGTGGCACACTTCCAGCGGTAGAAAATGTGCAGGGAAAGGCTAGAGTGTGAGACTGCATGCAATGTAATGTCGCAAAGACTGGAGTTTTGGATAGAGTGGGTTGTTATGTGGAGTAGAGTGTTGCATGGAAGAGAGAGCTGCAGTTAGCAGAATGCTGCATGCAGTGGAATGCTGCCCAAAGTGGAATATTACCTGAAGGGGAATGAGTGATGTGTAATATTGCGAAGAAGTATAATACATTGAGGTGAATGTTACTTGGTGTGAAATTTAGTGGCTATTGCCTCATTATAAAGTACTTTGACACCAGCATCACTAGAAAGTGTAAGACACTATAAAAGATAGATACATACACTGGTAGAAATTCAGCTTCCACACTTGAAATGGTTTTGGGTGGTATTTTATTTGTGTTCTTTACCTTGTAGGCTATACCTGGTTTGTTACTGTGCTAATTAGTAATTATTATTAATAAGTAGGCTACCAACATTCAAAGGCCATTGCCACGCCAGTATCCAGCAACAATATTATGCTAACTTGTTACTTTGAAATGCATCTAGGGTTGCTGGTGCAGGGTGCTGCTTTCCAAGAGTTTTAAGCTGATCGTTGTGCAAGAGCCCCTGAAAGTTGCACACGTTCAGCAGCTAGGAGAAAGGTCTCTTTACATTAATGGTTTGTTAGGCTTTTGGAATGTAGTAGAAAGTAGTAGGAGATATCAGATTTGCTGAAAGCATAGCTTCAGGTGTGTATGAAATACCTACTTTCACAAATCTCAAGTATGAAAATAAATAGGTAAGTTGAAATACTCATATGGTATTGTCCACCAAGGGAATCTTTATGGTTCACATTCTCCCCCTTGCTGTAGAACACCTTTAAGCATATGGCTCATATCAGCCTGCTCTCTAAAATCCCTTTGAAGTATCTTTCAGCACTACAGAAAAAAAGTAAGAGCTTAAGTGGCCCAATTCCCAAATGTGTTTGCTCACCTAAATGGAATTTAGGAGTACAAAAAAATTAAGATGGTAAATTACATATCCTGATTGATGTAATCTGGATTTGAGTTAATCTGAAAGAGACAATTAGTTATGGATTTCTCACCGTAGAATTAACCCCAGGCGTCAGACTGGATCCGGAGAGATTTTCTTCAGCAGTAACCCTGCACGTCGGTAGGTGGCATCGGTCGACTCTGCGTTCATCATTGGCGTCGTAATCGCCGGAATGACGTTGCGGTATCTACTTAGACGCTGCCCCTGCCCGCTGACATCGGTTCTTTCTTTTTCCACGAGAGAGCGGTACCTCTAGTCACTCTCTGACTCTCTTTTTGTGACTGTTGCCGACATCTTTTTGAGTCGTTCGACTCCTGGTGCACGCAGGGATGTCCTGTTCTCGAACTGACTACAAAGCTTGCGACTCCTGTCGCAAATTGAGGTTGGTTACGGACCCGCACCTCATGTGCCTTTGGTGTTTGTGGCGCGACCACGACCCGAAGTCATGCTCCAACTGAGCGCGGTCCCGAAAGCTTCTCGGGCCCGGCAGACAGCTCAGCACCATTCGATGTCCCGGTCAAGAGAGAGGTCACAGGCCCGGTTGCAAGCCATCACCACCACTCCTCATCAAAGTCTTCGGGTAAGTCGAAGCACAAGAAGAAGGCAAAGAAGCAATGTCCCTCTTTGCTTTCTCCCTGTCTGTTGGCCGATGTGATGCGGAAAGCAGAAGGTAGTCGTCCTGCTTCGCACGCGGAGCCTGTTGGGTCGACTCCGGCCTTCCCGGGAGCTGGAGCAACCCCATCCCAATTTTGTAGCTATTATGAAGCCCTCCATTCCATCTTTCGGCAGCCCGACTCACCCTTCCGGGCCCAGCGAACTCGGCTGGGGGCTCTAGGCCTTCAATGCCAGTTTATTCAGCGCCGCATGGCCCCCAAGGATTCATATCCGGATCGGCGCCTGTCTACCTTGTGAGACCTCCTCCGGCACCGAATCCAGTGGCGACACCTCTGCCCTCTCCGACGCCAGTTGTGACCCCCGCCAACGTCGACCTAAGCCACCTCTCAATGTGGACACGGAGCCAGACCGGTGTCGACCAACGCCGGTACCGTGCCGACCAGTACTTTTGTACCAATGTTCTCCCCTGGTGTTCTCTATTGCCCTGAGTGGCTACCAGAGGAGGGTGAGGAGAACTGGGAGGGGTCTGTGGACCCTTTGCCAGACCAGTTACCGGACCAGGACTAGAGACAGGAGTTAGGTAAGGCCAGTGGTCTGGACACGTCCCCAGACTTTGGCATGCTCTCTCCCCCTACCGTGGCTACTGAGGAGAGTGCATCTTACGCAGTGTGTTGCGTAGGGCGACTGAGGCCTTAAACCTTGAGCTTCCTATTGTGGCAATCAGAACTAACCTCCTGATTGAGGTGCTTCAACAGGCAGCGACTTCTGCGGAGCCCCTGCTGCCGTCCAATGAGGCCCTTACAAACATCATTTTGGGCACTTGGTCCAAGCCCAACACAGGGGCTCCTGTGGACAAGATGATTGCCCGACGACACCTCCCGGGCTTGGGCAACCCCATTTTCCTCTCTCAACACCCCACTCCTGAGAGCTTGGTGGTCCAAGCCTTGACTTCCAAGGGTGCATTCGATAGGGAGTCCGAAGAAGCTGAACCACCTTGGGAAGAAGATGTTTTCTTCCTCCAACTTAGGAATGTCTCTTGGGCTGTTACTCCCACTCGGTGTGGAACTTGGTCGCTCAGGTGCTGTCACAGTGCCCGGAGGAGGCCTGGGCTGTGCTCTCCTATGCAGTTGCCGAAGGGAGAGACGCAGCGAAGTTCGCCATAAGATGTGGGCAGGACACCGCCGACTCACTTGGCAGGAAGATTTCAACGTCGGTAGCCCTGAGACGCTATGCCTGGCTTAGGTCCACTGGCTTTTTGGGTGAAGCCAAGCAACACTTTTGGACATGCCCTTTGAATGCCGTTGCTACTTTGGCGACAAGGCAGACAACGCACTCGAGCGCTTTAAGGACTCCAGGGCTGCGGCCAGATCCTTGGGCCTCTCTTCCACCACCCACCCAGGGCAGTCTGCTTTTTGCCCCTTTTGTGGCAACAGAAGGGGTGCCCCACCATGTTCTGCCCAGAGCCACAGGCCTGTGCAAGCGGTCCAGCCTCTGCGTGGCCAGGGACATGGGTTCCACAGTCGTGGGTTTGGGGGCCAGCGGTCAAGACAGTTTACCAGCGCCCAATCTGCAGCAGCCTCTAAGTCTTCATAGTCCAAACTTTCAGGGCCTCTATTCGCCAGTGGGGGCCGGATTCGCCGTCACCTCCCCTACTGGCTCACCGTCATGTTGGACAGGTGGGTTTTGGAGATAGTCTGAAGGGACTACTCCCTCCCATTCTCAACTACCCCTCCATCCATGCCACCTCAATTCCATTGCATGTCGGAGGATCACTTGGCCCTTCTCCAACAAGAAGTTATGGTCTCTTTGCCAAGGGAGCCATCGAGGGAGTTCTTGCCCCAGAAGTAGGTCGTACTTGTTATTCCCACTACTTTCTGGTGCCCAAGAAGGACAAGGGCCTGCGCCCTATCTTCAGGAAAGTCAACCGCTTCCTCCGGAAGGAGAAGTTCAAAATGTTGACACTGGCTCAGGTCCCGTCTGCTCTCGCCCCTAGAGACTGGATGGTAGCGTTGGACTTGCAGGATGCTTATTTTCACATCCCTATCCTGATGGCCCATCGGCGTTATCTGCGGTTCACGGTAGGCCACGAGTACTTTCAGTTTACTGTGCTCCCCTTTGGCCTTACCAGTACTCCTCAAGTGTTCACGAAGGTGATGGCGGTGGTCGCAGCTCATCAGCGCAGATCAGGGGTTCCAGTCTCGACTCAGGCTGTCGTCTACCACCTCCAGACCTCGGCCGACCTCCTACACTCGCTGAGGTTCACCATCAAAGTGCCGAAGTCACACCTGAATCCCTCTCAGAAGCTTCTTTTCATCGGAGCGGTTTTGGACACAGCACAGTATCGGGCTTATCCTTCTGAGGAGCTAGTCTGGGATATTCGGGCTATGATTCCCACCTTTCAGCCTCTATCCTGTGTTTCAGTCAGAATGACCCTGAGGCTGCTGGGTCTCATGGCCTCCTGGATCCCGCTGGTGGACTATGCAGCTGGCATATGCGGGCTCTGCAGTGAGACCTGAAGTTCCAGTGGGAACAACATATGGGGAATCTTTCCGATTGCATCCAGATCTCGTAAGGCACTGCACACCAGTTGCAGTGTTGGCTAAAAAACCAGGATTGGGTCAACGGCAGATCCTCTCCCTTCGCCAACCAGAGTTCACAGTGGTGACAGATGCATCACTTCTGGGGTGGGGCGGCTGCATGGGAGAGGCGGAGATCAGAGGTCTCTGATCTCTGGCGGAGTCCGGGCTCCACATCAACCTTTTGGAGCTTTGGGCGATCTGTCTTGCACTGAAGGCATTCCTTCCTTCTGTCAAAGGGAGAGTAGTGCAGGTGTTCACGGACAACACCACCGCCATGTGGTACTGCAACAAACAGGGCAGGGTGGGGTTGTGGACCCTATGTCAGGAGGCACTTAATCTCTGGAAGTGGCTGGAACATCAGAGCATGTCCCTGGTGGTTTAACACCTGGCAGGTTCTCTGAATGCCAGGGTGAGGGAACTTAGCCACCGGTGCATTATGGATCACAAATGGCATCTTCACTCGTAGGTGGTGCAAGGTCTCTTTCAGCGGTGGGAGAGCCTTGGTTAGATCTATTCGCCACCGAAGAAAACTCTCAATGTCAGAAATTCTGCACGTTGGACTTTCCAAGGCGGCACTCACGAGGCGATGCTTTTTTTCGCAAGGGGAGTTGCGGTCTTCTATACGCCATTCCGCCTATACCAGTTCTGCCCAGAGTCCTGAAGAAGATCAAGCGCAACTGGGCCAAATCATTCTTGTGGCTCCAGACTGGGCATGAAGAGTCTGGTATCCCGAACTTCTGCACATGGCCATCGATCTTCCGATCAAACTGCCGCTTCGGGAGGATCTTCTGTCGCAGCAGCAGGAGACGGTCCTCGAACCAAACCTGTCAAGCTTCCACTTCCATGCGCGGAGATTGAACAGTGACAGTTGACAGCTTTCGACCTTCCTCCTGTAGTCTGTAACGTTATATTGGCAGCCAGGCGTCCCTCCAACAAAACGGTATACACCTGTAGATAGAATACATTTGTGGCATGGTGTACAGCAAAGGCTGTGAATCTGCTTTCTACACCCCTTTCGGAGGTTCTCCTCTTCATTCCTTCTTAGGCCCAGCAGGGCTCTGCTCTGGGTGCTTTAAAAGGCTATCTTTTGGCCATTTCGGCTTTTCTTCAGCTTCCTGATCAGCCTTCTCTTTTCAATTCCTTTTGTAATGCTCCAGTGGGGCTTGAACCTGGTTCTGACCTACCTTATATGCTCTCCTTTCGAGCCGCTGCATAACTGTCCTCTCAGACTTTTGAATCTTAAGACTGATTTTTTGGTTGCCATCACCGCTGCTCGCAAGGGTGAGTGAGCTTCAGGATCTTTCTTCCAAACCTCCTTTCCTGGCTGTTCATCCTGACAAAGTTGTCCTTCGCACGTGGCCTTCTTTCCTTGCCAAAGTGGTTACCTCTTTCCACATAGGACAGACCATCACTTTGCCCACCTTCTTCCTACCCCCGCACCCTTCAAAAGAGTAGAGGAGGCTCCAACGTCTGGATCCAAAATGTACGCTTTCATTCTATCTGGATCGCACAAAACAATTCCAGGCAGATGACCAGCTCTTTGTTGGCTATGTGGGCGCCAAGAAGGATCGGGCTGTGCAAAAACATGCCATCTCTCGATGCGTCGTTCTTTGCATCAAAATCTGCTATTCTTTGCGAAAAAGGAACCTCCAGTGGGGTTATGTGCCCATTCCACCAGGGCAATTGCATCTACTATTTATTTATTTTATTATTTTATTTATGTGTTTTTTTATAGCGCAGACTTTACCCAAAGGGGTCAGAGTGCTTCACAATAGGAACAGTAATGATACATGAGGAGAAAATTACAAGTGAACAAATTACAAAAGCAAACATTAAGTCACAAGAGGCAAAAGTGACAATTGTGAGCAAACAAATTACATGAGGTAGCAAACGGTGCAATACAGGAGGAAAAAGTGACGTGTGCAGGTTACAAGAGAAAACAAAGTACAATTAGAGGTATAATATTGCAATATATGGCAGACACTCAAGCAGAAGAACAAACGTTACGTAGGCAATGGTGGCACTTGTGTAAGTATCTAAAGCAAACCAAATGTGAGAGGTAGCAAACAGTGGGTTACAAGAGAAAAGTGGTGTGCGCATGTTACAAAAAGAGTACCAAACAGAGGTACAAGGATAATACTGCAATACATGACAAATACTCCAACCACAAGAAAACACTGGAAAGGCACTTCCATAATCATGGAGAATTGAATTTTTAATAATGTTAGTTCTTCCTTCAGATAGTAGAGAGGGCTTGAATTAAATTTGGAGGTGTCTTTGGAGGAGGAGAACTTTGAGGTCCGTTTTGAAGGCCTGGGAGGAGGTGGTGGTCCGGAGCTGAGGCGGAAGTTAGTTCCAGATTCTCACTGCGTTGCCTGAAAAGGATTGGGCCATCAATCTTTCCTTCTTGAAAGTGGGAGGTTCAAGCAGTACATGTTCTGCATTACGAGATTGTCTAGAGCCTGCAGAGAGTTTCAGTTTATTCGCCAGGTAGCGAGGAGAGGAGGAGTGCAAGGCTTTGTGGGTGTTAAAGGCAGTCTTGTAGATAGCTGCAAGGCAGCTATATGGGCTTCATTGCACACGTTTACCAAACACTATGGCCTGGTCAGCCAAGTCCGGAGAGACAGCTTCTTTGGCCGTAAAGGTCTCCAGGACTTTCTGGTGTGAACGTGATTCGCAGACCCACCTCCGGGGTTGGCATTGCTGGGGTATCTATTCTAAGATGAGGAATCCATAACTAATTGTCTCTTTCAGATGAAGAAGTTACTTACCCTCTATAACGATATATCAGTAAGAGACATAGATTAGTTATGGATTCCTCACTGCCCCACCCATCCTTCCTGGGCTGCGAACTGACTTCTAGGGTAAGGGACCTTCATTCAAGACCCTAGTTTTGTGCACCAGTGGTCAGTGTCTTGCATGGCTCTGCGCTTCTGGCATGGAATGTTGGGTAAAAAACTGACATCAGCGCGCAAGGGCTGCGTCTAAGTAGATACCGTGATGTCATTCCGGCAATCACGACTCCAACGACGAACGCGGAGTCGACCAACGCCACCTACTGACGCGCGGGTGTACTGCTGAAGAAAAATTCTCCGGATCCAGTCTGACGTCTGGAGGTAATTCTAAGGTGAAGAATCCATAACTAATCTATGTCTCCTACAGATATATTGTTACCAAATGTAAGTAACTTGTTCTTTAAGACCTTAACTTACACTTATTATGGTTAAAAATGTTCCAATAGGCTAGATTTTCATAAGTCATAAATGTATGCTTTATGGTTGGGAAGGCACTGGCTCTAGAAGTTGCATTGAACACACAGAAAATAGTATGTTTGTCGCTGCTCCGAAACATGTTGCAGTGGTTTCTCACAACCACTGCAACACATATAAAACCACTGTGAAAGGCATAGTTAAATACATTTCCATTTTGGTTAAAGGAAGATGACCCGCCCATATTTTATGTGGGTTTAAAGGACATTGCTTCTTCAGGGGAAAGTAAACCCTTAAAATGACAAGTTACATTTTAGGAGTAAATTGAGTCTAGTACTACTCCTATTAATGTACGACTTTTGAATTTCGTTGTAAATTTCAAAAAGTCCTAATGTGCTCCAAGCAAAGAAGTAAATCTACGTAAGTGGATTTCAAACGTTTTAAAGCCCTAGTTTGTAAATTGGACCCATAGTGAATAGAGCTGTATATGAATGCTGACCATAGGTTTACTGTAATTGGTATTGTTTCTTCTCATGCCTGTTTTTTAGCAATTGTGTAAGTGTATTTTAAAGATATTTGGCAAGCATTGGTTAATAATTAAAATGTTTTAGCTGTACAGGATTACTAATAATTCAACTGTTGCTTAGTTTGCATTTTTCTGGCTAAATAAAATCCATATCAGATACATATGGCGTGTCATTTTTATTAAATGGGTAAATATTTTTTTATATTGTAATTGAGTGGATTTATGAGTTTTTTCCTGTAAATCTGTGTTTTGGGGGACAATGTGTTGACCTGTATATGAATACTCTGAATAAGAGAATTGATTTATCAAAAAATAGATCGATTCTTTGCATCAACATTTTTGTATTTTGTATGCACTCTTCTAATGACTTTGATAGTGTGTTGTTACTGTTCTAGAATGTTTTTATTTTCTACAAAAAAGTAATTCTAATATTTAATTATTGTCTTTTGTATCTTTAGGGTGCAATGGCAGCCACGTATTCTGCATTGAATAACAAGACCTTTCAACCAGTTTTAGAACCTGTTGCAGCATCAAGTTTAGCTCAGAGACGTAGTATGAAAAAATTAACATCAACAGACTTGTAGATGCACAATGGCATCAATGACAAACTGAATCAAAGGAAATAGAAGGTGACCTTCGGCCCAATCTGTGGTCGAAAGGCATTAACCGTTTCCTCCTACATTACTTGAATATTCTGAGTAGGTCCTTTACAAAAGACAGGTTCATACTGTGTTCTGTTATGAAGGACGGTGTCAATGTATTTTAGTTTATTTAAGTTGAATATCAGGGTACTTCACAAAGATTATTGTAAATTTCTGTACACTGAAAGTGTTTCTGGACTTAGTTGAAAATATTAATATTTTACATATTGTACAGTTTTTCTGGGTTTGTTTTGAAAAATGTTTTTGGGGACCATTGTGGATGACATGGAAGCATATCAAAATATAATGCCATACAGTGCCAGTATTTGGACCTACTAATCCTATTTTAAGCTTTAACGGTCAAAATGTAATTTGTCACAAGTTAATACCTTTGGGCCTTTTTTAATTGCCTTGTGCCCAAAACAGAGGAAATATTCGTTCTGTTTTCATGTTTTATGTGCCACACCGCATGTCTCTCACAGACTGAAGAGGTTTGGTGTTCATGGCGTGTGTGTTTCTAAGGTCTGTGCATATGTTTATGGATACAAATTTGAAGACTGATTTTGAGAGACTGCTGGTTTACTGTAAAGGACCTTTTGCCTGTGCTCGAGTGCACTTACAAGTAAATGTGCACCTTCAATATTAAAATGGTGATGCTAGGATGGTGATAGGCTCTTGATGCTGCTTTGGAATGCATATGCAGCTGCTTCTGTATTGCCCATGACAATAGACTTGTTGCTTAAAATATGACATTTTATTTCAACATAAATGCCACTGCTATTTTTTTCAGAAATCATTTTTGTTACGTAGAAAAGTATGAGAATGAATTTATGTGGGTTGACTTTGGAATGTGGGATATTTTGTTCCTGTGTTTGTGGGATTATCAGATTCAATGTGTTTATAAGTTGTAGTTTTCTCTAAAATAATGCACAATTAAAATCCAGTTATATAATTATTATATAGTTTAATACTGGGTGGTACAAGTGTGACCTGAAGTCAAATTTAAGATGTTCACTAAGTACAATAGCTGAAGTCGCTATTTAATTAATTTACTTTTTCAAATATCTAACCCCAATATTGCTGCTTTTAGCAGGAATTATTCCTGATCCTAACATTAAACTAAATTGTATTATTTAATATTACAAGGAAAATGAAGTTTTAACTGAAAACAGTGATTTCAGTTGATAATAGTTTTATATTTTCTTTGTTTTAAGTGTGCCTTACCGGACACATGTTTGCTGCAATTGTGCTTGGGAAATTTATGAACTGAGGGCTAACATATTTTTGAAATTATGTTCTGTGTGCTGTCTTCGTTGTCTCTCTTGCTGTCATCTAGTGCTGGAATTTAGGGGCCAAATACAGAATGATAAAATTTCATATTTAAATCACTGGTAACAATAACTACAATTTCAGTTTTTTAGAGAGGTTAGAACAGTTTGCTAGTTCCTTTCTGCATTCTTCCCTTGATGCTTTTTGGTTGATGGCAGTGTTGGATGATTTTCAGTTTAGAATGTACCTGTGCCTTAGATATTTAGAAATGATGTCTGTTGGTATATTTTACCATTTTTCTTTCTTTAGATTTTGTAACTTATGAAGCTTTGTTTGTTTATTGCCAGATTGATTCATATTACGAAATTAGTGACTGGCTTCAGCTGCCCCTCTGATGTGATGAGGGTATTGTAACATCACTATTGGAAGGCAGAGTATTGTTGATGATCTAATGGACTAATATTAACAACACCTGTAATATCTTACAGAAATGAATTGATAGGAAATGGTAAAATAAACAATTCAAAATCAGTAAAGAATTGAAAAGCCAAGAAGATGGCCATCTCCAACACTGAAACTGCATCTACGATGCCCCTTTAACTTGTCCATAAGAGAATATGACTGGTGTAAAGAAATGTTGGCGGGGCAAGCGTTAAATTGGAGGAGTAAATCACTGAAGGAACTAGCTCTGCTGCAGAACACTGATTCGTAAATAAGAACTGGTATCAAACATGTTACTTCTGCAATAATGGTATCATCATTTAGAGATATGTAATTCTAATAAATATGGATTGCATAGGGTTATTTTGAAATACTACTTCAAATAATAGGTAAATGTATATTTAACTTGATGCTGTTCTGTGTTAGACACAGAGAAATGAATCATCTGCACCCATTAGCTGTGAAATGTTGTAAATCAAATTTAAATATTCTTGAGCATGTAATATAATTTTAATTCTTTTCACTGTTACCTGTATTTCGGCCTGTTAACATCACTGGTTATCCCCAATGAAAGTCACAGTTTGTTTGTTAAAATACTTAAATTGAGTGTTTTGTAAATATGACTTCATAAAGCCAAAGGTTTTTATTTGTTCCTCTCTTTGTACTAATTGTCACGTTTCTGTTGTTGTTTCACTGTTTGTCTTGAAAGGAGAATCATGTTTTAATTTGATGAGTCTCTTCTTTTCGTAATTTTTAGGTAGCTGGTTGAGAAAGCTTCTACTGAATGCTGTTATCTAAAATGTGTAATACATTGGAATGTTGAGAGCTTCATTGAAGACAATAGAGTAGCTCCAAGGTTATAATGGCTGGTATAAGCCTTCTGCTCCCACATTTCAATGTTTATCTTTCTGTTTCCCCCATTGTAATTTAAAGCATTTTACCCTCAGGGGGTGGAATGTTCTAATAGCCTTATAGCCCTTCTGCCACGGGCTATACTGGTTGTTAAATGCCCTCCTCCTCGTTTTTAGACACTCCTCTGCAGCTCGGGCCTATAACTCTGGTTCAAGGCCTTTAACAACCGTTAAAATCAGAGGCAGCCAGCCAAAAATCTAATATTTTATTTTTTTAGTATGATGCAATATGTCCCCATTAAATTAGGCCCTGGAATGCAGCATTGTATTAAAATGGCTTCAAACTCAAAATGTTGAGCAAATCATTGCGGAATTTCTTTGATGTTCCGATGTGGATTGTGACATAAATGAGAAAGCCTGCTTAACCAACTTTTTTCCTGAATTGCATTTGTCCACATCTAAAAAAATGTACACATTTGCCTCTTAAAACAAATTTGGGCAGGGTGGTGATTGTGTACAAATTGCTCTCCACTCGCACTTGCAAAATGTGCTCATGGGGTGGGCCTGCCAGTATGACAGATGTTTGTATATTCTTCATTCCCCAAAAAATGTGCAGCGATCCTAATGCGTACCACCCTAACAGGTGTCCTGGACTTAAACCCCAACACTTTCTTATTGTTATACGTTATATTCTTTGCATTTTTCTGTTTAGGCTCCTTTAGACATGTGCAGGGAAACTTGCACAATAAGCTTCAGAAATTTAGAGGCTAGGGAAATAGGGAAGTACCCTCTTCCTCCCTCCATGTTTCTTTTGGAAGCTACTGAAAAGTAAAGCAGTGGTGTGCATTGCTGTTTTATACAAGAAGGGTCAGAGAGAAACAGGCAATTTCTGTTACTTCCCTTTGCCTCGATGGTAGGTCATGTTGTAAACTGGGACTTTTGTACATTAAGAAAATATTAGCTGTGATTAAATTAACAGGATTGTGTTCATAGTTCAACACAAATGTACCAATAAATAAACATTCCCTCAGTATTGCAATTGTAGGATGTTTAAGTTGTTACCATACAAAATGACTAACTTAAAAAAACACTGCTTACTGCTACCCCATCTCCTCTTTACAGTCCATTCTGTTGCAGAGTAAAACAACCGATCCGCTTCCCACAAATCTCCCTTAAGGGTATTTTATCACACTACACATACTTAGTCCACTGTGCTCTACTTCTTTTTGAATATGTTTGTTTAGATCTACTACCCTCTATACATGAAGAATCAGCATGGCATAAACCATATATGCAGATCCACTTAGCCTAATAGCTTGTTTAGAGAAGTGGTTGAGTGGCAGGATGTCTCATGACCCACTAAAGGCTTCCTCTCTCATAAGTCTTGCAACTGCAATAAATATCATATTACACTCTGCACAGCTGCATATGTATTATGTATCCTCTGCCACTGCAATCAATGTAGGCCAAAATAAACATGTTACAAAGAACACCTGTAGTACTAAAGGCAGATTCGAAGAGTTATTACAAAAGTGCAAAGGTTAAATGTATTTATCATAACCCAGTTTCACGTTTTAGTCATTTTGAGAGGAAGATTATTTGGCCCATGTGAGACTAAGCTCTGGCTAAATACCTTACTTTCTAACTTTTACCTGAAGAATAACACTTCTCAAACTATGTATGCTTGTCATATCTGCATATAATATATTATTACTTAAACATTTGACTCTTTTAAGAAACATGCAGTGTACCTGTTACACAAATATGTATGGAAAGTAAGTTAGATCCTGAAAGGTTATATTCTGATTGGCAAAGGAAAGCTGTTTCGGCATGCATTTATTTTATTCAAGATTCAAATTCTCAGAGAATGTTTGACTGAATATTAGCTTAAAACCCACACGATAGACAAGCACTAGACATAACATGATACAGAACCACTGCTTCCCCTTTGCCTTTTTTTGATTCAAAGTTTATTTATCCGTTGTATTTTGAAATCTAACAAAACGTCTTTATGGATATGTAACATTTCTATATACAATTCTGATTTTACTACAAACATGCTGCATTCTGAATGGTGTAAAGTAGCTGAGCAACTCTGTCTGACTCATTAACCAAGCCCCACATGCCAGTCTCCAAACCTTATCTGTAATTCACTAGCTACTAAGAAGGAATCTGTGTGAGGTCGAGGGAGCACACCCAAACCTGACAGAGGTGATTTACAGAGGAGCAACAATGTCTTTTGCTGCCAGTGAGATGTTCTACTTTTCTTTATGTGTTGACACTATCCTACTTCTCTTAACCCTAATCCTTACTCTGAATTCACTTTGCACATACATACAGCATGCCCTGCATGACTGAAAACATACCTTACCCTGTACCCTTTTGTACTTGTACTGCTATTACTTTGTATTGTGTGCACTCCACAGAAGAAGCTTATCACCTCTTTGTTGACATGGAAATTTGATAAAGTTTTAGAAATTGACAAGAAATTTGGGATGTTCTGTGCAAATTGGTAGAGGAGGTGAGGAATTGAGGATATAGTCCCAAACATGAAATTGCCCATTCAAATTATGATACAGAATATTTGAGTATCAACATCACAAAAGACACTGGCCTGACCGATTATTACCTATGACCCCATGTGACTACATAGATGGGACCGACGGCACACTTTAGTTTCTGTATATTTTTTTAAAAACTGGAAACTTAAAAAAACATAGCTGTATTCATTAAAGGAACAGGTGTTGCTTTGAAAAAAATGTTTCCCATTTAGGAAGACATCACACCGCTGCCTCCTTCCCCTCCATTATAAGGTTGCCTGACGCAATTTTGAAAGTGAAACCTATTCCATGGAGGTTGGTAACTGAGTACTGGTTTGTGTCACTGCAATTTCTTTCCAAATCACAAATTAGAGGTTGATGCCCCATTCACGTCACCTCCTATTTGTGATTCTGAAAGGGTAGCAAAATCCCCTTTAAAAGTTTGAAACTTGTGTCTAGCTCATCTAAGGGTTTTTTTTGCATTGGAAAATAACCCTTTTCCCGTTGCAACCATGTGATTTTTCGACTCGCAGGTCTTGCAACCCAAAAGGGATTTGTACAACAGGCCTGCTATTCTTAATGGAAGGAGCTGGCCGTAAGTAAAAAAAATCAGATATCCTTCTGATGCATCCTTGTTGACAACTCTTGCAAACAGCCCATTGGCTTTTGGGTGGCTTTATGTACTGTTCTCAGCATTTGGAATCTCAACTCTCATCCTTGAATTCACTGGTGTTCGTTCTCTGTGGGGAAAGACCACATCAGCATCATGTGTTCGACGTGCCCATTGTGGAGATTGAAAGCGCTGGCTACTTGCTGTAGTTTCTTTGCATTATGGTTACAGAGTGTTAAGTATTTGAGTTTAATTCTATAGCGTAAACTAGGCTAGGCCATGATGTGTTTCAGTTGATTCTAAACTATATAGAAGGAGTTCCCTTCTCCACTTTTAGTTGGCTGTGTATGGCATTCTTTTGTGAAAGCGATGAACCCCTTAAAGGAACATCTTGAGTGAGAGCAGCATGTTACTTACAAAGTAAACCATGGAGACATGCAGCTGCATCTGTTTTGAGCTTCAAACCCACCTAGTCTAATCTTCTGATCAGAAAACCGTGAAAGGAAACCATGGAAACGTCAGTGGCTTGTGCTTTGAAGGTGGCCCTTCATGTTTGGGTGTGGATTTCAGTATCTTTTTTTTTTTTTTTTTAATTGGGGATCCCATTATAATGGGGATTTTCCAGCTCTAGGATTAGCACAATCTAAGATGTTATTAAAGGGAATGAAGTGTGTATAATATGCTTTTACAAGTTCAATGTAGATTTCTGTCTTTACGGTCAAAGCAAATGGATTTTAACTTGAAAAGGGCATTGTCCTTGGGGCAATTCTGAAAGCAATTGGCACCCTTTCTTCTAAACCATTTTACAGACATGCAAGAAAGTGTATATTGCTGTTTAGGAGGAACTGAGTGCTAGTTTCGGTAGGTTCTGTAAAGCGCATTATGACAGACATTCGATTTTAAAGGCTATAGTGAGGCATGGTTGTATAAAATAATGTGTGAAATGAAATCTCTGCTGTACATCTAGCCATACTTCTCAGGAGCCATTAGGTTGGTCAGCTGGACCAGCATATATGCAAATACCATCAAAACCCCAAACGAAGAAAAGCAATGTGAAAACAGCCGAAAAAAAACACAGTAAAACACCAGGTCAGCTTAAACATTTTATTGTATGAAATGAAGATCTACCCACGTTTTTATTGTTGTATTTAAACAAGGTCTAGAACAAAGTCATCATCAAAGCTCCAGCCTTTTTAGAAATGGACCAAATCAATGTACTCTTCAAACTGGACGTTGTATTTTAAAAATGCGACTTATATTAAGACGTTTAATAGGTTTCCGTTTCTCTGTTCCGTTGCATACTCATTTCTAGGCTGGTGATTTTTTTGTGTGCAGAAAATACATGTTTGATACCAGAAATAAAGTGTAAAATGTCTTGTTGGTTGGCAGATATTTCTTTTAAAGCACGATTTGTGACATTGCTTTCAGTACCCTTAAATGCCTGTTGTTGCTCTGTTACTCTGATTACAGTTTTATCCAATGAAATGATTTTACAAGCTACAGAGGTGTGCATTAAGCAAGACATTACATTGCAAATAAGAGAAATGTAAGCGAAGGTACTCCCACAGATCAAGTAAACCAAAACTCAATTCCTAAAGTTCAGAAATAGTAACTTTCGTCGTTTCCCTTCCCTCAACATATTGTGGATTTTGTACCATATTGTATTTATTTCATTTTATTTTTTAAAAAAGATGTTTCTTTAAAGCTCTGTATATATTGACATTAAAGTTTGCATTGTATTACATTCTTCTGTCAAGACTGAATCAACTTTTTTATTACAAAGTATCGGTTCTGCTGTCTTCAGATGCTGCCCAAATATGCTTGATTGTGCATGTCACAATAACCTGACACAATTGCTCAGGATAAAATAGTTTGTAAGAAATTTTTGACTAGCGTTTGTTTTTATTTTTTTCCCAACATATTTTATTGAAGTTTTTGAACAAAGAAAGCACACACATGTAGAAGATATTTTATATCTGATAGAGACTACTAGCCGCATATTCCTTAGCGTAGAATTATCCGCAGGCATGAGACTAGACCCGTAAAACTCTCTTGCCCAGCATCTCTGCGCGCTGGAGGTGCGGTACCATGCCACTCCTCCCCGACGTCCTCCTCGGGCGTGACGTCAGCGAGGTCACATGAGCCCCACCCTGACGCGCTGACGTCAGTTTTCTTCTTTTCCGCGTGCAACATGGATCCAGATCATGTTCCTGGCCTGTTTCAGGCCTCTTTTTTCCGCTTTTGAGCATTTTTTGTTGGGAACAGTGTGCGAATGCCTTCGGGCTTCAAGACGTGCTTGTCTTGTGCGCACCAGATGTCAGCGATGGATCCTCACTCCATCTGCATGTGGTGTTGGGGGGAGCACCACAGCTCCACGGATTGTGAGACGTGTCAGCAAATGAAACTGAAGTCCCGGCGGGAGCGCCGGTTGAAACTCCTTTCGGCATGCATGTCCAGGTCGGCGTCGTCGCTGCATCCATGCCCCAAAGATGGCTTCAAGACCCGCTGCCTCCGACATCGTCCTTCTCCCAGGCCGCAAGAGCGTCGCTCACCTGTTGGTAGGTGTCGCAGTTTGTCCCAGAAGGCTGGTCCCTGGCCTGTGAAGGGGTGTGGATTCTCTGCGGGTCGTGCGGCCCTCGCGTCGCCACTCTATTCGCCTATTCCCGGCGCAGGGGCGACTAGAGCCCAGATGCAGGCCTATGCGGCAGCCTTGCATGCCTCATTGGCTTCTCCTTCTCCTCTTGTGATGTCTGCAGATCCTTTGCCGCATGCGGGGACTTCTGCGGTGTCGCCGGTAGCTCTGGCGCCGACAGGTTCGGCTCAAGGTTCGAAGGATGTGGTGCCGTCGGGGTGCGGCCGTTCGGGGTTTATCCTTCAGACCACAGCGCCTCTGCCTCGCCGCAAACCCTCATGGGGTTCCTGTG
Source organism: Lissotriton vulgaris (assembly GCF_964263255.1). Taxonomy (NCBI): domain Eukaryota; kingdom Metazoa; phylum Chordata; class Amphibia; order Caudata; family Salamandridae; genus Lissotriton; species Lissotriton vulgaris. The sequence goes on along the minus strand of NC_141691.1, from coordinate 390,631,139 downwards.
GTGTCGCGGGAGGTTGCTGGGGCTCTGGCATGTCCACGCGTCCCCCCAGTCCTCTGGGCAGGGGGCAGCCTTGTCTGAGGCCAAGGAGACGCCGCTTAGGTGCCGGCGGCTGCACAGCAGGCTGCTAGGGGTCAGTCGTGTCCCCGGGCCCCCCTCGTTCCTCCAGGCAGGCGGCTGCCTTGTCGGAAGTCGAGTCAACGCCTTTTCGGTGCCATTCTTTCGCTGTCCCAGCTCCGACCCAGCCTCGGTCTCCTGCGCCGCACGTTGTGGTGGAGGTCGTTCCGGCATCTCTGGCGGCGGTCAACGTTGCCCTGCTACCGGTCGCAGACTCTACGGTGCTGGGCCGGCGTTGGGTCATCTTTGCACACCCCCTTTTCTCCAGAGGTTTGGCGGTTGTTGGTTTCATCTTCTCCGGAGACGGGTCGCCGTGTCGTGGCTTTTTCCCCGGTGTCATCTAAGGATGGCTCTTCGCTGTCGCCGCAGCTGCAGTGTTCGCCGGAGGCACTTCAGATTCCCCATTCCTCGGTCCCCTCTTCCCTCTTCCTGGACTTGGCCGTTCCTTCCTCAGGTTGGGCTGCGGGACGGCCGCCATAGCTTGCAGCCGTCTCCTACAGAGGAACTGTTTTCCCCACTGCGGGGCCCTACGGATGCGGATGCTGCCTTCGCTCTGGCTGTTTAGCCTCCACCAGTGCGCCTTTGCGGGCCCTTAACACTCTTTGTGTATTGGCTAGGGCCACTTTTTGCTTGTGGGATTCAGCCGAGTCCCTTATGTCTGCCGCTTCTCAGGAGGGTGCCTGTGTTGATCTGCAGCACCATGTGTTGGATGGCCGTGAACTGGCGGCACTTATTCTTCGCTCCGCTTTGGACATTTCGGAGGTGCTTGGTCGTACCATGGCTTCTTCAATGGCTCCTTGCATTGTAGCGCTGCCTGGTTCCGCTTCATTCGTGGGCTCGAGTGTGCCGGCCCTTCCCTTGGGGAGTGTCCTGGCCCTTCTTGACCCTTCCTGGCCTCTGCCTTCGGCTGACATCTGGCTTGTCCTGGGTACACCGTTCCATGGTGTTGTCTGCTGCTGGCTGTGCCTGCCAGTGCCGGCCTGTTGTTCTTCTACACCATTGTGCCTATCTTCTGCACTTTTAGCGGTGCAGCCGTCCCTGTCTTGTCCGCTGCTTGAGGCTGGGGAGTGTTTGGCTTTTCTTCCAGTGGGCTCTGCCTCCAGTTCTATCTCTCCTCCCTAGGGGTTGAGGCGGTCCTTGTGTTCTTTGAGGCTCTTTGGGCGCTGTCTGTCCCTGCGGGGTGTTGGGCAGTTCTCCCTTGGTGGAGCTTAGGGTATCCTGGCCTTCCCTTCTTGTCCCTGTGGCATGTCCCCTGCTGGGGCCCTGTGTCACTCCTGGTGTGGAGACTCTCTCGCAGGCCCTCCTCCCTTTTGGGTATGGCTAGGGTATCTATTCTACGTTAAAGAATCTGCAGCTAGTAGTCTCTTTCAGATGTACATGTTACTTACCTTCGGTAACAATGTATCTGGTAGAGATTATTCTAGCCGCCTATTCCATCACCACCCACCTTTCCTCCCCATTCTGTGAGGCCTCTCTGCTTGGGTTCCTGCAGTCGCCTCCCTTTGGGTGCCATGTCTTCTGCGGGTGTTATCTTTATTTTCTTCCGGCCAGGCATCCCTCTACCTGGTTTCTCTCCAGTGGGGGGGGGGGCTAGTTTTGCTCTTCGCTTCTGATTCCCACAGAGTGTTCTTCGTTGGGGTTTTTTTTTTACCTGCTCTTAGCCTCCTGTTCCTTTCAGATGGCACTGTGGTCTGCGAATGGATTACCTGTCCATGACCTCCTCCTCCTTTCAGGAGGTATGGCCATCCTTGGCAGTGTAGTCTGAGGATGGATTACAGTTGCTCCACTTTTCCGGGCTCATGGCCCTTCCCCTTGTGGTTGTAGTTGCAGATTCTCTCTGTTTCTGTCACAGCGCTTTCACGTGCTTGTGCCTCCGGGATGGCTTTGGCTTTGGCTTGCAAGGTGGTTCCACGGAGCGGTGATTGCACTTTTCTTGCTGTGGCTTCGCTGCACTGGCCTTCTGGTGCTTTACTGGCACCTGGTGCTTTCGCATTGGTTTGTACAAGTTGTTCTTCAGAGTGGTGCTCTTCTCCTTTCCTGCTTGGGCCTGCTGTGGTAGCCTTCTGGTGCCTTGTGTCCACCTTGTGGTGTTTTTCTCCTTTTGTTTCTCTCTATTTTGTCTCTATGGTTTTTTCACACACTGTTCCCAATGCACTTCTCAGTTTTTTTGTGATGGCTCCGCGTTCTGGTCCAGGAAAAGCTCTCCGAAGCAAACTGACTCCAGGGTGGGGATTATGTGACCTTGCTGACGTCATGCCCGCAGAGGACGTCGGGGCGAAGTTATGTGGTACGGCCCCTCCGGCGCGCTGAGCAAGAAAGTTTTCCTGGTCCAGTCTCACGCCTGGGGATAATTCTACATTAAGGAATCTGCGGCTAGAATCGTCTCTACTAGATACATCTTTACCGAAGGTAAGTAACTTGTACTCCAATCCCACAAAATCGTATGTAGTATTTATCGTTGAGGAACATTCTATAGCATTATATATTATGAATATAGCCAGACAATATTTGATCTCCAAGTAGGCAATCAGGAGAAACATAAGAAAATGAAAACAAAAGTAAACATTGCATAGAACTCCTACCCATCTCCCTAACCTTAACTTACCATCAGCTGTGCAGAACTCTTAAAGCATATTATGTAAAAATTGGAATCAGCTTGGATCACAGTAAGTCTAAGAAAGTAATAGACTTGATCCAATGTGTAGGAACGTCTGTGGTGGAGTCGAGTGACCTAGCAAATACAATGTAGGAATTACCATACAAGCTTAAATGTTTCCAGCAGGTCATCATACTGTAGTCCAAATGTATTACCTCATCCCGCCAGGTGTATATGATAGGGAGATCAATGGCATCTAGTGATCTGACGCTTGGCAAAAAAAGTGCCAAGTCCCCAAATTGCGCCATGGTTTTGGAATTTTTAGGTCATGGGTACAGACCCAGGAAACAGTGCTCTACAGAATTCCATTGGGTAAACCCCAAAAGTGCAGAAAGGGCATTATGCACATCTGCCAATATAATGTCATTGAAGGGCATGGCTATTGCATATGTAACATAGCTGCAGAGTCTGCTTGACACACGGGACAATTTGGGAATGCTGTTGGAAAATGTTTATGACGTTTCTATGACGTAAGAAAGGCCATGTGTAAGATGAATATTGAGTGCATTTAAGCCACAAATTGCAGGGAATCATGCTTGGGTATTTGAGTAGAAAGTGCCACTTCTTTCAGGTAGAGCATGACACAGATCCTCCTTCCATCAGGCTTGTAAAGGCGCCAAGGACGTGTGTAAGTGTGCACCTCGGAATTTGTATAACCACTTAACCATGTCTGCCTGTGCCTATCTCATATACCTGATGAACCAAGGAATGTATCTCCAGTTCTGTCCTGGTCTGTGTCCAGTGTGTTCCGATATATCTTAAGATGTCGGCATTTGACAAGAAAAGGGAGTTGGGCAAACCATAGGTCTGAGTAAAACTTTGGTGAGACATCAAAACTCCCTCTATGAACATGTCTCCGACTGATGTAATCCCAGCAGCTGCCCAAGGCTCCAGTGTGACCAAAGTCGGCAAACCCTGTAATAGTATGTTAGGGGTTCAATGTGGGGGAGGCATTTGTGAATCGAATAGCATATTTCCAATAGGTAAACTCATTACTGACCAGTACTGGTAGGTGAGGGGAGCCGCACCACTCCCGGCAGCAGTAATGTATTCAGTGTGCTGAGTCGCAGCATACTTGGTGTATACCCAATTCCGGTGGAGTGAAGGCCTGCCAACCAGTAGAATAGCCATTGCAATTGTCCTGCGAAACAATAAGCCTTAAAATCCAGGGTTTCCAACCGTCCCTCCTCAGGCAGCAACTGCAGTTTCGGGAGGCCCACTCCCCACTGACCCATGCCCCATATCAAATCTATCAGTAGCAAAGTGAGCGTTCCAAAGAATGCTGCAGGGACAACTACAGTCAAAACATACAAGATAAAATAACCATTTTGGCCAATGCGAAGGTGCCTGCCACGGATAGCAGCAGTCACTCAAAACGTATTTGTGAACTGAGCGAAATAATTGCTTTTATTAAATTGCCATCTAATAAATATGTGGTAGTCCTGTAGACCACTTTACCTAAATAACAAAACGGGTGGTGTTCCACTGGGATATGTTGTGCACACAAGAGTAGTGTTTTACTGATTAGGTCTGCCTGGAATGAGAATCCATGGCACTTAGCGTGGCTCACACAGCAGCCATACAGGCCACCAAACTAATGAAGTAGGGTAGATGTGGGTGTTAAGTCCATGATAAGTTCACAAACGTATACAATCATGTCATCCATGTACATGGGAAGGGCATGAATCTGTGTCCCCTATGTTACTCCCCAGCTGCACGTCATCTGTCTGATACTCTGTGCCAGAGGCTCCATAGCCAATACGAATAGGAGTGGAGATAGTGGGCACTCCTGTCTAGTTCTGCGATATATCTAGCACAGAGATGATATATCTGTGCCAGTCCTTGCTTTCGGAGTGGAGTTAGTGTACAAAAGCCTGACCTACATTATAAAGTTGGGCGGAATTCTGATCCACCCCAACATGTCGAATGCTTTCAGAATATATGGGAGAGACAGCCTGCTGCAGGGAAGCAGTCTCTAGCCATCTCAATGTCCTGGTATAGGCTTCTTATATCCAATGATTCTTACATCCAATGAAGTGCTGCGTGCAGAACAAATCCACATTAATTGGCATGAATTAATTTGGGGAGCTAAGGAAGTATTCGTCCCGGTAGCACTTCACTCAATATTTTGAATTCTGTATTCAATAAGGACAAACGTCTATAGGAGGACACGTCTTAGTTACAGTCACGTTTAAGTAAGGCAGTAACTAGCTTGCCATGTAGTGGGCGGTAGAGAGCCTGCCACTAAAGAAGGATTAAAACGTTTTTCCAGGTGTGGAAGTAGTCTAGATGTGAAGGTGGTATAAAATTTGATGGGTAAATCACCCATCCTGTGCGTCTTATTACAGGCAAGTTCACTAATCACATGACAGATTTTTCCCTGTGGCAAAGGGGCCCTCTACTAGGACCTGGGGCAACTGCAAAGCATTAAGAAAGGTATCTAGGTCAGTGGAAGACTTGAGCAGGTGATTCCCATAGAGCTTGGCGTAATACTCTTGGAAGGCTGGGTTAATATCCACCTGGGTGGAACAATTGGTATTGGAAGGTGTAAGCACTGAAAGGACGGGGTAGGTGACAGTGTTGGCCGAAACATACGGACTGTGGGGGGGGGCACCAGCTCTTGTTCCTCATCAGTATGTAATTTTTTGCATATATTCATTATATCCTATGACCCGAAGGTGCTCTAAGAGTTCTGCGTAAGTAGTTCAACATTCCTATAATCTGTCTGCATGAGTATCATTGCGCATTGTCCTGTTCAAGTACCCTTAATTGCATTTCAGTGTGCTGGAAATCATATAAAACCATCTGTTGTGCCCCTGCCATTGTGGCAATAGTTACCCCATGTGTTATTACTTTAAACGCTTCCCACTCTATCAACGGGGACAAAGCTGTGCTGCCCTTTTTTGCAAAATAAGTATTAATGGTTGTTGCCAGGGTGTCCTTAAATACTATATCTTCTAAGTGAAGAGGGTGCAATCGCCAAGTCAGAACAGAGGTACTAAGCCGGACCCAGGACACGGTTAGCTTCAGGAATTTGTGGTCAGACAGCTTTACCTAGGTAAGTGGAATCAGTAATCTGTGCTTGCATGTGTGTATCAATATAACAAGAAAAATGCCTAAACTGATACACTTGTCAAACCAGTAATTTAGCTCAAACGGAAGAACAACTTATTTCCACCAGAGATTTGCTATTTAATATCTATTTAATCATTTTAAATAGAAAAGATGCAAAACAAAAATTCATGGCAATTTACATACATTGAATCAAAAAATGAATGAATTGGGCGCAACACAATGAAAAAAATAATAATACATACACATTTACACTAGTCACACATATCACAGTCATTCAAATCACATGCATACAATCATACAAGACCTGACACACCCTAAAGTCACGGATGTGCCAGTGTAAAGAAATGAGAACATTGAGAAATTGCTCTGTAAATCAAACAAATGTTATAAACAAATATTTTTCAAGAAAACAGTACACTCAGAAAATTTGGTATCAGTAATAGTTTTCAACACTAATTTTTTAGTAGTAAGGTGTACAATACAACTCTAGTGAGGTGTCACTCGACACTTGAGTTTATATTAGAGCAATTCTTAGGACAGAGACCTACGCGTTTCGAATCCGCATGGGCGAATTTTGCGAATCTCGCGTTCGCGAATTTTGCGGATTTGCGAATTCGCAATCCGCAAAATCCGCGAATTCTCGCGAATTTGCGGATTTTTTTTTTTGTGTTCGCAAGTGTTTCTGCCAGTTCGTGAGGATTTGGTACTAGTTCGCAATTGCGAACTTACTTGTCGGCTCGCAACGGTCGCGACTATGTTGTTTCTACGTCTGGTTCATCATCACAGCCTCCCAGCACCCTCTGTTTCACCACTGGCACCCTCTCTTTGACCCATGCCACCCTCTGTTACATCAATGCCACCCTCTGGTTCATCATCACTGTAGAAGATGGGGGGGGGAAAAGCAAGCCCACCTGCCCTGCTTGAACTTACATGAATTAATTTGGGGTTAGTTTATTAACAACACCTGCCCTGCCCCAACTGACAATAATGAATTAGGGGCTAATTAATGTGTCGCTGAAAGAATTTCAAGTTCCAGCCTGGCACCTGCTTGTCTGCTCCTTTAGCTGTAAATCAGGACCTTTGTGGCATACAGTTAAGGTCAGAGCAGGGTCACACAATAGTTGCAAGCAGGCAACCCACTTCTGGAGGGCCCCCTCAGGAAGCACTACAGAGAATCGTTACAAATCATGAGGTTGACCTTTTGCACCTGCTCATTGCTTTTGCTTTTGCTAAAATCGTTTTTCGTTTTTTTCGCGCTATTCGCGGGGCGCTGCGTCGTGCGAAACCGACCGCGGAAGCCGCCAATTCGTGCGAATGAGCATTTTATTTTTTTGTGGCTTGTTGTTTCGCGAGTTTTTTTGCAGTATTCGCGAGCCGCTTGCAGCGCAACACGCAAATTTACCCCAAGGTCGAGTACGGGCGGGGCCATTTTGTTTGCGTGACGTATTTCCGTTTCCGCCCAATATGTATAATCTCGCGCAGTAAGCGCATTGCGAGTAGAGGTTCGCACGAGATCGCGCGGGAAATCTAGAGGTTCGCACGAGATCGCGAGGAAAATCTCGCGCGAACTTACTTTCGCGCTCGTGAACGGGCGCCGGCCATCTTGTTTTTCATTCATTTCCTGTGTCTGGGCATGGTGTTTAATCCTCTTGGTATCTTTGCCATCCTTTGCTTGTTTTCAGTTTTTTTTTAACGATTTTGCTTCTTATCTATCCCTCTCTTTTCCTAGCTGTATATTTTTGTCTTTTCTGCTATTTTTCTTTACTTTTAAACTACTTTTTTAAACTCTTTTCTTTTCTTCTTCCCTATCCTATTCTTTCTTAATTTTCTACTTCTTCCTACCTTACCTGCCCAGACCATGGTCAAGCCAGGCGCCGTGAAGCTGCCCAGGCACTTGAGGGCCGCAGCGGCGGCGGGGAGTAGTGCTGGACCCAGTGCCAGGACAACATGCGGGAGATTGAGGGGGGAGCAGGTGACGCGACGGGAGATATTCAGCCCGGAGGAAGTGGGCGCGCTGGTCTACTTCGTCCAGCGCCGCCTGCCCAGGACCATCGCGGGAGGCGGCAGGATCGCGGCCGGCGGCTACAACATGCGGGAGCGCCGGAAGCGGTGGGAGAAGGTGTGCTGGGCCATATCCCACCTCTACGGGGTCCAGCGCACCTACAGCCAGGTCACCCATCGCTGGACGGACCTCCTGGACCGCGAGCGCGACCTGCTGGACCAGCTCGGCTTGGAGATCCCCGGGCTTGGTGAGTAGTAGTAGCCATTTAATCACTCACTACTATGATGTTTTCTCCTGCTCTGTGTTGTTGTATTGCAAATATTTGTTTTTTACATGGAGCAAGCCAATAATGCCGCTGATGACGATTACATTGTAGTTAAATTATATTTCAAAATCTTCTGTGCATTTCAGGTGCACTGCTCTCCTTCTCAGTGGCGTTGCTACTATGCTTATTTGTTTTCTATTTCGTGTTCTCATTGGCCTGAGTAACTATTATGTATGAGTGTACTTTACAGAACTGCGTAATGCTAGACACTAGGGGGCAGATTACATTTACAAGCCCCTTGCGCCACGTTTACGTTGCCTTGCGTGACGCAACAGCGGCGTAAACGTGCCGCATCCCTGCGAGTCATTTACAGCATGACGCATCTAGGGAGATGCGTCACGTTATAAAGCCATGGGCCTGCACCACAATGGGTGGGTTCCTAGTACGCAGGGTGGGCGGTCCGGCGGCTGTGCGCCTCGCAAAATTGCCTGCGTGAAATCTACAAGATTTAACGCAGGCACTTCTGCGACGCTGCTACGTCAATTCAATTCCTTATGTCTGCTCGAAGCAGGCGAAAGGACTGACACAGCATGTTAAGTATTGGGTGGCCCTGAGCATTACTGGAGTTGCATTGCGTTGGCGACGTGACTCCAGCGATGCGCCGCTCTTACGTGACAAGATGCGTCACGCAAGTGCCTACCCTTGCGCCAGGGCGCGCCGCATTGTAAATGAGGCGCATCTGCCGTGTCGCAAGGGTAGTTTTGCGTGATGCATTTGATCTGGCGCATCTCTGGAGATGCGCCAGAACGCGTAAGTAAGTATGCCCCTAAGGGGCAGAATTGCAATTACCGTCACATCCCTGCAAAGTAGCAGGGATGCGCCATTAATTGTGCGGCCCGCTACCACCACCAAACATGGTGCGCCGTATTTGCAATGCGGCGCACCATGGGCCCAAAACGTCACCGAAGCTTTACTGCTGGAGTTGCGTCGCAACGATGGCGCAGCTCCAGCAATGCTCTGGGGTACCCTATCTCCCCAATGCTGGGTCAAGCCGTACGTCTGCTTCAAGCAGGTGCAGGGTTTGTGTGACGCATCATTGTCCTAAAGGTGACTGATTGAAATTTTGTAGATTTCCCTCAGCCACTTTTAGGATGTGTTCCAGCGCAGGAATGCCCTCCCTTGCGCCGGAACGCCCCCTGATGGCGCAGGGCTTTATAACGGGATGCATCTCCCAAATGCGTCACGTTGTTATAATATTATACGCCGCACCATGGCGCCCTTTTTTGTTTAGCTGCTGTGTCACAAAAGTCACGCAAGAACGGCGCAAAAGAGCCGCAAGGGGCTTAAATCTGCCCCTTCCTTTGTACCCCTGACAATAAGAAAAATAGTGGCGGTGGATTGATAGTTTGACTATTTAAATGACTGGTAATGTAGCCGGCAACTGTTAGTGTTGTCACTGATCTGACTGAAATCACAATGGAGTTTGTCTGTCACTTTGCGTCTTGCCTGCGGACTGCTGCCTGCCAGTCCTAGGTGAACGTTTCAGTACTTTGTTTAGTGAGTTACGTGACTTTCGAAGTCACAGGTCCGCAAATAAATGAAAACTAACCCTAATCAATATAATTTCGCGGAAATATTTTGTTATTGTTCTTTTGAAATGTTTGATTTGGTTGACATTGACAAGCAACAATCATCCATGTTTTCTGTTCTTTCTTTCATGTTGTACGTCAGCTCCCCCCAGGGGCGATAGGAGGACACAGGAGCAGCAGGCGGCGGATGCTGTTCAACAGGGCCAGGATCGGGCAGGCGAGGGCTCCTCTGCTGGCCCCAGTAAGTTTTCATTTTAGACTAGTACCTATTTTTCCTAGCGTTCCTCATTTGACTTTTTTCAAAATTGTCTTTGATCTTCTTGTAGACTGTATCTAAATTCTTATCCTGCCTCTACTATGACTCCCTGTGGTATTACTAGATTATTCTTATTAGTCTGTCTGTGTAGCTAACTAAGATTGCACGGTTGGCGAAACTCCCATTCTAGTCAGCAATAGCTCTATCAACTTAGTGCAGTCCTCTGGGATTGTCCATAATGTCTTTTGAAGTGTTCTATCTGGACTCATGCTTGCAAAAATTGCAAAACCTTTCGCTCAGTCACTTTAGTCTGGACCAAAAAACACAGATTGTATTTAAGTTTAAAAGCTTTATTAAAAGTAAACACATTTATTAAAATGAAGTCATAATAAAACTAAACGTTTAACTGATAATGGAAAAGTGGTTAGTGCTGACGATTAATTGAAGACATTTCTTGTGGTCGAGCCGAGCTCTCACCTGGTTTCAACTTGATCTTGTTGTTAGAAGTCCATCTTCTGTCTGTGTGGAGAAAAATGGTGCGTGTTAAAAAAACAGCCTTCATCAGTTGTGCCAAAAAGTGCAGCAAGACAACCTTCCCTGGAAAAAGGGACATTTTTTTTAACTTTAAAGTAGACAGTCACAAATTACATTGTTTTCACATGTCTTCATTCCTAGACCAAAGACTAGTGAGTGCTTTATTCTAACATTCTTAAATGTACTTTGTAGGTGGAACATCTGGTGGCGGGGCCAGTGTGGAGGTGGTGGTGCTCGACACGGAGGCGGAGGGCGATTCTTCAGGGGAGGAGGCGGCGGCTGTGAGAGTTGAGACGGTGGTGGTGGCGGCCAGAGGTAAGCTCTTATATATTCCTTACTTATTGAGATTGAAGACTAGCTGGGAAGGCAAGAATATGAGATGCATGGCTGGGTGAATGATGAAGCAATGATGGGTGGAAGGACAACAGCCTGGGTGGGTGACACAGAAACTGTATGTGTCCATATACCTGGATCATGCTACTATCTGACTCTTAGATAGCATATGTGTATCTAGAGCAGGGGTACTCATAGTACGGCCCGCGGGCCGGTGGTGGCCCGGCAAGCCTTCCTTGGCGGTGCGCAGACCTTGCAGACAATCACTGCTCCCCCGGCCCCCACAGAGCAGAGGCTTTTTTGTATTTCACCTGTTAGCGCCCCTGCATCTCCACTCTGACAATCACTGCTCCCCCGGCCCCCACAGAGCAGAGTGGAGATGCAAGGCCACAAAGAGGTGAAATAGAACAAAGCCTCTGCTCTGTGGGGCCGGGCAAGCAGTGATTGTCAGGGTGGAGAAGCAGGGGCGCTACAACAAACAAAGCCTCAATAATGTTAATGGTCTTTTAAAGACCTGTTAAGTACTTTGGTGTTGTTGTCTGTGTGTGCGCGTTGAGGAAGCGGTCTCAACCCGGGCTGAAGGCTGACACAGATAGACACACACACAGTGAGATGACAGAGGTGGAGGGAGAGGGAGGGCAGGAGGGAGAGAGAGATGGAGAGGGAGTGCAGGAGGGAGAGCAGGAGGGAGAGAGATGTATGTAAATGCTGGGTCTGGTGGCTCAGTGGATGAGGGCATCTGCTGCAGGGACCTGTGTGCAACCTCATGGTCACAAGTTATCGTTTTGCTTTAGCCCCGCCCCCTCTGACTCCGCCCCCACCAGTGCGGCCCTCGGACACAAACTACACTGTAAATTTAGCCCCTGAGAGAAAGTTTGTGAGTACCCATGATCTAGAGACAGTAGACGGTCAGTGGATGAACTAAGTGTAACTTTGAAGAGCATGTAACACTGCACGCGCACGTCCGTTCCAGTGTAGGAAAGGCAAGGAAAAGAAGTTTTAATTTTGTCCAAATACTACCATCAATAGTAGCAGTAGTTTGTATTGCAAGCACAGCATAGATCCGGTTATTAACGTGGCCACTCCCTACCTCTCTTAATAAGTTTAGTAGTACTCAGTCATTCATGTGTGGATGTATCACTGGTCACTCAATAAAAAGCAAAGAACCTAAAGTCATCCCATATATAAGCAAAAACATCCCATGTGAAGTGATAGATAATCAGATTATTTATCTTCTTCAATTTTCCATTTCTAGTACTCATTTCCACTGTAGGGTGAAAGTTAAATTAATTAAGCAGTAGCCCTTGAGTTGTAACAGAGTATTCTCAGTGCCACCCGTAATAGAAAAGTAAGAGCTTCACCACCTGCATGTACTGGACGGGTACAGTAACGCAACGCAAGTCTAGGTCACTCCTCATGGCGTGCGTCTCTTTTTCTCGGGTGCAAGTTTACTGCGCTGGCATTATGCCGGCTTGCAGAAGATAACGTACCAATTTTCCTAAACAAGAGACAAGAAGAAGAATAAGACTGGTGTACTTTCATAGTCGACTCCAATGGAAGTCCATAGTGCTCGTAGAATTTGTTCCTTAAACTCCCACTAATGTTAGAGCAAGGATGAAGAAGTGTGAGGTTAGATAGATACTGGCCTCAATAGTTATGTAATGCGCTTGCAAGTTGCTAGTTGTAGTGCAACACAAATTTCTGCTGAATGATTGAGTTAATCTTAAAGAGCATTGGTTACAGACTGTCTTTCTTTCTTCATATAGGTTCTCCTTCCAAACGAACAAGGAGGAAGGAGCTGGCTAGAGCGGCCCGGCAACGGAGGATCGATGCCACTGTGGCCGAATATCGGCGGCTGGTGGCCCTGGAGGACGAAGAAAGTGTGCAGTCGACCACAACAACTACGTCGTCTGCATCGGCCTCCGTTCCCCCACGGGCTGCCAGTGCCACCCAGCACAGTGGTCCACCCAGACTGAGCCGGGCTGCCAAATCCAAACGCCACCGCCGAGTAGCAAGGACAACAGCTTCCTCTCACAGCCGTTGCACCTACAAGGCATTGAAGGCACGCCTGCGCCGCAGTACCCTGATGGTGTCCCGCCTCCAGCAGGAGCTCCACCCCTTTTCAAAGGAGTTGGAGGGGCTCCGCGTAGAGCACGCCTTGCTCCGCCAGGAGCATGATGCCCTGGCCCAAAAAGTTGACAGCATCCACCCATAGTGTCCCTTGCCCCTTTTTTAGAGACGTTTGGGGGGTGGGAATTGGGAGTTGGGTTTTTGGGGACTTTTGAAGGACAATCGTTGGGGTTAGGGAGGGTCTTGCTGGAGATTATTTTGTTAGGGATATAAATATACTTTTTCAAACTTTATCTGAGCATACCCGTTTCTTACTGCTTGCCTGGTGGGTGGGGGTTTAACAGTGACTTTGTTTTCCTGAAAGTTTAGTTCCATTTTCTTCCTTTAAGTGTAAATGCCCAAATGTTTTCAACACTAAGTGCCTCTCACAGACTAAGTGAAGTGAATCCAAGAGTCCTAGGACTTTAGTAGTACTACCTTCAGTCTCTCGTCTCTCCTACTAATACTCCATTATACCCCCAAACCACCAAACGCTTATCTTACCTGTAATTTGTGTTTGAAAGTAGGGCTAGACCCAGGGCTGGCTCCACGGGAAACAGCGAATAAGGTTGGCAATCTTGGTCGGATAAAATTTCCTCATAGCGGTGGTACTAGTGGTGTGACACAGTGGCAGTTGCATGCCTATGAAAAAAAAGAAAATGAAATCTGGTTTGTCCTCCTGAGCAATTCAACGGTACAACAGAAGTACAGTAGAACAGTGCCACATTGTAGCCTAACAAATGGTAAAGTATAACTACTAATTCGGTTGAAGTTCTTTCACATTAGCAATGGTTCTTTGTCAAGCAGAGTAAGAATATATCCTCGGATTTCTTCACCAGCCTGTTGCTATCACCTTATCCTCCCCAGCAAGTATGTGGATTTATTGCTGTAATTTAGTCACACATCAATCAAAACCACACAGCCCGGGGGAAGAGGGTTAGGGTTTGAAAAATGGATGGGTACGGGGGTTTTTGGGAAAGGTTTTGGGAGACAAGAAAAAATAGCACAGCATAGACAAACAATTGTGAACATAAACAAATCTTTGGGTACAAACCTATCCATCAATCTTTGAAAGTGCATGCACTACTGCATGCATGTCAGTGAAAAGTAAGTAGTACATTCGACAACTGTGGAAGAAAGAATGCGACAGTACAGGGCCTGTGTGGAATTATTGATAACGATATTCAACATAAGGTCTCTGTAGCCAGATACCCGAGAGCCTTGCTGGTCACTATAAATCCATTCACAACAACACTCAATGGGGTTGGTCTGGAAGGTATAGTAGATAGAAAAGGAGAAATTGTTTTTTTTCTAGGTGTCCCCTCACTCACCAGGGTTGCCCCTTGGTGACATGCTTCATCATTGGGGCCATCCCAGTCCTCTACGGCCTGGGGCGTGCTGCGACTTGCGAATTACGTAGGGGCACTTACAAATGACTATGTGTGGTGCAGATGTGATAGTGGAGTGGACTAAGTGATGTGTTAAGGGATCAATTTAGAAGCAGAGAGAGATCCAAGAAATGCAGTCACAGTCAGAGAAAAAGGCAAGGGATACTGTATCTATGTGGTTGTAGTGGTCCTGTTGGAAGTGGTAAGTAAGTTGCCTGCAGAAAAAAAATCCTCCTATTAGCGGCACTCCTCCATTGCAGGCGACGCTTCGTCCATCGATGTTGGTCACCAGAAGACACCCTGTAAAAAAAAGCACAGCATAGACAAACAATTGAACATAAACAATTCTTTGGGTACAAACCTATCCATCAATCTTTGAAAGTGCATGCACTACTGCATGCATGTCAGTGAAAAGTAAGTAGTACATTCGACAACTGTGGAAGAAAAAATGCGACAGTACAGGGCCTGTGTGGAATTATTGATAACGATATTCAACATAAGGTCTCTGTAGCCAGATACCCGAGAGCCTTGCTGGTCACTATAAATCCATTCACAACAACACTCAATGGGGTTGGTCTGGAAGGTATAGTAGATAGAAAAGGAGAAATTGGTTTTTTTCTAGGTGTCCCCTCACTCACCAGGGTTGCCCCTTGGTGACATGCGTCATCATTGGGGCCATCCCAGTCCTCTACGGCCTGGGGCGTGCTGCGACTTGCGAATTACGTAGGAGCACTTACAAATAACTATGTGTGGTGCAGATGTGATAGTGGAGTGGACTAAGTGATGTGTTAAGGGATCAATTTAGAAGCAGAGAGAGATCCAAGAAATGCAGTCACAGTCAGAGAAAAAGGCAAGGGATACTGTATCTATGTGGTTGTAGTGGTCCTGTTGGAAGTGGTAAGTAAGTTGCCTGCAGAAAAAAAATCCTCTTATTAGCGGCACTCCTCCATTGCAGCCGACGCTTCGTCCATCGATGTTGGTCACCAGAAGACACCCTGTCCACTGCCTGCCTGATGCTGAATTGTGGCTTGCTACTGTGAAGCCTGACTCCATCCTTTTTTCCCCATTGCAGAGACTGAAACCCGGCCTGTAATTATTCAATGAAAAACAGGAAGTGATATAATATTACAACACCACTGATAAATTAATATAAGGTATGTAGGCTGTGGAGTGCAAAAAGTCACAATTTGATTTTCCTAGTAGACAGTACAATATTTTTGAAAGTGCGTACTCTGTCTGAGTCACCTTTTGAAGGATAAATAAGTATGGGCAAATTAATGTAGCGGATCTTTCCCCTCAAGCTAGGTGTACTGTAAACTGTGTTTTAGAACAAAATTAGATCTTCCTAGCAGTGCTCCCACCCAGACCCTTACTAAAGCCAGTCGCAAAAATGTAGAAGACCCCCAATCAAATCTCAAAAAACGAGGCCTAGCAGAAAACTGGTGACAAAACTTACTTTGAAAGTAAAAGTAGGCCGAAGTACCCCCTTCCTAATTACCCCTTACCCACCGTGGATTACATTCAAACCACTTGCAAGCAACCAGGCAAAATTAGCCATAGCCAGCATCGCTCCAAGACTCGAAATCCCCCCCACTCAAACACATGCAATAGAAATACTGCTAACCCTAACGAACCCTAAGTTAAGAATAGTGGCAAAGGCTTTCTTTAACTATGCCAAATCCCCCCTTTCCCACCATGGATTTTCTTCAAATGACTTGCAACCAAAATTACACATTCTCACGAGTGCTCTAAGACCCCAGAACTCAGTTGCAAAAATCTAGAACACCCCGAAACACATGCAATCCTGCTGCTAGGGCTAACCCTAACGAACCCTAAGTTACAAAAAGTGCCAAAAGGCTTTTCCGCGAGGATTTTGTCCCAACCACTTCTACCCGGTATTAGACCTTCCCAGGAATGCCCCAAGACCCGCCAACCCACCCGCCAAGAAGCATAACACCCCCAAACAGGCCAAAAGCAAAATCTCATACTTGCAATATTTCTGGGCCTTCGGTCCAAACGCGCTGCGTAGCTAGGCCATAAGTCGGGGTTGCCACGACGGATTTCCTGAAAAGCAAATGCAATCAAGATTAGAGTGTCCCAGCAGTGCTCCCAGACCACGAAACTCACCCACAATCAGACGGAACCCCCCCTAAGAGCACCTCAAAGGCAAGCAAGTCATCAAAAACACAAAAAATGTTCCGCCTGGGATTTGGTCCAAAACACTTTTATCCGGTATTAGAGCTTCCCAGCAATGGCCCCAGAGCCGTCAACCCAGGAGAAAACGAGTAGAAGACCCCCAAACAGCCAAAGAGCAAAAGTACAAAAATGGGGACTTAGTCAATTTTTCACAAATTTCCCAAATCACTCAGCGCGCGCTCTGCAGCTAGGCCCTAACTCCCCTCTGCCACCATGGATTTGCTTCAAACCTCTTGCAAAGTAAAGTATATATAGCCAGCAGTGCGCCCAGACCCCGAAACCCACCCACAAACACCAGGAAGCCCCCCAAACAGGCCCCCGAAAACGCTACATTGAGCAAAATGTCAGAAATAGCCAAAAAAAAATCGGCCTGGATTTTGTCCCAACCACTTCTACCCGGTATTAGACCTTCCCAGGAATGCCCCAAGACATGCCAACCCACCCGCCAAGAAGCATAACACCCCCAAACAGGCCAAAAGCAAAATCTCATACTTGCAATATTTCTCGGCCTTCGGTCCAAACGCGCTGCGTAGCTAGCCCATAAGTCGGGGTTGCCACGACGGATTTCCTGAAAAGCAAATGCAATCAAGATTAGAGTGTCCCAGCAGTGCTCCCAGACCACGAAACTCACCCACAAACACCAGGAAGCCCCCCAAACAGGCCCCCGAAAACGCTACATTGAGCAAAATGTCAGAAATAGCCAAAAAAAAAATCGGCCTGGATTTTGTCCCAACCACTTCTACCCGGTATTAGACCTTCCCAGGAATGCCCCAAGACACGCCAACCCACCCGCCAAGAAGCATAACACCCCCAAACAGGCCAAAAGCAAAATCTCATACTTGCAATATTTCTCGGCCTTCGGTCCAAACGCGCTGCGTAGCTAGGCCATAAGTCGGGGTTGCCACGACGGATTTCCTGAAAAGCAAATGTAATCAAGATTAGAGTGTCCCAGCAGTGCTCCCAGACCACGAACCTCACCCACAAACACCAGGAAGCCCCCCAAACAGGCCCCCGAAAACGCTACATTGAGCAAAATGTCAGAAATAGCCCAAACAAATCGGCCTGAATTTTGTCCCAACCACTTCTACCCGGTATTAGACCTTCCCAGGAATGCCCCAAGACACGTCCACCCACCCACCAAGAAGCATAACACCCCCAAACAGGCCGAAAGCAAAATCTCATACTTGCAATAATTCTCGGCCTTCGGTCCAAACGCGCTGCGTAGCTAGGCCATAAGTCGGGGTTGCCACGACGGATTTCCTGAAAAGCAAATGCAATCAAGATTAGAGTGTCCCAGCAGTGCTCCCAGACCACGAAACTCACCCACAAACACCAGGAAGCCCCCCAAACAGGCCCCCGAAAACGCTACATTGAGCAAAATGTCAGAAATAGCCAAAAAAAAATCGTCCTGGATTTTGTTCCAACCACTTCTACCCGGTATTAGACCTTCCCAGGAATGCCCCAAGACACGCCAACCCACCCGCCAAGAAGCATAACACCCCCAAACAGGCCAAAAGCAAAATCTCATACTTGCAATATTTCTCGGCCTTTGGTCCAAACGCGCTGCGTAGCTAGGCCATAAGTCGGGGTTGCCACGACGGATTTCCTGAAAAGCAAATGCAATCAAGATTAGAGTGTCCCAGCAATGCTCCCAGACCACGAAACTCACCCACAAACAGACGGAACCTTCCCTAAGAGCACCTAAAAGGCAAGCAAGTCATCAAAAACACAAAAAAATTTCTTCCTGGGATTTGGTCCAAACCACTTTTATCCGGTATTAGAGCTTCCCAACAATGGTCCCAGAGCCGTCAACTCACCTGCAAAGAGGTACAACAACACCCCCACAAGTGCTGAGTCTTTCTTCATTGGGCGTAAACCAGCCCTCTGGCTTGATGGAAATAGGAGTCTGGAGGAGGAGGATAGAGGAGCATGTTCTTCTGAACTTGTGAACCTGAGGAATGCAGACTGCGGCAACTTCAAATCAATTAGCAAACCAGTGAAGACAGTTCTGCTGATGGGCTTGATTTTGTGATTATCTGATTAAAGTTTGAAATATATTAACTGTGCACAACAAAGAAAGACAGACACACAGGAATAAAAGTGAATAGGGACGAAAAAGAAAGTTATTGATTCGTTGTCTCATTTTCAGGGCTCGGTATCACGGTCCAGGAATAAGAATAAGGCTTCGTCATCATACTCTGCGAATTCAGGCAGGGTGAGCTCAGTGTTACCTGACAGAGTAGAAATTCCCTCATCTATGTTGCTGGCCACCACCTCTTCATCCGGCACGCTCTCTCGTACTCTGAAATCTGGTGGTATGAGGTGCTGATTCATCTTGATCATTGTTAACCTCTCCACATTTTTGGGCGAGAGGCGGCTCCGTTTGGGAGTTACAATGCCACCAGCCGCACTGAAAACCCGTTCAGAAGACACGCTTGCAAGTGGGCAAGACAAGTAGTTTAAAGCCAGGTTGGTGAGCTGTGGCCACAATTCTTTTTTCCCATGCCAATACGCCAATGGGTCAGAATTAACATAGACCTCTGTTGAGTCATTCAGATAGTCCTTCACCATCGACTCAAGGTCCTCATCCAAGGTTCCTCCACTTTGCTTAGCTCTTGCTGTGCCTCTGACCTTTTGAGAACCAAACCCACGCAGAGCTAGCCAATCCTCTTCAGCCTCCAATGTTTCTGTTGTGTTTCGTGCAGATGATCCGGTTGCCGGTGTCTTTAACGGCTGAGAGGTCACTTGTGCCACAGCCACAGGTGCAGAAGTGGATTGTTTTGACTGGGGGTGGCCTGCTGATGTACTGCCATTTCCTTCAATTTCCAGCCGTTCTGTTTCAAACCTCTTGGCTGACAAGGCTAGCCAACGTTTGTACTTTGGAACATGTTCATCATCAAAAGGAAAGAATGCTTGGCCTGCCAGCGCCTTTTTGTAGCGTGGATCCAGAATAGTAGCACAAATGTAATGCTGTTCTGAGTGGATCTTTTTAAGACGTTCATCACCTTGTAGGAGCTCTAATAATTGCTCAGCCAGAAGCAAAGAGTCTTGGTTTTTGTCATCTTTTTCAAACACGGAACACACCTCCTTCAGTTGGTCCTCCAGCATGTACAACAATGGGATAGCTTTTCCCAAATTAGAGTCCTCCTTGCTGACTGCACGCGTGAAGAACTCAAAAGGACGAAGCATGCGTGTCAGGCTTTGAACTATGTTCCATTGCGGCCCACCCATCCTCAGCTCCTCAGTAAGGAAATATTGATCGAGTTCCGTATACTGCTCATACAGACGCTCAAGCATGTAGAAGGTTGAGTTCCAACGTGTTACCACCTCCTGGATGAGTGCTTTCACTGGCATTTTACGTTGATATAGCAGGCTCCTCAGCTGCTTCCGGGCCTTAAAAGAATGGCTGACATGCTTGCACATTTTTCGGCAGGTGTCCAATACACTGTACGCTGCACTGGCTTTATTAGCCAAGAATTTTTGGACAACCAGGTTTATACAGTGCGCCAAACACGGCACTCTGAAATAGTAACCGTCCCTCATGGCCTTAACTATATTGGTGCCATTGTCCGTGGAAACATAACCAACCCGGCGTTTTAGTGGGGACAGCCAGTTAAGGACCTTTGTGTTAAAGACATCCAAAATGTTTTCTGCTGTGTGACGTTTCTCCAAACCAAACATGGCTAGTGTTGCATGTTTCCGAGCAGCTTCAAAAACAATGTCCGTGTCAACACCTGTGTTTAGCTTTGTTTTAGCCCCTGAAAAAGAGACCCAGTGTGCAGTGATGCACATGTAATCAGCGCCTGCGCCACTGGTCCACATGTCTGTTGTCAGATGTATAGTGTGAACAGCACTCTTCTGCAAAGCTGCCCCAATCACCTTCAGAACATCTTCATGTAGTGCTGGAACCGCAACTCGGGCAAAATAGAACCGGCTAGGAACCTTCCATTTAGGGCAGAGCGCTGCCACTAATTCTAGAAAACCAACCCCTTCTACAAAAGAAAAAGGGAGAAGGTCCAGAGCTAGCATTTTAGCCAGCTTAGTGTTATACAGACGCGTCATTGGGTGGTTGCATTCATATTGCGCTTCTGTAAACAACATCTTTTTAATGTTGCCCTGGACCAAGGATTTACGGGATGATGATGATATCTTCGACCCAGTTACGCTCGCTGATGAACTTTTCCGCATTGATGTCTCACTCTCTCCCACACTCTTAGTGTGGCTCACATGGGGTGTGCTGCTGACAGGGGTACTGGGTGTAAGTGAAGTGTTTGAATCGTCTTCTTCCTCCTCGTCATCATCAGATGAAAAATCAACGTTTTGATTACGTGCAATTCTGGCTTGCATAAACGCCTCTAGGTGCGGAAGCCATTGGACAGGGTGCGCTCTCTTAAGATGACCTCTCTGGCCTCCGGTACCATAGTTAGAACCAAGCTTACCACGACCAACTCGAACCTTACAAAGGCTACAAATGGCTATGTTTTCCATTTTTGGGCAAACACTAAAGAAGTCCCAAACTGGAGACTTGAAATGTCTTTGGGGGCCGGAGGAGGCGGCGATACTGGTGGTGGTGGTCCTGCTGCTAATGCCAGATGAAGTGGAGGATGTGGATTGCCGAACTTCAGTACGTTTTGCACTTTCACCACCACGAATTGAGGTCGAGGTGGGTACCTTCTTGCGAGGAAGAAATATGGAAGCGGTAGGTTTTGGTGTACTACTTAACTCCAAATCTAATGATTCCATTTCCATTGCCTCCTCGTCGACATCATCATCACGCTCAGCAGCTTCTCGGGATAGGGTCAAAATGTCTCTTTGCTGCATGCCCGGTGGGGCTGCAGTGACCTTTGTGATGACTGGCTCGTCGTCATCGTGAGAGGCTTCATCACCAGCAGTATCTGTCACTTCTTGTTGAGCCTCATCACACTCCATAGGTATGAGTTTTTCGACGACCTTCCTTTTACGCTTAGGTACCTTTGTCAGATCATGGTGTGCCTCATCCTCAGACCGCAGTGGTGGTTCCCAAGCTGGATCCGTATCATCAGAAGGAGGTGGGCTTGAAGAAGATGTAGACACCCCCCTTGATCTTTTCCTTGCTAGGGATGTGGAAGATAATGAATGATCATCAGGAGGAGTGGCTTCCAATGATACCTCGGCTTCATTGTCGATTTCCTGATGTGCCCCTACTTCGGGAGGAACAACTATTGTGGGCACTTGTGAACCTCCATGCACCTTTGCTTGCGCATCTCCTTTTGCTGCCTCTCCTTCCACATGTACTTGGGCGTGTACTTGCACATGGTGTTGTTGTTGCGGCTGTGGTTGTTCAACACTTGTCAGATGAGTTACAACAACCTGTGTTGATTCAGGGACATTGCTGCTACTTTCTTGCGATGAGCCAACATCACTGGTCGATGGTGATTGGAGAAGTACACTGACTGCCTCTGAAGCACTCAAGGGCTTTGACTTAAGTTGGCGTGGTGGTGGAGGCACTGAACCCAATGGAGCAGGGGTGCTGCTCCCAGCTTGGTCCCCAGCAGATCCTGCTGCTGCAGGCGTACTTTTTTTTTTGCTCCCAAAAAACGTGGCGGGTGGCACACCAGCCTCCTTGGTAACTTGCTTCTTCTGCTCCTTACTAGCAACTTTCTTGCTAGAGGAGCTACGGAGAAATTTTTTTGGGGCCATCTTCTTCAGAGCAGGTCAGACAGCAGGCCGCAGTTGCACGAATTGTAGAGTTGTCTGAGGCCAGACGTGACGTCGCGTGACGTTATGCTGCACACACACACCGCTGCAGGACTTCTTCCTGGCACTGGTGGTTCTCTTGAGTCTTGTGCACCTAAAAACAATGGAAGACAGAGGAACATCAGTTCAGTTATACACCACAAAAAAAATCGAAAAACACTGCAAAATCAGCACAATCCCATTCCATCCATGCCCTCCATGATGTTTAAATTCAAGACAACCCACAGAAAGACTAGGCCCATGCAAGACTCACTACCCCTGGGCATTAATAAAGGTTGAAAAGTAGGCAAAATGGTTGCAGCCTTGCAGGCCTAACAACAAAGCCTGCATTCAAAATGGCCACTTGCCTGCCAGGACATGGCCAGTGCCTGTAGCTGCACTCAAAATGGCCACCAGCCACATGGCCTGTCCCTCCCCATGAACACCCCCAAAAATCGAAAAACACTGCAAAATCAGCACAATCCCAATCCATCCATGCCCTCCATGATGTTTAAATTCAAGACAACCCACAGAAAGACTAGGCCCATGCAAGACTCACTACCCCTGGGGCATAAATAAAGGTTGAAAAGTAGGCAAAATGGTTGCAGCCTTGCAGGCCTAACAACAAAGCCTGCATTCAAAATGGCCACTTGCCTGCCAGCACATGGCCAGTGCCTGTAGCTGCACTCAAAATGGCCACCAGCCACATGGCCTGTCCCTCCCCATGAACACCCCCAAAAATCGAAAAACACTGCAAAATCAGCACAATCCCATTCCATCCATGCCCTCCATGATGTTTAAGTTCAAGACAGCCCACAGAAAGACTAGGCCCATGCTAGACTCAAATACCCCTGGTGAAAAGGCCACAAGTACAGGCCCAAAAAACGAAAATCACTGAAAAATCATCACAATCCCATTCCATCCATGGCCTCCATGATGTTTAAATTCAAGACAACCCACAGAAAGACTAGGCCCATGCAAGACTCACTACCCCTGGGCATAAATAAAGGTTGAAAAGTAGGCAAAATGGTTGCAGGCCTAACAACAAAGCCTGCATTCAAAATGGCCACTTGCCTGCCAGCACATGGCCAGTGCCTGTAGCTGCACTCAAAATGGCCACCAGCCACATGGCCTGTCCCTCCCCATGAACACCCCCAAAAATCGAAAAACACTGCAAAATCAGCGCAATCCCAATCCATCCATGCCCTCCATGATGTTTAAATTCAAGACAACCCACAGAAAGACTAGGCCCATGCAAGACTCACTACCCCTGGGCATAAATAAAGGTTGAAAAGTAGGCAAAATGGTTGCAGGCCTAACAACAAAGCCTGCATTCAAAATGGCCACTTGCCTGCCAGCACATGGCCAGTGCCTGTAGCTGCACTCAAAATGGCCACCAGCCACATGGCCTGTCCCTCCCCATGAACACCCCCAAAAATCGAAAAACACTGCAAAATCAGCACAATCCCATTCCATCCATGGCCTCCATGATGTTTAAGTTCAAGACAGCCCACAGAAAGACTAGGCCCATGCAAGACTCACTACCCCTGGGCATTAATAAAGGTTGAAAAGTAGGCAAAATGGTTGCAGCCTTGCAGGCCTAACAACAAAGCCTGCATTCAAAATAGCCACTTGCCTGCCAGCACATGGCCAGTGCCTGTAGCTGCACTCAAAATGGCCACCAGCCACATGGCCTGTCCCTCCCCATGAACACCCCCAAAAATCGAAAAACACTGCAAAATCAGCGCAATCCCAATCCATCCATGCCCTCCATGATGTTTAAATTCAAGACAACCCACAGAAAGACTAGGCCCATGCAAGACTCACTACCCCTGGGTATAAATAAAGGTTGAAAAGTAGGCAAAATGGTTGCAGGCCTAACAACAAAGCCTGCATTCAAAATGGCCACTTGCCTGCCAGCACATGGCCAGTGCCTGTAGCTGCACTCAAAATGGCCACCAGCCACATGGCCTGTCCCTCCCCATGAACACCCCCAAAAATCGAAAAACACTGCAAAATCAGCACAATCCCATTCCATCCATGCCCTCCATGATGTTTAAGTTCAAGACAGCCCACAGAAAGACTAGGCCCATGCTAGACTCAAATACCCCTGGTGAAAAGGCCACAAGTACAGGCCCAAAAAACGAAAATCACTGAAAAATCAGCACAATCCCATTCCATCCATGGCCTCCATGATGTTTAAATTCAAGACAACCCACAGAAAGACTAGGCCCATGCAAGACTCACTACCCCTGGGCATAAATAAAGGTTGAAAAGTAGGCAAAATGGTTGCAGGCCTAACAACAAAGCCTGCATTCAAAATGGCCACTTGCCTGCCAGCACATGGCCAGTGCCTGTAGCTGCACTCAAAATGGCCACCAGCCACATGGCCTGTCCCTCCCCATGAACACCCCCAAAAATCGAAAAACACTGCAAAATCAGCACAATCCCATTCCATCCATGCCATCCATGATGTTTAAGTTCAAACTAGCCCACAAAAAGACTAGGCCCATGCTAGACTCAAATACCCCTGGTGAAAAGGCCACAAGTACAGCCCCAAAAAACGAAAATGACTGAAAAATCAGCACAATCCCAATCCATCCATGCCCTCCATGATGTTTAAATTCAAGACAACCTACAGAAAGACTAGGCCCATGCTAGACTCAAATACCCCTGGTGAAAAGGCCACAAGTACAGCCCCAAAAAACGAAAATCACTGAAAAATCAGCACAATCCCAATCCATCCATGGCCTCCATGATGTTTAAGTTCAAGACAACCCACAGAAAGACTCAGTCCACCCACCACTGAGTACCCCTGGGCAAAAGGCCCCAAAACAGCCCAAAAATCGAAAATTCCAAAATTTTAGTTGCAGCAACTGTAATGCCCCAAACAAACTTACTTGTAAAATTTCTAATCCAACAGTGATCCAAAGAAAGTCAAAAAGGCCTCAAATCCAAATATCCAGAAGCATCCACAAAAAGTAATCCTTCCAGCTCCAGATCCAAATGAAAAGTGACCAGGAGATGGACAAAGCACTGGGAGGAGCCTGCTGAACAGGAACAGGAAGTTGAAGACTGTGGGGCACTTCCTTCCTCCCACCCCCCTCCCCCCCTCCCCAAAATGGACTCCTCGCTAAAAAAGTGCAGGGAAATGTCAACCTAAGGAGTTATTCAGATAAAAATCATCATTTCTAGAAGGTTTATGCTGCTTGCTGATGGATTTCTTGTGCAGAATTGCAAATTTTATATTTTCGCTCGCCGCATCTCAAATCTCGCAATTGCGAAGTACCGCGAGACGTGATCTCGCCGTACTCGCGTTGACAAACTCTCGCTGGCAATCCGCGATGACGTTGCGCGCTCGCCAATTCCCGCGGGATCACACAGCAAGATCCAAAATGGCGCAGCACTCGCAAACTATCGAGAAAAACAACCCGGCAAACGATGATAAATGCCGCGCGCCGCAAAAATTGTATCACCAACGCCGCGCGCCGCAAAAAAAATCCGCTGCGTGCGAATTTGCGGATTTTGCGGGAAATTCGCAAATCTCGCGGATTGCGAATTTCCCAAAAATCCGCAAAATCCGTGAGCGAAACGGATTTTCCGCCTATGCTTACAACAGATCACAAAAAGGGATTCTCCTCAGGGCCAGCGAGTTTCCTTCTGGTATGTAAGGCGAATTAAAGGTGTTGCGTGACAGAGTTCTCTCAGTGAAAATTGAAAATCCACGGCGAAGTCATCTATGAATTTTTAAAATCAAGGGCGGGGAACCGGGGGTTATCTTTTAATGGTAGCGAAGAAGGCGAGCAGCTTGTTTTATTGCGGAGGAGCGTGGCAATTCAGTCCGGTCCTGTACTTGGAACCACAGAGCAACGTGTTTCTATTTTACATCGTATGTGGTGGAAGATTCCTAGTTAGCGTGGTCCGAAGCGCTTATCCAATTGACATGCGCTAAAGTGAAGTTTTTTGAGGCTTTACAGATCACAGGTTACGTAACAAATTGAGCGAGTCAAGGAAAAGACGTCTCGAGCCGCAAAAGCCGACCGGCGTTCTCTGACAGCGTCCGTGGAGCACTGTTCACCCGCGCAGGCGCCGTGGAGGAATGCCTCCACGGCGCCTGCGCCATGAATTTTTGTATTGCATCTTTTCTATTTAAAATGATTAAATAGCTATTAAATAGAAAATCTCCGGTGGAAATAAGTTGTTCTTCCGTTTGAGCTAAATTACTGGTTTGACAAGTGTATCAGTTTAGGCATTTTTCTTGTTATATTGGTACTAGTGCTCAGCCTTACTGATTAGAGCTTTTTTTGATATTAGCTTGCATGTGTGTTTAGCATAGAATACGGTCTAGTCAGACAAGTAGTTTGTTGTGGGGAGTAGAAAAAATATTCCCTCGTCCCTTCATCAAGTGTCCTCCATGCATCAGACGAGGACCAGCCTGACACGCAGTCACCTGGTGCTTTCGCCTGTTTGACTGAGCTACCACTTTGGAGAGGGGTGTGTGGAAGTGATCAAGGTTTATATCCATAATCACATTAAATTCTCAAACTAACCATGAGAGTTTGGACCATTCAGCCAGTACAGAGGACAAATGTTCCAGGGAGACATCTTGTTCTGTATTCGGGGCATAAATACTGCCTAAAAACTATTTGCTTACCGTTAAGAACCCCCCAGGTATGACATATCTGACATTTGCATCTATCTTAGAATCATTAACTATAAATGGTACTATCACCTGCACCTATTGGCTTCCCCACGGGTAAAGGCAGAATATGTTGTAGGAAACAATTGCCCTCCCCATTTTATGTGAAGTTTGCGCATTTCAGCAGAAGAAGAGTGACCCTTACTGCAATGAGCTGGGACTGATTCCTGTGACTTTTGTGAGCAGAGCCCATAGCTCTAGATTTTATATCTATATGTAACAGTTGGCATTTACCTAAAACATGAAGTATACCTAATTGGACCACTCACAAGGTATTCTATGCTATAAGAAACATGTGAGCACAACAGATGGCGAAAAAGAAAAAAACAACCATACCCCAGTACCCTGTCCAGTGAAGAACATCGTTCGACCAAAACTGTAAAACTATGTTACCAAAGTATAAATATGTGCAACAGCTGTGTGGGTAGACCAACAATGCCTCAAATGCAGGACCATGAGGAGCAAACCTGTAAAAAACCTACCACTCATACAGGGTGGCACAGATTAAGGCAGCACAATACAATAAAAACAATACACATAGCAGGAGAGGTAATAAACATCTTGGGACATCAGGCAGACCTCACCACTGAGTATCAAACAAGCATGGCAAAAATGATAAAGGTGATAGATTGTTTCCATAGTGTCAGATTACATTGTCTGCTGTCTGTGGCATTACTGAGGGGAAAAGAGCCATGCTGGCATTAGAATCCGAGTCAGAAGCATAGTTTCCCAAGAAGCCAGAGTGAGATGACAGCTGATGTGTTCTGATGGAAGACACTGTTGCGATCCCAGCTCGCTGACCCTCTAAGGCCTTCTATCAGGAAAAAGGGACTGCTCTATAGGACTGGAAGTGGGGAACCTCATGCCGGCATTGCCGGTGAGGTTTTCGCACATCCTGGCATGATGGTTCTGGAGGTGAGGGATGACAGGCGTTAGGGTAGTGCCGTTGTTCTGACCAGTCCCACACAGCCTCAGTGGTGTCAAAGAACAATGTTTGTTGATCATGGACAACTTTCAAGCGGGCCGGAAACATTAGTGCATACATAACACCTTCTGACTGGAGTTGTTCCTCTGTACCTAGAAAAGAAGCCTGCCAGCGCTGAACTGTCACAGTGTAGTCAGGGAAAAGGGCCATGTTGGAGTCATCCAGCACTATTGGTGCATTAGCTCGGCCTTTGCAACACAGTATCTTGATACTTATTGTTGAGAATGCGGGCCACAACAGGTCCTTGAGTCACTCCTGGAGGTGAGCGATGCATTGGCAATCACTGCTCTCTCTTCACAGCAAATATCGCAGAGAGTCCTGTGGGGCTACACTTGTCTTCAGTCAGTTTTCAATGAACAGCCTGGCATTGAGTCCCTCTATTCCCTCCAGCAAGCCACAAATATGCACATTGTTTCACTGTGCACAGCCTTCAGCATCTTCTGCTCTATCAAGTAAGATGCATAGCTGGCCCCGAAGATTACCAAGTGCAGCTGAGTGCTCTGCTTGTTGTGGAGCCAGTGTGGATAAAGCCATTCTAATGGACTTGCTGATAGTTTACAGTGATCGACCCTAAGAAGACCCAAGTCGGTCACCAGACTACCAATTCAGTGTTTTATAGCTGCCATGTAATCTTGTATTTCTTGCAGGATACCGTCTAGTTTAGCTGAAGCAGAAAACCCTGCGATCACTGCAGCCGCGTGAGGCAGTGAGAAGGTGTTATTTGACTGACAATAATCTCCCTCTCCTGCACTTTTACAAAAGCGTGTCCATCTGCAGTTGTGTCACAGGTAATAGGAAAACTCTCCAGGGCCGGATCACGCTGAGTTGGTCTTTTAAGTGCGCTCCTGTGGTTTGGCAGAGATGAAGCCCAATGCTATCACAGAAACGCAAACAGTCCAAGGAGCCCAGAAGGAGGAAGCAGAAATACCAGCGAGCACACCTCTGCATAGTAATTGTTCAAGGGAGACAGTGCGACCCGTGGAGCTGCATGAGCGCCTACGAGGAACCACACTTACTGAGAACCACGCCCGGCAGTGTTCATAGGCCACACGCCCAGCCAATGGCCCATTCACTCACTGTGATCCACGATAATGGCTCTGAGAAGTATGTCAGCCGAGAGACAGTTCAGGAATCAAGGCCCCTGGGCCAGATCTCAGTGGGTCAATCTGCTGTTGTATGGAGTTGATTCAGAAAAGGGGGTGGTGATGGACAGAGTATCTGAATTAAGCAGAACACTCCTACCCAGTCAACAGATCAGGGCTTGATCCATCACCGTTTTTTAGCTCACTGCACCATCCCAGCTCAGAACCTGGCTACATGCAAATTAGTCTGTCCCTGGCCCAGTGCATCATGGGAACAGGGCAGACCAAACTACCAAGCCAATTCTTTTACTGGAAAGGAAACAAGCTTCCGGGGAACGGTTTCTGGTATTACAGCTGTCTTCGGCCCGGCTTGCTTGAATCCTGATGGTGCAGTGAGCAAGGGACTCACATCTGAGCATACCCTTCCACGCTTATGGTGGACAAAACGATTCAGAAAAGGGGGTGGTGATGGACAGAGTATCTGAATTAAGCAGAACACTCCTACCCAGTCAACAGATCAAGGCTTGATCCATCACCGTTTTTTAGCTCACTGCACCATCCCAGCTCAGAACCTGGCTACATGCAAATTAGTCTGTCCCTGGCCCAGTGCATCATGGGAACAGGGCAGACCAACCTACCAAGCCAATTCTTTTACTGGAAAGGAAACAAGCTCCCGGGGACCGGTTTCTGGCATTACAGCCGTCTTCGGCCCGGCTTGCTTGAATCCTGATGGTGCAGTGAGCAAGGGACTCACATCTGAGCATACCCTTCCACGCTTATGGTGGACAAAACAATTCAGAAAAGGGGGTGGTGATGGACAGAGTATCTGAATTAAGCAGAACACTCCTACCCAGTCAAAGATCAGGGCTTGATCCAGCACCGTTTTTAGCTCACTGCACCATCCCAGCTCAGAACCTGGCTACATGCAAATTAGTCTGTCCCTGGCCCAGTGCATCATGGGAACAGGGCAGACCAAACTACCAAGCCAATTCTTTTACTGGAAAGGAAACAAGCTTCCGGGGACCGGTTTCTGGCATTACAGCCGTCTTCGGCCCGGCTTGCTTGAATCCTGATGGTGCAGTGAGCAAGGGACTCACATCTGAGCATACCCTTCCACGCTTAGGGTGGACAAAACGATTCAGAAAAGGGGGTGGTGATGGACAGAGTATCTGAATTAAGCAGAACACTCAGCCAGCCAGCCAGCGCAGCCGAGATAGTGTTCCTTTTCAAAGGGACGCCTCACAAGGACCGCCCACAAGGGGCGTGGTTGATGACTTATCGACCCGGTTCTTGTATGGAAAGGATTCCATGGGAGCCTGGGGTCTGAGGGACAGGGTGTACAAATAGCATTAATTGTACATAGTTATGAGTGGGACACGGACGGCGGTTCACGCTTCAACAGAATTGCTGAACCTTTGCAGTGAACCGAAGTGTGATCTACCAGAAGTAATAGCGGGAATACTCAGGGGTTATCGTTGGCACCCTTATAATTTATAGATTTCACTCAACTCATTGAGGCCCGACACTGCCATGTCGAATTTTACTATAAGAAAGTGTTCTTGCTCCAAAAGGTGCCAGATACCATCCCTGCCCCCACTGTTAATAACGGTTGGTTTTCCCTTTGTTGTAGATTACTCCAACGCCTTTGGTAGGCGTTTGCCCTAGGCACTTTGATGTCCATATAAACGCTCCCGTATTAACGACCCTCGTGAGTAGTGAACTGTTACATGCTATTTTTCTACTCCACTGCAGTGCTGATTGCTCATCCACTGTGCCGATTAGAAGAACATACCGACTTAACCAGCTCGGGTTTTGAAGCTTTCAAGACCGGTAAGATTCATTTAACCTGTCATTTAGATAGTACGCCAAAGAGTTGTTTTAACCTGCAGGTGTAATCGATTCTCTTTTACATTGCAGCTGAGACCGTTTACCTAACTGGTCTTGTCGTCCTCTTCTTTACCAGCCCCGAAATGAAGCAAATTAGTGGTAGGGGTAAGATAGAAGTCTGTTTCTTTGATCTGACTACGCTACTCCGCCCTGGGCGAGACACTCGAACGAGGTTTTTCCACCTCTAGGCATCCGTGCATTCTGCGCTTGAACGAACTCTTTCACTACATTAGCGGGACATCTGGAATAAGAACGCACATCATGTAATGAGAAAAGGTGAGTATTAAGACACACGTAGAGCAACATCCCGATCAGTCCACGCCCAAGCCCACTCTGAAAGTGTGACCCCACCTGAATAGGCGAACACAAACACTTCAGCCAAGCCATTATTTCAAATTTCTTTATTCCACAGGATAAGACCAGCCACAAGAGGCCCTTTCCTTAGTACACGTCTAGGAACCCCTCCATTGGGTAAGCCATTTGCAGGACTGGCAGTAGTATCGTAAAGCAGTGGTTATGGCTATGGTTGTTCTAAAAGTTGTATAATATTCTATACTAATTTCGGTTGTTCTAAAAGTCGTATAATATTCTATACTCATTTTTTCTATTTTTCTTCTTTTCTGTTTCATTTGTCATAGATATCTATAGAGGCCCTGAAGAGAATCCCCAACGATTATAGTGGGATTCGAAACGTGTAGGCCCCGCCCTAACCGGTCTGCGTGAGCATCTGGGCATCCAAATAGCTGAACCCGGAGCTCTATTATGTACATTTCCTTGCAGTACAAATTTGAAATTAGTCTCAACCAATCTGCTAGAGATATAGGAATGTACTACTAAAAAATAGTTTGTTCTATTGTTCTTTGAAACCACTCGCAGACCTTGGTTGCTTTTTGCTTTTTACCTTTCTCCTTCCCCCCCCGTTTTGGGGTTTCCTCTGGTGGTGGAAGCCATATGGACCATGAAAATTACACGCTTCCTAACTCGCAGGCAGTTAAGGGAACACATGCCTTCCCTGACTGAAATATGTTTGGGTACATCCTGTACCAGGTGGGCTGTCATATTTTGAATGACCTGCAGTCTGTTAAGCAAGGGCTTGTTTTTAAGTACAAAGTGTTGCAATGGTCAAAATGCAATGTATTTAATGTAATACCCACTGCTACTCTGAGTGCAACTGGTGTGAGAGGAAAAATCTTTTGTAATATTTTAATAATGAGCATGAGTTCATGGTGTCATTGACCTGAGTGTCAAACGTAAGGGTATTATCAAAAATGGACCCTAGGTTTTCACAGAGAGAACTGGTGTAGGTAAGGAGCCCACGTCTGTGGTCACAAAAGTTCTGACCACACTGAGTTTTGTGCCCCAAAGACCAAGATATCCATCTTTTTGGCATTTAATTTCAACCAGTTCTCCTTCAACCAGATGCTAATTTCAGTCATACAGAGTTTGAACTTCCCTGCAACCAACAACATGTCGTCCGATATAGAGATGGTGATTTGGGTGTCATCCGCATAGGACAACATCTTACAGCTGAATTACTGCACCAGGTTTTGCCAGGGAGGCATCATATAGGTTTAACAGGGTGGGGCTGAGGATGTATCCCTGCAGAACTCCACACGGGTGCTGTAACGGTTCTGCCCTGTTATTCCCACAACTGACTTTTTCCTATTTGTCAAAAAGGACCCAGAGAGGTCCAAAGTGGTGTCCCTCAACCCTGTTCCAGACAGTCTTTGTACCAAGTGGGACGGGGATATTGTATCAAATGCCACTTTCTGAAAGAGACTATTAGTTATATATTCTTTACGTTGTGAATTACCCCCAGGCGTCAGACTGGATCCTGAGAATTTTTCGTCAGCAGTACCTCTGCACGTCAAAAGGTGGCGCCTTTTGGCTCCGCGTTCAGCGTCGTGGTCACCGTCGTGGTCACCGGGCTGACATTGCAGGAGATACTTAGACTCCGCCCTTGCGCGCTGCTGTCAGTTCTTTCTTTTTCCACGCCAGCCAGAGCAGATCTGGAGTGAGCGGTACCTCCAGCCACTTTTTGACTGGCTTTTTTGAGCATCTTTTGTCAACACCGTTTTGAGTCCTCAACTCCTGGTGCACGTAGGGATGCCCGGTTTCAAGGCTTGCGGTTTCTGCTGACGGATGATGTCGGTGACCGATCCGCACCACGTATGCATGTTTTGCCTGGAATACGACCTTGACTCCAAGTCATGTTCCGACTGCCGGACCATGAATCCAAAGTCTTTGCGGCAGCGGTCCCGAAATCTTTTTGAGGCCCGGCAGTCCGCTCCGCGCCGTTTATTCAATCAATCAATCAGGGCAATTGTAAGCGCGCTACTCACCTGTCAGGGTCACAAGGCACTGAGGGTTGGGGTTTGAAAGTCTGTTATCCTAAGATCCAGTTCTTGAGGGTCTTCCTGAAGGTGTTCAGGGAGGGGGCACATCTGATGGCTGCCAGTAGCTCATTCCAGGTCTTGGCCGCAATGTGAGAGAAGGATCTAACACCTGATCTGGCTCTGTGGACGCGCAGGGTTTCTGCCAGTGCGAGGTTAGAAGATCAGAGGTTTTTTTTGGGTACATAAATGTTGATTCAGTAATTGAGGTATTTGGGTCCGTTGTTGTGAAGGCATTTGTAGGTGTGAGTGAGAATTTTGAAGGTGACTCTTTTCTCCACAGGGAGCTAGTGGAGTTTTGGGGGGTGTTGGCTTATGTCTTCGTGGCGGGGGATACTGAAGATAAGTCTGGCAGTGGTGTTCTGTGTAGTCTGGAGTTTGCGGAGTAGGGGGGCTTGTTTATACCGGTGTAGAGTGCGTTTCCATAGTCCAGTCTGCTGGTGATGAGTGTGTGGCTGACGTGGGGGGGGTCCATTTGAAGGTCTTGTAAAGTATGCAGATGGTGTTAAAGCAGCTGGATGTGACGGCGTTGACCTTTTGGTTCATAGTGAGTGCAGAGTCTAGAACGTGGTATGCGGGGTCGGTGGGTTTCCGAGGGCGGTTGGCCACCAGCTGTTGTTTCATGCTGAAGGGTTGGTTCCAAGGATGAGGACTCCTGTCTTCTCGGTGTTGAGTTTAAGGCAGCTGTTAGACCTCCAGACTGCTACGTCTTGCATTCCCTTCCGGAAGTTGAGTTTGGCGATGGTAGAGTCTCAGGTGAGGGAGAGGATGAGCAGGGTGACGTTGGCGGTCGTGCGGGAGGTCGAGGAACCACCACCACTAGTCCTCTTCAAAGTCTTTGCACTCCTCAGGTAAGTTGAAGCACAAGAAGGAGTTGTAGGAGCATCGTCGCTCTTTGTCTTCTCCCCATCCGTCAGCCGGAGCGAAGAGGGATGCGGGCGGTGGTCCTCCTGTGGCTCCACTCGCAGAGCCCGCTGGGTTGACTCTGAGTTTCCCTCCCTTCCTGGGACCCGGAGCAACCCCTGCCCAGCTTCAAAGCTTTTACAAAGCGATGCATGCCATCTTTGGGCAGCCTGACTCCGCCTTCGGGCCCCGTGGACTTTGCTGGGGCCCTGGGCCTTCGATTCCGCTCTGGCACCGCATGGTCCCCTTGGGTCCAGGCCTGGATCCGGATCGGCGCCGGTTGAACCTCTAAAATCTTTGCCGGCGCCAAATCCACCGGCACCGCCACCACAGCTGACGCCGGTTGTGTCCCGAGCCAGCATGGATCCCGGCCTCCGCCCTGATGTGGACACTGAGCTGGACCGGCATCGACCAACACCAGATCTGGCGCCGACAAGTACTTTTGTCCCTTGTCCCACCATGGTGTTCCTTTCAGGCCAGATTGGCAACCAGAGGACTGGTAGGGGTCTGGAGACTCTTTGACTCGCCAGTTGGAATATGACCCGGACTGGAGAGAGGAGCTAGGAGAAGCCTGTGATCTGGATACCTCCCCAGACCTTTGCATGTTGTGTCCTCCTACCATGGCTACGGAAGAGGGAGCGTCTTATGCAGTGGTGTTGCGTAAGGCGGCCGAGGCTCTTAAACTCGAGCTACCTACGGTGACAGTCAGGACTAACCTACTGACTTAGGTGCTTCAACCGGCACCGAACTCTTCAGAGCCCTGGCTGCCGTTTAATGAAGCCCCAACTGACATCCTTTAGGACACCTGGTCCAGGCCCAACACAGGGGCTCCTGTGGATAGGATGATTGCCCGACTCCACCCCCTTGCCCTGGGTGACCCCAGTTTCCTCTCCCAACACCCCACCCCTGAGAGCTTGGTGGTCCAAGCCTCAACATCCAAAGGTGCATTCCCTAACACACCACCTGATAGGGAATCCAAAAAGCTGGACCACCTTGGGTAGAAGATGTTTTCTTCCTCCAGCTTGGGTCTGCGGTCGGTAAACAATGCTTGCCTGTTGGGCCGTTATACCCACTCTGTGTGGGATATGGTAGCGCAGGTGCGGCCCCATTGCCCGGAGGAGGCCCGAGCTGTGCTCTCCCGTGCAGTCGCCGAGGAAAGGGACGCAGCCAAGCTTGCCATCCGATGTGGGCTGGACATCGCTGACTCACTAGGCAGGACGATTTCAATGTCTATAGCCCTTCGACTCTGTCTGGCTTTTACAAGGATGTCCAAGCTACCCTTATGGACATGCTCTTTGATGGCAGTCACCTGTTCGTCGACAAAGCAGCAACGTGCTGGAGCGCTTCAAGTACTCTCCCCACCTGCCCTGCGCGGTCTGCTTTTTGCCCCTTTCGTGGCTACGAAAGGGGTGCCCTGCCACGTTCCACCCAAAGCCACAGGCCGGCGCAAGCTGTTCAGCCCCTGCGTGGCCGGGGATGTGGAACCACCGCCCCCTCTGCAGCATTCTCCAAACCCTCCTAGTCTGACCTGTCAAGGCCACCAATCGCCAGTGGGTGGCAGGTTTCGCTATCACCTCCCCCACTGGCGCACCATCACGTTGGACTGGTGGGTTTTGCAAATAGTCCGAAGGGGCTACTCCCTCCCCTTCGAGACTACTTCCGCAGCCATGCCTCCACAGTACCATCGCATGTCAGAGGATCATCTGGCCCTTCTCCAACAGGAAGCTACAGCTCTCTTGGCTAAGGGAACCATTGAGCGAGTTCCTTGCCCCAGAAGTAGGTCGTGGTTGCTATTCCGACTACTTTCTGGTGCCCAAGAAGGATAAAGACCTGCATCCTATCTTGGATCTCAGGAACATCAACCGCTTCCTCCGGAAGGAGAAGTTCAAAATGTTGACACTAGCTCAGGTCCTTTCTGCTCTCGATCCTGGAGACTGGATGGTAGCATTGGATTTGCAGGAAGCCTATTTTCACATCACTGTCCTGCCGGCCTACGGGCGCTACTTGCGGTTCACGGTAGGCCACGAGCACTTTCAGTTTACCATGCTCCCCTTTGGCCTTACCAGCACCCGTCGGGTATACACACAGGTGATGATGGTGGTCGCAGCTCATCTGCACAGATCCGGGGTTCCAGTTTTCCCCTATCTCGACGACTGGTTGTTGAAGGCGGGCTCGCCCCAGGCTGTTGTCTCCCACCTCCAGACTATGGCGGACCTTCTGCATTTGCTGGGGTTCACCCTCAACGTGCTAAAGTCACACCTGACTCCCTCTCAGAAGCTCCTCTTCATTGGAGCGGTTCTAGACACAGCGCAGTTTCAGGTCTATCCTCCCGAGCAGCTACTGGGTCTGATGGCCTCCTGCATCCTGCTGGTGGATCATGCCAGATGGCATATGCAGGTTCTCCAGTGGGGCCTGAAGTTCCAGTAGGCACAGCATCAGGGGAACCTGTCCGATTGCGTCCAGATCTCAGAGGGCACTGCACGCCAATTGCTGTGGTGGCTAACAAACGATTGTGTCAACAGCAGATCCCTCTCCCTTCCTCAACTAGAGTTCACAGTGGTGACCAATGCATCACTTCTGGGATGGGGCGGTCACATGGGGGAGGCGGAGATCAGAGGCCTCTGGTCTCCGACGGAGTCCCAGCTCCGCATCAACATTCTGGAGCTTCGGGCGATTCATCTTGCTCTCAAAGCCTTCTTTCCCTCAGTTTGGGGAAGAGTAGTGCAGGTGTTCACAGACAACACCACTGCCATGTGGTACTGCAACAAACAGGGCGGGTGGGGTCTTAGACCTTATGTCAAGCGACTCTCCGTCTCTGGATATAGCTGGAACATCAGGGCATATCCCTGGTGGTTCAACACCTGACAGGTTCTCTGAACGCCAGGGCGGACAAACTCAGCCACAAGTGCATGATGGATCCCGAATGGCGTCTTCACTCTGAGGTGGCGCAAGGTTTCTTTCAGCAGTGGGAAGAACCTTGGTTAGCTCTATTCGCCACTGAAGAGAACGCGCAATGTCAGCAGTTCTGTGCATCTTCTATATGCCTTTCTGCCTATACCACTTCTGCCCAGAGTGCTGAAGAAGATCAAGCGCGACCAAGCCCAAGTCATCTGGGTGGCTCCGGATTGGGCACAAAGAGTTTGGTATCCCGAGCTGTTACACATGGCCATCGATCCTCCGATCCTATTTGGGAGGATCTTCTGTCGCAGCAGCAGGGAACGGTCCTCTACCCAAACCTGTTCAGTCTCCACCTCCTTGAGTGGAGATCGAGCGGCGTCAGTTGACAGCCTTCGACCTTCTTCCCTAAGTCTGTGATGTTATCTTGGCAGACAGGCGTCCCTCCACTAAGACAGTATACACCTGCAGTTGGAACAAATTTGTGGCATGGTGCACAGCAAAGGCTGTGGATCGCCTTTCTGCTCCTCATTCTGAGGTTCTCTTGTTCCTCCTTTATTTGGCCCAGCAGGGCTCTGCTCTGGGCACTCTAAAGGGCTACCTCTCAGCCATTTCAGCCTTCCTGACCAGACTTCTCTTTTCAAGTCTCCTGTAAATCGTTTCATTAAGGGTATTACTCATCTTTTTCCTCCTGTTCCCTTTGTAATGCCCCAGTGGGACTTGAACCTAGTTCTAACTTCTCTTATGTGCGCTCCCTTTGAGCCGCTTCATAACTGTCCTCTTAGGCTTCATACATGCATTTGCCCTGATAAGAAACATACACCATAATGACAGGGCTTAAACCATGAAGCCTAGACCCACACTCATTATGTCAACAAGTCCCTTTAGCTTCTGTATACTCTATATCACATTTGCATGACATTTCCAATTTATTGACTCACGTGTGGTGACTTTGTTTGGGGACTACCGTGGGCTCTATCACTCCCTTTTGCCGCTACCTACCTTCATATAATCCGTGGCAAATGAGATGTACATCGCTTTTGACCGAACGCAGCAATATACATGATAAGTATTCTTAATTCTCTTAATATTACCTTGTCTCCCCTCTCATTTTTGCGGGGTGCCAAATAAGTACCTACTACATACCTCCTCCATATCACAGTTGCACAACAATTCCCATCTATTGACATATTTGGTGACTTTGTTTGGGGACTACAATGGGCCCCATTACTCTCTTTTGCCGCTACTTACGGCACAGATTCCGTGGCAAAAGATATGTACTCTCCTTTTGGACCGAACGCTGCAACTTAATTCTATTGTTAACTCGACTCTCCTTCCCTATAGTCCTTTAATTATGGCCTTCTAGCATCATTCCTGAGCATAGTAACTCTTCAGTGGCCCTTGGAATCAGCCACGCGTCAGAACGGCTGATCCAACTCTGACGTCAGGATACGAGTCATAGTATATTTGACGGCGGGGAACGGAACTCTTCTTGCTCCAGGACCGCAGAAAATTAAATGCCGGCCTGTTAGAGGTAAGATATGAACACTGACAGTAGCAAAAGGGAATGAGGCCCTTAGTAATATAACGAAGACCTGCAATTATTTTAGTGAGTACTCCTGTTTTCAGCGTGTTTACATGTTTCATATTTAGCAGTGTTTTCACCTTATTTAGCAACCCCTGATCATGATCTTTTATCCTCCCCTTCAACGCTTGCATAGCACGGGTCGATGCTCTGAAGGGTATTTCTCAGCGTCTGTATGTGACTTTAAACTCTTGCAACCGGGCCTCCTCCCAGTACGTCCTTGATCTTTGTTGAAATGCGTTTCTAGCTCGCCCCCCAAACATATAGGAGAACGGGCTGCCAGCAACGATACGCCCTTTCAGGTAATGACCGCCATTCTCAAATATTTGTAACTTCCTAGGCCACCAAATCCTAACTATCGTTAGGGACAAGATATAACTGCAGGAAAACCAAATCAATTTTATCTATTGTGAATTATATTGTCCTTTTTTCTATGTGGGAAATAAATAAATTTATGAATAAAAATAACTTTTATCAAAGCAATAATCTTGTACTTAGTAAATATATTGAGGCTTTTGGTTATCCTGCAGTTATATCTTGTCCCTAACGATAGTTAGGATTTGGTGGCCTAGGAAGTTACTAATATTTGATTAATTACCCTGTCCTAGGAACTATATATGGAATCAGGGGGTACTTGTTTTATAAAGAAAAAATGACCGCCATTCTCCCCAGGGCCTCCTACACCTTTTCTCTTCAAGCGTGCCTCCTCACACGCAATATGTACCAATAGAGATTCTTTAGGTCGAGGACCGAAGGCTGGCTTGCCAGCCGGAAGTCGGAGATTTAATGTCTTTCAGGAGGGTGCTTGAACCCACCTCTCTCCTCGTCTCTCCTCCATTGGCTGGCTTCCTAAACTGAGGCCAGCCATCAGAGGAGAGAGGCGTCACTCGAAAGAAACTCTGTCTTTTCGGATTTGGGGGCGTGTTCCTTCAGTTCTTTCCACTTTTTAGCCCCGCCCCTTTTTAGAATGCCGAACACACTCCTGAATCTGAAAATGTTCGGAAGCTTGCGTCCGTCATTTCGGACATGTCCCCGGGATCCGTGATTTTGCGGTGAGTGCTGTGCCCCCCCCTTCCCTGAAGATGGGCGGCTGTGCCCGGCCCCCGCCGTGGCTACATCCGTCATGGGGGAGAGCAGCTCCCGGGGACAAGGGGAGTGGGTATTTAGTAATGTCTGCCCAGAGCAATTTGTAGGCGCTGGCCGGGACCCGGTCCAACTCGGGCACCAGGGTCGCCGCCGCTGCTGCTGGTCGCGTGGGTGCTTGTCCTGCGTGGTATCAGGGTGGGGGAGGATAGTGAGTCTTCTTTGCCTCTCTCCTCTATTGGGATTGACTGCCGGTAGCTTCCGCCACGCAGGGGGATGCGGCCCCCAACTGGGACGGGCCCTCACCAGCAGGCCACTTCCAGGGTCCTGGCCCCCAAGCCTGCCCTCGCCTACCTCTTGGGGGTGAGGCACGGGGTTGCACTCGGAGGAGTGGAAGGAGCAAGAGGGGACTGTTTCAGGGGGGAGGGGGGCACACCAGTTGCGGGCTCCCCCACATCCCAGTGTTACCCGACTGGTCCACGGCACCTTCCCCGCTGTACAGCTTTCCCAGCTGCTCGTGGCACCTCAGCCTCGAAACCACTCCATGACACCTTCCCGGTCTGTGCGCATGGCGATGGGGAGGGAGCGCTTCTTTATTCCTGTTCCTGCCAGGCATGCTACCCCTGCCTTTCCGGTGCGGCAGGGCAGGCAGCGGAGGTTTGTTCAATTAAGTTTATTTCAGGTCCGGCCGCCAGCATATCATCCAACGCCCCCGTGCCAAATGCCCACGGCGAGTTGCTTGGGTCTCAGGCGTTTTTGTCGGGAAGCGCGATGAGAACTCTGATAGATTCGCCCTTTATGCTCTGCATAGGCGACTGGGAAGTTTATAACTGTCATGGCACAAACTAGGAGCCAACGATTAGACGACAGTCATGGTGGGTATTTATGCGTGCCGCTGCCCGTAGCTGGTTTTGGACGTACAGGGAAATGTACTTATTCTTATATGCATAGGCGCTATGAGACCGCGCTGAAAAGTAAAGGTCACGATACATGACTAGGTAATGCCTCGAGCACGGTATTTATTTATCAATAGGTCCAGTTTTGTATTCGGGATGCGTGCTAGGAAAAAGGGAGCGCTTTCAATTGGAAGTCGTGTTTAACGTTAAGTATGAAAGCGCGCTCACAACCGAGCACTTATAAGAGAAATATTATTTGGCTCATGCCTCTTACACAATCTGCATGCGCCTGGGCGAATCACTTATTCTCCCCGTGCCTGACAAAAATGAATGTGTGTCCACTGTAACTTAACTGGTGCTATTTAAAGTGCTCTGATCCCTGTTTCGGATCGCAGTTAGTTGGTGAGGCCACTGAAGCATTACAAATTAGGGAGACTATGTAAAAGGAACCACATTTCATGGTGTACAGAAATGAGTTGTTTCGACACGAACTTTAGCAGTGATAAGTTGAGAAAGGGTTTCTGTGTTCGGAGAAGAGGTTTGCAGGGTCCACGTGTTTATTGGCGCCTAACTAAGATGCACTAGAAACTGGATAATATTTGAAGGTGTCTGCATAGCCAGGAGTGGTAAGCTAATATTTGTGATGGTTGAGCTAAAATGATCAAGATGTCAATCATTTTAGTACAGTTGATGTAAGAGCTTTAAGATCTCTGAAAGTAAGTTCTCATTTCATATAGTAATAATTGAAGCCAAGAACTACAGGGAAAACATGCATGATATATTTACACATATAGAAATGTGAGAATACTTTTGTGTTGGGGCCTCGAATTGGAGAGCACCCAGTCGTTGCCATTTTATGCTTGTCCTCGAGGAAGGATTGGTACCAGGTGGATTTGGTACTGCGACAAAACATTAGGGACCGGGTGAACAGCTTTGTCACGGTGTGGCTCTGTGTGTGTGTGTGTGGCTCTCTCTGTGTGTGTGTAGCTCTCTCTGTGTAGCTCTGTCTATATGTGTATGTAGCTCTGTGTGCGGCTCTGTGTATGTAACTATAAGTGTGTGTGTAAATCTGTGTGTGTGTGGCTCTGTGTATGTGCCTCTGTGTGTGTAGGTATGTGTATGTGTGTGTAGCTCAGTGTGTGTGTGTGTGTGTGTGTGTGTGTGTGTGTGTATGTATGTCTGTCTCTATGTGTGTACCTGTGTGTGTGTAGCTATGTGTGTGTCGCTGTGTGTATGTGGCTCTGTGTAGATAGCTTTTATTGTAGGTGGCTCTATATGTGGATGCCTCTGTCTGTGTGAGTATGGCTCTGTGTAGGTAGCTCTATGTGAATGCTCTATGTAGGTAGCTTTGTGTGGGTAGCTCTGTGTTGATGTAAATGCAATAAGTAATGCATTTGCAAACAATAAACATATTAGCATTGTAAAATGACAATGCCATTTCTTTAATGATTAAGCTATTGCCAATGTAAATTACAAGGCCATTTATTAATAACTAGCAGCCCGCCCCAGCGCTGCCTGGGGCAGAAAGGGGCTGGGGGCAGTACACCAGCTCCCGCCCGACCCCCTCCTGTCCCAACTCCCTCCCGTCCCGACTCCCTCCCGCCCCTACTCCTCCCACCTGTCCCTCCCGCCTGTCCCTCTGTGCACACCCGCTCCCACCCCCTACCACCTCCCGCCTCGATTTCAATGAGCATTTACTTTACCTGAGCTGCCGCTCCTTCCCGCGATCTTCTCTTCACCGCCGCTCATCTTCGCCATGACGCGCCCGCGCTCCTCACTTCACCGCAGCTCCATATCTCTCCTCCTCGTCATCACGCACGTCCTCATCACGCACGTCGCGGCCAGCGCTACGTCGCGGCCAGAGCAGCTTCGTGGCCAGAGCAGCGTCGCGGCCGGCGCTACTTCCAGGGCACTACTTTTTTTCAAAAGTTATATTTTTAAATGTACGTTTTTTTTTTTTTATAGCCTATGTCCATCTGCACACCCTGACAATTTCTACAATGTATCGGGTGTGTGGATTGGCGCTGTGGTTCCCGAGTTTACCTGGCTCAAAGGTGCGTGTTCTCTCTTTATATTAGTAGTATAGATAAAAAAAAAGCAATGCCAATAGCTCTACCTTTAATAATGCCGAGACCATTGCATTGTAAATGCTTGTTTTTTGTCTCTACCCCGGAATCACAAAACTTAAACTGACTACAGACTTGATTCCTTGGTAGGCGCCTTTCTCATTTTTAAAACTGTATGGCTTCACTTATTTTTCAGTATGTTTAGCTGAATGATTACTTTAGGAATGCCTCCATTCTGCTGCTTTTACTCTGACACTGAATAGCTGGAATTATGTCCATACATACACCACCTTCATGTATGGAACCACTAAGCATGACTACTTGCATTTGAATTCTTGACGCTATTTCTTTTGCATACAACACTCTCTCTTCCTTTTTATGCCTTCTCAAGAATTATGTGAGAACACAGGTGGGCTCACCTGTTGAACATAGATGATTTCATTTGATTCAAATGTGTTATGTGTCAATACCAGTTTCTTCAGTTTTTTGCTTTAATTCCAATTGCATAATATTATACCGATCAGGTATTGCATGTTAATTGAATCATCTTCTATGCACAGTTAATTAACCTTACATTGTTTTATCTTCAATTTTGACTTTCCGTGTCTACAAAAAAATTTTTTTTTTTAAAGTATGTTTAAATGTTTTACATCATTACACTTTAATCGAATATGTCACCTTCCCTTCCTTTTCCCTTTGGCCGTCTTTCTTCTTTATTTCTCCTTCTCTCCCCTACTCTGGCTTTTTCTATATTTAATCTCTCCTTCTTTCCCCCTCTGATTATCTCCATTCTGCCGTTTTTTCCTGCTTCCCCACTATCTCTTCACATTTACTCTCTTCCCTTCCTTGTCTTATCCTTGGCCTTTGTCTCTCTGTCCTACGCGTTGACATTATTTTCTCCACTACGGCGTTTGACTTTCTTACATTAACACCCTATCAGCCTTGAAAAAGCCCATGGCCAATAGGCCACCAGGGCGAAACACGTGTTGGATGTTCTTCTTTCGCATATGCAACAACAAAAAAACCCACTAAAGAACGCTTTAAATTTCTTTTTGGACCACCTTTGAGAGACCGTGAGGGCACAATCCTCCATCTTTCTCTATACTTACCTCTACAATTGCTCTTGGATGAAGCAGTTCGCGAGGAATGTGCCACAACACAATTGGGCCCTGACAATTGTAGCACCTAAGCCCAGAGACTTCCACCCATACAGTTAGCCGACTCCTGCAGCCGCAACCTGAGGGGTTCCCCCTGACCAGAGCTGGTAGGAAGATCCGACGCCTAAAGACACACCTGCACCCAGTGCCCCACGGGCTTCAGTGGCCCAACCAACAGTGTTCAGGCATCCCACAAGACCCCAACTTACCTCCCCTTCCGGTGCTCACCTTAAGGAAACCTCCTTGCCCAAGCCTTTCTTCCAAACCGGAGATCTCCATTGCAAAACACAGGGCTCCCGACGTCTCCTTGGCACTCTGCATCGGCCACCTCTGTGCCTCTGGTGGTGCAGCTCCTGTACTGATCTTTGGCCCCTGCAGTGCTGGTCCTAACCCCAGGAGTTTTGCTCCCTCAACTGACTGGCCTGCTCATAAGCAGCGTCCAACCGATGACTCCCAAGCCCTATTGGCCAACATTGGTCCTCTACACTCTGCACCCGGCTGCCCTAGTGGAGCTGGTAGTGCCTAACTGAACCTTGTGGAACCTAGGTTATAAACCCCAAAAGCTATCCTGGCAGGTTGTTTATTTATCTGCAAACCGATATTCTTCTTTTCT
Organism: Lissotriton vulgaris; assembly: GCF_964263255.1. Taxonomy (NCBI): domain Eukaryota; kingdom Metazoa; phylum Chordata; class Amphibia; order Caudata; family Salamandridae; genus Lissotriton; species Lissotriton vulgaris. The sequence goes on along the minus strand of NC_141691.1, from coordinate 390,586,663 downwards.
CCCATAGGAAACAATGTTATTGTCTTCCTCCCAAAAATTTTTTAAGTGTCAACCTGTTTTGTATGAAACAAAAGTAACTGCGCTTCAAACGAAAAATTGTCCTACTTACCTTTGTACTGTAGGATCCATGATGTGATATCTTGGGATATATCTCAAAGTAGCCAATTTAACTAAAATGTAATCGACAATTAATCAAAAGTAATTTTAATGTATTTCAAACTGTTTTGAAAGCAAATACAAATCTGTAACGATTCCAATTCCATTCACAATTGCATCTCTGTGTGCTGCCTTGCATTTGAAAGTGTATTTTATTAACTTGTGCGAACAGACCCTCCTAATAAGCCTAACTGCTCGACCACACTACCACAAATAGTGCTGTTAGTGTTTGTATAATTTAGCAATTATATACCTCTGGGGATCCACTGGACTATGTGCACACTGTACCTTCATTTGGTATAGTATATGCAGAGCCAGCTTCCTACATTACCTACCCAGTCTATTCAGCAGGACACATGCTCAACCCCATCTTCCCCGCAAGCAATAACATCTCCTTTAGCCATACCTTCGAACTACAGTGGACCGACCACTGCTGCATCCATTTTTCTTTCACCCAACCCAGCCTACACCAGCACACCCACCGCTACCCACACAGAAGCTGGAACAAGGTCATCAAAGACCAGCTCACCACCACCCTCAGCAAAACCCTACCACCAACATCCACGGACAGCAACGCTTCTACTCGCAACATCCACCTATTGATATCCAATTGCAACCACACACTGGCCCCCCTCAGGATACCCTCAAGCAAGCAAACCTTAAAAAGGCCAGCTGGTTCTCTCATGCCCTCCAAGTGTCCAGGCACACATGCAGTCAGCTCAAGAAAAGATGGATAAGCAGCAAGGCCCCGGCAGACCACGCTGCCTTCAAAACTAAAGTCACCCAACACGACCATCTCATCCAAACAACTTCCATAAAGGATTGCATCCACGCCACAACAGCAAGCAACGCCTCACCATGGTCAAAGAATTCACCAAACCTGGCCAGGAGATAGCAGACACCCCCCCCCCCCTCCCAAGACCTCTGCGACAACCTCGCCACCTTTTACCACCGCAAGATCAAGGCAATCTACGACCGCTTCACAAACGAAGATCCACTGACCTCACATGCAACCACCACACAATGCCGCAGACCCCAGCAGAACCGGCTCCCCTGGTCCTTCATCATCAGATAATAAAGAGTATCCACTCCAGATCCCTGCCCCACCACATCTTAAACAGCCTCCATCGCACCCGAACTCTGCTGCACAATCAACTGCTCCATCAAATCCTCCACCTTCCCTGAAGACTGGAAACATGCAGAGATCAACCCCCTGCTGAAGAAACCCTCTGCCGACCTGCCAGACCTCAAGAACTACAGACCCATTTCCCTGCTCCCTTTCACAGCCAAAGTCATCAAGAAGGTCACCATCGCCCAACTCTCTGAGTTCATCACAATGAACAACATCCTGGACCACTCCCAATCTAAATTCAGAAGCCACCAAAGCACCAAAACCACTTTCTTCGCCGCCACAGATGACTTCGGCATCATCCTTGTCAGAGGCGAGAACGCATCGCTCATTCTCCTGGACCTCTTTGCTGGCTTTGACACTGTCTCCCAATACACCCTCTGCACTAAACTTCACATTGCTGGCATCCACAACAAAGCCCTTGACTGGACCTGCTCATTCCTCACGGGCCAAACACAGATTCCGATTTTCATCTTTTCTCTCAAACCCACAGAAATCAGCTGTGTAGTACCACACAGCTCTTACCTGAGTCCCACCCTTTTCAACATCTACATGGCTCCACTTGCAACCATCGTCAGAAACCACCGACTCAACATAGTCTCCTACGCAGATGGCACCCAGCTGATTTCATGTCAAGACCGAAGGCTAGCATTATGCATATATCTTTTATTACCAGCTCCTTGCAGCATTTTAAAGTAAAAATCACCAACACCAAAATTCTAGAGTGTCCCTTAAGCCTATATAAACTCAATCACAGCAGCCATCTACCTCTTTTATCTGTTGCTCTTTGACAGACAAGTATTGTTATTATGGTTTTCTTCAGTAATTTAAGTACCCGAATTTATACTTACAGTTGTCTAATTTGGTAAATAAGTATGATTTCTAGCATTTTCTATGTGTTATTTCTATGTTTCCTTTGTTAATTGTAATTATAAATTGAGGTTCAAAATTGTTCATGATATGTTTGTAAATGCTTCCCCAGTTTATGGGCTTTTATTGCTTAGCGGCTTATTTTAACGTTCGCTTTGTATTCTGAGGTTAGTAGGGTTAATAGTAAGTAATTTAGGTACCGTTACCGCGGGGCGCGAGCTACCGCTTTGGGCTCGAGCTAGTCAGCTGTAACAGTAAAAAGAGACCGACCTGGGTTGGACGAGGGATCACGTTTTCTATGACTGGCTCCTCGGGAATAGTTTTGTTCCATGGAACCGTTCGTAATCAGAGCGCAGCGTTGTCATGCTTTCGTGAGTGGCGACGTACCGTAGCAGCTATTTTGGTTAAGTTTGGCCTTTTATTAGTAGAATTGGTATGAAGTGAGGATTGCCATATTTAATAAGGAAATGACAATCGATAATTCTGACCAACTGTCAAACAGCTGATTCTGGTATTTTTGACAGTCGGCAGTATTGGCGGCTTGGCGATTGTGAGGGAAAAGTGTTACTATTATAAAAAAAATTAAAAACAAGGATTATAAGGTGAAAGAATTTAAAGGTTTGTTCATTTGGTGAGTGACAAGCAGTTATTATTAAAAAGAAATAGAGGATAATGGAAGTGAGTGAGAGAGGTGAAACCTTAGGTGTTCTGGATACACATTTGAGGAAATTGGTGCAAGAGGAAGTTAGGACTTCTGTAAAGAGGCTTTAAAAACCTTATAATGAGAAAAAGAAGGGCAGTAGAATGTTCAGAGTATGAATGCTGGTCAGTAGAGGAGGGTGAGGTAGGTAAAGAAAAAGGATTTGGAAGAGAAGGAAGAAAACTGTGAATATTGAGATTGGTGTCAGATTTCTATTGATAAAGGTGTGCCATGCACCACAAATTAGGAAGGTGTCTAACACTGCCCGAAAGATGGTGTCCTTAGCAGCACAAATGAGAGTGAAAATGTGCATGAAGGTGAAAACACTCAGGATTGTGTAGATGATGATGATGATGATGAATTCATATTGAAGGACTACTTTGATGGTTGGGATATGTATATGGACAAGGTGGAGAAGGAAATGAAATAAAATGGGATCTTTAAAGATCCTCAAGGTGGATATATTCAGTCCTGAGATAAGACATCCCAAAAGTGCGGGTTGGTGGCCACTTCCTCATGTGGCAGACTTTTTAAAACTATGGGTAAGAAGACTTTTAGAGACGAAGGCCAGGGCTGTGATGAGTGAGGAGTGCTCTCTGCCAGTGGTTGAGAACAAAACGTGTATGACACATGATTAGGATCCTGATTTAATCAGTTTCCTGTTTAAAATAGGTCATGAGCCAAGGAAAGGATTAGTGAAGGCACTAAAGTAGTGTCAAGATCGCTTGTTGGATATTTTGGGACCATTTTTCAGCATTCTGGACATGGCTGAGGAAGCGAGACGGAAAGGTGTTCAAGTGGACAATGAGTTGCTCTGTGGATGGTTGCAGAGGGCAGTTTGCTTCCTCTGGAATGCAAATGCTGCATTAACAGGTGGGAGACACAAAGTAGTTTTAATGATGATAAGTTCCAAACTGGGAGATTTCGCCAAAAAGAGCCTTCTGAGGACCCAATGGGTTATTTATTTAGGGAAGGATTGGTGATGGCAGTCGGAAAGTATGTATCTACCTTCACCAGTCTAGCAAGGCCCAGTCCTCTTTAAAAAGGGTGTTTGGAAGTGGTATTTTTTGATCGGGTGTGGACAAGGGCCTGTTTCTCTGGACATTCATTCACAAGGGCACAGTATCAGTTCCAGGGACGTGGGACATTCAGAGGTTTTCATTCCACGGCGGGGTTTTATCCCGAGACAGGAAGAACAGGCAGGATACACCAATTAAGAGGAAGAGCACGGTTTGCTCAAGGATTTTAAGGTAAGTATGAGAATTACTTTTAGTTCTATCCCAAAAGAAGTAGGGGGAATGTTAAGGTGGTTTATAAACAATTGGGAGGTGCAAACAAATGGGCAGTGGGTTCTTCTCACAATTCAAGGTTATGTTTTGGAGTTCGGAAAGGAACCAATACAACTAAGAGAGCGAAGGCAGTTAGTATTTCAACAGGAATTACAGGTTTTAGTAGAAAAAGGAAGTGAAGGATATGTTGCCAAAAGGAGATAGAGAGAGAGTATCCGAGGAAGATCAAGGGTTGGTAAGTACAATTATTTTGGTCATGAAGCAGGATAAATGTGGGAGGTCAGTGATACATTTAAGAGGATTGAATCAATTTCTTATTTACAGGCATTTCAAGATGGACGGAATCCATCTATTGGGGGATATTTTGCAAGAGAACGATTGGTTAGTGAAATTGAACCTAAAGTATGCATATTTTACAATTGCTATAACAGAAGAGAGTTGCGGGTTTCATCAGTTCAGGTGGTTTGAAGTTCTCTATCAGTTATCATGCCTTCCATTTGGGTTTGTGTGGTCACTGAGGTGCTTTACAAAGGTACTGAGACCAGTGGGCAAGTTCCTCAGGGAGAGAGGTATAAGAATGACCATGTATCTGGATGATTTTTATTAATGTCTCAGAATCGGAAGGAATTGGAAAAGCCACTGCTTGTAACTATAGATCTTTTGGAAGGACTGGGGTTTCTGATCAACTAAGAAAAGTATGTACTAATACCCAGTCAATGTTTGCAATTTTTGGTGAACACGAAGGAAAGACTCTGAGTTTGCCAGAAAAAAGGTAGTAAAAATGAAATCGGAAGTAAAAGGTTTGTTGAAGAAAGATGATGTTACTTTGAGGGTATTGGTGAAAGTGATTGGCTTGTTTTCTTCTATTCAGGCGGTTTTCCCTGGTCTGCTTCATTACAGAGCTTTACAAAGATTAAAGAAAGAAGATTTGAGGAAATGTTTGTGGTATTTAGATCAGTTTTCTCTATCAGAGGACGCTTGAGAGAAGTTAGCATGGTGGTTGGACAATTTGGAGGCTTGAAATGGCTTTGCAATTTTTGGTGTTTGCCTGGATTTTGTGATAGAAACAGATGCAAGCCTCTTTTGTTGAGGTGCGTGTTTGGAAGATAAGGAGACTTGTGGGAGAAGGTCTTGGTGGAGAATTCGGAACACATAAATGGTTTGGAGATGAGTGCAGGTCTGTATGCTTTGCAAACTTTTAGGAAAAAGCTAAGGATCTTAAATGTTTTATTGAAAATGGACAATGTTTCAGGGGTTTGGTATATAAACTGCTTGGGAGGAAGCAGATCAAAGAGTTTGACTCAGATTGCGAAGATGATTTAGAGTTATTGTAATGAGCAGAAAATAGGGTTCCAGGCAGAATATTTTCTGGAACAGGACAATTTTGTGGAAGATTGAAATTCAAGATATCGCAGGGATTTCTGCAACTGGAAGTTAAATGTATCATTTTTTCAGAGAAGATTTCAGTTTTGGGGACCTCTAGAGGTGGATTTGTTTGCATCAAGACTATAGCTCCTTATATATAGTTATTTCAGTTGGACACCGGATCCATTAGCAGAGGAGGTGGATGTGTTAAAGCAAGATTGGAGGAAGATTCAGGGGTTTGTATTTCCTTCATTTGCAATTATACTGAGGATATTGTTGATGGTGAGGAGACAGAGATGTCAAATAATTCTTGTGACGCCTTTTTGGTTAGGATAAGCTTGGTTTACCTTTTTAGTTCCAGAATCTGAGGACGTTCTATTAGGGGCAGAAGGAGTTTTACACGCTTTGGTCAAGGAAGGTACAATAAGCCTTCTTGTTTCAGGGGAGGAGTGCAGTTTGCAAGACTTTCACAGCAGGCTCAGGAATTACTCAGAGAACCTTGAGCAACAGGTACAAGAAAGAGATATGTTGGTGCATGGAAAAAATGGCGTTGGATCATGTGAAAGAATCTGCCATAGAGTTATCAAATTTGTTATCAGCTTTATTGCAGAAAGGTCTAAGATACAGAACTATAAATTGCTATGGGTCTGCAGTTGCAGCCGGTCATGGTTTGATCAGAGGTTGCTCCAGGGGTAGAAAGCCTCTAGTTTTTAGAGTAATGAAGGGTAATAAGTTGCAGAGACCACCTAGACCCAGGTACAGTTCTATGTGAGATGCGAGTTTACTTCTCCGTTTACGTTGAAGGTAGGCCTATGTATAGGTTTTTAAGTTTTAAGCCATTGTCACTTCAATCTCCTCATCTACACAAAGAAATGTCTCCTTGACAACTTTTCCTCTAGTTGGTGAATCGGATCTCCCATCCCTCATCAGCCACATAAAGTCTGGATCTCCTGACGACTTCCTACCAGCAAAAATGATGGTCCCCCTGAGTACTCTTCTTGGACCACAAATCCAAGATATTATTAACCACTCTCTCAGGGAAGGAAACGTACCCGGGGAATGGAAAAAAGCGGTGGTGAACCCTATCCGGAAGAACGCTGCGCTTCCATGGACGGACCTCTCCAACCTCCGACCCATCTCCCTCCTGCCATACCTTAGCAAAATGACCGAGAGGCATGTGAATACCCATTTGTCAAATTACATCGAGGCAGCGGAGGGCCTGGAACATTCTCAATTTGGTTTCAGGCCCAATCACAGCACCGAGTCGGCCCTCATCTCAGTGACTGATAACATCAGGATGTCACTGGACGTGGGGGGGATCAACGATTCTGGTGCTGTTAGATTTATCCACTGCCTTCGACACAGTGTCACATGAAATACTTCTCGGTCGTTTGAGGGAGGTGGGCATAGGAGGCACAGCTCTGTCCTGGCTTGAAAGCATTCTTTCGGGTTGTCTACAAGGAGTCAAGTTGGGCTCCCATAATTCCACTCTAAGGGAGCTCACCAAGGGAGTGCCACAGGGCTCATGTCTAAGCCCCACGCTTTTTAACGTGTACGTGGCCCCCTTGGCGGACATTGTAAGAAAATACGGGTTCACCCCGGTGTCGTACGCTGACGACACCCAACTCCTATTCCCCTTCCAGACCCTCACGCCCGCAATTCAAAAATCTTTTGCAGATGTGATGAGAGCATTGTCAGATTGGATGGCATGAAATTGCCTCCAATGTAATGTGACCAAGACGGAAGTAATGTTGTTTGGTGGGGCTACTCTCCTATGGTCCCCAGATTGGTGGCCCTTGGAGTTGGGACCTGTCCCCAGCCCGAAACAAGTTGTCAAAAATCTTGGAGTACGTCTGGATCAAACACTCCTGCTCAAAGAACATATCAATCAAGTTACAGGAGCATGTTTCCGCGTTATCTGGATGTTACGGCGAGTCTTTCCATTCTTGCCCGATAACTATAGGAAAACATTAGTCCAGATGTTAGTAATTAGTAGGATGGACTACTGCAATGGTTTGCTTATTGCAGCCAATGAGGAACAACTAAAAAAATTGCAAGTGGTCCAGAATACTGCGGCGAGGCTGGTCCTCAATGCTCAACCCAGAACCCCCTCTCGTCCTCTTCTACACCAGCTTCACTGGCTGCCAATAAGGCAATGTATAGAATTTAAGACATGTTGTACAATACATAAATGCCTGTTTGACTCGGGACCCAGATATTTGAAGGAAAAATTTGTACCATACACTCCAGGACGTCCTTTACGTTCTAGCAGTCACCAATTACTTCAGGTCCCAAGATTTAGAAGAACCAGACAAGGTGGCCGTGCCCTTTCCTATAAAGGCCCAGTTTTATGGAATTCACTTCCCCCCACACTGAAGCAAGTTACCAATCTGGAATCCTTCAGGAAAAATCTTAAAACTTATCTATTCACTCTGTCTTAAGAAACACTTGCTAACAGTACATGATCATGTTTGAGCCTTTCCATTAGGAGCGCAAGCGCAGAGATATCCCTGCCGGGATAAATTCAGGCGCTATACAAGAATATAAATAAATAAATAAAATAAATGCGGAATCTGATATACCGCAAGATCTCAGTCTGGCTAGCAAGATCTTATGTGAAATCAAATCAAACGCTGCTGACAAGTCTAAAAGGGTTAAGACTGTTTGAGAGAGTATGAGAATAGAATGGAAGAATTCAGAAGGGATGGAGATAACCAGTTGTTACTTTCTTATGTGAAACCTTACAGGCCAGGTACTTTTTACAATGATTGCCTGTTGAGTAAGGCTTGTATGTTTGAAGCGGGTATTGATTTGCTGGAGTATGGAGCTCATTCAGTGAGAGGAGCTATGGCGAGTAAGGTTTTCACATAAGGTGAATGTTTGGAGGAGATTTTGCATGCAGCCGATTGGTCAAATGCTGATGTGTTTGCAAGGTATTATGTAAAACCTATGAAACATGTCTCCGCTGTGGTACTAACACAGCTTCGAACATGCATAATGCTAGCCTCCGGTCTTGACATGAAACGTAGATTTTCCAAGTAGGGGAAGAGAGAATCTGGATTTCATTAAAGACATGGAGACTAGCATTATAGTAGATGATGGACAGGTAAAGAGCGCTTACCTGTCTGAAAAATGTTAATAAAATATGTTGAAATCAAAAAAAAAAAAGAATGCATTTGTTAGGAAATAAGAATTTGTAAGATGTGTCATTACAGGATCATTGCATATTTTCAATTATATTTGTTTGTTTTCAGATACCCAATAAAGGAGGAGACGAGGAATATAATTATCTCTTGGATGACCTAAATGTTTTGAGTTATGGGACCAGAGCAGTTTAAAAAAAGAAAGGTGGCTGCTGTGATGGAGTTTATATAGGCTTAGGGGACAATCTAAGTTCTGGAATTTTGGTGTTGGTGATGTTTACTTTGAAATGCTGCAAGAAGCTGGCAATAAAAGATATATGCATAATGCTAGCCTCCGTGTCTTTAATGAAATCCAGATTTTCTCTTCACCTACTTGGAGAATCTACATTCTCTCCCTCACTTATTAACCCACAACTGCTAAGAACACCTTCCACAGCAGAACGAAGGCAGTAGCCTCCTGGATGAAGGACAGATGCCTCAAGCTCAACTCAGACAAGACAGAAGTCCTCATCCTGGGCCCCACCCCCTCCGTCTGGGACAATTCTTGGTGGCCCCTAGCGCTCGGAAACGCTGCACACCCACGGACCATACACAAAATCTTGGCGTCATCCTGGACTCCTCGATCTCAATGAACCACTAGATCAACACCGTCTCATTCTCCTGCTTTTAAACACTTCACCTGCTCCAGAAAGTTTTCAAGTGGAATTCCACTGAGTCCAGGGCAACGGTCACTCATGCATTCGTCAGCAGCAGACTCCACTGTGGCAACACACTCTGTGCCACGCAAAATCTCCAGAAGAAGTTGCAAAACATCAAAAATGCACCCGCCAGGCTCATCCTGAACATCCCCACGCAGCCAAATCACTGGCCACCTAAGAGACCTCCACTGACTCCCAGTCCACATAAGGATCACCTGCAATCTCCTTCCACACGCCTATAAGGCCCTCCACAATGCCGAAGCCGCATACCTCAACCACCGCCTCTCCTTCTACACTCCTACCAGACATCTCCGCTCCCGCCATCAGTCCCTGGCGACCAACCAACAGATCCACAGGACCACTGCTGGAGGAAGATCCCTCTCTTCAAAGACCTGGAACCCCCTACCTCTGCATCTCAGGCAATCTCCAACTATGCCTCAATTTAGGAAGGACCTCTGGACTTGGCTCTTCCACAGAACAGCAGAATGCCCACTATCCCCCTCAGCACCTTGAGACTCTTTCTGGTGAGTAGTTGTGCTTTACAAGAACACTGATTGATTGATTGAGTCCCCCTCCTCTATGAATGGGTAGATCAAGCCTGACATAGTGTAACCCAGAGGGGTGGGCGCCACTAAATCGGGTGCTGAGATTTCCCTATCCTGGTTTTGATAATAAACATTCTATGTCCTGGGTTTGGGTCAACTCACCTATTTCGATAATATGTTTAACAATGTAGTATGTATTAATCTGAGCACAAGAAGAATCCTCCTGGGCGTAAGTTCTCCTAACCTTGTATCATTCATTACATATTAAAGTAGGCACTCCATGATCCAAGGTTAGCACAATGTCTCAATTGTAGTGAGCACAACAGTGCATTGATGTGTTTACTGGGTTGATGGTGTCACAAACCTCCTTCCCATCTTTATGATGCCAATTCATTTGATCAGAATGAGAATGTTGATAACGCCTACCCTCTATGATCAAGCGGGCAGCGTTCCTTGCCCCTGGCACTTTCCCGGCATGGACGAGCGCATACAGGCTTGCCTTTGGTGTGCCTTTAGTGCACTAGCGGCACGCCCGCTACACACGTTTGTGCATCGGTTTGCTTTTTATGTGAAGGAAGACACATCGCTAGAGTGCTGAGCTTCTTCTCTGCAGCAATAGCAAAAATGACAGTTGGGAGAGGAAAGCAATCCTCCAATGAGGTGAAAAGGACAAGTTTTAGCGCAGAATCTAACAGACTTTGCGAGAGATGTCCAAAGATAACGTTTAATTTATTAAAAATAGAAGCATATTGATTTCAAGTTCCAAAGATAAAATGTCCCCTATACAAATAATAAAATCTGTAAAATCACCCCTCAAACACAATTCAGACAAAGGAAGCAATTTAGATAAAATGTGCATTAGAATTAAATTAAGTGCAATCAATATGCCATACTTCTTGGCCCCCCGCCTGCACTCCACTTGCAGAACTGGTGTCTGGGTTTGCTTTGCGCTACCCAGAGAGTTCTCGGGCTGGATCTACGCTCGCCCAACTGAAAGAATGTTACGATGACATGCACATCATCTTTGGGCCACTGAACCCCTTTATCGCACATTCGAGTCCCGAGGATCCACAAAATCCAATCCAGTTGGTGGTGTCCTATATTTGGAGGACATGGTTTTACATCAAACTACATTGCGAGATGCCATGTCTGCAGAAACTGTGGAGCATGTCCTTCAATTATAGGACACTATCAACTGGATTGGAAACTTAACTTAAAATTGTGGATATTATATTATTATTCAATATGTTGCTGAATTACTGATTGGATAAAACAATTACTGAATTTCACTTCTTGAGTGAGAGCCCTGAAGAAGTCAGTGAGGACAAAACGCGTTGGCTATGGTTCTTAATGGAATGTGAAAAGAAGAAAATGAATAAAGGATTCCAAATCAAATATGTTTAACAGATATTATGTATTAAAATAAATGTACACTGGATGTGTTACATTTCTGAAGTCACTTTGTTTGAACTCCTATCTAATATAGATACATAATGTAGGTATTTTAGGGTTCTGAACCATTGCAGACTGATTTGAAAACAGTGAGATTTTTCCTATTGAAAGTTGAGGGGGGGTGAAATTCCGTTTGTGCCCCAAAGCAAGTTTCTAATTTTCTCCACTGCTGGGGTAAGTGGGGTTGTTTATTACCCCAATCCCCCTATTGTTAAATAAGTTCCAGAGACCTCCCTGCAACTGTCCAGATGACCTGCTACACTGGAACTCCTACTGTGGCCCTGCTGGCCACTGCTGCAGTGAGTTCCTGATCTCCAAAAGATGCCTCATCAGGTCCTTGATCCTTGTTGGGCATCAATTGAGCTCCTCCTATGAAGAAAGAAAAAAGTCCTGGGCTCTTCTCGACCACAATCGGACCCATTCACACAGAGATCTTGTAGCCCGCAACGAAAGTCATAGCAAAGTTCCAATAAACCTGACTCTTCACTCTACAGTGACCACCAGCGATAACCAGCAAAGTGAGATCTGCACTCGTGTGAGAAAAACTACAGCCTGCAGTGATTGTCAACACGAACCTCCAGCAATGACCACATGCGATGTAAACCGGATCTTCGTGCTACAGCAACAACTGCCAGGCCTGCTCTTCCAACTACAGTGACGACCATCTGTGACACTCTCCTTGAGGCCTCCTGCACCGCAAACTGGACATTTCGCACCGGACTTTGAGAAGGTTTTTCCAAAGGCTTAACTCAGACCCTGTATCTGACCTGCTTTCCATCGCGGTAAACCTGACAAGCTTCTTTTAAAACATAGACCTGGTGCGACAGGAAAAGGGTTAAGCAGTGATTGAACATTTGTTTAGGAAGTAAGGTGCCATCCCAGAGGCAGTTACAGGGTTTATTATCTGCAAACTCGAAGGGCCATAGAGGTTGCAATTTTTGACTCGATCGGATGTGTCAGAGGGAGACTTCCTCACAGATTAGTTTCCATGATCGAGAGGAGCTTAGATAATGTACTGCTTCTAATCTATGCAGGGCCAAATTTAGACTATGCAGGCATATGTGAAGTGGCATGTCTATTATACACCAATGTTACTTCATAAATGAAATCCAAGGGTAGCTTGGGCTTGTCTTAGATGAAGAGTGGAGGGTTGCTGGATTCATATGATTTGGTCATGCAAAGTATTGTGGAATTATTTGCTAACGGATTTAACAGATTTGTATAATTGTTTACCTGAAATGAAAATGCTGAAGCATTGGCAATCCTTATGGATGGATAAAGGCATCTTGGGTTAACTTCTAAAGATGCTAGGATGGCTTAGTTTATTTGTTATTACAACTCATTTGTAATCAGCCAGCATATCGGTAGAAAGTTATTTGGGCCTAGGTTTCAGGAAGGAGAAAATTGGTGCAAAACTAGCTGGTTCATTGAATAAATGTAACAACTTACGGGGTTGTCTCATTGCACTGGTGAGACAAGAGGAGATGTAGGGTTTGGTTATTAAATGTACTATTTTTGTATTTATGTAGGGAGAGAATCGCATGCATTTTAGTAGGAAATATTTTTTTTTCTCTGTTAGTATTATGAATGATTGTTTTAGTAGTTCATTTCTTTTCTCTATTCGCATTATGAATGAATTTGTCTGGAAATATTTTATAAGAATTTGATTGTGCCACTATTTTGGATGAATTTTTGCTCTTTGTGTTATCTAATATGAACTTGATTGTGCCACAATTTGGGATGAATTTTTGCTTTTTGAATATTCTGAGCCGAATAATAAAAAAAAAGATATATATATATATATATATATATATTTATATATATATATATATATATATATATATATATATATATATATATATATATATATATTTGTGGTAGTAAGCGATCATTATCAACACAAGGTCTTTCTAATAGACCTTATGTCTTCACCAAGGACCATCTTGAGTTGCTTGTTTTTGACTGTAGCCCACATCCAAAACCAGAAGACCTTTATCAATCTCGATGCAGATGACTCACTTATCAAGTTATCAACATCATCACAGGCAATAAAAATCAGTGTTTCCTCCAGTAAAGTCTTGCATTATTTGGAAGCAGTTTTTATATATCTTCAATGCAAAAGTAAGACACTTTTATCTGTCCACCAAAAGGGTTGCAATCTTCTGAATACGACCCATCAGATAGCAAAACAAAACTCATCACTCTGTAGTTCAATGACATCACGCATTTTCCTGGCATAATCGCTCATCAACATGAGGCTCTTACAGCAGTGTTTATAAGACCAGTGATGCCTGCTATCAGACAAATGGGAAAACAAACTCACCATATCCCCCTATACAGCCCAGTCTCTCCTCTGATAGTGCCTACCAGAGAACTTTGTGGGATGAGCTTCCACCAGGACGGTTCATTTCAGACAACTGTGACCAAATCCTCTCATGCCGTTTAATTGTTTGGTAGGGGTGCCTGGAGGTATCACCTGAAGATTCAAGGGACTTGGTCGTCAATGGACATGACATACCATTTCCATCGATAAACTGAGAGAGATTCGCCAGGCCCAAAAAGCTTTCCTTCCCGCTTTCAAGACCAATCCCCTACTTGTTAAGATGGACAATACAATAACCATACATTAACTGAACAAGTTGGGAGATTCAGAGACTTAACTGAGGAGGCTCAAGCCGTCTGGTAATGGTTAATAGCCAGGAACCGTAATCACTGCATTTCATCGTTCATGGATTCAAAATGTTTAAGCAGACTCTGGCTAGCACTATTTAGGAGAACAACAAGTGGGTTCTAAACAATTCCTTCTTTGGCAATTGGGGTTTCCTTCAAATAATTCTCTTCAACTAAGCAGAGAAAAAAATGCTGAGCCTTTGCCTCAAGATTTTACCAGCGAGGTATAAAGAGAAATGCCCTGTGGATCAACTGGTCAGGGATTTTTTTACACTTTTCCATAGATCCTCTGATACTAGCAGTCACAATCAAGAGCCCTTCTTTTCCTTTAAAGAAGGTTTGTGAAAGAGGTTTTTTCTGTCACTTAGTTCTCTAGTGACAATTAAAGCCTACTACATAGAGTGCTAAAGGGTTACTCTTAGACTTAGATTAATACATTTTTTGGCCATTCTGAAAAGGGTGAAAAGAAAATTGATATCTTATATCTATAAAAATTTTAATACAAAAGTTCCATGCTCTTGATTTGAATCGACATTTTTCTGAAGAAGAACCAGAATGATTATTTACATGGAGTTCCCTGCCTTCAAAGCATTATTCTCGACAAAACAAATTGGGATTTCTGCCAAGCCACTGTAAAATTGAGATAAAATTAGTAGTTGTAATTTTCAACTCTGTAGGTCACTGGCTCCAGTAATAACTTTTAACTCACCATGCCCCTGATGTTTATTGACGGAAATACATTAATAGCCTACAGGTGCAGATCTCATTGATGCATCCTTTCCATCAAAAATAAATCTCATACCTGAGCAGTAGGGAGAATGTTGCATATTAATTGTTTCACAAAAGCTTCTGAGCAAGGCAGAGTGTAAAATAGCGTGTGCCGCCATTATGGCGGTCGCACCAGTACCCAGGGTGGGAGGAGGTGGGTGTCGCCGTGCCGTGTGATGATGCGGTGGCCCCACCTCCCCTGAACATCCAACGGGTGGATGGCAGGGACGGTTTGCACGATCGCCATACGTGGGGGTTCGCCGGTTTAGATAGGTCAGCCCTGTGCCCCCGACTTAAAAGTGGGCAGGGGGAGCATTTTAGTGCTTCAGGTTTGCACAATCGCCATACGTGGGGGCCTGCCGGTTTAGACCGGTCGGCCCTGTGTCCCCCCTTTAAAAGTGCTACATAAAGCAAAGTGGTGCCTGGGACACTATTAACGGAGTTAATGGAAAGGGTGAGAAAGTTTAATTATCTACCCTTACAACAAATAAATTGTCTGGAAACACTATTTTGTATTAGTAAAATTTCCCATTTCCACAGAGCGAGCACACCATATGTTGTTCTCTTATTGATTTTTTTATTTAGATTGAAAAGGATTTCAAATTCAATTGGGGCTTGTGTGATTTATAGGCCCACTTCAAACGAACGAACACACACGTATATATAGTTACACATTACTTTTTACATAAACATATATAAAACACACATATATATATATATACATACAAACATAAATCAGAAGGATGTATTCAAACTATAATAGCCCGATTTTTTTATAAACAGAGGATGCTCGCTAAGTGTACAGACTCCGCATTCCTCTCAAAGTAAGCTCCACCAGACCTAACACAAGCAGTATACGTAGTCCATGTCTCCTTAGACTATCTTCAAAACTTTTTACTCCTTGTGAATAATATTTTTTCATTAATTCAAATAATTTGGCTGGGATGTTCTTGAAACAAAATGTCGACGCGTTTCAGCCATCGTCATTCTGGCCTCATCAGGACTAGGGCTAGTCAATATTTCGGTCTAAAGAATCAAGAAAATATATGTATAACTATACATTTAGTCGTAAATGAATCAATATGTTCAAACGGTCAGCGGTCTATATACAAAATTTACATATATACAATTATACACATCTATATATACAATTATACAAATCCAGTTATAACTTAACTAGACATGGTCAGACTGCCAAAAAACACCCAGTGTTTCTTTATAAAACAAAAGTGCACTATTAAATACTACCTTATAGCCCATTCGAACTATGTGTCTAAATAAATCAGAGGACAACACCCTGTGTTGTGTAAGTCAAAAATAAAGATACAGAGTCGCCACCAAAGAGAGAGTCTTAATACATCTGTGGATAAAGTAGTGACAATGACCCATGTGACCAAAATCAATCACTACCTTCAGAGATCAATATATCCTCTCTTAACGTGTCTTCTTACAACAATCCAGTCTGGACAACACTGCATGTAATCGGTACACATACTAAAAAGAAGCCAGGGACACTCATCAAACCTTGGAGTATGTCTCTTTAATCCACTCATGGTGGTAAGAGCACTTAATCTGGGGCTCACCTGTTGCACTTGGCGGTGTAGAATTCCCATAAATTCACTGTATGTCCAAATTTAAACCCGGGGATATAATATCCATTGTTATGAGGGAACCTCTGATTATATTCCGAAGGTCCAAGTATGCCGCCTTTCTAAAAAACCAGGGAACAAGAGAAAGGAAGGGTCGGTAATCTGTAGGCTCGCTTGGACATACGATTGATTACAAGAATGGCAAGCGCTACTGCCACTTCCCTCCAAAACGTATGTGGTAAAATAGAATAACCCAGGATATGGCCACTTACTCGATAGGTTTGGTGCAACGCCAAATGTGGAAGCACTCGTTCTGTCAGCCGTATCAGAAATATACTGGACTGTCGATCAAGTGACACGGAGGTCACATGTCATTTCAGAACACAGAGAGAGGACTGTTATTCTCCGTGTTAAAATATAGGAGGACTACCTGATAGAAAACACTTAAAAGGGACTCTTTATGTAGCGCGCTCCCCCGTTCTCACTCATTACATAGTGGATGTAAGTGAGGCTCATTCGGGATGGTGAAAAAGGAGAGAGTGCACGTTCTATTATTATTCGAAACCTGTGAAAGGAACACCTCAAGAAATACAAATAATATGAATAAAATAATGAAAAACGTGCCAGATTAATAAAGAAATGATAAAAAGATAATAAAAATAAATCTATATGACCAGTCTGCCATTCTTTACAATCGTGTTGCTACAATGTATCAATGCATTAACAGGGAGTCACAATAGATTCATACAATACAACAAAAGCATCCAAAATTACATTAAAGGAACTGTATCAACCGACCAGAAACTGCCTCTTTTATAGCAAGGGGAATTTTTCAAATTAGAGCCCAGATTTCATCTCTATCATTTAAACCCATGCTAGCTGTCTTGTATTTCTCGATGAATCTTGCTTCCAACCCGTCTAATTTAGACTTAATTTCTTCCTGTTTAGTTTTTTCCAATACATATAGGACTGTCCATAGTATGTCACTTTCTGTATGTTGAAGACATTCATAATGGTGCACTAAAGGGGCTCCCTGCACTTTGCATTTGATCCTCTATTTGTGTTGGAGGATACGTTTCTTTACACCTTGAGTCGTCTGTCCGATATAGAATTTATTGCATGGACATTTGATACAGTATATAGTGTTCTTTGTGTTGCAATTAGAAAAACTTTTTAGATGGTGTTTGTATCCATTAATTTCAAGTACCTTGGTGTCTGTTGTTAAATTACACGCTACACAATTTTGACACCTAAAATGTCCTTTAATCGTAGGTAAATTCAGGAGTCTTCGTAAATCTTGTGGGGGAGACTCTACTTTTCTTGTGGCTCTTACCAAGACTTGTCTGATGTTTTTAACTTTTTTAAAAGCAAACAGGGTTTTTTTTTATCCCTAGATGTTCAATAAGTTTCCAATGCTTTTGGATGACTTTTTTAACTTTATTCACTTTAGGATCATATGTGAGTACACATGTAAGGGGAGTCTCCTTTTCTTTTATTCGTGGAACCAACAGGGCTTCTCTTGGGGTAAACCAAGCCCTTTTAAGGGCGACCTTGACTAACCGTTTGGGTTAGCCTCTGGCTATCAATTTGTTCTTCAGAACCTCTGCGTTTTTAAAGTATTCATCTTTTTGGCTGCAATTTCTCCTAATACGGAGAAATTGCCTGTATGGCAAGTTCTTTTTAAAGTTACGGGGGTGACAGCTTGTAAAATGTAGTAGTGTATTGCGGTCTGTACTTTTAGTGTATAAGCCCACTTCTAGGTGGCCGTCCTCACTAAGGATATTGACATCCAGGAAGTTTAATTTCTGTTGATTATTGGACATGGTAAAGTTCAATTCCTGCGTTCTCGAATTCAACCAATTGTGGAATTCTTGTAATAGTGTCCCATTCCCGTGACAAATCATGAAAATATCGTCAATATAGCGACACCAAAAATTTACCTCGTTCTTAAAAGGTTTGGTGTCGCTATATACCCACTTCTTTTCAAATTCTGCCATGACTAAATTAGTAATTTCGGGTGAAAAACTACACCCCATGGCCACGCCAGAGATTTGTAAGTATAGCTGGCCTTTAAAATTGAAAAAATTGTTTTTTAAACATATCGTAGCCAATGACACTAAGAAGTCTGTGGGCACTTGATGAGGTCGTTCCCTCTGATCTAGTACATATCATCACCGCTATAGCCTCATCTTGAGGGATATTCGTATATAGTGATTCGATATCGAATGTCACAAATATTTGGTTGTCACTATTGAAAGGTCGCTCTTCAAATTTGGTTATGAAATCCATGGTGTCTCTTATATATGATTGGGTTTCTTTAACTAAAGGAATAAGAAAAAAATCAATATATTTTGCCACAGGTTCTAACATCGAGCCACAGGCCGACACAATAGGCCTTCCGGGGGGTTCAGTTGTGGATTCATGCACTTTTGGCAAAACATATATATTTGGTATTTTATTCTGTTCTGTGTTAAGGTAATCAAATTCTTTTTGGCATAACCATCCTTGTTCTAAACCATCCCTAGTTATGTTCAGGATTGTTTCTTTCAACTTTTTTGTAGGGTCTTCATCTAGTTTTCTGTAATGTATTCCGTTGGCTAGTTGTCTATTGACCTCTTCATCATATTTATCAATATCCCAAAGGACAATTCCTCCACCCTTGTCCGCTGGTTTAACGACCAGGGACGGATTGTTAGAAAGATTTTTGAGGGCTATCCTTTCAGCCTTATTACAATTAGAATTGTAGTAAATTTTCTTAGATTGTAAAAGTGGGCAGGGGAAGCTGGAACAGTCTCTTGTTTCTCTTGCTCTCCCCAGAATGGCACTCGGGCCTTCGGCGGCCCGTAATTTCTTTTCCCCACCCACCATCCCCTAAGGCAGGCAGTTCGAATGGTGTTACAGTAATTGTGTTTTGCATCATTTTCCTAAAATGTAATTGCAGGTGTTCTCTGGTGATATGTTCAACTAAAATTTGTGATGATCTTGGTAAATTGGTAATGAAAGTGTAATTAGATGTTGATTTTCAGTTGCAGGTAATTTGTAATACAAAGTGCATTTGTTGTTTGGTAATGTGTAATAAAGTGTTGATATAATGTTGATAATATGTAATAAAAGTGTCAGTAAAATGTTTGGTTAATTTTAACGGAATAAAAGTATGGGTTTTATTGCCGGAATATTGTCGTATTTTAGTAGTGTGTCCCTGGTCAGCGGCAAGGTCATGATTGGTAAGCATAGTCTTCGGTCCTTAGCGGTTAGCACCATGTAACTCCAGGGGCAGTGATAGCCGGTCGGTAAGCTGTCGGGTGCGGGGACCGGGAAAGTCACTCTTTCCAGTGGCCAGTGGCCACCCTCGCACGCTCATGTGCATCAGGGTGCAAGTATGCAGAATCGCAGCCCCTGTTATGGAGTTTAAGGCTCAGGGCGTAGGAGGCCCAGGGGAAAAGTATCCGTCCGATAAGCTGTACCCCCTACTTAAGCTCACTCCGGTGGAGTATTGGTAGTTTACCGGGATCTTGGGCTGCCAGTCACTGAACTTGCAGTAGGCTCTTGAGGGGACAAGCAGAAAGTAAAGTATATACATTTTTAGATTACGATAGAAGTGGATTTGTATTAGAGCATGTTAAGATCTGCCAGTGACATCCTGTATTTATCAATGTATCTGGATTTTCTGCGTAATTGTACATAATGTAAATAAAAATCAATGTTTTTAATTATGTAATAAATACGGCCGGGGGTCACTCCCCCCTAATCCAAAAGAGTGGTTTGACATGCTTGCCTTGGGGGGCGGAGAGAATACACAACCATCCAAGGGAGGTCTTGGGTCTCAGCGGAAGAAGGGGACTTAGGCTGTACCAGGCCATATGTAGCAGTGTTCTCCACCTTCTGTGCGATTCCTGCATTATGCACAAGGTTGTGCCTAGATTGCCATCCTTGACACTTTACTGGATTTTACATCGATGAGAATTACAGTTGCAGTGAATTCAGAATATTGGCCTTGTTCTCCTATGCATGATTTCTGTCTTTTTTTTTCTCTCTATATACATAATGGTGTAAATCCTGTGTGCATTAAATCAAGTTTTACACACACAGTAGGCACTTTCTCAGTAAACTTCATTTGGCATGACTTCCAACTCATTTATAATTGCAGTTAGGGCTGGCATCAGCTTAATTAATGCCCTGAATGACAGCAAATTTGGCATACTCTACATTGTTTATATTAATTATTCTATCCACATGCAAAACACGACTACACAACACTGACAACATGACAAATCCAATGTACGTGGCTTCTCTGGACTACATTGCATGTTATTCAGAATCAAAGAGGCAAGTATAGAGCTTGAAAGAGAAGTGATTTGAAGCAGATAATACATGGAGCAGAGAGGGTGATTTTAATAATTTGACAAAAATAAGTAATGTGTGCAGAATTAACGTTGAGCTTTTATTAAACATTTGCATCGGCATTGTAAATGATAAAGCCTTTTATTTATGTGTTGGTTTATAAAACATAAATAAAAGGCATTGTAATTTACAATGCCAAGAACATAAACTCTCAAGTGCGAGACCTATTGCATCACAAATGCCCCATGCCATGCTTCCACTTTAATGACCTGCTTCGAAAGAAAAGTATGCGGCCGCCATTTACATAAAAGCGCGGTATGGTGTGTTTTTTGCAGGGGAAAAAGCATTTGTTTAAGTTGACAAATGTAAATAAAATTTTTTTTTTAAATGATTTGGGCGAGCTGCGCGGCCCGTCCAGTGATTGGTGAGTGTGGCCCCATTCTGAAAGCGAAAGCGCGCTGCAAATACAACAAGCATTTGCAATGCAATAGGTCTCGTATTAGGAAAGTTTGAGCTATTGGTATTGTGAATGACAACATTTTTATTTAAGTTTTGTTTTTGAAAATAGCGAAATTAATAGCTTTGTCATTTACCATGCCAATAGTTATAACTTTCTCAAATGTGACACCTATAGCATTTGTAATGCAATATGTGTTGTATTTACGTGACTTACATGTATTGATATTACAAATAACAATAGTGTTTAATTTTTATTTAATAATTAATACTTAAATAAAAGGCCACTTAAATGACAGACCCCCTGGCTACAGTTAGAAACACCTTTTTTGCAAACTTGGGTCGAGAAAAAAAAAATGAGCATTGAACCACTAGTCAACATTATTGAAGGTCCAATTCCATGACGTCGAGCAGACAATGTCTGTATGGGTTAACTTTACAAGCAAGCATGAGATAAGGTTAGAGAAAAACAACTGAAAGGGAAACCAATAAAACATGTCTTTTGTTTCAGAACATATTAGCAATAATTTGCCAAATTGATAGAACACCACAACAGGTATGAAAACCTGATTCTTCTGACAGCAATAAAAAAAAAACTCCTTAAAATTAAGATTGGTATACAGCTGCCGGATAAAGACTTTCAGGTGGGGGCGTTAAATATTAGACTACAGAAAATAAATTCCAACTAAATGTTCGCGCCCTTATGAAGCTGAAAGGCATGGAAGCCCTTGAGACACTCTCCTAAGTGTTACGTTCAAATAATGAGCCGTTACTCCTAATCTGCAACGTAACTGGAGAATGTGAAGTGACTCAATACCGTGAAACCCACCTCTGAGAATAAATGAGCATACGGGTGGTATTGAAGAAAACCAATTCGTCATATCAATGTTCTTTATGAGGTTTTGCTTACCTAGGAAAGGATCATTAATGTGCGAATGGGTAGAATGTATTACTGACAGGAAGGCCCAGCACCCGTTGCAGGTAAGTGCAATAACGCAAAGCGAAAGTGCTTGAAAATCAACAAAATTGGTTAACGCCATTCAGCAAAGTAGGATAATGCATTGAAAGCCAAAGATTCCTGAAATATTGTTTTGCTTTTAAAAGTGGAGACCTGGTGAGTATTTCTCGCACTGTGCCCCTTTAGAATGACCGAGCCCTCCTGGGGTTTGGGTGAACAGAGAGCTCTGTGGAAGGTAATGGGCACAGGCGACGGAAATATTTTATTATTCTCAGTCTGAGTACTAGGAATGCCGGACTCACTGTGAGAACAGCCGAGGCAGCATCTGTGATTCATTTGGACAGTGGCTGTCATGAAGCCCTGCAAATGGCTGGGGGAGTCTTATCAGCAGGCCTTGGGATACCTGTTAGAGACAGACACTCTCAAGTGACACACTGAGTCCTATTCCAACACACACACACCATTGCACGCACACACACACTATTGCGCACACACACACACCATTTCGCGCACACACACATAATGCACGCAAGCAAATAGAACTGCTTACATCAAAGTATAGAAATCACAGACAAAATGTCGCAAGCTCTCCTTCCCCAGGCATGTACCAGTTCGGCTCCTCAGCTGCTTGTTTAGCAGTAATTAAAACTTTGGGTGAAATGTTTACCTCGGGTTCCATCACAAACCACCGGTGCGCATGGTTTGCACAGAGCCAGCCTGCAGCCGGTTATGCTGCAGTGTCTTATGACAGCTCCACCTCGCAATGTTGTTCTAATCTGCAGCCTCTGATATAAGAGACACAGTACCTTACTCGACTGGCATTACAAGTACAACAGGTATGGCCAAGGAAAATATACAACATGCGGGAAATACGGGCGTCCACATTTCAGTTGCGGCTTGGCTTTTGAGCTGTGTTTTCATTAGGGGCTGGGGAAATCCAAACGGCTCGGTACAGATGCATTGTAACTGGGCCTGATTTCAACAGGAAAGTTTTCAAGATCTCACTTAGACGTGTGGAATGAAAACAAACAAATAAATAAATAAACCATTACGAGTTACCAGGAACAGTGCAAGGGGTTTCACGGCTCAAATGGCAGTCTGCGTCGTCGGCATCGGAGGAGGGGGCGGGGAGGGGTGCTGTGACGTCAGCCTCGTTCTCGGAGTCCATTGGCCCCGGCCTCGGATCTTCCACGCGCTGGAAGGCGGACATAATTCACAGTGACGCGGGGCTTGCCCTCGGGTGGAGCCCCGCGGAGAACACCGGACTGGCGGTAAGTGGGACGGGGGGCGGTGCGCTTGTGTGTGCGAGCGTGTGTGTGTGTGCGACTGGGGAGCGTGTGTGTGTGTGTGCGCGACGGGGGTCTCTGTATGTGTGCGTGCGTGTATGTGCGCTCCTGTGTGTCTGTGTGCGCCTGCGTGCAGGGGGAAGTGTGCCTGTGTATGTATGCGCTTCCCAGGAGACAGACACGGCGAGCGCGTTCGCGCGCGTGTGGCCTGCGCCGATCGCCTTTTGAGAGATCTGCGCGGCCAGGTGCTGTCTCCTGGGAAGCAGAGTCAGTAACAATAGATCTCGGCGAGTACAGCGCTTACGCGCTGTATCGCTACGAGACCTAAAAAAGAGTGTCTGTTATTGCTAAAGCTGGCGTCCCACCAGTGCTGTTTCAATTAATTAAGCAGAGTTCTCCTGAAGGGTTAATGCAAGCTATAGAATTAAAAGGCTGACCTCAGCTTAACCTTGTCTTTTAGAAGTAAGATTGCTTGAAACTCTGTTAACTGTTTCAGTTAACATAGAAAAAAATGTAGTATTTTGTGCTGTGAAAGAATGAAGAAGCTTCACATAAATTACAGCATGTAATTCTGAATTTGACCTCTTCTTTTTGCATAATTTACTCACTGATATTGTGTAAAAAAAATCTTTTAGCATATTTCTTTTCTGTCAAAAACTGGTTAATGTTTCCATTCACAGAGAAAAACATTCATAATTTGACATAAGCTTTATTTTGCTTGCAGAGAAAGAGAAAACACCCTTTTAAAAAATGCATTGTTCATGTCATGACCTTTTCTTTTAACATTTTTTGTTTCTAATGTCTGAATTTCCTTCTTAATAATCTCCTTTCTTGCAGCTGATGTAATGCTTTCACAGAGATTGTTTAGTTAAAATACATTTTGCTTTATTAGAAGGTTAGGATATGTAGTGAAAACGAAGACTTGAACAAGAAATGTGCCATAAGAAGCTAGATTTATTAACAAAAGTTGGAAATGGGGAGCTAAAGCCTGTATGGATGAATGAAGACGTATGAGAACCGGAAATAAGTATGTGCTCCCAGGAGAATAATTAACTCTCACTGGCTGAAGATGAAAGAATAAGGGATAATGTATTGCAACAATGATTTTATGCTGTTTTATAGAGTGTGTGTACCTAGTTCAGTTTCAAAGAATCCTTTTGTTACTCAGACGGACCCATACTCTATGCGTTACCTCTTGCTGATTTTCATTTGCCAATGCTTAATTACCATATGCTGTTTTAAGATTCTACTGAATCTTTTGAACCTCTCTTTGTGGGAGGTTCTGCAATTATCAATTACTGATTATAAGCTCCATGCTCTATTATCAGTCTTGCCTCACTTTTGAGCTCTTGGTGGGTTCTGACTGACATCATCTTCGCCCCATTCTTAGAATAGGGATTATTTCCTTTATGAAACATGCTGAATGCATTATTTTAACATGATCTGCTCTAACCAGCTCTTTGGATCATAATATGGTGGCAAAGAGCCTTCCCTTGAGAGGAGAAATCAGCGCAGGAACAGGTCCCGATCTGTGAGTGATGGTAATTGATAGGTTGCACCATATTTATTAAAATTTGACCCAACTCAGTGCTGTCAGAGCTATTCTAGTGGGGTTGTGTATATTGGTGTGGAGTGTTTGATGTTCCTTAAAGTTGTGTTTGCAGAGGAGAGATAGTCTTAGAGGTGGGTGGGCAAGCCAACTAGAGCAAAGATAGGTGAATCTTTAAGAGCTGTGCCCTAAAAATAGTTGGATTCTAAATCACACAACAAAGCGAATGTGAAAATATGATGTTCACTTTAAAATTAAGGGAAAACATTTTTTTACTTGCATAAGCATTTCACATCAGATTATTTTTGGAGAACCCACATATTGGAACCTATGATTCGTTATAACGAAGAAAAATTGACTGTTTTTGACGGTGCAGCGGCAATGCCGCTGAAATTTGGCACCACAATGCGAACGCCAAAAACAGTTGTGCATGGCATGGACTACAAAGTTCATGATGTGCAGGAATTGGGGTCCATGCATACAGGGGGGCACAAGTTGTGCACACTTGTATGAATCGGGGGCAACAATGAGGGTTCTGGCTAAAGCAGTAAGGCTGTGCCTAAATAACAATCAACAAAGAAATGCCAGTACTGCAATTGAGTTGATGATTTGATGAATTGAGTGACAATCCTCAATTCAGTAAGACCAATAAATCCGTCTGTTGACTTCTATTTTAATTCTTTTTATTTTTGAACTTCTTTTATGTGTTTTGTTTTCTTAGGTTTAGATAACATACTTTGAAACAAACGATGTGATAAACAAAGGACTCATGAAGTGCATACAAAACCATCAATTATATACAATGCCTACAAGGATGCAATCCTATAAAGATTCTTTTGCAACACATTTAGAGGAGACATTAAACATTTCAAAAAACTACACTTAATACACTTGAAGACATGAACATACAAGACGAGACACTATTGATAATGAAATGTAGAGAGTTCACCGTTCCTAAAGACAAATGTATCCGCCCTGTTGTTAATAAAGTTTCCGTTAAGAGAGGTGCGGATACTGATGTTTAGTGCAAAATTCTTTTTAAACTTGTTTTTACAGTAGACCATCCAATGAATCAATTATTATCATTTGTAGTCATGATAGGATTGGTCTAATGAAAGGACGATGAATTTTCAAAAGGGCAGTGGTCGACGCGTTTCGAATCCCTTATATGACAGGGATTCTCATCAGGACCAATTGGGCTGAATCTAAAAATGAATAAACAAACATTCAGTCAATCTTACTGTTTCCCTCTCAACTTCTAAACAGTCATGCATTCTCTCAGGTCCTACCTGTGAATCAGGTTACAGCGGTCTATGTCCCCAGTTGTGGAGTGCTCATATAACTGTAATGCAAATGAGCGTGATTAGGATGGTTGTGTCAAAGACGATAATCAAAACTTGTGGGGACCGCTAATCTGTGTACTTACATATGACTTTTTTTGCCACGTTCTTAGCTTGTAATCACTTTTGTCTGGCGATTCTATAAAAAAACGAAGTCCCATTTAGCTCGAGTCCTCTGTATGCGTATTGCGCATATGGACTGGATTACTGGTAGGTAAGCATATCTATGCAACATGTGTGGATTGTATCCTAAAAAAATCACAACATTCTTGAGGCGCGTGTGGGGAAAAGACTGAAGCTGGCTTATTTTGAACATGTATGAGTGTGAATGAATGTTTCCTGAGTGTAGCTGCTTGACTGTAGATTCCCCAAGCGACTAGATAGCAAATATAATATGTCAGAGGAACAAACCTTCGCATACAGCGAAGATCACATAAAAAATCTCCTAAAACCTTCTTTCGGTTCTGCTACTCTCAGTAGCACCGCACAAACTAACAATGAATCAGATAAATTAATTAGGTTAAAGAAAAAACAAATACGGACAGATTTACATGGCCACTACCTTCTCCAACACCTCAGGTCAGGCACTATACCAACAGGCTTGATTGTCAAAAACATCCCCGTAATTTTCACGGAAGACGATATTTACAAAAAAGGATTCAGCTACATTGAAACGAAATGCAGCAGAGACTTAATGGTTCTAACAATTGAAACGGCACAAAGATTATCTGTAGCCCAATTGGAAGAGATTGAGAAATTGGAAACGGAAATTAAAGCCAATCCATTGATTCAGGACTCCAAAATTCTCCTTGAAAAAGTAGAGAAGGAAATCTTAGAATTCAAGGATTATACGGTACAACAGAAAGAGAACAACTTCGACAGAGACAAACGGAACTTTTCTTTCGAAAAAACCTACCCTTACTTGCAACAGGATTTTTACTCACGCCCGGAGGCAAGACGCTTCTTATCGGACAACCAAGGTAGATCCCGAACAAAATATTTAACTTTCTCTGACACATCATCATCAGGAGGAAGTGACTCTGAACCAGGGACATATAGACCTCAATTCAATCGACGGGGAGGCTATCAACAACAACAATATCAACAAAACTTCCAACAAAATAAACAACAACAGCAACAACAGTCTTTTATAGATCAAGGCCAACCCAAACCGCGCGGCAAAACACGATACAATCAGCCATGGGAAATGTCGACGAGGCGACAAAATTACAAAAATTAGATACTTCGTCTGTAATCAATCTCTCTAACAGAGTTCTATCACCATCTGAAATAAGTGTATTAGAAAAGGGACTCACGTTTGTCCCTACAAAACCCCAGGATTTTGTCAGACTAAAACTTGAATTCATAGAATTCTGCAGAAAAATCCGTCTGATTGCATTTTTTTCTGGAAAAGAGACAATGTCGCAAACGGAAACTACGGGTCTAAGGAAGAAATCTACCTTCTGTCCACCATCTTTTAAAACACCGAAAGAAGTGATATATTTTGAGAAAACTGTATTATCAGCGATTGCAATGGAGGAACGAAAGCATAAGCCCTTCATCAAACACAATTTGTCCAAAAAAGAAAAAGATGCTCTTATCTCTTTGAGAAATGATGACAACATCATAGTCAAGCAAGCCGATAAAGGCGGATCTATTGTCATTTGGGGGACTAATGAATACATAGCAGAGGCCCATAGACAGTTACTTGACATAGAATGTTACCGGAAAATAAGATCTGATCCAACAACTGAATTCCAGAGAGAACTTGAGAAAATATTACAAGATGGCTTCGACCAAGGATTTCTGGGCAAACAAGAGTTCAATTATTTGGTTAATAAACACCCTAGAACTCCCTTGTTCTATGTCCTTCCAAAGGTACATAAGAATGCCAAATCTCCGCCGGGACGCCCAATAATATCAGGGTGTGACTCACTCTTCGAACCCATTTCAAAGTTTATTGACTTTTTCCTGAAACCGTTTACACTGACAGTTAAATCCTTCTTGAGAGACACATCGGATTTCCTATGTAAACTGAAACAACTACCATTCACTGAGGGCCGGGATTTACTAGTCAGCATGGATATAGTTTCACTATATACTCAGATCCCACAGGACCAGGCTTTGGAAGTGGTTGAAATTGTTTTGGACAAAAGGGACCGACCATTAAGGGTTCCCACGGAGTTTATTCTAAAATTGGCGAGAATGGCGTTAACCAAGAATTACTTCAAATTTCATGAGGACTTTTTCTTACAAATAAAGGGAGTAGCCATGGGCTGCCCCTTTGCTCCTGAGCTTGCCATCTTGTTCATGAGTGAATATGAAGACAGACACGTTTACAACAACAACCCCTTCCTTCAATGGATAGGGGGGTGGGTGCGTTTCATTGACGACATCTTTTTTACATGGTCAGGCACAAAAGAACAACTTTCTGAGTTCCACGAATGGCTAAATAATCGCACTAGTGACATCAAGTTTAGCATTCAGTCATCACATACAAGACTCTCCTTCCTAGACGTGGAAGTCTATTGCACCAATGGACAGCTAGTGACTACTCTTTATCGTAAAGAGACTGACCGGAACAAATCTTTACATTACTCAAGTAATCACCCGCGCAGCCTGAAAGAAAACTTACCAATAGGCCAATTTCTCCGTATACGACGAAATTGTTCATTCAAGGATGAGTATATGGATCATGCCAACATACTCTCAGAGAGACTATTGGATCGCGGTTATCCATCTAAATTGGTCAAACAAGCGATAAAACGCGCATGGTGGACACCTCAAGAAGAATTACTGAGGAAGACTGAAAAGAAAAAGATAGAACGCACAGTATGTGTAACCACATTTGGGGCCTCATCCAATTTTCTGAAAAAGACCATCAAACAGAACTGGCATTTGATAAAAGATGTTGATACACAATTGAATGACAAACCATTATTCGCCTTTAAAAAGGACAAGAGCATCGCGAATCAAATAATCAGAGCAGCCGTCCCTATCAAGAAGGCACCCACAATACGAGAGTTTGTTAATTTACCTCCAGTTACAGGACACAAAAAGTGCGGCACATGTCTGTGCTGTAACTCGACAGTTGAAGGGAATGTTTTTCAACATGAAGGAATTTCTTGGAAGCATAATGCTTTCACAAATTGTAAGTCTAGGAATTTGATCTACGCCATTCTTTGCCCATGCGCAAAATTATACATAAGAAAAACCAATCAAGAGATCCGACAGAGAATCTCTCAGCACAAATCAAGAATAAAGAAAAAAATCATCACGGCACCCCTTGTACAGCATTGGATCGATGAGTCGCACGGCGACCTCGACTTTAAATGGACTGTCATCTCAAAGTTAGAGCATGACCAGAGGGGCGGAGACCTAGAGGCCAAACTGAAACAACGTGAAGCCATGTTGATCCTGAAATTCAATTCAGCCACCCGTGGCTTAAATGAAATGTCGGAACTTTATAACCTTTAATCAGTATGGTCGGTCCTCACAATTAGCCAGTAAAATCACACAAGTTCTGGAACGACTTCTAAATAAAAATCTACATATGCCACCATAATTGGGATATTTCGACAGACAGTCTCACCAAATATCCAAATTATCTCCTCGACAAACGGAGAAACCCATTTCTCATGCTCAATATACTACAATCATTATTGCCCTTCAACGTCCTTAAATCACATAATCCCGAAAAAACTCCAATTCCCATCAGGCCGAGCGGTTCAGCCATGAGTATATCCGGATTAACGGGAACCATGACCCTCGCGCTTCACTAATCGGCAAAGACGCGTTTGGAGGCTAACTGAATCGACAATACCGGTAAGATTCCTCCGGACTAACTGTAAAATCCATACTGTGCGCACTGCCGCTGATAGCGTACCACTGCGGAGCACGGTGTTTAGCCACGGTTTAAAACCTGAGAACTTAGTTTCCTCGTTGTCACTTTCGAACAGCCACGTTTAACACGCACAGATGCGCATTGTTGTGAGACACGGAACCCGACAACTAGTCAAACTGGACTTATGAAAAGTGCATACTTTCCATTTCCGCCACCGATGCGGCCCCGGCTAAACATACAGCTATTTATGCAAAACAATCAATCTTTTAGGCTCAGGGCACGCTATTCGAGCAGGCTTGTTACCGTCGCCAGCACATTGGCATAAACCCTTAAGAGAATCATATATGTTCAAAATAAGCCAGCTTCAGTCTTTTCCCCACACGCGCCTCAAGAATGTTGTGATTTTTTTAGGATACAATCCACACATGTTGCATAGATATGCTTACCTACCAGTAATCCAGTCCATATGCGCAATACGCATACAGAGGACTCGAGCTAAATGGGACTTCGTTTTTTTATTTTTAGAATCGCCAGACAAAAGTGATTACAAGCTAAGAACGTGGCAAAAAAAGTCATATGTAAGTACACAGATTAGCGGTCCCCACAAGTTTTGATTATCGTCTTTGACACAACCATCCTAATCACGCTCATTTGCATTACAGTTATATGAGCACTCCACAACTGGGGACATAGACCGCTGTAACCTGATTCACAGGTAGGACCTGAGAGAATGCATGACTGTTTAGAAGTTGAGAGGGAAACAGTAAGATTGACTGAATGTTTGTTTATTCATTTTTAGATTCAGCCCAATTGGTCCTGATGAGAATCCCTGTCATATAAGGGATTCGAAACGCGTCGACCACTGCCCTTTTGAAAATTCATCGTCCTTTCATTAGACCAATCCTATCATGACTACAAATGATAATAATTGATTCATTGGATGGTCTACTGTAAAAACAAGTTTAAAAAGAATTTTGCACTAAACATCAGTATCCGCACCTCTCTTAACGGAAACTTTATTAACAACAGGGCGGATACATTTGTCTTTAGGAACGGTGAACTCTCTACATTTCATTATCAATAGTGTCTCGTCTTGTATGTTCATGTCTTCAAGTGTATTAAGTGTAGTTTTTTGAAATGTTTAATGTCTCCTCTAAATGTGTTGCAAAAGAATCTTTATAGGATTGCATCCTTGTAGGCATTGTATATAATTGATGGTTTTGTATGCACTTCATGAGTCCTTTGTTTATCACATCGTTTGTTTCAAAGTATGTTATCTAAACCTAAGAAAACAAAACACATAAAAGAAGTTCAAAAATAAAAAGAATTAAAATAGAAGTCAACAGACGGATTTATTGGTCTTACTGAATTGAGGATTGTCACTCACTTGTATGAATCCCCATGCACACAGACAACAGGGGGCGCTGTAAGGCCCCCTTTGGTTTTAGGACTGCCAGCCTTTTCATTGAGGAAATACCTCCATGACACCGCTGGCGGTCCTGAAACTTATAATAAGCCTAATGATGCTGTAGAAGCACCACCGATGAAAAGAAAAGGGGGTTATGGCCCTGTAGGGAAGAGGGTAGGTAGGGCCTATTACTGCCAAAAGGGGAAATTTACCTTTGCCTCTGTATACATAATTACAACAATTAATGAGTGAAAAGAGAAAACCACACTGTTAGTTGTCTCAGACACTTGATTTATGTCTATTATTTTTGAAAAATTCAGAAATTGTACATCATTTACGACAGAAAAGAATACATAGTCAATTTCACATAAAACCCACTACAAACATTTTTTGTGAGGGAAAAAGCACAAAAGACAAGTGTGTGTAACAATTGTGTAAATTATAATCAACATATCAAAACAAAGTGCATATCTATTGTACACAGTGATGAGCAATTATCTCAAAAAACAGTAAAGGACAGACTTTCATGCAGTCAAATCGGATAATGAACGTTTGGGGGGTACGTTTTATTCAATACCAGCCCTACTTCCTGTGATGCTATTTGTTGTATTGTCGTGATTGTGTGAATACAGGAAATAACCAATGAAGACAAGCCACTAGTTTAGGGCGAAAACATGTTTTGGGAGAAAGAACAGGGAATTGGATTTAGTTTGGAGCACATATAAAAACGGAGCTTTTTCCAATTAAGTGCATCGTCCGATGCAGCATACCTTATGTGACCAATGGGTTGTGGTCATTTGAGTCTTTTAAAGAGTAGTCATCATATGTCATCAATGCCGTGGGCGTCAACCTGCAATGTAGTGACATTGGCCAGGTGAGTTTTTGTGATAAAATATAGGCTGGCACTACAGAAGTACATTTATATGGCCAGAAAAGGTTACCTCTGTGAGGAGCAGCCGCTCCGGGGTCGAGGCCTGGAGGATACGGATCTCAGTTCAATGATGCCTCTTTTGTACAAATTCTACAAATACAAAAAATATTTTTTGTGGTCTTAGCGAGGACGGGTGGATTATCTGAACCCCAAAAGAGAAAGAAAAAATGGATTGCTTACTGTTTTCAAGAGTTGGTTGTTTCTTAAACGTGTCCTGTGAAAAAGAAGACAGGCGGGAAGTTCAAGATGCCCTGTCTGTGTTTATCAAAACGAACGAAAAAGAATTCGGTTGCACGCCGGGGGGCGTCTTACCGTGAATTATGACCCTCAGGGTTTCGGGTCTCCCGCGTGCTTGAGGGCAGGGGTCTTGGTCAGGAATAAATCCTACGAGAAAAGGGAACCAGGCAGGTTACAACCCGGTTGCGCCCGAGTGTGAGCGCGTGTATGCGCAAAACCCAGAGCGGGTCTTACCTCTTGTTAATGGATAACCGCGTTGTCTTTTGGAATCAAGGAGGACACAACAGCTCGCCGCCGCGAGTGAACCAGGCTAAGTTGTGTTTGGTGGTCACATGGTACAGTGAACCAATCAGCGCGGGGGCCCTCTCGCTAGGAATTATGGTACTTGTAGTTTGTGGAATTGTAGGGGGGAGAAGGGGAGTTAAATTCTGGTAACTTCACTGAGTACATTTAGCCCATTATTGACAGTGTTAAATTTCATAATGAGATAAGCCTCCTTTCTTAGTAGTGCCGCCTCCATGTCATGTGCATACTGTTTAGGATCTGCCCATGTGAGGACCGTCCATTTAAACTCATTTTCACCATGGTTGTGATTTGTAAAATGTTCAACCATGGGTGCAGAGCACACCTTTTTCTTTATTCGGGATCGATGTTGTGTGATGCGGGAATTGACAGATTGACTGGTTTTGCCTATGTACACTTTGTCACAGGGACAAACCACGGCATAGATGACATTTTTTGTACGACAATTTGTGAACATGTCATGTTTCCATGTGACCCCGTCATGGTCAAACGTATTACCTTCTAAGGTGGAGGAACACGATATACAGTTGCCACACTTATGGTGCCCGCTTATTGGTTTTAGGTTCCATTGCGAAATCAAATCACTTTTGGGTTTAGGAATGTAACTGTCTGCTCGAATCAATTGTTGGCCAATGCTTCTATTTTTGCGCATGGCAAAAATGGGTTTCTTTAATGGTCTTGGCAAATCTTCCAATAGATGCCAATTTTTTAAAATAATGCGTTTGAACTGATTTGTGTGTGACCCAAAAGTTGTGACACACACCAGCTCCGTCAATTCATTTTTTTCTTTTTTTACCAGAAGATTCTCTCTCGGGGTGCATCTGGCACGTTTTTTGGAATGGTTGAGAAGTTTTTTTGGGTAACCCCTTTTGGCCATTTCTGCGCAAAAATTTGTAGCATGGTGATCAAAGTCAGAAATTTCAGTACAATTCCTTCTTATTCTCAACATTTGCCCAAAAGGGAGATTTTCCTTCAGGCACTGTGGATGCGAGCTTTTGAAATGAAGAATTGTATTCCTGTCTGTCAGTTTTTTGTGTAAGGTCGTTGTTAGGATATTTTCGCGGACGCCTACTGTGATGTCCAAAAACGTCATTGTACTTTTACTGGATTCTATGGAGAAACCAATGTCTCTGTGCCTGGAGTTTAGCCAATTGTAGAACTGGTCTAGATCAGTCTGGCTCCCCTGCCACAGGAGCCAGACGTCATCAATGTATCTAAGCCATTGGATTATATGGCCTACAAATGGATTGTCCTCATATATGAATCTTTGTTCATATTGTGCCATATACAGTACCGCCATCTCAGGTGCGTATGGACAGCCCATAGCGATGCCTTTTATTTGGATGAAAAATGCATTTTCAAATTTGAAGTAGTTACTACGTAACGTAATTTCAGCTAATGAGAGGATGAAAGAAGTGGGGACTTGGTGTGGTCTTTCTCGTTGTTCAAGATATATTTCCAAGACCTGTAATGCCTCATCTTGAGGGATTTGGGTGTATAGCGAGGTGACGTCTAGGGTCACCATCAGCTGGGTGGCATCATTGAATGATTGTCCCTCTATCTTGTTGATAAAATCAGTTGTATCCCTGAGATATGACTTAACCTGCGGTAGAAAGGGTTTTAGAAAAAAGTCTATATATTTTGAGACCGGTTCCAGTGCAGAATCGCACCCCGACACGATGGGTCGGCCAGGCGGTGTTTTATCATTCTTATGGATTTTTGGTAAAAAATACAGGACAGGCGTCCTTGGTGATTTTTTGTTCAGAAATTCGAATTCCTTTGGGCCTAGGAATCCCTCATCAAGTCCTGTCTTGGTGATAGTAGCGATTTTATTTTGTATGGCATGCACAGGGTCCTCCTTGATTGGTCTGTACCAATCCGGGTTGTTAACATGCGTTGTTCCTTCCTCAAGATACATGGAGCGGGGCCATATAACCACTGCCCCTCCCTTGTCTGCTTGCTTGATTAAAATGGACGTATCCGATTTGAGGTTCTGAATGGCAGATGTTAACCCTTTAGACATATTTTTATGTACAAAATCTTTTTGTTTTTCAAGTTTTGAGAGGGAGGAGAGGACGGCTTGTTCAAAGGCCATGACCTGTTTGGGAATATTTTGAGTCGGAGTGAATCTGGACTTGACTCTAAGCCCTGTGGTTTCCGAATTGGACGTCATTTCGGCATCCGCGAAAAACACCTTCAACCTAATCTTGCGACAAAAATCTAATGCCTCTAATTTCAGTTGGGTAAAATCCGTTCTTTTATTGGGGACAAACTTGAGGCCCAGGGATAAGAGTGATACTTCGTCCTGGGTGAGCTGTTTATTTGAAAGATTGATTATGGTTGATTTCGCTAGCTCTTGTAGGTTTTGTTGCGTGTTCGCATCTCCCACGGTTGTTTGAAGCGGACCCGGGACTGTCCGCCTCTGCCTAAAAAAGGAGATGATGTTGCAGCCCCTCGTCTTTTGGAATTATCCTGTCGAGACTCAGATGATGAGTCAGACGATGTTGTATCTGAAAAAGTGAGGAACCTATTCCTGGATCTGCCTTGGAATGATGTTAGGGCCCCTCTTGATTCCCCTGAAGTGTAGAAATCCTCTTTCAGGAATGGATAAACTTGTTCCAATTTGAAGGCTTTGGAGTCCCTTTCAAATTGTGCTACTTTTGCATTAAGTGTGTTGTCCTTAAAAAGTTGTATTTCTTTTTCAATCTTGTCTAAAAGGTTTTTGGCTTCAGTAACCGTTTGGTTATCAGATATAGCCTTGATTAACTCTTCAATTTCTTTTTCCTCTTGGCTACAGATACGTTGGGCTGTCTGTATAGTGTGGACCATGAGGTCCCTACTACATTTGGTATTGATCTGACTGAAACCCTTTTTATAATCTGTGTCCTCGGTAAAAATCACCGGGATGTTCTTTACCTGGAGCCCCCAAGGGATAGTCCCAGCTTTAAGGTGTTTGAGTAAGAAGTGGCCGTGTAGTTCGGTTCGTATGTGTTTTTTTTGGAGACGGGTCAATTTGTCTGCCTCATTTTGTTGTTTGGCTAAGGTACTCAATGTTATGTTGGAAAAAGGAGATGATTCAATAAGACTCGCAATGTGGCTCTCCGTGAAGGACAGCGTATCTTTCTCTGCCATGCTCTGCAGGAGACGTATCCCCTGCAGTAGAGTGAATCAATTAATTGATAAGGATGACCACAAAGTGTCAATCCCTACCCACTCGGGTAGAAACCCGCACTACTAATGAAAAGAAAAGGGGGGTATGGCCCTGTAGGGAAGAGGGTAGGTAGGGCCTATTACTGCCAAAAGGGGAAATTTACCTATGCCTCTGTATACATAATTACAACAATTAATGAGTGAAAAGAGAAAACCACACTGTTAGTTGTCTCAGACACTTGATTTATGTCTATTATTTTTGAAAAATTCAGAAATTGTACATCATTTACGACAGAAAAGAATACATAGTCAACTTCACATAAAACCCACTACAAACATTTTTTGTGAGGGAAAAAGCACAAAAGACAAGTGTGTGTAACAATTGTGTAAATTATAATCAACATATCAAAACAATGTGCATATCTATTGTACACAGTGATGAGCAATTATCTCAAAAAACAGTAAAGGACAGACTTTCATGCAGTCAAATCGGATAATGAACGTTTGGGGGGTACGTTTTATTCAATACCAGCCCTACTTCCTGTGATGCTATTTGTTGTATTGTCGTGATTGTGTGAATACAGGAAATAACCAATGAAGACAAGCCACTAGTTTAGGGCGAAAACATAGATGCTAAATGCCAACGCGTTTCGAATGCCAATGTGTGATTCATCGGATTCTCATCAGGGCGTGGAGTTTATCCATAAGTACTGTTTTGGGAGAAAGAACAGGGAATTGGATTTAGTTTGGAGCACATATAAAAACGGAGCTTTTTCCAATTAAGTGCATCGTCCGATGCAGCATACCTTATGTGACCAATGGGTTGTGGTCATTTGAGTCTTTTAAAGAGTAGTCATCATATGTCATCAAATGCCGTGGGCGTCAACCTGCAATGTAGTGACATTGGCCAGGTGAGTTTTTGTGATAAAATATAGGCTGGCAATACAGAAGTACATTTATATGGCCAGAAAAGGTTACCTCTGTGAGGAGCAGCCGCTCCGGGGTCGAGGCCTGGAGGATACGGATCTCAGTTCAATGATGCCCCTTTTGTACAAATTCTACAAATACAAAAAATATTTTTTGTGGTCTTAGCGAGGACGGGTGGATTATCTGAACCCCAAAAGAGAAAGAAAAAATGGATTGCTTACTGTTTTCAAGAGTTGGTTGTTTCTTAAACGTGTCCTGTGAAAAAGAAGACAGGCGGGAAGTTCAAGATGCCCTGTCTGTGTTTATCAAAACGAACGAAAAAGAATTCGGTTGCACGCCGGGGGGCGTCTTACCGTGAATTATGACCCTCAGGGTTTCGGGTCTCCCGCGTGCTTGAGGGCAGGGGTCTTGGTCAGGAATAAATCCTACGAGAAAAGGGAACCAGGCAGGTTACAACCCGGTTGCGCCCGAGTGTGAGCGCGTGTATGCGCAAAACCCAGAGCGGGTCTTACCTCTTGTTAATGGATAACCGCGTTGTCTTTTGGAATCAAGGAGGACACAACAGCTCGCCGCCACGAGTGAACCAGGCTAAGTTGTGTTTGGTGGTCACATGGTACAGTGAACCAATCAGCGCGGGGGCCCTCTCGCTAGGAATTATGGTACTTGTAGTTTGTGGAATTGTAGGGGGGAGAAGGGGAGTTAAATTCTGGTAACTTCACTGAGTACATTTAGCCCATTATTGACAGTGTTAAATTTCATAATGAGATAAGCCTCCTTTCTTAGTAGTGCCGCCTCCATGTCATGTGCATACTGTTTAGGATCTGCCCATGTGAGGACCGTCCATTTAAACTCATTTTCACCATGGTTGTGATTTGTAAAATGTTCAACCATGGGTGCAGATCACACCTTTTTCTTTATCCGGGATCGATGTTGTGTGATGCGGGAATTGACAGATTGACTGGTTTTGCCTATGTACACTTTGTCACAGGGACAAACCACGGCATAGATGACATTTTTTGTACGACAATTTGTGAACATGTCATGTTTCCATGTGACCCCGTCATGGTCAAACGTATTACCTTCTAAGGTGGAGGAACACGATATACAGTTGCCACACTTATGGTGCCCGCTTATTGGTTTTAGGTTCCATTGCGAAATCAAATCACTTTTGGGTTTAGGAATGTAACTGTCTGCTCGAATCAATTGTTGGCCAATGCTTCTATTTTTGCGCATGGCAAAAATGGGTTTCTTTAATGGTCTTGGCAAATCTTCCAATAGATGCCAATTTTTTAAAATAATGCGTTTGAACTGATTTGTGTGTGACCCAAAAGTTGTGACACACACCAGCTCCGTCAATTCATTTTTTTCTTTTTTTACCAGAAGATTCTCTCTCGGGGTGCATCTGGCACGTTTTTTGGAATGGTTGAGAAGTTTTTTTGGGTAACCCCTTTTGGCCATTTCTGCGCAAAAATTTGTAGCATGGTGATCAAAGTCAGAAATTTCAGTACAATTCCTTCTTATTCTCAACATTTGCCCAAAAGGGAGATTTTCCTTCAGGCACTGTGGATGCGAGCTTTTGAAATGAAGAATTGTATTCCTGTCTGTCAGTTTTTTGTGTAAGGTCGTTGTTAGGATATTTTCGCGGACGCCTACTGTGATGTCCAAAAACGTCATTGTACTTTTACTGGATTCTATCGAGAAACCAATGTCTCTGTGCCTGGAGTTTAGCCAATTGTAGAACTGGTCTAGATCAGTCTGGCTCCCCTGCCACAGGAGCCAGACGTCATCAATGTATCTAAGCCATTGGATTATATGGCCTACAAATGGATTGTCCTCATATATGAATCTTTGTTCATATTGTGCCATATACAGTACCGCCATCTCAGGTGCGTATGGACAGCCCATAGCGATACCTTTTATTTGGATGAAAAATGCATTTTCAAATTTGAAGTAGTTACTACGTAACGTAATTTCAGCTAATGAGAGGATGAAAGAAGTGGGGACTTGGTGTGGTCTTTCTCGTTGTTCAAGATATATTTCCAAGACCTGTAATGCCTCATCTTGAGGGATTTGGGTGTATAGCGAGGTGACGTCTAGGGTCACCATCAGCTGGGTGGCATCATTGAATGATTGTCCCTCTATCTTGTTGATAAAATCAGTTGTATCCCTGAGATATGACTTAACCTGCGGTAGAAAGGGTTTTAGAAAAAAGTCTATATATTTTGAGACCGGTTCCAGTGCAGAATCGCACCCCGACACGATGGGTCGGCCAGGCGGTGTTTTATCATTCTTATGGATTTTTGGTAAAAAATACAGGACAGGCGTCCTTGGTGATTTTTTGTTCAGAAATTCGAATTCCTTTGGGCCTAGGAATCCCTCATCAAGTCCTGTCTTGGTGATAGTAGCGATTTTATTTTGTATGGCATGCACAGGGTCCTCCTTGATTGGTCTGTACCAATCCGGGTTGTTAACATGCGTTGTTCCTTCCTCAAGATACATGGAGCGGGGCCATATAACCACTGCCCCTCCCTTGTCTGCTTGCTTGATTAAAATGGACGTATCCGATTTGAGGTTCTGAATGACAGATGTTAACCCTTTAGACATATTTTTATGTACAAAATCTTTTTGTTTTTCAAGTTTTGAGAGGGAGGAGAGGACGGCTTGTTCAAAGGCCATGACCTGTTTGGGAATATTTTGAGTCGGAGTGAATCTGGACTTGACTCTAAGCCCTGTGGTTTCCGAATTGGACGTCATTTCGGCATCC
This sequence comes from Lissotriton vulgaris, assembly GCF_964263255.1. Taxonomy (NCBI): domain Eukaryota; kingdom Metazoa; phylum Chordata; class Amphibia; order Caudata; family Salamandridae; genus Lissotriton; species Lissotriton vulgaris. The sequence goes on along the minus strand of NC_141691.1, from coordinate 390,546,795 downwards.
GCGAAAAACACCTTCAACCTAATCTTGCGACAAAAATCTAATGCCTCTAATTTCAGTTGGGTAAAATCCGTTCTTTTATTGGGGACAAACTTGAGGCCCAGGGATAAGAGTGATACTTCGTCCTGGGTGAGCTGTTTATTTGAAAGATTGACTATGGTTGATTTCTCTAGCTCTTGTAGGTTTTGTTGCGTGTTCGCATCTCCCACGGTTGTTTGAAGCGGACCCGGGACTGTCCGCCTCTGCCTAAAAAACGGAGATGATGTTGCAGCCCCTCGTCTTTTGGAATTATCCTGTCGAGACTCAGATGATGAGTCAGACGATGTTGTCTCTGAAAAAGTGAGGAACCTATTCCTGGATCTGCCTTGGAATGATGTTAGGGCCCCTCTTGATTCCCCTGAAGTGTAGAAATCCTCTTTCAGGAATGGATAAACTTGTTCCAATTTGAAGGCTTTGGAGTCCCTTTCAAATTGTGCTACTTTTGCATTAAGTGTGTTGTCCTTAAAAAGTTGTATTTCTTTTTCAATCTTGTCTAAAAGGTTTTTGGCTTCAGTAACCGTTTGGTTATCAGATATAGCCTTGATTAACTCTTCAATTTCTTTTTCCTCTTGGCTACAGATACGTTGGGCTGTCTGTATAGTGTGGACCATGAGGTCCCTACTACATTTGGTATTGATCTGACTGAAACCCTTTTTATAATCTGTGTCCTCGTTAAAAATCACCGGGATGTTCTTTACCTGGAGCCCCCAAGGGATAGTCCCAGCTTTAAGGTGTTTGAGTAAGAAGTGGCCGTGTAGTTCGGTTCGTATGTGTTTTTTTTGGAGACGGGTCAATTTGTCTGCCTCATTTTGTTGTTTGGCTGAGGTACTCAATGTTATGTTGGAAAAAGGAGATGATTCAATAAGACTCGCAATGTGGCTCTCCGTGAAGGACAGCGTATCTTTCTCTGCCATGCTCTGCAGGAGACGTATCCCCTGCAGTAGAGTGAATCAATTAATTGATAAGGATGACCACAAAGTGTCAATCCCTACCCACTCGGGTAGAAACCCGCACTACTAATGAAAAGAAAAGGGGGGTATGGCCCTGTAGGGAAGAGGGTAGGTAGGGCCTATTACTGCCAAAAGGGGAAATTTACCTATGCCTCTGTATACATAATTACAACAATTAATGAGTGAAAAGAGAAAACCACACTGTTAGTTGTCTCAGACACTTGATTTATGTCTATTATTTTTGAAAAATTCAGAAATTGTACATCATTTACGACAGAAAAGAATACATAGTCAACTTCACATAAAACCCACTACAAACATTTTTTGTGAGGGAAAAAGCACAAAAGACAAGTGTGTGTAACAATTGTGTAAATTATAATCAACATATCAAAACAATGTGCATATCTATTGTACACAGTGATGAGCAATTATCTCAAAAAACAGTAAAGGACAGACTTTCATGCAGTCAAATCGGATAATGAACGTTTGGGGTGTACGTTTTATTCAATACCAGCCCTACTTCCTGTGATGCTATTTGTTGTATTGTCGTGATTGTGTGAATACAGGAAATAACCAATGAAGACAAGCCACTAGTTTAGGGCGAAAACATAGATGCTAAATGCCAACGCGTTTCGAATGCCAATGTGTGATTCATCGGATTCTCATCAGGGCGTGGAGTTTATCCATAAGTACTGTTTTGGGAGAAAGAACAGGGAATTGGATTTAGTTTGGAGCACATATAAAAACGGAGCTTTTTCCAATTAAGTGCATCGTCCGATGCAGCATACCTTATGTGACCAATGGGTTGTGGTCATTTGAGTCTTTTAAAGAGTAGTCATCATATGTCATCAAATGCCGTGGGCGTCAACCTGCAATGTAGTGACATTGGCCAGGTGAGTTTTTGTGATAAAATATAGGCTGGCACTACAGAAGTACATTTATATGGCCAGAAAAGGTTACCTCTGTGAGGAGCAGCCGCTCCGGGGTCGAGGCCTGGAGGATACGGATCTCAGTTCAATGATGCCCCTTTTGTACAAATTCTACAAATACAAAAAATATTTTTTGTGGTCTTAGCGAGGACGGGTGGATTATCTGAACCCCAAAAGAGAAAGAAAAAATGGATTGCTTACTGTTTTCAAGAGTTGGTTGTTTCTTAAACGTGTCCTGTGAAAAAGAAGACAGGCGGGAAGTTCAAGATGCCCTGTCTGTGTTTATCAAAACGAACGAAAAAGAATTCGGTTGCACGCCGGGGGGCGTCTTACCGTGAATTATGACCCTCAGGGTTTCGGGTCTCCCGCGTGCTTGAGGGCAGGGGTCTTGGTCGTTCATTATCCGATTTGACTGCATGAAAGTCTGTCCTTTACTGTTTTTTGAGATAATTGCTCATCACTGTGTACAATAGATATGCACATTGTTTTGATATGTTGATTATAATTTACACAATTGTTACACACACTTGTCTTTTGTGCTTTTTCCCTCACAAAAAATGTTTGTAGTGGGTTTTATGTGAAGTTGACTATGTATTCTTTTCTGTCGTAAATGATGTACAATTTCTGAATTTTTCAAAAATAATAGACATAAATCAAGTGTCTGAGACAACTAACAGTGTGGTTTTCTCTTTTCACTCATTAATTGTTGTAATTATGTATACAGAGGCATAGGTAAATTTCCCCTTTTGGCAGTAATAGGCCCTACCTACCCTCTTCCCTACAGGGCCATACCCCCCTTTTCTTTTCATTAGTAGTGCGGGGTTCTACCCGAGTGGGTAGGGATTGACACTTTGTGGTCATCCTTATCAATTAATTGATTCACTCTACTGCAGGGGATACGTCTCCTGCAGAGCATGGCAGAGAAAGATACGCTGTCCTTCACGGAGAGCCACATTGCGAGTCTTATTGAATCATCTCCTTTTTCCAACATAACATTGAGTACCTCAGCCAAACAACAAAATGAGGCAGACAAATTGACCCGTCTCCAAAAAAAACACATACGAACCGAACTACACGGCCACTTCTTACTCAAACACCTTAAAGCTGGGACTATCCCTTGGGGGCTCCAGGTAAAGAACATCCCGGTGATTTTTACCGAGGACACAGATTATAAAAAGGGTTTCAGTCAGATCAATACCAAATGTAGTAGGGACCTCATGGTCCACACTATACAGACAGCCCAACGTATCTGTAGCCAAGAGGAAAAAGAAATTGAAGAGTTAATCAAGGCTATATCTGATAACCAAACGGTTACTGAAGCCAAAAACCTTTTAGACAAGATTGAAAAAGAAATACAACTTTGTAAGGACAACACACTTAATGCAAAAGTAGCACAATTTGAAAGGGACTCCAAAGCCTTCAAATTGGAACAAGTTTATCCATTCCTGAAAGAGGATTTCTACACTTCAGGGGAATCAAGAGGGGCCCTAACATCATTCCAAGGCAGATCCAGGAATAGGTTCCTCACTTTTTCAGATACAACATCGTCTGACTCATCATCTGAGTCTCGACAGGATAATTCCAAAAGACGAGGGGCTGCAACATCATCTCCTTTTTTAGGCAGAGGCGGACAGTCCCGGGTCCACTTCAAACAACCGTGGGAGATGCGAACACGCAACAAAACCTACAAGAGCTAGAGAAATCAACCATAGTCAATCTTTCAAATAAACAGCTCACCCAGGACGAAGTATCACTCTTATCCCTGGGCCTCAAGTTTGTCCCCAATAAAAGAACGGATTTTACCCAACTGAAATTAGAGGCATTAGATTTTTGTCGCAAGATTAGGTTGAAGGTGTTTTTCGCGGATGCCGAAATGACGTCCAATTCGGAAACCACAGGGCTTAGAGTCAAGTCCAGATTCACTCCGACTCAAAATATTCCCAAACAGGTCATGGCCTTTGAACAAGCCGTCCTCTCCTCCCTCTCAAAACTTGAAAAACAAAAAGATTTTGTACATAAAAATATGTCTAAAGGGTTAACATCTGCCATTCAGAACCTCAAATCGGATACGTCCATTTTAATCAAGCAAGCAGACAAGGGAGGGGCAGTGGTTATATGGCCCCGCTCCATGTATCTTGAGGAAGGAACAACGCATGTTAACAACCCGGATTGGTACAGACCAATCAAGGAGGACCCTGTGCATGCCATACAAAATAAAATCGCTACTATCACCAAGACAGGACTTGATGAGGGATTCCTAGGCCCAAAGGAATTCGAATTTCTGAACAAAAAATCACCAAGGACGCCTGTCCTGTATTTTTTACCAAAATCCATAAGAATGATAAAACACCGCCTGGCCGACCCATCGTGTCGGGGTGCGATTCTGCACTGGAACCGGTCTCAAAATATAAAGACTTTTTTCTAAAACCCTTTCTACCGCAGGTTAGGTCATATCTCAGGGATACAACTGATTTTATCAACAAGATAGAGGGACAATCATTCAATGATGCCACCCAGCTGATGGTGACCCTAGACGTCACCTCGCTATACACCCAAATCCCTCAAGATGAGGCATTACAGGTCTTGGAAATATATCTTGAACAACGAGAAAGACCACACCAAGTCCCCACTTCTTTCATCCTCTCATTAGCTGAAATTACGTTACGTAGTAACTACTTCAAATTTGAAAATGCATTTTTCATCCAAATAAAAGGCATCGCTATGGGCTGTCCATACGCACCTGAGATGGCGGTACTGTATATGGCACAATATGAACAAAGATTCATATATGAGGACAATCCATTTGTAGGCCATATAATCCAATGGCTTAGATACATTGATGACGTCTGGCTCCTGTGGCAGGGGAGCCAGACTGATCTAGACCAGTTCTACAATTGGCTAAACTCCAGGCACAGAGACATTGGTTTCTCCATAGAATCCAGTAAAAGTACAATGACGTTTTTGGACATCACAGTAGGCGTCCGCGAAAATATCCTAACAACGACCTTACACAAAAAACTGACAGACAGGAATACAATTCTTCATTTCAAAAGCTCGCATCCACAGTGCCTGAAGGAAAATCTCCCTTTTGGGCAAATGTTGAGAATAAGAAGGAATTGTACTGAAATTTCTGACTTTGATCACCATGCTACAAATTTTTGCGCAGAAATGGCCAAAAGGGGTTACCCAAAAAAACTTCTCAACCATTCCAAAAAACGTGCCAGATGCACCCCGAGAGAGAATCTTCTGGTAAAAAAAGAAAAAAATGAATTGACGGAGCTGGTGTGTGTCACAACTTTTGGGTCACACACAAATCAGTTCAAACGCATTATTTTAAAAAATTGGCATCTATTGGAAGATTTGCCAAGTCCATTAAAGAAACCCATTTTTGCCATACGCAAAAATAGAAGCATTGGCCAACAATTGATTCGAGCAGACAGTTACATTCCTAAACCCAAAAGTGATTTGATTTCGCAATGGAACCTAAAACCAATAAGCGGGCACCATAAGTGTGGCAACTGTATATCGTGTTCCTCCACCTTAGAAGGTAATACGTTTGACCATGACGGGGTCACATGGAAACATGACATGTTCACAAATTGTCGTACAAAAAATGTCATCTATGCCGTGGTTTGTCCCTGTGACAAAGTGTACATAGGCAAAACCAGTCAATCTGTCAATTCCCGCATCACACAACATCGATCCCGAATAAAGAAAAAGGTGTGCTCTGCACCCATGGTTGAACATTTTACAAATCACAACCATGGTGAAAATGAGTTTAAATGGACGGTCCTCACATGGGCAGATCCTAAACAGTATGCACATGACATGGAGGCGGCACTACTAAGAAAGGAGGCTTATCTCATTATGAAATTTAACACTGTCAATAATGGGCTAAATGTACTCAGTGAAGTTACCAGAATTTAACTCCCCTTCTCCCCCCTACAATTCCACAAACTACAAGTACCATAATTCCTAGCGAGAGGGCCCCCGCGCTGATTGGTTCACTGTACCATGTGACCACCAAACACAACTTAGCCTGGTTCACTCGTGGCGGCGAGCTGTTGTGTCCTCCTTGATTCCAAAAGACAACGCGGTTATCCATTAACAAGAGGTAAGACCCGCTCTGGGTTTTGCGCATACACGCGCTCACACTCGGGCGCAACCGGGTTGTAACCTGCCTGGTTCCCTTTTCTCGTAGGATTTATTCCTGACCAAGACCCCTGCCCTCAAGCACGCGGGAGACCCGAAACCCTGAGGGTCATAATTCACGGTAAGACGCCCCCCGGCGTGCAACCGAATTCTTTTTCGTTCGTTTTGATAAACACAGACAGGGCATCTTGAACTTCCCGCCTGTCTTCTTTTTCACAGGACACGTTTAAGAAACAACCAACTCTTGAAAACAGTAAGCAATCCATTTTTTCTTTCTCTTTTGGGGTTCAGATAATCCACCCGTCCTCGCTAAGACCACAAAAAATATTTTTTGTATTTGTAGAATTTGTACAAAAGGGGCATCATTGAACTGAGATCCGTATCCTCCAGGCCTCGACCCCGGAGCGGCTGCTCCTCACAGAGGTAACCTTTTCTGGCCATATAAATGTACTTCTGTAGTGCCAGCCTATATTTTATCACAAAAACTCACCTGGCCAATGTCACTACATTGCAGGTTGACGCCCACGGCATTTGATGACATATGATGACTACTCTTTAAAAGACTCAAATGACCACAACCCATTGGTCACATAAGGTATGCTGCATCGGACGATGCACTTAATTGGAAAAAGCTCCGTTTTTATATGTGCTCCAAACTAAATCCAATTCCCTGTTCTTTCTCCCAAAACAGTACTTATGGATAAACTCCACGCCCTGATGAGAATCCGATGAATCACACATTGGCATTCGAAACGCGTTGGCATTTAGCGTCTATGTTTTCGCCCTAAACTAGTGGCTTGTCTTCATTGGTTATTTCCTGTATTCACACAATCACGACAATACAACAAATAGCATCACAGGAAGTAGGGCTGGTATTGAATAAAACATACCCCCCAAACGTTCATTATCCGATTTGACTGCATGAAAGTCTGTCCTTTACTGTTTTTTAGATAATTGCTCATCACTGTGTACAATAGATATGCACATTGTTTTGATATGTTGATTATAATTTACACAATTGTTACACACACTTGTCTTTTGTGCTTTTTCCCTCACAAAAAATGTTTGTAGTGGGTTTTATGTGAAGTTGACTATGTATTCTTTTCTGTCGTAAATGATGTACAATTTCTGAATTTTTCAAAAATAATAGACATAAATCAAGTGTCTGAGACAACTAACAGTGTGGTTTTCTCTTTTCACTCATTAATTGTTGTAATTATGTATACAGAGGCATAGGTAAATTTCCCCTTTTGGTAGAAGCACCACCAGCATATTACTTAGCCCCTCATTGCGGCGCCACTGTCAGCCGTTCCCTGGCGGCGGTGCAATGGTGGTCCGACCCCCAAAGTCGTAATTGGGCAGTCAGACCACCGGTACAGTGGTGGCTGGATTGCACTGCTGCACCCTGCGAGTCTGGTGTCCTCAGACCGCCAGACTCGTAATTTGGCCCTTAGAGGAAGTGTAGGATACGAGCCACACAATTCAGCAGACGAGTGATAAGGATGTGGTATGTTGCCAGTGAGGCATTTTGTAGTACATTGTCTCGCATATATTACTAAAGTCTTGAGTGGTAGCTTGCTATCATTTATAGTCAGCACATTTTCCATTGAAATGGCCACTAAATATGCACATACATTTTTCTGGTTAAACTATATACTACACATACACTTTGACATTCAAATTGCATTAATATTAGGCCAACTTAATTAATTATGACATGTTAATTTGAGTGTTTACTTATAATAGACAAGTGTAGTTACCTACTACAAATGATGTGGTAAATGTGAAAATCGAGTTTCACAAATATTTATCATTTGTGCATCACCAAGTAATCAATCCATCAATCATATCATGTGTAAAGCGCACTACTCACCCATGAGGGTCTCAAGGCACTGGGGTGGGGAATGCTGCTACTGCTCGAAAAGCCAGGTCTTGAGGAGTTTTCTGAAGGTCAGCAGGTCTTGGGTCTGCCGTAGGTGGATGTGGGGGGTGTTCCAGGTCTTGGTGGCGAGGTGGGAGAACAATCTGCCACCGAAGGTCGCTCTTCGGAAGCGGGGGACTGTGGCGAGAGCGAGGTCGGCAGAGCAGAGCTGGAGGGTGGGGGTGAAGAAGCTGAGTTGTCTGTTGAGGTACGTTGGTGCGGTGTTGTGAAGTGCCTTGTGTGCGTGGGTGAGGAGCTTGAAGGTTATCCTCTTGTTGACCGGGAGCCATTGCAGGTCTCTCAGGTGGGGTGTGATGCGGCTGCTGGCGAGGGATGTCGAGGATCAGGCGTGCATGTCAGATAGATCAAAGCACTCTTACCTGCGTTCTCACGATCCCTTACCTGTAAGGTGCTTTGATTGGTTTTGCAGAGACGCTATGGGCCAAACTCCCAGAAACCCTACCTACAACCTGTGATCTTTCTTTTCACACTAGGGTGATGGATAGAAGTCAGGGAGAGAGGCCGGAATCTGACGCTATTATGTTCTTGTAGTCGACCTGCGGAGCAACAAGAACCTTCTTATCTTTATCTTTTTTTGTTCTCTTTCTTACTTTTAAAGCTCTCTTTTTACTTAGTTCTATCGGCTTCGCGTCCTGGAAGTAGTCTTCTGATGAAGTTTTTTGAAGAGATGTTGTTCTCTAACGTCCGAAGGTGGTTGAACTGTCCGCCCCCGATCTTTTAAGTTGAATGTAAGAATGTTCTGCATAAAACAACAGAATAAATAATTTGCACTTTCCTTTTAGAATTGTTTTACCTCTTAATCAAAACTACCGTTAAATCTACTCACTTATCATTCCCCAGTTGTTGTTCACACGACTTCTCACTTAGGAATAAAGATTTAGTGCATATTCTAAAACATCATGGCTAATAAACATCTTATTTTCTAAACAACGTTGAATTAAAATTCCAGGAATAAAGTCTAAAAAAATGATTCCAATTTTCTTTCTTTAGCTAGAATGTCCAACAAGTATTCTTTTGCTAGCGCTGGGCGCCTTTTCTCAGAAAAATAAATGTTACTTAGCTTTTCTTCTTTTCAATGAAAAAACTGCAGCGAGGCGATTTTCAGATAAGACACCGAAGACTCAGGCCTGGATTCCGTTTCTAGGATCTCTGATGAAGATATCCCAGACGCGATGTTCCTCCGAGGCAGAAACTGGAAGACTAAGCACCTTCTAGACTCCTGGGTGTGGCTTTTACAGCCCTGCCACACCCCAGGATGTTCTAGAAGACGCACGCGTCACTTTTGCCCTTACTCTGTGTTGCACATCACACAGAGTGCAAGTTTTAAACGCGCCTCTTTTTTTCTTTGTTTGCCGGTTTTGTCCGTAATCATTTCACAATGCCCAGAGCATGGCTCACATTTATCCTCTATAAACGTCAGTCAAAGGCACAAATACTTTAATGTGAAACCTGCACATTTTCAGCAGATAATGACATGTTTAATACACAACAAGCATTGGCACAAAACACATTTTACTAAATAAACTAAGTACACGAATATAACTGGAGTGCTGGATGCACGGGACAGGGGTGGGTTTCAAGAAAGAAGAAAGCCTTGGATTATTCCTTGTTATAGGTTTAACTCAGGATTATATCAAAGGAAGGAGTAGTGACTGTTGAATCATGACAGTACCCTCCCCGTAGAATCCCCCCTAATACCGTGGGAACTGGTTTTGGTTTTTCTGGGTATCTGTTATGAAAGGTTTTTAAGCACTGGGGAGAATTTCTCAAATTAGCAAGGGGTTCCCAAGAGTGGTCTTCAGGGCCGTAACCTTTCCAATCTACAAGATAGAACAATTTGCCTTTAATTCTTTTGGAATCAAGTACTGCCTTTACTTCATATTCCGGTATACCGTCCACCTCTACCTCTGGAGGACGACTCAACAATCTGGTTTCTGGATTGCATGGTTTAAGTAGAGAGACATGAAATACTGGATGGATTCGATAAGTAGTTGGCAATTTCAATTTCATGCTAACAGGATTTATAACTTTCTCTATAGTGAAAGGACCTATGAATCGTGGACGAAAGTTTTTATGGCATTTTAATTTTAAGTTTTTTGTAGCCAACCAAACCTTGTCACCTACTGAATAAAGTGGTGGTTTAGAGCGATGTTTGTCTGCAAATTTCTTTTGAGTCTCCTTTGCAAGAACTAAATGTTGTTGAGCTTTTTGTTGAACTGAAACCAAATGGTTTACATAATCAGTGACTGCTGGAGTGACTGTTACCTTTTTACCTACACCTAACATGTCTTTTGGATGAAAACCATGAACACTGAAGAAAGGAGACATACCAATTGAGGAATGATCAGAATTGTTGTAAGCGAATTCTGTAGCCCATAAAACATCAGACCATTCCTGATCATAAGTGGCCAGCAAACATCGCAAGAATTGTTCAATTGTTTTATTTGTGCGTTCTGTTAATACGTCAGTTTGTGTATGATAGCTAGATGATAAACGCACTTCCATGTTCAGAGACTTTCCTAGGTTTTGCCAAAAATGCGACACAAACTGAGATCCCCTGTCCGAGAGTACTACCGAAGGAATTCCGTGTAGCTTAACAATTTGTGTTACAAAAATGTGTGCTAACTCAACAGCCGAAGGAAGCTTTTTTAGGGGAATAAAATGAGCGTATCTAGAAAAATGATCTACAACAGTTAAAATGGTGGTAAAACCAGACATAGTACGAGGCAATTCTACAATGAAATTAAGAGATACAGTATGCCATGGTTGTGGCGGTATTGGCAGAGGCAAAAGTAAACCATACGGGGATTGATGAGTTGCTCTGTTTTGACTGCAGATTGCACAAGTTTCTACATATTTTTGGATGTCTTTGAGCATAGTTGGACACCAAAACTACCTTTTAATTGATTGGTACATTTTCGTTACACCAGGATGGATTGACAAAATTGAATCATGGTAGATTTGTAACACCTTTTCCTGTAAAGATTCATTAGGAACAAACATCTGGTCATTCATACATAAAACATTTTCTTTCCATTGCAATAACGGATAAGCCTTATTCCATTCTTCCTTTGATTGATTTTTTAGAACTTTTTCTATGTCCGACAAAACTTCAGAGTCAATAAGTCCTATTTGAAAACGCTCCGCAGGAATAATTGGATGAACAGTTTCTTTTTTAACACTCAAATCATCGCTTATACCTATTCTGGATAATGCATCAGCCTTGTTATTATCTTTACCAGGGCGATAAGTGATGATAAAATCATAATCATTAAAGAACAGAGTCCAACGCAATTGACGAGGAGACAAAGCCTTATATGGCCCGGATGGCCGCCAACCCCTCCCAACACCAATTCCCCAAGGGGAGGAGACAGACACAGGTTTGAGCTTTTGGAAGGCGGGGGTTACCCCCCCGGCCGTATTTATTAAAATATGAAACAAAATTTAAAACATTAAATTAAAACGTTTCATGAATTATGTACAATTTTACTTTCATTACATTTTGATGAAGACATGTTCTTTGGCTAACCTTAACAGATCTCTAATACAAAGGTTTCCTAGCCGAGTCTAGCATCCTGAAAATGCATACATTCTAAATTAAAATTGTACATCCTAGCATTAAGGGCCAAAGGCAAGGTCTTAACCGGTGTCAGATCCCTAATACCAAACTCCCGCCCTCACGGTGTGAGTGGCGCATGCGCAGAGGACTTTACCCTCGTTGCCAACTGTAACTTCCCTTGTCATGGGGGCCCCCTTTCACTCAACGCCATCTTAAAGGTCGTCCGAGTTCCCGTGTGAGGTATCTGTAAGAAGGACAGCGTGGACTCCCCCCCCTTCCCCACACTCTCTTCCGCCGTCGTGGATATCCGGCCCCTGGGAAATTCGTAGGAGGGGCATCTAGCTGTCTCCCCCCTGGGAGGGGCCTATGGCCGTCTCCCCCTAGGCGACCCCTCCGTAGTGGGTGCTGCCTCCCCGTGGGAGGGCCCAATATCCGCCTCCCCCCGGGCGCTCCCATCCATTCTGGGTGGCACCCCCCCTAGGGACCTTGAAATTACTGCTCACCGATCATGACCTTACCGCCCGACCAAAAAATAAAAACGACAGTTGTTTTACCTACTAAGGAAAGAAAAAAATCGCCTAATCTGAAACAGCTTGACGATTCATCCACTTTTCATTTCTATAAAGGGAAAAAAGTCCTAAAGCAGAAGACAATTTCATTATGTGATACACTCCTTTACCTTTCTACTAAGGAAAAAAGGCCTATACACATTTATCAATCCCAAGGCATACATAAATGCTGAAAAACGTGACTGCATCTCTTTAATACAATCGGATATCACAACAATTACTTTATGCAAACAAACATTGCAAGAGGGGCTGGTGGGTGGGTCAAAATTTGCCGCTTGTTCCGTCGAGGGCTGACGAGCAACGAGAGGTGCAGCCTTCAGAGCACTGGAACAAGAGGACGCTTCTTTGGATTCCCGCTCTATTTATCCGTCTGCGAGAGGGCGGGGACCCTCCTCAGGTACGCCCACTGGGCGCGGTCTTCCGGGCGGGTGTCTAGGACAACCCCTTCTGGGCGGGAAGGGCGTGCTCCGGCTACGCCACTTTGGGCATACCAGCCGAACCACGCCCCCCGCCCAAAATGGTTTCCCGGGGGATCGGGGCACCCATCCATACGTTCGGGGGGACCGAGTGGTCTTCCCTTTCCATATGGCCGGGATGCCCGCCACCCCCTCCCAACACCAATTCCCCAAGGGGAGGAGACAGACACAGGTTTGAGCTTTTGGAAGGCGGAGGGAGTTACCCCCCCGGCCGAATTTATTAAAATATGAAACAAAATTTAAAACAGTAAATTAAAAAGTTTCATGAATTATGTACAATTTTACTTTCATTACATTTTGATGAAGACATGTTCTTTGGCTAACCTTAACAGATCTCTAATACAAAGGTTTCCTAGCCGAGTCCAGCATCCTGAAAATGCATACATTCTAAATTAAAATTGTACATCCTAGCATTAAGGGCCAACGGCAAGGTCTTAACTGGTGTCAGATCCCTACTACCAAACTCCCGCCCTCACGGTGTGAGTGGCGCATGCGCAGAGGACTTTACCCTCGTTGCCAACTGTAACTTCCCTTGTCATGGGGGCCCCCTTTCACTCGACGCCATCTTAAAGGTCGTCCGAGTTCCCGTGTGAGGTATCTGTAAGAAGGACAGCGTGGACTCCCCCCCCTTCCCCACACTCTCTTCCGCCGTCGTGGATATCCGGCCCCTGGGAAATTCGTAGGAGGGGCATCTAGCTGTCTCCCCCCTGGGAGGGGCCTATGGCCGTCTCCCCCTAGGCGACCCCTCCGTAGTGGGTGCTGCCTCCCCGTGGGAGGGCCCAATATCCGCCTCCCCCCGGGCGCTCCCATCCATTCTGGGTGGCACCCCCCCTAGGGACCTTGAAATTACTGCTCACCGATCATGACCTTACCGCCACACGCCGGATAGTTGACCGACTTTCCGGCCCCCCACACCTCCTAAAGGTCATGCCTCCTCAAACCCCTTAGCCATGCTATGAAGTCTCCTATAAGTAAATCATTCCCCACCCTGGACAGTGAGGAAATATAAATTTTATGGTCAAGAAATGTTCCCTAACGTGTACCCCACTGTCTCCATGTACGAGCTTAAAGTACATGTAACTTCCCTCCTGTGCCAGCTATGAAGACGCAAATACATTTGCGTCCAACGTTAACATGTCCTCTTTCAGATCCACCCTGAATGGGTCGGATATTCCGTTCCTAAATGTGCCTTGCCACCGTCTTTGTATGGTGCACTTTCACGTGTTTCTGGCTCTGTGCGAGCTAGGCCCTGTTTTCTGTCATTGAGCCTCTTTTCAAAAGCGTCTCTGCCTCCTGAAACTGCAACGTGGGATGCCCCCACCCGTGAACTCTGTCCTACTCCCTGCGACGCGAGCGGAGCCTGGCTTGGCCTGCCTGCCTGCCAAAGACAGTATTTTACCTTCATGCTATCAGTATAGCCAAGCTCAGCTTCCCGAAAACACATTCCAGTCCAGCAGAATAGATACACAAATCCCCGGCTGCAGAGCAAAGGGCCCGGCCTCTCTGTCTCCATGCAAGTAATTCATAGCTCCCGTCACCATGGTAGGCCCATGACCCCCTCGCTCTACACACAGACACGTAGGCACATATGCACGCATTCATAGTCAGTATAGGATAGCCTCTGCCCAAGAGACCTTTCCTTCTAGATAATATGGTTCCCAAACATTAGATATCAGATATGATATAGGTACGAGTTGATCTGACATGCCAGACTTCTGTCTCTTTCCTCTAGTGTAAATGTCAAGTCCCCTGCACCCTCCAGCTTTACGTCAATCACACGTCATGCAGCTGCGCGCGCATCCAGACTTCAGATTTCTGCTGACATTGCAAGATTCTGCTATGTACCTACCCACTTGTGACACTTTCATATGACGTCTTCTAGCACACACCTCTGTACACGCCCTAGTTCCCGCCTTCTGATTACGTATTGCTAACGCGTGTGTGTTCTTATCTTGTTTCTCTCAGCTGTTACGCCTTCTGCATTGATTTTCATTATGTGCATTAAGTATAAAAGTTATGTATTGTCAATAAAGTATGCTCTATCCCTTCCTGAACCCCAGTGGTGTCAGGAATCCGATATCCGGTTCTAGAACCATTCCTTTTGAAGGAATAAAACCCCTAAGAACTCTAACACCACGGACTCTGCGTCTTTCTTTCTTTCCGATTGAGTTATTTTATTTTATTTTAAGTACTTACCTGCATAGAAATTAGGACGGTAATTAAATATTTACCACATTAATCTGGCGCCCGAATAGGGACCCCTCCCCCACCCCACGCGCCGGTTGGTGCGTTGCAGCCTTGGCCCCCTGCCGCAGTCGAGACGGACACTTACGCGTACCCGCAGGATTTCCTGTATCTCCCTCAGGCCCACGGAGGTGACGGAGACTGTGATCAGCACCCAGACGAGGCGGTGAGGAGTGCGGAGGATCCCGACCAGAGCCTAGCCGAAAGAAGCAAGGTCCGAGGTGTCAAGAGGCCCACCAGTTCCGAAGTATCCACGTATCGAGTCGAGTCGAGTCCAGTCCGGTTCAGTCCAGTCGAGTTTTCCGAGGCCTTCTGTTCCGTGCTTCCCGGTGAGTACCGTTGCTGGGGACGCATCTAGACGGGTGCATTATTATGCATCCGGTAAAGACGGGTTTGGGTACACAAACACGGTCTGCACTGTTTTAGACAGTGTATCTGTGCTGTTTAGCAGTACATAAAGTATTCAAGGTTTCAATTTTTGTTCTCGTTTTTCTGAAACTCAAAGGTAGTTCATATGTGTTCAAATGTTTCATGTGATAAATGTCGTGGTATGAGTGACTGTTTGATGTATATTACTGTGCTCTTGTGTAACTGGCTGTGTTCAGAGTAAGTAACAAGTATCGAGTGTTCAGTACCAAGTAACAAGATGCCGTTTTTCAATAAATTAAGACAGATAGGAACTAGGAAAGGGATACTAGAGGAAGAAATTCCTATTCCCCCTAGGGATACTCCTGGAAATTTTATGTACCATAAGCATGGCATAGATGCCATACTGTATCTAGATTTATGGGCCGATTATACCAAGCACCTAGAAGAGAGACACCGCTGGCCTGCTACCGGAACATGGGATGCCGGGTGCATCATGAGAGTAGAGGAAGCACTATGGAAAAAGATAGCCAGACAGTCCCAGAAAGATGCCATAGAATTGTGGCGTAAAGAATCACATAAGCGTACAGAAAAAGCACTCCGAAAAGCTGAGAAACATAGAGAAGAGTCAGATGAAGTCCGAGAGAACGAATTAGTTATTGAAGGTATCCGAGTAAAAGCAGAACAAGTAGACCGCATGCGAAACACTCTTGCCAATGGCATGTATTTAGTGACCGAGGGTCCGCCTAAGGACACTCCAGAAATACCGAAAGATCTGCCGCCACCATTGGTTCCGACTAAAGTAAGCCACAGGACCACAAAAGACATATACCTTGCCTCCTATCTATTCGATGTAGCTCCCGCTTACACCAATTCACGTACTAATGTACCGCCTACTGACGGTGACGGTGGTGGCAACCCACCCCGAGACAATGCCCAGCCCGTACCGCAACAGAGTTCACCTGCCCGAAATCCTGTTCCACCTGTTCCTCCACCTTCACCACTTCCAACACCTAAGATGAATACACTGAATCCGTTTGGGCCTGACCCTGGTAAAACACCAGTTCAGTTACTTACACAGACTCCACAGACAAGTCATGCTCAAGCCTCCGCCTCAGGAGGTGCGACAGGAGGTCTCCAGACCCCGCCACAAACACATAGGTTAAACCTTAGGGACATATTAAAGCAACGTACACCCCGAACACCAAGTTTCGACATGCTTAAGGAACCTCTTCCAATTTGCAGATACGATCCAGTACCCGGTAAAGACGACAGGATGTTGTTAGCATCTCTACGCTTACGAAAAGTTACAGATTACTTAATGTTATTCCCAGGAATGACTGAATACCTAGATAGAATATACCATTTTATCCAGACTGGGGAAGATCCTGAAAGTATTAAAGAGGACCTGGCTCACCAGAAAGTTGACACTCAAGGTTGTATATTACGCTTCTTCATAAACTGTTTAATAAGAGAACGAGACAGGCCTGGGGTAGACCAGGACGAGATGGATGCACTAAACAAGTGGGGTCAGAATATAGCCGATGGAAAACACGATAAACAGAATTGTATAGCAAGTATGTATAAAAAGATCAGGAAAGAAGTAATAGAAATACACGAAAGAAAGGAACAAGAAAAGGAAAGAGATAGTGACAGGAATAACTCCTCCGAGGAGGACGAACCAGAGGAACAAGACTCGGCTAAAGGAATAATAGCATATGTAGGTAAGGGAAATTACCTTAAGAAAGGCATTCGCCCAGAAAGCAAGAGAGTTTTTCTCTCTGGCATCTCGAAAACGAGTTCTCCCGAATATCTGTTTCAGGCTACCGATAAAATTCTTCAAGAACGAATCGGGTACCATGTACTCAATTCTATGGATGAACAAGAACTAGCCCGGTCAGCAGTACTATGGGCTGACAATCCTAGCACATATAATAATGATACAGTAGCGCAGACATTTTTGAACCTTTCCCCAGACGAGCAGAAATTAGCTGGTATGTACATGATTCAGCACCTCATCACGTTATACAGACATCAACATTCTGATCCAGGTCCTTTACCTGATACATTAGAAGCACTGCTTATGAATAGATGGAGAGGCCTAAGTACCAAGTTAATTCAAATAATTCTAGAACAACGGCACAGATATAACGCTTTCTTAGGCCCACAATACGTTCCAGCTCCGCCCCCAGAAAGAAAAGAAATGTTTCATTTTGACAGGCAGAATCCTTTACGAGAAGTACACCCAGTTATGAATGCCGATAATACCCTACGACGTGTGTTTGTGTACACACCTTTAACAAAGTTGGAATTATTGGAAATGAAGAAACTAGTGCCCTGTCACGATAAAGACCCTGCAGGTTTTCACCGAGAACTTAAGGACATGTTACTCATGGGAGAGTACACGTATACGGATATTATGAAATTGTTAAAAGTACTGCTACCCACGGGTATTTACGAGAAATTAAAGGAAAAAGAATGGGAGGTGGGAGACAAAAAGATTATTTGGACTGAAATAGAAGCCGAGGAAAATGGTCGTACTCCAGGGCTAGGCCTTGGGGACAAAGCTAAAGCATTACCAGGTTTAATAGTACAGGTTCTGCCAAGATTACTGACAACTAAAAAGGAAGACTGGGACGCGATCTCAGCTTGTAAACAGAAACACGATGAAGATACTAGTGACTTCTATTCAAGATTCGAGAAATGTTTTATTATTAATAGTGGCCTGAAACCAAGCAGCGAGTCATACCCACACCTTTTTGTATGCAAATTAGTCGAGAATTCCCTGACACAGGTTAAGAATCGTGTATATAAAGTCGAAAGTACATGGCAAGCAAATACGCCATCTCAGATGTTACAAATGTTACAATATCACCAGAACAGAATTAGAGAAGAGCAAGAACATGAACATAGACGTATGAAAGACACGAAAATGAAAATGCTAGTTGCCCAGTCAGTCCCAGCTGACGGTCAGAAAAAGGGTGTGACCCAGACAAGTAATTCAGCAGCTCCTGTTAAAGGGACATGCAACTATTGCAAGCAGCCAGGCCACTACGTAAATGAATGTCCAGTCCTGAAACACAATATAGCAACAGGTAAAACTAAAGAAAAACCGCGTCAGCTTAGACAAGACCAGGTCCAGCAACAGACTTCGCAGAATATACAGCCTATGCATGCTTCCCCACATGCAGCACAGACCGTAGCGGTATCACAGCCACAGCCCATTGCCGCGACCCAGCAAGTTTCACAGCAGATGTACCAGTATGCCCAATCTGATTATCCCGATTATCAGCGATACACATGAAATAGCCTAGAGAGGGAGGTTGGCTTGCCTCTGATTGAGATTCCTGTAGATCAAGAGGGTCCTTATGTACATAGTCAAGTATTAGGAAAAGACAGAAAGTTTCTAATTGACACAGGGGCAAGTCGCACCACAATCAGTCACGACGAAGTTCCAGGGGCACCCCTCTCAGGCTCACAGAATGTTTCCCTTGGTTTTTCAGGACAGCCTATTGTAAATGAAGTATCAGAACCCGTTTCCCTAGCAGTAGGTCCATTATCACGTGTTACAGACCTGTTACTCACGAAGTCATGTCCAGAAAACTTATTAGGTATCAAGACACTGAAGGCTCTAGGAGCAGTGATATGTTGTTCTCCGGAAGGAGTTAGACTTTTCCTACGTGACTTTAAGGGTCACTATGTATTACGAGAGTTTGATGTCAGATTGAAAAATGTACCGAAACACCTGTGGGCACAAGGCCCAACCGATGTAGGTTGTATGCACATTACACCATACCGTGTTACACTCAAACAAGGAGTTGTTTTACCCCGAATCAGACAATACAAGTTACCACCTGATGCTGTAGTGGCTTTACTGGAAATCATTGAAGAGCTGATTGCCCAAGGAGTGGTCGTAGAGACCGACTCCAATATCTGTAATTCCCCTATCATTCCGATTCTTAAACGTACTGATCCCAATGCACCACCAGTATATCGGCTGGTGATTGATTTACGAGAACTGAACAAATGCATTGTACCACAGTATCCTGTGGTTCCCGACATCTCATCCTTATTGACTGCTATTGATTCAGAAGCGACGTTCTTTACTGTAATTGACCTCAAGAACGCCTTCTTCAGTGTACCCATTGATCCAGAGAGCCAATATCTCTTCGGATTCAGTTTAAATGGCCGAAGCTTCAAATTTTCACGCGCACCTCAAGGATTCACAGAAAGCCCCAGCATCTATAGCCAAGCACTGAAAAGACAACTTGACTGTATCCAAATGCCAGTTAACACTGCCTTACTCCAGTACGTCGATGATCTGCTGATCACCGCACGAAGTGAACTTGAATGTGAACAAGCATCGCTGATAGTTTTACACTTTCTGGCTGACAAGGGACACAAGGTGTCTCCTTCGAAGCTGCAATTCTGTATTCAGCAAGTAGTGTACCTTGGGCACTTGCTGAACAAGTGGGGGAGACAGCTCACATCTGATCGCATTCAGTTAATCGTACAGTTACCACAACCCAAGACACAAAAGGAAGTACGGGCCTTTATAGGCCTCACCTCGTACTGCAGACAATGGATTCCTCAGTATGCATTTCTAGCTAAACCACTGATACAGTTGACGACACAGGAGGCAGCGATTTCGACTGTCCTCCCTTGGACTCTGGAACATACGCAGGCTTTTGAGGAATTAAAGAAAGCTTTATGTCAAGCACCAGTTCTAGCGACACCATGTTACAGCCAACCTTTTACACTTTTTGTTACAGAACGTGATGGTACAGCGTTGTCTGTCCTCACACAAGATCAAGCAGGTTCACATAAGCCTTGTGCTTATTTTTCAAGTACATTGGATCCAGTGGCCCAGGCCCTACCTGCGTGCCTAAAATCAGTTGCAGCGACAGTCTTAGCAATCAGACAAAGCGATTCAATAGTATTAGGACATCAGTTGACAGTACAAGTTCCCCATTCTGTAGAAGTCCTTCTAAACCGAACACAGACTCAACACCTGACTATAGCACGACTGACAGGTTATGAACTGACACTATTCCAGCCACACATAGAAATCAGACGTTGTAACATTTTAAATCCTGCCACGTTGTTACCCTCGGTTATGACAGATTCAACCCCGCATGATTGTATAGAAATCATTAATGCAGTAACAAAGCCCCGACGAGACTTAACAGATGTTGCACTGACAAATCCCGACCTGACACTTTACGTGGACGGTTCATGTCTGAGAACAAGTACAGGAGAATTAGTGGCCGCATATGCAGTGACCACCGAAACTGAAGTCAAAGAAACACACCGTATTGATACACTGTCCGCTCAAGCAGCAGAGCTTATCGCTCTAACTCGAGCCTGTATACTAGCCAAGAACAGAAATGTTAATATATACACAGATTCACGTTATGCTTTCAGAGTTGTACACGACTTCGGAATGTTATGGCAAGAACGAGGTTTCTTGACCTCTCACGGTGCCAAGATCCAACACGGTCCGCTCATTCAAGCACTGTTAGAAGCAATACATCTGCCTTCAGGCATATCCATCATGAAGTGTAAAGCACATACTAAAGTTACTGACTCTATTTCCAAGGGTAACGACCTGGCAGACCAAACAGCAAAACATACCGCATTGACTCACACCCAGGCAACTGATGTGACAAAGACAATAGTACCGACACATTGTATGACAGTTAGGGATCCCACACTAGATGTAATCGATATTCAGACACACGCTACTCCAGACGAAATCAAGAAATGGACTGAGCTAGGAGGGGTCCAGACAGATCAGGGTTGGATGACGAAGGGAAAATCTACATGGTTTCTCCCCGACTCTATGGTTCAAGTCATAATAAATACAGCACATAGTCCAGCACACCTGGGAGAAAAGGCTATGTTCGACAGTTTACAGAATCTCTGGTACAACAAACATTTACGAGCAGCAGCAAAACAGAAAGTGCGTACTTGCATGATCTGTTGTCAGTTCAATCCAGGTAAAAGCGTCCCTGTAGAGCAAGGTGGATTTCATCCTCCCGATCACCCTTTTGAAGTCCTCCAGATGGATTATATCCAGATGGAACGTTGTCGAGGATTCAAGTACGTCCTCGTAGTGGTTTGTGCACTTTCCCGTTGGACAGAAGCATATCCAGTCCCAGATTACACTGCCCCGACCACTGCCAAGCAGCTGGTTCGAGAATTCTTCCCACGGTACGGCTTGCCTCGTATCGTATACTCAGATAACGGACAGCCATTCTCGTCCGAGCTCATGAAGCAGGTTTCACTCCTGCTAGGATATCAGTGGAAATTCCATTGCGTCCGACACCCCGAGGCTGCTGGCCTTGTAGAGAGACACAATCAGACACTGAAAACTCGTCTTGCTAAAGTTTGTAAAGAGAAAGGGGTCGACTGGATAGTCGCCCTGCCAGTTGCACTGTTCTATATGAGGATGGTTCCTCATTCAAGATCAGGGCTATCCCCGTATGAGGTGGTCTTCGGCAGGCCACCAAATATGTGGGGGACGCCCATGCCTAAGAAAATAACCGATGTTGATTGTAATATGCTGACAGATTACCTTGCCTCCTTGATGTCTGCACTCCAATCATGTCGTTCACAGGTTGCCGCAGCCTTTCCCGACAACACTGACGTGAAGCCACACGATGTCCGTCCTGGAGACACTGTGCTGATACGAAATTTCGACAGGAGGAGTCCGCTGGAGCCCCGTTGGCAGGAGCCGAAGCTCGTCCTTCTAACCACGAGGACTGCAATCAAGGTTGAGGGCAGAAAAGGGTGGATACATACAAATCACGTCAAAAAATGTAATGAACTGCTGCTGCCAGAAACTGACTCTTCCACCCCCTCAAAGGACTGCCCAGATTCTAGTGACTTTAAACCTCCCATGGTAGAGAAAACTCCGCAAGAGGAGTACAAGTTGAAATTGCGGTCTAGCAAGTCAGACAGTTTAATTGTTTAAGTCCTCCCCTAGGTGAATCGGTTAAATAGTTTCTGACATGTATCCCCTAGACCCCAATAGAGAGAGAGATAGAGAGAAACAGATCAAGAAGCAACGATATTGCAAATCTCTCAAAAGTTACTGTATTGTTACCTTATGGATTATGTTTTCTTTAAGTCTTACGATTATTGTCACAAGTGTAATTCTACATATATATTTTCCTATTGCTACACGTACACATTCTTCTTCTAATGACACTGCCGAGCATTCTTTTAGTGAGTTACCCCTTCATGAATTGTCCTACCGACTTGCGCTGCGCAACAATACATTCATTAGTATGTTACACCACTCGCATCAGACCAGCAACGCTACAAATTGTTGGATATGTGGCCGACTCCCTCCCTACCAGAAATACAAGGGAGTTCTACCCCTCTTCCCGTACCCGTTCACACACAATGGTTCATGTGGAGCCTGGTTTAGTTTGATTAATGCCTTAGATTCAAATTCCGTAGTTTATCAGGGTAACTGGGTATGGGGAAACCTGAACACAGTTCTGCATAAAATGTGTTATCCTGACAAAGAGGGACTTCCCAGAAGGACAGGGACTGATCTAGAAAATGAAGTATATGGATTAGGAAATTTTACACTTAACCTTATGATTCTAAATGTTGAATCCGAAACCGAGCCAGACTTGCCCACTATGTCAGTACTACCAGTCAAAGGTGAATTATGTATCAGAAAGAAGGGTTCAATACACCTGGGTCATAGTAAATGTACTACCGTGATCGAATTTAGTGATAAGGGCAAGTCCACATTCAAAGCTACACGTCATTCCTATTTCATTTGTGGTCAGACCGTATATATACGTTTGCCTTTAGATTGGGATGGGACCTGTTACATTGGATTCTTACTGCCACCTGTTTTCCTAGCTCCACCAGATTATCATAGAAATTCCCGTCTAGTTCACAGACCCAAGCGGGACCTCCCAATTGTCGACTATACGGAAACGGCATGGGAAACATTCACAGATTTCGATAAAGGTTTCTTTCCCTACTTAGGTGCCATCTTTAATAGTAAGTCTATACGCCACTTGACCAGAACCCTCGAAGCAGTAGTGAAAGAGACTACTTCCGCCCTAGGTAACTTGACTGAGGAACAGTCTGCTATGAGACTTGTCGTTCTTCAAAATCGTCTTGTTATTGACGTCATACTAGCCGATCGCGGAGGAGCCTGTAAGGTCCTCGGGTCAGCTTGTTGCGTTTTCATCCCAGATAATGCTCCGTCCGTATATAAGGCTATTACCCGTCTCCATAAGATAGCTAGTCAGATACATCAGAATCCAGGTACTTGGACTTGGTCCGGTTGGCTCTGGACTACTATTTCAGCCTGGGGATGGAAAATACTGTCACTCCTTGGAACAATACTACTTATAGTGTTCAGTTGCTGTCTATGTTTACAATGTGGGCCAGCGATTTGCGGCTTGTGCGCCACATCCTGTACTCCCCATTCAAGTCAACGTTCTAAAACCCATGTGAAAAAGGATGAGCAGATGATGCTAACTACTCAAATAAATAGATTAATGACGATTGATATATCATGAAGGGTCCGTAGGGAACAAGGAGGGAATGAGGAAATATAAATTTTATGGTCAAGAAATGTTCCCTAACGTGTACCCCACTGTCTCCATGTACGAGCTTAAAGTACATGTAACTTCCCTCCTGTGCCAGCTATGAAGACGCAAATACATTTGCGTCCAACGTTAACATGTCCTCTTTCAGATCCACCCTGAATGGGTCGGATATTCCGTTCCTAAATGTGCCTTGCCACCGTCTTTGTATGGTGCACTTTCACATATTTCTGGCTCTGTGCGAGCTAGGCCCTGTTTTCTGTCATTGAGCCTCTTTTCAAAAGCGTCTCTGCCTCCTGAAACTGCAAGGTGGGATGCCCCCACCCGTGAACTCTGTCCTACTCCCTGCGAGGCGAGCGGAGCCTGGCTCGGCCTGCCTGCCTGCCAAAGACAGTATTTTACCTTCATGCTATCAGTATAGCCAAGCTCAGCTTCCCGAAAACACATTCCAGTCCAGCAGAATAGATAAACAAATCCCCGGCTGCAGAGCAAAGGGCCCGGCCTCTCTGTCTCCATGCAAGTAATTCATAGCTCCCGTCACCATGGTAGGCCCATGACCCCCTCGCTCTACACACAGACACGTAGGCACATATGCACGCATTCATAGTCAGTATAGGATAGCCTCTGCCCAAGAGACCTTTCCTTCTAGATAATATGGTTCCCAAACATTAGATATCAGATATGATATAGGTACGAGTTGATCTGACATACCAGACTTCTGTCTCTTTCCTCTAGTGTAAATGTCAAGTCCCCTGCACCCTCCAGCTTTACGTCAATCACACGTCATGCAGCTGCGCGCGCATCCAGACTTCAGATTTCTGCTGACATTGCAAGATTCTGCTATGTACCTACCCACTTGTGACACTTTCATATGACGTCTTCTAGCACACACCTCTGTACACGCCCTAGTTCCCGCCTTCTGATTACGTATTGCTAACGCGTGTGTGTTCTTATCTTGTTTCTCTCAGCTGTTACGCCTTCTGCATTGATTTTCATTATGTGCATTAAGTATAAAAGTTATGTATTGTCAATAAAGTATGGTCTATCCCTTCCTGAACCCCAGTGGTGTCAGGAATCCGATATCCGGTTCTAGAACCATTCCTTTTGAAGGAATAAAACCCCTAAGAACTCTAACACCACGGACTCTGCGTCTTTCTTTCTTTCCGATTTAGTTATTTTATTTTATTTGAAGTACTTACCTGCATAGCAATTAGGACGGTAATTAAATATTTACCACAACAGGTGAACCCCATCATTCAAATAAAAGTGATCACCCCGAATACACCCATGGGGAATGCTATGCAAATGCGCGGAGCGAAACAATTTCCCAATTTTATTGTTGACCCTCTTTACCGAGTGGTTCAACGCTGACACAGAGAAACCCCCCCGCCAAACTTTCCTGGGGATCATGTGGGACCAGGCGATTGTGCACCCCGGGAGCCTCTTAGCCAACCAGCTGACTGCCGACAAAATGTGTTCCAGTAACACTCGTCTTCCCAGTCTTACCAAGTCATTGCCCCCCAAGTGTACTATGACTATAGATGGCGGTGACCTTTGCCGCCCTAAGAGACCCTCCACAAACGATTGAAATTGGTCAAAACAGAGGCCTCCCTTCCCATGGAAGGTCACCCTGAACCCGTATTCCCCAGATGCGTGAATCGCGTCACCTGCCATGAATACGTCCCCGGCGCGCCTCACGTGTGAGTGGCCCACGACCCATACCACTTGCTCTCCAGCCGGTGATCCTCGACCGCTGGTCCCCTGGTGATGGGTTGACTCCAGATTCCGCCCCGCGTCACAGGCTTGCGAAACTGTAATTTAAAGAAAAGACAACAAGCGTGAGTGCATTTCATCAGTCTTTTACAACATGTGCAATCGCACATACCTCTTGAAGCAGTTCGAGGACCAACGGCCTAGCTGTTTCACTTCTTCCGCACTCAGACCCCGGGCCGTAGCCTCAGTAGCGGCCCCTATTCTGAATGAGTGGGTCCCAAAATCGCAAGGGTCCATGCCCGCCGCAGCGATTGTAAGTGCTAGCACCTTCTGAAACTGAAATCTCGTCAGAGGGGTGCCATCCTTGTGCCTAAGCAGGCTCCCTCCCCATGTCGCCGGCCTCTGTGCCAAGTATTCCTCTAAACACTTTATCGGACAAGTGGGGCACCCTCGAGCGCGCTGCACAACAACGCTATCTCCCATAGCTCCCTGGTCTGTCTTGGACCTGGCTATCGAGATTAGCATCGAATCACCCCGTATTTGTATGTGATCCCTGCATAAGCCTCCCTCCATATCTTTCTTGTTCCTCGCCACGAGTTCGCTTACCCGCATGGCCCCATGAAATGCCAAGGCGAAAGCTGCCCGGAACAGAACTGCTTCGGAAGGGGAGGAGCATGTCTCATCCAGCTTTGCTAAAAGCCGAGACAATCTCTCTAAACCAATTGGGCGCCTCGTATCCTGTCTGCGACCCTCCAGGCGTTGCCAGCCGCGGAGCGCCTTCCTAACTACAAAGGAACCCATTGGGTCCCTTATGCCGTCGAGCTGTGCCATGAATGAAATGGCCGCCCTATGTCTGTTGGCAGTTGCAGCTGATCGGCCTTCTCTATGCAGCGCTACTAAGAACCCCAGGAAGGATTCCTCCAGCCCCCAGCTATGTCTCCCTGCCGGGCCTAAAAAGGTGCAGTAGGAACGAAACGCTCCCTCATAAGCCTTCCTCGTCCTGGGCGCTAAGCTGGCTACCGCGAGGTCTTGTAGTCCGGGGCACCGATCAGCCACAGTGCTTCGGGGAACGGTGCCGCTACTAGGTCCGCTGTGGGTAGATAGCCCCTGAAAGCCTGCATGTGTGAACGAGAGAGTGCATCAGCTGCATTATTCAGTACACCCGACACATGTTTTGCCCTGAACTGTACATTCAATCTCATGCAACGTAAAACAATTTCTTTCAACAGTCTCAAGATCCACCTGCAGCGGGCTGCCTGCTGATTAATGCACTCAACCACAGTCATATTGTCCGACCAAAACACTACTGAGCGGTCCCTAACATCGTCTGGCCATGCCAAAAGAGCAACCCAAATGGGAAATAGCTCCAAGAACCCAATGTTACCTGTCAGGCCGCTGGAGTGCCACCACGTCGGCCATACTTGTGCCGACCATCGGTTACCAAAGATGGCGCCAAATCCCACGCTCCCAGCTGAATCGGTCCACAAACCCAGTTCGTACGACGATGCTGGGGGTTTGTTCCACACTACTCGACCGTTGAAGTCCGCCATAAATGCCAACCAAATGCGCATATCCTGGCGAACCTCTGCCGACAGTCTCGTGCGGTGATGTCCCTCCTTGAGGCCGACCATAGCTTGTGCAATGGAGCGTGAGAAGGGGTTAGCCATCGGTATTACTCTCAAGGCAAAGTTAAGCTGACTCACTGTTCGTTGTAACTGGTGCAGGGTCACTTTTTCTTTGCCCAGGCATTGTGTTAAGGAAGCCCTTCTCCATTGGCAAACGGAAGCATCCTTCCACTGAATCGAGCTCAATTCCCAAAAACTCCAGTGAAGTAGATGGCCCCACCATCTTACCTGGTGCCAATTGGACTCCAAAATCCTGCATGAGGATGCAGAAGTCCTGCAGTGCCTGTGCACATTTCGCATTGCCGGCCGGCCCTAAGAACAGGAAGTCATCTAAATAGTGCATCACTTGTCTATGCCCCGTGGCCTCAGTGAATGCCCACTCTAAAAAGCAGCTGAACATCTCAAAATAAGCACAAGAAATTGAGCAACCCATGGGCATGCATTTATCCATGTAATAGTTCCCTTGGAACGTAAAACCTAGCAAGCGCTGGTCCCGCGGGTGTACCGGGAGCAACCAGAATGCCGATTCGATGTCCGATTTTGCCATCAGAGCACCAGGGCCCAGGTGATTCAGTAGGGCAACGGCATCGTCGAACGATGTGTACCGAACTGAACAGACATCCGGAGCAATGGCTTCATTCACCAAGGCGCCCCTCGGGGCCGACAGATTGTGAATGAGTCTATACTCCCCTGGGTCTTTCTTCGGAACTACTCCTAGAGGTGAACACACAAAGTCCGCCACCGGCGGGCCTGGAAAAGGTCCTGCTACCCGCCCCAAGCTGACTTCTTTGGTAATTTTTCTGGCTGCCACTGCTGGGTTGTGTTGGATGGATTGCTGATTTTTACAAAAGGGGCTCCCCGAAAATTCCTCGCCGGGATGTTGAAGCCATATAGGAAACCATTCCTCAAAATCCCGGCGGATACATGATCAGGATATTTGTTCAACCAGGGAGTCAAAGCCATGATGTCAACGGGTGAAGACGATTGCTTCCCAAGCATCACCTCACTCTTGCTTGGACCCCCCCTTTCCTCCCGCACCAGCGCTCTTGGATCTACAGCTACTCTCCGGGTGTGAGGAGTTCCCGCAGCCCGCACAAGCATGCTGGAACCTACATGTTCCCTGGGGCCTGTTACAGTTACCTCTGTTGAAACCCCAACAAACCCCGCGCTTGCCCCTATTTCCACCGGTCTTGGGCTGTGATTCCCCACCGGCGCTTGCTCGAAAGGGCTGCGCAGGCCTTTGCTGAACTGTCCCAGGTCCGCTCCCGTCCGGCGAGGACGTACCTGCCGATCCAGGCAAGAGCTGCTTGTGCCACGATACCGTGTCGAGGCAATCCCATGTCAAAGTTACATCAAACTCTTTAGACTTTCGGAATTGCATGTCATATCCTTTCCACTCATTCCCCCCGTACATGTTATAAAAATCCATGATCCTATTCTGGTAACAGGATAGCTCGGACAACACTTCAGGCTTACGTTCCCCCATTACTGCTGTAAAAATAGAGAAGGCCTTCACCCAGTTCTCTACGGTCTCGTCGACCCTAAATTCCGCCATCTTGGCCCGCCATACGCTGGGGTGCCATAAATGTTTCTGGGTCTTTGCGTATTCCATCTAACGATGGTCGGTCAATAATGAAAACATATTAACATACTTGTCCCCCCATATCATTTCCTTCGTGGCCGCTGGGATGTGCTGGGCCACCCTCTCGCACCTTGAAGGCACTGAACTTTCCCCCACCATTGGCAATGGGTTCTTACCGGGTTCAACCGCCGTGTCTGCTGTCTTTTCCCGGCCAACCGTAGTTACTCCTGGCGCCACCTGTGGGGAAATAGAAGGAACATTCGCTGTCCCGGCTTCTCTCGCCTGCGTAACTGCTTGATTATCAATCTAGCTTCCTCGGCCGGATCCCCCGCAGCCACTGCCCCCCCTGCTTTCTTTTTAAGCCAGGGCAACACTGCCGCTAACTGAAGGGCCAGTTCTGGGGGCATCTGATCATCATTAACCGGGGTAATTACAACAGGGATTGGTAAACCTATATCCGGACTCGGTACCGGGCTGTCGGCCGGTGTGATGGGGGCAGCTGGGGGCACCTCCGGAACCGGGTCCTCCCCGGAAACCGCCCTCTTCTTACTATGCTTCCCCCTACCCTCAGGGCCGACTCCCGGCAAGGCCGGGCCTATCACCTTCTTAGAACGGCCTGAGGGGTTGTTCTGGGCCGCTAACTGCTTTTTAACCTCGGCCAAACCTCGACCGATCGAATCTACTTTACCCAGTTTTCGGTCCATGATCGCCATTCGGTTCGACAAGGTGCGCAGTACCTTCTCTAGCTCGGAGCTCTTTCCCGCTTTTTTGCCGGCCATAGCTTCGTTTACTCCGCTCTAGTCGATCGACGAGGTCCCAGATCCTTCACACTCCTGGTACTGAAAGAGAAACAACAAGATTACAAGTTCTCAAAATTTGCCGCTTGTTCCGTCGAGGGCTCACGAGCAACGAGAGCTGCAGCCTTCAGAGCACTAGAACAAGAGGACGCTTCTTTGGATTCCCGCTCTATTTATCCGTCTGCGGGAGGGCGGGGACCCTCCTCAGGTACGCCCACTGGGCGCGGTCTTCCGGGCGGGTGTCTAGGACAACCCCTTCTGGGCGGGAAGGGCATGCTCCGGCTACGCTGCTTTGGGCATACCAGCCGAACCACGCCCCCGCCCAAAATAGTTTCCTGGGGGGATCGGGGCACCCATCCATACGTTCGGGGGGACCGAGTGGTCTTCCCTTTCCAGTAGGTCTAAGGGACTGCAAATTCCTATGATCAGTATAGATGGTTACTGAATAACGAGCCTCTAGCAAGTAGTGTCACCATTCTTTGAACACAGCTTTTATGGCCAATAATTCTCTATCGGCTATGGCATAATTTTGTTCCGTGGGAGATAACTTTCTGGAATAGTATGCGATTGGATGCATTTGTCTGCTATTTTTACTCCTTTGGGACCAAATGCCTCCCATCGCAAATTGAGAGGCATCAGCTTCCACTATGAAAGGCTGAGAGGGATCAGGATGTTTTAATATAGGGGCTGTTATGAATTGGTTTTTTAAATCCTGAAAGGCCAATTCAGTCTCTAAGGTCCATTCGAATTTCATATTTTTTCTTAACAATTTAGTGATAGGAGTTACCGTTTGTGAAAAATTGTTTATGAACCGTCTATAAAAATTTGCAAACCCCAAAAAACTTTGGATTTGTTTCACTGATGTAGGACTCGGCCAATCTATGATTGCTTGAACCTTTTTTGGATCCATTTCTATGCCTGCCGGACTAAGGATGTATCCCAAAAAGTCAACAGTGGTAACATGGAACAGGCTCTTTTCAAGTTTTACAAATAAAGAATTTTGTAAAAGCTGTTGAAGAATGGCTCGTACTTGCTTTACATGCTCAGACTTCTCTTTTGAGTAAATGAGTATATCATCAATATAGACGATACAGCAGATATCCAAGAAATCTCTTAACACTTCATTTATAAAAAACTGGAATGCGGCTGGAGCATTGCAGAGTCCAAAAGGCATAACCTGGTATTCATACAATCCAAATTTCATACTGAATGCTGTCTTCCATTCATCTCCCTCTCGGACTCGCACCAAATGGTATGCTCGTCGCAAATCCAGTTTTGTATAAATAGTGGCATCTTTGATTTGATCCATTAGTGTGGGTATTAATGGTAATGGATATCGTTTTTTATACTGTCACGTTGTTAATTGCTCTATAGTCAATGCACGGGCGCAATTCTCCTCCCTTTCTTGGAATAAAAAAGAGAGGAGAAGAGACCGGAGACTTAGAGTGTCTAATAAATCCGTTTTCTAGATATTCATCAAGATAGTTACGTAAATGCTCATTTTCTTTTTCAGTTAACGCATAAATGCGGCTACAAGGTAAAGTCGCCCTGGGAACAAAATCTATCTGACAATCAAAATCCCTATGAGGCGGCAAGGTGTTAGCCTTTTTTTTATCAAACACTTCTACTAAATCTTGATACTCATCAGGCACTCCAGCAACAACCAAAACACTTTTGGAATTCTTTGGAAAATAGTAACCTTGTATTAACAACTCTGAACCTGGGTACTGTTGAAAACACTTGGCATGACAATAATCAGATTTAAATAATATACTTCTGTTAGTCCAATCAATATACGGGTTATGAAGCACTAACCAAGGAATGCCCAGTATTAAACCAAATTGAGGAGCATCAATTATGTCAAAAGTTATTTCCTCTATATGTTTCTCAGCACAAGTCATCATTAATTTCTCAGTATGATGTTGAATTGGTCCTGAAGTGAGTTCCTTTCCGTCTACTGCTCTAACAATTTCTGGAGAGTCTTTTACTACCTTTTGTAGACCTAGTTTTTTGAATAATTGAGTGTCAATAAAATTGCCTGTAACTCCAGAATCTATTAAAGCATCAATAGACCAAGATCAGTTTTTATCCTCTATTGATTGAAGAAGAACTCGCATACTGAGGTGACAATGAGAGGCAGTTGGTGTTAGGGAGGCCAAACTGGTATGTGCACTCAATAGATTGACCTCATTGTCTACCGAGTTTCTTAGTTTTCCGACTGCTGCATTGCAGCTATCTCGGAAGTTTTAACTTTTGGTTTTACAGGTCGTGTGGGACAATCCTTTATGAAATGTCCAGCTTTCCCACAGTACATACACTGGTATAATTTCTTACGCTTTTCCTTCTTGTCTTTGGAAAGGGGTCCTCTAACAGTCCCTATTTGCATAGGTTCTACTGGGTCTAACTTAGCTGCGGAAGGTTCTGGTTTCGAGGTTCCCCTTTTCTTGAACATCATCATCCTGAAATCTGATTTTCCTCTTTCACCCTTTCTTTCAGAAATTCTATGGTTGAGTTTTACAACTAGATCAATAAAGTCCTCGCAATCGGTTGGTGGATCTAAGATTTGTGTTATCATATCTTTTAAATCATCGCGTAAACCACGATAGAACAGAGATACTCGTTTTTCTTCTGGCCATTCTGCTTCTATGACCAGTCTATTAAAAGTAGAAATATAATGTAAAAGATCAGAGGAACCCTGTTTCAAATTGAGTAGTTCATGATCTGCTGTCTGAACGAAGACATGTTTAGCGAATAATTTTTTCATGGCTATTTTAAACCGTCTAAAATCATTTAGAAGCGGATCATTTCACTCCACATATGGTACTGACCACAAAGCGGCATCACCTCCTAAATAAGATAAAACGAAGGCTACCTTGGAAGAGTCGTCGGGAAATGCTGTAGGTTTTGCCACAAAATGTAACTGACATTGATTCAAAAATATTGTAAACTTGTTGCAGTCTCCATAGAATCTCTCTGGGGGTGCTAAAATTACTGAAATTGGAGTTACTACCTGAATCTGAGTACTAGCCGAAGGTTCAGATGTGGTGTTTCCTCCATACAAGGTTTGCATGGTTGGTTGAAAAGCTGGAGGTTTTATATAAGATTTTTTGTCTGAGGTGAAGGTCCAAGTTGAGGGACTAGGGGGTTGTAATCTACTCTGAATTGCTGTTAAATCTCTTCTCAATTCTGCATTTTCAGATTTTATTTCTAATAATACTGCAGCTATATCCTGCAGAGATATCTGCGAAGTTTCGTCCATAGCGTCTGGGCAAAACTTTTCCGTGGGCTTAGTCTTCTGTCAGATAGATCAAAGCACTCCTACCTGCGTTCTCACGATCTCTTACCTATAAGGTGCTTTGATCGGTTTTGCAGAGACGCTATGGGCCAAACTCCCAGAAACCCTACCTTACAACCTGTGATCTTTCTTTTAACACTAGGGTGATGGATAGAAGTCAGGGAGAGAGGCCGGAATCTGACGCTATTATGTTCTTGTAGTCGACCTGCGAAGCAACAAGAAACTCCTTAGACTTTATCTTTTTTTTGTTCTCTTTCTTACTTTTAGAGCTCTCTTTTTACTTAGTTCTATGTCAAGTCGTAAGCTCCTACCTGCGATCTACTAGACCCGGCTTCGCGTCCTGGAAGTCGTCTTCTGATGAAGTCTTTTTGAAGAGATGTTGTTCTCTAACGTCCGAAGGTGGTTGAACTGTCCGCCCCCGATCTTTTAAGTTGAATGCAAGAATGTTCTGCATAAAACAACAGAATAAATAATTTGCACTTTCCTTTTAGAATTTTTTTACCTCTTAATCAAAACTACCGTTAAAACGACTCACTTATCATTCCCCAGTTGTTGTTCACACGACTTCTCACTTAGGAATAAAGATTTAGTACATATTCTAAAACATCATGGCTAATAAACATCTTATTTTGAATTAAAATTCCAGGAATAAAGTCTCAAGAAATGATTCCATGTCCAAGTTTCTTTCTTTAGCTAGAATGTCCAACAAGTATTCTTTTGCTAGCGTTGGGCGCCTTTTCTCAGAAAAATAAATGTTACTTAGCTTTTCTTCTTTTCAATGAAAAAACTGCAGCGAGGCAATTTTCAGATAAGACACCGAAGACTCAGGCCTGGATTCCGTTTCTAGGATCTCCGATGAAGATATCCCAGACGCGATGTTCCTCCGAGGCAGAAACTGGAAGACTAAGCACCTTCTAGACTCCTGGGTGTGGCTTTTATAGCCCTGCCACACCCCAGGATGTTCTAGAAGACGCACTCGTCACTTTTGCCCTTACGCTGTGCTGCACATTACACAGCGTGAGAGCTTTTCCCACAAACGCGTGCAGGTTTTAAACGCGCCTCTTTTTTTCTTTGTTTGCCGGTTTTGTCCGTAATCATTTCACAATGCCCAGAGCATGGCTCACATTTATCCTCTATAAACGTCAGTCAAAGGCACAAATACTTTAATGTGAAACCTGCACATTTTCAGCAGATAATGACATGTTTAATACACAACAAGCATTGGCACAAAACACATTTTACTAAATAAACTAAGTACACGAATATAACTGGAGTGCTGGATGCACGGGACAGGGGTGGGTTTCAAGAAAGAAGAAAGTCTTGGATTATTCCTTGTTAGAGGTTTAACTCAGGATAATATCAAAGGAAGGAGTAGTGACTGTTGAATCATGACAGTGCAGAGGCGTTCTGGATGTGTTGGAGCCATCTCAGGAGTTTGGCCGAGGCTCCTGCGTAGAGGGCGTTTCCGTAGTCCAACCTGCTGCTGACTAGGGCCTGGGTGACCGTTCTTCTCGTTTCAGTGGGGATCCACTTGGAGAACCTGTGGAGCAGGAGGAGGTTGTTGATGCAGGAAGAGGAGACTGCGTTGACCTGTTTAGTCAGAGGGTGGAGTCGAGGATGACCCCTAGGTTGCGTGCGTGGCCGGTGGGTGTTGGGGTGGTTCCCAGTGCAGTCGGCCACCAGGAGTCGTCCAAGGCAGAGGGGTGGATCCAAGGATGAGGACCTCCGTTTTGTCCGAGTTCAGCTTCAGTCGGCTGTTCCTCATCCATTCAGCGACGGCCTTCATTCCTTCATGAAGGTTGGTTTTGGTGGTGTGGGGGTCCTTGGTGAGGGAGAGGATTAGCTGGGTGTCATCAGCGTAGGAGATGATGTTGAGGTCGTGCCGACGGGCGATGTGGGTGAGTGGTGCCATGTAGATGTTAAACAGAGTTGGGCTGAGTGATGAGCCCTGGGGTACGCCGCAGATGATCTCGGTGGCTTTGGAGTGGAAGGGGGGAAAGGCAGACACTCTGTGTTCTGCTGGAGAGGAAGGCGGTGGTCCAGTCCAAGGCCTTCTCTTGGATCCCGGCGTTGTGGAGGCATGTTTGTAGTGTTTGGTGGCAGACCGTGTCGAAGGCGGCTGACAGGTCCAGGAGGATTGATTGGACTAACATTTTGTTTCCATCATACTTTTCAATTACATAGTGTAGAAAAAGAACAGCAATGTGAGGGGAATCAAGAAAAAGTGCATCGGAAATGTGTGAAGGTAGACAAGGCAGGGCGCATTTGACAGTTTTCAGACCACAGCAAAAGCTTCCCTTTCAATTGCACTCCACCTCTGTTCCCTGGGGAGTAGCCTCCTACTAATAAAAGCTACAGGTTGGTCCCAGCCCTCGTCGTTGATCTGTGAGAGCACTGCTCCCATACCATGCTCTGAAGCGTCTGTCTTCACTATAAACTCACTGGAGAAATCAGGTGCCTTGAGTACCGGTGCTGTGCACATGGCAGTCTTCAGGGCATCAAAAGCAGTTTGGCAGGCTTTGGTTTAATTCACTCTGGAAGTCAGCTCTGTCAAGGGGGCAACAATGGTGCCATATCTCTTGACAGACCATTGGTAATACCCGGTAAGACCTAAAAAGGCTCTCACCTCTGTGTGGGTCTTGGGGGGCTCCCAAGCCAGAATGGTATCAATCTTTGCCTGTAGGGGCACCACCTGGCCGCTCCCCACCTGGTGTCCCAACTACACCACAGATCCCTGCCCTATCTGGAACTTGCTGGCCTTGATAGTGAGGCCTGCCCTTTGCAGAGCCTTCAACACTTCACAGAGGTATTGCAAGTGTTCCTCCCACGTGAAGCTCAACACAGGAATGTCATCCAGGTATGCAACGCTGAATTCCTCCAGCCCAGTCAGTACCTGGATAACCAGTATCTGGAATGTGGCAGGGGCGTTCTTCAACCCAAACTCTCTTTGGCCCCCTCAGTTCAGGCAATCTGCCAGTACCCAGAAGTTAAATCAAACGTACTGAGGTACTGAGCAGCTCCCAACCGATCCACAAGCTCATCAGCTCTGGGGATGGCGTGTGCTTCAGTCTTCGTGACCGCATTGAGCCCACAGTAGTCCACACAAAACCGGAGTTCTGGCGTGGCGCCGGGCGCAGCAGCTTTTGGCACTAAGACCACTGGGCTAGCCCAGGGGCTACTGGAGAGCTCAATCACCCCTAGCGCCAACAACTTGGAAACCTCTTCCTTGATGCTGGCCCTTACCTTGTCAGCTACCCTGTAAAATTTCAGTTTCACAGGTAAACTATCTCCAGTGTCCACATCATGGACGCACCAAATAGTGACACCTGGGGTCAGGGAGAACAGGGAGGCAAACTGACCCAACACTTGGTGACAGTCCCTCTACTGCTCTGGGGTCAGGGTGGGCGGGAGAACTACACCATCCATCCACTGACTTGTCCTGCTCCTTGGCTGCCAGGAGGTTAGAAAGAGGGTCACTTTCCTCTTCCATTCCAGCATCTGTAGCCAGGAGCATTGTCACTTCAGACCTCTCAAAGTGGGGTTTGAGGCAGTTCACATGCAAGATTCTCAGGGGCTGCCTGGGAGTCTTCAAGTTAACCAGGTAGGATACTTTGCTCTTGCACTCCACCACCTCATATGGCCCAGTCCACTTGTCTTGGAGCGCGCAAGGCTCCACTGGCGCCATCACCCACGCTTTCTGCCCAGGTTGAAATTCGACCAGAGTGGTATTCTGGTCGTACCACCTTTTCATTTCTTCCTGGCTAGCTTCTAGGTTCTCCTGAGCGAGTTTCCTGAAGTATTGTGTCTGGTTGCTGAAGGCCAGCACAGAGCTGAACACATCTTTGGGGGGGTTTCCCACGGGATTTCTCCCACCCCTCCTTCATCAGTGTGAGAGGTCCTCTAACAGGGTGGCCATACAGGAGTTCAAAGGGACTGAACCCTAAGGTCTTCTGAGGCACCTCCATGTAGGCAAACAACAGGCATGGTAGAAAGACGTCCCACTTCTGTCTCATGGGCTCCTCTAGCCCCATAATCATACCTTTCAGGGTGCGGTTTACCTTTTAACCAACCCATTTCCTTGAGGGTGGTAAGGAGTGGTGAACTTATAAGTTACCCCACACTCCTCCCACAGAGACTTCATGTACCTAGAGATGAAGTTGGTACCCCGGTCGGAGATCACCTTTCTGGGGAACCCCACACGGGAAAAGATTCCCATCAATGCACAGCCCACCACAGGGCTGTGATTGTCCTGAGAGGGACAGCTTCCGGCTACCGGGTGGCATGGTCCACCAAGACCAGGATAAACCTGTTGCCTAAGGCTGTCTTGGTGTCCAGGGGCCCCACGATGTCGATGCTCACCCGCTCCAAAGGGGTGCTAACATCAGGAAATGGAGGGGTGCCTTGCACTTCCCTCCACTCTTGCCACTGGCCTGACATGTTTGGCAAGATCTACAAAAGGTACCAACGTGCTTCTTCATCTGAGGCCAGTAGAAGTGGGTGACAAGCCTTTGGAAGGTCTTGTCTTGCCCCAGATGTCCTGCGAGTGGCACGTCATGAGGCAGACCCATTAGGAAGTCCCTGAAGCGCTCGAGTACCACCAGCACACGGGCTGCACCGAGCTCAGCTAACTTAGGCTCACTATACATCAATTCATCTTCCCAGTAAATGAGATGAACTTGGACGCTTCACCTGCTGCCTGGTCTACAGCCTGTTGCCGCACACCAATGAGAGAAGGGCACTCCTTCTGTGCCTTGCAGAATCCCTCCCTGGAGGGGCTACCTTCTCGCTGCCAATGGTTAGGTCCCCCAGTTCGGCCACATGTTCACCCATAGGCTCCAGGGCATCCAGGGCAGGTTCTGCTCCTTCCTGGGCCGTGGGAACAGCAGACGGGTTTTCCGCGCCCCCTGCCCTTTTTCTTTTTGGCAGTCTCCTGGGCCACTGTTTCAGGCTCCAGGTCTGCTGAATCACCCCTACTGGCTGCCATAGCCCACGCCGTCACACAGATCCATGCAGGCACACCCAACATCTCCAGATGAGCCTGGTGTTCCACCTCCTTCCATGGGGAACTCTCCAGGTCATTACCTAGCAGACAGTCTACAGGCAAAGCTTGACTCACCACAACCTCCAAGAGACCTGAGACCCCCCCTCCACTCAAAGGAAACAGGCGTCACTTTGCATAGGCGCACTGAGCTGTCAGCTGCAACTACTGGGCGGAGTATATTGGGGATGACCTGCTCTTCAGACACCCACTGACACCTCACGGATGTCACGCTGGCTCCTGTGTCTCTCAGAGGCTCCACCCTCTTCTCATTAATGGTCACCCACTGCCCGTATTTCTTAGTGAGACATAGGGCCTCCTTCATATTGGGATAGGCCATGGTACCTGCTAATTCTAAGGGCTCTAGAGCACTCCTCCCAGGAGCCTCAAAATGTTTCCACAGGCCCGGCCCCCAATGCTGTTCAGGCACCCCATTCATTCTCAATGCAATCTCATAAGAGGTAAACCAGGCATTGATATCCTCACTCCTATTGTAATTCTGTACCAAATCCTTGGGGCTATATACTTTACCACCCTGCACTGGCTGTGCGCTGCCACCATTTGAACTGGAATCCACCTGCTTGACCTTGATCTCCAGTTCCCTCAGGCTCAACTCATGACCAAAAGCAATTTCCTTTCTTCTGGGGCATGAGCATTCCTGTTCTCTTCTGCCTCTTTCTCCTTTTTCAAAAGTTCCAACTCATGATTCCTCACTCTTTGAGTCTCCTCCAACTCTTCTGGAGTGAAACCCCTATTGGAATGGTTGCTGCCAGGCCTTGAGCCTGGTCTGCTCACAGGCAGATCTTGGGGTTGAAAACCATTCCATCCACTTACATCATTTCCTTCTTGTGCCTCCCAGTGGGCCTTCAAGATTCTCTGCAGCTCCTCCATCCGGTAGCCGCTCTTGGTAGGGCAATCAAACATTTTGCAGAATTGTCTGAGCTGCTCAACTTTGTAGGAATACAAATCCTCAATGCAAAACTCCAATTCTGCCTCCACACTTGGTGCCTTCCCATTCAGAGACATGATACTTTGAAGAGTTACTCAAAAATAGAATCAAAAACCAAAATGTAGTATGCGGTGGCGTAGTCGTCTGCACTCACTAGTGATGTACATCAATCACTGTGGGTCTAGTACAAATGCAAGTTCAAAATTCCACTGCTGACCAACAATGTTAGAACTGGGGGTCTCTAGTTGGCAGAGGTAGGTACCACTGTCCAATAGGGACCCTTGCTTCTAGTCAGGGTAAGGAGGAACCAAGCTTTAGATAACCCCTGCTCACCCCCTTGGTAGCTTGGCACGAGCAGTTAGGCTTATCAAAGGCAATGTGTGAAGTATTTTTACCAACACTCACAGTAACACAGTGAAAACACCAATAAATTGACTCCACAACAGTTTAGAAAAATAGAAGTATTTAATCTAAACTAAACAAGACCAACACAACAAAAATCCAACATACACAGTTCAAGAATATGGTTTCAAAGGAGTTCTTAAGGTTGCGTGAAAATAGGTCACTGATGCAACAGTACCTTTAGATGCGACAAAGTTCCAAAACAGAAGCTGGTGCGGTGGAAAACAAGCAATGCGTCACTCCTGAGACCCTGGGGAGGCGATGCGACAGCTGGATGCAGCGGGTGTGTTGCGACGAATCCAGTCTGTATGGGGAGGGAGGCGATACCTTATATGGATTCTGGTGTAGGTTCCATAGGGCACGATGCGACAATCTTCGAGACAACGACGATCTCAGGTGCGGCGGTGATGCACGGCGCAGTGTCGATCTTCTCCTCTCGCGGCCCCTCGATGCGATGGCTCTGCGTTGATACTTGCAGTGACGTGATGCGATCCTCAAGCAAGCGGTGCGGCGATACTCGCAGCGATGGTACTTTTCTCGCACCGGAGCGATGCGTTCAGCAACCGAAGGATGCGTTGGTTCTTGCAGCAGCAACAGGTGCTGCGACGATCTGGATCTTCGCGGCGGCAGGAATTTCCTCGTACTGACGGGGATGCGCTCCGCAAGCGAGTGATGCGTGAAAATTTGCAGATAGTCTTAGTTTCTTGTTTTCCAGCTTTCCAAACAGCAGGCCACAACTTCCAGATGCCCCTCAGTCGGATTCTGCACTCAGGAAGGGCTGAACTCTCTCAGCAGAGCTCAGGGAAAGCTGGGGGTGACGTCCTTTTGTTTCTGGGACTTCTGTACAGGAAGCCAGCTCACAACAGGCCCTTGAAGATCTCTTCAAGCAAGGGGACAAAGCAACAACAAAGTCCTTTCCCTCTCCTTGGCAGCAAAGCAACTGCAGGTCAGCCCATCAAAGCAACAGCAGGACAGTCTTCCTTCTTCAGTCTTCCAGCTTTCTCCTTGGCACAGGTTCCTTCTTGATTCCAGGATGATCTACTTTTCTGTAGTCAGGGGTCCTGTACTTATACCCCTAAAAGTATTTGTTCCCTTTGTGCAGGAGGGCTCTGAGCCCGGTCTGAACCAGTTCTGGGTGTTCTTTGAGCCCTTTGTTTTCTTGGCTTCTCCTTTCCTTTCAGAGTGAAGGGCAGGGCCGTCAGCTGCCCAGCAGGAGGTGGAGCCAGCATTGTGGAAGGCAGGCACAGCCCTATTCAGGCCCAGGTGCTATCCCCTCCCACCACTCTAGATGCAGATGGCGCTATTCAGCCCAGGAATGGCCCACTCTGCCTCTGGAAGCCACCCAGCCCCTGTCACTCACAAACCAGACAGTCAATTCACAAACAGGCCAAGGCACACCGAAAGGCACACCGAAAGGTCAGACAAGATAACAGCCACTTTCTAAAAAGTGCTGTTCTCAAACACAGGATTTAAAAATAACCTTTCCTAAAAGATGTGTTATTAAATTCTGAGTTTAGGGATACCAGACGTTTATGTCCTATCTTGCTCCTATGGGAAGATATGCTGGCCGCCACTGTAGCCAGCATTCCCCATGATAGGCTATGGTGCAAGATAGTCTGACAATAGTGAAAAACAAAAATGGCTGTAATTCACTACCAGAGCATGTCATCTGCACTAGTACATGCTCTACCTTTCACATACACTGCACCCTGCCCAAGGGGGTACCTTGGGCCTTCCATAGGGGTGACCAATGTGCACAGAAAGAGAAGGGTTAGGCCTGGTCATTGGGGACACTGACCAGGAGGACATGGCAGTTCACAGACTGCACACAGGCACTGCGGTGGCAGGCCTGATACACCATTTTAGGGATACTCATGTGGGTGCACGATCAGTGCTGCAGACCCACTAGTAGCATTTGAATCACCAGCCCTGGCACTCTCAGTGCACTTTACTAGGGACTTCTTGGTAATACAAATTTGCCAATCATGGATAACCAATCACAATAACAATTTATACAGGGAGCACTTCCACTTTGACACTGATCAGCAGTGGCAAAGTGCCCAAAGCATCTAAACCAGCAAAAACGAAATCCAGCACCGGCATCAAAAATACAGGAAGTAGATGTAAAAAGATAGGGGTAAACAACACCGAGGATGCCAGGTCTAACAGCATGGTTCTGAACAAATCCTTTTGATACGTAAAAACTGTAAGAATGGTAAGTTGTTCTTCAGATTTTGTCGATGAAAACTCTGGTAACATAGTGTATTATTTACATCTGTCTCCTTCCTATGGACTTCAGTTTGAATTTCCAAACACTCTATCATGATTCTAACATCCAAAAATGAAATCTTTTTGTCGCTAATGGTATGTGTGAACTGAATTTGATCATCAAATCAATTTAGTTGCTAACTTTTTCTCTGCTGCTTGTCCACAACATGAAAATATCATCGACATACCTACAGTATAACTGTAGGGGATCTTTACAATCACAGTGGCTGTAGATGAAATCAGACTCAAATTTTGCCATGAAGGTATTAGCATATGGGGGCGCCGCCGCAAAGCCCATCAAAAAGTTCCTGTCTGTTGTAAAAAGAAATGATCGCCCCATTGAAAATAATTGTGATGAAGATAAAA
Source organism: Lissotriton vulgaris (assembly GCF_964263255.1). Lineage (NCBI taxonomy): Eukaryota > Metazoa > Chordata > Amphibia > Caudata > Salamandridae > Lissotriton > Lissotriton vulgaris. Next base: position 390,504,955 of record NC_141691.1, on the reverse strand, counting down.
ATGCAAAATTTCAAGAAGTCTGTTTACCTGCAATTAGCACAGAGCAGGATTTTCATTAAGGTATGTGCTGTACTGATGGATTGAAGCAGGAAAAGCTCCAAAGGGTTTCAAAAAGTTTTAGCTTCTGCTTGTATTTTATTTTGGCTTTAGATTCAGTAGCGTTAAGGAGCATAGCGTCCACAGTAAGTAATGACATGGTATTTCAGTTGATGTCACCATTTGAGAGAGGCTTACACAATGGTGAAGGGGCCACAGTCTAACACCGGTTATGTTGGTTTTATTTTATTTGATCAATTCACAAGCATTTTCACGACCATGTGTCAAGGATAATCCATGGTTTTGAATAAGTTGCAAAAATACTTAGTGGTTTTGTATCTTTTTGCACAGAAAGACTCTTTCATGTATTTTTATGTTGCGCATAAATTGATGGTTCATGTTTTCTAAAACTTTATTTACATGCATTTTGTAGATTCAAGACCCCCAAAGAAGGGCTCACCAGGCCTGAAATGCATTGGGCATTCTGTGAAAGATAGGAATGACTTCCTGAATTCTTCATATTGCAAAATGTTTATGGGGCAGATTTATGTTGTGAATGCGCCACGTTTGCGTCACGCAACTGCGGCGTAAACGTGGCGCATCCCTACGACCGATTTACAACGTGACGCATCTAGGCAGATGCGTCACGTTGTAAAGCCCTGCGCCGCTTGTAGGCGTTCCGGCGCAGGGTGGGCGTTCCGGGGCTGGTGCGCCTCGCAAAAGTGGCTGAGTGAAATCTATAAGATTTCACTCAGTCACTTTTAGGCCAATACTGCGTCAAAACCCTGCGCCTGCTTGAAGCAGGCGTAAGGCTTGACGCAGCATTGGTCAGATAGGGCACCCCGAGCCTTGCTGGAGCTGTGTCGCGCTTGCGACGCAACTCCAGCAATGCGTCACTTTTACAGCACAGATGCTTGATGCATCTGTGCCGTTTTTGCCCCATGGTGCGCCACATTGTAAATGCGGCGCACCATGGGTGGCGGAGCTGCGGCGCACGATAACTGGCGCATCCCTGGGGATGCGTCAGTTATCATAAATCTGCCCCTATGTATTTAATGTGTGAATAATCATTATTTTTCATAAAGTGAAGCTGATGGAAAAGCTACTGAGATAGTATTGTTTTTGTTCTTTTAATGTGTGTTTAAGCTTTATGAATTACAAAATTTGAACAAAATATTGCTATGAACAGTGTATAACGTTTGTTGGAAATCACCATCGCACCGGTTCGCCAGGTCTAAGTGACTTGTGTTAGGTCGGTTTATGAAACACTCAACACCATGTGCATCGCAAAACTGCTCTCCATTGTGATATTAAATTAAAAAGAATAACATTAACATGGCACTGGCAACACTCAAATGCTTAATATTGCATGCTCAAGGCAGGAAGCATCAATTAACAAGGAGAAGAGGAGGGTAGTGGTCGTGGACAATGAAAGTGGGTAACAGTAGGGGTGATGATGGTCGGGGCACAACAGACGTCCATCAAACACTGCAATACAGACGAAAAAACAAGCCACAAAGAAAAAGAGTTCCAAGACAAACACTTCACTCCAGAGTGTGGGGTAGGTGGAGTTTCAACACAAATGCAGATTACTTGATGTCTCGGAGAGACAGCGCTTGCGCTGCCTATGCGAGATCTAAAAAATGGTACCTGATGTGAGTACAAGCAGTGATTGTTGTCCTGAAAGTGGGTGTGGTAATCGGCCTTTGTACATTAGCTCTGGGGGCACCGGGCAGAGGCAGCACGGTGATGGTGGAGGGTCCAGGACTGGTTGTCTGCATCAGTTGTGAGATATAGTGGTGTTTGCAGCAGAGACAAACGGAATGCGCATGGTAACCTCATATGAGAGGAGACAGTAGCAAGAGGCTAGGGCTGATGACATCATGAAGAGCAGAGGTGATGGTAAAGTCTTTTGGGGGTATTGGTTAGCGGGAAGTTATTTCTATACTCTAGAGAGATGTAACGAGGGCCCTGTGCAGACAGAATACCTAGGATGGGAGATGCAGGCGAAGAGACAGGAGTGGGCAATTCGTTTGGGTTACCTGAGGCCACAATATCTGATGCAGAAGGGGCAGCCGGAAGGGAGAGAGGTGATTGGTCTTGATTGACACCCGTGGACAGGAGTGAAGCACATCATTGGTGGAGAAAAGCGGGCAGAGGACATGCTGATGAAGAAAGGAAATGACTCGAATTCAGAAGACTTGGTACACAGAACACTCCAGAGTTAAAGGAAGGAGCTGGTGTCACTTGGCAAGAGATGTTTGAGGGGAATTTGGAGAAATAATATGAGGATTAGGGGAATGGACCATGGATGAGATAAAATGTAGAGGTTTGTGTAGAGCAGAGGCGCAACTAGAGCCACATTTTGTGGGGCGGGGGGGCTAATAAAAATGTTGGGTGGGTTTATTCTTCCAGCAATAGGCAGAGTGTAATGCAGAGACTCTAAGAAGGGGTTAAAAAAAAAAACAAAGCCTAGTTAACAAATAAATGGTCCTTTGAAGTACTCGGGTGCACCTGCTGTCTGTGTGTGTGCCTGGGAAGCAGTCTAAGCCCGGGCTGACACACACGACAGAAAGGGGGGTGCTGAAGCCCATTGAGCCATATGTGCGTTATGATGTAGTGTGAGGAAAATCCGTGTGTAAGGACTAAAATAAGATGTATAGAATTACTGGGTGACAATCTTTTAGGTGTGCAATATTATGACGGATGTGATTTCAGATAATGTGACACGTGGACAAATTAAATACGGTATGAGGTGGAGAAGCCGCATTTAGAGGGTGGTTGGACTTGGACAAACGTGATAGGACTAGAATTAACAGTTTGATACTCATGGCATAGCCAGAAGGGGAGCCTGTAAATCACTTCATTTGTACGGAAGAGTGCACTGCGAGGTATCTGTATGTGGACAGAGCTATTCATTTAGAGGTGTGGCGCTGTGGCCAGGGTGTCTGACTCTGGAATCTGGGGATCACAGTTCCATCCCCGGGGTCGGCTGTAGATTAGCACAGCACCATGTGGCTCTGGGCAATAGCTTGCTTAATCTTCCCGACGGCCCCCAGCCCCTAACGGGTGATGGTTTGCGCTTTAAAAATGTGGATTATTATTATTCTAAGAAGATAGAGATGAGGGATCGAGCATGTGATTGAGCTCGTTCGGTGTATTTCAGTATGCGACGTGTCATGGTTGCAACTTTCGACAGGTCTTAAATTGAGGAAAAGTATTGTTTATGAAACGGAGCTATAAGTATTGGGTCTTGAAATAACCAAAGCCGCTCATTAATGTATACCGATAAGAAATTCACTTGTGGCAAACCATATTGAATTGCACTACGAATAAGTCTAATGCTGTGTTTAACACTTTGATTGTAAACACTGGAGGTGCCCAATCTCAATTTCTACGTGATCAAATTGTCCACGTCTAGACGTCCGTTTCCCGTCTCCACAGATTAGCAGAGCAACAGGAATTAAACAACTTAAATTTTGCCTTGATGAAGTCTCTGTGTGAGACGAAACACGTGTTGGCGATTTACGTGCTGGGAGATTTTTTTAAGAAATTATGAATACTAATAAAGAATGACCTGATGAAATCTGAAGAGGATTCTCTCTAGAATTTTTATGGATTGCCTTTGATCCCTGTTTACTTATTTCCCTATTAAATTGTTCTTATGTTGTGTACAGTAGAGAAATTTGTCTACTGAGGGTATATTACTCTAGCCAAGACTCAAATATTTTGACTGTAATTAGAACCTCATCTCTATCTTCTTAGTTTGGTTTCACAGTAGTGTGTTCCTACAGCACCTCGAGGTAGTAGGTGCTTTGAGGCTCTTTAGCACCCAAATTTATATGAATCCCTAACAAATCATGCCTTTAAATATTTTCTGTAGTATAAACTTATGTCTTATTGAATGGTGCGTACGTTTCCTTTGAGAACACTACTATCTAATTCTTGTGATATTTATTATTATTCATTTGGGCTGAGTGTGCAAAAAGGGCACTCGCAGGGTGACGTGGGATATGAAATTAGCATTTCACTTCTTACACACCAGACGATTTCTAATTGCAGGTGATATAAATTAAAAGTAAGGATATATGTGCCAAAGCCAATCGAAGGGATCTTCGGTGCCTATCGCAATTCGAAGATGTTTAGCACAAGTCTAGACTGGGAAATGACAAAACAAGCATTTACAATGCAACGGTCTCTCCTTTGCAAAAGTTAGAACTATTGGCATTGTAAATGACAACATTTTTATTTATGTGTTGGTTTTGAAAACAGATAACTAAATTGCATTTTCATTGACAATGCCAATAGCTTAATCTCTCGCAAATGCAGTTATATCTCTCGTAAATTTGGTATAATCCCGGGTGCCGCGATTATACCAAAATGAAAGAATTCAGAAAAAACATCTATTTCTTTCATTATGGTATAATCTCAGCACCCGCGCATTACTTTTAAAATGTTATAAGTAAAGGGTGGGTGGGGCGATTATACTAAAATGAAAGAAATAGAAACAACATCTATTTCTTTCATTTTGAGTGAATACCGGGCTGTACTTGGAGGCGTAATGTGGGCAGCATAGCAAAGAAATTACATGATAAAACATAATACACATATATTTGAGAATAAAATGTTAATATTGGAATAATGATCAATGATAATGAATATAAAAAAAAAGTAATAATTATACCGGTATCAGTAATTATAGTATTGTTGTAATTTTATAAGTAGAGGTTAAGTTAAGGTGAGAGTAAAAGGTTTCTTTTCCAAGGTCTGTGTGCGTGGACTTTTTGCGCTCAGCCTCTGGCCTCTGCCGAATTCTTATCACGTCAGAATTAGAGCGGATTCCACTTTCTGGCCCTGCCTCATAATGTCAATATAACATGGCATGGTGAGGGATAGGTATTTCTAAAGACTTCTCAGTAGTCTGTGAAGAATTGAGTAATTATATATAAGGCTCGTGATTTCATTCGAAGAAGGAAGGGCCTGCCTTTCCTTCTTCAGAAGAAGATACATTGAGTAGCACACAGTGAACAACCACAAATGGACACCATACAAGTTATTTATAAAAATATAAATATCTTTATCTAAATTTTAGGCAAGACCAAAAACAACAAAAATTCCACATACACAATTAGCTTCTTTTTGGGAATGTCTTTGATAAGGTTTGTGGTAGGAAAAAGGAAAATAGACTTGTAGAGCCAGTATGAATGTAAACTCTGCTTCAAACGTATGGAAAGCCACTTTAAAATGTGTTCTTATCAACATTGGGCACTTGTCCCTGGTGCGGGGGGGCCCTCTAACCCCTCGATCGGGTTTAGGCCAATTACGGTGTTTACAGCCGAAATGCTGCCTCAAAAGTTGGGCTTTTAATGACAATATGCCCCTGCTGTACATGTAGCCGAAATGCTGCCTCAAAGATTGGGCTTTAGGGACAATATGCCCTCGCTGTACTTATAGCTGAAATGCTGCCCCCGGTATGCTCTCAATCAGGCCGGGAGACCTGGACAGGCCTTGGTGCCCCAACCCCCAACCAAATTACTCCTAGCCTTGTGGAGAAGTGTGGCTCACTGGTTAGAGCAGGCAGACCCTGAAGCAGAGGTCAGACCCGGGACCAGGGTTCAATTCTCGACGCGGCAGGGTCTTGAGCTCAAATGTCCATGGACTCGATAATTCTCGCTTCGGTGCCTGACCTAATCATGGGTTCACACTCTGCAACTCTGGGCATTAAGCTTGCTTAATCTCCACAACGGCCCCCCGCGGCGGGATGCCTGGCTTTCACCTTGGGGATGCCCTGTAGGGGCTATCTCACAGGGAAAAGCCAGGACGGGTTCCCAAGGCAAGCGCGGAGATACCCCTTTGGGGGTCGATTCAGGCGCTATATAAGAAACAAAATAATAATAATAATAATAGCCACAATCAGGGCAAAGTTTAAAAGGAACAGTACGGCTCACAACCTCAGACTGCTGAAGCGAGCCTTACCTGCTGTGGGGGGTTCTCTGGCTCTGCTGGCCCCTGGACTTGGGCATGGGCGAGTCCTCTTTTTGGCAGACGCTGCATGGGGAGACAGGGGCGGTCTTCTTCTGACTCGAGCGCGGCTTCCCTCATGACACAGCAGTGATGTCCTGCTGGGTGGCTTCCCTATTCCTTGGCGATGCGTCTCTGAAGAAGCCCCGGTTGCTAGGCAACGCCTCGCGGCCGGGGATTACAGCACAGCTCTTCCAATAACTCACATGCCACACTTTGGTGATTCTGCTGTCGACCCCCACAAAGGTCACGGTGCTAGCAGGGCTATGGGCCACACAGGCACACAGTGTTGCGGCGCGTTGGCTCCACGGAGCGCATTGATGCATGCAAGGTGTTCTCGGAGATCCCGGGCCAGCGGTGGTGTCAGCCGGCACAGCGCTCATGTAGATCTCGGGCTGACGGCGGTGCAAGCGGACATAGGGCTTCTCAGACTCCTCACAAACACGGGCAGAGGAGGTCAAGGAGGAAGCTCCCCTTTGGCAAAATGGGCTCCTTGCAAAACACACGCTGGGTGCAAAAAACACACACAGCGATGAGCTGATGATTCTTTGGAAAAGCAGGGATGGAGCATTGGGGCCCGACTTACTGCTGCAGTAAAAGCTTTCATATTTTCTTTATGGGGCGAAACAGATGGCCCCATAAAGAAGGTAAGAAAGCTTTTACTGCAGCAGTAAGTCAAATAAGCCAGTCTGAAAAGGACATGGGCTTACAGAGAAAGAAGAACGTCACTAGGACCTCTTCTCCAATGGCTAGCCACCGTTTAGCATGAACGGTGACGCCAGCCAATGGAAAAGAAGGACGGGGCTTAACCTCGCTAGTAAAAAATACCCTACCTCATGAAGTCTCGCCAGCTCTACCATAGAATTTAGGCTACCTCAAGACATAATTGGTAAGTTTAGAGTCATTTTTCGGACTGCAATATGTGACGACATTTGAATTACAGACAGCATAGCGAGTGTTAGGGCACCTCAGTTTTGCCTCTGGGATAGTTACATGACAACGTTTAATTACAGGAGGTTGGTATCCTGAATCAAGTGGGGAGGGGTGCACTCGGATGTATGCCTCAAACATCCACACCAGTATAACACAGGAGCACAGAGCAAATATTCCTGGAACGATACAACGTAGGGAGGAGAAATGAGATGCATCAGATGGGTAAGGCTTCAGACACACCATAAGATCTTACCTGCAACAGTTTGGTCCAAGGAGGGAGGTCTCAGCACAAGCATAAGGAACCAGTGTGTGTGGAGGAAACAGCAAAGAAAATTAGTGATACTTCAGATAAATATTTTAAAGTTATTTACATCGTGAAAGATGAGCTTACCAGCTCTTCCCGCATTATGGCATTGATGAGTAGTGGATCAATCAGGAAGTACCCAAATAAGCGTCAGGAGTTTATTGGGGAGCAAACTCTGGCTAAAGTAATAACACACAATTAGAGAAGCCCAAACACGAGTGGAACTATGAAGGGAAAACAGAATAAATGCTCAGGACACAATACAGACTATAGAAAGCAGAAGCCTTAGAACACAACCTTGCTAGGCAGTATGACTGCTGACTCTGCTTGTATTGACCTGGAGGAGCGTTCAGGCCTTTGTGAATGCCGAGTCTGACCCTGCCAGTGCACCCAGCTCCCACTGGCTCGGCCTACCCAATGCACACCGGGATCTAAAGTAACTGAAGTCATCAACCACTTACATGTGTTCTCTGAGTTTCTGCCCTGAGTATTGTCTTTCAGGAGATGGTAGGTAAAGGTCACTGCATGCCATATAATGCCACATCAATGAAAATTGATGTAAATGGCTATGCAAGAGGATTTGGATGTTTGGAGACAATTCATTGATGATTTTATTGGTAGGTGTATGCAGCTGGATGAGGAGTTTCATGGGTGGCAGTGAAAAATACAACTGGATGCAGCTGGTTCGAATGGATTTTGCAGATAGTGAGAGGGCGAATGTTGTTCTAAGTGATAGTCAATCCACTTGAAGAACAAATGACAGTTTCTTGAATTTTATTCAAGCGTGATGCCCTGACATTGTTGAGCATGTGTTTAGCCAATACAAGAGTGGTGTTTTTGGTAGGTAATAAGTCAGTTGTGAATGTATATATATATATTAAAGAAAAGTATATGAGCAAATTGTTGAAAGTTATGGTGCGGTTTTTACAACTTGACATGCACCTGGTGTGGTGAATAAAATTGATGATGCACGTTCCTATTAAAAATGGATGTAATTCAATGTATTGGTTCTCAGTAGCAGATCTGAGTATGTATTCTTTATGCCTACCTGAAGAGTGGTTAGGGCTGTCCATAGCTGTGACATTAAGACAGGCTTGGTAAGACTTTATGAGTGGAGCTTTGAAAAAGAAACCATGGTGGGAAGAGTGTAAGAAGAAAAGAGATGATATGTGAGGTATGTTTTGGGTTTGATACAAGGAGGTTTAGCAACAAGAATTCTATCTGGGAAGTTAAAGGTATTTGCATTTTTTGAGAAAACATTTAGGGATTAAGAGCTCAAGGCACATGAAATGTGCAAGAGGATGCTGGGGAACTATGCCAGGAAGCCAAACAACAGTGTTGACAATAGAATACCAATAACTAAGGCGATTTTGAGAAAATTGTTTTACATTGTTTGCAAGTGGTATGTTATACAGTATGAGAATGTAAGCTTTTAAGAGCAATTTTTTTCAAAATATTCTCTGATGTTTTGGTGGAAAAGAAAAGTCTAAGAAGATGGCGGTGGTCATCCCATAAAAGGGTGAAAGAAAATTTAAAAAACAGATTTTGGTACATGGAGAAGAGTGCTGACCACACTCAGCTAAATGTATGGCTCCTGAGCTGCTCTACTCCTATCTCCATTGATTGTTAGAGAGGACTTCTTTACACTCTTCATCTACGTGTCTGGACGCCTTGGGTTGGCTGAGGTCTTCCAAGTAGGCAGAAACAGAACAGGACCGCAGAACTTCAAATCATCTGACAAAGTATTCTATAGGACAAGCAGGAAGCATTAAGCCCCATCTTCAGGAAGCTGAATTCTTTGAGCTAGACCGCAGTCCACTACTAATAATTGTCAGTGATTTACAAGTGCTCAGTATGGAGCAAATTATCCCTTCTCATAGGTGATTCTGTTCTGGAATAGCCTTCCTCCTTTTTTTGCTTAACTATCGTAACTAGTGACACTAGGTAGGTACATTCGTGAGGGGTATGATCTGGCAAGAAGCCATGTGTATTCCTGCCACACAGATCATGAAGACAAAGGAGCCTGAAAGAGGAAGTAGTGGATCTTTCCTTGCTTCTTTGCAGAAATATGTTTACAATTATCTAATGGTAAGCAAACTAGATCAGGGCTGCACCACTCCAAGACAACAAATCATTACATACAATTATAATCGAACGATCCTTAAGTTGATTGAAAAAAGTTTCTTCTTTATTGTTTTGTTCTTTTTAAAAGCCACAGCCAACGCGTTTTGTCCTGTATCGCAGGACTCCTTCAGGCAATTCACTATTCGTAGTAGGCGAGAGAAGATGGATGATAACCATATAGAATTGTCTTCACACGATATTGATAGCAGTCTTATCTGTGGGTATGTACGTCTATCCAAATTCGATTGAAAGCGATGCAAGTAACATCCAAGTGATCACTTGGTATAATAATCACGGATTTGAGAACCATGTGCTGATAAATTAAAATTTATCAGCACATGGTGAGCAAAAAAACTATGGATTTAGGCCCAGATTACTGTACTGGGGTGAATGTATGACATTGTTCTGCATTCTGTCCATCAACTGTTGTTTTTGCATTAGTCGCCCCGAGGGGGACGGGTATGCTCAGACGTGAGTCCTGTGCTCTCCACAACTCTGGAGTCAAGCTATCCTGGCTGAAGACGGCTGATAGCCAGAAACCGGTCCTAGGATGCTTGATTCTGGTCCAGGAAAGACATTGCTTGGCAGTTCGGGCTGGACTGTTCCCATGAGGCACAAAGTCAAGGCTGATTTGCATATGGCCATGTCTTAACAGGGGTGGTGTGGTGAGCAAAAAAAATCGATGGATTTAGGCCCAGATCACTGTACTGGGGTGAATGTATGACATTGTTCTTCATTCTGTCCATCAACTGTTGTTTTTGCATTTGTCACCCCGAGTGGGACGGGTATGCTCAGACGTGAGTCCTGTGCTCTCCACACCACTGGAGTCAAGCTATCTTAGGTGAAGACGGCTAATAGCCAGAAACCGGTCCTAGGATGCTTGATTCCGGTCCAGGAAAGACATGGCTTGGCAGTTCGGGCTGGACTGTTCACATGAGGCACAGGGTCAAGGCTGATTTGCCTTTGGCAATGTCTTAACTGGGGTGGTGTGGTGAGCAAAAAAACGATGGATATAGACCCAGATCACTGTACTGGGGTGAATGTATGAAATTGTTCTTCATTCTGTCCATCAACTGTTGTTTTTGGATACATTAAAATCAGCACATATTATACCTCATATTGGTAGTCCAACCCGACGTAATATGTGTCTGTGGTTCACCAATATGAGTTATAATATGTGCTGATTTTAATTTATCAGCACATGGTTCTCAAATCCATAATTATTATACCACGTGATCCCATGGATGTAACTTGCATCGCTTTCATGTACATACCCACAGATAAGACTGCTATCAATATTGTTTGAAGACAATTCTATATGGTTATTATCCATCTTCTCTTGCCTACTACGAATAGTGAATGCTCTGAAGAAGTCCTGCATTACAGGACGAAACGTGTTGGCTGTGGCTTTTAAAATAACAAACAATAAAGAAGAAACTTTTTTCAATCAACTTGAGGATCATTTGATTATAATTATATGTCATGATTTGTTTTCTTGGAGCAGTGCAGCCCTGATCTAGTTTACTTGTATTATTCCCCTAGAGCTAAAATAGGGTTGTACTCCTGGACAGGGGCCCTTTCAGGAGCATTCAAATAGGTGAATCCACAATGTTTTTATTTGTTTGGCATATCTTTTTCATTGGTGCCGGATCTTCTGCAATAGATCCACTGTCCAAGTTGTGTTTTTCAATTATCTAAGGGTATCAATAACGACTACCACTTTGCAAATATAACTTGAAAAGAAAGCAGAAGATCAAAGAAAAGGGTTGAGGAGCGGAAGATTAGGAAACATCATGACACCCACATGAGTAGCATTGAAAACCTGTCTCAGGCATGCCATTGCAGTGTCTGTGAGTACAGTTTTAAACTTCCATGTTGACCTGGCAAGCTCAACCACTTGCCAGGCCCAAACCTTCCCTTTTACTAAATTTAACACACCCCTAAGGTGGCCCAAAGTACCCCCATGGGAGTGTGCTGTGTATGCGAAAGTAGAACATGTACTGGTGTGCTTTACATGTCCTAATATTGAAATGCTGTCAATTTCGTTTTTTCGCTATTGCAAGCAGTGGTCCAAGTAGGCGGAATCAGAGGGGCATGAAGTGCCCCTACTTTTCAAATTTAAGTAAAACAGTTCCCTTACTTTTTGAGAAAATCGGATCATCCCAGGACGGTTAATTCCACGAGTTGAAATGCTTCAGCTGCAGTGTAAGGCAGGGAGTCTCCTGTGCTTTGAATCTGAGGGAGGGGAAGGCAGCTAAACAAGCCTTCTTGCAAGGGTGCCTAATTCCCTGAAAGAAATATATAAATGTGCATAACTAGTCAATCTGCAAAGGTAAAGGGTTCTTGGAAGCCGGTCTTGACTTTAATAGATGTCATCGCTTGAGGCTTCCTGGTGACCGTTTTATTGCAAGGGCGTTACCAGCTAAGCTTTGAAGTGTGTGCTTTTAATGGACAGTTAAAAAAAATGCACTATGTACTGTCTGGGTATTACTAAAATCTGTATCTTTTGGAAGCACTTTCTCTTAAACCTTTTTACACATTTTGTATCAGCCTACCTTATACTGTGTGTAATGCAAGTTTAAAATAATGACTTACATATTCCCAGTGCATTCTGTCACAGACTGGGACGTCGTAGCACTAAACATACGCAAGTCACTATTCTCCACTGCATCAACCATGATTCAATTCAGCGGCTCTCTGTTTGCTGACACAGATCTCAAAAGTAGTGCACTCACTCAAAATTGTAAACTTACTCAAAAGTGTAAGTTACCTTTGTGAATCAGACCTTGTGGGTCTAAGATGGCCACCACCATTGCAAGCCTTGTAAGAGTCCCATGACACTCGTACATGTATTTTGTCTTGACTCCAGTGCTTAATTTGAGCCGGTGGTTCTGGTGCTCAGCAGCTGCACTTAATCATCAACACAGGAGCTTTTCATGAGCCCCAGTCATTGACACATTCATTTATTTTAAGCACAGGGAGATTAAGCGATTTGCCCAGAATCACAGGATGTTGAGCAGACGCCGAGACTCAAATCTGGTTCCCAGCACTTAACCTCATAGATGCTATTAAACATTCCTTCCCAGTGCTGCGCTGTCCATTGGAACTAGTGCTGAATGGACGTCCAATGGTCGTGCGCAGCACTGGGGAGGTAGTGCTGCCGTCGGCCAATGCACCGAGGCAGCACTTAAGGGGTTAAGGCAGCTCCAGCCATTATGTATGAAACCAAAGGTACCCCTTAATGGTTAATTATGAGGTCTGGGAGGAAAGGGGAAAATAGAAGTATATACTCAACCTCCCACTCGACCTACATCTATTCAACAATGGCTGTAATAAGTGCAAGCGGGCTGTCCCTTTGCAGTAAATATCAGTAGATACAAGAAAAAGGCATTTTTTTATATCTTTGTTTATTGTCCATCCTTATAAATGAATCTCAAAAATAGTAGAACATTTTTTAAATCATATACATTTTTTGATATCAAAAAAGACATGATTTTTATGTGTTCATATGTACAGTGCAGTTCAAAAATAATTCAACATTTTTCAGTTCTCTTGAATGTGCAAAAAGACCATAATTGTTCAATTTGTACATTCAAAACGGCGTCATTGCACATATCCCCATGTTGTGATACTGTCCAGTATCACATCTCACCTAACATTACATACAGTCATATCCTTTCATGCCAAGCACACACATCAAATACATTGCTGTTCCAGCTTATAATGGCATGCAACAAAAACTCATGGCGAGAACCCTTCCATATTGTCCATGGTTATGCCGCCAGCTGGGAGACAAACAGGCCGACGCACGTTTCATTGGATAAGAGATACTTGAATCCACCTTCCTCAGGACCACTTAATTTCTTTAATGTATGCAGTGGAGGTTGAATGTGGAACCGATCAATCAGGCAGACTTGATGCACACGATGGAAGGCATGTGTACAAGACGGAATAACATCTGGGGTTTTTTCCCAAATGGTGAGAATACTTCCACCTGTAATGTTGGCTCTAGCGTCAGTGTTTGCTTATGGGTCATTGGTACACCTTCCATGGTGGTGACACATTGGTGGTTTTGCTAGGTCCCCCTTTACGCTGGGGGTGCAGTATGATTTGAGGAAGCTATACAAGGTCCACATATGTAACTACATACCAATTCTTTATGCTTAACGTTGGCTCTATTTTAGGCGGTGCTAACAGGTGAAATGGGTTGGTTGCTGCAAGCTGCCTCCTGACGAGAGCCCCAGCACTTAAAAAAAAAAAATAACCACTGTTTGATTCCATTTGTGTATTTTGTGTTGTGCAAGCATTGCACCTGTAAAGCCTGATACCAGCGGTACCCAAGCTCTGCATGTACCACGGAAATCCTCCACAGAGGAAGACCAGAGCACCTCTAAAGGTCAGAGAAGTGCCTCTCCGCACCTGCCCGGCGTGCACATGGGAGCATGGAGCATGGATCCTGGCTGCACCTGAGCAGATCTTGGATTGTACCAGTCTTCTCCTGAAATGAAAGTCTCATTCCTGGGGTGTAGTTATCTTTTGCGCGGAAGGTGAAAGGTCCTCGATTATTTCTTGAGGTTCAAACCAAACTACTTGTGTTTCCGAATCTTCTTTCGTTCTAATAGATCGACCGATTTATGGGGCGGCGATCACACAATATCAAGCTGTCCCCACCGTAGCTGCCTGGACTCCTTCTTCGCCAATAATGCCATTTTATTTTTCCTACACTCAGTGAGTTGTACGCACCATTCTGCACCAGCAAATTACTGAACTGGCACATGTGGAGGCATATTTACAAGCCCCTTGCGTGCGTCACTTGTTATCACATTAATCAAGAAATGTGCACAGCAGGTGTCCTTCCAGCAAACCCGGAAGCAGGAAAGCCTCGTGGTTTACCAACGACATCAAAAACTCCAAGAAAACCTGCCGCACCCTCGAGAAAGCCTGGCGCCTCGACCAGACAGCAGAGAACATGTCAGCCCTCAAGAACGCCACCCGCAAACACCACCAGCTGATCCCCACCACCAAGTAGACAACATTCAAAGAACGACTGGACAACAACACCCACAACAGCAAGGAACTCTTCATCATCGTCAAAGAGCTCTCCAACCCCAGCGCCAGTAACAATGACATCACACCCTCGCAAGACCTCTGCGACTCACTCGCCTCGTTCTTTCACAGCAAGATCGCCGACATACGCAGCAGCTTCGGCGCACTGACCACGCACCCTACCACCAAACCAGCGCCCCCCACCACCACCCTCTGCACCTGGACCCCTATAAGCATCGAAGACACCACCCGCATGATGAACACCATCCACTCCGGCTCCCCCACCGACCCCTGCTCACACCACATCTTTAAGAAAGCCGACTCCATCATCGCACCCCATCTCCGGAACATCATCAACAGCTCGTTCCCATCCGCCACCTTCCCGGTGAGCGCCCTCCTGAAGAAACCTACCGCGGACCCCACGGACCTAAAGAACTTACGCCCCATCTCGCTCCTCCCCTTTCCAGCCAAAGTCATCGAGAAGACCGTCAACAGACAACTCTCCGCCTTCCTCGAGAGCAACGGATCCCTCGACCCCTCGCAGTCCGGCTTCTGAGCAAACCACAGCACCGAGACAGCCCTCATCGCAGCCATCGACGACATCAGGTCCCTGCTCAACAATGGGGAAACTGCTGCCCTCATCTTCCTAGACCTCTCAGCAGCCTTCGACACCGTATGCCACCACACCCTGACACAGCGACTCAGCAACACCGGAATCCAAGGAGCGGCACTGAAGTGGATCATCTTGTTCCTCGTCGGCAGAACCCAGAGAGTCCGCCTCCCCCGTTCCAATCCGTGGCCACCGAAGTCATCTGCGGCGTCCCTCAAGGATTCTCACTCAGCCCCACCCTCTTCAACATCTACATGAGCCCCCTCGCAGACATCGCCCGCCAACACAACCTCAACATCATCTCCTATGCCGACAAATCCCAACTGATCCTCTCCCTCACCAATGACCCCGCCTCCGCCAGAGCCAACCTCCTGGAAGGTATGAAAGACGTCGCAGAATGGATGAAGATCAGCCATCTGAAACTGAACTCAGACAAGACAGAAGTAATCATACTCGGACCATCTCCCTCCGCCTGGGACGACTCCTGGTGGCCCCCTGCCCTGGGCAGCGCACCCAAGCCAACGGACCACGCACGCAACCTGGGCTTCATCCTGGACTCCTCCCTCATGATGACCAAGCAAGTCAACGCCGTCTCATCATCCTGTTTTAACGCCCTGCGCATGCTCCGAAAGATCTTCCGATGGATCCCCACAGAAACCAGGAAGACTGTCACCCAGGCCCTCGTCACCAGCTGTCTGGACTACGGGAACACCCTCTATGCTGGAACCACAGCCAAACTACAGAAAAGACTCCAGCGCATCAAGAACGCCTCAGCACGACTCATCCTAGACATCCCTCGCCGCAGCCACATCTCTGCCCACCTGAAAGACCTTCACTGGCTCCCCGTCAACAAGAGGAACACGTTCAGACTCCTCACCCACGCACACAAGGCTCTCCACGACATGGGCCCGGAGTACCTCAACAACCGCCTCACATTCTACACACCCACCCGCCAGCTCCGATCCGCCAGCCTCGCCCTCGCCTCCGTCCCACGCTTTTCGGAAATCCACCGTCGGAGGAAGATCCTTCTCCCACCTGGCAGCGAAGACATGGAACTCCCTCCCCACTCACCTACTTCTGACCCGGGACCATCTCTCCTTCAGGAATCAACTCAAGACGTGGCTGTTCGAGCAGTAGCGACCCCATTCCCCCCCCCCCCCCCCAGCGCCTTGAGACCCTCACAGGTGAGTGGCGCGCTATATAAATTATGCTGATTGATTGATTGATAGTGACACTTGTATTCAGGTGAGTGAATGGTCCACATTTATTTATTTATTACGTTATTTTATAGCGTGAACATGACCCTAGTGAGTATCAGAGCGCTTTACATGAAGGGAGGTAGGGTATCAGTTGGACCGGTTAAGTAGTCACATGTATGAATGACATCACCCTGCTTATGGCTGCATTTTACTTCTCCTGGGAACAGAGGATTTTATCATTTTTATTGTAGGATTGCTGATAGTGTTGCAACGCCACTATTCCTCGCGCTGCACCTTGCATTAGGCAGAGCACCACTTGATAAGGCCTGTGACCTAAGCCCTGGCTGTCCCAAGAGATATAAAGTAACACGACCTGGCTGCTTACTGTTAAATTGTCATACGGGCACCGTTTTCCCAGAAACGTCTACATTTCCTGAAAGTTACGCGAACTTTATATCGTGAACCTTATCTCTCGAACTGTCTGAAAACTCATAAAGTTATAGTTACATTTAACCTTTCTGGCAGAATATTGATATTATGTGGTGTAGGACGACACCTAGTGGAACGAAGTAAAATTAACAGAATTGATTTTGATATTTATAAAGCCGCATTGTATTGTAATAGATGTCATAATGTACGGCTTACTGTCACTGACAGAAGCGTCTATGCGCCTTATTATGTGAAGAACAAAGAGATTTCTTTTAGTTTGAAAACGGAAAATGTAATGTTGCAATGAGTGATTAAAATTTAATCGACTTATGTAAAATTCTGTATTGCTTAACACGAAGATTCGAAGACCAAGGCATATTGACAGGTTGAGAATAGTAGCAAATGCTGGAAAGGCACATAAAACATTTCCTGGTGTACATGCAGTACTTCTAAACACACCTAACCAAGGGTTGCACATGGATCATATTTCATGTGTAAGACATTTATGCTTTACTCCTCTCTGACAGAAAAAAGGACCACCACTAGTATGTCCTATGTATTAATGACACTCTATTCGATGATCTTTGAGCACCTAACACTTTTAAGTTCGTTTTTACTTCGTTGCTAAGCCTGACAATAGATACTTTTGTATATCACAAACCATTATCATCTGCTTTACCGTTTGATTGCTTTGGAATAAGTATTTTGAGAAGGACCACCCCATCCATGCTGCTGTGCTACTCATCAGTAGGACAGGCTTTTCTCACGCCATCCTCGGGCCTGAGTTATCTGTCGCCTACCCATGAGTAAGGAACTGCAGTCAGCGCCATATTGGAAAAACCAGAGTCTTGTATATCGTCAAGGATTTTTCTTAGTGCACATGAAACTTTTTTTTTGCTAGGTAAACCTCTTGGAATAGTACGATATAATAAAACTATTTTGTTCTGCAATGTAAGCCATTCAAAGGTATAATGCAATGCCAAATATCTTAAACCATCTACTTGTTTTCCAAATAAATTAGTATCCACCCAATATAGATGCGGACTGAGCTTCCAACGATCAAAACACACCATCCTTAACGATTCTACACAAACAAAAGTATATTTTGATTTTAAACTCTAAAGCTTTAATAGTATATCCGACGTCCTAAAGCACACAAAGTGACCTGTGTTGATTCCGCATAGTTTTTATTCCAATTGGAAAGTGATATAGTCAGGTGTTCAGAGTGTATGAAAAGGTAGACAAAAGAGAATCTATAGAGGAGAAGATAGATAAGAGATAAAAAAAAAACACTAATTAATCCAATGAGGTCTTAGAACGTCCTATTCACATGTCGCAGGAGATATGTAGAAAAGTGGGCTGGCAAAATAACAAACATTGTCCTATTTACACGGTGGTACTGCCTTGTGGCATTTAGTACTGTACCTATAATGATCCAACTAATATGTAAAATGATGTATTTAGATAAACTGCCTAGTACAATGTCCAGTTAACCTACACTCTGTGATCATACACCTTATCCTTCTTGAAGAAAGACATGCAATTCTATATCCATATTGAGTCCAAGGTCGACAGATCTAAGCTTAATCAACCACTTAGTCTCTAATTTCTTAAGTGCTAAAGTTCGGTCACCACCACGGGCATTCTCTTCAGCTAATGCAATGCCATGAAATTTAAGTCTGATAGGTTCTTATGTTGCATGCACAGAGTTATAAAGAACAGCATGTGAGTTGTTGGTCTTACCATTGTGGATTGCTCTTAAATGCTCCTGAATCCGTTCCTTAAGTGGCCTGATCGTACTGGCCAAATAAATCAGACCACAGCAACATACAATGCAGTAAACATCATTCTTAGTGTTACAATTTATAACATGCCGTACTTGATGGACTTGTCCTGTATTGTAGCAAAAACTCACTGTTTTATCTGCTGCATATTAGCAGAAATTGCATGAAGTGCACCTATAAAATCCCAAGGTTTTTAAAGAAAAACAAGTTCTTGATTGCCCTGGCTGAGTTGGAAGTATATAGGATGGGCACAGAATGTTTCTAAGTGTCCTACCCCTGTTGTAAGTGATCTGTTGTTTGTTGGCTATACACTTATTTAAACTGTGGTCCAAAGTCAAAAAAAGCCAAAGTCTTAGTAGAATTTTGAAGAGATCCTGACTATGTGAATTGCATTGTGTAATAAGCGCCAAATTGCGCATTTGTTGCATCTTTTTGTCCCTGTTCTTAAAAGGTTTCAGCATACTCTCTTGTGTATATTAGTTTGTGCCTTGTTGGGGGGGCGGGGGTGGGGGCGTGGCTTGCGCCCGTCGAGTATGGCGGTTGAGTAGAGCTCCCAGCGACGAGGGACAGCAGACATGCTCCGAGTGCGGCACAAACAATTCCAGTAGAGGAAATGGCACTGTGAAGGGTGTCTCATCTCCAGAACTGCCTCTCCATCGCACTGTAAGGCACTATGGCTGTGATTTCTACAATATTTCCTCGATGACAGTGCTGAAACCACTGTGGCAGCCATTTTGAAATCGGACTTCGCCTTGCAGCTGTTTTTTCCATGTTTGCAGAGTCCTTCAGAGATTAAAGGTACTTTTTGAGCCTACTTACTTTATAGGAGGCCTTTCTGGGTTCTTTGTCCTATTAAAACCCGAGAATTGAAGTTGGGGCAAGGATTCTGTTTCACCTCACTCCAGACAGCTTCTGAGGCAACACTGTGAAGCCGCCATTTTGTGGAAATTCCATCTATATCATTGACGTGAATTTTTTTTTCCTCTCACATGAATGTGCTTATTAATAAATATAAAGTGTGCTTCAACATTTAGTCAAGGGACTGAACTCTTCTCCATAAGTAACCAATTGTTGTGTTAAGGATTATGGCACTCTCGAGAAGGCGGATTCACAGTTAATATGTGAATTGGTGTGTAGGCAATATTTACGATCTCGTTTCACCTATTCATTCCTCATTCAAGTCAGGAGTGGCTACAAAGTGTTTTTTACCCTGTTTGACGCAGAGGCTTATTAAGCTTATATTCTTCGCATTGCTCCTCTTCTCCACTTGCTATCACTGTTATTACAACACATCTTAGGCTAGACAGTCTGTTTCCATTTCATACCCATATTTTAATTGATGGGTAGGATAAAAGGGAACTTGCATACCATCTCTAAGCCTAAGCATTATTTTATTAAGAATTCAAAGCTTTTTTCAGAGCTCTCTAGACTTGAAGATTCAGGTGTGCTTCAGGTAGAGGTTAACAATACAACGATGGAGTCCAACCCAGCTCTTGCGGGCAAATCAAATGTAAAACGCCTAAAGAAAGATCCTCCCTCACCCCCAAAACCAACATCTCCAGTTTCTATGGAATTGTTGCTACAGGAAATAAGAGCACTTAATCCTTTTGTTGAAGAAACAAACTCCAAATTACAAATTCTTTCTGAGAATTGGTCTCTACTGGACACCAGGCTCACAACAGTGGAAAAAACTGTCTCCTCCTTCACTGAAACCTCCAACCGTGTGTCCTTCATGCAGAACCAAGTTTCGTCACTTCAGAAGCAGGTCGAGGATCTTGAAAATTGCAACAGGAGAAATAATATCCGTATTTATGGTCTGGTGGAAGGTGCAGAGTGGGCGGACTCTATCAGCTTCTTCAAATATTTCCTCCCCAAGATTCTCCATTTACCAGAGGATGTTATTTTAAATATTCAATGGGCACACAGACTGTGCCGAGCTTCCATCACCAACTCTCCCTTACAACGGCCTAGAGGTGTCATCCTGTATTTCCTCGAGTATACAGATTTACTGAAAGTATTATCTGCCGCCAAAGCAATCCCACGTATCTTATGGTCGGCGTTGTTCTTTGCACAAGATTACTCTAAAGTTACAGCGGCCAGGCACAAGGCTTTTCTCAATATGAGATCAGACTTGCGTTCTATGGGTGCAAGATTTGGCCTCTTTCACCCATGCTTATTTTTAAAGGACTCTATCATTGCTTCCTCCCACCACTTTTTGGATTGATATTCCTTGTTCCAACTACTTCTTATTCCTTTTTTTAAGTAATCTTGAATATGATTTTGTTGAATCGGATGTTTACTGTTGTACACTTTGTGATTTTTCTGGTGATTTAAAATGTCATTAAAACAAACTAGTTTCGTGGAACGTTAGGGTTTAAATTCTCCCATTAAGAGACAAAGAGTTTTAACTCATCTCGCCAAATTAAATGCTGATGCTGTTTTTTTGCAAGAAACTCATCTTACGGAAGTTGAATCATTGAAACGAAAGAAGGGATGGGTAGGAGAAATTTGTTTTTCTCAGGGCGATGGGAAACGAAACGGAGTTATGATTTTGTGCCGTAAATCTCTCCCAGTTACGATTGTATCACAAGAATCAGATACAGATGGTAGATGGTTACTTGCCAAATTACTACTCAAAGGTGTTCCAGTTTCTTTTCTTAACGTTTATGATCCGACTGTAGCAGATACCTCATTCTAGACCATTCTAGCCAAACAAATCTCTCAAAGCATGGCCGATAATATTGTACTAGCTGGAGACTGTAATCAAGTGTTTGGCCCATATATAGATAGAAATTCCAAGGTGCCTTTTGTCCGCCATAAACCCCACAGATCTTTCGTCCACACTATAACCCAACATAAGCTATTAGATGCCTGGCGTCTGTGCAATCCAACCACTAGGGAATATACCTTTTATTCTCCAATGCATCACAATCAATCTAGGATTGATTATGTCTTTGTGTCCCATAATATTTCTCAGTTCCTTTCATATGCTGATCTCGGCCCTATTCTTTAATCAGATCACTCCCCGGTTTCAATTGGTATAGATATATTACCCAAGACAAACTCTCCCAAGAGATGGCGTTTTAACAACTCACTCCTTTTAGACCCAAAATTCACAGCTTCCTTTACTGAATTTCTCAATGAATATTTTAGGATATACCCGAATGATTCCTTACCTTTTTCCACTATTTGGGATGCCTTTAAAGCTTCAGCTAGCGATTTTATTATTAACTTTGTAGCAAAGAAACAGAGAATTGCACGTAAACTTACTATTAACCTCCTTAATGATATTTAGAAACTGGAGCACTCCTATCATACTTTGCGTTCACAAGAAAGTTTAGCAGCTCTGATAAGTGCCAAACTACAATTTAACAAAAAATCAACTGATGATGCCTCTTTATCCCTTCTAAAGTCTAGTGCAAAATTTTACGGTGGTAGGTATAAGGCTGGGAAGTTCTTAGCCAATTATTTCAAAGTACGGCAAAACAAATTAAATATTGAAGCTGTATACGATAATCAATCCTCTCTAAAATTAAAAGACACTGACATTTTAAATGAATTCTCCCTTTTCTAACAATCCCTTATACATCTGAAGCAAAACTGTCTGATCAATTTTTCTCACAATTTTTCTCAAACATTCAAAAGCCACACTATGATTCATCAACTTTATTTCCCCTAGAATCAGAAATATCACAACAAGAACTACAAAAGGCTCTTCAGGTTCTTAAAAAAGACAAAGCACCTGGACCAGACGGTTTTACAGTTGAGTTTTATCTGCATTTCTCTAAATTTCTCATGCCTAAATTCCATACCCTAATGCACTTTTTTCAATCAGCAAATGGATCCACCGGTTCTTTTTCAGAAGCACACATCTGTCTTATCCCCAAAGAAGGCAAAGATGCTAAATTTTGTAAAAATTACATGCCCATTTCACTGGTCAATATTGACTATAAAATCTCTTCCAAAGCACTAGCCATTCGTCTAGATTCTTACTTACCGACCTTATTGGGAAAAGAACAGTCTGGGTTTGTCAAAGGATGGGTTATCACAGATAATACACGTTTTTTAAATGTTTTATCCAAATCTTCTTGTGTCAAAATCTCTTTAGCAGCAATAGCTTTGCACGCAGAAAAAGCTTTTGATAGAGTTGAATGGAAATATTTATTTTATACTCTAAGTTGGTTTGGTTTTGATCTGAATTTTATATCCCTAATCTCTCTCCTTTATTCTGGCTCTCGCGCTGCAGTTTGTGCCAATGGTTTGAATTCACCTTATTTTAATTTAGGTAGAGAGGTGCGCCAAGGTTGCCCTCTTTCTCCCTTTCTTTTTAATTTGGCCTTACAGCCTTTTTTATCCGAATTACGCCAAAATCTAAATATTCATTGTTCTCAAACATCCAATGTCCATATTAAACTTGCAGCCTACACTGATGATATTCTCCTATTTTTATCAAAACCAGATGAATCAATCCTTGCTTTTTTAGAAGAAGTGCAGTCATACTCTCTGGGTATAAATTGAACAATGATAAATGCGAAATTCTGCCCTTAAATAAATACACCTTTAAAACAGATTTCACTGCTTCCAAGTTCACATGGAGTTCAACCCACATTAAATATTTAGGTCTGTACTTTACTTCCTCACTTTCGGACACAATAACATTATGCATGAACAAATGCATTCAGAAACTCTCCGATTTAAACGCTAAATGGCATCCCCTATATCTTTCATGGTGGGGCCGTTTGGACACTATTAAGATGATGTTAACACCCATAGTCCTATACACAATTTCCAGTATCCCAATTCCTATTACTGCCAATCTTTAAAAAAAGTTAATTCTAAATTATCTTCCTTTTTATGGACTAACAAGAAATCTTGGTTGTCTATTTCTAAATTATCACGCCCTACAGCAGAAGGTGGGTTCAAATACTCAGATTTTCAGGCCTACCAGAAAGCTTTTCTCTTACGACAGGCTCCTCTTTGGCTACTTGACTCTACTGAACACTGTCTTTTATGGACATCCATTGAACTCCTCTTTTTGTCTCCCTCCTCTTTTCACGAATACTTATCATTTTCACACAAGCCGCAGCACCTTTCTACACCTATAATAAAACACACTGCCAAACTCCTCCACTCAACTCCTCCTTTAACCTACCTCAATATTAATTCTTTTCTGGAATCCACAACTTGGCATAAAAAGAATTAAACCATACGTGGTAAACCTTTTTATTGGAAAACATGGAGACATAAGGGAATAATATGGATTCATCAGTTATTCTTACACTCAAAGTTTATCTCCTTTAGTTCGCTTAGTCATTCTTTCAGTTTGCCCTCTTCATTCATTCACAAATATGATTTGCTTAAAACAACGGTTATGGATGTGTACACCCATCTTCCTAACACACATGATAATCCTATTAGTTCGCACCCTTCTTTAAGACTGTATACCTTACTACAAACAGCTCCCAAAGCATCTGGTATTTATAGATTTTTACATGATTCCGTTGTTGATAGACAAAAGTCTAAGACAGAAGAGGCTTGGGGAAGGGATTTTACTGCAGATTGGCCGATATCTCTGTGGTAGAAAATATGGAATCAAATACGCAAGTCATCCAGAGCAGCCAACACAACACAAACATTGTTCTTTGTTTATAATAGACTTTTATTTACACCAGTCACCCTCAACAAAAGGTTTCCGAATGTACCAGACTCATGTTGGACTTGCTAGACATCAAAGGCTGATCTGTTTCATATGCTATTCTCTTGCCCTTCTGTCTACACTTTTTTGCAACAAGTTTGGTCTCAAATTAACATGATTTTTTAAACCAAATTTTCTTTTTCCTTTATACATATTTTTTTAGATAGCCTTTCTTCTGTTTGGGAGAGTGTAACATTTAATGCTGTAATTATTGACCTATTACTAGCAATTGCTTTCCAGCAAATTACTATTAATTGGAAAGAAGCCAATAACATTTCATACAAGGCTTGGTGGTATGCTGTCTGCCATAATCATAGGTTGGACACCACTTTTGTTTACTCTTTATGTATGGCAGTGAAACGTTTGATCTTTTGGTGACCAGTCACTTCGTATATCGATGCATATGCCAAAAGATTTCATCAACCTATGCCATCCCAACAAGAAGTCTTGAAACCACCATGAATCCTCTATTGTGTTCCAACCATGTTTTTACAATATAATGATATGTACATAATTTATTGCTGTTTGTTTTCATTTTCATTCTCCTCCAATGTTAAATCCGATTCATACGATTTTATTGTAACAGTTTTACAATGTAATGTATTGTTATGAATTTGATATTGCATATGGTTTGAAGACATCTTATCTTTCTTCAATACATTTTTCTTGAACTTAAAAAGTTTGTGTCTTGTCCAATATTTTCTATCATTCCCTCTAGTAGTAAATCTGGTTCTTAGATAATCTAATTCCTTCTGAAAGACTGTGTCATTACTACAGTTTCTTCTTAGATTTGTCATTTGATTTGCATATTGTGATGGGCACTATTCACATGTAGCACAGAGTAACACGCCGTAGGTTTATGGTAAAGTCTGTATGCAACCTTCCCATCTTCTACATACAATGTGATGTCTAAGAAGTTAATCTTCTTACTGCTGACATGGTGTGTGAATCTCATATTGTATAAGTTATTGTTAAGATGAATTATGAAGTTGTTGAGAGTGTTACCATCTCCACCCCAAATCATAATGACGTCATCAATGTATCGCCGCCAAATCAATGATTGGTCCTGTCATACTAGGCGGGCAAGCTGTCCATATATGCGATGTTGTTCAAAGAATCCCATATATATTTGCAAAAGAGGGTGAACATTTTGACCCCCATAGCAACTGCAGATAATTGTCTGAACCAAGTGCCATTAGGTATAAATAAATAATTGTCTAAAATAAGATGTGTAAGGTTCAAGAACATCTGGGTAAGCTCATATAATGTGGCATCCCGTTTAGATAGAACATATGTCAGAGTCTCCATGCCCTTATTTAAAGGGATGCTAGTATTCAAGGTATTGACATTAAGGGTAACAAAAGTAAATTCCTCTGACCAAACTAGATCATCCAATGTGTTCAATAAATCCTTTGTGTCTCTAATGAATGCTGGTAAATTGTGCACTATGGGTTGTAAAATAATTTCAATATACCCAGAAATGTGTTCCGTAGGTGATCCAATACCTGAAATAATGAGCCTGCCTGGTGGAAAGGTACAATTCTTATGTATCTTAGGTAAAGTATAGATACATGGGGCTCGTGGTGATTGATTGAACAGATATTTATATTCCCTATCCGTTAAAAGGCAGGAATCCCGCCAATAGCTAAGTCTCCATTCAATAAGTGATGTTACCTCCTTTAATGGACTATGCTGAATTCTGATGTATGCTTTAGTATCTGCCAGTTGATTGTCAATTTCCTTAACAATATTGCCTCTTTTGTCCACCTCCTTGATTGACACCTCAGTGTAGCCTGACAACTGATGTAACGCCGTACGTTCGACTGTGTTAAGGTTATCTCTAATATTATATTATATTATATTCTTATATAGCGCCAGAATCGACCCCCGAAGGGGTATCTCCGCGCTTGCCTTGGGAACCCGTCCTGGTTTTTCCCTGTGAGATAGCCCCTACAGGGCATCCCCAAGGTGAAAGCCAGGCATCCCGCCGCGGGGGGGCCATTGTGGAGATTAAGCAAGCTTAATGCCCAGAGTTGCAGAGTGTGAACCCATGATTAGGTCAGGCACCGAAGCGAGAATTATCGAGTCCGTGGACATTTGAGCTCAACACCCTGCCACGTCAGGAATTGAACCCTGGTCCCGGGTCTGACCTCTGCTTCAGGGTCTGCCTGCTCTAACCAGTGAGCCACACTTCTCCACTGAGTACACTTTATTGACTGTATTGTAATTATGTCACACTATATGTTATCAATGTCCTAAAGGTTGAAGCTTCTATGTCCTTTAGTTACTTCCTCGGTAGGTCTACTTTGGGCCTTCCAAGAGTTTGTCCGTCCAGCGCAGAGAGATAAAAACATTAAACATTTGATAGAAATGCACCCAGCACCCCCATAGGCAGTTCTTTATAACCATAGCAGTAATGGATATTTAATAAGCATGAACATATATCCAGTATAGATTATGAGTCCTTCTGAATGAAAAAACAGATAATGTTTCACAAACAGCAGGAATAAAATCCAGTTTCTATTCCAAGTTTTTACTGTTGGTTTATTCTGTGCAACAGCACTTCCAGCAAGACATCAGCCAACACGTGATAGCGGTAGGTTCCGAAACTTGACTTGACCTGTACCCCGGGGAGAGGTGTAAAACATTTGAGGAGTCTTGGGAGGTGTTAGGAGTGCACCCTGGCCAATTTCTACAATTTGCCAAAAATTCCTAAGACAGCTAGTGAATTCGGGACAGACTTCCTATAGACTCCGGCGTGATCCCAAATGCTGGAGGTGCTGCTGTAGGATGGCTCTGTGAGGGGACTGGTCTCCCAACTGCATGGCACTCTAAAATGGGATCGACCAACCACCTTGATTGACACCAGACAAGGTTGGGACAGTAACTTGGAGGAGCCCTTGAAGTACTGTGACTGGGCAAAAGCTTGCACTCTGGTGTGGGGAGTTTCCAGCAACGCACAATTTAACTGGCCCCAGGATGGTTGTTTCCGGTTCGGGGAGGACCTGGCTTGGCAGTTCGGTCTGGACTATTCCCATGAGGCACAGGGTCAAGACTGATTTGCATATGGCTGTGTCTGAACTGGGGTGGCGAAGTGAGCTTAAGAACGAATATGGGTTCATCCCAGATCTTATAGTGACTTGGGGTGAGTGTCTGGTAGGCTCTGAACCCAATGCCATGTCCCTGGGGCCTCCAGTTCACCAGATTCTTTATAGAAATTATTTCAGCTTTCTAGAAGCCTTTGACACTACTGCTGCCTTCTATCTAGCAGCAGCTTAGCCGCAAGGGCCTGAGCTTGCCTTTTTGCCCAGTCTGGGTGCGATTTCCCTACCTGGGTTCTTCCACTCAGCCACCCCTCCGTCCTCTCCAGCCAATCAAAACAAATCAGTTTACTGAATAGTTAAAAAAAGCATTTCATTTACAAAGACGCACAATCGATAATTTCTTTAAAAAAATTAATATTAAAATTAGCAGTCAGCTTAGGCAAGTGCTTATGTAGTAAATACGTACCACAGAAAAAGAGCCACCAGCCCTTTTTACACTAAATCTAAAAAACACATTTGTCACAGTGGCTAATTCTTACATATGAACTTTGCATCTTTTTAGCACTTGTGGGCAACTTTTATAAACATTTTAAAACCACTTAATAACTGAAGATCAAACCTGTAACACCATAAATTAGCTTGGATGCAGTTTCATACGCCTAGTCTTCTGAAAGCAGGCCTCAGGAATAGAAACCTCTACGGATATAAAAATCAGGCAAAAAGGGCTTATTTGAATCACATAGTTTAGAAAAAAGGGGGACCCCTACTGTTAATGCATGCACTACCGGTAGGGAAATAAGACAATATTTTAGAAGAACATACGGTAGTGCGCTTAGTAATTAAGCCAAAAAACCCAAGGAATCAACAAAGCTAATTAGCTAATACATGTGACATATAGAACAAATTAATAGAACAAAACCCAATAGTTATATTCAAAATAGTATTGTGGTTTATTTAAATATTTTCTTCATTTTTTTGATAAGAATCTTGTTTCTAAAAGATACATATAAGCATTTAAAACATCAAAAACATTCAGTTTGTAAATACAAAAAATTATTGACATATTTTCAAAACACGTGACGAAGGAAATGTGAATGTGTGAAATTGACATACAAAAAAACATAAACAGAATACAAATGACTATGATGGTAGGTCGGGCTAGTGGAGTAAGCAAAGCAGTGGGTGGGAACTCTACGCGCGTTTCGGCATTTGCCTTCTTCAGGAGTCCGTCATTTGCTTTAAGACAGAAACATAACAAAAAGACAGAAGGTTTACTCTTATTTTAAGAAAAATCTCTTGATGGTCAGTCAGGAAGGCTGGGTGATAATCTGTACCTCGCTTACTATTCCAACTTGGATTGTATGATATTTCTAGGATGATAATTCCATTGGAGGTATTGGAAGGTTGACCATGGTTGTGCAACACTTATTAGTTATTCTTGTTGCCTTAGTAAATTCACTGGATGTAGGATACGACGATAGATCCCGGGTGAAGTAGTATTGAACGTCAAGCTTGTAAGTAAACCGAATCATGGGCGGTAACTGACTGTGACTGATATATGTCAGCCGCTATAGTAGAGTTGTCGGTATTAATTAATATATAATGTTCTATGTTTGTCATCTCTTTACCTAAGTGGAAAAAGGGCGTTGGGATGCATAATGATAGTGGACACGCCGCCAAATAACGATAAAAGGTCGAGCGAGAGGCTTCACCGGGGGTTCTGGATACCTGCGTAAACACGTCGAGGGTGAGCTTAAGAACGAATAAGGGTTCATCCCAGATCTTATAGTGACTTGGGGTGAGTGTCTGGTAGGCTCTGAACCCAATGCCATGTCCCTGGGGCCTCCAGTTCACCAGATTCTTTATAGAAATTATTTCAGCTTTCTAGAAGCCTTTGACACTACTGCTGCCTTCTATCTAGCAGCAGCTTAGCCGCAAGGGCCTGAGCTTGCCTTTTTGCCCAGTCTGGGTGCGATTTCCCTACCTGGGTTCTTCCACTCAGCCACCCCTCCGTCCTCTCCAGCCAATCAAAACAAATCAGTTTACTGAATAGTTAAAAAAGCATTTCATTTACAAAGACGCACAATCGATAATTTCTTTAAAAAAATTAATATTAAAATTAGCAGTCAGCTTAGGCAAGTGCTTATGTAGTAAATACGTACCACAGAAAAAGAGCCACCAGCCCTTTTTACACTAAATCTAAAAAACACATTTGTCACAGTGGCTAATTCTTACATATGAACTTTGCATCTTTTTACCACTTGTGGGCAACTTTTATAAACATATTAAAAACCACTTAATAACTGAAGATCAAACCTGTAACACCATAAATTATGCAGGTTCATACGCCTAGTCTTCTGAAAGCAGGCCTCAGGAATAGAATCCTCTACGGATATAAAAATCAGGCAAAAAGGGCTTATTTGAATCACATTCTCTTTTATTTTCTGGAAAAACTTGCTCGGTGGTGAATGTGCCTTTTCTATCTACAATGGTCTAGACTTACCCCCATCAAACAGGGCACATCACAGCCTTATCACATAAAGGACACCATTCTGTCCCAATTCTCTGCTGCATCTGGACAGGATGGTAAGTGGCAGCTCAAACCTAAACGAAGGCACATCTCTGCCACTCTCATGGCGGACTATTCCCTTCTAATTCTAAACTTTCCAAAGGGACCCAGAGTTGAGAAGCAGAGAAAGTTTCGGTTCTTCCAGACTCTTTTTCTGGGAGCAAACAACCCCTCGATTTGGAATCAATTGATGGATATTCCAACCCCACCCTTTTTCATCCAGCAGGAAACTCTTAATCCACCTGGAATGGAAAGAATGGCTTTTTGTCTTCTTTGGCCTTTCTTCTGCCAGCTGGTGCAGAAGAACAATTAACTCACTTAGCCAGACAGCTCAATGGTAACGTTTTTGAAGAGCTATGACATATTATAGAGTATGGTAAGAAAACCAAATTGGTCAAGAATGACCACAAATCTGTATTCTGGGCCCTGTCATTTACATACAAGAAAAAATGCTGATCCTGGTATTAGGTTTCAGTCTGGTGAAATAGTTAACCACAGTTACACAGAAACAACACACTGAAAACTTTGCGTTTGATACAATTTGAGGAACGGGTTAGCTCACTTTGGCCTCTGGTTAAATCATAACAATTTAGACTAGGTCGCTTCTGCCACAGTGGGACCTGTGTGCAGATTCCAGGGTGCTTCACTCTGTTTGTTCTCTAATCAATTATGAGAACAAGGCATCCAGAATTGCTTGGTATGGAACCCTCCAGAAAGTAACAGATGTGACCTGAGACCCGTCTTGGCCTTGCTAGGCCTTATCCATGAGGTATAACTTGAATTATGCTGCCCAGCGAGCAAGGGACCCGTAACTTGGCCACTTAGAGCGTTACATCAAGCAGACAAAATATGATGGGTGAAATGTTTGCAAATAATCTACATCTGTGGCAATTGCTCTGGGTAGCATAACAATGCGTTGTTTGTCACACACTGTGCCACACTAGCAAGGAGCATAAGCAACCCCAGTTGGATATTGGCCATTTTAGGCCTCATAAATGTGATTCAGATAGGGGTTGGGTCAAACCCAAACTAATTGCCAGTGATTTAGACTATTTGCGAGCATTCCTTCATTAAACTTTTGTTTGTTTTATGTAATGTCATATATGACTGATGATATGCCCAGATCCATTGCTCCTTGTACCACAGTATCCAATCTATACCTCATTGATAAATCCTCATGGGCTGAAACCAGTCTGGGGTGCTTGTGTCCCTTCTTGTAGGGACCTGGATTTCAGCTTGAGTTGGACGGTTCCCATGAGCAGAAGGGTTAGTATAGATTTACATAAGGCTGGCCTCTGTCTGGACTGGAAGAGCAGGTGGAAATCTTTGGATCTGACTGCTGCACAAAGGAGAGGGAATACTCTTTTCAGACAACGCTAGATCTTTTTAGAGTATTTGCAGTTAAGCTTCTCCACTTAAATCTCCTTTTACAGCTATTACTTTAGATGTTGAAAAATCTTTTAATCTTTTAAACTGTGACTTTCTATTTCAAACTCTATGATTGCATGGTTTGCAACTAATTGTACCAACTATTTGTCTTTATTGTTCGATTTTACTACCTTTGCTCCCGATATTAATGGTCTTTAATTACCACATTTTTTCTACAGGAGGGGAATTAGTTAAGGAGGTCCCCTTTCACCTATTTTGTTTATTTGGTTTTAGGATCCTTTAGCTAAATTGAATCAAATACTCTCATCAGGGTTTTCAATACGTTACAGTAAAGATTAAATATTCTACGTATGCGGATGATGTTTGTTATATGCTAATGCTCCTGATACACAAAAGCAGTGGTTCCCTAACTATATTGACTTGCAACTCCCTTGACCTATTGGATGTTGGCCGCCATTACGTTACTTTCTTTTGGCGGGTGGGGGGATGTAAGCCCGGCCTTGGGAGTACTTCCATTCTTACCCTGAAAATGTGAGATGAAGCCAATGAAGGTATTATAATCCTAGATGTAATCCTTTCCTATCTACTTCGAGCCCCATGCAGTGTCAAAGACTGAATGACGGGACACAGGGTTCTCGGAGAAGTGACCTGTTACTGCAGTGGTTCCCAAACTTTTTCGACCTGAAGCTCCCCAGACCTATTGGCCGTTGGCCGCTGCTCCTCATTATGTTTAATGTTTTGGGTGGGTGGGGGGATGTAAGCCTGGACTCTGGATTACTTTTATTTCCCCCCTGAAAATAATTTAAATGAATCCGATGACGGTATTATAATCATAGATGTAATCCTATCTTCTGCAGAGCCCCACGACGTGTCAACGACTGATTGGAAGGACACGGTTTGCTCGGAGAAGTGAATTGTTACTGCATTGTGTTGTAACATAGCATAAGTATATGTAAAGCACATGTTTCCCCCAGGCATCTTAGCTCTGAAGAACAGATGTTTATTGTTACCCTATTCAATGATAGTCATTTTATCGACCTCAGATGGATGAAAGGCTGAGTGTACCCGCCGGGATTTGAACCTGTGACCATGAGGTTGAACACAGTCCCCTGCAGTGGATGCATTAGTCCACTACCTGGCTTATGTGGTACTCTTTAAAGAGGTGTGTCTTTAGCATGTTTCTGAGCAGGGTTAGTGAGGCCCTGGTAGATACAAGAATGTTGTTTCAGATCCTGGGTACACTGATAGCAAAGGTCTGCGTTTATTTCTTTTTGCACATTATTGCCTCCAGTATGATGGTACCAGGCTGTTCTTGTTTCCTTGGCAGTGTGATCCTTGAGACTTAGGTTGGTGTCCAGGGTAAACCCAAGTAACGTGGTGTTGTATGAAAGTTGTGGTCTGAATTGATCCACCGGTTCATGCCTCTGACTCAGGTTTGGACTAGCAGTCAAATATCTACCTCCTCTTTCTAGGGCTATACGTTGGACTCACACTGTAAAATGTAATTGTAGACAGTATGTTTTAAATTGTAATAACTGCTTCTTGGTGGCCAATAAGGATCTCCAGATTAGTATCAATGCTACTCATGTAACCTATGATTTTCCTTGGTGGGAAATGCCTTCTTATTTTTTCATTCCTTGCTTCTTATGTAAAAGCACTCTAACATCTTTAGGGATAATATCTGTGCCATTTAATAAAAATAAATAATAAAATAAAAACAAGACGTGCAGACCCATCTATTCACGAGCTCCTCAACTTTTAGTGCCTGATAGTAGGGAGAGAAGCTGAAATAATAAAGAATTTCTTTTGTTTTTCGCCTGCAATGCCACAGAACATAGTGAAACAGCGCTTCTGTCAGCCCCGAACATTAACTATTGGTGGGTCTTGGGCTTCATGGACCACCTAAATCTGGCGCCTATACCTGTAATGAACCTCTCCTTACATTGTGCCATGATCTCTCCACTTAAGTTGCAAAGTCTCTTTTCTTAAGGGTCGCATGGACACGTAAAAGTTGCGCAGGGACTTTCTCACACCTAAACAGTGCAGGGACTATTTTCTCGGTCATGCATGTGCCACCTTGTGCCGTCCAGGAATTCTTCTCCATAGCTTGGAGCATGCAATGCCTCCTATCTTAGTGTCTGAAAGGCAGTCAAATGAATACCATTGGTATACTTGTCAAGTCTATCCATTTATTAACGTTGTTGCCCCATGAGCTGGCACGAGAGGTGAGAGGCGCCTGTGTTCAGACAATAACAGAGGTTACGCATTCATGCAGGGATTACCTTCTCGTGGCTCACCAGAACTTGCATATTGATAAAGTGCTACTGACCAGCAGGCATATGTATTAGAGAAACCAATATTCCACTGATTAGAGTAACTTAGGGATAGTCCTTGGTCCTGAGGAAGTAAGTCATGGGGGATGGCTTCTGAAACATGCTGACCCTGTAAAAAAAAGTGACTCATTACAGTACACCATCTACACCTCCCTAATTTTTATATATTTCCAGCTAGGGAAGGCAATAACGTAATTTTTTCCACTAGCCAGGAAATTTGTTATCTGTTTCACATATTTTTCACGACCCTACCTCCCCATGCACTACACATAATCCCCATCACGAAAAACAGTGCTCCTGCGTCTACGTAGGTCGAAGCACGCCCGTCCCGTAGAGAGACGGGAAGACCCCAATGATAAAGCATGACACTGAATCAGGTGTCAGTGTGTGAGGGGTATTATACAATTTCTAAAGGATTGCCCTTCCAACATCAATGAGAAGGTGCTTGATTTTTCCACACCATCCCTTTTGTGATTAGAACCATTAAGGTATCAATGTATCTAGTAGAGTAACGGTATAGCTTAAACTGAGCTGCTTTTCCTGCTAGCAGCGCCATTGAAGTGACTACTTTAAAGTGGTGGAGATTGCCCATATGTTCACCGGCTGTCTTCATTCCTTACACCGATGACTGAAGGGGACATGGCAGGGGTGAGGGTCTCCCTACAACTGACACAGTGAAAGGAGGGAACGCCTGTGCTTTGCTACCACTGCTGTGATCTCTACTGCTCTTCAGGGTGTTGGTGGGCTGTTCCATTTCATTCATGCATGTATTTTCATACTGACCATACCGTGTCCAGTGGATGCTTCAATATCCTCTTCAAAGCACTGAATTCCCATTATTGTATGCAGCACCCCTTGCTAGATTTGACAGCACACTGGGGTACCGCAGTGCACAGATTGGGAACCACTGCACTAAAGTATCCAAAAAAGTGATGGGTGGAAGGCTAGAATTAATCTCAGCCACTGGTAATTACAGGTGGCTGCATCCCACTCAATTGGCATTTTGCACAACATGCCACCTCAGGTTGGACCCAGCAATATGCAAATCAGTTTGACCCTGCTCCAATGAGAACAGTCCAGCCCGAATTACCGTGCCAGGTCCTCCCTGAACCGTAACACAAGAAACCCAAGACTGGTTTCACCCTACATAGGACTCATCAGCCAGTTATAGCTTGGTTCCAGTGACACAGTGTGCCTGGGACCCACGTCTAGGCATATTCATACTACTTAGGGCAGCGCACTAAACTATACCAAAGGTGATGGATGGAATGCTTGGATTAATCTAAGCCACTGATAAGTACTCTGGCTGCTTTCTAATCCATCATTATATTGCACACTATGCCACCTCAATTTGGACCCAGCTATTTGAAAATTTATCTTGACCCTGCTCCAGGGAAAACAGTCCTGTGGGCACTGACAAACCAGGTGCTACCTGACCAGAACACAAGCAACCCAAGACCACAATGGCTTTTGGTTTCCCATTAGTCCATAATATTGCTTCCATTTTATATGTAGTTTATTGTTCAGAGTCACAGTAGCGTTTTGACTTATACCACTAAATGTATTGGTACTATGTTTTCACTTCCATTTAGCTGTTATTTATTTTATTTGGCCATTACTACGTAGACCTGGGTGGTTCTTGATTTTATGTGGCGCTTCAGACTCTACAGTAGTCTTTAGAGGACATCTGGGAGGTGTGCACGTTACGCACAGCGGCCTGGAGCCTTTTTACAGGTACTTCACTCATGCTTGGTGGCATATTGATTGATAAAGAGAAATGGTAGGTGCTGCACACCCCAGCTGGTTGGCACAATAAGCTTGTTTTTTGGCAAAGGGCCGTGGGCCTACCATAAATTGTGAACCACCTTTAATGGCTATTTCAGTTAATCTTTTACTGATCCCTGTACAGTGTTTTGTTTTGCTGGTGATGCAAGGGTCCATATTATGGACCATCAATTTATCAGACCTCCGGTGACTTCTAGTTTTATATGGAGTGATGGTTTTGGATGGCCCTCTACTCACTCTGCACTGTGGTTTTATCCTGGCGCTTTGGATTCACAATAGTTATTGGCAGAGTTGAAATGTTGTGATGCTGTTAGACACAGTGCCTTCCACACAGGTGAAGTAAAATAAGCACAGAAGATCCTTTAAAGGACCCTCCACTGGCATATGGACACAGGACTTTTGGTCTACTAATGCCACAATTGTTGTTGACAATTTGACTTATCCCTGATTGTGAGCAATGATTGTGAACATTGATGGTATCATGATGCATGATGGTGGAAAGGTACTTCTCATTCTTTGATATAACTTTTCTCACCACACCAGGTAGGATTGGCTTGACTTTTTTGGGACACTTTTAATAATATACACTAAATGTATTGGTACTATGTTTTCACTTCCATTTAGCTGTTATATATTTTATTTGGCCATTACTACGTAGACCTGGGTGGTTCTTGATTTTATGTGGCGCTTCAGACTCTACAGTAGTCTTTAGAGGACATCTGGGAGGTGTGCACGTTACGCACAGTGGCCTGGAGCATTTTTACAGGTACTTCACTCATGCTTGGTGGCATATTGATTGATAAAGAGAAATGGTAGGTGCTGCACACCTCAGCTGGTTGGCACAATAAGCTTGTTTTTTGGCAAAGGGCCGTGGGCCTACCATAAATTGTGAACCACCTTTAATGGCTATTTCAGTTAATCTTTTACTGATCCCTGTACAGTGTTTTGTTTTGCTGGTGATGCAAGGGTCCATATTATGGACCATCAATTTATCAGACCTCCGGTGACTTCTAGTTTTATATGGAGTGATGGTTTTGGATGGCCCTCTACTCACTCTGCACTGTGGTTTTATCCTGGCGCTTTGGATTCACAATAGTTATTGGCAGAGTTGAAATGTTGTGATGCTGTTAGACACAGTGCCTTCCACACAGGTGAAGTAAAATAAGCACAGAAGATCCTTTAAAGGACCCTCCACTGGTATATGGACACAGGTCTTTTGGTCTACTAATGCCACAATTGTTGTTGACAATTTGACTTATCCCTGATTGTGAGCAATGATTGTGAACATTGATGGTATCATGATGCATGATGGTGGAAAGGTTCTTCTCATTCTTTGATATAACTTTTCTCACCACACCAGGAAGGATTGGCTTGACTTTTTTGGGACACTTTTAATAATATACAGTTACCCTGATGTGCCCCCTGCTTTCTCTTTTTCTACAAAGCTGTGCTTGGTTACATCCTACATAGTGTTTCACACTGTGAAAAGATAAGGGGAGGATTTTCTCAATTCTTGAACATTGATCATTTAGAGTTTTTGGCTGGTGTAATACTTATAAAGGTGATCTAAAGAGAACAACACAGCTTTTACATATCCAATCTAGGATAGATGTTGTATTATTGCCTCACTAAACGTGCTTCTTGTCTGTCCTGATGAAGACCCCTTGGAAAATAGGTCATTTACTGGGTCGAAACATTGACGCCTTAACATACAAACATACATTCATGTGTTTCCGACCGTGTATGGTGTTGGGAATAGATACTACACTCAAGCATAATAAGAAACTTGGGAATAAAATTTTAGATTTGACCCACGAAACTCTGACTGAATCTCCATTTAACAATGCTAAAGATGCTCTTGAGAATCTAGAGAGAACACTAGTTGAATTTAACAAATTAAACAACACTGTAAATTTGAGAAGCTAGAAAAGGACATCAAGAAATACGACAAGATTAAGACTTACCAATATCTTTCTTATCATCTTCGAATGTAATGCCTCTGGAGATAGAAGCATTTGAGAAAATGGTTTTCCATTACATTAATTCTCTGAGTAAGGAGAGAAGATGGCTACCTTTTAACATACCCAGAAGTGAAAGTAGAGCTAGCCAGACATTGAGAAACAACAATGAGATGGTTATCAAGGCTGCTGATAAGGGAAGCGGTGTTCTGATCCAGGACATAGGTGATAGTGAAAAGAGGTACCGAACCAGCTCTCCGATATTAACTGCTATCTCAAATTGAGAAATTACCTGGTGAATGACATTAGAAAAGAGACAGAAACACTTACCAGATGAGGAGAGCAATGATTTCTAAGAGGTAATCCAGAATTATTTTGAATTTACAAGAATCTTCTGCAAACTCCTATGCTCTATTCATTACCTAAGGTACACAAGAGAGTGCCAAATCCACCAGGTAGGCCCATTGTTTGTGGGTGTGGATCTATTTCAGAGCCACTATGTTCCTCAAACTACAGGAGTCTAACACTAAAGCATTTCTCAGAGACAGCATGCAATATATCAACAAGACAGAGGGTACTCCTATCCCGAATGATAATATCCTGGTCACAATGGACATCCAGTCCTTGTACACTAGCAACCAACAGAAGGAGGCTTTACAGGTCATTAAGGTGGTTGTGGACTGGCGTGACCACGTTCCCACATGGTTCATTACCTCTTTGCTAGAAATTGCTCTTACTATGAATTCCGTTGTGTTTGATGGCTAGTAATACTTTTAGACTAAAGGTGTGACAATTGGGGCTGGATTCGGTCCTGACATGGCAAACCTTTTCTTGGCTAATTTTGAAGAAATATAAACTTTTTCCTCAGCCAATCCCTTTCTGACTAACATTAAAAAACAGTACAAATTCAGATGTGTTAGAAATGGGATTCTTGGTTGGCTAAGGTTTGCACCAAAGCCAGACAGAAACCACCACTCTAGTCAGGATAAGAGAGTTACACTCCTAAAATAACCCCTGCTCACCCCCTTGGTAGCTTAGCACGAGCAGTCAGGCTTATCTTAGAGACAGTGTTTGCACATAACAAACAGTAATGCAGTGTAAGCACTAAAAATGGACACTACACCAGTTTTAGAGAAATATCCAATATTTTATATACTTAAACAAGACCAAATGCGATAAAAATCCACAGTACAGTACTTTAAAAATACATGTGTTGCAAGATTTCTTTAAATTGCCAAGATACGTTGAAGACACAGTTACTTGAAGACCCGCCAACAGTACCTTTCAGAGATGTAGGTTCGTCGATGACCTCTCGTTGTCACGCCGAGCGGGTCGATCTCCTCTTTGATGGAATCAGGAGCGTTGGCGTCGGCAGGCGTTGGGTGCTGTGGTGCGAAGTGCTGCGGTGCGGCATGCGGTGCCCTCAGGTCACGGTGCGAGCAGCAGCTCAGTGGCGGTGTCAAGTGGCGTCGCCGGTGAGACCAGGGTCGCGTTGTGAGATGAGAACGGTGCTGGTCACAGTGCTGGCAGATCACGGTGCAGCTCCGGCATCGCTGTTGCTGAAGCGATGTCATCGGCTGACAACTGTAGTCGATGGCACTGGCGTCAGTAGGCCAAGGCTGTGGTGCGGGATGAGGGCGGTGCGTCGTGTGACTTTACGAGCGGTGTCCTCGAACCACGGTGCAAGCAGCGGCGTCGAGTCCGGTGTAGAGCGTCATCGTCGGGGATACCACGGCGTTGTCGTGAAGCAAGGCGGTGCGCAGTGCAGTGCCCACAGGTCGCAGTGCAAGCAGCGGCTCGGTGGCGGCGTCAGCAGGCGTCGTCGGTGAGACCAGGGTCATGGTGTGGCGTTCGGTGGGTCGTAGACGGTGTCAGGCTTAAAGTCTTTGCTGTTCCTGAGACTTCTTGAACAGGCGGCAAGCTCTACCTCAAGGCCTTGGAGATACTCAACACAAGTAGAGAAAGTTCAGTCCAGTCCTTTTACTGCCCAAGGCAGAAGTAGCAGCTGCAGGCCAATCCAACAAAGCAACAACACAGCAAATGGGCAGTACTCTTCCTGGCAGCTCTTCCAGCTCTTCTTCTTGGCAGGTTCCTTGATTCAAGTGAGTTATAAAGTCTTAGGGTCTGGGCCCCAATATTTATACCAGCAATTCCTTTGTTCTCTGAAGGCACAGGGGCCTGGACCTAGTTCAAACCAGTTTGGGTTGTATTCTGCCAGGGTGCACCTTCTTCCTTTGTCAGTGAGGGCCAGGGTTCTCATACGCACCACAGGAGGTGGAGGCAACATTGTGGAAGGTGAGCCCAGCCCTATTCAGACCCAGGTGCTACTCCTCCCACACATCTGCGTGTAGATGTGCCTATTTAGCCCTGCTGACTCCCCCTGTCTCCTGGAGTCTCCCCCAGCCCCTGTCACTCACAAACCAGACAGCTAATATACAAGCTAGCAGAGGCAGGCTGGATGGTTAGGTCAGAAAATATCTACTTTCTAAAAGTGGTATTTTCAAACACATAATGTTAAAACCAACTTCACTAAAAGACGTATTTTATCATTCTGAGTTCAGGCATACTGAACTCGAATGTCTACCATGTTCCCTGAGTCAGTTAGGATTATAGGATGTAATAATCAATCTGCCCATTCCGGCCTACGGGGAACAGGTAGCCTTGCAATAGTGAAAAACGAAGTAGGCTGTAATTCACTGTCAGGACATGCCACACACACTAGGGCATGTCCTACCTTACGCATACAATGCACCCTGCCCATGCGGTACCTCTTTCCAGCCAGAGGGGCGACTCACATGTAGCAAAGTGAAGGTTTAAGGACATGTAAGTGTGTGCACTTGCCAAGTCGATATGGCAGCTCCAGGCTGCGCAAGGCTCTGCAATAACAGGCCAGAGTTACACTTTACAGGCTGTTTGCGTGGGTGGCACAATCCAGTGCTGCAGCCCACCAACAGCATTTGATTTATAGGCCCTGGCACTCGCAGTGCACTTTACTAGGGACTGATA
Source organism: Lissotriton vulgaris (assembly GCF_964263255.1). Taxonomy (NCBI): domain Eukaryota; kingdom Metazoa; phylum Chordata; class Amphibia; order Caudata; family Salamandridae; genus Lissotriton; species Lissotriton vulgaris. The sequence goes on along the minus strand of NC_141691.1, from coordinate 390,464,690 downwards.
CATACATCAAATATGCCAATCATGGAAACACCAATCCATAACACATTTTATACAGGAGCACTTGCACTTTACCACTGGCCAGCAGTGAGCAAAGTGCACAGAATCATCACACCAGCAAAAATAGAGTCAAAACCGGGAGGTCAGAAAGCAAAAAGTCAAGGGAAACACGTCAAAAGATGCCAAGTCGAACAAGATGCCTTTCCCCAAATTACTTTAAATTGGACGGACAAATTATCTCGTCCAAGCATGGTTAAATGGACTTTAATTGAATCATAAAATGTGTATAATTAACTGCACTCTAATGCAATCATGTATTATAATTTATCATTGCAATAAATACCATTGTAGTAAAATACATCTCTAAATTCCCTTCACATGTCATTTCTCTCCAGAATATTGTTTGCGAATTTTGTCAGATTTTTTATTATGTTATTCGCTTTTGCAACTATTTGTTTATGTTTTACATCGCACATCTTACTAAGATAGTTCCTTGTTTATTAATGGTTCCCACTTATATACATGTTATATATTTTTTTACAATAAAGTATAATATTGCTAAAAATGTATCCTTTGGGCATACATTTTCTCTTCACTCTTTTAACTCTCCTTTACTTCTCTCTCTCTGTAGCTTCCTTTCTCTCTTATCTTTCCATCCTCTGCTATTTCTTTCAGTACGCTAATTGATGTCACTTCTGTTTACTATTTTATGTTGCACAATTCCCTCTTAGAAGTTATATGGCCGGGATGCCTGTCACCCCCTCCCAACACAAATCCCCAAGGATGGGAAGACGGACGCAGTTATGAACTTTTGGAAGGCGGGAGGGAGTTACCCTCCCGGCCGTATTTATTAAAATATGAAACAAAATTAAAACATTAACATAAACGTTTCATATCATGTACAATTTTCATTTATTACATTTCGATGAAGACATGTTCATTGGCTAACCTTAACAAATCTCTAGTATAAAGGTTTTCCTAGCCGAGTCTAACATCCTGCAAATGCATACTTTCTAAATTAAAATTGTACATCCTAGCATTACGGGCCAACGGCAAGGTCGCAACCGGTGTCAGATCCCTACTACCAAAACTCTCGCCCTCACGGTGTGAGTGGCGGCCGCGCAGAGGACTGTACCCTCTGTGCCAACTCCAATTTCCCTTGTCTTGTGGGGCCCCCCATTTTAACTCGACGCCATCTTAAAGGTCGTCCGAGGACCCGTGTGAGGTGTCTGTAAGAGGGCAGCGTGGACTCCCCCTCCCACCCCACACTGTCTATCACATCCGCCGTCGTGGATATCCGGGCCCCGGGAAATTCGTAGGAGGGGCATATAGCCCCCTCCTCCCCTGGAAGGGGCCTATGGCCGTCTTCCCCTAGACGACCCATACTTAGTGGGTGCCGCCTCCCCGTGGGAGGGGCCAATGGCCGCCTCCCCCCGGGCACTCCCATCCATAGTGGGTGGCGCCCACCTCTAGGGACCTTGAAATTACTGCTCACCGATCATGACCTTACCGCCCGACCAAAAAATAAATACGACATTTGATTACCTACTAAGGGAGAAAATTATCCTGTTTATTTGCAATATTTGTCTATACTACAAGAAAACAGTACCTTCAGACAGTCATCTAGACCTTTATATACCGCTAAACAAAGGGAAGAAGAGTTATCAAACAGAATTACTTTATTGCAGTACTAACATCGCCATAAGGGGCTGGTGGGTGGGTCAAAATTGCTCCTTGTTCCGTCGAGGGCTCACGTGCAACGAGTGGGTGCAGCTTCCAAGCACAGGAACAAGAGGATGCTTCTTCGGATTCCCGCTCTCTTTATTCCTCTTCGGGAGGGCGTGAACCCTCCGCTGTTACACCTACTGGGCGTGGCCATCGGCGTAGGTGTCTAGGACAACCCTTCTTGGGCGGGAAAAGGCGAGCCCCGGCTACGCCGCTCGGGGCATACCAGCCGTGACACGCCCCCCGCCCAAAATGGTTTCCCGGGAGGATCCGAGCCCCCAACCATACGTTCGGGGGGACCGAGTGGTCGCCCCTTTCCATATGGCCGGGATGCCTGTCACCCCCTCCCAACACAAATCCCCAAGGATGGGAAGACGGACGCAGTTATGAACTTTTGGAAGGCGGGAGGGAGTTACCCTCCCGGCCGTATTTATTAAAATATGAAACAAAATTAAAACATTAAAATAAACGTTTCATATCATGTACAATTTTCATTTATTACATTTCGATGAAGACATGTTCATTGGCTAACCTTAACAAATCTCTAGTACAAAGGTTTTCCTAGCCGAGTCTAACATCCTGCAAATGCATACTTTCTAAATTAAAATTGTACATCCTAGCATTACGGGTCAATGGCAAGGTCGCAACCGGTGTCAGATCTGTACAACCAAAACTCTCGCCCTCACGGTGTGAGTGGCGGCCGCGCAGAGGACTGTACCCTCTGTGCCAACTCCAATTTTCCTTGTCTTGTGGGGCCCCCCATTTTAACTCGACGCCATCTTAAAGGTCGTCCGAGGACCCGTGTGAGGTGTCTGTAAGAAGGCAGCGTGGACTCCCCCTCCCACCCCACACTGTCTATCACATCCGCCGTCGCGGATATCCGGGCCCCGGGAAATTCGTAGGAGGGGCATATAGCCCCCTCCTCCCCTGGAAGGGGCCTATGGCCGTCTTCCCCTAGGCGACCCATACTTAGTGGGTGCCGCCTCCCCGTGGGAGGGGCCAATGGCCGCCTCCCCCCGGGGGCTCCCATCCATAGTGGGTGGCGCCCACCTCTAGGGACCTTGAAATTACTGCTCACCGATCATGACCTTACCGCCACAGGCCGGATAGTTGACCGGCTATCCGGCCCCCCCACACTCCTCCTAAAGGTCATGCTTCCTCAAACCCCTTAGCCAAGCTATGAAGTCTCCTATGAGTAAGACATTCCCCTCCCGGGACAAGTGAACCCCATCCTCTAGATACATGTGATCCCCCCGAATACATCCATTCGGAAGACTGTGCAACAACGCCGAGCGAAACAACCTACCAGGTTTGTTGTTGACCTTTTTCACTGAATGGTTCAGTGCTGACACCGAGAGGCCCCCCCGCCACACCTTCCTGGGAATCATGTGGGACAATGCTATTGTGCACCCCGGGATCCTTCTCGCCAGCCAGCTAACAGTAGACAAAACTCGCTCGAGTAGTACTCGCCTCCTGAGTGTCAGCATGTCATTGCCCCCCAGGTGTACTATGATTACAGATGGCGGTGACCTCTGCCGCCCTAAGAGTTCCTCGACAAAAGATTCAAACTGGTCAATACAGAGCCCGCCCCTTCCGTGGAAGGTCACTCTGCACCCGTATTCCCCAGCTGCGTGAGTCGCGTCACCTGCTTTGAATGCCTCCCCGGCCCGCCTCACGTATGAGTGGCCCACGACCCACACCACTCTCTCCTCAGCCGGTGATCTCTGACCGCTGGTCCCCTGGTGCCGGGTCGACTGCAAATTCCGCCTCGCATAGCATGCTTGCGAAACTGTAAATCAAACAGAAGACAAGAAGCGTGAGTGCATGTAACTTGACTTCACAACATGTGCAATCGCACATACATTTTAAAACAATTCGAGGACCATCGTCCCAACTGTTTCACCTCTTCAGCACTCCGACCCCTGGCTGTAGCCTCTGTAGCAGCCCCTATCCTAAAGGAGTGGGTCCCAAAATCGCACGGGTCCATGCCCGCCGCTGCGATTGCCAGTGCTAGCACCCTCTGAAACTGAAACCTCGTCAGTGGGGTGGCATCAATGTGTCTCAGCAGGCTCCCCCCCCCATGTATCCGCCCTTCGCGCCAAATATTCCTCAACGCACCTTACCGGGCACATGGGGGACCCTCGCATGCGCTGGACAACAATACTGTCTCCCATAGCTCTCTGGTCAGTCTTGGACTTGGCTATTGTGACCACCATTGAATCGCCCCGAATCAGGATGTGATCCCGACACAGGCCTCCCTCACCTCTTTCTTATTCTTTGCGACCAGTTCGCTCACCCGCATAGCCCCATGGAACGCTAATGCGAAAGCGGCCCGGAACAGAACTGTTTCGAACTGGGAGGAGCATGTCGAGGGTAGTGCCGACATGAGCAGGGACAACCTTTCTAACCCAATCGGGTGCCTCTCGTCTACTGTACGACCTTCCAGGCGTTGCCAACCACGTAGGGCTTTCCTTACCAAAAAGGACAATGTTGGGTCTTTGATACCATGCGCCTGCGCCATGAATGAAATGGCGCCCCGGTGCCTATTGGCCGTTGCTACTGATCGGCCTTCCCTGTGTAATGCTACCAGAAACTTTAGGAAGCAATCCTCCTGACCCCATTTGTCCTCCACTGCCGGACCCAAAAAAGCACAATAGGAACGAAACGCTCCTTCGTATGCCTTCCTCGTCCTGGGGGCTAAGCTTGCTGCCACGAGGTCTTGTAATCCGGGGCACCGAGTAGCCAGAGTGCTTCGGGAAATGGTGCCGCCGCTAGGTCCGCTGAAGGTAGATAACCCCTGAAAGCCTGCATGTGTGAACGAGAGAGTGCATCAGCAGCCTGATTCAGTACACCCGGCACATGTTTCGCCCTGAATTGCACATTCAGTCTCATGCAAAGTAGTTCAATTTCCTTCAGTAATCTCAATAGCCACCTGCAGCGTGCTGCCTGATTATTTATACATTCAACAACAGTCATATTGTCGGACCAAAACACCACAGAGCGATCTCTGAACTCATCCGGCCATGCCATCAGAGCCACCAAAATGGGGAATAACTCGAGGAACCCAATGTTACCTGTGAGACCGCTGGTGTGCCACCACGCCGGCCATGTTTGTGCCGACCATCGATTACCAAAGATGGCGCCAAATCCCACGCTCCCCGCCGAGTCGGTCCACAACCCCAGCTCGTCCGAAGACACTGGCGGCTTGTTCCAAACCACTCGACCGTTGAAATCCGCCAGAAATGCCAACCATATGCGCATGTCCTGGCGAACCTCTGCAGACAGTCTCGTGCGGTGGTGACCTTCCTTGAGACCAACCATAGCTTGTGCGATAGAGCGGGAAAAGGGGCGGGCCATTGGTATCACTCTTAGGGCAAAGTTAAGCTGACCTACTGCTTGTTGCAACTGATGGAGGGTAACTTTCTCCTTGCTAAGGCACAGTTCCAGGGAAGCCCTGAATTTCGCTACTTTTCCTACTGGCAAACGGAAACATCCCTCCACAGAATCGAGCTCAATTCCCAGAAACTCGAGTGAAGTAGATGGTCCGACCGTCTTACCTGGTGCCAATGGCACACCGAACCCCTTCATGAGGGTGCAAAAATTCCTGTAGCGCCTGCGCACATTTTGTGTCGCCGGCTGCCCCCAAGAACAGAAAATCATCCAAGTAATGCATAACATAGCTATGGCCAGTGGTTTTGATGAATGCCCATTCCAAAAAACAGCTGAATTTCTCAAAATAAGCACAAGAGATGGAGCAACCCATAGGCATACATCTATCCATGTAGTAACGTCCCTGGAACACAAAGCCTAACAGACGCTGATCCCGGGGGTGTACCGGGAGCAACCGGAACGCCGACTCGATATCTGACTTTGCCATCAGCGCTCCGGGCCCCAGGCGATTCAACATGGTGACGGCATCATCGAAAGATGCGTACCGCACCGAACAAACTCCCGGGTCAATCGCATCGTTCACCGAGAGACCCCTTGGAGCGGACAAGTTATGGATCAGCCTAAATTCCCCTGTGTCTTTCTTGGGAACCACTCCTAACGGGGAACAGATGAAATTAGTCACTGGCGGGTGCCTATATGGGCCAGCAACCCGGCCAAGGGCAACCTCTTTTGCAATCTTCCTCTCCACGACTGCTGGATTATGCTGAGCCGACAGTTGGTTTCTACAAAGTGGCTCCCCACGAAAATCCCCCACCGGGATGTGGAAACCATATAGGAAGCCATTCCTCAACACCCCAGCGGAGACATGATCAGGGTATTCATTTAGCCAGGGGATCATTGCCATGATATCAACGGGGGTAGGTAGCGGTAGACAATGGCCCCCCTCAGTCTTGTTTGGACCCTCCTCTACCCGCCGTCCCGCTATTCCTGGATCTGCACAAACTCTCGGGGTGTGAGGAATTCCCGCAACCTGCACACGCATGTCTGAACCTACATGTCCCTTGTGGCCTGGTGCAATTGCCCCTGTTAAAATTCCAACAGACCCCTCTCTTACCCCCATTCCCACCAGTCCTTGCTTGGTGGTCGCCACCGGGGCCCGCTCGAAAGGGCACCGAGGGCTGTTGGCGGGAAGGCCCCGACCCATTTCCGCCTAGCGAGGACGACCTCGTTGCGCCCGGCAGTAGCTGCTTCTGCCAAGAAATCGAGTCGAGACAATCCCACGTCAGAGATGAATCGTACTCCTTGGCCTTACGGAACTTCATATCGTAACCCATCCACTCATTGCCCTCATACGTTTCATACAAATCCATTATTCACGCTTGATAGCAAGACAATTCGGGAAAAACCTCGGGCTTACGTTCCCCCATAATTGCAGTAAACATCGCAAGGGGAACGTCATTTACGACGCAACTTTTAGCACGCAGTGCTATTACAACGCGGTTTTTAAATCGCATTCTATTACAATGCATGACTCTGGGGGGCGCTCAAGGATAGGGAATACTTTTAATTTACTTTCCAACACCTTCCCTAGTGTCAATGGGGACTGGTGTTGGAATAGTAAATTAAAATATTCACTATCCAACACCCCTTTCTGTTATGCGTTGTAAAAGAATGCGGTATAAAAACCACGTTGTTACAGCATGCGTGCTAAAAGCATGCGTTGTAACAACATACATCCCATCGCAAAGGCCATGGCCCAATTTGTGATTGTCTCGTCAACCCTGAATCCCGCCATTTTTGCTCGCCATAGACTCGGGTGCCACAAATCTTTCTGTGTCTTAATATACTCCATCTCGCGATGGTCAGTCAGCAGAGAAAACATATTTACATACTTATCAGCCCATATCAATTCTTTCGTGGCCAACGGTATATGTTGGACCACCTTCTCCCGTCTTGAGGGCAACGACCCCTCCCCCGCCATTGGCAATGCCTGCTTACCCGGCTCAATTGTCGTTCCTGCTGTTTTCTCAATGCCCGCTGTCGATCCTTCCGAGGTCACCTGTGGGGGGACAAGAGGGAGATTCGCCTTTGCGGCAGCTCGCGACTGCCATAACTGCTGCATTAGTAACTTGGCCTCTTCGGCCGTGTCTCCAGGCGCCGTAGCACCCCCTGTTTTCCTGCCGAGCCATGTGGCCAACTGAGCGGCTAATTCCGGAGGCATGTCCTCCTCGTTGGCGGGCGTAACAACAACCGGAATCGGTTGACCCGCGTCCGGGATTGGTACCGGGGCCTCGACTGGACTGGCCGGGCTCGCCGGGGGAACCTCGGGAACCGGGACCTCCCCCCCTGCCGCCCTATTCCTGACCCGTTTCCCCCTACCCTCGGGGGCAATTTTCGGCAATGCCGGACCTATTACCTTCTTTGGTCTACCCGGATTGTTCATCGCAGCCATCTGCTTCTTCATGTTTGCCATATCTCTTACCAGCATGCGAAGCAACTGGTCAGTCCCGGACTTTTTTCCCGCCTTCTTGCCAGGCATTATTATCGAATATCCGATCCAAGTTGATCAACGCGGTCCTGGATTCTTAGCCTCGAGACGCTGAAAGAGAAACACAAGAATTACAAGTTCTCAAAATTGCTCCTTGTTCCGTCGAGGGCTCACGTGCAACGAGTGGGTGCAGCTTCCAAGCACAGGAACAAGAGGATGCTTCTTCGGATTCCCGCTCTCTTTATTCCTCTTCAGGAGGGCGTGAACCCTCCGCTGTTACGCCTACTGGGCGTGGCCATCGGCGTAGGTGTCTAGGACAACCCCTCTTGGGCGGGAAAAGGCGCGCCCCGGCTACGCCGCTCCGGGCATACCAGCCAAGACACGCCCCCCGCCCAAAATGGTTTCCCGGGAGGATCCGAGCCCCCAACCATACGTTCGGGGGGACCGAGTGGTCGCCCCTTTCCATTTTTTCTGTATTTCAGTCACTACTTATGTTTAAGCTCAATTGTGTTCTGGATGAACATTGTTTATTTTCAATAAAAGTTTTCTCAATCTTAAAAAGTTAAGGCCTGCGAGAAAAAAGTGTTTCTTCGGAACAATGACGCTTATTGGTAATTAGGGCCTTACCTCTAAGGGGGTTTCTTATGCCCACTTAAACCCATACAGTTCGATACTTTTTTTAAGGCTCTAATATAGGCTTCATTCACTTGAGCTTTTTCAAAGCGAGACATTAAGAAGCTCAGTTCAGACCTACAGAAACTGAAAGAAGCAAATCAAGCAAATGAAAAAACAGTAAAAATAAAAAAGCAAACAAACACTTCCTGTGGACCGTGCAACTAGAAGTGTGAAAGACAGTCACACACACCGTTGCCAGAAAAATAAATATCACCACTTTCCCTAATAAATCACCCGCATTTTAAGTAACAGAAACCACTGCACGTTAGCTGAAAATGTGTGTTGTGTTCTGTTTCCTAATCTCACAAACGGTTAAGCACAATCTCAATAAATGGAGACATATCATATCCTATTTTTAGCTAAAAATGAATCTTCTCACTAGGTAGCTTTAGTGCACTGCGTTGAATGTGCAAGCTAAAAATATATTCTGACACAGTGAGGAACGTGTGAGAGTTGCTAATTGCCACTACATTTTTCTTTGGAGCTGAAAAGCTATGTTTTTTTAAAATTTTCTCCATGAATATTTTACTGAATCAAGAAATCATAAACTGGGATAATGTTCCATTTTTCATTTCGTTTTAAGTGCTGTACTACTGATTTCGATTGTGGCACACTAAATATGATCCAAGTAGCAATTGGGAACGTTATGAATATAAACCAGCAAGAAGTACAGCATTTCTTTAAGTCTATCACAAGATGGCAGCAGAAGACAAGATAATGATTTGCAAAGTTTGTAAATATTAAACATTTTGCTTTTAGCGATTGTTGCGCAGCGTTTTGGGTGGACATGTTCCCCAACGATGACAACCATATAAAAAAAAGTACATAGAAGGTTCACAACCGATGATTTGGTCATGGGGTCAATGTCTTTAATATATAATATTTTACTAAATCTGATTAGGTTTTAACACAGTGCATTTTCTACTGCAATTTTAAGACATGTGTGAGTTGATGCCGTTTTGGTCGTTCTCGATTAGATGGCTGAAGAACACACTCTGTTATTCGAGAAGAATCGCCTTTTCTTCCTCTTGCCTAAATTGAAAATATATGCAGATAGGTGATAGAAATTATGAAAGGAAGAGCTCTACATGGTACAGTCTAGTCCGCAATATCCTGATTTCTTGCCTCTTCACAAAATCCTTGTCTCTAAACTTGTCTCCTCTGGACCCAAACAAAATATATTTCTCAGTATCGAACGTCATTAGGTCTCGCCTACGTCACGCATGCGCTGATAGGCAAAAAGACCTTTTGGAATGGCTTCTGCTTTTTAGCCAAAAACTTGCATGCGTTCCATTGCCTTCAATGGCAACGCATGCACGTGTGGCGGTTCCCTTGCGGGAGCGAGCTTGACACCATATGTTTGTAATTAACTTACAAAGACATGGTGCCTGTGACTCGCTCCCGCAAGGGAAACGCTTTGTGTGCTCCCGCACTCCCCCCACCCCTCCCACTTTCAGCGCGAGGCACGCGCTGGTTTCTTTTGCAGGCTAGTTTGTTTCCATTTTCCATGGAAAACAATTCGCTTTTCCTATATAAAATTTTAAATAAGAAAAGAAAAACAAAGCTCCAATAAGAACCAGCAGCAGAGAAAGGGTTGCTTAATGATGTGTATTCATAGCCGAAACACAAGAAGCGATGGAAGCCGGTAACGGTGTCACAGTGAATAGTAAAGATGATTCTGCCGTGCTTATCAACGGTATTAATTTGACCTCTGATTTAGCATCGCACCAAAGATTTACAGAGGGGCTGTCAACATCAACTAGACCGCCATTCGCGAAACTAAGGGAGGCTTGTTTTCATGGCACTTCACACAATCAAAGCAGCTCACGCCAATCGCGCCAAGCTTCAGAGCCACAAGTGATTAATAGGGAAGGCGGATGAACCTTGGCCTTTGACATCGGAAAACATTAGCAGCGCTGACATGGGAGACAATGGAGAAAGTGTTGGCACCCTTTGTGACGACGGAGTGGGTCTCTCCCCCTCACATCTGTGGTGTCTACTCGGGCACGGCAAGAAGGGGGTGCTCGCTTTTCTGAGAGAACCATCAATCTTGCCCAGACCCTATTAAAGCAGCGAGTAAATTAAAAGAGACCAGCTTCTCTAAGGCATAGTGAGGTCTAGCGGGGCACCGTCACAATGCTACTAATTAGGCTGCGGCCTTCAGGGGAACCTGTTGCTGCAAGCATGAGGTTTCCCACGCGCCTGCAGTTCTAATGGGTCTGGGGAGGTGTGTGGGTGGGAGGAACTGCAGGGGAAGGAAAAGTGACTTGGGGATCCTCAAGGGAGGAGTCTAAAGCAACAAACTAGCTTAGGAATGCAGTGTTCGCAGCTATCTCAGATTTTTCATATTCAAGTAATTATATGTCAACCAAAGCAGCTTTTTATGTCCGCCCCGAAACAGTTTTATTTTTTTTGCCTGTAATCAAAAAACAATAGTAAAAAAAAAATAACAGCACATAAACATATACATACATAAAAGGGCTTTGGGAGCTTTTTCATTGGTCTGTCCGCCTGTCATTCACATTATGGTTCTTCCCACCACAACATACTGCATGGGCAACAGGCCAGCCATGTCCGCGGTTGCCCTGTAAGTAATGGCATTTTCCCACTCACATGTGCATGTTGCTATCCATCTTGAAGAAAGTGTAGTTCAGTGCCAGGGTCAGTGGGCCTTACCAATGCTTTTTCATTATATTCTTTATCCTTTATGTTTTGTTCTTCTATTTTTGTAGTCATCCTTGAATGGTTAAACTATGCCTTCAGCTTACAGTAATTCAAACCAATAGTAGTGTTTCTTTGCACCAATAAGAATCATATTCTCTTAATTTCTGTGCCTGTTCTGTTTTAGCATCTTTATCAGTTTGTAATTACAATGCAGAGCAATTAGAAACAAGAAATGCCAGTAAAACATTAAACATTAACCGTTGGCCGACGGAAGCACTACCTCCCCAGTGCTGCCGTCGGCCAACGGCCGACGCAGCCCTGCCCACCCTTTAGAACGCCCGCACTGTGGCGGAAAAACCGCAGCAGTTAAGGCGTTAATTAGTCAGCATTCAGCACTAAGACTGAGAGAGAGAAAAACGAGCGAAAGAGCGAGAAACTAGCAAAAGCAACAAATCAAAAAGACGAAGAAAGAAAGGAGTTGAGTCTCCCAGCAGAAAGAATGAATAGAGTTCCACAGTTCGTTGTTAAATAGCAAAAGTTATTAACACCTGAATCGAAAACTGAAGAAGCGTCTCGACACAGTGCATAGGAATGCATTAGTTAATGACCATTATAGGATAAGGTATGTTTACAAATCAACACAGGGTTCATATGGAAAGCATCAACCGTCAGGATAGGCATTACACAAGCTCTCATTTAAGGTGAGAGAGGCAAGGTCTAGTAAAATTGGCTTGTCTTATCAGATCTGGTTGGAATTATGAGGCCCAATCATAATTTTGTCCCCTATTTCTGTGTGCCAAATGCGATGCAGAGTCAGGACTGTTTGCATATAGCTGGATCCAAACTGAGGTGGCATGGTGTGCAAAATAACCATGGACTGGGATAGGGCTGAGTAATTTCAGTTGACTGAGATTAATTCAAACACATTGTTAGAACTGGGGGTCTCTAGTTGGCAGAGGTAGGTACCACTGTCCAAATAGGGACCCTTGCTTCTAGCCAGGGTAAGGAGGAACCACTCTTTAGATAACCCCTGCTCACCCCCTTGGTAGCTTGGCACGAGCAAACAGGCTTATCAAAGGCAATGTGCTAAGTATTTGTACCAACACTCACAGTAACACAGTGAAAGCACCACAAACTGACTCCACAACAGTTTAGAAAAATAGAAGGGCTCGATTCAGAGAACTAACTTAAGACAAAATCCTAAACTTACTACTTTTGGTATTCACAGAAGTTAGGATTTTGTCTTAAGACAGACTTAAGTTAGGATTCTGTCTTAAGTCTGTTTTAAGTCTGTCTTAAGACAAAATCCTAACTTCTGTGAATACCAAAAGTAGTAAGTTTAGGATTTTGTCTTAAGTTAGTTCTGTGAATCAGCCCCAATGTATTTAATCTAAACTAGACAAGATCAAAACGACAAAAATCCAATATACACAGTTCAAGATTATGGCTTCAAAAGAGTTCTTAAGGTTGCGTTAAAATAATCCACAGTTGCGTGAAAATAGTTCACAGTTGCGTCACGTTTAGCCAACAGTACCTCTAGATGCGACAAAGTTCCAGAACAGAAACTGGTGCGGTGGAAAACAAGCGATGCGTCACTCCTGAGACCCTGGGAAGGCGATGCGACAGCCCCGCTAGAAGCAGCAGGTGTGTAGCAACAAATCTGGCCTGTATGGGGAGGGAGGTGATACCTTGTATGGATTCCGCTGCATAGGTTCCGTAGGGAGCTTCTCGTAAAGGCACGATGCGATGATCTTCGGGACGGCGACAATCTCAGGTGCGACGGCGATGCACGGCGCAGCGTCAATCTTCTCCTCTCGCGGCCCCTCAATGCAATGGCTCTGCGATGATAATTGCAGCGACGTGATGCAGACCGCAAGCAAGCGGTGCGGCGATCTCACCCTGGGAGGACAGGCTCTGCGACGATACTCGCAGCGATGGTACTTTTCCCACACCCGAGCGATGCATTCCCCAAGCGAAGGATGCATTGGTTCTTGCAGCTGCAACAGGCGCTGCGATTATCTCGATCTTTGCGGCAGTGGGAATATCCTCATACTGACGGGGATGCGCTCTGCAAGCGAGCGATGCGTGAAAATTTGCAGATAGTCTTAGTTTCTTGTGTTCCAGCTTTCCAAACAGCAGGCCACAACTTCCGGATGCCCCTCAGTTGGATTCAGCACTCAGGAAGGGCAGAACTCTCTCAGCAGAGCTCAGGTAAAGTCGGGGATGAAGTCCTTTTGTTCCTGGGACTTGGAGATCTCTTCAAGCAAGGGGACAAAGTAACAACAAAGTCCTTCCCCTCTCCTTGGCAGCAAAGCAACTGCAGGTCAGTCCAGCAAAGCAACAGCAGGACAGTCTTCCTTCTTCAGTCTTCCAGCTTTCTCCTTGGCAGAGGTCCTTCTTGATTCCAGGATGATCAAATTTTCTGTAGTCAGTAGTCCTGTACTTATACCCCTGAAAGTCTTTGTTCCCTTTGTGCAGGGGGGCTCTGAGCCCGGTCTGAACCAGTTCTGGGTGTTCCTTGAGCACTTTGTTTTCCTGGCTTCTCCTTTCCTTTCAGAGTGAGGGACAGGGTCGTCAGCTGCCCAGCAGGAGGTGGAGCCAGCATTGTGGAAGGCAGGCACAGCCCTATTCAGGCCCAGGTGCTATCCCCTCCCACCACTCTAGATGCAGATGGAGCTATTCAGCCCAGGGATGGCCCACTCAGCCTCTGGGAGCCACCCAGCCCCTGGGAGCCACCCAGCCTCTGTCACTCACAAACCAGACAGTCAATTCACAAACAGGCCAAGGCACACAGAAAGGTCAGACAAGAGAACAGCCACTTTCTAAAAGTGCTGTTCTCAAACACAGGATTTAAAAACAACCTTTCCTAAAAGATGTGTTATTAAATTCTGAGTTCAGGGATACCAGACTTTTATGTCCTATATTGCTCCTATGGGAAGATATGCTGGTAGCCACTGTAGCCAGCATTCCCCATGATAGCCCATGGGGCAAGATAGCCTTACAATAGTGAAAAACGAAAATGGCTGTAATTCACTACCAGAGCATATCACCTGCACTAGTACATGCTCTACCTTTCCCATACACTGCACCCTGCCCAGGGGGGTACCTCGGGCCTTCCATAGGGATGACCAATGTGCACAGAAAGGGGAGGGTTAGGTGGATCTGGCAGTTCACAGACTGAACACAGGCACTGCGGTGGCAGGCCTGAGACACCATTTTAGGGCTACTCAGGTGGGTGGCACAATCAGTGCTGCAGGCCCACTAGTAGCATTTGAATCACCAGCCCTGGCACTCTCAGTGCACTTAACTAGGGACTTCTTGGTAATACAAATATGCCAATCATGGATAACCAATCACAATAACAATGTATACAGGGAGCACTTGCACTTTGACACTGATCAGCAGTGGCAAAGTGCCCAAAGCATCTAAACCAGCAAAAAACGAAATCCAGCACAGCATCAAAAATACAGGAGGTAGAGGCAAAAAGATAGGGGGAAACCACACCAAGGATGCCAGGTCTAACACACATCATCCATTACTTTTTGTATACTTTACTGTGCCGCCCTAATTGTGGTGGGTATGTCCAGAGTGGGTACTGGGCACACTGTGTGACTGGAACCAAGCTATATCTAGCTGATGAGCCCTAATCAGGGATAAACCATTCCTAGATTGCTTGTGTTCTGATTCAAGGAGGACTTAGCCTGGCAGTTCAGACTGGACTGTTCCCACTGGAGCAGGGTCAAGACTGATTTGCATATGGCTGGGTCCAAACTGAGGTGACATGATGTGTAAAATAATGATGGACTGGGCTGCGGCGCAAAATAATACCAGTCACTGAAATTAATTCAAGCATTCCATTCATCCTTTTTTTGTGTACTTTAATGTGTTGCCTTAAGTGAGATGGTTACCTTCAGCTGTAGGTCTGGTGCCCACTATGTCACTGGAACCAAGCTGACTGATGAGGCCCAAAATGAATGAAACTGCTCCTTGGTTGCTGGTGTTCCAGTTCAGGAAGGACCTGGCCTTGAGTTCGTACTGGACTGTTCTCATTTGAGCTGGGGCAAGACTGATTTGCACATGGCTGGGTCTCCAAAATAGATGGCATGATGTTCAGAATAACTTTAGACTGGGAAGCGGCGCAGAGTATTTACCAGACACTGACATTAATTCAAGCATTCCACCTATCTCTTTTTGTATACTTAAATGCGAAATGGGATCCATATTTTTTTTCATATTTAGGAGTATTGTCATGGATTACAACTAATTGTTCAATAATATTTGTGATTCACATCTTGGGCCACCCAACAGACATATAAGGAGACTCAGGGGACTTTCACAGCTGTGCAGTCATAAGTCTGGCTGCCAGAAACATATATGTTGCTAGCTAAATCAGTGGAGGCATAAAACAATATTCTCCCTTCTTACCTGCAAAAGCAAATAAAATGATCAGCAGGTTTAGTGGGACATTTAAGCTGGCTATATTTCTGGAAAGTGTTGTCCCATAAAGTCTGAACATGATGGCATTACCACTGTACATGGTCTAACATCCCACTTTGGCCATAACCTCTTCAACATCTATTAGAGATACCGGAAAACGTATTAAGGCAAATTGGGGTCACATACCACTGTATTATAATTTTCTCGAATTTGTTTTATGTTGAACTCATATAGAAGTGGCAGACGCCTAATTCCAGATAATGGACCAAGTATTGTCAGATAAAGTAAAACTAAACTTCTCTTCCCATTTGTCTCTTACCACATTCCATGCCATCTATAAGTCTGCATTTTCTATAAAGTATAGTCTAACTCTCCCTCCATTCGAGTTTCTTAGGACAGTATCCTTGGGGTGTCACTTGGGGACAATCCAATTCCATAGATATTGGGGCATGGTCAGACAAATAGTGAGAGCCAATGTCTACTGTTACTACATTTGGAAGGAACTGTCTCTGAATTAGAAAGAAGTCTATTCCTGAGTGTGTCCTCAAATAGAAAGTATAGTCCTCCCCCATGCAGTAGCCTCTATATAGCCATCAAATCCATATCGCTTAGCCCCTTGACAAAGGTCAGAAGGGGATCATGAGTTTCCTGCCAACAGATAAAGTGGAATAAAGTAAGATCAAGCACTGCATTAAAATTACCCCGAAAAAGAACAACCTACTAGAAAATTAGATCACTGTAGGGAATAGTGAGGCAAAGAATTCCTCCTTGTCGTTTGGGCCATAAACAGCAAACATAGTTAACAACTCGACCCCAGACTTACCCCTGACCCCCAAAACTGTACCCTCATTATCAGTGTAATTGTCATCTTGTAAGAAATCAAGTCCTCATCACAGGGTGATGGATGAACAATATATGAAATGCAGCAATGTCGTAGCATTGGAGTGAAACAGTTTCAGGAACCAATACTGTTGTGTAGTTCCTATAAACCTTTATAGGATATCCGCGTTTAGACAACATACACTATAGGATTGGTGTCAGACTGATTCTAGACACCCCTATTGGGTATGTTAGCCTGTATACCAGGTAGCTCCCAGTGCCACTAGAAACCCCTCTTACCAAGGAGAGAATAGTTCTTGACAACTATCGAACATGACAACCCTGTCCCATCAGGGATCGTAGATACAGTGTACTACTTTTCGCTCAGTCACTCATGCTCACTTCGTCTCAGAGAGATACACAGAATAAACGGTGGGTATGTTTTTCAATGAGCATTTTTTTAATAAACATTTTTATTGCCATTTTATGTTGAAAACAAGCATTGGCATAGCCAATAGGTCTCGCTTTTGGGACCTTATAAGTATTTCGTTATGCAGCACAATATCCTTGGTGCAATAACATCAACTGTTGCATGGCTAAAAACTTATAAGGTCCCAAAGGCGAGACCTATGCTTGTTTTTAAGTGTGCCTGCTACAGTAAAATGTTCTGTGCAAAACCTCTGCTTCTCTTTGGCGTTTTCTGCATTGTCTTAAAATATCTAGCATAAATATTCATTTTACTATCTCTCTTTTAAGAAAAGGCGGTACATTAAAAATAATTAACCAGCAATGGACACATCAGTGAAATGACCCAAATAGCAGGGCTGTCTAGCCTGGCCGTATGACCAGTATCAATCTCCATCGTCAAAACAATGAAAGGAAACAGACAATACCAAAATAATAACAACAGCAAAGCATCCACTGTTTGCGATTTTACCATCTCCCTCTAAATTATCCAGCACCCAAATTCAAGTCGTAGACAAATGCAGTTCTCACTCTTCATCACTCAAAACCGCACTATGCATCAAGGCATATGAACAGTATGCATGTTTCATATAAGTACTGGCATATAAACAACGTGCAGTTCTCTAACATATGCACAGTGTATACCTAAGGTCTCTGATATATGGAAAGTGTGTACAGGCTCTGACCTTTACATAGTACACATGCCTCTTATAAATGCATGCTCTATATACCAGCTGTCTGATATTTGCTTTGGAGACTTCTGATAAATGCATGGTATTCATGCCTCAGACAGTGTAGTCATATTGTGTAGACAGCGATTACAAATGGCCTAGTAAGTAAATCGTCATCCCTAACATCTGTTGTGATCTTCAGGTACGAAGTTTAAACCTCGTCATGGGCAATCCAGATTTCCATCCTTCCACGGTCATTAAATTGTGTATCATTAAAATGAGAGATAGTAGCACCTATTATTTGGAGCACTTAGAAACTTTAAAAATACTTTAGGAAACACTATATAAAAAGTAAGATTCTGTTAATATTATCATTATTATCATTATTACTACCACTGCTACCAATCTTCTTATTATTATGTCAGACATTTGAGTACTAGCCATATGCAAGAGGCAAGCATCAGGTTATGTATTGGAGGCTTCAATGGATATATCAGATGCCTGCATTCTGTGCATATATCTGAGACCTCTGACTGTGCATTTATGATTGGTTAGGTATGCTATGCATCGTTTCCTATATCTGGGACTTCCATATTAAGCATATGCTAGAGGCCTGCACACTGTACATATACCTGAGTCAGACAAAGTAAATACAAATATTCAGTTGAAAAAAAGTCTTAAATAAGGACAAAATAAGTGTCCCCACTAGATTGAGGGAGCACATTTTGATGTCGTGTGTGGCAGGGCATTCATATGGAAATAATGCATGTTACATGCAAGACTGGCCTGACTGAATGTAAACAAGACTACATTTAATATTAGAAACTGCATGTAGGTGTAGGTCATGGGAAAATCAAACCAAGTGTTAGGCCTGGCACCATTGGCATGGGTCTCCCTTCAATCTTTCTCTTTTGTCTTCTCTGTGTTTGCTGGTGTTAGATGCTCTGGGCACTGTTCCATTGCCATTCAGTGCCACCGCATGAATGCTCCCTATTGTAAATTGACTATCTGAATTGGTATTCCCATACTTGGCTCAATTGGTTTACCTGTTAGTCCCCAGGACAATAGTGCACCATGGGTGCCCAGGCTGGTAGACCGAATACTGCTGGTGGGCCTGCAGCACTGATTGCGCCACCCACAGAAGCAGCCTGTAAAGTGTGTCCCAGACCTGCCATTGCAGTGTCTGTGTGCAGTCCAGAACTGCTGTGCTGACTGTGAAGTAAACCCGCTTCTCAGTCCCTAAACCTTCCCTTGGCATCATGTAAGTCACCCCTATGGCAGGGTGCATTGTATGTGAAAGGTAGGACATGCCCTGGTCTGTGTAGCATGTCCTGATAGTGAATTACACTCCATTTAATTTTTCACTATCACAAGGCTATCTGTTCCTTTAGGCCAGGATGGAAAGTTTGATTATTACATTCTATAATCCTAATTGACCCAAGGAACATGATAGGAAAGTCGAATTTAGTATGCCTGAGCTCAGAATAATAAGGTGCAAGACAAACCTCTGTCCGTGTGACTAAAGGAAAAGGACTTTGAGGGAGACTTCCCCTTGCTCGGCTATCACCCGTTGCATCCCAAACCACTTAGAGTCTGCTCCTTTCCATTGCCCGCAATGCAACTTCACTCTCCCGTCCTACCAACCCTGCCTGCCTCCTCGTCCCCCACCGCAGCCCCCCTCTTCTAATTACCGGACTCTGAAAGCTGGCTTGATCAATTGCCGCTCTCTCCCCGTCATGCCAATGACATCTGGATGTCTATCTCCTCAGACGAATGGGATATTCTATTCCTCACTGAGTCCTGGATCACTGATTCCTCCTCTCCGGATATCTATCTGGCCATCCCCCCAAGATACGATATAAAATGCATGAACCGGGCTGGTGGTAAATCTGGAGGCGGTCTAGCCGTCATCCTCAAATCCTATCTCCAGCTGACCTTTACCAAACTTACTAATATTGGTATAATTGAAGCCATGTACTTCTCTATATCTGACTCCGCGGCAGTTATACTGGCTGGCACATTAGTTTATAACCCCCCTACCGCCACCTCCCCTTCTCTCACTGCCCTCTCCCACCAACTGGCTGATCTATCCCTCAAACGCCAATATTTTCTAGTCCTAGGTGATTTTAACCTCCACGTAGACAATCCTCTCTGCGTGAAGGCGAACAATCTGTTGGAAACTATGGAAAGCCTGAACCTCAAACAATTAGTCGCAGGTCCCACTCATGTGGCTGGTCACACCTTGGACCTCATATTCGCCAATTTTTCGACTATCACTGTCCTCCCACCCCTCCCCCTCACCTAGTCCGACCATTATCTCATCCCGTTCTCTCTTGCCCTCGGATGGAAAACTGCCCCCCTGGCCCCTAGGAAGGAGTTGGGAAGAAAGTGGCACAAGGTCACATGTGCCACCTTGGACCCGGTATTCCACTTCCAGACGGAGCACCTCTCCTCTGATATAGATGGAAATGTTTCTAGGCTAAATGCTGCCCTTGTCAATGCTATTGACTCCATTGCTCCCCAGAAAGTCATTACCTCCACTAGATCGCGACCCTCCGCCCCCTGGTTCTCCACCTCCCTCCGTGAGGAGAAAAGCAGATGCAAAGCACTCGAACGTAAGTGGAGACTAAACTACGACCCTGAAGCCAAACTTTCCTACAGATCTGCCCTGAAAACATTCCTCAAACAAAAAAAAATCGCTATGAAAGATCATTTTTCTTCTCAAATTACCAGGGCCAAAAACTCGTCTAAAACCCTCTTCACCATTGTTAAAGACTTCATTAATCCTCCGGCCAGGGCCACTCAGAACACTGCGAGTCAGGCTCTATGCGAGGGACTTTCAGACTACTTCCTTGAAAAAATAAACAAACTCTGTGTCGCCTTCCCTAAAGGGCTAGTCCCCCTGCCTACCCCTACTAGTCCCCCAGATTCCCCGTCCTTTCCCTCTTTCAATAAACTCAACCGGGACGATGCTATTAGGTTACTTACCCATTGCAAATCAGGCGCCCCCTCTGACCCTGTCCCTGCGAAACTCATGGGAGAACTGGCGCCTTCGCTAGCCTGCTCCTTCCTCTCCATCTGGAACGCCTCCCTTCACCATGGCTTCTTCCCTACCACTTGGAAGGAGGCCTTGGTGATTCCTATCCTAAAAAAAGCGGATGCAGATCCCACTGTTTTCGCCAACTACCGCCCCATCTCCCTTCTCCCCAAACCCGCAAAGGTCCTGGAAAAAGCCGTGCAGTTGCAACTCATGGAATATCTGGAAAACCACTCTCTACTGCACAAATCACAATCCGGATTTAGAGCTGGATTCAGCACTGAGACGGCATTGTTGGAAGTATCGGAAACTATTCGGAAATGCGTGGACAGGGGCGAGGAGGCCATGCTGGTCCTCCTCGACCTGTCCGCAGCTTTCGATACGGTCTCCCACCCCATCCTCCTTGACCGACTCAAACAGATAGGCATTGGCGGCACTGCTTTCAGCTGGATCGAGTCCTTCCTTTCGGGAAGAAGTCAGAGGGTACTGCTACGGCCTTTCAAGTCGGAGGAAAAACCCCTGTCATGCGGTGTGCCACAGGGTTCCGCCCTCAGCCCCCTGTTCTTTAACGTCTATCTTGCCCCACTGGCCGACGTTGTGGAGTCCTACGGAGTCAGGGTGGTCTCCTATGCTGACGATACTCAGCTGGTGTTTTCCTTCAGAGACCACTCGGACTCCGCATTCACCAACTTCCGCCAGTGCCTCAACAACATCAGTGTCTGGATGACTGCTAACCACCTCAGACTAAATGCAGACAAAACGGAGGTACTGTTTTTCAATCAGAAAGCTCCCATCCCCTCCTCCTGGTGGTGGCCCACGGCACTTGATCCCGCGCCCTCTCCCGTTCACTCTGCTCGAAACCTGGGTTTCCAGTTTGACGACTCCCTCTCATGCAAAACTCAGGTCAATAAAGTGACCTCTGCCTGCTTCCTGAAGTTGCGCATGATCAAAAAAATTCTCCCCTATCTCCCTCTGGATTCCCGCCGTACAGTCACCCAAGCCCTCATCACGTCCCACCTGGACTATGCTAACAGCCTCTATGCTGGTGCCCCCCTGTATCTGTTAGACCGGCTGCAGATTGTCCAGAATGCGGCGGCCAGACTGATTGGTAATATTCCCTACCGCCAATCTGTATCCGCGTATCGTAAGGAACTCCACTGGCTACCAGTGGCTAGCCGTATCCAGTTCAAGATCCTTACCCTTACCTACCGAGCCGTCAACGACCTCGGACCCAACTACCTGAAAAAACGTGTCTCGATATCTCGCTCCATCAGATCCTTGAGATCCAATGACCGCCGCCTCCTGATCTCCCCCCGTTTTAGATTATCTAGAATGGGTGGCAGAGGGTTCAGTGTCATTGTGGCAAAACTGTGGAACACTCTGCCAATCGATCTGAGATTCTGTCCCTCCGAACCCATCTTCCGAGCCAAACTCAAAACCTGGCTCTTCTCCGGACTCTGATTTACCCTACTGTTTCTCCATGCTCTATGCTCCTTCTTCTCCCCTGGAGGCTCAGGTTCTAGCGCCGGGACACCCCTTCGGGGGTAGCTGTGCGCTCTATAAACCACATAAATAAATAAATAAATAAGGTGGGCAGGGTCACCAGCAGACAAGTGGGGGGGGGGGACAGGGGTAAACAGAGGGAGTTCCAGAGAGGGCCCCAAAGTAATTCCCAAGGGAATCAAGTGGTGTCCCAGTCTCCCCCTGAGAAGAAGCCAGCCCCCCCGACAGGTAGGCCTGTTCATAGGCCTGTTCATAGGGGGCCCCTTCTTGTTTTAAGTGTGGTCAAGTTGGCCACTGGTATTATGATCCTCAGAGGGACCACAATGCACCACCCTGTGCACCTAACCACCAACTTGCTAGTCTAGCCCCGCGGAGCGGAGGAGATGGGTGCCCAAGGTGGGTGGGATCCCCTAGAATTGACCCTTGTCGCACCAGGAGACTTTGAGAAGGTCCCTAACCCCCCGCTGCCTGATAACACTAAGAAGTACAGGCAGTGGCTGACCATCAGTTGCCATAGGGTGGAGACTCTGAGGGACACAGGAGCTAGTGTGACTGCTGTCAGCTCCCGGTTGGTGCTCAAAGAGCAGATTGTCCGCCATGCATTCTGCACAGTAGTGTCAGCAGACAACTCTGAGAGCCAGTGTGAGGTGGCTCATGTTCCCTTTGAGTGGGGGGTGGGGGGTCTCAGGAACTCTTCTAGTAGCTGTGAGGCCAGCCATGGCAGTAGACTGTCTGTTGGGCAATGATTTAGAGAACTCCCTGTGGGCTACGGTGGAGAAGAAATCTCACTTGGAAATGTTGGGTCTGCCTGAGTGGGCGTTTGCGACCACTCGGTCCATGGCAGCCAGTAAGGATGTGCAGAAGGAATTGGAGCCTGAAAGTATGGCCCAGACCCCTGTCTTAAAGAGAAGGGGTAGGGGTGGCGGGAAACCGGCCCCCATAGTTCCCACAGTCCAGGAGGGAGCAGACCTTGAGGGGATGCCCTGGGGCTTACAGGGGAACAAGTAGCCGAACTGGGGGATCTGCCTGAGCTGACCCATTGGCAGCAGGAAGGAAGGCCCACCAGGGAGGAATTTTGTGAACAATAGAGAACGTGCCCTTCTCTTGAGGGGCTGAGGCGACAGGTTGCAGCCCACGCAGCACGTGATCAGTCAGGGTTACATCTGATCTATTGGGAGAATGACCTCCTTTACAGCGAGCCTAAGGTTGCTGAGCCTGGGCCAGGCCTTGTGCTGGTGGTACCCCAGTGCTTCAGAGCCTTCCTACTGGGGTTGGTTCATGATGTGCCATTGGTCGGACATCTGGGGCAGACGAAGACCTTCGAGAGGCTGGTCACCCACTTTTATTGGCCCCAGATGTGCAGGAGCTCAGATGCTCATTGCAGGAAATGCCGGGCAAGTGGGAAGAGTGGGGGGAAGATCAAAGCCCCACTCCAGCCCTTTCCAGTTGTCAGTACCCCATTCAGGTGAGTGGGCATTGACATCGTGGGACCTCTGGACCCCAAGACAGACATGGGCAACAGGTTCATCCTGGTCTTGGTGGACCTTGCTTCTCGGTACGCTGAAGCTGTCCCACTCAGGACAGTGACGGCCCCGTGGTGAGACGTGCAATTATGGGGATTTTCTCGCTTGTATGGTTCCCCAGAGAGGTGGTGTCTGATAGGGATACTAACTTCATTTCCAAACATATGAAGTCCCTATGGGAGGATTGTGGGGTAACTTATAGGTTTACCACCCCTTACCACTCCCAAGGTAATGGGCTGGTTGAGAGATTCAACCGGACCCTCAAAGGCATGATTATAGGCCTGGAAGAGTCTATGAGGCGCAAGTGGGATGTCCTCTTGCCATGCCTGTTTGCTTACCGTGAAGTGCCACAGAAGTCCCTTGGGTTCAGTTCCTTTGAACTGCTCTACGGTCACCCGATAAGAGGGCCTCTGAGTCTGGTCATGGAAGGCTGGGAGAAATCTCCCAGGAAACCTCCCCAGGGTGTGTTTAGTTACATGCTGGCCTTCAAGAACCAGACTCGGTGTTTCATAAACCTTGCTGAGACAAATCGGGAAGCCAGCCAGGAAGAGATAAAATGTTGGCAAGATTGGAATGCCACTCTGATTGAGTTTCAGCCTGGTCAAAAGGTTTGTGTCATGGCACCAGTGGAGCCCTGTGCGCTCCAAGATAAGTGGACCAGACCATTCGAGGTGGTGGAGCACAAGAGTCCTGTTACCTACTTGGTGGACTTGTGGTCTCCCCAAAAACCCTTGCGGGTCCTGCATGTCAACCGCCTGAAGCCCAACTTTGAGAGGTCCGAAGTGGGCATGGTCCTAGCCACAGATGCTGGGATGGAGGAGGAGAGCGAGCCTGTTCCTGACCTTCTGTGTGCAAAGGAGCAAGATGGGTCAGTGGAGGGTGTGGTCCTCTCCACCACACTGACCCCTGAGCAGCTGAGTGATTGTTGCCAACTGTTGGGGCAATTCAGTGATCTGTTCTCCCTGGTGCCTAGTGTCACTGATTGGTGTGTCAATGAAGTGGACACTGGGGACAGTCCTCCTGTTAAACACAAGGCTTACCGAGTGACTGACCGGGTTAGGGTATACATTAAGGGGGAGGTTTCCAAAATGTGTGCTTTAGGGGTGATTGAGTCCTCTAGCAGCCCTTGGTCCAGCCCAGTGATCTTGGTACTAAAAGCTGCAGCGCCTGGTGCGACCCCAGAACTTCAGTTCTGCGTGGACTACCGAGGTCTCAATTCAGTCACGAAGACTGACGCGCACCCCATCCCCAGAGCGAGCTGATGAGCTCATAGATCGGCTAGGGGCTGCACGGTACCTCAGCACATTTGATTTGACGACTGGGTATTGGCAGATGGCATTGACTGATGGGACAAAGGAGAGGTCAGCATTCTCCACACCGAATGGGCACTACCAGTTCCGGGTGATTCTCTTTGGAATGAAGAATGCCGCTGCCATCTTTCAAATGTTGGTCAACAGGGTGTTGGTTGGGCTGGACGATTTCAGTGCCGCCTACTTGGATGACATTGCAGTGTTTTGTTCCTCCTGGGAGGACCACCTGCGCCACCTCTCGGATGTGTTGATGGCACTGCGAAGGGCAGGCCTCACAATCAAGGCAAGTAAGTGCCAGATTGGGCAGGGTTCTGTGGTGTACTTGGGACACCAGTTTGGGAGCGGCTAGGTGGCACCCCGACAGCCCAAGATTGAAACCATCCTGGCTTGGGAACCTCTAAGGAACCAGACACAGCTGAGAACCTTTTTAGGACCCACAGGTTATTACAGGAGGTTTGTAACGGGGTATGGCAACATTGTTGCACCCCTGACAGAGCTGACTTCTAAGAAGCAGCCAAATATTGTGAACTGGACTGATACCTGTCAGGAAGCTTTTGACGCCCTGAAGACTGCCATGTGCACAGCACCTGTACTTCAGGCGCTTAACTTTTAAAAAGAGTTTGTTGTCCAGACAGACGCTTCAGAGCATGGTGCGGAGTCTGTTCTGTCACCTGTAGCCTTCATCAGTAGGAGGTTACTTCCACAGGAACAGAGGTGGAGTGCAAATGAACGTGAGGCAGTTGCTGTGGTCTGGGCACTGAAGAAGCTGAGACCATACCTGTTTGGGACTCCCTTCCGGGTTCAGACGGACCACAGGCCTCTCAGATGGTTGATGCAGATAAGGGGTGAGAATCCAAAGTTGTTCAGGTGGTCTATTTCCCTACAGGGTATGGACTTTACGGTGGAACACCTCCCTGATACAGAACACGCCAATGCTAATGGTCTGTCCAGATTTTTCCACCTTAGTGATGAGAACCCCCAAGTGGGTGGGTAGTTCTCTCCACATTTCAGCTGGAGAGGACACGTGTTAGACCTGGAACCATTGGCGTGGGTCTCCCTTCCATCTTTCACTTTTGTCTCCTCCTCAGTGCCACTACGCGAAGGCTCCCTATTGTAAATTGACTGTCTGAATTGGTATTCCCATAGTTGGCTCATTTGGTTTACCTGTTAGTCCCTAGTATAGAGTACAGTGAGTTCCCAGGGCTGGTAGACCGAATACTGCTGGTGGGCCTGCAGTGCTGATTGCGCCACCCACAGATGCAGCTTGTAAAGTGTATCCCAGACCTGCCATTATAGAGTCTGTGTGCAGTTCAGAACTGCCGAGCTGACAGTGAAGTGAACCCACTTCCCAGTTCCTAAACTTTCCCTTGTCATCATGTAAGTCACCCCTATGGCACGGGGCATTGTACATGAAAGGTAGGACATGCCCTGGTCTGTGTAGCATGTCCTGATAGTGAATTACACTCCATTTCGTTTTTCACTATCGCAAGGCTATCTGTTCCCTTAGGCCAGAATGGGTAGTTTGATTATTACATTCTATAATTCTAATTGACCCAAGGAACATGATAGGAAAGTCGAATTTAGTATGCCTGAGCTCAGAATATGAAGGTGCATCTTTTAGTGAAGATTATTTTTATATTCAGTGTTTTAAAATACCACTTTTAGACAGTGGGTATTTTCTTGCCTAAGCTTTCCAGTGTGCTCTGCTGTTATGTGTATTGGCTGTCTGGTTTTGTAGGGACAGGGCAGGCTGAGCCCGACCTGGATTGAATAGAGAGATCTGCAGCTGGAGCATGGGGAGGGGTGGCCCTTTGACCTGAGCAGGGCTGTGCTTGGCAAGGTGAATGATGGCTCCACCTCCCACTGTGCGTCTGATGGCAGACCCCCTCTTCCTGAAAGGCAGGATGCAGCCTTGTAAACAAAGTGCTCTAGGACGACACTAAACTGATTCTGGCTGGGTTCAGTGGCTTGTGACTTTTGAGAACAAAGACTTTTAGGGTATAAATATCTGTGCTAAACCCCCTGCATGGTGTGTTACTTCTGGATGTCAAGACAAACCTCTGTCCGTGTGACTAGAGGAAAAGGACTTTGAAACCTTCATCCATCTTGCTGAAGCAACTTCCCAAGGGCCTGATTAGAGCTTGCCTCCTGCCGATGTCTCAGGGACATTAGACTTCACCGATCAGCCTTCTGAATTCCTATTGAGTGGGGTTCTACTCGCAGGTGAGGCTTCTGTCGAGAATTCCAGAGCCTCTGGGTCTACTGCGGGGAACACGGGTTGAGAACCATCGCTATCGCTATTGTGGGCCGCTGCAGCTGAGGAGCTGTTGCCGCTGAGAGCCCGCATCTATCTGTGCTATGAGAATCATCGCTATCTCTATTGTGGGCAGCTGCAGCTGAGGAGCTGTTGCCGCTGAGAACCCGCATCTGTCCGTGCTACGAGAATCATCGCTATTGCTATTGTGGGCCTCCGCAGCTGAGGAGCTGTTACCTCTGAGAGCCCGCATCTGTCTGTGTTACGAGAATCATCGCTATCAAGGATCTCTGTTATCACCTGTGTGGGCCGCTGCTGCCGAGCACTGTTGCCCCTGAGTGCCCACCTTTAATCACCATCCCAGGATCTTCATGAGTGCACGCTGCGGACCTCTGCAGCTGGGAGCTGTGGCCGCTGCGAGTCCGCCTGTTATCATCGCGGTTTCCTCACGGAGCTGTGTGCCGTGCCTCTTTAAACCTCAGGTACATTGTGCATCACCGGGTTGCATATACCCCAGGTTCGAACTAAGTCCGTTTCTCCCGCTTTTGAGTGCTTTTATTGCTTTTTGAGTGAATCTATATTTACGCGCATTATGGCTTCTTGATTGCTTTTGAGCCTTGTGTTAAGCCTACATAAAGATACTTATTTTTCTATAGCTATGTGTGTAGTGTCCCTTTGTAGTATCATCGCTGCATTATTGTGTATGGGCATAAATTCTTCACACACTGCCTCTGAAATAGGCCTCTCTGCCCGTGCTACGTTACCCCAGGGTTGAGCAGGAGTTATCAAAGAGTGTATCCCCCTTACTCTGACTTTGGAAGAAGGATCCCTATTTGGACATTGGTGCCAGCCGCTGCCAACTAGAGATCCCCATTTCTAACACCAACGTTGTGAATATTAATACAAACAAACAAGTGCTCGATCATCATGCTTTAGAAAGTCCATGCTTTCTCACACCATTCAAGCGATTAGCACGGAGAATGAACCTTGTAGAGATCCATCTTGGTAGGAAAAAGAGAAAAGCTGCATTAATTTCTATCAGCTTCTGTTAAGGGCCATTGTATGCACATTTTTGTATCAAAGTAAGAGCGAGACGCAAGTAACCCCTCCTCACTCCAAAAAGACACCTTTACTAATAAAGATATATCAGGTATTGGCACTGGGGTGCTGGGGATTAGATTTAGTACTATATAATGCAGCAACCAAAATTGCTGTGCTGCGCCGCATTGACTGGGGAAGGGAGAGAGCAGGACAGCACCATAATTACCAGGATCGGGCACTCCTGCTTTTTTCCATAGCTCTGGTGCGCAGTCAGTTTCCCTAGCACTTTTTAAAATATATATATATATTTATCCAGTCAATCACAGGCTAATAACAACAATTCATGATTTGAATAAAAGAACAAAATGAAAAGTGGTATACAAATATATTCTTCAGCCTATCAGCATATATATTAGAAAGTCATAGTTATTGCCAACTATCCGTGACCATTTCTTCACCTTATGCTTTATTGTAGTGTCTATAAAATATTCGATTCTAGTCTGCCCCCCCCCATATTTGTATACATTTCTGGATAGCGCCTATTCTAAGGGAATATACGGCCAGATTCATGAAAGACCCGTTTTGCGAGTCTGAAATAGCGATTCATAAGGAATCGCTATTACAGACTCGCAAAACGGGATTCATGTAGGAATCGGAAAATTAAATGTGATTCCTACAGATTCCTTATTTGCGATTAGCAAATTGCTAATCGCAAATAAGGAATAACTCCCTATTCAATCCTATGGTCCAAAAGGCCCATAGGAATGAATGGGGAGTATTCCTTATTTGCGATTAGCAATTTGCTAATCGCAAACAAGATAGCGATTTGAAGGGTGCCAGAGGTGTCCAAAGGACACCCTGTAGCACCCCTTAAATGCACATTTCAACAGGTGTTGCGCACACACATGTCCTAAGGACATGTGTGTGTGTAACATGCAACTTAGAAAAATGCTTTTAAAAGCATTTTTCTAAGTTTTCGCTATTTACCACGAGGTTTGACCTCGTGGTAAATAGCAGCCAAAATTTGCGATTTCGCAATTTTAAAATGTTTCAAGAATTGCATTTAAGGAATCTCTAATAGAGATTCCTTAAATTCTATTCCTCGCAAACTTGCGAGTTTCTAAATAGCGATTTTTGCATTTGGGATGATGAATCCCAAATGCAAAAATTGCACTCGCAAAGGGCCAGATTCTCAGAATCTGGCCCTTTGCGAGCGCAAATATGATTGATGAATCAGGCTGAAAGTTTTTCCCTTTCTTTTGTCTTTTTCATTTTAGCTACCCAAATTTTGCTGGATCTGGTTATTTCCAATAGTGTGAAATTAAAGATCGAGCCATTAGGGAAGCATTAAAAAGAAATTGTTTTTGTCGTACTATTAAAATTTGATTCGGGATCCCGAATAAGATAGTTATAGGATTGGGGTGTATGTTCTGCTTGAGTTGCCTGCTGATCGACTGAAAGTTAGTTTAGGGCAAGAAAAGCACATATGAAGTCAGTCTCCGGTCCAGGAAAGGCATGGCTTGGCAGTTCGGGCTGGACTGTTCCCATGAGGCACAGGGGCAGACTGATTTGCATATGGCCATGTCTGAACTGGGGTGGAAGAGTGGGCTAAAGAACAGTGATGGATTAAACCCAGATCTGTTGACTGGGTGTGAGTGTTTGATTGGTTCAGATGCTCCGTCCATAACCACCCCCTTTTGTACCGCTTTGTTCGCCATAAGTTGGCAGGGTATGCTCAGACGTGAGTCCTTTGCTCACTTTGCCACTGGATTCAAGCAAGCCTGGCTGAAGACGACTGAAATGCCAGAAACCGGTCCTAGGAAGCTTGTTTTCGGTCCAGGGAAGGCATGGCTAGGCAGTTCAGGCTGGACTGTTCCCATGAGGCACAGGGGCAGACTGATTTGCATATGGCCATGTCTGAACTGATGTGGCAGAGTGGGCTAAAGAACGGTGATGGATTAAACCCAGATCTGTTGACTGGGTGTGAGTGTTTGATTGGTTCAGATGCTCCGTCCATCACCACCATCTTTTGTACCGCTTTGTTCGCCATAAGTTGGCAGGGTATGCTCAGACGTGAGTCCCTTGCTCACTTTGCCACTGGATTCAAGCAAGCATGACTGAAGACGACTGAAATGCCAGAAACCGGTCCTATGAAGCTTGTTTCCGGTCCAGGGAAGGCATGGCTTGGCAGTTCGGGCTTGACTGTTCCCATGAGGCACAGGGGCAGACTGATTTGCATATGGCCATGTCTGAACTGGGGTGGAAGAGTGGGCTAAAGAACGGTGATGGATTAAACCCAGATCTGTTGACTAGGTGTAAGTGTTTGATTGGGTCAGATGCTCCGTCCATCACCACCCCCTTTTGTACCGCTTTGTCCTCAAGTTAAGCAGGGGTGCTGGTTGTTGTGGCTTTGTAATTGATGCAGTTAATTTTGAAGATGGCACAGGCCAGAAAGGGGAGCTAATGAAGTTCTGATAGGGTGGGGCAGATGTTTTCCTATTTCTTCAGGCCCTGAAGAGTGTGTGTAGAGCTGTGAAGTGTAGGATGCATTTAAGGGATGCCAGTGAGTAGGGCATTACAGCCATCCACATGCAAGAGTATGAGTGTTTGAATAGTAGTTCTGAAATCCCTTTTTGGAGAAATGGTTTTACTTTCTTTAGAATAGAGTGCTGGTACAGGGCCGTCTTTGTTTTTTCTTTGTCAATGTGTTCCTCCAGGGAGAGGTTGGTGTCTATGGGGAATCCAAGGGACTTCCCATTGGGTGAAAGTTAGGGTGCGAAGGCATCAAGGCTCTTGACATTGAGCCAGGTTTGTACTGTATCTTGTTCCTTGCTCTTGGCAAATAGCAGGAATTCTGTCTTGGTTGGGTTGAGTTTCAGTTAGGCACTGGATATCCAGGTTGAGGCATTGAATGCCTGAACAGGAGAAGACTTTCAGGTAGAGTTGTGCATCATCAGCATAATGGTGAATCTTAATGCTGTGATATGTAAATAGAGCACAAAGAGGTTCCATGTAAAGGAAAATGTCCGGAGACAGCTTGGAACCCTGGATGACTCCACTGGTGATGGGTATCATTTATGACCTAAAGTTGCCCATAATAGCAAATTGGTGATGTTTGTAAATGTAAGAGGAGAACCATTGAAAAAACTTGACGGTGAATCCCACGCATTTGAGGATGGAATTGTTGACTATGTCAAAGGCAGCTGAGAGATCCAGCAATATCAAGAGACAGTGGTAAACTTTATTATGGTCAAGACGGCGACATCTACAATGTGTAAGGTAGCAGTGTCTGTACTGCAGCATGATCTAAAGACAGACAGGTAGTCATGCAAGAGATAATTAGCAGTGATTTGGTCTTGGAAGTGACCTTATGCTGCTTTTTCAATCATCTTGCTGATGAATGATAGGTGAGTGATGGATTGGTAGTTGGTGATGTTATCAGGGTCTAGTGTAGGTTTCGTTAGGAGTTAGAGGATTTGTCCTATCCTGAGACCTTCTTGAAAGATGCCTTGAGCAAGGGAGGCATTACCAATTGTATCAGGAATTCCCACCACCAAGGGACTTCGATCTCTTCTTATCTCAGGTGGCACAGCTAGGGACCGTGGCCTTCAAATATGGTGTACTGTCTCCCAATACAATAAGACCACAGTTGCACCAGGTTTCCTGCAGCTGTGCGAACCTGTCCGAATTTGCATCAACTTCAGACACTGCTACTTACAGCGCATCTATGATGTACCCAGGACTTATCAAGGTCTGAGGCATTTATTGATTGAACAAGGGCTGTTGAATTGGTCCTGCGCTTTAATACCTGTGGATGTGTCCAAACACTGGATGTGGTTTCACCTATGGTGGGGAATAGATGTAAAGTATGTCCAATACACAATTTTGACTATACATCTATGGGAGGGAGCATCTATTTGTGAAATCTAAGCCTGTTGGGACTATATATGACAATGACTGTTCTATGAAAGGAAGCACTATTGGTTTTTTTTTAAGCTTCACTTAACAACAGATCGGTCTTTCTCAAAATAGCGTGGCTCAATTTCTCAATTTCCGGAATGATATGCTTTTAATGACTTTTTATTATACTTCAGGGGCCTTATTTATGAAGGACTTGCGCCGCCGGTGCGTCACTTTTAACATGGGAAAAAGTGACGCACCGGCGGCGCAAGTCCTTCATAAATAAGGCCCCAGGAATATATCTTTCCATCTATAGCCTTGAAAAAGTCCAAGGTTTGACAAAACACGTCAGCTGAATCATATGTAATTTGTTATCATTGGACCAACGGAATTTAATGTTTTATCTTGCCTAGAAAGAGTTAAAATTGATTTACCACTTTTTATGAATCACAGACTGTGATTTCAAGAGGAATGATTAAGGACCACAAATGATACTCGATAGCTGTTTTCTAAGTCAACAGGGTGCCAGTTTACACATTTACTTACCTACGAGCATACGTGAGTTCTACATTATTTATTGTTTTGGGCTATGTGAACCATGCCTCCTTGCAACCCATGATATATCTCTAATATTCTCAGTGCAGAATTGTAGGCCATAAGACCTTGGATCTACCTAGCTTTCTGTGGGGTCTTTGGTTTACCTCAGTGTTAGGTCTTTTCTGACAAGAGCACCTCATGATCACAGAGTGTGTTTTGCTCTTGATTTCTTGTTGCTGTGAGTATGCTTGTTTGTGGCTGATTAAGCTTCCTTTTTCCGTCAGCATATACTAATGCACCATTTTAATGGGTATGGGAATACTATACCTCACTCCATCCACACATCATTCCGGGGCTACGCTTCACACTTGCACCTTCCTATTTCCCCTTCTGTGTGTGGCCATCACAGAGAGCCATTCCATTTGGGAAGACTGCTTTTCATGTGGTTTAATCAATTAATGATCCTCGTTACTCTCTACAATAAGACCAGCACATCACACCTCGATTATGGTTTCATTAAATGGTAAAATTAGACCATAAGAAATCAAGAGAGCAAATTGTCCTGCAGCAGACTTTTTTATTTTTGCAATTAGGCCATAGCTAGTTTTGAAACCCGCATAGTTGGAAGACTTCCACATTTGGAATTTCTACATAATCTACCACCAGTTAACTGATCTCAGCATAACACTTTAAAAAAAAAAGATTTTATTGGCATTTGGTACACATTACACACAATTGAGCAGGTCTCTTAACATTCACATGTTTGCATGTTTATGTTACATTGCTCTTCCTCTTTACTGCTTTAATGTCTTTACAGAGTAACCTGTTCAACGTGTTCAACCAGGTCTATCTCGGCATAACACTTGGCTAGCACTAACACATGACATGCCAATGCCCAGCTCCTTCTGTGTTCTGAGCACAGCGTTTTGAGCTATTTTCTCTTGACATTTATGAGCAGTATTGTGAACCCTCCTAAAGATCTCATGGGTTGGTGTATAAGCCAAGAGTCGAGTTCCATAGCAACGAAGGATGCCTCACGGACAATTACTAACCAACGTGAGAGCACCATGGTCCTGTAACTTCCACTATTTAAGCAACACTAAATTGCAGGCAGATGTTTGGTGTCACCTGTAAACTAATGCTGGGCTTCCTGCTGGTGGTGTTCTGAGCAAAATGTCTTCCTTCCTGTGAGTCAGTAGAATGTTTTCCACTTTTTGTCCCATCATATGATGACTGCTGACCTTCTGAAGGAAGAAAGAACTCTTTGCCTGGGTAGACCTCCTCAGAATCCTGTCACAATACAACATAGGTCTGGCTTAGGGGCTTTCCACAGAACAGGTCAGTACCAGGCAATCATTTACAAGTCAACAATGTGCATTGTAAAACGTTCATTAAAAAAAACTTTCCGAAGGGAATTATGACATTAAGGGCCCGATGTAGGTAGCCCTTTACCGAACCGAATCGGCCGAAAATACCGATTTTCGGCCGTTTCCGATCGGTAAAGGGCTACCGAGATGTAGGGGCACATTTTCGGTAATTTTACCGAATCGGTATCATTACCGAATCGGTAAATATACCGATTCGGTAATATGTACCGAATCGGTAAAATAATTACCGATTCGGTAATATTTACCGATTCGGTAAAATTACCGAAAATGCAATGTAGGTAGGCAATGTACCTTCTGCACATGGCTTACAGAATCGGTATTTTACCATGGAATACAAATCCATGGTAAAATACCGATTCCGGTGTGCATGCACATGTGTGCATGCACACCTATGTCATGTGACAGGCAGACCTGCCCTTAGGGCAGGTATGCCTGCCACATGGCACCTGTGCCTGTTTTGGGGGTGCCAGAGGGTGTCAAAGTGACACCCCCTGCACCCTTGTGAATTCTTTAATTACCGATTCGGTAAATACCGAATCGGTAATGCCTAATCATTCCTATGGGCTTCAAAGCCCATAGGAATGAATGGGCATTACCGATTCGGTATTTACCGAATCGGTAATTAAAGAATTGTTAAAGATTCGGTAACGAATCCAGATGTTGGGACCTACATACCATTTACCGATTTTGAAATACCGAATCGGTAGGATTCGGTATTTTAAAATCGGTAAATGGCATTTACCTACATCGGGCCGATGTAGGTACCAAACACCGGTCGGAAACGGCCGATTTCGGCCGTTTCCGACCGGTATTTGGCCTACTGAGATGTAGGGGACCAAGGGCCCGATGTAGGTACCAAGGGCCAGATGTAGGTAGGCATTTACCGGTCGCAATTTGAGATGTAGGGCCCTGTATTTTACAGAATCGGTAAATTTACCGATCGGTACATTTACCGATTCTGTA
Source organism: Lissotriton vulgaris (assembly GCF_964263255.1). Taxonomy (NCBI): domain Eukaryota; kingdom Metazoa; phylum Chordata; class Amphibia; order Caudata; family Salamandridae; genus Lissotriton; species Lissotriton vulgaris. The sequence continues at coordinate 390,429,903 of NC_141691.1, read as the reverse complement.
AAATACCGAATCAGTATTTTTACCGATTCGGTAAAATTGATATGTAGGTGGGACTCTTCTGAGTCCCAAAGGGCTTAACGAATCGGTATTTTACCATGAAATCCAACCTCATGGTAAAATACCGATTCCGGTGTGCATGCACATGTGTGCATGCACACCTATGCCATGTGGCAGGCAGACCTGCCCCTAGGGCTTGTATGCCTGCCACATGGCACCCAATCCTGTTTAGGGGGTGCCAGGGGGTGTCAAAGTGACACCCCCTGCACCCTTGTGAAATTCGGTATTTACCGATTCGGTAAATACCGAATCGGTAAAGCCTATTGATTCCTATGGGCTTTGAAGCCCATAGGAATCAATAGGCTTTACCGATTCGGTATTTACCGAATCGGTAAATACCGAATTTTACCGATTCGGTAAAAGGGAACATCTGGATTCCCTACATACCAACCCCTCATATTTACCGAATCTTAATTGCCGAATCGGTAAAATTCGGTAATTTTCGGTAATTAAGATTCGGTAAATGTTACTTACCTACATCTGGCCCCATATACCGGTCGGAAACGGCCGATTTCGGCCGTTTCTGACCGGTATTTGGCCTACTGAGATGTAGGGGACCTTTTCTTGTCCGATTCGGTATTTTACCGATTCGGTAAAATTACCGAATCGCAAAAATACCGAATCGGTAATTTTACTGATTTTTTAAATTTGGGATGTAGGTGGGACTACTTTCAGTCCCACAGGCCCTTCAGATTCAGTATTTTAACACCCAATCCAATTGGGTGTTAAAATACCGAATCCAGGTGTGCATGCACATGTGTGCATGCACACCTATGCCATGTGACAGACAGACATGCCCTTAGGGCATGTCTGTGTGGCTCACATGCCTTTTTTTGGGGTGCTGGAGGGTGTCAAAGTGACACCCCCTGCACCCTTGCACAAATCGGTAATTATAGAATCGGTAATTACCGATTCGGTAATGCCCATTGATTCCTATGGGCTTCAAGGCCCATAGGAAGCAATGGGGGATACCGATTCGGTATTTACCGTATCTGAAATACCTACATCTCCCCCCCTCTAATTTACCATTTCATAAATACCGATTCGGTATGATTCGGTATTTATGAAGTGGTAAATGTAGATTTACCTACATCGGGCCCCTTTTCTTGTCCGACTCGGTATTTTACCGATTCGGTAAAATTACCGAATCGCAAAAATACCGAATTGGTAATTTTACCGATTTTTTAAATTTGGGATGTAGGTGGGACTACTTTCAGTCCCACAGGCCCTTCAGATTCAGTATTTTAACACCCAATCCAATTGGGTGTTAAAATACCGAATCCAGGTGTGCATACACACCTATGCCATGTGACAGACAGACATGCCCTTAGGGCATGTCTGTGTGGCTCACATGCCTTTTTTTGGGGTGCTGGAGGGTGTCAACGTGACACCCCCTGCACCCTTGCACAAATCGGTAATTATAGAATCGGTAATTACCGATTCGGTAATGCCCATTGATTCCTATGGGCTTCAAGGCCCATAGGAAGCAATGGGGGATACCGATTCGGTATTTACCGAATCTGAAATACCTACATCTCCCCCCCTCTAATTTACCATTTCATAAATACCGATTCGGTATGATTAGGTATTTATGAAGTGGTAAATGTAGATTTACCTACATCGGGCCCCTTTTCTTGTCCGACTCGGTATTTTACCGATTCGGTAAAATTACCGAATCGCAAAAATACCGAATTGGTAATTTTACCGATTTTTTAAATTTGGGATGTAGGTGGGACTACTTTCAGTCCCACAGGCCCTTCAGATTCGGTATTTTAACACCCAATCCAATTGGGTGTTAAAATACCGAATCCAGGTGTGCATGCACACCTATGCCATGTGACAGACAGACATGCCCTTAGGGCATGTCTGTGTGCCACATGGCTCACATGCCTTTTTTTGGGGTGCTGGAGGGTGTCAAAGTGACACCCCCTGCACCCTTGCACAAATCGGTAATTATACCGATTCGGTAATGCCCATTGATTCCTATGGGCTTCAAGGCCCACAGGAAGCAATGGGGGATACAGATTCGGCATTTACCGAATCTGAAATACCTACATCTCCCCCCCTCTAATTTACCACTTCATAAATACCGATTCTGTATGATTCGGTATTTATGAAGTGGTAAATGTAGATTTACCTACATCGGGCCCAATATGTTTTATCATGCTTTCCTTCCGTGTGCCGACATTTGTGCTAATAGAACGCGTGCTTCCACCAGAGTTTAAGTACAAGTGTAACTAAAATTTTCAGAGGGAAAGGACCCATCCGGTGAGCTTCTCATGTTATCTCTCGTGCAGCGGACATAAGCACACCACTCCTTTCCCAGGTCAGGGGAAGCAGAGTAATTCAGCTGTGTTCTTGTTATTACAGCAGGATACATGTGATGTGACCACTTATCATGTTACTGTATATGCAAACGAGTGCGTGGCAAAAAAACACTCGGGCGAGCCCTCAGAAGAGATTAAAAAACATAGGTGCAGACTATGGAAAACGCTTTGAGGGGAAGCCGAGGCATACACATTCTTTTCACCTCAAAATGTTAACATGCATTGCCACCTGCAAGAAGTAGAACCTACCTGAAGCCACTCTCGGTCAGTTTGAAACATAAAAGTTCTCAAACCGTACCGAAAATTTACCGGAAAATGCTAGACCATAAAAAATCCTTCCATCGACATGAAGCAGTACTGAATATAACTACAATTTATTCCAAAGCATCTAAGGCATTAATTCTCCCACCCGCGTGGTACCCCTACTCGAGCCCTGTTTCTACTGAAGAAGGACCACGGGCGATTTGTATGTTGCTACTTCCGGTTTAATGTGGTATGGTGGGGGAATTGATGGACTGCAAATCAGCCTGATTAATTACATTTGACTGAGAATAATTCAAGCATTCCACCCATCACTTTGTCGTTTCTTTCGATGCAGGCCCTAAGTGCGATAGTTGTGCACAGATTGGGGGTCCTATGCTTACTGTGCTAAAGGGGCCAGGGCTCAAGCTGCACCCTACACACGAGGCACAAAAAGGCAGAAAATAGTCAGGTGTTCTCAGTTAGAAGTGCCCTGGCCTGACAGTTCGGGCCAAACTTCTTCTATTGGAGCAGGACCAACGCTGTTTTACATAAGGCTTGGCATTGTGAGCAAAAAACACGTAGGCCTGGAATGCGTCCCAAAATCGGAAATGTAGGGCCACATTATCAAGGACAGGCGATACATTATCGCCGCTTTTATCGGCAGGAAACATTTAACATGGGCTTCGATTGGAATTCATAGAGCATATTATCAAGGCCATTATTGCCGCTTTATCGGCAGTTTCCTGCCGATAAAAGCGGCGATAATGTATCGCCTGTCCTTAATAATATGCCCCGTAGTTACTTCACAATGCTTACCCTGAATGACAGTATCACATCAGTGAGGTGACTAACACCGCAAAACATCATATGTTGCATGCTTCCTTAACATCTTATCTCAACTAGTATCGACATATACTCTAAGATCAGCTCTGATACCATTGGCGCCAGCACTCTTTCAGTCGGTCACAGCTATTGTGACACCTGTAGTTCTTGTGGGCAATAAAGATTTCTAGTTTTCATGATTCAATGAATGCCATTTGCAGTTCTTGGCCAAATAGTTTTCTTTTCCTGGTAACCTAGCTGAGGCAGTGTTCACACTTTTTTATGTGGAGAAGACACTGCCACACAGTTCCCACCTTTACAATATGAGAGCAGCCCATTCTTAAAAAAATTAAATATTTGTAGTGGAATACGTGTTTGCCATTATGTGGTTTGTCATTGGATTCATAATTACTTCACTTGAGACATGGACACAGGAGCCTATTTTCTTAGTTCAGCGCTAGAATGTAATATTTTGAGACATTTCCAGGGTGTCATTTTATGATTTGGAAGACATATTGTCTTGAGGTGTTTCATTATTGTTCACATGTGCATAATTTGTATGTTTTGGCCTCCGTACACATATTAAAATCCATTAACCCGGAAATCGGAATTTAAAAGGTGTGATCATTATTCTTATATATTGTGCCCTTTAAAATGGGGCATAACATGAATTTTATAGTGCTATGCACTCTAAAATCCCAATACACGTCTTTTTTACCCAGAAATGTCCTTGAGTAAATTTGGTCATGTTTGACCTGCCTGAATTCACTTGGTAACAATTGCGGGGGTACGGTACTTCTGTCAAACGTGTGATTTCGGACTCTGTGCAAGCCTTTATGCAGGGATTAGAAAAACAGTCCACTCGTAATGATGGCCCTGACAGCTCGTTCATCTCTGGAACATAGACTTCAGAATATAATGGGGAACAGAGAACAAACAGAATGGCAATGCAGAGCAGAAACTGCACTACCCAATTTTGAAACTTACCTGCTTAAATACACGTTTTTATGAGGGCAAAAGTCAGATTCTGTTCCACAGGGGTATTGCAATCTTTCAATGGTTTAATTTTCAAGGAAATAAAAGCAGTATAGTGTTTTTATGAGCATTTGTGCTATAGTAGGGCCACTCATTTGTGAAAACTCACAATCTTAAGGTTTGTGGGTGTTAGACCTGGCACCATTGGCGTGGGTCTCCCTTACATTTTTTTCAGTTGCCTCCTGTGTTTTTGCTATGTGTTTTGCTGGTCTAGATGCTTCGGGCACTGTGCCACTGCTATTCAGTGCCACAGTGCAAGTGTTCCCTAGTGTAAAGTATTGTATTGGATTAGCGACTCCGTGATTGGTTCATTTGATTTACTTGTCAGACCCCAGTACAGTGCACCATGTGTGCCCAGGGCCTATAAATCAAATGCTGCAGGTGGGCTTGCAGCACTGGCTGTGCCACCCACAGAGGCAGCTTGTAAAATGTGAATCAGGCCTGCCATTGCAGAGCCTGTGTGCAGCCTGGGGGTGTCAAATCGACTTGGCAAGTGCACCCACTTGCTAGTCCCTAAACCTTCCCTTTTCTACAAATTAGTCAGCCAAAAGGTAGGCCCAAGGGCAGGGTGCATTGTATGTAAAAGGTAGTACAAGCCCTGATGTGTGTAGCATGTTCTAATAGTGAATTACAGCCAATTTCGTTGTTTATTTTTGCAAGGTTACCTGTTCCCATAGGCCAGAATGGGCAGTTGATTATAACATCTTATAATCCTAACTGACTCAGGGAACTAGGTAGAAATTCGAGTTTATTGTGCCTGAACTCAGAATGATAAAATACATCTTTTAGTGAAGTTGGTTTTAACATTCTGTGTTTGAAAATACCACTTTTAGAAAGTAGGGATTTTCTTGCCTAACCATCCAAGCCTGCCTCTGCTAGGTTGTGTATTCCATGTCTGGTTTGTGAGTGACAGGCCAGGGGTGCCTCCAGGAGACAGGATGAGTCAGCACAAGGCTGAATAGACCTATCTGCATGAGAAGTGGTGGGAGGAGTAGCTCATGGGTCTGAATAGGGCTGTGCCTGCCTTCCACAATGCTGGCTCCACCTCCTGTGGTGTGTTTAATGACCCTGGCCCACACTGTCAGAGGAAAGAAGGAGTCCTGTAAACAAAGTGCTCCAGGACTGCACAGAACTGGTTTGGACTTGGTACAGACACTAAACAGAAAACAAATGTGGGATCACACTGCATCACCTCACAGAAGGTTTTCCACTAAGCATTATGGTGGATGCAGTTCATCAAGCGTGTGTACTTGCAGGAAAGTTCTTTCGAGTGTTTCACCAGGTTGGTGCAGATCAATGCTGGCCATCTCTAAACACGTGTTTCTGGATTATTATCCGTCATCAGTAGAGATTAGGCATAAAAATATTTGGGGTTGCTGAGCAGGCTGCCAAAGTCTTCTCGGGTCACAGTACCTCTACAGGCGCGCAGGTGCCTCTCCACGAGCTCGTCAGCTCAGAGCGGCTCAAGTGAGCCTTTTAAACAGGAAACAAATGTGGGATCACACTGCTTCACCTCCCAGCGGGTTCGCCCCTAAGCATTATGGTGGATGCAGTTCATCAAGCGTGTGTACTTGCAGAAAAGTTCTTTCAAGTGTTTCACCAGGTTGGTGCAGATCAATGCTGGCCATCTCTAAACACTCCTGTGGTGACTCGTGACAGCCCCTACCTGGTCTTTGGCTCCTGGCTGTAACTCTGTGTGTTGGAGGGAGGATTACTCCAGCGCCTCGCTGGACCCGCTTCGGGGGTCCCGCAGCGCTTTGTGTCTGCTGAAGCTGCTGGCTGCCGGCTGATTGGGAACACTTCTGTTTGGAACGCGGGGCAGGCGATAGCGTCGGCGGGGCTGCCTGCTTACAGGCAGGAACTCCAGTGTCCAGGAGTCCCTGCGCGCCCAATCTGCCACACCTGGGCTGCTCTCCCCGCTGGCCACACCCCCGCCAATGGAGCAAAAAGCGGACATCGCCTACGGCCCACCGGGACTCCTGTGGTGACTCGTGACAGCCCCTACCTGGTCTTTGGCTCCTGGCTGTAACTCTGTGTGTTGGAGGGAGGATTACTCCAGCGCCTCGCCGGACCCGCTTTGCGGGTCCCGCAGCGCTTTGTGTCTGCTGAAGCTGCTGGCTGCCGGCTGATTGGGAACACTTCTGTTTGGAACGCGGGGCAGGCGATAGCGTCGGCAGGGCTGCGAGCTTACAGGCAGGGACTCCAGTGTCCAGGAGTCCCTGCGCGCCCAATCTGCCACACCTGGGCTGCTCTCCCCGCTGGCCACGCCTATCAGCCTATGAGCCGCTGTATCTATGAATTAAGGTGACCTGAGCTTCCGCTTCGCGGGAGCGCGCCGGGAGAAGCCCAGGACAAGGGCGGGACCGTCCAAGGCCGGAGTAGGCTGGGCTGGGCCTACCCTCTTGCATTAGATACTTAAGTATTTGGTCTCAATATCTGATATAGCTCTCCATAGCCCATCAGCTATCTCAGGCACAAATGCCTTCACCGGCAAGGGAGGGTACCCCTATGAAGCAGGGAGGGGCAAAAAATAGGACCCTAGACAACTACTTCCCCCGGACTGCGGGAGACGGGGACAAGGAGAGCACCTTGATTAGGCTCAGGGCGGAGCGGAGACGCTCTATAGATAACCTGAAACATAGGCCCCTTGGAGAAAACTCTACCTCACTTAGTGAGGAGTCAACTTCTATAGACGATGTCCCCCTCCTGCTGAGGGATTGTACTAATCTTACACCGGTCCTAAGCACGAGCTCAACCCCCGCTAAGACCCCAAGCCCAAGCAGGGTGACCATTGACTTAATTTCCCAACCCCCCCCAGCCCTCAAAGCTAGGAAAGCCAAATCCAAGCCAGCCTCTGTGCAAGGAGCATTTGGGCCCCCTCCAAACAAACGTAGGAGGAAGTCGAGGGGTGCTCAGGGTAAAAACAAATCTAAAATCCCTCACTCCGAGTTTGGGAAGATATCAAAACCGCCCCTACCCACTGAGAGATTAGTGGACGAATTACCACCCACTGTACAGGTTGCCACTGCTCCCGTTTCGATAAATGACACAGGAAATAACATCGCTAGTGTCCCCCTTTCTGTTGTCCCGTTAGATAATTTGGAATTTATGCTCAGTTCGCTATTATTACCAATCAGCGAGAGCATCAAAAAGGTCGAGATCAGACTTACTATCCTGGAGGCTACATTAAACAGCATGAAAACCTCGGCTGGTCTCCAGGGAAGATCTCCTGAGCTCATTCCCATTTCCACGGCTTCCCAGCAGCCCCCAAACAGAGCAGTGTCCTTTGCCCCCCCACAGGCTGTGAATGCCGAGGCCCCCCCACAACCTCCCAGGACTAACCCTGTATCAGCCAAGCCACTTAATTCTAATAGGTCATCTCCCACTGAAGACCCAGGCCCTTTAATACAACCCGCAGACAGCATTGCCCCAACTCCTTTAATGAAGCCCCCCCCCCAGGCCACGTAGGCCTAATTTACCTCCAGAGGCAAATGATTACACGGTAGTCATGGCGGGCGTCCCCCCACTTGAAGTGGGTGAAGCTGAGGACTTTTGCTCACTAAAAAGTAGGGTAATCAAGTGGCTGAACGTGAATAGACTTCTCCCGGTACATCTAAATAATGAAATCATAATGGTTAGAAGGGTGCCTTGGGTGGGGAAAACATACAAATCCATAATAGGGGATTGCATATTGGTGAGTTTCAGGGATGCTGGAACTGTTTCCCATATATGTCAAGGAAAGAATAGATCACGGGAATCAACCATTCAAACTCTCCATGTGTCTTTCTTTTTTCCCCCCATCCCTACCCCTGTGCACCCGACTCAAACCCATGACAGCTGGACGAGGGTTGGTAGGCGGGGAAGATATCAGGAATTTAACCCCTGGCCATTACACACCCGCCCAGAGCTACCCTTTCACACTTTCAACCGGTTCAGTTGCCTGAATGGCCTGGAGGGGGTTGATTGACAAAGGGGCAGGTTGCCCAACTCAGCGGCTACTGTCCCTCTAGGAGAAGGGGAAAAAGGGGCCTTAGCAGGGGAGACGGTGCAGCTAAGCTCCCTTGTATAGCAAATTTCATCCAGCTGTGTTGGGAGGTCTGTGTCAGATGTGTCCTCGGTCATAGATATCGAAAGTATAGGAGGAAGATATGGGCAGGATACACAAGGGTTAGAGACAGAGACACAAATGGGGTCCCAAGGGGGTACAGAGCAGAGCTCTGAGGCATTGAAGATTATTTCCTGGAATATAGCAGGTTTGGCAGCTAAATCCAATAACAAAGAGTGGCTTGATTACATTAGAAAATTCCATGTAATCAGCCTACAGGAGACATGGGCCCCAGAAAACAATTTCCACTTGCAGGGGTATTAGTGCTTCTTCGTACCTACACAAAAATCTAGATCAGGGAGAGCCATGGGAGGACTATCTATTTATGTAGACTTAAACCTCCCGGGCAGTTGGTCTACCCCAGATTGGAATTCCCAAGTGATTCAAGCAGTACGGTTTACCGGGAAGTGGTTAAGATTCACTGTTTTGAACATTTATAACAACGAGGTCGCGGGAGACCGTACATCACTTGTAGCAGAATTGGAATATAGGCTGGCACAGGAAATAACAGTCCAGAAAAAGGGGCAGTCATATGCGCTGCTGGTCATGGGAGACTTTAATTGTCACCTTTGTTCGGCACTGGTCACGGCAAATACAGACTGGTCTCAATGCTCCGTGGAGAAGGGGCCGCATTTCTCCCACACGCCAACAGGGTTATATTTTAGTATGCTCCGGCTTAAGTATGACCTCGAGCACACTATCAACATGATGGGCACACAGAAGGATGGCACACTCCCACCCACCTTTAAGGGCAGAGGATGCTCATCTGTTATAGATTACATCCTGGTCTCAAGATCCCTGCTAAATAGAATTATCAGCGTAGGGATTGATTGGAGCAGTTTTAGCGACCATAACCCACTTGTATTGGAGTTGATGTACCGTGTGGGCTCAAAAAGCAGAGACCATCGTACAACCACGGAGAAGGTAACAGATCAGGGCAGGAGATTAAGGTGGTCCAAAATAGACGGGGAAAGGTTTTATAAGGCCCTTGCGGACGCTGGTAAATCCGCTTTTAATGACTGTTTAGATACAGAAGTTCACGGACCGAGGCTACTTGAAGCATTCGATCAGATTGCTAACCTGATTGATGGCTTATTAAAAACTAGTGCGCCCACAAGGAACCATGGTAATCCTCGATGGTTCGACAGAGATTGCTCAAAAGCACTGAGGGAGCTCAAAAGCAGCCTTAAATCCAAACCTAGGGATCCCCAAAAAATTAGGGTGTGTAGGGAGAAATACAAGAAAGAGACCAAGAGGAGGAAACTTGCTCTGCAGGGAGAAGCGTGGGCAGACTTAAGAGAAGCAGGGGAAAAAAAGGATATAGCCGGATTCTGGAAAATTATTAATAAACCTACTTTCCAGGAAAACGACACCCCGGAGATAGGGTCTAACATCCTCCCAGAGCAGTGGGTCACTCATTATAGGGGCTTGTATAATTACGAGTCCAGTACTCCAGTGGAGCCACCTGAAACCCCAACTCAGGTTTCAACGGTGGTATTTACTATTAAGGAGATCACTGCTGGGATAGAGGGTTTGACTAAAAATAAAGCCCCTGGCCCTGACGGTATCCCCCCTGATCTGTTCCTGAGTTGCAAAGAACTCTGGGCCCCCTTAATGACCAGGGTCATAAACACTGCCATCACCTGTGGCCTGCCACCGTCCTGGTCTAAAGCCATAATTGTGCCAATTTTTAAGAAGGGCAATAGGGACGACCCCAAGTGTTATCGCCCTATCTCGCTGATTGATGTATCGGCTAAACTCCTGGGTAGGGCGATCCTCAATAGACTGTCCGAGTGGACCTAAGAAAATAACATCTTCTCGGACACCCAATACGGTTTTAGGACGGGGAGGTCCACTAGTGATCAATGCCTGAACCTTTATATGCTGACTGCCAAATACACTATGGCCAGCGATGAATCCATCTACATGGGATTCATGGATTTGGCAGCGGCATTTGATCACGTCAACAGGGAGACACTTTGGGAGATGATGTCTCGTATGGGGATAGGTGGCTTAATTAACATACTAAGGGAACTTCATAGTGACACCTCGGCCAGGGTTCGATTTAACAGGGAGGGGGGGCTGACCGATTCCTTTCCCTGTATGAGCGGAGTTCGGCAAGGCTGCATTCTTGCCCCTTTTTTATTCTCCCTAAATAATCTTGAGCAGTTTCTGTTAGATTTAAAGGCTGATTGCCCAAGGGTGGGGTCGCGTCACATTCCCGTTCTGCTCTATGCAGACGACGCGGTCCTGCTTGCACGCACACCAAGGAGCTTACAAATTCTGATTGACGGATTTGTTAAGTTCATGGGTGCCTTAGATCTTTCCGTCAACCTGGGCAAATCCTATGTGCTCCTGGCTGGTAAAAAACCCTCCACTAAATTTACTTACTCAATTGGAAGTCACATAGTAGAAGAGGTTAAAACGTTTCCTTACCTAGGTGTAACTTTTGATGGTGCCTTACAGTTTAATTCCCTGGTTGAGGAGCGTTGCAGTAAAATGATCGCTTCTAATGGGGCTATAGCAAGTTTTGGTAGGAGGTTAGGTAGATGGAGTCCGGAACAGGTGATGAACCTGTACAGCTCCATATCCTGCTCTAAAGTAATTTATGGGGCTGAAGTTTTGGGCTTCGTTAACACCACAAGAATCCATCGGGAGGAAAACAAATACCTAAAAACCATCCTGAGGGTACCCCCAAGTACTGCTGGCTTCATAGCACACAGGGAACTAGGGAGGCCGCATCTAGATGATTTGGTAAAACTTAGGCCAATTGTGGCCTGGTTAAAGATCTGGGTTAACCCTGATGTGTCTCTAAGCAGAGAAATCTTAAAGGACTGTTTAGAGAGGGACAAATGTATGCGTATACCATGGCTCAATTATGTGAAGAACACCCTAGAGGAACTAGGCTATGAAAATCTCTTCACTAACCCTGCAACAATTGTAGCCCAGCACAAGATGCAAGTAAAGAAAGTTTTTCTAGAACTGAAAAGTCAACGTAGAGCTGAGGCTGAAGGGCTTAAAAAGACAGTGAGGGCCCATAACCTGGTCAAGAGCATTGAGGGAATGGAGCCATATTTGTACCTTATGCATAACGCACAGGACAGATTTCTGATGTGCCGTTTTAGACTTAACCTACTCCCATTCATATTGGCATCACCAGCAGGGTTTTCAACATCAATTGAACAGAAGGGATCCTGCGGCTGCGACAATAGGTCTCCGCAGGATTCCCTTCAATTTGTTTTACTTTGCCCTTATTTTACAATGCCCAGGCGCAGATTTCTAGTAAAAGTTTTAAAACAAGCCAAATTGGAACATGCTAGTGAGGCACTAGTCTTTTTACAAAAAGCGTCGGACCCTTTTACACTGTGTTGTATAATGAATTTTATTAAAGTGGCGGTCCTTTTAAGGGTAACTAGGGAGGATGAATGAGGTGTTCTTGATTCCCTTTCTGGTAATGTGTTGCACTTTTCCCCTTGTTTTGTGTCCCATGTTAACATTAATATTTTAGCAACAGGATCTTGAAAATGTTTAATGTCTTTTTATCCATGTAAATATGTTTGTGCTTTTATGGTGATTTTTAATCATCGAATAAAGATTCCTTGAATTGAAATTGAAAGTGTTTCACCAGGTTGGTGCAGATCAATGCTGGCCATCTCTAAACACGTGTTTCTGGATTATTATCCGTCATCAGTAGCGATTAGGCATAAAAATATTTGGGGTTGCTGAGCAGGCTGCGAAAGTCTTCTTGGGTCAGAGTACCTCTTCAGGCGCGCAGGTGCCTCTCCACGAGCTCGTCAGCTCAGAGTGGCTCAGAGCGGCTCAAGGGTTCCTTTAAAACAGGAAACAAATGTGGGATCACACTGCTTCACCTCCCAGCGGGTTCGCCCATAAGCATTATGGTGGATGCAGTTCATCAAGCGTGTGTACTTGCAAAATAGTTCTTTCGAGTGTTTCACCAGGTTGGTGCATATCCATGCTGGCCATCTCTAAACACGTGTTTCTGGATTATTATCCGTCATCAGTAGAGATTAGGCATAAACATATTTGGGGTTGCTGAGCAGGCTGCCAAAGTCTTCTCAGGTTACAGTACCTCTCCTGGCACGCAGGTGCCTCTCCACGAGCACGTCAGTTCACAGGGGCTCAAGGGAACCTTTTAAACAGGAAACAAATGAGGGATCACACTGCTTCACCTGAATAGACCTATCTGTATGAGGAGTGGTGGGAGGAGTAGCACCTAGGTCTGAATAGGGCTGTGCCTGCCTTCCACAATGCTGGCTCTACCTCCTGTCGTGTGTCTAATGACCCAGACCCACACTGTCAGAGGAAAGAAGGAGTCCTGTAAACAAAGTGCTCCAGGACTGCACAGAAATGGTTTGGACTAGGTACAGACACAATCTGCCTTCAGAGACAAAGGATTTTGGTGTATAAAATAGGGGACCCAGAGCCCAGAACTTTAGAGCAGATCTGGAAATCAAGACAAACCTTTGCCAAGGAGAAGATCCAAGGAAGCTGAAGGAGGAGACTGTCCCTGTACTGTGCTGTTGGGGTTAGCCTGCAGTGGTTACTTTATTGCAAAGGAAAGGAGAAAAGGAACTTTGTGTGTACCTTTACAATCTTGAAGAAGAATCTCGAAGGGCTTGAACTATGCATGCCTCCGGCCTGAAGTCTCAGGGATACAAGACTTCACCCCCAGCTCCCCTGAATTCCCTTGCTGTGGAATTCTGCCTGTGGAGAGGTGCCTACTGTTGTTTGGGCCCTCGGAGAAGACTGCAAGTCGCTGGGAGCTGGAAGCGCGATGCAAAAAAGAGAAGCGTGTCGCCGCCACAGCAGTTGGTCACACTGCTGAAGAAGCGTGCCGCCGCTGCAGCTGTTCGCCGTCGCATCATCAACGAAGCATGTCGCTTCACTGGAGAAGCATGTGGCCACCACAGAGGTCGCCGTCACATCACTAGAGAAGCGTGTCGCCGCATCAGAAGGTCGCCGTCACATCACTGGAGAAGCATGTCGCAGGGCGCGTCGAGGCTCAGAAGTTACTGAGTGTGCTGCACGGCCATCAGGCGTGCACACATCACATCCAACATTGTCTCATCGCAACACCATTTTCTCACATCACATTGGATCGTCGCACCGCATCAAGGTGCCATCTTGTTGCATGGCACCGGATCACAGTAAGAAAACGATGCATTACCTGCTCTCCGGTAAGGAACCGACACATCACCTCCCCTGCAGTAAGGAACCGATGCATCACCTTCCCTGTGGCCCTTTTGTTTGTATTGCGTGATGCATCGAAGTTACTTTGAGAGTAAAGTGTCATATTTACCATCTACATTGAGCTGAGATATTTCTACCATTTTAAAGTCTAGTTTTGATTACAGTATTGTGGATTTTTGTCGTTTGGTTTTGTGTTACGTCTAGTAAAGATTACTTATTTTTCTAAACTGGTGTAGTGTCCATTTGTAGTGTTTTCACTGTATTACTTTATGTGTTCACACACTGCCTCTGAAATAAGCCTGTCTGCTTGTGCCAAGCTGCCAAGGGGGTGAGCAGGGGTTGTTTTAGAAGTGTACCCCTTACCCTGGCTAGAAGCAAGAGTCCCTATTTGGTGAAAGGTACCTACCTCTGCCAACTAGAAACCCCCAGTTCTAACAGTGGGTATTCGCATTTGTTTTGTCGACAGTTTTTCACCTTGAAAGTTGTTGTTGATTGTGTCATGTTAAAGCCAGGAATAAATCTGTTTTCAGGATGGGAATAAAGAAAAGAGCGCCTGACGATGATGCGGTGCAGAAGATTATTTTTTCCACTTGATGAAAAAAAGATAAGGTGTGGGGAATCGAAATGTTTTTACCATTCTGTTTCCATGGGAAAACGCATTAGTAGCTTCAGGTCAAAGTTATAGCATAAATTCACTTTCATGTGACATTTCCACAGGCAGAACTGTGTGTCTCTAGAGTTTTGTGTGTGTAACTGGATATTTAGGTGAATGCTATGGAAATCTGTGGCCGGCAGAGATTCCCAGGGAGAATCCTGGAAATATTTTATAACTCCTCGAAAAAAGCACTACTTTATTTATAAAATATGGGGGATATTCTCAAGGACTGGCGATACCTACTGAAAACACCAGTTAGCAGTAGTTTTTTCATCGCCGCCTAACCCTGGAAACTATTGCCATGTTAACGATGTATTACCAAGCCGTCGCTACATGGCGATAGTATCAAGGAAGGGCGGTTAAAACTGCCGCTAACATCAGCGTGATGGCGATAGGAAATCCACCGTTAGTGGGCGATAACTACAGATAGACCCATTAGTGGCAAAAAAACTCACATTAGTCAGCCGAACGTGAGTTAATTTTTGTCTCTAATGCAAAAAATAGCCTATCAGTCAACCTTCCCAGTAAAATAGGCATAAAAACCAATAAACTGCAGAATGGAGCAACCAGAGCCAAGTGCAGCATACATTAACAACCCCTGCAAGTTAGTCAACATCCAGGATGACCAGGTTGAGAGCCTTGATGCAGTTTCGCCCTCAAGGAGCACCCCGACCATCAAGTAGGAGGCATTGCTATCACCTACAGAAGCACACTTCGACTGACCACACACTCTAATGACCCAAGTGTGAACGTCAACCACCTCAACTCCCAGATCCAGACCAAGCCCAAGCACATCCCCTGTGGCACACTCATGTGCCGGCCCCTTGGGCCATGGCCCCTCATTCTCCAATACCATTGTAGACCTCATTGCACCCCAGGGTCTCCCATCCACCGACGACATCCTACTCTGTGAACGCAAGATTCACCCGGACAACCCCAGTGACCAGTACACCATCCCCTCTCGGGGAAGGTCCCCTACATCAGACGCAAGCAGCAAGTCACCTCAACAAGCCACATCTCCTACCTGGCCGCCAAGACCTGGAACTCCCTCCCGGCCGACCTGCGCCTGACCCAAGACCACCTCTCCTTCAGGAAGAAGCTCAAGACCTGGCTGTTCGAGCAGTAGCGGCACCCCCCCCCAAGCGCCTTGAGACCCTACGGGTAGGTAGTGCGCTCTATAAATGTCTTTGATTGATTGATAGCAGGACACACGGACCAGCACATCACCTCAAGCAGCGGGAACTTCAACTACAGCAACAACATCGGACTCTCCTGGTCGGATCATCATTGGTAACATCACGTCTTCACCTTGCCCACCGGACGCCACCGCCATCATCGCACCCCCTTACAGCTGGAGCAAGGCCACTAAAGAAAGTCTCGTCCACTCCCTCCGCAACAACACTCCACCAATGCTTCCAAACAATGACACCGCAGCGCGCAAGCACCACCGATAGACCTCCAACAGCTCCGACATTTGGGCACCCCTGATGAACGGCACTGTGTGAGTACCTTTCTCCTGCCTTATGGCATGCATGTGGGTGATGCAGTGCCACAAGGATAGGCTGGCCCATGCATTGCTGGAGTTGCGTCATGGTTGTTACACGACTGCAGCAATGCGTGACTTTAGCACAGACAGATATGTCAAGATTCCTGACGCATCTGTCATTACTTGCGTCATAGAACGTTGTACAGTGAATGCAGCGCATCCATGCTGTCACAAGAAGGGCGTAGTGAGAAGTGTTGCAACGCTGTCTTGTTACAGCGCTGAAACACTTTTCATGACTGTGGTCCAGGAATAAGCACTATTTTATTGATGGTGCGCATTCCTGCATTGTAGTTTTGTCGCAGGGCAGCGCTACAACATTGCTTTCAGCGCTGTCTACTACCAAAACATGCTGTGATGTGGCCCCAAGCATTATCCCCATTTTTAAGACCAGCTATTTACTGGTCTTAAGCAACTGGCTCTAACTGCCGTTAGAGCCAGTTTTTTTGGTCTTCAGAACTTTAAGGATCCTCTTGTGAATATAGAGTAGTGTTGTTTGCGGGCAGTTTTGCATGGGAACGCCTCTCCTGCATATAATTATCGCTAAGAGAAGTAGCAATCTTTATAATGGACGTTTTCGCCTAAAATCTGTCTCTAACGGCTGTTAGTGACAGCTTGGTAATAGGGCGATAAAATGATCGCTGCATTAGCGGCAGAGAAGTGCCGCTAATGCAGCAATAAGTCCTTGTGAATATGCCCCTAAGTGTGAGCCTGTGTGGCTGGACTTTTCAATAGGCATGTTTGTCAATTGGTTTCTACACAAGTAAATAATAGAGGTTGTGTGCAGGTACTGTTGGGAATGAAAGATCCCTGTATTAACTGTCTTAGCTTTTGTATATCCATAAATAACCATGTACTCTTTAATTGAGGTTTATGAAATAGCATCCTTCTTTTTTAATTTCTCAGTTGTCGTTCTTGTGTTGTTCTTTTGTGCAGTGTGTACTTGATGTGATTTATCGATCAATGGATATTTATGTGAACTTGAGGAACTTTATGGATACGCTACAAATAGCACTTTCACGTTTCTTCAGCTGACACTATGCATTTCACCAGTTTGGGTATTCAATATGTTTTCTGGTTTTAGTAGCTGTCCAAATGATCTATTATTATTTTTTGTAAGGTAAGAGAATTTCTTTCGAGGTTGTATTCCAGGGATCAATTATATTTGTATATGGCATTGAAATGTGTCAGTTGTTTTTAGGTCTGTGCTACCCAAGACTTTTTGAGTGTACTAAAATATATATATATATATATATATATATAAATATATATTCCAAAACTCGCAGTCCCAAATTTAAGAGAGAGACAGGAGAGACCAACATGATGTGCATTGGATGATTTATTGGTCTCGAAGACAGCCTGCAGTCAAAGACACTGGGGGTGAGCAAATCTCACAAAGTTCAACCAAACGCGTTTCGAGTTTCCTCTTCGTCAGTGGTTGTGAAGAAAATGCAAGGAACAAGCGATTTGCGGGTGCTTCTGCTCATAGAACATCTCCCGCCCGGTTGGGCATGGCTGCACGGCCTTCTGGGAGATGTAGTCCACACCATGTGGCAACCTCAGTGGGTACGTTGTCTCTTTATGCCATAGTCCTCAAAGTTAACTGGTACATCACCTCAGATTCTTTGTGATGCTTTGTTGCTGGCATTCCCAATGTTGACACGCATCATACTGCATAGACGCGTGTTAACTCTCTTCCGCTTTTGGCCGCATCTCCCGACGCTGCCACGGACCCGCTCTTGACTGCAGGCTGTCTTCGAGACCAATAAATCATCCAATGCACATCATGTTGGTCTCTCCTGGCTCTCTCTTAAATTTGGGACTGCAAGTTTTGGAATGTTTGGCGGCCTGCCCGGGCCGTTAGAGAGAGCCGACCGCCTCACAAGAGCGGTCCGTGGCAGCGTCGGGAGATGCGGCCAAAAGCGGAAGAGAGTTAACACGCGTCTATGCAGTATGATGCGTGTCAACATTGGAAATGCCAGCAACAAAGCATCACAAAGAATCTGAGGTGATGTACCAGTTAACTTTGAGGACTATGGCATAAAGAGACAACGTACCCACTGAGGTTGCCACATGGTGTGGACTACATCTCCTAGAAGGCCGTGCAGCCACGCCCAACCGGGCGGGAGATGTTCTATGAGCAGAAGCACCCGCAAATCGCTTGCCCCTTGCATTTTCTTCACAACCACTGACGAAGAGGAAACTCGAAACGCGTTTGGTTGAACTTTGTGAGATTTGCTCACCCCCAGTGTCTTTGACTGCAGGCTGTCTTCGAGACCAATAAATCATCCAATGCACATCATGTTGGTCTCTCCTGGCTCTCTCTTAAATTTGGGACTGCGAGTTTTGGAATGTTTGGCGGCCTGCCCGGGTCGTTAGAGAGAGCCGACCGCTTCACAAGAGCGGGTCCGTGGCAGCGTCGGGAGATGCGGCCAAAAGCGGAAGAGAGTTAACACGCGTCTATGCAGTATGATGCGTGTCAACATTGGGAATGCCAGCAACAAAGCATCACAAAGAATCTGAGGTGATGTACCAGTTAACTTTGAGGACTATGGCATAAAGAGACAACGTACCCACTGAGGTTGCCACATGGTGTGGACTACGTCTCCCAGAAGGCCGTGCAGCCACGCCCAACCGGGCGGGAGATGTTCTATGAGCAGAAGCACCCGCAAATCGCTTGTCCCTTGCATTTTCTTCACAACCACTGACGAAGAGGAAACTCGAAACGCGTTTGGTTGAACTTTGTGAGATTTGCTCACCCCCAGTGTCTTTGACTGCAGGCTGTCTTCGAGACCAATAAATCATACAATGCACATCCTGTTGGTCTCTCCTGGCTCTCTCCTAAATTTGGGACTGTGAGTTTTGGAATGTTTGGCGGCCTGCACGGGTCGTTAGAGAGAGCCGACCGCTTCACAAGAGCGGGTCCGTGGCAGCGGCGGGAGATGCGGCCAAAAGCGGAAGAGAGTTAACACGCGTCTATGCAGTATGATGCGTGTCAACATTGGGAATGCCAGCAACAAAGCATCACAAAGAATCTGAGGTGATGTACCAGTTAACTTTGAGGACTATGGCATAAAGAGACAACGTACCCACTGAGGTTGCCACATGGTGTGGACTACGTCTCCCAGAAGGCCGTGCAGCCACGCCCAACCGGGCGGGAGATGTTCTATGAGCAGAAGCACCCG
The DNA here is from genome assembly GCF_964263255.1 of Lissotriton vulgaris. Lineage (NCBI taxonomy): Eukaryota > Metazoa > Chordata > Amphibia > Caudata > Salamandridae > Lissotriton > Lissotriton vulgaris. The sequence continues at coordinate 390,410,720 of NC_141691.1, read as the reverse complement.
CAAATCGCTTGTCCCTTGCATTTTCTTCACAACCACTGACGAAGAGGAAACTCGAAACGCGTTTGGTTGAACTTTGTGAGATTTGCTCACCCCCAGTGTCTTTGACTGCAGGCTGTCTTCGAGACCAATAAATCATCCAATGCACATCATGTTGGTCTCTCCTGGCTCTCTCTTAAATTTGGGACTGCGAGATTTGGAATGTTTGGCGGCCTGCACGGGTCGTTAGAGAGAGCCGACCGCTTCGCAAGAGCGGGTCCGTGGCAGCGTCGGGAGATGCGGCCAAAAGCGGAAGAGAGTTAACACGCGTCTATGCAGTATGATGCGTGTCAACATTGGGAATGCCAGCAACAAAGCATCACAAAGAATCTGAGGTGATGTACCAGTTAACTTTGAGGACTATGGCATAAAGAGACAACGTACCCACTGAGGTTGCCACATGGTGTGGACTACGTCTCCCAGAAGGCCGTGCAGCCACGCCCAACCGGGCGGGAGATGTTCTATGAGCAGAAGCACCCGCAAATCGCTTGTCCCTTGCATTTTCTTCACAACCACTGACGAAGAGGAAACTCGAAACGCGTTTAGTTGAACTTTGTGAGATTTGCTCACCCCCAGTGTCTTTGACTGCAGGCTGTCTTCGAGACCAATAAATCATCCAATGCACATCATGTTGGTCTCTCCTGGCTCTCTCCTAAATTTGGGACTGCGAGTTTTGGAATGTTTGGCAGCCTGCCCGGGTCGTAAGAGAGAGCCGACCGCTTCACAAGAGCGGGTCCGTGGCAGCGTCGGGAGATGCGGCCAAAAGCGGAAGAGAGTTAACACGCGTCTATGCAGTATGATGCGTGTCAACATTGGGAATGCCAGCAACAAAGCATCACAAAGAATCTGAGGTGATGTACCAGTTAACTTTGAGGACTATGGCATAAAGAGACAACGTACCCACTGAGGTTGCCACATGGTGTGGACTACGTCTCCCAGAAGGCCGTGCAGCCACGCCCAACCGGGCGGGAGATGTTCTATGAGCAGAAGCACCCGCAAATCGCTTGTCCCTTGCATTTTCTTCACAACCACTGACGAAGAGGAAACTCGAAACGCGTTTAGTTGAACTTTGTGAGATTTGCTCACCCCCAGTGTCTTTGACTGCAGGCTGTCTTCGAGACCAATAAATCATCCAATGCACATCATGTTGGTCTCTCCTGGCTCTCTCCTAAATTTGGGACTGCAAGTTTTGGAATGTTTGGCAGCCTGCCCGGGTCGTTAGAGAGAGCCGACCGCTTCACAAGAGCGGGTCCGTGGCAGCGTCGGGAGATGCGGCCAAAAGCGGAAGAGAGTTAACACGCGTCTATGCAGTATGATGCGTGTCAACATTGGGAATGCCAGCAACAAAGCATCACAAAGAATCTGAGGTGATGTACCAGTTAACTTTGAGGACTATGGCATAAAGAGACAACGTACCCACTGAGGTTGCCACATGGTGTGGACTACGTCTCCCAGAAGGCCGTGCAGCCACGCCCAACCGGGCGGGAGATGTTCTATGAGCAGAAGCACCCGCAAATCGCTTGTCCCTTGCATTTTCTTCACAACCACTGACGAAGAGGAAACTCGAAACGCGTTTGGATGAACTTTGTGAGATTTGCTCACCCCCAGTGTCTTTGACTGCAGGCTGTCTTTGAGACCAATAAATCATCCAATGCACATCATGTTGGTCTCTCCTGGCTCTCTCTTAAATTTGGGACTGCGAGTTTTGGAATGTTTGGCGGCCTGCCCGGGTCGTTAGAGAGAGACGACCGCTTCACAAGAGCGGGTCCGTGGCAGCGTCGGGAGATGCGGCCAAAAGCGGAAGAGAGTTAACACGCGTCTATGCAGTATGATGCGTGTCAACATTGGGAATGCCAGCAACAAAGCATCACAAAGAATCTGAGGTGATGTACCAGTTAACTTTGAGGACTATGGCATAAAGAGACAACGTACCCACTGAGGTTGCCACATGGTGTGGACTACGTCTTCCAGAAGGCCGTGCAGCCACGCCCAACCGGGCGGGAGATGTTCTATGAGCAGAAGCACCCGCAAATCGCTTGTCCCTTGCATTTTCTTCACAACCACTGACGAAGAGGAAACTCGAAACGCGTTTGGTTGAACTTTGTGAGATTTGCTCACCCCCAGTGTCTTTGACTGCAGGCTGTCTTCGAGACCAATAAATCATCCAATGCACATCATGTTGGTCTCTCCTGGCTCTCTCTTAAATTTGGGACTGCGAGTTTTGGAGTGTTTGGCGGCCTGCCCGGGTCGTTAGAGAGAGCCGACCGCTTCACAAGAGCGGGTCCGTGGCAGCGTCGGGAGATGTGGCCAAAAGCGGAAGAGAGTTAACACGCGTCTATGCAGTATGATGCGTGTCAACATTGGGAATGCCAGCAACAAAGCATCACAAAGAATCTGAGGTGATGTACCAGTTAACTTTGAGGACTATGGCATAAAGAGACAACGTACCCACTGAGGTTGCCACATGGTGTGGACTACGTCTCCCAGAAAGCCGTGCAGCCACGCCCAACCGGGCGAGAGATGTTCTATGAGCAGAAGCACCCGCAAATCGCTTGTCCCTTGCATTTTCTTCACAACCACTGACGAAGAGGAAACTCGAAACGCGTTTGGTTGAACTTTGTGAGATTTGCTCACCCCCAGTGTCTTTGACTGCAGGCTGTCTTCGAGACCAATAAATCATCCAATGCACATCATTTTGGTCTCTCCTGGCTCTCTCTTAAATTTGGGACTGCGAGTTTTGGAATGTTTGGCGGCCTGCCCGGGTCGTTAGAGAGAGCCGACCGCTTCACAAGAGCGGGTCCGTGGCAGCGTCGGGAGATGCTGCCAAAAGCGGAAGAGAGTTAACACGCGTCTATGCAGTATGATGCATGTCAACATTGGGAATGCCAGCAACAAAGCATCACAAAGAATCTGAGGTGATGTACCAGTTAACTTTGAGGACTATGGCATAAAGAGACAACGTACCCACTGAGGTTGCCACATGGTGTGGACTACGTCTCCCAGAAGGCCGTGCAGCCACGCCCAACCGGGCGGGAGATGTTCTATGAGCAGAAGCACCCACAAATCGCTTGTCCCTTGCATTTTCTTCACAACCACTGACGAAGAGGAAACTCGAAACGCGTTTGGTTGAACTTTGTGAGATTTGCTCACCCCCAGTGTCTTTGACTGCAGGCTGTCTTCGAGACCAATAAATCATACAATGCACATCATGTTGGTCTCTCCTGGCTCTCTCTTAAATTTGGGACTGCGAGTTTTGGAATATAAATATATATATACATATATATTACCTACTGGCGGTCGCCAGTAGGTAGTTATAGTTAGGACCTAGTTTCCATAGGAAATCCTCAACATTCTATTTGGAATAACTTTGGCCCTGGTGGATGAATCTTTGCGAATTTCTCAAAGACGATGGCTCGGTCCGTTGTGCTCCTTCCCTGAAAGTTTGGGGGGGATTGGTCAAGTGGGGGCTGAGATAAAAGGGGGTCCCAAAACGTGTTTTCTCCATGTTATTTTCCATAGGACGTTTAGACTCGGCTACAGGTCGAACGGCTGAATGGATTTATAAGAAATTTGGCAAAACTGTAGAGTCCGGTTCGCAGATTATGCTTTTTTTGGAATGGTGTAAATCCGTTCAGTAGTTGCTGAGAAAATTACAGTTGAAGTCAATTATATATCTATACGCGCGCACGGGTGCGCGCACCCAAACGGCTGCGCGTGAGCTGAATTTTTTTTTGCTGCATGACGTCTGTTAACGTTCGATTCAAAGGAAATCAGGAAGTGTTGACCGCCATTTTGTCACTGCGAGTAAATATATTGTTCATTTCAAAGCGTTGAAACATGGAAAGGGGAGAAGGTAGAGATTGTCTTGCTGCGTAGGTTTTCTCGGGGTGTGCAGTAAGGCCCTTAAACGCGAAAAGATATATTTTTTTTTTAAAAAAAAGTTGCGGGTGCGCGCACTGGGTCGTGCACACCTATTTACAAGAGTGTGAAAATGGAGATAAATCAGAAGTTTGAGTGCTTAGATATAAGGTGGCTCTGAAAAGAGCCCTTGTGTGAATTGAGTTTTTTCTGCATCTATAAGTAAGTACCGATGCAGAGCCTGATGTTGCAGAGGAAGATTCTGTTTCCCTCATCCGTGAAATGAACACCGTCTCTCCTATAGACGTCTTGCATGTGGTAACGCAAGTTGTTGTGGTAAATAGAACCCATGCTATAATCTCTGAGGAAAGCAGAAACAGATTTATTTACATGTCTCCTTGCTTTCTCAATTTGTGCACAATGTTGATTGGTCCAATTCCATTTCTGTCTTTGGCATATATTGGAATATACCAAGGCAGTTCGAGGAAAAAGTGTCAGTAATTGTCGAAAGGTGTCTTTTAGAAGCATTTCCAGACCTACCCCAGTGATTGTGCCTAGATCGTTCCCACCACAGTGCACAATTATAAGGTCTGGTTCTGGGAGATGCATAAAAGTTTTCACCAATGGAATCAATTGGTGACATTTCAATCCTCTTTGGCCAATCCACGTTATGTGTACCTTTGTTAAACCAAGGTTGCAAATTCGTCTGCTTGCTGCATATTTTCCACTCCAGTGAATATAACTGTGTCCTATAAGCCAGACCTTCATTTTCAAGGGATATGTAGTCGTACTCCGATCGGTTCTGGAAGTGGAATGGTAGTTAGAAGCTGCAAGTCAGGATAAAAAAAAAGGATGAGGCTGGGTGTGGTTGAAAAAATAAAAATGATTGGTTGATTGTAATACCTCGAGATTGAAGACTACGTTGCATGTTAATGTTTATGTTAAACGAAAAGTACTATTGCGTGTGAAAAAAATGACATGTAACAGAGCAGTGGATTGGCAGGTAATTCTGGAGGGACAACAGTCTTCTTAGTTTGCTGTAGAACGTTGAGACATGAACTTTTGACCTGTGCCTTCAGCCAGGTGCAGAATGAGGTGTTACCATGGAAACAGCCAGAGATGGCAGTTGGTGATGGGTGACTTTCACGTGAGATTGAAAATAATGTGAAGGACAACCAATTGAAATGTAAATTTGATTTTACAATTTTGCGTGACGAAATGTGATTGGCTGAAGAGAATTATATGAGTGTGTATTGACTGGATATCTGTGCCATTGAATTTTGGTTGCAGAGATAGAAGCTTAATAGACAGTTCCGTCAAACGACTATCTGTTTTGTGTCTGTCACTGTTGTACATCGTACAAAGCATTGGTAAAGGTAAGTCTGTAACAGTTTGTTTTGTCATGTACCGTAAAATATAGTTTAGTCACAAACATTGATTGATTTTCTTCATACCCTGAAAGAAAACTAATTTTTGGCTGTCATAATGTGTTGTATTTCTAAAAGTAATTTTTTCATTTAAATGTTGAATACGCAGTATAAAATATTTTTAATATAGAGAGTAATTATTTTTGAGATTTTGAAGCGTTTATATATATCATGAGAGAAGTTGTTCAGGAAGTGAAAAAATGATATTAGCAGAGAGACAGATAATGCAGAAAGAGAGAGAAATGGTAAATTACTAGTGATACCGTCGTCAAAAAATGCTAATGGTTAATGAATTCGTAAACTTTTTGTCAGTCGACAAAATTTCAGGCTGGTTGGTGGCCGTGGCCTGCACTGGTGGGGGTGGGGCGAGAGGGAGGGGGAAGGGGGCTAAAGTGGTAATGATTAAGGTATTCACAAAGTTTCTGTTAGACGACAAAATTATAGTGCGGTTTCTGGTCGCGGTTTGCACTGGTGGGGTGAGAAAGGGAGGTGGTCGACTGAAATAAAATGAAAAGTTTTGACCATGAGGTTGTACACAGATTTGTGCAGTAAATGTGTTCGTACATTGAGGTAGCAAACAGAGTATAAAAATATCTCTCTCAGTCCTGCTGTTTGACTGCATCTTCATGTCCCTTCTGTTTTCCATCTCCGTTGCCCTGTGTTATGTTATTGTGTGTGTGTGTCTGTCTGTGTCTGCCTTCAGTCCGAGCTGAGGAAGTTTGCTGTGGAGGCACACACAGATAGTCCTATCAAAGTAGTTGGAACGTTTTCAAAAAAATAATTATATAATTGCATTGCTATTTGTAAAGCGCTACTGAATGTTTTCTTTCAGAATTACGCTTGGTTGCTTTCACAGAGCAGAGGGTATGTCATATTTCACTTGTTGATGCCTCTGCATCTGTAGTCTGTTCTCTGGTGTCTGGCGGAGAACTGTTTGTTTTTGTGGAGATGAAAGCGTGATAAGGAGTGAAATACGACATAGCGTCTGGCCTGTAGAAGCGTGGGAGCAGTGATTAACTCTGAGTCAAGCGGAACTGCGGCGGTGCTTGGTAACAGTAATACATTTTTTTTAACAGAGGTACAACTGTCTGTACTTTGCGCGACCTACTAAGAAAGAGTTCACGGGCCGTTATAGGCTTGCGGGTTGTAGTATTAGTAAGTGAGGTCGACAAAAGAAAACATTAAGTTAGTACAGCTGAGGTTACATGGAACACATGAATAGTCTTTCAATATATAATCATTTCAGTTGAGATTATGGATTAAAAGAGAGAACGTGAATATTTGAAATGTTTATTCAGAAATGCACTGTTTTGAAGGCAAATCATTATGTAATATGAGTTCAGACATTGCAAAAAACACAGTAATCGGTATTATCGGTATTGGAATACAAACGCTATAGTTGAAGAAAAATGAATATAGTTTCGCAAAATTAATTGTACACTGTTATAAGGAAGTATATTATATTTTAATAAATGGAAGAAGGTCTCTGGCCTTTCAGTTTAGGAACGATATATGAAAATGCTAGTTGTTATATATCATCACTTTATCAATCAGCTGTCTACATGCGAAGCACTATCAAGTTTGTGTTATGTTACCGTGTGAGGGGAAAAAAAGGCGCCAAAAGCGACAAAATGGTGATAGGTGCATGTATGTAATCTGTTGGATGGTGCGCAAATCACTATTGAGAAGAGCTACTGTATTGAGATATCTTTTGAAGGTTGCAGTATTGCATTTGAAATACAGCACAAGAAACAATGGAAATATTATTGAAAGAACATATTTTTCTCTTATGTATTTAAAAAAAAATATTTTTATGGAAAATTAAAGGAGCAGAGGCGTGTGAGGCGGAAATAAGCAGTTGAGAGGCGAAATGGCGTTTACAGTTATAAAAAACTCGTTTTATATTTACACATTAATCAGGGCACATGTAGCATATATTAGCGAGTTTTGCATCGAGTACGTTTGAAATAACATAAGATAAGATATGCAATAGAATTGTTGAGATTAGAGTTTAAAAAAAAATAAAGTTGAAAATCGAGTAGCTGAAGAAAAAAATTTAGTCCACATAAAAGACCAAACTTTAACCAGCACGAAATCATAATGTCCACTGTTAGTAAAGCCAATAGGTCTGTTCTTCATAAGAAAATATCCAAAAGAACGTGAAGAATATAGGGAGGCAAAAGGAAATGAGAACGTCAATGGCTTGCATAAGAGTTATCGAAGCATTGTGTAGGCAAAGTAGGTAGCTTCTGCTTCTAACAGGAAATCACTGTTATCATTTGAAAATATGTCAGCTATCCAATGGAAAAGAGGAAAGTAGCATTCATGATCTGTTATTATCGGAGCCTGTTTTAGCATCAGAGGACAGCTCGGTGGGTTTTCGATGTAGCTCTCTGTTAGGAAAGAGTTATCCGTCCATTGTGTAGGCAAAGTAGGCAGCAAGTGCTTCTAACAGGAAATCACTGTTATCATCTGAAAACATGTCAGCCATCCAATTGAGAAGAGGAAAGCAGCATTCATGATCTGTTATTATCGGAGCCTCTTTTACCATCAGAGGACAGCTCGGTGGGTTTTCGATGTAGCTCTCTGTTAGGAAAGAGTTATCCGTCCATTGTGTAGGCAAAGTAGGCAGCAAGTGCTTCTAACAGGAAATCACTGTTATCATCTGAAAACATGTCAGCCATCCAATTGAGAAGAGGAAAGCAGCATTTATGATCTGTTATTATCGGAGCCTCTTTTACCATCAGAGGACAGCTCGGTGGGTTTTCGATGTAGCTCTCTGTTAGGAAATCTTGCGCCGCTGCGAATATATTCCAATGACCCAGAACTCCTTGTATCGCTGCAAAGGCCATAAACCCTCCGTTGTAACAAAGCTGTTCATGATCAATTAACGGATTTATGAGGTGATTGTAATTCGCTTCAGGAGGTACCAAGTTGCAGAGACATAAGTCCAGGGCCCACATGAAACCACAGCTCAGGCAATGAAATACAGGCTGTACACAGGTGAAATACGAATATCGAAATGATAATCGATATGAAGTATTCAAAGTCGAGAGTGCTAAGGTGCCGTAGTAGAGAAGCATTCTCTGTCGAAATAGTTCTAAGTGGTCCGGCTCGTTTGCGAAGATAGGAGGGACATCCATTTTGAATTTACCAAGATGGTAAGGGAAACGACGCAGCACTAGCGGTTCAATAGGAACTCCACAGAAATAGGTCGCCGGCTATGCAGTGAAGAGTAGCAGAATGACTTGATAAATTTTGTAGCAGACTAGTCACTCAAATATTGCTTAGTAGTTATCAAAAAAATAGCCTGTCTTGAAGTGGAGGATGCGTTAAAAAATAAGGGAGTCATTTGAGCAAATTGTAAAGGAAGGTCAATTTTTTTTTTTTTACACGAATGCTGTTCTCTGTGAATATTAGCTAAGTGAAAGATATGTGTGTGAGCAGATGCTACGTTAAGTTTTAAATGTGACAATGGAGCTCTTGTTCATGTCTTCCGATTTAAGGTCGGTATTCGCTGCCAAATGCAAATATCAAGGATCGCATGCGTGGGGTAGATAATCTACATTCTTAAAGGAAAGCAAATGGAGAGATATTTTTACCGCGTTAGCTTTGTCGTTTAAAAAGTTACAGTGATTTTCATTATATGTTAAGAAAGTATCACTGATGAAGAATGAAAAAAAATCCTTATAATAACAGGTACTGGTGTATTTTAGAAAAGGTGTGTAACATTACAGGAATTGTAATTAAATAAAAAATATAATTGAAAGTGTATGGTTTAAAAATGAAATGTAAAGGTTTATAGCAGGAGTTTTCAAAGCGGTTCTGGAGGGCCAGTTGCATGATAGATTTAAAAAAAATACTATATGTTTTTCAATGGGATTATGTAAAAAATATGTGTCTTTATGTACTATTTAGTTTATCTGCCTGTTGCCTATTCTTTGAGTTTTAGTAATGCTGTGTCTTATAACTTTACCAGGGGCGGTTCTAGGCTCATGGTGGCCTTGGGCAGGGAGGGTAGGTAGGGGGTTTGTAACAGGGGGTCTGGGTGGGGTGGAGTGCGGAGTTCAGTGAAGAGGAGGGAGGGGTCAGGGTGTTTGGTAGTGGATCAGAGTCAGAGGACGCCAAATTTCTGGTATGGGCTGCCACGCAAATATGTATCCATTCTCAGAGGTTTATTATATTAAGGATATATATTAACATGGTGGCCCTTGGGGTTTGGTGGTTCTGTGCAAGTGTACTGCTTACATGTGTATAATGCTGGCCCTGTATTTTTTGTCTATGGACATGGGGCCTTATTTATGAAGGTCTTGCGCCACCGGTGCGTCACTTTTCCCATGCTAAAAGTGACGCACTGGCGGCGCAAGGTCTTCATAAATAAGGCCTTTGTTTTTTTGTGACTTGGCCTTTTAGTTATGAAGGCCTACTGTTGCAGGTGCATGAATTTTAACATGGGGAAAAGTGACATATCTGTGGCGCAATGCTTTTATAAATGAGAAATTTTGTATTTGGTTTTAATGCAGAGGATTTTGGGGAACTTATTAGTTATGCTTCTTCAATGCTATAATGACTGTATATTGTGTAGGAAATAAGTTTGTAATAAGTTAATAACATTTTATTATTTCCTTTTTTAGAGTGTTTGGTGCCTGAAAACTACAACCTGCCTTTTGAATTCTATAATTTGAGGGAATATATTCTTTTTTTCAGGTGAGTTACTTTTTTTGCTTTGGCAATTTCTGTGGGTGGTGATGAAAATAATAAAGAATATTTTTTGAAATGTTTGGAACATGATTTTATCTTAAATTTTTCACATGTGGTTCTATCTGCTTATACTAGATATGTATTTTAAGATGTTCTCCATTGACAGTTCAAATTATCTTTTAATGAGCTTGGTGCATGTGTTCTTTTGGAAGGAGTTGAGATTTACAAATCATTGGAGTATAATTCTTTCAGGTTTCTTTTAATTAATTCTTGTGAAGTGCTCATTGTTTTTGAAATCTTGTTGTATTATGTTTGGCAGTGTTTCACCTTTATTTACAGAGAGGTATTATGATATGGATCTAAATGTGATGGTCATGTTTCCTGCACATCTGTGATTATACTATGTATAGGCACTTTTTTACATATTAATGTAGAGCTTTATTATGAGGTGGTTCTTCATGGTTAGTATGACATTTTGCATATGCTAAGACATTTACATGGTGAGTATGCTGTTGTAACATAAATGGAACTATCTCTGTGGGAAGTAGTAATCTGTTAAGTGAATGCTATGGTTTGTATAGTGTGATCCTTTTCTTCAGAGTGCATACATTTATATTGCACTTTGTAGTGATGAACTAAAAAAATGGGTCTCTAATAATTATTGTACAGGTAATACATATTTCAGATATCTAGAAAATCAAAAAATAAATTTTACAGTGAAATGTCTTTTAACAACAGTAATTATTTAATGGAAAAAAAGCTCAGTGTAAATGTTTAGAGTTATATTGCCAATTTCTTTTTCAAAACAAGAGGAATGTGGTATCTTAAATATATAGAGTTAATTAGTTAGAGATTATATGTAGTTTAAAAATTAGTAAAGGTACTTTTCAGTTATACACTTATGGAAAAAGATATAATTTAGTCTCTATATTTTTTTAAAAGGATGCAGAAGAATAAAAACAGTCTAGTTATGGAGAATTGGTCAGAAGATTATGAAATTCATTTTGACATCATCAATGAACTGATGGAGGAAATTTTAGACGCGGTGTTTCAAGAGGAAACAAATGAAAATAATGATTTCATGGACATATCTTAAGATTCAGCTTATTTAGAGATGGTAGAAGAAGATGAGGACAATGGACTTGAAGAAGTCCCTGATGAACTAATGTTGGAAGTTCTTCTAAATTATGAACTTATGAATAAATAAAAAAAAAATTGATAGCAAAGCATTTGTGACGACAGTTTTCTTGATATATTCGTCGATGATGTGCTTTATGAGAGTGATAAGATATGTTCTCATGAAGTGTAAAAGAGATTGTAGTAAAAAAGATTAAAACACCTATGATGACCGATAGTTCTTGAAAAAAGTATACTGTTTGTATGCTTTAAAAATTTTTTTAAAAAAATTGTCTATAATGTTAAAACAGATATGGAGTGTGATAAATTTACAACAAACATTCACTACAGGATTTACTACTTTGTTCAGAGATTTTCTGTTATTATCTGTATTTCATTAGGAAATGAATCTGTGGTTTTAATTTGTACGGTATATGCTAGTAGTGAACTATAATATTTGTTATTTTTGTGTTTTACAGATTGACAATTATATCAAAATTTTAAATTAAGATGCCGACCAGAATTGAAAAAAAGAAACTCTACAAACGGACTTACAGTTTGAAGAAGAAAGGAATTGAAGTATTTTCTAAGAAAGAGAGGACGGATACAAAGAAGAGTGCTCCTGGTAAGCAAACTAAAAAGTTTTTGAAAGGAATTTTGGGAAGGAAAAATGTTAATATTGAAGTCCAGAAGGAGAAAACGATATCAGTATCTAAAAGGAGATATGGAATCAAAGATAAAAATGTTTCTGGAATTTGGAGAGATGAAAGAGTGTACAGTAAAACCCGGACTAATCAATTCAGCCAAATCAGGAAGCGTATGTTTTACAACAGAGTAGTTTCGAATTTGATACAAAAGGAGAAAGTTTCTAAAAGAAGATCTGCTTTTTTTAAGAAGAAACAATATATAGAGGGTATCGTTGAGCGCGCATTTGAGACAAAAAGAAAATTATTTATTTTAATAGTTAATAGAATAAATATTTTAAATAAGGCAATTCGAGTTTTAAAAGGTAAAAGTAAATGGAAGAGACACATAAATAGGAGTAATTTTTGTAAAGTGTTTTCTGGGAAGTGGATGCATACTTCAACTTCTGAGCCATTTTTCAATGAAGAGAGTTACTTTCAAAGTAACGATCTGTTGCATGCAGTTGACACCAGTGGTCGAGCGTATGAGGTGAAGGATGGTTGTGTTATTGAGAAAGAGAAAATTGTGGTTAGAAATGCAGAAGATGTTATGGCTAGAGAAGCTTTAGAGGGACGTCCTAATGCTCCTGTTTACAGTTGGAATTGTAGTAGCATTTGTAGTGTACAACAGGATTCAATTGATTTCTTTCGCAATTTCTTACGTAAGTACACTAAAGAAAGTCTAAAAAAAAATGTAAATGTTGCAAGAATTAGATCAATGCAGAGTGCGAGAAAAAATAGGTCTGCAAGGCCATTCTCTGGCTTGCCAGAGTGTGTTTCATCACTTCCGGATGTTAGCAGTGCATCATACTAAAATGAGAAAATTAGTGAGAAAGTTGTACTATGCAAAAAGTCCAGCACTTAAACCTAAACAGTTAAATAGTGCTCTTTTGTATGGATGTGAATTAGATGTTAAGAAGATTTGTGCAGAAATTGAGGTAAGTTATTTTTGTCCAGAGGAAGATAATGCAGAAAATGATATAATTATAGAAGGAAATGTGTTAGAAAATGTTGGAAATGTTAATATTGAAAATTTTGAACAGGAAATAATAAAGTTTAAGGTAATTGCAGGTGAGAAACCAAATTTTTCTTGTGTCTGTTGTCGACGCATTCATTACAAAAATCAAACTAGGTTAGTTGATTTATATTTAAAAAGTGAAGATGAAAGTAATGGTCAATGGAAAGATTTTGCAACTTATTTGTTGGTGGAAAACTATTTTGATTTGGGTTTTGAGCAACGTGTTTGTAAATATTGTTATAATAAATTAAATGAAAATAAAATGCCTGCTAGAGCTGATCATAATAATCTAGAGTTGGTAAATATTCCATCAGAATTGATGGATTTAAATACTTATGAGACTATTCTGATTCAATGTGTACATCCTTTTCAGGCTATTGTTCGTATGGAGCCTAAGACTGGTAAATTAAATCCTTCAGATTTACAAAAGGATTAAAGGGTAGAGTTGTGTATTTGCCACTTGATTTAAAAATAAAAATATGGAAACAATTGGTGTTGAAAATGTAGAAGAGGAACCTCTAGTTATTCTAGTTAATGGTGTACCTACAAAGAGTAAGAAAATCTGGCAAGATTTAGTGGATGTTAGGAAAGGGAAAAAGGCAACGTTGTATTTAGTGCAAAATAATAAGTATTACAAAGATGTATACGTAGAACAAGAAGATGTAAGTGAAGAAGAGGATAGTGATTTGTCTAGTGGACAAATTGAAAAAGTTGATGTATCCAGATCTGAAGAAATTTATGAACATTACAGTGTTCATCCACTGAATTCCAAAGAAGCAATAGGGAATGCTATTGAATTATTTCAGATGAAAAAGGCAAAAGGAAATCCTATTAGTATGTGGGAAGAAAGTTTGGAAGGTCGTTGTTTTCCACAGTTATTTCCTACAGGTGAAGGTACACGATATGATGATCGACCTATGCAGATTCCTGCATCTGAGTACCGGACAACAAGATTATATGCAGAAGATCCAAGGTTTCGCCAATGCATTCCATATTTGTTTCATCTTCTGTTTGAGAGTGACTTATCTGGTCTGTCTTATGCAGTAAATCATATCTTAAAAAGTGGTGTACATCTGCAAAATATTTCAGCAAAGGAATTTATGGATAAAGTGCAACAGAAAGATAGTGTTTTGGATTCACATCTAATTAATTTAATGGCTTGTCAGCGGGGTACTAATGAGTATTGGTACCGTCGTCATGGAGATTTGAAGTGCATGCTTAGAAACTTAGGAGCACCAACATGGTTTTTAACTCTAAGCTGTGCAGAGTATGCTTGGGAAGATTTGCTTGAATTTCTTCGGGAGGCGAATGCAAACATAGAAAACATAAACTACAAGACACCTGGAGAACTGTGTTCATTAGATCCAGTTAATGTTTGCAGATATTTTAATCATAGATTTGAAGCTATGATGTCTTTCATTACAAACAAGAAAAATCCGCCTCTTGGTGAAGTACTGGATTTCTTTTGGAGAAAAGAATATCAAGCAAGAGGTCCTCCTCATATTCATATGCTGCTATGGATTAAGGATGCTCCTAAATTTGGAATAGACTCGGATGAGACTGTACTGTCTTTTATTGAACAGTATGCCACTTGTGACATACCTAATAGTACAACTGATAAGGACTTAAGAGGAAAAGTGCTACGTTTTCAAAGTCATCGTTGTGGAAAATATTGTCGGCGAAAATTCAAATCAAAGAGCAAATTCTACACCAAATGTCGCTTTGGATTTGCACGACCGGTACTTTCAAAAGGAAGAGTCAACAATTTGATGTCATGTTTGCGACATAATATCAGAAGGAGGTCACTTAAAAATACGTACAATTTAAGAAGAGGTGAAGAATCCAAATATATAAATGACTATAACCCAGTCATTTTGTCCATGTGGAATGCTAACATGGACATACAATATGTTGCAGACAACTCTATTGCTGTGGCTCGATATGTAACGTCTTACATCACGAAATCTGAAAAGACGGAACTGAAGGAGATGTGGGAAGACATTTCTCATGAAAAGAGCCTAAGCAAGAAATTGTATACGTACTGTTTGAAGATGCTGTCTCATCAAGAAATTGGAGCATATGAATGTTGTGACAGATTATCATCAGCAAGTCTTTATGCTAAATCAAGGACTATTCTCTGGGTGAGTTTGGGCCTAGCAGAAACACGAAACTGTGTTCTGAAACCTGTGCAAGAAATTGAATATTTAGCCCAGAAAGAACCAAACAGTACAGACATTTTGAAAACAAATATGTTGGATACATACTATCCAAATAGAAGTACTCTGCTTGAAAACATTTGTCTGTATGAAATACTTCAAAATTATACTTTTAAAAGGAATGTTACAGAGAACATTGAGAAAGGTGTACATGCTGTAATTGGACATGAAGGATGTCTGGTAAAACAAAGAAAAGGACACTTGATAAATCATCGGAAACTGAGTTGCGAAACACCTGACAAAAGAGAATTTTACTATTTTGCTCTTTTGCAACTCTTTAAACCATGGCGTAGAGAAGAGGAACTACTTGGAGACTTTGATAGTTATGAAGATTCATTCAACGCATCTAAAAGTAATATTGAATGTCCTGTTTTTAGTAATTATCTCCAAATGTTGAATGATGAAATAGAGCAAGAAGCGACAATTGCAGCGGAGATTGCTAGAGATAGTTCACAAGGTAGTCAAAGTTTGGCTTCATTAAGTCAAGATCCAGTGGGACAACCAATTATCCAAAATGAAGCAGCCACCACCATGGATGAGGTGGAAAGAGCAATGCAGCAATGTCAAGAGGAAGTAATCGACTTAGAAGAATTAAAGAAGCAGTTTAATGTTGAGCAAAGACAGATATATGATGAAGTGACAGAGCACATTGAGCATGGCTTTCGTCATGAGAGAAAAGATTGCTCATGTATGTCATTTGAACCTATTCGATTATATGTAAGTGGAGAAGCTGGGACTGGTAAAAGTTTCCTAATTAAAGGAATTACTACATATTTACAGCAAACAACTCAGTCAACACTGTCGTGTGTTGTTACTTCTCCAACTGGATTGGCAGCACATAATATTAAAGGTGTTACTTTACATCGTTTACTGATGCTGCCAGTTGAACATGAAAATAAATTACAATATCAGAAGCTATCTGGAGAAGCTTGTTTTGAAGTTTCTAGAGTCCTTAAAAAAATGAAACTTCTTATTATTGATGAAGTAAGCATGGTATCCAATTTAATGCTTGCTTTTGTGCATTTAAGAATGCAACAGACACTTAAGACAGAGTATGATGTGTTATTTGGAGGTAAACATGTCATAGTTTTTGGAGATCTACTGCAGCTAACTCCTGTGAAAGGACAACCTGTATTTGAAACTGTTACACATGAGGAGACCAGAAAGTGCCTGGGCAGTATTGGAAATGTAAATATATGGTCACATTTCAAATATACTGAACTGATTCAAAATATGCGACAGGCAAAGGATACTAAATATGGAAGTATTCTTCAAGATATTAGGATTGGAAAACTAACTGAAGATGCGAAACACACTCTACGAACCCGATTACTTTCCAAGCTGTTTCCAAATGAAGATAATGTACCTGAGAAAATATATAGTAAAGAGGTAGCAGATAAGTCAGTGATATGCTTGATGCCAACTCTGAAAGAATGTTCAGTTTTTAATGAGAAAATGTTGAATTTAGAAAATCAAGAAATTAAGAAACTGGAAGCTAAAGATAGAATAGAGCATGAAGGTAGTACTATTGTTTCGTCTGAAAAGTTGAGGTTAAAATTGGATTCTCTTCAAAAAACTATATCTAAAACTGCTGGTTTAGAGAAAAATCTGTATGTATTTTTAAATTGTCGGATAATTTTAAGGAGAAATTTACATGTAGAAAGAGGATTGGTAAATGGAGCAATGGGTAATGTTGTTGGTTTTGTCAATTATACAAATAGAGATGATATTGAATTTTTGAGAATAAAATTTGATGGAATTGAGGAAGTTCAACAAATTAGTCGATGTTCAACTTGTTTTTTGCTTGTGAAAGACTTATATGTCCGTCGTAAGCAATTTCCAATTTGTTTGGCATATGCAGTGACTATACATAAATCTCAAGGTTTAAGTATAGATTGTGCTTTGGTAAATATTGGAAGCACTGTATTCAAAGAGGGTATGGCGCATGTTGCTTTATCGCGAGTTAGAACTTTATGTGGACTTTATCTAATTGATTATGATGAGACAAAGATTAGTGCAGATTTAAATTGTGTGAAGGAGTATAATAGGTTAAGAAGAGAATATGCTCCAAGTTTAACTCAATATCCTTTAATTGAAAAGCGTATAGTTGGTCAGAAAAGGAAAAATGAGGACAAATATGCTGAAGTAGTTGAGAAACGACGAAAAAAAGATGTAGCTGTTGTTGGTAGCCGTAGCAAAACTGTTAGTATTGAAGAGATTGTTGGATTTAAGTTTGAAAATAGGTCTGGTGTCAACTGCTATGCAAATGTAGTAGTTAATGTTGTTTTCTTTCTGAAAAATGTTAAGGAACAGATTATAGAAAATCAGGAGCAAACATTTTGCTATTCTTTAAATTCTATATTTGAACTATGTAGTAGTGGTGATAGTGAAGTAGCAAGTGTTTCAGAACTAAGGAATGTTTTAGACATATGTGCAGGAGTAAATCAATTTTCTCAGAATATTCAGCAAGATTGTCAGGAATTTATCATGTATATGTTTACAGTTTTGGAAGATGAAGGTGTAGATATTGATAGTCTTTTTGGCCTTTCTTATAAATGGGAACATAAGTGTGATAATTGCTCATTTTTAAGTAGTACTGAGATACACAGTGAAAGATTTTTAAATTTGACATTACCAGACTGCAAAGAAGTGCCTTTTAATAAACTAGTTAAAGATGCGCATCAGAACATGGTCTGTTCTCAATGCAAGTGTGAAATGTTATTAACTTTATTTATCCATAGATACGGACAATATGTAATTTTAATGTTTCAACGATGCAGAGCTGATGGGAGTATATTGTCAACTTTAATAAAAAATTTTGTGGCTTCTCAAGTTTCTATTTCTAGAAGAACATTTGTAACTGTAGCCATTATTTTTCATGAAGGGCCTTCTACATCATCAGGACATCATACTGCTTATTTGAAGTGTGCTAGTGGCTGGACGCTTTGCAATGATAGCCAAGTGACTTTTAAAAAACGTTTGCCTTTTGCCTTAAGTAACTCTTATCTGTTATTTTTGGAACGCAAATTTCAGTAGAATGACTTGCTGTAGGAAGATGTATACTGTAAAGATGTGAAACTTACTAGTTTACAAATATCATGTAAATGAGGGTGTACAAATCTATAAATGAAATTTGTGTTTGGCATAGTGATAACATCAGGTACAAATTTACTTAGTGTTTGATGGTATAAAATATGTTACAAATTTTAATTGTAAAGGTTCAGAAAACAATAGATAAGACTAAGATTAAATAATTTCAGAAAACAACTACTTAACTCATAGTATTTGGGCACGTGGAAAAATATGAGAGAAGAAAATGAGTACTTTTGAAAATTATTTTAAAACTTATATGGACGCAAGTTTTTGGGAGAGGTATTTAAAAGATAATGAGTCAGCTTATACAATTTGGCCACGCGGAAAGGTATGAGAGAAGAAACTGTGTCTTTCAAATAGATTTTTTATAGGAGATACCTGCACGGGGCTTTGTTGAGATATCTTGAAAAATAAGTGGTATACTTTAATTAGTTTGTATCTGTGGAAGATGTAGTGTGCTTACTCAAGAAATTGCGAATTTGAGGAAAACATTTAAGACATGTTTTTTTCAGGTATTTATAATATCTATGCAGATTTTGTATGGGTTTTTTCCCCCCCGCTGTTATATGATGATTAATATTGAAATCACTCTTGATAGTGAAAATCAATGTATTCTGAGGACAGCAAAAATAAACCATTTAATATGAGGTTTGACTTATTTTGTTACATTGCATTCAGAAATATGTATTATAACAGATTTTTTTTACTCTCCTCCACAGATATTATATTTATAAGGTAAGTTCAACTAATAATATCTGAGAGTTTTCTTTGCATCTCTCTTATTGTCTCCTATTGTTTTTTCTTTAATAAAATGTACTTTATAATCTTATTTTTAATTTTCTTCCACAGGTACTACGTTTTAAAAAGAAATGTACTTTTTTTTTTCTTTTTTTTAGGTAAGTATATAAAATAAAGACATTTTTACATCATTGTGTTATTTCTTTGTCTATCCTCGTTGAAGCAATGTCATGTTTTATATTAAACACTTCCACATAGGATTGGGTGCATTGTTATAAGGCATGCTTTAAAAGTGATTTAATAAAATGAGCGACATTTCACTGAGTGAGTTTAGCAATACTGATATATGAAAACATTGGTGGAAAATGATATTAAATGTTACATGGTGTTCTTCTTTGCAGGACTTTAAATCCTGTGTTGCAGTGCTAATTCTGCCTCAGGATTAGGGGTCTGGGGGGCTGAGTGGTACTTGTATGGTCATGATAGAGCTACTCCTTTCTGAGCCATGGTTGAGGTGTGTTCATGATAGAGTGGTTCCGTCATGGTTCTGCTTAGCCAATATAACGTGTCAAGGAAGCGCAATGTTAGTGTTGCGCAAGCACAGCGGCAAGTTCATTACAAATGTCGTCCGTCCTGAGGACAGCTGAGGCAATGGTCGTGATGGAGCGGCTTTGTGATGAGTATGGAAGGATTTAACAGCTGTTAAAAAAACCTGAGGGGTCTTTATAAAGAGAGTGTTGGTGTAATTTAAAGGGTACTTTAAAACAGATTGTGGCACCTTTATGTTGACGTTGCGTCTCTTTGCGCTAGAATTTCGTCACTTTATTTTTATAATGACAGTGGAAATAATGTATCATATATACAACATTAATGAATCTAGGAGATATGTGACATTCTAAAGCCCTGTATCATAAAGAAGTGTTCCTCTGAAGTAATGCGTCTTGAAAGTGGCTGACTGTAATCCATGAGATTTTACTCAGTTATTTTCAGGCCCATGCTGTTTCAAAACTGTGCATGTGCTTGAAGCAGGCGTAGGTCTTGACGCAGCAATTTGAATATAGGGGTATATTATCAAGGGGGTTTATCTCTGTTTTTTGGCTTTAAAAGCCAAGAAAGCAGAGATAAAATTATCTCTCTATTACCTAGGTGCCGCTAACACCAGTTAGCGACAGCTAGTAGGAGATAGCGACCATTTTGGGCCCCACTTTGCATGTCAGTTATATTTATTACTAATGAGATGCAAAGTGGGCGTGCCAAGATGATAGCAACTGAAAATAGTCTCTAACATCGCTATCTCTTATTACTAGCTTTTGGAGATATTTGCGCTAAGCGGGAATATCTCTAAAAGCTAACACTTGCCCTGAGCAGTTCTTAGCCATGTTATCCAATGGGAGGTGGATAACATGGCTAATAGCATTAGGTCGCTATTGCATGAATAATGCTGACTTTTCTGCGATATTCATGCTTTGGAACGATTTTTCCCGCATTTGCGTTAAACCTTGTTAATACCAAGGTTTATTTGCGGTAAAAATCGCCGCAGCGCTGCGGTAAATTTTTAGTCTCTAACCAAGTAATACCGATAATTATCGCTATTGCTTGACAATATGCCCCAAAGTGCACTGGTGAGCCTTGCTGTAGCTGCATTACATTTGCCATACATCTCTAGTAATGTATTATTTTTTCTGCACAGATATGTTACGCATGTATGCTGTCTTTCTGCCATGGTGCGCCTCATTTTAAATGTGGCACAATATGGGTTACGGAGCAACAGCATACTGTGGTGTACATTAACTGGTGGATATCTGGGTATGAAGTAGTTAACATAAATGTGCCCTATATGTTACAAATGTGCATTTAGTAGAGTTTTCGGCCTTTGCAGTGTTATGTTTTTTTTCTGTTATTCCATGTAGATATATAATGTTGCAAGATTTTTCTCACAAAAAAGAAGGCATGAGTATTGGATTTGTGAATGATTGCAAGATTCTTCAAATAAAAAAGCAAGAACCATGGCATTGTTTAATATAGTATTATAAATACTTATCTTTAACAATGATGAGAGAGTGAAAAAAGGTTAACCTTTTTTTTTAAGTTAATCACAGGCTTCTTTACAGGAAGTGTTCTGTATGATTGTGGCGTGGGTGTTTCCCTTCTTTATATCTAACAGAATGCATTCTGTATGCTGTAGCAGGAGGACTACTACATACTTGAATATTCTTCAGTGCTTATTTTCATTGAGACCGTCACAGAAGTTCAATGGATCCGAGACGCTGTTCTTGTGGATCTTGGCGACTGCCAAGCCGTTGTAGCAGTGGGAGTGAGGCCTCTCCAAGGGGCGCAGCGTAGCTCCTTTTGATGTTTACAATTGCAGATAGCCGGGTAGAGATGTCCGTGGAATTTATGGATGCTTAGTCACAGTAGAGTGTGCGCGGCGCCCCTAGCACCTCATAACGACACACAGGGGAGCCGCGTTGCACAGTTGGAGATCAGAGACTTAGGAGATAAACCTTTATAATAGCAAGGGCTCTAAGCGATAAAAATCGCCCGTTCTCGGCGTTAAAAAATATCACCGCTATCGGTGGTATTTTTTACGATGTTAGTGCTTGAAGAAGAATGGTAACATATATGTGAAAGAAAATCCTGTAACAGGCTCAGTATTTCACATTATCGCGTGAAAACAAAAGTTATTTTCACACAGCAATATGTCCCTTGTAATTAAGGGACGGAGTGGATCTAGTTTTATTTACTACACTGTTATGTGAACGATGTCGAATGTTTGATAAGAGGAGGGTTTAAAAGTTTTCCGATAAAAATTTTCTCCAGGGAAGTGGGTGGAGTGTTCCGTGTAAATTGGAGAATAGAAACTACTAAGAACCAATTGGAAGTGTTGTTTTCAAGTCACATGACTTCACATGCGCGTCTCAGGTCCTGTACGCGATAGGTGGGTGCGCGCACCCGGTCGCGCACTAAAAGAAAGCGGCGATAAACTTTTCTTTATAATATACTCTTGGAGCTCGTTTTGGTACAAAGAGTTAGTTCTGAAAAGAACTTTTTTTTTTTTTTGTTGCAAACAAGTGTTATGTTGCTTTTGATTTCTTAAACTTGCAACAACATTTTTAAGTATGTCATACCATCAAAATGAAATGAAGAAATGTATCTTATCTCGGAGCATTTGTGACTCTCAATTTTGAGTTTAATTAGAATAAGGCTCTGCTCTCCGTATAGAAGAATTTCTCCACAGTCGTTGCATTTCATGTGCACCTTCGCAAGATATGGTCTCAAGTCCATCTCAGCACTCGATGGAGATACAGGTCGTCCTGCAGAAGATGTGCTGGCCACTTCTGATGGTAATAGCGTGGCCAGAGCTCTTGTCGATGCCTTTGCAAACTCTATAGGGTGCCTTTGTTTGACATGCCGCTTCATGGTATGTATGGAAAAGGAATATTTTTTCCTTGGATTTCCCCTTGAGAGCTCCGATTTGCATATCGTGCAGGTTACTTTTGGCGCATTCACTTTCTTTTGATCTTCAGGATAAGTGAAAAATTGCCAAATGAAAGATTCCGTTTTTCTTCTTAAAGGTAGTCGCTCATTTTCTTCAGATTCGGAAGATGAATGCGGAGTGGCAGCCATTTCAGCAAAGTCTTCGGAAAAATGTTGGATGTTGTTCTCTCTTGAGAGTAGAAAAGATAGTGAGGGAAGTGGGTGGAGTGCTGCGTGTAAATTCCAGAATAAAAACTACTCAGAACCAATTGGAAGTGTTCTTTTCAAGTCACATGACTTCACATGCGCTTCTCAGGACGCGGTGACAGTATCTAGTCACGTACATGATTTGGAAGTAGCGATCTTCTTCAGCGAAGTTTGAAAACGTGAAAAGGAGTGAATTCAAACACATATGGATTTTACATATCTTTAGCGCTCGATTTAAGTATACAATTGTTAAACTATAAAACCTTTTATATTTTTTAAAAAAATATTAAGGTGTGTACATCCAGTCACGCACGAAAGATTAAAAAGATATTCGGCTCCATTTAATTAAAAGGTTTATATGAAAAAAAGAAGCTTAGGTTCAGTGTCTTTAACGTACTATAAGTTCTTTCATTGGTCTATGAAGAAATTCATTAGGTTCAAATTGCAAAGCTTTCACGAAATAAATAGGTGGGTGCGTGCACTCGGTCGCGCACGTAAGATTGGTATGGCGATATTTATTTCAGGTATATCCTTTATAGTTAGGAACTAGCATTCAAAAAACCTATGAAATTCACTGAAAAAACCATAGGTTTTACACACGTTATAGTTAGGAAGTAGCATTTGAAAAACCTATGAAATCCACTGAAAAAACCATAGGTTTTACACACGTTATAGTTAGGAAGTAGCATTTAAAAAACCTATGAAATTCACTGAAAAAACCATAGGTTTGACACATGTTATAGTTAGCTGGACATTTCACTCATATAAAACCAATGAAATTCCCCCGTTATAGTTACTTCAGCTAACTATAACTCGCGCGCCCGCAATGCACTGCTGATGATGTTACATATTACATCACTCATCACATGGTTAGTGACATTACTCTTGATATCACTGATAATATCTAGTATCTGACATATGCTGCCTACAACATATAGGAATAGTATGTCACTGACTCTTGCATGTATGGAATATGTAAAATCTCCTAATGTAGCATATTAACACTTAGACACTGAGACACTTTTGGTAATAATAAAGAAACAATAACCTATATAGATATAATGTATCAGTGATAAAGCTACTTATCAACACATTTAGCCACTAAAATAGAAACTGATAGACAGACACAGATAGGTATATATTTAAATAATAATCAGTAACACATGTACTCATTAAGATATATTTAATCAGTCAGTTATAGAATCTATTTGTCACTCAAAAAGCAACCGTTTATACACTTATATACTACAATTTTTTTCAACCAACTTTCTGATCTACATATATAAAATATATGTAATTTTCAAAACTAACCCATTTAATGGATGATGGTATGAGTGATGTGATGTGTGACATCATCAGCAGTGCATTGCGGGCGCGCGAGTTATAGTTAGCTGAAGTAACTATAACGGGGGAATTTCATTGGTTTTACATGAGTGAAATGTCCAGCTAACTATAACATGTGTCAAACCTATGTTTTTTTTTCAGTGAATTTCATAGGTTTTTTAAATGCTACTTCCTAACTATAACGTGTGTAAAACCTATGGTTTTTTCAGTGAATTTCATAGGTTTTTCAAATGCTACTTCCTAACTATAACGTGTGTAAAACCTATGTTTTTTTCAGTGAATATATATATATATATACATATATATATATATGCTTCAAAAACGCTGCTCGAGCGATCCTCGACCAAACAACGCTGGTGCCATCGGTAGCAGCTGCCGCTACTCTTTATTTTGCACAGGTTCCACGAGTGCACAATAAAGGGATTTGTGCAAAGATCTTCTGGTGTGTCATCTCTGTGTCCTTCTACATAGTTGGATTTGGAACCTGTGAGATATATATATATATATGTAGACAGAATACTTAGTTAAAGGGGCTTCTAGTCAGCTTTCTTCGTCCGTTATTCTTTTGTTGTGTCATTCACATTATTATTCTACTACTGCCCACAACAGCATGGGACCACGGGTCAGTCCAAATGAGTCACATCAAGGCACTTTCAGGTTAGGATGAGTATGTACCCTAGGATTTTGATAATTTATGTTGTTTTAAGGTAAGGCGCCTGGCTGTATTGAGTTTGGACTTATCTATGCTGGTTTTCGAACTAAAGTATCTTCACAGTATCTGGAGTACGTTTATGCTGAATGATCACAGGGATCATCTGGGATTAAATCTTGTATTGGTTAATTAGGAGTTTTACTATCACTGGAAGGGTTCATTTGTGGGTGAATTAAAGGAAGTGTTTGGTGCATTGATGAGGACCACGTGTAACGCTTTCGTAGTCTGCAAGATGGAGTCTCAGATCATCTTTTCAGCTATGAATCTTATTGTCATTTACTAGCCAATTTGGATATTGGATATTAGAGGATGTGAAATGCAGAGGCAAAGGCATGTTGCGTAGTGTAGTCAGAAAGTGGTGGTGCATCCCAATACTAGTGGCAAGCACTCAGGCAGGATGAAATAGAGGACAAGATAAAGTAGGTAGAGGAGCTGGCACATTGTACTAACCACAGATACGATATGGGAATTGAGAATGTTGTTTGACTACACTCCATACTTTGATCTTGGTGCTTGAGATGACTGACTTCTAAAGATGAGTGAACACTAACGCAGAGGGGAGATTAATGAGCCTATACTCAGTACTACCTCCCTATACACATAGGATCTCGAAATCAAGAGACTAGCAGCCTCCGTTTCAAAATGGAGCGAAATGTTAGCTCCTAGCATTCTAGCCTATGGACTTTGTATGGCTTGAGAAACGACACATGAATCAGAACATAAAGCGTTATGTGCTTATAGAGAATTTTTTTTTAAAGGATGTGATCCCTCACCCATGCTTGGTGGCATGCATAACCATCGGATGATGCTCCTTCTCAAGCATCTTAATGGTGCGAGGTGAACTTATTCAGTGCTCTTAGAGCTTTTTGGTGTTCTCTGTGAATACAAGGTTTTTGACTGCTGATGGAGGATCTTAATGTTATTTTTTTTAAAGTATTGGTACAGGTGTGCTATGAATTACCTTTATTTTTCCCGATTACCTTGGCCCATACAAGAGAACGAAAAAAAACTTTTGGAGTGGAAGAAAATTAGTATTGATTAGGACAACCTATTCACAATCATGCTTCGGTCCCCATGTTTCATCCCTATGTTTCAGTAGACTTTTTTCAGGACCAGAAGACCCTGACTCTCCTGTTTCTAACCCAGGTTCTCTTCTCTTAGTGAAAAGAGAGGGATTAAGCAACCTACATGGTTAAGATTTTTCATCCAGGGCTCGAATTTCACTTCACCCCGAGTCTACTGGAGAATCAGGGTTAGAACTCGCCACCTTACCCATGCCAAATTTTATAGGTGCTTTTAGTCGATGTTCCCCGAGTTTAGTACCTGCCTGTTATGTTTTGAGCATTCTAGTAGTTGGGCGTGGGCGGAGTCATGGGGTGGAGGACGAGGATGGGCATGAGCAGGAAAGGGACAGTTAGAGTAGGGACCTAGACCGAGCAAGAAGCAGAAAATAAAGCTCGTGAATAAAGGCATTCAGTGTCTGTCATTATTTTGCGAGGACACAACAACTGGCGACGAGGGTGGGATCAACAGCCTGCTGTCCATGAACCCTGAAGAGACGACACTGTCCGGTCCCTGGGTATCGCGAAGAAAGGTCGCCGTCGCGACACGTGTGCCCCTATGAGACCGCCGCCTGCAGCTGAAGGCCAGCGGTAATTGTCCCGGCTCCGCGACCCGTCGATCGCGTGGAGCCCTGTGCAGACAGCGTGGTCGAACGCTGAAGAACATTTGAATCAGGCACCATTTCGCGCCAAAAGTGGGGAGCGTGCCTCGAGTGTGCCAGAGGCCGCTCGTGTGACAAAGAAGAAGTCAGGAGCCCACCCTGACTCTGCTGTGCTGCCCCGACGTGTGAGGAGCGTTTCGGATGAGCAGTGAGACTGCGAGGAGTGCCGGAAAGAGAGGCGTTGCACCGCCAAAACTGAAGCTCACCCCCAATGCGTGAGAAACGGCACGCGCACGAAGGAAGAAGTCGGGAGCTTACCCCGAGCCTGCCTGGATAGGCGGAGTGGCCAAAAGGTGTGCGAGACACTGCTGAAGCCCTGGTGCCCATGGAAGTGGCTGCCAGTGAGTGCCAAATGAAGCTCGGTGAGCCTGGAGAATGAATGCAGCCAAATCTCATGAGGAATGAGAGTTTCTGTTTAGCGGCCATCTTTGAACCAGGCAACTAGCAGGACAAACCCCTGTGTGGATGCGGCCATTTTGAAGTCAGGCAGCACAGGGCCTAAGCAGAACAAACATTGGCAAATGCAAAATAAGCATTGGTAAATGCAAAAACAAGCACTGGCAAATGCAAAACAAGCATTGGTAAATGGAAACAAGCATTGGTAAATGCAAAAACAAGCACTGGCAAATGAAAAACAAGCATTGGTAAATAACAAACAAGCATTGATAAACGTAACCAACACCAGTGAAAAGAAAGGTGGCGCTGGCAATCACTTGCAGAGATGTCAAATCCACCACAGCAGAATGGTGGTGATGCTACTGTGGCGACCCCAGCTGAGCCTCGAATATCGCACCTGCGTCCCCCTGAACCTCTAACGCTGGTGGCTGGTGGAAGCATGGGCCCCCGATGGCAGGAGTGGCTAGAAGATTTTGAGGACTATCTTGAAGGGTCAAAGGTCACCGTAGATAGAGAAAAACTCATTGCATTGCGTAATTTGTTTGGCGAGGAAGTCAGCAAAGTGATTAAAGAGCTGCTGGCAGACGACAAAGGAACATATGACAAAGCAAAAGAGGCGCTGAATAAGAAATTCATACACAAAAGGAATGTGGACTATGAGAGATATGTATTTCATCAAGCTCGTCAAGACAAAGAAGAAAGGATGAGCACCTTCATCTCCAGGCTACGTCGACTATCTCAGTATTGCAACTTTGATGTGTTCTCAACGGAAGACGCTATCCGACTCCGAGTGATCGAGGGTTGCCACTCTGAGACACTGCGAAGGAGATTGCTGAGAAAAAGCCATAATCTTGATGAGATAGAAGAAATGACAAGGGTACATGATCAAGCGGAGGAACACGCCAAATGCATGGAGACAGGAAGAAGTGAGAGAAAAGAGCAAGCATTCTGGACGCAAAACACCAACACTCGCAGGAGATCAGGTGAACAACAGAGAAGGGCCAGACCGGCCTCTCATCATCAACACAAAGGACGTCGACGCTATGGGCCTAGCCGGAGAGACAAGAAGGCCGAACATGCAAGAAAGTCAGAACGGTCTAGAAAATGCTATCGATGTGGGTATGATTAACCGCATGCAGTTGTATGTCCGGCGATGGGTCAACAGTGCCACAAGTGTGGGCGAAAGAACCACTTTGAAGCGAAGTGTGGCATATACAACAAAGAGAGAAGAGGTGACACGAACAAGCTGCGGTCTGATCCCAGAAGACATCACGCCAAAGCAGTGCAAGACAGGGCGACGTCATCCTCTGGATCGTCCCGTTCCAGCCGAGATTCTCATGGATCCCAGTGGACCAGGAGGTCACCGAAACGATCACTGTCGAGAGAATCAAGATCAACGTCCGCAGAGTCTGATTACACAGATGAATATGTTTGCATGGTATCAGACCCAGATCAACTAAAAAGGTATCCCCCACTGGACATAATAGTGGGGACCCATGAGACGCAATTCATGCTCGACAGTGGGGCATCCCTAAACTACATGCCCGTGACAGAATATAACAAAATGAAATCACCACCTCAACTGAGTCCAGCACACGTAAGTGTATTCACCTGGATGGCGAAGAAACCACTTCCATGTTTGGGTAAATTTGAAACAACTCTCACCCATGAAGACAAGTCCGTGACAGCATACATCCATGTCATTGAAGGCCCTGGGGCTGAGTGCCTCCTCAGCTTGCCGACTGCAGAACGTCTCCGCCTCGTGTAGATCCTCTATGGAGTCAGCGATGATCCAGATATAATCCGTAAGTTCCCTAAGCTATTCACTGGGCTCGGAAAGATGAGTAAATGTCAGATCCGTCTGCACATCAACGATCACGTGCGCCCTGTAGCTCAACACCCCCGACAAGTGCCTTTTCATCTACAGCAAGCGGTGGAAGATGAGATTCAGAAGTTGCTACAAACTGACATTATTGAAAAAACAGATGGTCCCACACCATGGGTGTCACCAGTGGTCATCGTCCCAAAGAAAGGCACTCCGGACAAGGTGCGCTTGTGTGTGGACATGAGACTTCCCAACACTGCCATAGAGAGGAAGCGTCACCCAGGACCCCACCTTGGTGACATGATAGCCGCCCTGAATGGAGCCAGAGTATTCTCTAAGCTTGACTTGAATAAAGGCTATCACCAGCTGGAACTCCATGAAAAGTCAAGATATATAACCACTTTCGCTACCCA
Organism: Lissotriton vulgaris; assembly: GCF_964263255.1. Lineage (NCBI taxonomy): Eukaryota > Metazoa > Chordata > Amphibia > Caudata > Salamandridae > Lissotriton > Lissotriton vulgaris. The sequence goes on along the minus strand of NC_141691.1, from coordinate 390,381,737 downwards.
TTTAGGTCTGTTTAGATACAAGAGACTATGCTTTGGCATTTCATCAGCAGCCGAAATATTTCAGGAAATGATTCGTCAGACCATCAGACACATACCCAACTCGCTGAACTACAGTGATGACATTTTGGTATATGGGTCGAATACACAGGAGCATGACAAGGCGCTAGATCGAGTATGCCACGCCCTTCTAGAAGCCAACCTGACCTTAAATAAGGACAAGTGTGAGTTCCACCAATCCACTCAAGTTCTTTGGCCATGTTTTCTCGGGAGCGGGCATGAGGCCTGACCCGGAAAAAGTGACTGCACTCAATGCGACCAAGAGTCCTCAAGATGTTAGTGACATTCGTTCATTTCTAGGCATGGCGAGCTATTGTGCCAGATACATAAAAGACTACGCAGCCATCAGTCATCCATTGAGAACACTCACCAAGCAAGGACAACCGTTTGTGTGGAGCCCCCAATGTGAGAGGGCCTTTCGGGAAATAAAACAGGCCGTTGAGGCTGTGGACAACCTAGCATACTTTAGCCCCAAGAGGAAGACTGAAATAACGGTGGATGCCAGTCCAGTGGGTCTGGGTGCCATCCTAGCCCAGTACGACGAAGACACTGATCAAGGACACATCGTGGCCTATGCCAGTCACAGCCTATCTGAAACTGAAAGGGCCTATTCTCAGCTAGAAAAGGAGAGCCTCGCAGTCGTCTGGGCTTGCAAGCACTTTCACGTCTTCATATATAGTAAACATCTCACCATGATAACGGACCACAAGGCGTTGGTCACCATATTTGGCAACCCCAATGCCAAGATGCCACCTAGAATCGAACAATGGGGCCTGCGCCTACAGGAATACACATACACAATCATACAGAAACCGGGGAAAGGGGAGAACCCTGCGGCCCTAGGGCCAGATGTAGGTAAAAAACATTTACCGATTTTAAAATACCAAATTGTACCGATTCGGTATTTCAAAATCAGTAAATGGTATGTAGGTCCCAACATCTGGATTCGTTACCGAATCCTTAACAATTCTTTAATTACCGATTCGGTAAATACCGAATCGGTAATGCCCATTCATTCCTATGGGCTTTGAAGCCCATAGGAATGATTAGGCATTACCGATTCGGTATTTACCGAATCGTTAATTAAAGAATTCACAAGGGTGCAGGGGGTGTCACTTTGACACCCTCTGGCACCCCCAAAACAGGCACAGGTGCCATGTGGCAGGCATACCTGCCCTAAGGGCAGGTCTGCCTGTCACATGACATAGGTGTGCATGCACACATGTGCATGCACACCGGAATCGGTATTTTACCATGAAGTTGGATTTCATGGTAAAATACCGAGTCGTTAAGGCCTTTGGGACTCAGAAGAGTCCCACCTACATATGGAATTTACAGAATCGGTAAAATTACCGATTCGGTATTTTACCGAATCGGTAATTTTACCGATTCTGTAAATGTAGATTTACCTACATGTGCCCTTGGATTTAGGCCCCTACATACCGATTGGCCATTTACCGGTCGGAAACGGCCGAAATCGGCCGTAACCGGTCGGTAAATGGCCTGAAACGGCCACCTACATCGAGCCCCTAATGTCCTGACACTCTCAGGCATCCCAGGTTTTGCCTCCGTCAATAGCTAAGGAATACATGCACTTTGTAGTAGGATCGGCCCGACCTCCAGCCATTCCATTAGAGGCAATCCAGGAAGCTACTGCCCAAGATAACATTCTTCATAAAGTGATGCGCCAGCTGCGCTCTCATAGATGGAGGCATGACAGTCAGGAAGAGAATACCGATCCTCAGGTCCGCCAAGGAATGCAAGCGTTCAGGCACATCAGTGATGAGCTATCTGCCACCTCGGAGGGGCTCCTCCTGAGAGACCATCGGATTGTCATCCCGAGGCAGCTACGACAAGGAGTCATTAACCTGGCTCATGAGGGCCACAGGGGAGTGGTTGCAACCAAAAGAAATCTCAGTGAGCGAGTCTGGTTCCCGCTGCTTGATTCCATGGTGGAGGCCACCCTCAAGGATTGCCCCCATTGTCAACTAGTTAGCCATGGAACACCCCCAGCTCCGCTTCAAATGACTAAGTTACCCAGTGGGATATGGCAAGAACTAGCCATGGCTTTTACGGACCCCTCCAATCTGGCAAGTATGTGGTGGCTATCATGGATGAGTACTCGAGGTTTCCGATAGCCCAATTCGTGCCATCCACTAATGCTTCTTGCACAATTGCGGTGCTTGATGAGGTGTTCGCCGCATGGGGTGTCCCAAAGGAACTCAAAACAGACAATGGTCCTCCTTTCAGTGGCCAGGAGTTTAGTGAGTTCGCAAGGCACCTTAACTTTAGACATCGGAAGGTCACGCCTCTGTGGCCACAGGCCAATGGCACCATTGAGCGGTTTTTGGCGACTCTGAAGAAAACGTTCAAACAGGCCATGCTCGAGAAGAAAGACTTGCAAGTTGCCCTCAACGAAGTCCTTCGAGCATACAGAACTACACCACATGCCACCACCAGAAAATGCCCGGCCACTCTTATGCTGGAGCGACCCATCAGAACAAGGATACCGATGTGGGAAGGTGCTCTGCGACCAGTGTCTCCGACACACGTCCAACAAGAAGTGGCGCTGGCTGATCAAACCAGTAAGAACAAAATGAAATTGTATGCGGACACTCGACGGAGAGCCAAGTCTCCTTCATTACAGACAGGGGACTGTGTGGTGGTCAAACAAGAACAATCCCGAAAAACAGATTGCACGTTCAAAGACGAACCCTTGGTTGTCACCCAACAAAGGGGCACCATGGTCACGGTGGCGTCCGAAAATAGAAGGATCGCCAGGAATGTGTCTCATTTTCAAAAGTGCACGCCTGGCATGAAAGAGGCGCTTGAACAGGATGGAAATCCACCGGAAACACAGGGACCCAATCAAACGGGCACAGCCCAGAGACCTGATGAGAGGACTGAAGCTGAATTGGGTGATGGTGGCATGAATCTGCGACCTAGAAGGAACATTCACAGGCCTCAGAGACTGATTGAAGAACTCTAATAAAGTCAGTTCATTCTTTTGTTAACAAAGGGGGAGATGTTATGTTTTGAGCATTCTAGTAGTTGGGAGTGGACGGAGTCATGCGGTGGAGGAAGAGGAGGGGCATGAGCAGGAAAGGGACAGTTAGAGTAGGGACCTGGACCGAGCAAGAAGCAGAAAATAAAGCTCATGAATAAAGGCATTCAGTGTCTGTCATTATTGTGCGAGGACACAACACTGCCCTCTGGTTGTTGCTTGTTATGTTAATTCATAGCCCACCCTCTTCAGTATAAACATTAAGAAACATTTGAACTGCAAGCGTGTAACACTTTTGTTGTATCTTGTTTTTGTATTATACTTCTCCCTTGTTGCTTTATCCCGAGCTGCTCAGCCAGTGTGAATGTGCTGCATGGAATGTTGGTGTAGTTAAGCTGAATGGAATGTTTCGGTGCCTGTGAGGTGAGGTGTGACAGTTGGAGTATGGGCTGGGCAGCATGCAGGCTGCTCCTGGTGGGGCAACTCTATATGGATTTACCAACTTACAACTAATACTAAAAAATCGGCTCAAACTATGTCTTCGGCTACCGGATCTTCCTTATTACATTAATGGGGATGATTTGGAGCTTGAATCTACAGGAACAACGTGTGCAAAGAACCATTCGAAGAACTACTCAGAAGAAAGTAACAGAAAATGTAAGGATCAAGAAACATGCCGTGAGACTGACGTACTGCGCCTTCAAGCCCCACCAGTGTCCAGTTCATCGAAGGGCTCAAGTTAGGGTGTATTTCTGTTAAGTTCATGATCAATTGGGTAATTAGAGTCACCTTGCAGTGCTAGGGAGCACAATTCGCAAACAGGTCCATATGCTTCCCCGTGGACTCGGCGGCAGTTGGGTATTTTTTTTGTCTGTTGCGGTTGTGTTGTGGCGCGCGCTTCAACTTACCGTTTCCTGGGAGCCATGGGTAGGTAGAGCGAGAAAACCCGTGACTTTACTTTGGTTCAGTGTTAGGAAGTAATTTAGCTAAGAAATTTCCCTTATTTGTTTACAAATTAATACCATCCAATGCCGTGAATTTGCTGTTCCTTTTTACTTCATGCAATTATTATGTTTAATAAGAGGTTCTCGAGACTTTATTGGTAGGGGAATGATCCTGAGGCAACTTGACACTAGTACCTAGTACAAATCAGAGCGAGGGTGAATGGTTCCGGGAGAGGTGGGTATTACATTCGCGATCGAGAACCTGCGAATGAATGAATGAGTGCATTTATAAAGCGCGACGTTCACTCCAAGGAGCATCTTGGCGCTACTGTCACACTGCATAAAGGATAGCATGGGAAGGCATGGCGCTTAATTAGTCTCCGTGTGTTGAATGCCTAGGAAAGTGGGAGAGGCTTTTAGTCAACAGTTCTTGCGTGGTAGACAAAACCAATAGCAACACCATGGGGGTGTTTACCTTAGTTCGCATATGAGACACAACACTCCTCCTCATTTTTAGAGTGAACGAAGAGTTAAGTCACTGGAAATCAAAACTGTCAGCAATACATCCACAGACTGCAATGTTCTTGGTCACCTAGGTTTAATGTTCAGAGTCTATGGACTTCAAGGAAGGCACAGGGTTGGATCTAAGGCTATACCTAGTCTCTAGTCTGTGTAGGTCATTCAGAAGTTAGTGATTCGCTCGAGGTGACACAAACCCTCAGAAGGTGCTCTGGCTCAGAAATAGGGCAACTCTTCTCAAGGGCAGACAATCCAGTTTTAGGGCTAGGTTATTTGGTACATTGTACTAAGAGGTGTGAGCCTGCTGAGTATCTATCTGTATTACGGGGAGGCTGGTCATGCATCACAGCTTTTCAAAATCCTTGGAGGGTTCCTTGGATTGCAGGTAGTTGTCAGCAGTAGTAGCTCTTTGGGTGTCAGAGAGCCAGCCCTCTTCCACCAATCAGTTGAAGCCTTCTGCCATCAATTGAATGCACTCCCCTGACTCCTGCAGTTTCAGCCTTTGTATCAGTAATAGGCCAAGTGTGTCCGGACAGGTCCAGCAGGTTTTGAGACGTGACTGGTAGATAACAATGAATGAGCACTTCTGGAGCTTTAGAATCCATTTTTCAAAACACAAAGCTGGTTTGGATGACAAGTCTTTAAAAAGAGGTGCTAGAGATTTCTGATTGTTGCCACTAGGGATGTCTGGCTGTGAAGATGCAAGTGAAAGTACATGCATCCCCATTGAATGTCAGTGGCTTTCTACTCAGTTCGAGAACCTTTGGTGGGAGAGCATAGCTAGGTTGGCCTATTGGGATCCATTATCCACATTTTAACGTCTTCAGGACAGGTGGGACAGTGTGTCACACATCAAACTTTAAGTGAAGCCAAAATCTGTTGCACCACCATCTTTGGTGTCTGAAGTATCCAGCTGCCTGGGAATGTTCACCTACTGTGGCAAGTTCATTTGGAACCTTCCTTCTCTCATCAAACCATTGTGAGACATCCTGAAACTAACATCTGCCTGGGAAGGGGCAGGTGAGCACCAACAATCTTTCCAAGCTACCAAAGAAGTCCTCTCAGTGGATAACATGCTCTTGTACTCTGACAGCATCAAAGAAACAGAGCTATCAGTAGATGCCAGCACCATCGTGCAAGGCTCCCCTAGCATAGGACCCACCTTTAGATTAAGACATCCCTATCTGATTGGCAGGCATCTTTATTTCTTCAGCACTACTGGCTCTATTGAAGACACTGATCTTTGGCTAAGTGGATGCCATGTTTAATGTGCTTGCTCTATAAAAAAATTGTTATACAAGAACTAAGTTCCAAAGTAGGAGTTTGAAAAATATCAATGGTCCTCCTGAGGTGTAGATTGTGTTATTTCATTCACAAGATGTCCATGCCTCACCTTCACTAAGAATTGGAAACCGCTATGAGGAGCTGCTGGGCCTGTGCTGCACAGACCAATGGGTCAAGCGATCTGCTTGTAAAGCTAGCTCAGGATCTTCAGACAAAACTCAACAGTAGCCTGAGCTCTAAATAGAGGAAGAATTGCAAGTTTTTGTGTGATGATGCATGTGTGTATGCAAAAAACACACAGTTGATGGACAGAATAGAACAATGTCATACATTCACCCCAGTACAAGGATCTGGGCCTAAATCCATCGTTTTTTTGCACTCCACACCACCCTGGGTTAGACACTGGCTATATGCAAATCAACTCTGACCCTGTGCCTCATGGGAACAGTCCAGCCCGAACTACCAAGCCATGTCTTTCCCAGACCGGAATTAAGCATCCAAGGACCGGTTTCTGGCTATCAGCCTTCATCAGCCTGGATAGCTTGACTCCAGTGGTGTGGAGAGCCTGGGACTCACGACTCATGTGTGTATGCAACATTGCACCAAATTCTGAATGGCTCTCTAAATGTCTTGTACTTTGGTTAGGTCTGGTGCCACTCACTTGCTGAGAATCTATAACTAATGAATTGTATGCTGGGTATCAGAAATATATATTACCCTTTTAGGACAGCTAGTTTGTAACAGGATGATGAACCAAACTCAACCACAGAAGACTTAAAATTATACTGGTTTTTATTCAGACAGTTTTAACACTCCAATGTGGCCGAACTACGACACATTTGGATCTTCTCTTTGTTTCCTTAAGTTGATTTCATGTTTTCTCCTATGGTATAGCATGCAGAGAATATCCTCAGGGAGAAAAGGACGTAGGCCTTAGTAATCTTGTCCCTAGGACGTAGGCCTTAGTAATCCGGTCTCTATTGACTTTTAGATCCCGACACCACACCGTGATGTGACTCTTCTGTTCTCCTCTGAGGTTAGTGAACAGGTAAGTATTTCTTACTTTAAAACCCATGTTGGACCTGGCCCTTTTTGCGGAATTATCCCCAAGCTTTTTGCTTTCTGCCGCCTATTTTTTCTGACCGGTTTTGTTGGCTTTAGGACTCCGGGCACTTTACTACTGCTAATCATTGCTAAAGTGCATATGCTTTCTGTGTAAATTGTAATCAATCAATCAGGGCATTTGTTAGGCACGCTACATACCTGTGAGGGTCTCAAGGCGCTGGGGGGGAGGGGCTGCTACTGGTTGACGAGCCCGGTCTTGAGAAGTCGTCTGAAGGCCAGGAGGTCTTGGGTCTGCCGTAGGTTGGTGGGGAGGGTGTTCCAGGTCTTGGCGGCGAGGTGGGAGAAGGATCTGCCGGCGGCGGTTGTTCTTTGGATGCGTGGTACTGTGGCGAGGGGGAGGCCAGTGGAGCAGAGCTTGCGGGTAGGGGGCGTAGAAGCTGAGTAGTTTGTTGAGGTATGCTGGGCCAGCATTGTGGAGGGCCTTGTGTGCGTGGATGAAAAGCTTGAAGGTTATCCTCTTGTTGACGGGGAGCCAGTGTAGGTCTCTCAGGTGGGGTGTGATGTGGCTGCGGCGGGGGATGTCGAGGATCAGTCGCGCTGAGGCGTTCTGGATGCATTGCAGTCGTCTCAGGAGCTTGTTTGATGTTCCTTCAGAGAGGGCATTTCCGTAGTCCAGCCTGCTGGAGACGCGAGCCTGGGTTACTGTTCTTCATGTTTCGATGGGGATCCACTTGAAGATCCTGCGGAGCATTCGTAGGATGTTGAAGCAGGATTAGGAGATCGCGTTGACCCGTTTGGTCATGGAGAGGGTGGAGTCGAGGATGATCCCCAGGTTGCTTGCGTGGTCAGTGGGTGTTGAGGCTGTTCCCAGTGATGTTGGCCACCAGGAGTCATCCCAGGCTGAAGGAGTGGAGCCGAGGATGAGGACCTCCGTCTTGTCCGAGTAAATTTTCAGTCGGGTGTTCTTCATCCATTCGGCGACGGCCTTCATTCCTTCGTGGAGGTTGGTTTTGGCGGTGTGAGGGTCTTTGGTGAAGGAGATTATCAGCTGGGTGTCGTCAGCATAGGAGATGATGTTGAGGTCATGCTGATGGGCAACGTACGCGAAGGGAGCCATTGGGCTGAGGCAGGAGCCCTGGGGAACACCGCAGATGATCTTGGTGGCGGTGGAGCTGAAGGGGGGGAGGCGGACGCTCTGTGTTATGCCGGAGAGGAAGGATGTGGTCCAGTCTAGGGCCTTCTCTTGGATCCCGGCATCGTGTAGGTGTGTTCGTAGTGTCTGGTGGCAGACCGGGTCGAAGGCAGCTGACAGGTCCAGGCGTATGTGGGTTGCTGTTTCTCCGTTGTCGAGCAGGGTCCTGATGTCGTCTGTGGTGGCGATGAGGGTGGTTTCAGTGCTGTGGTTGCTACGGAAACCGGACTGGGATGGGTCCATGATGTTGTTGTCCTCGAGGTAGTGGGTCAGTTGCTTGTTGACGATTTCCTCGGTGACCTTCGCCGGGAACGGGAGCAAGGAGTTGGGACTGAAGTTCTTGAGGTCCTTGCGGACCGCCTTGGGTTTCTTGAGTAAGGCGTTGATCTCGGCTCTATAGGAAGGTTGCTGTCTTGAAGGAGGTGTTGATGACTTTCCGGAGATGGGGTGCGATGATGGTGCTGGCTTTGTTGAAGATGTGGTGTGGGCGTGGGCCAGACAGGGATCCAGAGTGAACAGTTCATGATTTTGATGGTGTCATCGTCGTTGACGTTGGACCATGCGATCAGTCGGCAGGTGGTTGCGGCGGTGGGGGTCTCAGTGGTTGGCGGGGCAGTTGTGCCAAAGCTCTCGTGGATGTCTGCAATCTTGCGGTGGAAGTAGGTGGCCAGTGAGTCGCACAGGTCCTTCAAAGGTGGGATGTCATTGGTGTTGGAGCTGGGGTTGGAGAGTTCCTTCACGATGCTGAAGAGCTCTTTGCTGTTGTGTGCGTTGTTATCCAGGCGGACCCTTGAATGCTGTCCTCTTGTCGGTTCTGATGAGTTGATGGTGTCTGGCATTCCTGAGGGCCATGAAGTTGTCTGCTGATCGTTTGCGGAGCCAGTTCTTCTCCAGTTTCCAACGAGTATGCTTGGAGGCCTGGAGATCTTCAGTGAACCAGTTGGCTTTCTTGCTGGTGTGACTGTTGGAGGGTGTCTTGAGGGGGCAAGGGTGTTGGCGCAGTCGGTGACCATTGTCGGAGGTTGAGGGCAGCAGTGTCAGGTTCGGTGGGGTCAGTTGGTGGGCTCTCCGCAAGGGCGGTAGCTAGCTGCTCTTTGGTGACTTTTCCCCAGCAGCGACGATGCATCTGTTGGGTGCGGCGATGTGTTGTGGGCTTCCTGAATGTAAAGTGGATGCAGTGGTGGTCGGTCCAGTGGGGTTCAGTGGTGTGGTTGAAGGAGACGTGGGGGCTTGCCGAGAAGATGGGGTCTAGCGTGGGACCGGCGAGGGTGGGTGTTGTCACAATTTGTCTGAGTCCGAGGTTGGCGAGGTTGTCGATCATAGTGGTGGAGTTGGCGTTGTTGTTGTTCTCGAGGTGGAAGTTCAGGTCTCCGAGGAGAATGTAGTCTGTGGAGGCAAGGGCGTGGATGCTGATGAAGTCAGCGATGGAGTCACTGAACTGTGGTCGGGGTCCGGGGTTCCTCTAAGGGTGGTGTTGGGATCGGTGTGGATCTGGGAGTGCATGTGTTCGGCGGTGCTGAGGGTGTCAATACTCTGAGGGTGTTCCTGTGGACAATGGCGATTCCTCCTCCTGTTCCGTTGGTGTGGTCCCTGCGCGTGATCTTGTATCCTTCCGGAATAGCGATGGCGATGTCGGGTGTGGAGGCAGGGTTCAGCCAGGTCTCTGTCAGGAAGGCGACGTCTGTGGAGGTAGAGTCGAGGAGGTCCCAGAGCTCGATGGCATGTTTGCGGGTGGAGCGGGTATTGAGGAGGATACATCTGAGGTAGTTGGGTTCCTTGGTGGGCGGTGTGGCAGGCCGGATGCTGGTGAAGTTGCAGTTCCAGCAGGTGAAGGGTCCAAGGGTGCGCTTCGGGGTTGCTCGGTAGCAGGTGGGTCTCGGTCGGGGTTGAGTGCGTGGAGGGTGCTGGTGTCGTAGTGCAATCAGGCATCGTGGCGTCTCCGGGGTCCAGGGGTTCTGGGGCTGGGCGCGGACCAGGCACGACGGGTGCAGACGGGCTTGCCTTTAGCGCGCCAGCGTCCTCCATATAAGTGGAGCAAGGAGGGAGGAGCAGCTGGGAGGCAGGAGCGGGGGGCCTATGGGAGAACAAGGGGGTGGGGCCGCAGGGAAGCAGCGCTGGGAGCGGGGGGCAGAGCGGGGTGCTGGTGGGAAAAAAGTGGGTCAGGGACTAGTGAAAAATAAATAGTGGATGACAAATGGCAGAAGAAACAAACACTCGAACAATACCAAGAGGCACACAGAATAAAGGGCAGTAAACCAGGTACACAGCAGGTGCCGACTGGCGCTATGAAGCGGCGAACTTACGGCAGCAGGGGGGAGAGGCACGGACACAGCAGAGGTGCTGTGCGGCGTGGGGAGCGGCCCGACCTGCAAGCAGGGTCAAGGGTCGCTCCCCATGGTTTATCCATGATTGGTATATCTGATTTATAAAAAGTACCTAGTAAAGTGCACCAGGTGTGCCCAGGGATTGTACATCAAATACTACTAGTGGGCCTGCAGCACTGGTTGAGCCATCCACACGAGTAGCCTTGTAAACTTGTCTCAGGCCTGACATTGCTATGCCTGCCAGTGCAGTTTTATACTGTCATGTCGACCTGGCAAGTGCACCAACTTGCCAAGCCCAAACCTTCCCTTTTACTATATTTAAGGCACCTCTAAAGTAGGCCCAAGGTACTCCAGTGGGCAGGGTGCAGTGTATGTGAAAGATAAGAGATGTACTTGTGTGTTTTAAATGTCCTGATTGTGAAATACAGCAATTTCATTTTTTTAACTATTGCAAGCTCTCTCATAGCTTATCATTATTGCTGCCTTGTAATATTTTACCAGTGTAACTTTCAATTGGGACTAGCTAGAGATTTGGAGTTTCGGCTCTCTAAGCTCAGAATTTAAAAAGCACATCTTTTAGTGAAGGTGGTTTTAAATTGTGTGTTTGAAAATGCCACTTTAAGAAAGTGGGCATTTTCTTGTTTTACCATCTCGTGCCTCTGCCTGCCTGTGGATTCAATGACTGGTTTAGGCAGACAGGAGCCTGTTTGTGCATTCACTCAGAGGGGGTTGAGGTGTGCCCTGCATATCCTGATGTGTTTAGGAAAGACAAGGGAACCCAAAAGGTATGCCATAGGGACCTTGGGCAGTATCATGCTACAAAAACAGTGGTCCCTACTCGTGGACACAATGGTATACTGAGCTAATAATCACACACCTGATAAGTGTTATGTCTTTTGTCCAGCCGGACAAGGAATTTATTTAACAATTTTTTTAATAAAACTGAATGAACATATTAATAACAAGTGGGCACAGCCGTGACCCACAACATTCAGACAAAACAACAAACAGAATGGTAAAAGGAGCAAAGCAAAAATATGTCTGTGTACTTGTAGTCAGTGTTACAGACAGAGATTGTTATAACGACACCATTGCATTTCACAATATTTTAAATGTCATATTGCATAAGGGTGTTTTTTGGTCGACGACCTTTAGATGCCTAAGTTAAATGAGGGACATCATCATCAGGACAAAAATATAGTCATTGTTGTTTTTAAATATTACACTGCCTTTTAACGCAATTGCGTATTACAACAGGCAGATCAGCAGAAACCATGAACATAGGAAGAATCGGTACTGCCTTGTCCAGCGTGGAGAGTCGTCTGGATCGGGAGCGTAATAGCTCGGTATGCAGAAGTCGGCGGCGCTGTGGCGGATGGTGGGGTTCTATCCTGATGGCCCATCACCAGACTGATTGGCCTTCTTGAGCTATAGTGGGGGGAGGAGTTATCACTGACACCTGAATAGGGCTGTGCCTGGCTTCTCACAATGCTGTCTCCACCCCACTGGAGAGTGTCTGGAGCCAAGACAGGGCACAGCAGGAATGTGTGTACTACAAAGACTATCATTTGAAGAATGCCTACTTCAAAGGCCAAAAGGGGTGTACGTATTGGACCTAAAACCCCAGACTTTATTTTAACACTTCTGGATCAAGAAGAGACTCTGTCAAGGAGAAGAGCTGCAGAGCTGTAAGGAGGAGGCCTGCCCCTCTGATGTGTGTTGCTTTGCTGGGTTGGCCTACAGTTGCTGCTTCTGCTTTGGAGAGGAAAAGGACTGGACTTTACTGTGTATCCTGCTTTTGAAGTTTCCCTAAAAGGCTTGTGTGGGCTTGCCTCCTGTTGGAAGTCTCAGGGCCACCAAAGACTTAATCTGCAGCACCTGCACTTTCACTCCTGGGAGTACTGATTGCCAAGTGGTGCCACTTCCAGTTCCTGGGCCCTTTGAATTATGTAGCCGGTGCTACAACACAAAAAAAGCAACATCAACACCTTTAGTGATGCAGCTGCCTGAACCAGAGCTAAGGGCACTGCTTATGGAGTGCCAGACGCACCGCCCTGACTCGCACTGCAGCCCGGTTGTTGCTGACACTGTCAACCTTATCAAATCTAACGTTGTCATCAAGGCAGTTGCCTGCACTGGAGCCAATGTTCCTGCTCGTGGAGTGCATGACCCACTGCCCTGACTCACACCACAACCCTGACCTCTCTGAAGCCAGTACTTCACAATGATTCTTGTTGATGCCAGTGTCTTCATCGCATAATCGCTGAACTGATAATCCACATGGGTGACTTCCCGAACTCATTGACAGCGCTCTGTCGTACGGAACCAAAGCCTCATTGCCAACTCCCCTCCCCTTCACAGCAACGACGATGCCTCACCACCCCTGTGAAGGTAAGGACTCAACTCCTCACCTCCCCTGTGTCAGTAAGGAACCGATGCTGCCTCGCCCATTGACTCCTCACATCTGTAACATCGTGCAACAGCTGTTGACTTCAGCATTTCCTGAGGTTCAGTCTATTTTGGGGGTCTGCCTGACTCGGTGGCCGCTCAAGTACCTTGCAGACGGTGTCGTACTGTGGAATTGTACCTGTCACAATGTTGAGATAGCCCTGGTTGGAGGTATTGTCTTCTGAGAGCTATATACTTACTGTAAACCTTTTAAAAGTGATATTTAGAGTTATGTATGTTGGATTTTTGTCATTTTGGTCTTGTTTAGTTTAGATAAAGATTGGTTATTTTTCTAAAATGGTGCGTTGGCCATCTCTAGTGTTTGCACTGTGTTACGTTATGCTTTATGTACAAATGCTTTACACATTGCCTCTGAGATAGGCCTGACTGCGCATGCCAAGCTACCAAGGCGGTGAGCAGGGGTTAGTTTGGGTGTAAAACTCTCTTACACTGACTAGCAGGAAGGCTTCCTACTTGGACAGAGTGCATCCCACTGCCAAATAAAGACCCCCATTTCTAAGAGCCCAATGTGCACAAAATAAACTGTAGTGATATTTGTCGAGGCTAATCTTAGAAAGGGCTACACTTGTAGCCATATCTAAGATCTGAGAACAAGACTTAGAGAGGTAAAGGTTTCCAGCCACAAATTCCAGTGCTACCTCCCACCGGGTAACCATTATTTTCCCCTTTGAGGTTACCTGCTTAAGGCCATGGCTCTCGTCTAGAGCCGCAGTAGCCTGTCCAGCACCCCTATCCCAGTGGAAGCTGTCTCTGCTCCCAATGGACCGTAACCCGCCATCTCCTGCATCTCTGCGTCTTGCCTCACCTTCGTTCCTGTTGTTGGGTTCCAATTGCCACCAATTGTTGAGTCCAAAGACCACCTGTAAAGATTTCTCTGGTTCCACGGTGGTCCTTCAGAGCTGCCTGCTTTCTTTCACTGCAATTCGTTTCTCCTGCATGCCGTTTTTGGGTTTGCTTCCCTCCTCCCTTGTCTTTGTCGTCATTGCCAGCATTGCTGCTCGTCTTAACCTGATTGGCTTGGACCATGTCATCCACTAGAATTCTGATTATGTGATCCTTGGTACTCCTGAGGGCATGGCCAAGTTGTGGCTCGTGAGTGGCAGTGGTCTCCTCCTTACAGTGTTCTTCAATAGTGTTTTCATGACTACTTTGGGCCACATATAGAATGCGGTAATCTAATTGTGCAGTGCCACAGGTTGCTTTGTGTGGTTGATGTGGAGATGCATTATCTTGTCCTTGAGGCACCCTCTAACTTTGGGAAGTTCTGAAAAGGCTTCAACAATGTTACAATCAGTGACTGGATGAGTAGAAGCTTTTCAGAAGTGCAACGATTGATTAGGGTGCCTGTCCTAGATATGGTGACAAACACTTTGGTGAGACATGTGAGGAATGAACACGTGGTAGAGTAGTAGAGGTGCAATGTTCCCATATGTATACATCCAAACTATAGTTGAATGTAGGATGATAGATCTTGTAGTTTATACATTACATTGATGGATGGGCCTGTCTCAATGGTTACAGGGTGATCACCCATCTGTACTTGACAATTTAGGTAATTTTTTTGACATACCATGGATATGACAATTGCACGCACTACATGTGCTCTTGTTCCTTCAACACTTCATCTTCACCAGGTCTTCCAATGCTGGCAGTGAGAGTATAGGCCTAATGGCCTGGACCTTCTGAGTCAGAGAGTTAGTCTGTGATAGGGTGGGCTTCTGGATGCTGGACCTGCAGACTTTCACATAATGATCTCTATCTTTACACACACTCAGCACTCACCTTGTGCTGGGTATGCTCTCAAATTAGGGACAGTACCATCACATTTACTGTATTTTGGCACAAAGGTGGTGGAATGTGAGGTCATTTTGGTGATTCAGTCTATAGCTTCTATGATTATTTGGGCTTGGTCTAGCATTGATTAGATTTGAGAGGCACAGTGATTTGCAATTTCGGGAGAGTGATCTCGGGTGAGCATGTTAGCGTAAGAGATATGCACACTTGAATGACTTGTGTCTGAATCTCTTTGGCCTTACCAGGAAGTGCGAATGTGCTTGTCAGGTCTTTCAGGTGCCCTTGAAAATTGCTGATTGGACTCCTTTGATCCTTGCCTATCTTGTTGTAGCTAGAAACCATGTGTAAATGGGTGAGGCTATTACAATTCTTAAGCAGCAATTGCTGTTCCGTGGGCACAGGGTGAGCCAGCCTCTGCTAGAGTCTATGACTTTACTGCTTTCCCAGCCAAATGGAGCCAGAGGTCGCCTTACCATATCCAAGATTAGCTGATTCTTGCCTTTGCTGGCTTCATTGAATGCTCTTCATGCACCCTTTTGATTAAACGACCAATCCCCATCTCTCATCTGTCTGGTAGTGTGATGGTGTCTCAAAACCGCACCTCTGTCAAAGAACGTTGGAAGTTCTCCCTGAGGACCACCTGAGGGTAGTGGACTTTGTCTTCCTGTGGTGAAGTGGGAGCAGTGACAGCAAACGCCGCGGCAGGGTGGCAAGGAGCTGGGCAGAGGGAGAGCCAGTTGACAGCCACACAGGCCTCCGATACAAGATGAAAGAGATGCCCAGAATGAAGAAATAATCCATACTCGTCACCTACGTTCTGTTCCGCATCTTGGACATGTGCCACGAGAATGAAAGTGCCAAGCTTTTTTATTCAACGGTGAACTTGTGTCATTTGACAAAGGCAACAAACAAACACTGGAGGTGTGTTACACTAACGAGCGTGCATACGAAAGAATAGAGTGGGGAGAAATACTACTATAAAGGGCATGTTACCGTGCAAGCAAAGCAGCATTGCAGGCCTAATTCCAAGTGACATCATTGAACATAGCAGTTATCATCTGCATTATTTTCTTCTATTTTTGATTTGTATGGTTGCGAATTATTTTCTTTGATAAACACTAAAATACTCAAAGTGTAGTTTACGAAAACCTCTAAGAACCTCTTAGATGAATTTTGGGGTAATTTTATGGCAAGACCGGAGGCTCCTATTATGCTTTCTAATCTTGCATTTAATTGCACAGCAGCCAAGATAAGCAAAAAACTACAGTTCCCAGAGGGCCAGAGAACAAACTGGGCCATGGGAATGAGAAAAAACGAGAGTGAAGTAACCAATCACAGAGGACCTACTAGATAAAGACCCTAACTGACTGCGCAGCTTCCTCTTTTCTTGCTGCTCGCAGTCAGATAAGTGTCTTTATCTTTGCTCACAGTACTATAATTGTTGGTTTCATGTCACTTATGCCCGTTTTTATGATATTTACTTTATATTTGTGAAGCGCGACCCCGCGCTACTGCTTTCACGCTCTACGCGTGTGTTTCAATTAGGCTCCGATGCGTTGTTTCCTCGCTCCCCCCCCTCCCCTTTCAGACTCGCATGGTAGCTTCCTAACGCGCGCTGCTTCGCGCGTCTTCCCCGACCTTCTCTCACCTCTCTGAGGCTTCTCCGGTCCCCGGCTCCTCAGCGTGCCTGCCTTTCCAGTTCTTGTGCCCTGCTTCCTCCGTGTGTGAAGCCGTCTGACGCTCTCTGCTCGGCCCGCCTCTTAAACACGCCCCTGCTCAAAATTTAACCCTCGCCTACCTCCTGTTTTTTTCTGTGGTTCTTGCTGTCACAGCCTGGTTATGGAACTCGATAGTTCCTCTGAGGAAGTCCCTGCCCAGGACTCCCAGACCTTCAAGAAGGACTTGAGTAAATTTATTAATAATTCTGTGGAAACAGCTGTGGAAGTATCCATGAAAAGAATGTCCAAAAATATGGAGAACTCCATGTTAAGCATCATGTCCAAAGTATTGGCCCAATCTGCGGGGGAAAGCAGAAAGAGAAAGGTGGAACACTCTGCTCAATCTCGTGTCTCTAAAAAAGCGTCATTGACTGGCGAGTCTTCCTCGCTCTTGACTGAGGACTCAGTTCCTCCCAGGCCTCCTACTAAGGAGGGGTTTGTTGGCTCCAAGGGCAAGCGCAAACAAAAAGACAGACTTGCAGAGTCTCCTAGGAGAAAATTGGTAATTTCCACCATATTGGACACAGATGATGATGATGATGCAAATTTTGATGACGCTGATCAATTATTTGACTTTTTTGACCCTGCTGACCCTTCCACCCCCCCTTCTAAATCATCTAAATTGGATTCTTTTTCTTTTGAGCCAGTTTTTGACTCCGAAGGTTTTCCCATGTTTGATCCCTCTACTATTCGACACCCGAATTCTACCGAATGGCTCCCTTCTCACCATGTCGGAGAGTATATTTCAGCCAGATTAAGTCTCCCTCTGGAGGCCCCGGTAAGAGCCAGACTCAAATCTGAATGCCCTAAACCTTCTCTTCCCGACAAAATCACTTTGGTTCCTTCCATCGACCAACCTCTCCTCACCTTCTTTTCCAAGTTTGGCAAGGACTCCCGCAGAGGGGTGGACAAGGCTTGGTCAACTTGTCAGGACAAGTTATTGGACATTGTGGGCCCTCTAGCCCGTATTTTTGATTTGGCGGAATCCTCTCGCTTAGAAGGTACTGAACTCTCTGCTGAGGAAGTCTCCTTGTGGGCCCAACACGCCTTCTGTCTCCTAGGGAATGCGAATTCCGCAATTACTCATGAGCGTCGCAAGGGTCTCCTGATTAAATTGGATCCTAAACTCTCGAATTTAGCTCCCATGGATCCTGGCCCCAAGGCGAATGGTCTCCTGTTCGGAGAAAATTTGGTTCGTGATCTCAGTAGATTTGTTTCTACTTTTGCTTCATTGGATAAAGCCCAGCAAACAGTGAAAAAGGTTTTCGCCCCTCGGGTTTTTGGACGGGCCGGCAGAGGCAGGGGCCGCTCTTCCGGCCGTGCCTACAACCAAGGTTCCAGAGGCTCGTCCAGTAACAACCATGACTACAAGCCCCAATTTTACCCCCAACGTGGCCGTGGCTTCAGAGGGAAAGGTCAACGAAACTATTGTCACAACCCCAACCAGCAAGGTAAGCCTTTCTTTTTCCCCTCCTGTGGGGGGTCGGTTAAAACTGTTCCTTCAAAAATGGTGCACTCTCAGTTCAGACCCTTGGGTCTTAAGCACAGTGCAAGGTTACCTAATCGAATTTCTTTCCCCTCCCGTTCAGACTTCTTTTCCTCCCCCCCCTTGTCTTCTCAACTCTCATGGCCTCTCAGATTTCAAACGAAATCGAGGCTCTACTCCAAAAAAGAGCAATTCAAATTTTTCCCTTCGACTCCTCAGGCTTTCTAAGCTCCATTTTTCTAGTTCAAAAGAAAAACAAGAAGCTCCGCACTGTCATCAACCTGAAGTGGTTCAACCAGTTTGTGGTTTATCGCCATTTCAAAATGGAAACCATTTTACATCTGAGAGACACCCTTCGCCCCAACGACTGGATGGTCCATTTAGATCTTCAAGATGCTTACCTCATGGTTCCCATTCATCACTCCCAATGGAAGTTTCTTCAATTCCAATGGGCAGGTGTCAACTATTGTTTCACCTCTCTTCCCTTTGGTTTATCTTCCGCGCCCTGGTGCCTCACAAAACTCTTAAAACCAGTGGTCGCCTATCTTCGATCTCTTGGCATAAGACTAATTATTTACTTGGACGACATCCTCCTCATGAATTCCGACAAACAGTCTCTCCTCTCCGACCTGCTCTTGACTCAATCTCTTCTTTTGGACCTGGGTTTTCTTATCAATACGGACAAGTAATCTCTAATCCCGTATCAGAACACGGAATTCTTAGGTTTTCTGGTGGACTCTGCTGCAGCGTCCCTTCGCCTTCCTCTCTCCAAAGTTTCCAAGATCAAAGCGGAGATTATGCCCGTTCTTCAGTCTTCTCTTTTGTCCCTCCGATCCCTAGCGAGGATCGTCGGTCTCCTCTCCTCCTCCATTCAGGCCATCTTCCCTGGCCCTCTCCATTACCGCGCTCTTCAGCGCCTAAAGATAAGACACCTACGACAAGGTCTCACTTATTCGGATCTCGTGGCCCTAGATCCCGAGTCCCGCACCGAGCTTCAATGATGGATAGACCATTTAGATGCGTGGAACGGACGCACTATCTTCACCACTGCCCCAGATCTTGTCTTAGAATCCGATGCAAGCCTGTCGGGCTGGGGCGCCCGATGTGGACCAATCTCGACTGGAGGTTCATGGTCCGCCGAGTAGTCCAAGTTGCACATCAACTGTTTAGAGATGCTTGCAGGTTCCTTTGCGATCAAAAGCCTTTCAAAACACAGGATTCACGGTTCTATCCTCCTTCGTATGGACAATGTTTCTGCGGTCCGCTACATCAACCATCTTGGCGGAACAAGGTCCAAGCCCCTTGCGGACTTAGCAAAGAGTCTGTGGGAATTCTGTCTCATCCATCACCTTTCTTTGACAGCAGAGTATCTCCCTGGAGATCTCAACAGCATGGCGGATTGGCACTCGAGATTTTTTCGAGATTCCAGCGATTGGAAGCTCTGTCCGTCCGTCTTTCTTTCTCTTTCCCATCTTTGGGGCCCTTTCTCTATCGATCTTTTTGCATCCCGGCTCAATTTCCAGTTGCCCAGGTTCTACAGTTGGCGCCCGGATCCCCTGGCCTTGGCGACAGACGCTTTCCTGCAGGATTGGTCTCGTCATCTACATTATGCCTTAACTCCTTTTCTGATGAGCAACAGGGTTCTTTCTCAGGTTCGCCGCCAGTCTTCGTCTCTGGTTCTTGTAGCCCCTTTCTGGCAGGCGCAAGTGTGGTTTCCGACTCTTCTCGAGATGGCAGTGGACTTCCCCGTCCTTCTTCCCTCCTTCGGGGATCTTCTACTCAATCCCCTGGGCGAACAACACAGTCTCATTCACGACTCCTCCCTGACGCTCTCGGCCTGGAAAGTTTCCGGCCTTCCACTTCTGACGTCCTCATTTCACAAGAGGCTTCGATCTTTATCAGCCAGGCCTGGGCCCCTGGAACCTCCAAGGCATACATATCCGCCTGGTCTCTTTGGACAAGCTGGTGTTTGGAAAGGGACCTCAATCCCGTTTCAGCCTCTCTGAATTTCATCATTAATTTCCTTGGTTCACAGGCCAGGGCAGGTAAGGCCTATCGCACTGTCAATCTCTATCGTTCAGCCATTTCTCTCTACCATTCCCAAATTGATGGTAAACCGGTTGGTGCTCACCCTCTGATTTGTCGTCTCTTGAAAGGTGTTCGATGTGCGAAACCACCGTTGGCTAAGTATACTTCTTTATGAGATGTTACAGTGGTTTTTAAATTGTTTACAAATTGGCCAGACAATTCTGTTCTTTCACTCAAGATGCTATCTGCTAAACTTACCATGTTGCTGTGTCTAATTTCCATTAAGAGAGTTTCTGATGTTAAGGCTCTAGATGTTTCTGCTCGCCAATTCTCTCCTACAGGTGTTCTATTTCAGATACGCAGACGTACTAAAACTCATTTGGATTCAGTGTTTTATCCTTATTTTCCAGCTCATCCCAAATTGTGTGTTGGACAATGTTTAAAAGTGTACGAACAACGGACTGCTGATCTCAGAACGCCCTCTCATTCTCAACTCCTTATTTCTTTTCGTAAACCCCATCTTCCTGTCTCCTCTCCTACCCTTGCCCGTTGGGTCCGTTGGGTCATGTCTCTTGCCGAAACTGATGTCTCCGTTTTCGGGGCTCATTCGGCCAGGGGAGCCATGGCTTCTACAGCCTTTTGGTCTGGCTCCCGTTTGGAAGACATTCTGAGATCAGCAGATTGGTCCAATGACAGTATATTTCGCATGCTCTATTGTAAACCTGTTCATACTGTGGCTTCTGATGTTGTTAATATGCTTTAAACAAGCATAATAGGAGCCTCCGGTCTTGCCATAAAATGTAGATTTTTCTAGTATTCATGACGGAAAATCTTAATTTTATTAAAGACACGGAGCCGAGTATTATCCCGCCGCAACATTACTAACATTTGTTCTCCCTCCCTACAGCGAATCTAGCCCTGCCACCGGCTTCATCTTTGGAGATCTACCCTTCGGCTCCTGCAGTCTTGACCTCCAAGTTCTCCAACTCCGGTGCTCCTGGATCCTCGTTCTGGAATCCTGTTTGGTCTTCTTCCTTGGATTCCTCTGATACAAGACTTATGTTCCTGGACTTTGGCTATATTCTTAATTTTATTAATTTTCCCTTTGTTTAATGACTATCCATGATCTGCTCACCAGCGAAAAGAGGAAGTTGCGCAGTCAGTTAGGGTCTTTATCTAGTAGGTCCTCTGTGATTGGTTACTTCACTCTCGTTTTTTCTCATTCCCATGGCCCAGTTTGTTCTCTGGCCCTCTGGGAACTGTAGTTTTTTGCTTATCTTGGCTGCTGTGCAATTAAATGCAAGATTAGAAAGCATAATACTCGCCTCCGTGTCTTTAATAAAATTAAGATTTTCCGTCATGAATACTCGAAAAATCTACATTCTACATCACAAATCAATCTGCGAAACAACGGAGCACTGATGTTTTAGCTTCAAAATATTTTTTCAGATTTAAATGTCAGTCTTGCCCTGAGCTTCAAAGTCTTTGATTATTTAGTAAACAGTGTCGCTTCTTATAGCATCCTAAACCTCAGTGCAAACCAAACTGCATGATTGGCAGCCAGGAAGCTGATCAGACGGACTTGCACGCGCTGCAGGGCAGACTGTGGGACTGATTGCATCAGTGGTGTTCCAGGGTGCATCAAGGGCCTCACTTTTCATCTTCTTCCTTGCTTTTTTTTTTTTCTCTGAGTGCTGCTCACTCGCTGCTCGACCCACGAGCTCACGCTCCAAATTAAATAGAGCAGCAGTGGCACATAAGTGTAAACACAGGACACTTAATGAAGGAAGGAGTGTGGTATTTTGCCAAAATGGTAATGCATCTGCTGTACTAATGGATGCCCTTTGCTATAGTGAACACACAGTCCCTGATTAGACATGTAATGCGTAAAGCCAGTGATTTCTTCTGCAGAGGTTAATTTGATGCCAGAAAAGCACAAAATCCTTGTCATTAGCTGATAGATGAGCTTTGACAAACTTTGTCAACTGTTGTGCCTGGAGATGACACTGCAGCAGCAGATGGACCCATTGTTCATTTTCAGAGAAAAGGCCATGATAAGCAGAGGTTCTCTTTTGCATTTGGCATTTGCTGGAGAGAGTCTCCCATGAGGCTGCTTTCATAATGCTCTTCCCTGCATAACAAAGACTAGAGCTGCTCAGTGTAAAAATCTGTGTAGAACCACATACACAGTCCCATCAAGGGTTCAATAAACGTTTTAACAAAACCGTTTTCCTTTTAATAATATCAGGTACGGTAATGTATAAGCAACGAGGTTCACTGTAGGTCCAGAGGAGTTGGTGCCCTGTGATTTCTGATAGTCAGTGACTATTTAAACGATTTCCATTTGTATTGACAGGTTTCAACACACTAAAGCCTGGATGTACTAACCTTCCATGCAACACAACCACAGCAAGTCAACTTACTGAGTTGTGTGAAAGGGAGAGAGCAGAAATGCACCATTTCTACTAATATGTGGTACACTTCAGGCAGCCTAGTCCCAGCGCAGACACTCTTGTGCCATGGTGCAAGGGGACCTGCATTATGAGCATGACACCTCCCTGCACAAAACAATATTTAGAAGCATATTCCTCTTTCCATGTGTGCTTTATCCTGCAGCACACATGGGAAGAGGGTGTGACAAAGAGAAATTGGAATGGTTCCCCTCCTTATACCTCTCCCAGGGAGATGCTCCATTTTGGTTCAAACCCAAGTTTACTGCCTTTAGTAAATCTGGGTTTGCATCAAAACACTGGGGGGGAGGCAAGAGAATGCTGTGCTCCACCCTTGCAATGCCTATCTGATGCAAGGGGCTGCGTTAATGTAGTTACTCAAGGCAACCTAATTTAGCCCTTGGGTGGCTTCATGAATCTCGACTAGCATTTTGCATTATGGCTGTGCTAAAAAAGTGGGCATAAGTCTTTTTTCCCCAATCTCCTCTACTGCAGATAAAGAAAAAGTGCTAGGCCAAAATGCTTGTGTGGAAATTGACTTGCGTACTGTTAGAGATGGGGGTCCCTAGTTGGCAAAGGTAGGTACCTTTGTCCAAATAGGGACCCTTTCCTCTAGTCAGGGTAAGGGGGATACACACTGTAGATGACCCCTGCTCCCCCCATGGGTAACTTGGTACGAGCAAACAGGCCTATCCCAAAGGCAATGTGTAAAGTATTTGTACTCAAAAGATACAGTAATCTATACTACTATTATAAAGGAAGAACTTTGAGGCTTTGAGGCGGGTAAACTCAGGAACCACAGCGCCAATCCACACACCCGATACATCGTTGTAATCCGCAGGGTGTGCAGATGGACATAGGCTATATAAATTAAAAATAAATACGTAATTTAAAAAATATAAGTAAAAAAAATAGTAGTCCCTTCAAAGTAGCGCCGGCCGCGACATGCGTGCTGACATCAGGAGCGGCGTACACGAGCGCGAGGAGTTGCGGAGATCAGCGCGGGGAGGAGCAGCGGACATGAGCGGGGGACAGGCGGTGAGGATCGGTGGGCAGGCAGTGAGGAGCGGCGGCAGGGAGGAGCGGTGATCGGCGGATGAGGTAGGGCGCCAAGTAAGCAGTGAGCAAAGCAAACGTGGGGGAGGAGCGGTGACCGGCGCTAAAATGACAATCGTGAGAGGTGCGTTATAAAGCTAAAATGACAATCGTGAGAGGTGCATTACAAAACTGACAATCGTCAGCCAGAGGTAGTAGACGGGGCATTACAGGAGTAAAAAGTGACGTGTGCAGGTTACAAAAGCGTACAAAGTAACTGCAATATAGAGAAAAGCAAACTTGAGCGTCACAACTGAGCAAAATACCAAAGCAAACGTGAGGGAGGAGCGGCGGCGGGAGGAGCGGTGACCGGGGCTAAAATGACAATCGTGAGAGGTGCGTTATAAAGCTAAAATAACAATCGTGAGAGGTGCGTTATAAAGCTAAAATGACAATCATGAGAGGTGCGTTACAAAAGTCACAATCGTCAGCCAGAGGTAGCAGACGGGGCATTACAGGAGGAAAAAGTGACGTGTGCAGGTTACAAAAGCGTACAAAGTAACTGCAATATATGGAGGAAGGCTCCGGGGGACCCACAGACATCGTCAGGGTGGGCAGGGGCCCTGAAGCATAATTGCTCCCGGACAACGTCGGGACGGGCTGCTAGTACAGTGATAACACCATAAATGGGCACCACAACAGTTTAGAAAAATAAAGTTTCTTTATCTAAACTCAACAAGTCCGAAACGACAAAAATCCAAAGTACAAGTATTAATAAAAAAACAGCATTAAAAAAAACTGCTGCAGCGTTGGGTGGTGTCGAAAAAGAAGGAGATGCGTTCTTTCCTGAGACCTTGGGGATGTGATGCAAGAGTCCTTCTGCACGCAGGAGAGCATTGCTTCGGGTCCGGTCTGTAGGGCGAATCAATGTGTCTATTCTAAGGCAACTCCAATCCGCAGATGATGAGTCAGGAAAACTTTCCACACAGGTATGATGCGTGGAAATCCGGGGTGCGTTGGTGATCGATGCAGCGTCGTAAAGCGGTACTGCTTCGGTTTCTTCACCTGCGACCTCTCGATGCATTGGTTCTTGCAGAGGTGACAGGTGCTGCATCGGTTTCAGCAGCGGAGCAGCGATGTGTGGAGATTCTTCTCGCACCACGGTGCTGCATCGGAAAATATGCTGTAAGAAGGGTGATGTATCAATTTTCTTGTAGTTGCATTGCTTTTCCAGTTCCGAACAGCAGAAACAACCTCCAAAGCCCCAAAACAGTCACAGGCACCTCCTGGCAGGTCAGAACTCCCAGCAAGGAAGTTCAGGGGAGCAGGGAATGAAGTCTTTGTGTCCCTGAGACTTCAAAAAAGGAGGCGAGCACTACTAAAGCCCTTGGAGATCTTCTTCAAGCAGGGAAGCAGGACACAGCAAAGTCCCATGCTTAAAGACTTTGCTGTAGAAATGGCAAAAGACTTTGTCCCTTTCAATTTCGGCGTGGATGGCACTATGCTAATCCTATGCTTAAAGACTTTGATAGAAAAGCAGACATTTGAGGTGAGCAGATCTAAGGTGTCGCTGGTGTTGAGAGTGCTCGATACAGGAGTTGCTTTGTACATAAACTTGAGAACTACCCAGAGTTCTCCGCTTCTTTTTTTTGCATAATTTATGCATCACTCTATGCCTGAAAGGGTATTGTGTTGATATATACGTCTTTTCCCGGATTACATGCATCTTGTTTTCCATTTCGCATCGTTTTTTTCAATTGAACACTTCCGTCAATGCACTTTACCATTGAGCAGCATTATGGGACTGGTAGTCCCGTGAGGTCTGAATCATGTATTTGGGGACTGACATTCATGTCGAGAGTTCACATTGTACATACAATTTGACCCCAGGACACAGAAGCTACTTTTCTGTCCCAATTACATTTAATTTATTGCCTTTGAGACTGTGCTATCATTATTACGGCAGAAGTTACTCTGAGCTCGCAGTTGAGGTCAGAGGTCACATACCGGTGGGTGTGTTACATCAAGGAGCAAAAGATTTTCCGGGACATAGACTGTTTTCACTAGGCAATCCTTACTGGCTCAGCAGCATATTGTTTTTTAACATAGCTAATACATTTTATAGCTTACATTTTTAGCATTACAAGATGAGAAGTTTGGCGAAACATTCTCTATACCCAGAATATTCCCATTAACGTTGGTGCTTTACATTTAAGGTGTATGTGAATCCATCTTGCCCTTGCAATTTACAACAAATGTTATGCATGATGCAGTCTATACAAGTTTTACCTCATATTTCGCTGACTTTCAGCTGAAGACAACATTTCGTTTTTACATGTCGTTTTAAAGGTCCATGGTGGATGCTTACCTGATAGTATGTTTTCTATGTCCAACAATGGCCTAGGTGGGAAGGGCTATATATAATGTGTGTATAGTCACACCAACTGGATTGATAAAGGCTTCCAGAAAGCTGAAACACGTTTCTCTGTTACTTCAGGGATTGAGGGTGACTTGATCAATTGAAATGATGCCATATCCTGACAGCCTCGAGTCCTTGCCTCCTTCCATGGATGTGTCTGTGGGAGCTGGATGTTGTGTTCATTTCAATTCAGCGCGAGCTGTCATCGCGCTGTACACGGAACACCAGTCGTTTTGTTGGCTCTTCCCTTTTGACCGCAATTTTTTAGGTGGAGTACGGGAGTGCTAGAGGGGAGCCCCCAGTTTGGTAACCAGGAAGAGAAACGAGAATGACTGTGGAGTGAGACTGAGTGCCCGCAGGGGGGCGGTTTTTGCAACTGCCAGCACGGGACCTCTGTTTTTCAAGCAAGAAATGCCTTCTCCAGGAGACTGGTGCCATTTGGTGATACACGGCTTTATGAACTAGGAAGTGACAAAACTGGTAGGCCAATATATGGCGTGATGTGTGTATAGATGAGATGGTTGATGGTATACATGGAATGAAAAAAACCTTGCTGCCATTGCAAATCTTTGATACCCATGCGTTTCGAAGTGACTTATAAATGTAATCAATTGAAATGTGCCAACTGCTAAGTTTGTGAGAATAAGCAGCTGTATTGATACTAAGATGGCGCTGTATTTTCAGCAACAAACAGATGACGGGTTGGTCCATTTTTCATGTCTATGTAAAACATTGGACTTGATTCCGATCCGGATAAAAAATCCGCCGTACGACTCGTATTCGTAGCCGAATCCGTATGAATGGGAAACTACCGTCTGAACTGCATAGTACGAACTATTTTTGCCGATTTCCGTACGAATGTCAGCGAACCATACAAACCACTGTTGAAGACCCGTACGAATTAGCATCGGAAATCCTACCGTCCGATTTGTAAACATGCCGTACAACCACACTAGTACGATCCGGTTCGGAAAGCCTGTACGCGATTCGTACTGCCCAAAGTAGTCGCGCATGAACAATGATTCGTACGGAAATTATCGCCTCACACCAAGCGGCATCAACACATACCACCCGTGTACCCCTCGATGAAGCGTAAGCGACCCTCCCCACCCACAAACGGCCCGTACCAGTTCACCACACGCACAAATACAACACGTACACCCCCCAAGCGACCGCCAACCCCCCACCCCCATTGGCCCGTACGAGTCACCCGCATGCAAAAAAACAACACGCACATCACCCCTCAAGCGACCACCAAACCCCCCATCCGCCAACGGCCCGTACAAGTCACCCGAACGCACAAATACAACACGCACACCCCCCTCAAGCGACCGCCAACCCCCTCACACACCCAACAGCCCATACAAGTCACCCGCACGCACAAATAGGACACGCACATCTCCCCTCAAGTGACCACCAACCCGCCAACGGCCCGTACAAGTCACCCGCACGCACAAATACGACTCGCACACCCCCCTCAAGCGACCGCCAAACACCCCATATTTCCAACAGCCCGTACAAGTAACCCACATGCACAAATACGACACGCACACCCACCTGAAGTGACCGCCAAGCCCCCCACCCCCAACGGCCCATACAAGTCACCCGCACACACAAATACGACACACACCCCCCCCTCAAGCGACCGCAAACCCCCGCACACCCCAAACGGCCCGTAAAAGTCACCCGCATGCACAAATACGACACGCACAACCCCCCTCAAGCGACCGCCAACCCCCCCACTGCCAACGGCCCGTACAAGTCACCCGCATGCACAAATACGACACGCACCCCCCGCTCAAGCGACCGCCAACCCACCCACCTGCCAACAGCCAGTACCAGTCACCCGCACGCACAAATATGACACGCACCCCCCCTCAAGCGACCGCCAACCCCCCACCACCAACGGCCCATACAAGTCACCCGCACGCACAAATACGACACGCACATCCCCCCTCAAGCGACCGCCAACCCCCCACCCGCACACGGCCCGTACGAGTCACCCGCATGCAAAAAAACAACACGCACATCCCCCCTCAAGCAACCACAAAACCCCCCCATTCACCAACGGCCCGTACAAGTCACCCGAATGCACAAATACAACACGCACACCCCCCTCAAGCGACCGCCAACCCCCTCACACACCCAACGGCCCATACAAGTCACCCGCACGCACAAATAGGACACGCACATCTCCCCTCAAGTGACCACCAACCCGCCAACGGCCCGTACAAGTCACCCGCACGCACAAATACGACACGCACAGCACCCCCTCAAGCGACCGCCAACCCCCCACATCTCCAACGGCCCGTACAAGTCACCCACATGCACAAATACGACACGCACACCCCCCTGAAGTGACCGCCAAGCCCCCCACCCCCAACGGCCCGTACAAGTCACCCGCACACACAAATACGACACACACACCCCCCCTCAAGCGACCGCAAACCCCCGCACACCCCTAACGGCCCATACAAGTCACCCGCATGCACAAATACAACACGCACAACCCCCCTCAAGCGACCGCCAACCCCCCCCACCGCCAACGGCCCGTACAAGTCACCCGCATGCACAAATACGACACGCACCCCCCCGCTCAAGCGACCGCCAACCCACCCACCTGCCAACAGCCAGTACCAGTCACCCGCACGCACAAATACGACACGCACCCCCCCTCAAGCGACCGCCAACCCCCCCACCACCAACGGCCCATACAAGTCACCCGCACGCACAAATACGGCACGCACATCCCCCCTCAAGCGACCGCCAACCCCCCACCCGCCAACGGCCCGTACAAGTCACCTGCATGCACAAATACGACACGCACACCCCCCCTCAAGCGACCGCCAACCCCCCCACACCCCAATGGCCAGTACAAGTCACCCGCACGCACAAATACGACACGCACATCACCCCTCAAGCGTCCGCCTACCCCCCGCCCACCAACGGCCCGTACAAGTCACCCGCACGCACAAATATGACACGCACCCCTTCCTCAAGTGACCGCCAACCCCCCCACACCCCAAATGGCCCATACAAGTCACCCACACACACAAATACAACAGGCACACCGCCCCTCAAGCGACCGTCAACCTCCCCACCCCCAACGGCCCGTACAAGTCACCCGCACGCACAAATATGACACGCACACCCCCCTTCAAGCGACCGCAACCCCCCCACCCCCCCAACGGCCCGTACAAGTCACCCGCACTCACAAATACGACACGCATACCCCCTCAAGCGAGCGCCAACCCCCCACCCGCCAACGGCCCGTACAAGTCACCCACGCACACAATATGACATGCACACCCCCCTCAAGTGACCGCCAACCCCAACGGCCCGTACATGTCACCCGCACGCACAAATACGACACGCACACCCCCCATCAAGCGACCGCCAACCCCCCACCCCCAACGGCCCGTACAAGTCACCCGCACACACAAATACGACACGCACAACCCCCTCAAGCGACCGCCAAACCCCCCCACCCGCTAACGGCCCGTACAAGTCACCCGCACGCACAAATATGACACGCACAACCCCCCTCAAGCGACTGCCAACCCCCCCACCCGCCAACGGCCCATACAAGTCACCCGCATGCCCAAATACGACACGCACACCCCCCTCAAGCGACCGCCAAGCCCCCCCACCCCCAATGGCCCGTACAAGTCACCCGCACACACAAATACGACACGCACACCCCCCTCAAGCGACCGCCAACCCCCCACACCCCCAACGGCCCGTACTAGTAACTCGCACTCACAAATACGACACGCACACACACCGATCAAGCCTACGCGAACCGCCCTCACACCCCCAACAGGCCCTATAAGTCACCCGCTCAAACAAGTACGACCCGCACACATAACGCGAACCCCTAAACCAGCACAAGGACTTTGCAAACGAGTCGCACAACACCACTAAACATGTCTCCTGTGTACACACCATTGAGAAACAGACTCCTGGCCAGATCCTAACAGGCAAACAGAGGGCAAAAGTCACACCCACCCCATATAACACACACACCAACATTTCAAACTAAGCCACACACACAAATGGACCAATAAAAGGGTCCACACATACAACCCAACATCCTTTGCAACATACCTTTTTGCAAAAAGAAGAGCCTGCCAGCACATCACCAACTGCACCCATTAACCTGCACACATACAACCTATCACATCTACACCCACACCACCTCCCTCACAATCAGACCCACACACCCTCTTCCATACACACCATCACCCCCTCAAACACCCCACACCTTGACCACACCAAAGAATCCAAAGTTCACTAACCCGGAAAATGAGATCCTTACAGATGAAGTCATCAGAGTCGAGCCACAGCTGTTTGGCGCATTGTTCACACAGACCAGCATAGCTGAAAAAACTTGCATGTGGGAGAAGATCACTGACAAGGTAAATGCTGTTGCACCCATCAGGCGCGCCAGGCAGGAATGCCAGTCCAGGTGGTATGATCTGCGGAGGATGGTCATGAAGAAGATGGACCAGGACTACACCGCTGCAAACCACACTTGCGGTGGTGGTCCCCGCAGACCTCCAGTATACCATCCCTGGGAGGAGAAAGTCATGACCCTGCTGCCACTGGTGGGAGTACACGGAATAGAAGGAGTCATTGAGCCTGGTGAGTACACAAAAAACACATGTAATATGTTAGAACTTACAACAGTGCCCAGCAGTATGGGGGTGGGTGGCCATGAGTCCCAGCAGTGCCCAACAGTATGGGTGTGGGTGGCCATGAGTCCCAGCAGTACCCAACAGTATGGGGGTAGTTGCAAGGGGGAGGCTGAAAGGGTGGAAGGTGTAGGGTAGGAGGCTGCTCTCATCCCATATGTCCCAGGTACACACCCAAGCACCATGCTCAATGCAGAGGGAGTGTGAAATCACAGACAAGATAGTGGACCACAGCTTTCCTAACTGTTCATGTTGTTAACACACGTTTTGTAGATGCATCATTTGGTGACACAGTAAGGCAGTGTAGCAAGCGAGCAAGCCCAAACCACCTGTCTACATCCCTCTATTGCCCTCCTCCCTCTGTCTGTCTCCCTCCCTCTGACTGTCTCCCTCTGTCTGTCACCCTCTGTCTCCGTCCCTCTGTCTCCGTCCCCCTCTATCTCCGTCCCCCTATGTCTCCCTCTGTCTGCCGCCCTCCCTAGGTCTGGCTCCCTCCCTCGTCACCCTCCTCCCTCTGTATCCCACCCTCAGTTTGCCTCCCTCTGTCACCTCACCCCAGCTCCTTGGGCACACACACAGCCGCACCGGAGCACTTCACAGGTCTATTAAAGACCATAGAGCAGATTGTCTAGGGATGTCTCTTAATTACCAACAGTTATGTGCTAAGTGCCTGCGACACACCTAGCATTTGCAGGTGACACAGTACTGTCTCAGGACACACAGTTTTGAAAGCTCTGTAGTGGACAATGGGCCCTGGTGTAGGCAGAACAAGGCCCTCCTGTGATCATTGCAAACACAAACACCAGGACAAGGTCAGACATCCTGTGCAGGAACCCACAAACACGATCATGGCAGCATGCTTCATGAGGGCACAGCCAAACCACTAAGGATGGAAGCTTGCAAATCACACTCAAACTACTAGCATGGCCTGTCACACTCACCCCTTACAGAAACTTATCCCCTGGGGACAGGCAATGGAGTGCAACACTGTCACAATTGTCATGTACCACAACTAAACACTCACTCATATGAATACACATACAACTATAACATGCACAGTGAAGATGCTCCAGTCTATTGTGCCTCTCACACAATGCACTTGCCCCATCTTATGAACGTTGTGGATGCACTTAAGTACCAACATGGACATGGGTATTGACAAGGTGATGCGTCCTAAAGCCATGATCTAGAAGTGGGTGTACACGTCCAGGGGGGTTGGCATTGGTTGGCCATCATGGAACAGCAACACCTATCCAAAGTAGATGAATGTATCCTTTAAAATTCCACTCTGTCTCTTACATGAACATGCTGCATCTAAACTCTGTGCATGCTTGACACAGGCATAAGGATTGACACTGTATCCTGAATGGTGCGTGAAACAGAGCACTGCTGTATATGTGTTGTGCCGGCAAGACAAGACACAGCAGTGGCTGTGTCACTCATTGTCAAGAGAATGGAAGAAGGAAAATACCCCTTAGTACATGTCAATTTGCTACCACTACATACACAACTGAACAATGACAACAATGTTAAGCTGGTGGAACTGTGATGCTGATAATGGATAACACATTAAGATGTTTCTTGATAGTGCATTAACAGTGTCTGTCTCTCACACACACAGGGCAATGTGTGGAAACTACCCCCAACCAGGAGGGAGAAGGATCCCAGTCCCAGGCTCAGCAGGACCCTGACCCCACCGACAGCGACGCCACTCAATGCACTGTGGATGACCCCAACCAACCTGGCCCCTCTGGATCCCAAACCCCTGCAGCAACTGTACCAGCTACATCTGTGCCAACCACCCGACCCATTCCCACCACATCCCAGCAGACAGGTCAGAACCCTGCCCATGATCCACCAGAGAGCCAGTCTGAAAATGAGGGACAGCCTTTGGCGGGCACCCTTGAGGTGGCAGACAACATCCACCCTGCCAGCACTCGGGGTTCCCATCGATCGGATGTGCCCACAAGCGCAGGCCGTGCTCGTGTGGGTCAGGGTGGTGGGAGTGGCGCAAGGCGGAGGCGAGATTATGGCCAGTCAGCTGCAGGGCCCGGTATGACTGAACTGAGTAACATCCTGGAGGCATACCGGCGGGACACCAGGGAGGTAAGCCAGGTAGTGGAGGCCCTCAACGAGCTGAAACAACAGCAGGCTGAGCTACATGCCAGGCAAGAACAACATAATGGACGGGTGGAGGCAACAATGGCTGAGCTCTTGACGGTGCATCAGGATATGAACCAATCACTACGTCAGATTGCTGGCAACATGCAGCCCTCCCTGTGTTACCTGGCCAGAAACATCAAGGCAAAGTGCAACACCAGCCACAGGGAGGGAGGAGGAGGAGGAGGAACTGTCTGACGTAGCGTCCCATGCATCGTCCAGGCCTGCACGTGAGGGTCCCCCAAGGAAGAAGGGTCGTCCGCGGCTAAGACGTTGAGGGGCAGTGGGTCATGCACAACTCCCAGGACTCCTGACCTGGCATACTGCCTTTGGGTGCAACAGCATCACCTATCAGACTCTCCCACATGGACTTGCTGGTCACAGTCTGCCCAATGATGCCAAGCACTGTGGCCTGGACTCTGTTGACTCAAACTGTAAGGCATCTCATCTCCAGCAGTGAACTTTGGATTCCCCCTTTCTGTACAGCACCTACTCACGTTTCCTGCACAAGATCACCTAATAAATATAAGAAACATTATACGCATTTGTGTAGTCATCTTGTAGCCACAGTATAAAAAATATGTGTGTACAAATTTATGAAATGCAAGAGTAATTAACAAACTGCAGCCATCCACACTCTTGGATCGGAGTCCGGTTGAGGACACACATAGGTCACAATATTCTAACAACTAGATACATGGATAGAAATACACACCTGTGATGTTAGTAAATGCTGGAGGGGGGTTTGGCTCACAAAACTGCAATAACAGACAGGCACAGGAGAGTCACTTGGGGTGTATAGATCAGGGTTAAAAAGCTAGGTATACATGTAGGGAGTACCTACATCTGTGTCCTCTGGTATTTGAACTATCATCAGCATGCTGCTGTACTGTGGATGTGATGAATGGCGCACAGGAAAAGGGTGGCAGGACAGACTGTGGGCAATGGGCTGTAGCACTCTACACAAGTTCCCCTGATTACGTGGCCTCCCCCTATGGAGCTACAACTACAAAACTGATGTGATGGGTGCAACGCATCCAGAACACCTAGCCACGTCTGACAATTATCTTCGCCAGAACGTCCACATCACACCACACCCAAGAGATGTGGTTATGGTGTGTGTTTCTGGTGGCTACTTGACTGGCTGTGACGGATATGTTGAATTGGTGTGCCAAGGTTGTGTACTGCCACGTTACTGTAAGGAAGGCGAGGTGTGCTGCTGTGGTGTTGACAAGGTAACACTGTACAATATTGTGCTTATGGAAGGTTTGTGTGTGCTGTACGAGGCACATGACCTGGTGGTACGTAGACACACTGTCATGTGGCTCAGCATAGTCTTGCCAGTATGTGTTGCACACAAAGGCAGATAAGCTGTTATGGGTGAGTTTGAGGTATTGTGATACCAGGTGGATGATTGTCTGGTGTTTTCTGTGTGTAGGGTGGCTGGAGCATGCTCTACAAATGGATGGAAGGAGGGGTATCCTGTAGGCGTGTAGGGTCCTTGATCTGGCTAGTCCGCGCTGCATTGTGGCTATGTATGCAGCAGCAGGAATGAGTGAAGACATTACGGCAAAAGGGGTGTGACAACTTGCAAAACAAGCACATACCACAAGGGCATTGGCAAGCCACAAACCTACATGTGTATCTGAATGCAGGAGTGTCTACTTCACTCTGGGTCACTGCAACTGAAATGACACAGTAATCACCAAAGATCACAATCACAGGATCAGGCCCCTTAGGGACAAGTGGGGCACAGGACACACAGCGTCAGCAGGTGTAGTCTACACATAGCGTGTTCCTAGCTAAACAGCACCTACACAGCCATCTACCTCACACACAATATTGTACTTTAGCCTTAACCAACACCATGCATGTTGTCACTGTACAAGTAAACACATATCAACAATGATCATACATTAGGCCATATAGAATACATGCACAATAGAAGGACATGTGCGTTCAGATCAAGGAGGCACAATATTCTGTGGGAATCACACGTCCTGCACAACATGATGATTGCCTTGGGAGGCCAGGGAGCATTATCAAAAATACATGGTCATTGGCATTGGGCAGAACACAAAAAAGTCATTGAATAATGTCACCTGTAATGCAGCAGAAACATTCGCCACAAGACTGCCAGGGACTGCCTGTACCTTTCGTCCTCAGAGTTGTGTGATGCTCAAAGGGTTCCACCTCCAAATAGCCCCTTGGTCTGAGTACAAATGACAGACACAAAAGGGTGATCAGGCGAGGGAAGGAGAAGATGGGAACTGCAGGGAGGGAGACCTGAAACAGAGGCAAACAAGCTTTAGGAATACTGTCTCATGTCACTGACACTACAAATACCTCATGAGATACACTGTACCAGTCACACCTGTGAAGTGTAACGACTGTAGCCAAATAGAGATCACTGATTATGCTATCACATAAGATCACATGCTGTAACATGGACACATAAAACCTAGGACAGTCTGTTACCTATTTGATTCTTGTGTAACGCTCACAAGTCTGCTACTATGCAATGAGAACTATGTGGACAAAAAACTAATTCACAGTGTATGATGATAAGTCCCCTACAAACACATGAAAATATATGGAAGTGCTAATTACGCAAAGTGTAATATCTGTATTTGTCCATGTGTACCCGTACGGGCCATGAAGGCAAACTGGACATCACCCACAACAGCTGTAAGCATCACATATGATGAGGAAGCTAATGACCTAAATGCAATGAAGGCACTCTTTAGCTAGTCTTTTGCTCTAGCAACTGCCCCTCACTCTGCTAAACATGACAAGCAGGTTGAAAATAAGTCAACAGCAATTAATGAGGCGCCAAGCCACATAAAGAACCCTACCAAAGCACAGAAATGCTGCACGGGACAAGAGGATCATGTGAATGACCGCACTCCACTGGAGCCACAGAATAATTTACATGTGCATCAGACCACCATTGTGATGTCATCAGCGCAACATACATGGCATCATGTGAATGAAAACACAACTTCTACTCACTGTGAAGGCTGGCGTAGCAGTATTCTCAACCTGCACTGAGGTAACGACATGACAGTGACATATCATACTGCAACAAGGGGCAATGCATCCAAGCGAACAGAATCACAGGACAGTTGTCTTAACATGTGGAACATACACTGGGCCACACCAACATGGTTTTTTGGAACCACACTGGACTGGCCCACAAGGTTGAGGTGATGATCCAGACACATTTGAGTGCACACAGTGAGGCTGTAATCCCCCACAGAGTCTGTGGTTGTGACTTCCCACACAATGTCAAACCATGGTATATGAAATGTTTCAGTGTCAATGTCTACACACATTGATGCATTCACCAGAGTCTGAAACAACAACAGATGACTGTCAGATGGGGTGACTATCCTGTCATGGGACTTGGCCTATATGTAATAGGAAACATGATGTTTTTGCATGTATGCATGGTCAAACAACATGCGCAAGAACATGTACCACACAATTGAAATCATACCAACTCTAAACAGCCTCATATGAGTCCTTACCCAAATTGACTTTCCCACATGTCCATGCATGCTCCGTTGATTCGGCGGACGTTGCAATCATAATGAGCAATAGCAGGCTGACCAAGATGACACCAACGGACAACAGGCAGGGCGAGCTGGGGATGAGAGGCACACAAGGAGTCAAGTTCCGTATAATGTAATTCTGACATTGTCATGTTGAATAGCCTGATGTTGTAGTACACTTGTACATTCCAAATACACACATAGCACATACGTGTGTTGCATTACATCTGCACCTGTGTGACACTGCACAACAAACATCAAAGTGACATTGCATACAGTCAGCTGCATACACAGCATGCTACCCATGCAACTCTATAGTACATGTTTGAACAAAATGCACCTATGACTCACCATTATGAAAAGAAGTTGCAGATGAGGTGACTCCAGATATCATCTTCAATCTCCTCATCACTGGCATCCTGGTCAAGGCCTTCATCCTCAACGGGCGGATGTTCCAGCTCATCAGGATCTAGAATGAGTGGCACAGCCTTCTCCACTGCCATGTTGTGTAGCATGCAGCACACCATGAAGATGTTACACACCTTGAGTGGGGTGTATTGGAGTGCTCCGCCTGTCTTGTCCAGGCCCCTGAACCAGCTCTTTAGGAGTCCAAATGTTCGCTCGATCACCCGCCTGGTCTTCCCATGAGCATTGTTGTACCGCTGGTCTGCAGCTGTCCTGGGGTTGCGTAGGGGAGTCATTAGCCACGGCATGTTTGGATAACCTGCGTCTCTTGCAAATTGACAGCCTGGAAATGAGTGTGTAATATGATGCAGTTCATGTAGTAATGACATACTGGCATACATGGCTAACAGAGTTTACCTACCAACAAGACATGCCCGATGGTTGTGCAGCTGCAGCATCATCTGTGGTACCCTGCTACGCCTCATGATGAATGCATCGTGGCACGATCCTGGAAAACGTGCACAAACATGTGAGATAAGCATGTTGGCAAGACACACCACCAGGGCATTCATTGAGTGGTAATGTTTCCTGTTGCGGTACGCTTGCTCCTGAGCTTGTGGTGGCACCAGAGTAACATGTGTACCATCAATTGCACCAATTACATGTGGCATGCGTCCCAGGGCATAGAATTCCCCCTTGCCATCTGGCAACTGTTCTGGAGTAGGGAATGTAATGAATTCATCAACGTGCAGCAACATTGCAGCCAATACATCATTTAATACCCGGCTAAACATGGTTTGTGACATCCCTCCCACATCAGCTATGGTAAATTGGAACGTATCTGTGGCAAAGAAATGTAGGGCTGCCATCACCTTTACCTTGGGTGTCAGCGCAGTTGGATACCTGTGTCGTGGTTGCAGATGTGGTTCCAGTCTGTCCGTCAGGTCCTGAATCAACTGTCGCGGGAAGCGGTAACGCCGTATGCAATCACGTTCCCACATGGCATCCAAGTCTGGCAACGACCTTGGCAGAGGGGGTGCCCTGCAAAACATATTTTGGAGAAAATTGAGTACAACTGTCAGACAAAGACAATTACAATGTACATGGCATAAGCAACACTGCTTCAACAAATCTATACAATTTTGAGTGTGGCGTGGCCTACACACTGAGGAACATGTGCCAGCTGGCAGCCACTCCTCCATGAAAAGTAAAAGACCTGTGCTCTGTGGAATGGATATGACATGCAAAAAAATGATCTGATGGGAAGGTCTGAGTGAGCAGGACAATGTATCACGTCAGTGACACACGTCACGTGAATTGCATTAGGAGGTTGTCTGCACATCCAGACAGCTGACAGCAATGCACACACCCACATCAGATGTGCCATCATTTGCACAGATCAGACTTATTCTTATTGCGGTGTGATATTTCCAAAAGTAATACATGGACATCATCAGACAGCAGAAATGTTTGATTTGTGACAAATGGTATATGATGCCATCACACATATAAGAGGATCATTAGCACAAGTGGCATGGTGTGCGTACATATGAAACCCTGTCATCACGGCAAGGACCCATCATCGATGCTCCTACAGAAGATATACTTAGCAGTATGAACAAGTTACTTACCTTTTGTAACAAACTATCTGTAAGAAACAGTAGTTAGTATCATATCCTACCTTGGAATACATACCCCAGCAAGACCAAGCCCTGTGGTGGGTCTTCAAACCAATAATCACACCAGAAAGTCCCGGAGGACGGACCAGCCAAAGAAGACATCCCTCTGGACTTGGCTGTCAAGGCAGTAGTGTTTTGCAAACGTGTGCATCGAGGCCCACGTAGCTGCCTGACAAATGTCCTGCAAGGAGACTCCCCGACCCAGGGCAGTAGTAGCCACAGTGGCCCGAGTGGAATGTGCCCTCAGCCCAACAGGAGCTCCTTCTTTGGCAAGGGGTACCAAGCCTTCATACACAAGACAACCCACAGAGAGATGGTCTGATTGTGTACCGGCCTTCCCTTTTCAGCGCCCACGTAATAAACTAAAAGTTGTTCATCCACCCCGAAATGGCGTGTGCGATCCAGATAGTTTGAGAGCGCACATTTTGGGTCCAGATGGTGTAGCTGCTCTATCTCCTTTGAAGGATGTGTAGGAGGAAATAAGGTGGACAAGGTGAAAGAGTGCCCGATGTGGAAGTCCGTGTCAAACTTGTTCCAGAAATAGGGTATTGTCCGCAACGCAAAATTGTCCGGATGGACTGTAAGGTTTGGAGGTTATGAAGAAAGAGACTGGAGCTCACTCACTCGACTGGCAGAGGTGATGGCAAACAGGAAAGCAGTCTTCAGAGTAAGAAGACGGAGAGGAAAATTGTGAAGTCGCTCAAAGGGAGCACACATCAGATATGTAAGAACCAGGTTGAAGTCCCACTGAGTCATCACATACGGAACATGTGGAAACGTGTGTCTGATGCCTTTCAAAAAACGAGTCACAATAGGGGACTAGAACTAAGAAGGTTGAGCAGGCAGCCTTAGTAAGGCTGAAAGGTCAGGAACATAGCCCTTGATAGTGCCCAGAGCAGAGCCCCGCTGGGCATGAGAAAGAAGGAAGAGATGAAATTCATGAAGAGGTGCAGAAAGAGGATACACAGCCTTTGGTGTGTACCGTGCCACAAATCTGGTCCAGCTGCAGGCGTATACCGACTTGGTGGAGGGACGCCTGGCAGCATGGATGATATTACAGACTTCAGGATGAAAGGAAAATTGCCTCTACTGTCGCCTCTCAATCTCCAAGCATGGAGGTGGGGACTGTACAGGTACAGGTGGAGGACCGTCCTCTGATGCTGCGACATAAGGTCCTCCAGAAGAGGCAGACGTACTGGCGGATCAACTGACATAATGAGGAACTTGGTATACCAGTACCTACGTGAACATCCGTGGTGCGCTGGTAAGGCCAAAGGGGAGCAGGGTAAACTGAAACTGCTTGTGCCCTAACGTGAACCGCAGGTAGCGCCAGTGGTCCGGCAGGATGGGGATGTTGAAATAAGCATCCTGCAAGTCCAACGCTACCATCCAGTCTCCTTGGTCCAGGGCAGGTAGGACCTGAGCCACTATCAGCATTTTGAGCTTCTCCCAATCTGGAGGAAGCCATTGACGTTCCTTGTGTCCAAGATAGGGCGTAGGCCCCATTGGCCTTCTTGGGTAGCAGAAAGTAGTGGGAGTAGCAACCCCACACTATTTCTGGGCCAGGAACTGGCACGATGGCCCCCTTGGCCAAGAGGGCTGTAACTACTGCATGCTCAAATTGCAAATGATCCCCCGATACGCATTGGCATTGCATTGGCATGGCTTGAGTGGTCGCCTCAAGGATGTGGGAATATCCGCCTGGGACGATTTGCAGCACCCACCTGTCTAATGTGATAGTGCGCCAGTGGTGGAGGTGATGGCGAACCCTGCCCCCCACTGGCGTCACATGGCCCTGAAAGTACAGAGTAGGAGGGTTTGTAGGCGGATGTTGCGGGGGAAGGTGTGGACTGACCTCGCTGTTGTCCCTGACCGCCGCCATGGTGGTTACCACCGCCACCACCGCGTTGGATGTTAGTCAGCGTTGCGTGGCTGGCAGCACATGTGTGTGTGCCACTTCCTTGGCCACAAAATGAGCAAAAGGTCCCAGTTTGCTGGTCCGGGGCCGACAGGCCCATGGACCTGGCTGTAGCCCTGGAGTCCTTAATGTGTTCAAGCACATGGTCTGCCTTGTTGACAAAAAGGCAACAGACATCAAACGGCATGTCCATAAGTGTATTCTGGACATCGGCCAAAAATTGGCCGGACTTTAACCCCTTCCATGCTCATGACGGAACGGTTCCGTCATGAGCGCCGGTTGGCCTGTGCTTATGACGGAACCGTTCCGTCATGGTCCCATAGCCCCAATGGAATGTTCAGCACAGCGCAAAAATTTGCGCCGCGCTGAAGGGGTTAACCAGGCTATACAACAATTCGCCTCCGTAGTTGCCATTGCTCGGCCCAGTGAGTCGGTGTTATTCAGCCCACACCAGATCGAATACCGGGCCGCAGCTCGGCCTTCGACATGGGCTTGGGCAAGTTTTGCCCGTACCTACAACGGGCACTCTGGCAGCAGTTCCACAACCGTGTCCCACAGAGAGTGGGTGTAGCGGTCAAAGAGGCATGTGATGTTGGAAGACCGCAGTCCCGGGAGGATGATATCATCTTGCTGTACTGCTCATACCTCTTGCATACCCTGTCCGGCGGAGCCAACGGGAATGCAGTCTGTGAATTGGAGGCCTGGATGCCCAGGCTCTCTTGGGTGGGGTGGGAGGACAGGAAACATGGGTCGTCCGGGGACGGGTGTTGGCGTCTGGCCAGGTGCCTATCTACAGCTAAACCTGCAGCGGGCATGGACCTAGTGGCCAAAATAGCGTCAGTCAATACCTCATGAAACGGCAGCAGAAGCTCAGCCGAGCTTGACTCCAGTTTAAGGACCTCACGGCCGCAACGTGGAGATGAAGGGGCAAGTCTTTGCCGGGCCGAAGGTGCCGGAGGTGTCTCAGCCAAAGCACCAGACGGCATCGGGCCGAAGCACAAGACCCGCTAGGGCCCCCAGACGGGTCAGCTGGGCCCAAAGTCATGGTGTAGCCCGTCAGAGGAGTAAGGAACATCATGGCCATGAGGAAGCGCTCAAACTGCTCCAGCGTTGCAAGCTACCCAGGGACCGGAGGTTGTGGGGCAGGCTACGCCGCCCGCGAGTCTGATGGAGCCGTGTGGGCGGTGTCACCCAAATCCCCTGCCGCATTGCACGTGCATCGTGGAGAGTTGGAAGAGCAATGACGTCTCTTTGACTTCTTGTGGTTACCCGACGACTTTGCCCCGGAGGAGTGATGTCAACTCCCTGAGCTCTGATGGCTCAAACCCCGCGCCCGGTCCCTCGACCTCCGTCCAGACCATGACCTCTTGCGGTGCGGGACCAACTGCTGGAGTCCGAGCTGCTTGCGGGACCACTCTCACCTAGCTTCCGAAGTCAGGGCCCGGCAATCGGAGCAGCTCTTGTTGTCGTGGTTGACGTCGAGACAGTGGAGACACCGACGGTGAGGGTCAGTCACCGACATCAGTCGGTCGCAATCCTCACAGGCTTCAAACCGGACATCCCTATTGCCACCGTCCAGGGTCGAAGACTCAAGTAAAAAGAGCAAAAGGGATCGTACAAAGTTTAGAAATTAAATGACTAAGGTAACACTTATACGGGAACTGCGCTGCTGGCGTGCAAAAAGAGGACCTGACGTCAGCACGCGGAGGCGGCGTCTAAGTACTCCGAGAACGACATCGCGGCGCACACGATGCCAACGACATACGCAGAGCCACAGACGATGCCTACCGACGCACAAGGGTACTGCTAAGCACAAATTGGCAGATCCAGTCTGACGCTAGGGGATATTCTAAGGTGAGGAATATAATACTGACCTGTTTCTTTCATATACAAGCAGCATGCACAATGTCGCACATGGCACACATATGACGTGGTCACACAGGGTCATGCTGTGCGTCAATTAGACATCTGTGACAGTGGGCATGTTGCTGTCATCATGTGACAGTTCCCTGTACTGAATGGTGAGCCATTCCAGTGTTGATGTGCATCACAATATGTTGAAGACGTTACTCAGGTGAGAAGTGTTGAATCTATGTGAAACATATGTGCACCATGATTAATGACATGTCTCAACAGCTCTTCACACATCAACTGAGCCACAAGATCACATTTACTGTGCTTCTTCACTGTCTGCCACACCTAGGGCCTGCTGACGGAAGGATTCCATGCTGATGTATACATCCACATCGTCAACATGAGTGTAGACTACATCCCTGCCATGTGATTTCCTGGGGTCACTCTCCCAATGGTGACATGAATGCGGTCATGAACGCAGCCTACACAATCATTCACTTGAGCATGTCTAAGGCACTGTACCCCAAGTGAACGTGCGTGTGTACCGGACGTTTCCCTATTGTATTGTAGCCATACGCGAGCAGAGCGTACCCCAATGGTACGTGCGTGTGTACGCCTGGTTTCCCTATTGCATTGTAGCCATACGCGAGCAGAGCATACCCCAATGGTATGTGCGTGTGTACGCCTGGTTTCCCTATTGCATTGTAGCCATACGCGAGCAGTGCGTACCCCAATGGTACGTGCATGTGTACGGGTCATTTCACTAATGCATTGTAGCCATACGCGAGCAGAGCGTAACCCAATGTTACGTGCGTGTGTACACCTGGTTTCCCTATTGCATTGTAGACATACGCGAGCAGAGTGTAGCCCAATGGTACGTGCGCGTGTACGTCTGGTTTCCCTATTGCATTGTAGCCATACGAGAGCAGAGCGTTCCCCAATGGTACGTGCGTGTGTACGCCTGGTTTCCCTATTGCATTGTAGCCATACGTGAGCAGAGCGTACCCCAATGGCATGTGCATGTGTACGCCTGGTTTCCCTATTGCATTGTAGTCATACACGAGCAGTGCGTACCCCAATGGTACGTGCGTGTGTACGAGTCGATTCACTAATGCATTGTAGCCATATGCGAGCAGAGTGTACCCCAATGGTACGTGCATGTGTACGCCTCGTTTCACTATTGCATTGTAGCCATACACGAGCAGAGCGTACCCCAGTGGTACGTGCGTGTGTACGTGTCGCTTCACCATTGAATGAGTTGCATTGCGACGGCAATCGCACTGTACTTGTGTGGGGATTCAAAAAAATACATAGGGAACATCTAGGGGACAGTGGACTGATTAGAATGCAGCCAGGTTGTCATGGATACAGAGATATTAGAGTCTCCTACAGGTGTTCTGGAAAATTCAGTTGGGCAAAAGTATACAATTTTGCAAAAGTTGTTGTTCAGCTCTGGCTCACTTTTCAA
Source organism: Lissotriton vulgaris (assembly GCF_964263255.1). Classification (NCBI taxonomy): domain Eukaryota; kingdom Metazoa; phylum Chordata; class Amphibia; order Caudata; family Salamandridae; genus Lissotriton; species Lissotriton vulgaris. The sequence continues at coordinate 390,338,217 of NC_141691.1, read as the reverse complement.
ACCATGCATATGTGTGTCATGGCCTTATGTGTCATGGGTTTAGATGAAACATAGGATGCAAACTATTGTGACCTATTACACACTACTCCTTGGACTCACAGACCCTCTGCAGCACAGATATAAGGCAGCATGTGGCTGTGGGATGGCACTTGCCTGCACAACATTGGAGTAGAAAACACAGCTGCTGTCTCTGTATCCTCTGGACCCTGATTAGCTGAGCATGGAGAGGGCACCTGCATTCAGTGATGGTAAGAACACGTCCCTGCTGGATTCCCTCCTGCCTAACTACAGCAAGCTGTATGGGAGACCAGAGGAGCAGGTGAGTGATGTGTGCACTACCTTGGAGTGTGCACCTGTTGTGTGTGTGACACTACAGCCATTGTGTATGTATAGTTGAGAGATGCTATGTTGTTGGGAGTGAGTACCGGTGTGTACAGTATTGTCTGAAGAGGGTTATTTGTTGTAGTGGGGTGTGTGACAGAATGTCTTGTGCTGCAGTGCACCCTGATGTAGCATATATTGCTCAGTGAGTGCCATGCTCAAAGAGTGGTTTGCACCCCTTATGTCATCTGTAGCCTTTCAATGGCATGTTTGCATTTCTGTGTGCTAACAGGCCACATACTCCCGGACAATGATGCAAGTGTGTTCAGCATCCAATGCCCTGTTATCCTCAAGTATTTAGTGCTAATGTGTGTCTCTGGGACAGGGACCAGTTGTACTGATGTTCTTTATCTTTACATTCGTGACAGGTATCTGCCTATGAGAAGGCTGGCTGGACGTTGCCAGGGCTGTCAGGTGTGAGGGGGTCCTTGCAGGAGGCTCAGAAACATCAAGAAGAGGTGGCAGGACATCCGGTGCTGGACCCGCCGCATCGCCAGGGTACAGCTGAAGCTGGAAGCTCCACGACGGAATGGCGGCACTTGCCACCTCACCCCCCACATGCGCCGGGTCCTTGAAGTGGTGTTCCCAGACCTCCATAGGCAGTTGCAGGGAAGACAGCAGCAAGAAAGGGGTAGGTACATGTCTGTTTGTTGTCATGTATGTCACATACTACCTGCAGTGCTCCGAGGCATGCTAACACTCCCACAGTTGGAGTGGTGTTGTCAGACAGGCACTTCATGCATTGGCATGAGAATGCCAAAGTTTCAGCAGAGGCTTGTTTACATGCCTTGCCCTACTCAACATTTGTCCAGCAATTTGCCAACACTTTTTCTTTAACAGGTACTCCTAAGGTGCAATGTCTTAGTATGCATATTCCTTAGAACATCATCATGTTGGAGGGAGGTCTGTGACACCTGTTGTTACCTTACATGTAGCACCACATGTGGACTGTGTCTGCCCTTCTTCATATTTTTGCACTGATCAGGAGTCTCAACATGTGTGTTCTGCACGAGTCAGTCTCAGTGGCCTTTGTCCATGGTGTACTTTCTAATTGTCATGTGTTAGCTACAGGAGCACACTGTACATGTAAATAAATTTTGGCTTGTGCATACTCACACTGTGCAGTGTGTGTGTGCATATACTCAAATTATGTTGCATGTTGTTTGAAAATCTTATAGATGGTCAGCCACACAATGTGACTTTGGGTGTAGACAGCTGTAATGCCAGTCTGAGGTGACGGTACACTTGGTCCAGGTCCCAGGATGGCATCACATGGCAGTTCATGAAGGACTTTTACCATGTGGCACAGGGTCACAGCAATTCAAACATGACCAGGTCTGGTTTTGTGTGGCAGGGTGGGCAAATGAACAGTGAATCATCATCAGCTATCCGGTTGTCAGGCAGTGGCTCATCAATGTGTCTCGCAAACAAGTTGTTGCCTTGCCTGTTACTTCTATCCTACTATACATTGAACGTAGTTTCTCTTTAGATTGAACAAGACTAGGCTTAGCATTGTGCATAGTTCAGTGGCTTGTGACTAATGATGCATGCCATGTTTAGAAATGTTGCCAAATGATTTCTAGCTGATATGTCAGATGTGAACAGGTGACTGATATGTTTTACTTATTCTCCTTGCCAACAGCATCATCACCACAATCTGGAGAAGACACAGGCCCGGACCAGACAGAGGGACCCAGCGACATTGCCATCTGGTTTGAGGAGTCAGAGGGAGGCAGTGGTACGGAGAGTGAGGGGAGTCTGCGGGCCGGACCCCATGTGACCGACACCTCCTACCATGCGGACGGTTCGGAATCAGACTCTCAGGCGGAGGGGAATATGCAGAAATGGCCTCTTCTTCATCTTTGGTTGGCCTCTCCTCCTCCAGTACCATCTCCACCCTCCCAGTTGTTAGGGTCCCTAGGGTCTGTGCTAGCCCCCGTGTCTCCTTTGTTTCAGGCACCACAGCACCTGCCCCTGTGTCCCCTGCTGCCCTCAGTGCTGAGTCTGTGGATCTACTCCAGCAGATTGTAGTAGGTCACACATCCATATTGACTGTCCTCCATGGACATACACAACTCATTACACAGTTGTTGTCGTTCATGAAGGGCATGTCATCTGGCATGTCTGATCTACGTCGGAGTGTGGCTGCCATAGAGTCAACACTGACGGCAGCTCTGTCCACCCAGCAGCATCTGCCCCCCCATCCTTCTGACCCATCCACCTCAGCCTCTCCCATACCTTCCCAACGTACACGCAGATGCCACAGGTCAGACACCACAACAAGAAGAATCCTACTCAGAGTGCACACCTCAGGAATGGGGGACACTCAGTGTTGTGAAAAATACCCCTCACACACCAACAGGCCCCTTGGTGTCATGCTTCATCATCGGGGTCTTCGCATCCCGCTAAAGGGATGCGGCGTGCTGCGACCAGCGACTACGCGGGAGCACTGTCAAGGTTGACTATGTGTGGTGTGTGTAAAGTGCAAGTGATGGGGTATTGAAAGATGTGAGTGAAGGGTGTGGTGAGAAATTAAAAAGTACCTGGCTAGTGGGTTCTATGAAAAAACTTTATTCGAGACCCCTAGCTGGTGCTGTTAAAAAGAAGTGCAAAGTGAGGTCAGTTGTCTTTATTATGGACACTACCTCTGGTGTGCGCACACTTTGCACTTCTTTTTAACAGCACCAGCTAGGGGTCTCGAATAAAGTTTTTTCATAGAACCCACTAGCCAGGTACTTTTTCATTTCTCACCACACCCTTCACTCGCATCTTTCAATACCCCATCACTTGCACTTTACACACACCACACATAGTCAACCTTGACAGTGCTCCCGCGTAGTCGCTGGTCGCAGCACGCCGCATCCCTTTAGCGGGATGCGAAGACCCCGATGATGAAGCATGACACCAAGGGGCCTGTTGGTGTGTGAGGGGTATTTTTCACAACACTGAGTGTCCCTCATTCCTGAGGTGTGCACTCTGAGTAGGATTCTTCTTGTTTAATTATCAGTGCCCGTGGAGTGAGAATCCTATCTCTATACTCTACCTCCCCCCATTGTTATCATTCAGACACCACAACAGACACACCCAGCACACCCACACACCAGGCAAAGCGCAAATCACCAGGCACCCAATCTCAAGGTGATGTAGGCACACCCACAGGGAGAGGGGACAGACATCACACACGCATCCACAGACCCGCGACAACAGACTCACAACCCTCTACCTCCACCCCAAATGTGTCCCCGCGTTTAGGTAGTAGTTTTTCAGGACTGGCTGAAGTGTGCAGCCAAGTTTATGTAGCAACTTTCTGCGATGCACCGACCAGTGTGTATGAATCCACACCACCTGCACCCACTACACCTGTCCTTCCCTCTCCTGTCCCTGCGGTGCCGGAGGATTCAACAGATGATGCCCCCACTGTTTCAACTTCGGATTGAACTCCATGTGCAGGCAAGTTAGGGTGTGTCAACATCCATGAAGGCACGAACTGTCATTCTCACTTGTTAGGACTGGCCATTGGCCTTCTGTGAGCAAAGACTCTTACTTGCATTTTAAATATGGATCCAGCTGAATAAAGCTATTTTTTTCTGTACTTTAGTTTGTCTGATAATGGCTTTGACTGCTGTGTGCCTGGGAGCTGGTGTGATGTTCAAATTTGGGTATAGTAACATGTGTCTATTTCCTGATGGTAATGAGGTTAACAATGGTATGTTTCTGCTTTTACTGCTGGGCACTGGTGGCGGTCTTAGCCACACACACCCTATGCTGCTGGGCACTACTGGGCACTAGTGGGGGGTCTTAGCCACACACACACTCTTATGCTGGGCACTGCTGGGCACTGGTGGGGGTCTTGGCCACACACACCCTATGCTGCTGGGCACTGCTGGGCACTGGTGGGGGTCTTAGCCACACACACACTCTAATGCTGGGCACTGCTGGAAACTGCTGGGGGTCTTAGCCACACACACCCTATGCTGCTGGGCACTGCTGGGCACTGGTGGGGGTCTTAGCCACACACACACACTCTTATGCTGGGCACTGCTGGGCACTGGTGGGGGTCTTAGCCACACACACTGTTATGCTGGGCACTGCTGGGCACTGGTGGGGGTCTTAGACACACACACACACTCTAATGCTGGGCACTGCTGGGCACTGGTGGCGGTCTTAGCCACACACACCCTATGCTGCTGGGCACTGCTGGGCACTGGTGGGGGTCTTAGACACACACACACTCTTATGCTGGACACTGCTGGGCACTGGGGGGGTCTTAGCCACACCCACATTCTAATGCTGGGAACTGCTGGGCACTGCTGGGGGTCTTGGCCACACACACACTGTTATGCTGGGTACTGGTGGTGGTCTTAGCCACATACACACTGTAATGCTGGGCACTGCTGGGCACTGCTGGGGGTCTTAGCCACACACACCATATGCTGCTGGGCACTGCTGGGCACTGGTGGGGGTCTTAGCCACACACACACTCTTATGCTGGGCACTGGTGGGGGGTCTTAGCCACACACACTGTTATGCTGGGCACTGCTGGGCACTGGTGGTGGTCTTAGCCACACACCCACTGTAATGCTGGGCACTGCTGGGAACTGCTGAGGGTCTTAGCCACACACACACTCTTATGCTGGGCACTGCTGGGCACTGGTGGGGGTCTTAGCCACACACACTGTTATGCTGGGCACTGGTGGTGGTCTAAGCCACATACACACACTGTAATGCTGGGCACTGCTGGGGGTCTTAGCCACACACACCCTATGCTGCTGGGCACTGCTGGGCACTGGTGGGGGTCTTAGCCACACACACACTCTTATGCTGGGCACTGCTGGGCACTGGTGGGGGTCTTAGCCACACACACACTCTTATGCTGGGCACTGCAGGGCACTGGTGGGGGTCTTAGCCACAAACACACTGTTATGCTGGGCACTGCTGGGCACTGGTGGGGGTCTTAGCACACACACTGTTATGCTGGACACTGCTGGGCACTGGTGGGGGTCTTAGCCACACACACACACTAGTGCTGGGCACTGCTGGGTGTGTCTTCTACACATCACTTAGCCTTACACTGACACTGCAGACGTATGTCCCACACGTCTGACTATTACACTGGTGTTATGCGGTACCGTACCGTACCCCCGAGGTGGCTGACATATGTGCGGCACATCTCACTATTACACTGGTGATATGCGGTAACGTACCGCACACCGAGGTCGATGATGTAGGTGCTGCACGTCTGACTATTACACTGCTGATATAAGGTAGCGTTCCGCACCCCGAGGTCGATGACGTAGGTGTGGCACGTCTGACTATTACACTGGTGATATGCGGGAGCTTACCGTACCCCGGGGTCGATGACGTAGGTGCGGCACGTCTGACTATTACACTGGGGATATGCGGTAGCGTTCCGCACCCCGAGGTCGATGACGTAGGTGCGGCACGTCTGACTATTACACTGGTGATATGCGAGAGCTTACTGTACCCCGGGGTCGATGATGTAGGTGCGGCACGTTTGACTATTACACTGGTGATATGCGGGAGCTTACAGTACCCCGGGGTCGATGACGTAGGTGCGGCACATCTGACTATTACACTGGTGATATGTGCTAGCGTACCGTACCCTGTGGTCGATGACGTAGGTGCGGCACGTCTGACTATTACACTGGTGATATGCGGTAGCGTACCGTACCCCGAGGTCAATGACGTTGGTGTGGCACATCTGACTATTACACTGGTGATATGCGGTGGCGTGTGGCGCCACGTACCCCGACATTACTGGCATTTAATTGAGATGTGCGCGTGTGGCACCATGTACAGGTATGTTGGACTTCGTTGTACTCACCGTCTGCGCCGTCGTCAGTTTCTATGTACGAGGTGGTGGGCGTACAGGACTGGGATGACACGGACGATGGGGTTCATGTCTTGTTTGTCGTGTACAGGGGTGCGGGTCGGGCCGGACTCTGCTTTTACGGCAGTTTTTGACTCTCGTAGCAAAAGAGCCGTACGGAGTGTCTTCAACACGAATCGTACTTCCTGGTACGGAAGACGCGGTCTATTTACGTTCGGACGTAGTTTGAAGCGTCAGACGAATGCCATTCGTATGGGCTTTCGATTTGTACGGAGTTTTTAACGAGTCGTATGGAGTGCCGCTTTGGATTGGGATCGTACTTGAAGAATCTTACTGAGTCGTGTACGAGAACGATTTGTATGGGGATAAACGCTCCGTGCCGAAATTCGAAGCTCTTTTTACCGGATCGGAATCGGACCGAATTGTGTCACGTGACTCACAAGGTACAAATGTACCCAGTGGTTATGGCCCGCGATTCAAACATTAGACTAAGGGGGATGCCCAAACGCGTCATGTTTGTCTCTCAAAATAAATATTAATGGATTTTGTAAGAAGAAACCCCGAGAGTGGTTTTTCTTTCAACAAGTGTGGGAGAAGTGAAGCGGATATACATATATATATATATATATATATATATATATATATATATATATATATATATATGGAGCAAAATTCTGTTTCCAGTTTTGACCACAGAAGTGATGGACCACCACACGATTCAGCAGAGTGTCACAGCGAACTTTTATTATCCATTTTCAAATAGCAGTTCAGGTAGGCATGACGCGTTTCGGGCAGGGACTGCCCTTGATCACATAGCGGAAATGCAGATTGTATCACCTTAAATAGTGCACACACTCATTTTTTTCACTTTCTCTAATCACACCACGTGTTCTAGTGCAAAATCGATATGGAAAACAGACTTTTCTAGCGTGTTAAGTGTTATGAATATACACAGGGAATTGCAACTTTGCCCAGAAAATAAAATAATATCTAGCAGCATAATTTAAATTGCACAGAGAATGGACGTTCCTTCAATATTGAAAAAGTTGCAAAAAAATAACCGCATAAATGCGTATTGGCGTGTCTCCGTCCTTGACCAACAACATAATTTTACAACCATAAGTTACAACTATCATGTTATATACTTGGCAATCCAGTTAATAAAGCCGATTGCAAATAAATAACGCATAAATATCTTAAAATCGTAAGAAAAATATATCTCCAATGATTAAAAACAGTCAATTGATAATTTACATGCATAAACATTATGTTAAAAAATGATTGTGCAAAATTGGCAAATTATCTTATAACTGGCTCCAACATGGTTGTTGATACATTCAAATGCATGTGTTGGTACTCAAATGGCTACACGTCTAAGAGTCCTGCAACTAGTCAGAGATGACTACTGTAGATCAAAGTGCAAGTGCTAACTTATTACAATAAGGGTAGCATCCCTACCCTCAAACTACTGGCTACTAAAGCAATCAATAACCAGATATGTGCAAAGTCAAATTCCTATTATGTAAAGTGCTGAGTAAAATAAGTGCAACCAAAATAATATCAAAAGGTTTAAAAACATAGTGATGTTCGGGAGAGATATGTATTTGTAGGTTTCAGACAACATAGCTCAAGGATATAAGCAAGTTATATTTCATTGCTTGCTGCAGTATTCTAAATTACTGGCGATGTAAAGGGCCAAAGAAACATAACCCACTAAATATATATTACGTATACCGCTTTCTGATTGCGCTGCAACGAGTCTCGCCAGCCAGCAAAGGAAACTCGGACACGGACCAGATGGGCTCTTGCTTTTTTATTGCAGAGGTACTGTCAAAGACGTTTCGGCTCAACAGAGCCTTGTTCACATGACAACGTTTTGATAGTAGGACAGCCCTTTTAAAGTGCTAGTGACGATAAATAATGAGTATCACCTGTGAATTTCAATAGCATGGACATGGAAAATATACTTCCAGCTACTAAATGGTAGCATTAACTTTTTATAAAATAAATTACATGATAGTAAAATACCCTTAGTAGAACCAGCGTCATAGATATACACAACTGGATGCCAATATGAGTGAATTAATAATGGCAACAACAATCACTGTAAAATACATGAAAACGACAAGTCTGCTTACGATTAAAAACATGAGGAAAAAGGAGAAATACATAGAATAAAGTGCAAGTGCATAATTCATCTCGTATATACATCATAGACAATTCTAATATGTGCAAATATCGTAAAAATGTGCAAATTTAAGGCAAAATGTCCATAATTTATCTACAATAAATATGTGCAAAATATGCTAATTATTCTCCTCCTAGGGCCCAGTATTGCTGCTGAAACCCAGACCTCATATTCTGTAGTCAGAACTCGTCATAACATAGTGTAGCTATGCCTCACTACTCATATTGGTCTTTGATCCAATACTGCATTTTAAAGTTAGATTCAACTTTCATATTATATTCGAGTTTTCTACCTTTTGTAAATTATTAGAAAAAGTAATAAAACCATGATGCATGCTACCGTAGAAAAATAGTGATTACCAAAACCAAAATAAACTAAACAATGTTGACAAGTGCATAGTGAATTATAAAATCATTGTTGATGGTTTATCTGAAAGCAGCAGCTATAGTCGGTCAGATTTCTGGACTATTTGTTTTGTCGCAGCCAATTCATGGTACCTGCACGAGTTTCACCCGGCCGGGTTCCCCTCGCGCACAACTACCATGAAGAGGAGACATAAATAGACAAAGGGTCAGGGCAGGCAAGTGTAAAGATCCTCCGTGATGTTAAGGCCTATTGGGGTCTTAGTGTTGAGTAATAAGATGTACTTGGTTTCAAGCCTCCCCTCAGTGATACTTGCTGAGAGGTCGCTCCCCAGCCTCCCTGCGAGTCCTGGTATCGTTGTGCACTGAGCGCTGCTTTTGCCTCGCTTGTGTCTTAATGTGTCTTAATTTGCTTTGCACTGTACAGCTTGCGTGCACTATAGGGCACAGGGCGCTGCTTTGCCTCGCTTGTGACTTAATTGATTAACATTGTATAGCTTGCGTATACTATAGGGCACTGGGCGCTGCTTCGCCTCGCTTGTGATCATACTGCACTGCATTGTAAAGGCTGTTTTGACTGTAGAACACTGGGCGCTGCTCCGCCTCGCTTCCGCTGATATTGATTTAACTTAAGTGCGCTTGTGTACCGCCGGCGCTGTGCTCTGCCCTCCCCCCCCCGCTGCTATTTTGTTGATTTTGTTGTGGTCCGAGGTCTGCGTCCTCGTGAGCCCGCCCCGCCTCCCAGCTGAACAGCCCTCCCACTTTGTATTTACAGCGCTCCCGTTCCAGGAAGCGCTGCGATCCCCTCAGTGATACTTGCTGAGAGGTCGCTCCCCAGCCTCCCTGCGAGTCCTGGTATCGTTGTGCACTGAGCGCTGCTTTTGCCTCGCTTGTGTCTTAATTTGTCTTAATTTGCTTTGCACTGTACAGCTTGCGTGCACTATAGGGCACAGGGCGCTGCTTTGCCTCGCTTGTGACTTAATTGATTAACATTGTATAGCTTGCGTATACTATAGGGCACTGGGCGCTGCTTCGCCTCGTTTGTGATCATACTGCACTGCATTGTAAAGGCTGTTTTGACTGTAGAACACTGGGCGCTGCTCCGCCTCGCTTCCGCTGATATTGATTTAACTTAAGTGCGCTTGTGTACCGCCGGCGCTGTGCTCTGCCCCCCCCCCGCTGCCATTTTGTTGATTTTGTTGTGGTCCGAGGTCTGCGTCCTCTTGAGCCCGCCCCGCCTCCCAGCTGAACAGCCCTCCCACTTTGTATTTACAGCGCTCCCGTTCCAGGAAGCGCTGTGATCCCCTCAGTGATACTTGCTGAGAGGTCGCTCCCCAGCCTCCCTGCGAGTCCTGGTATCGTTGTGCACTGAGCGCTGCTTTTGCCTCGCTTGTGTCTTAATTTGTCTTAATTTGCTTGGCACTGTACAGCTTGCGTGCACTATAGGGCACAGGGCGCTGCTTTGCCTCGCTTGTGACTTAATTGATTAACATTGTATAGCTTGCGTATACTATAGGGCACTGGGCGCTGCTTCGCCTCGCTTGTGATCATACTGCACTGCATTGTAAAGGCTGTTTTGACTGTAGAACACTGGGCGCTGCTCCGCCTCGCTTCCGCTGATATTGATTTAACTTAAGTGCGCTTGTGTACCGCCGGCGCTGTGCTCTGCCCTCCCCCCCGCTGCCATTTTGTTGATTTTGTTGTGGTCCGAGGTCTGCGTCCTCGTGAGCCCGCCCCGCCTCCCAGCTGAACAGCCCTCGCCCCTCCCCCTTCCCACCATCCATATATGACAGTAGCCCATGCGCGCAGCGTTCACGCGCAGTGACCGCGCCCAATCCGCGCCGAAGGTGTGCCAAAGGTAAGCCCGTCTACGCCCGTCCGCGCCTGGACCGCGCCCAGCGCCAGATCCCCTGGCCCCCGTCCCTCCCACCCCGCCCGCATTACCTACGATGCCGCCACCCTCCTAGCCATTAACCCCGGTCGCGCCCCCAACTGCGTCCAAGCCGCTCCCTGACACACCCATGGACCTTTCTCCTGCTACTCCTGCAAATTCAGCGGCACCAACAACATCTCCGCTACGACCACACCACAGACTCCCGACCCCAACCACCTACAATGCATCTTGCTCAACACCCGCTCGGTCCACAGACACGCCATTGACCTATGGAATCTACTAGACACCATCTCTCCAGACGTCGCCTTCCTAACGGAAACTTGGATGAACGCCTCCTCCGCCCCTGACATCACCATTGCCATCCCTGAAGACTATAAGATCACTCGCAAGGACCGTACCGGCCACACAGGAGGAGGAATCGCTATCGTCCATAAGAAATCAATCCGCATCTCAACCAGCTCTGACGCCAACCTCACCAACTCCGAACACCTTCACTTCCAGATCCACATCGACCCCAAGACCACACTCAGAGGCACCCTCCTCTACAGACCACCAGGACCCCGCGCAAAATTCAGTGAAGACATCACGGACTTCATCACTCCACACGCGCTCCCCTCCAAAGACTACATCCTCCTGGGAGACCTCAACTTTCACCTTGAAAAGATCAACGACCGCAACACCACCACCCTCTTGGACAACCTCGCCAACGTCGGACTTAAACAACTGGTCACTTCCCCCACCCACATCGCAGGTCACACACTCGACCCCATCTTCACCTCCAGCAATCATGTCTCCTTCAGCCACACTACGGAGCTCCTCTGGACTGACCACAGCTGCGTTCACTTCACCTACAACAAGCCAAAACCCATCAACCACCTCCAACCAACTCTGCAAAGAAACTGGAACAAAATCACCATCGACCAGATCTCCTCATCGCTCCTTCTAAACACCCCAGCCCACTCCTCTAACCCAGACCAAGCCGCCGCTAACTTCACCCTATGGTTATCCAACACCGCCGACACCTTAGCACCACTGAAAAAACGTCAAAGCAAACCTGGCAACAAGAAGGCCTCATGGTTCAACGATGATCTTAAGAAGTCCAAGAAACTCTGCCGCTCCCTTGAAAAGGCCCGGAAAAAAGATCCAACCACCAGCACCAAGGACGCCTTCAAAAACGCCACCCGCACACACCACCAACTAATCCGTAAGGCCAAGAAAACAGCATTCAAGGATCGACTTGACAACAACGCCCACAACAGCAAGGAACTTTTCAACATCGTCAAGGAATTTTCCAATCCCTCGGCCAACTCCAACGACATCACCCCCTTTCAAGCCCTCTGCGACTCCCTAGCCTCATTCTTCCACAACAAAATTGCAGACATCCACAACAGCTTCGACAACCAACCCGGAGACCAACCCGCCCAACCATATGCTGAACATTCTCCCCCCGTGAACACCCTTAACGACTGGAACCCAATCTCCACTGAGGACACCATCCGCCTGATGAACTCCATTCACTCAGGATCCCCCACAGACCCATGTCCTCACCACATCTTCAACAAAGCAGACTCCGTCATAGCACCGCACCTCCGAGACGTCATCAACTGCTCCTTCAACTCCGCAACCTTCCCGGAGAGCTGGAAACACGCTGAACTCACCGCCCTTCTGAAAAAACCTACAGCGGACCCCACCGAACTCAAAAATTACCGCCCCATCTCGCTCCTTCCATTCCCGGCCAAAGTCATCGAGAAAGCTGTCAACAACCAGCTCGCCGCTTTCCTCGAAGCCAACAAATCCCTCGACTCCTCACAATCTGGCTTCCGAGCTAAACACAGCACTGAGACCGCCCTCATCGCAGCAACAGACGACATTCGAACTCTACTGGACAATGGAGACACAGTCGCCCTCATCCTCCTCGACCTCTCTGCTGCCTTCGACACAGTCTGCCACAGCACCCTGTTACAACGCCTCAGTAACATCGGAATACAAGGAAAAGCACTTGAATGGATCACCTCGTTCCTCACCGGAAGAACCCAGAGAGTCCGCCTTCCACCATTCAAGTCCGAGGCCACTAAAGTCATCTGTGGCATACCACAAGGATCCTCACTCAGCCCCACCCTCTTCAACGTATACATGAGCCCCCTCGCGACCATCGCCCGCCAACACAACCTCAACATCATTTCTTACGCGGATGACACTCAACTAATCCTTTCTCTCACCAATGACCCCAACACCGCCAAAACTAACCTACACGAAGGAATGAAAGAAGTTGCCGAATGGATGAAACACAGCCGTCTGAAACTGAACTCAGATAAAACAGAAGTCCTCATATTAGGTACATCCCCCTCTGCATGGGACGACTCTTGGTGGCCAGAAGCCCTTGGAAAAGCACCCATCCCGACAGACCACGCACGGAACCTAGGCGTCATCCTGGATTCTTCACTCTCAATGAACAGACAAGTCAGCGCCGTATCCTCATCCTGCTTCAACATTCTTCGCATGCTCAAAAAAACATTTCGCTGGATCCCCACCGAAACCAGGAAAACAGTCACCCATGCTCTGGTAACGAGCCGACTGGACTACGGAAACACCCTCTACGCGGGCACTACCGCTAAACTCCAGAAGAAACTCCAACGAATCCAAAACGCCTCAGCCAGGATCATATTAGACATCCCGCGCAACGAACACATCTCTGGCCACCTGAAAGATCTCCACTGGCTACCCGTCAATAAGAGAATCACTTTCCGACTGCTAACCCACGCACACAAATCACTCTACGACATCGGACCAGAATGCCTCAACTCACGACTGTCCTTCTACACCCCCTCCCGCCAACTACGTTCTTCCAGCCAAGCCCTCGCCACTGTACCTCGCATCAGCAAGACCACCATGGGAGGCAGATCCTTCTCATACCTGGCTGCTAAAACATGGAACTCACTCCCTACTTACCTTCGCCTTACCCAGAACCACCTAGCATTCAGAAAGCAACTTAAAACGTGGATATTTGACAAATAATCCTCCTCCCCCTCCTAAGCCCCTTGAGACCCTCTGGGTATGTAGTGCGCTATATAAATTCTTTGACTTGACTTGACTTGACTATTTTCCCTGTCACCTCCCCTTCTGCTGTTAATAATCGCGTCAATCACCCAATACTTGAGATTAGTATTGTCGCTCTGGTGACATTCCCTAAAGTGGCGAGCCACCGGGTAGGTATTGTCACCGTTGCTGATAGCACGAAGGTGTTGGAGGTTTCTCTTGTGGACAGCATGTTTGGTGCTGCCCACATATTTCTTTTCACAGGGGCACTGTAAAACGTACACCGCAAATTCTGATTTGCATGTTAGAACTTGATTTATTGGGTGTTGCGTGTCAGTGAAACCGTCTCTGTAACTCCTGATGTTAATTCCATGTTGGCAGGCTTTACAAGTTTTACACTTGTAAAAAACATTGTTTTCCTGCCACCATGAGGACTTTACATAAGGCTCTGAGCTAGTTACCATAATATGGTCACGCATAGATGGTGCTTTGCTAAAAGTGAGTGATACTCTTTTGGGGAGGTCTTTGCCTATAACGTTGTCCTTGGTAACGATAGGCCAGTGTTTATCGCATATTTTGCGAATCTGTTTGTGCTGTCTATTAAAGCCAGTTATTATTCTAAAACAGTTCGCCTCTGGCTTCCCCTCACCCTGTGTGTCCTCCATAGATGTTCTTTGGTGTTCAGATTTCTTAACCAAGAGTTCCTCTCTAGATAAGACCATGGATTTCTGTATGGCACTCTTTATTACTTGGACTGAGTAACCCCTTTCAAGAAAGCGAGATTCGCTCTCTTTCTGTGCCTGCTCCAAATCTCCGGGATTGCTGCAAATTCGTCTTAATCGCAGCATTTCCCCGTAAGGGATACTGGAGATCAAATGTGCTGGGTGCGAGCTGGCAGCATGTAAAATGCTGTTGCCAGCCGTAACCTTACGGTATAATCTGGATTCCAATTTGTTACCATTGACATATAGTTCTGTGTCAAGGAATGTGACTTTCTCCTGGCTAAGGGTCGCAGTAAATTTCAAATTGAGATCATTGTTGTTAATTTGGTTAATGAACTCAAGTGCTCCTTCATGGCTTCCTCTCCACACGACCAACAGGTCGTCGATGAAGCGGAACCACGCCACCAGATTGTTGTGTATATAGTGCTGGTATTCCAGGCCAAGGACCAACTCCTCCCAAGCTCCCATGTGGAGACATGCGAAGCTTGGGGAGAAGCTGGCCCCCATGGCTACTCCCTGCAACTGGCGGTATGCTTGTTGGTTAAACAAAAAGATATTATTGACCAAACAAAATTCCAACATATCTAGGAGCATAGTGTTGTGTTCTTCAAACTCTGGACCCCTTCTTGACAAGTAATAACGAACCGCATTGAGGCCATCCCTGTGTGTTATACTCGTGTATAATGCTGTAACATCTAGAGCTATCAGCCAATCCCCTGCAGACAATTCAATATCCTGAATTTTAGTCAAAAAGTCCCCTGTATCTTGTACATATGAGCCCAAGTGATGTACATGGCCTTGTAGGTAGTAATCAATATATACAGATGTGTGCTCCAGGAGACTCCCTCTGGCAGATATAATAGGTCTACCCGGTGGGTTCAGAGGGTCCTTGTGTACTTTTGGTATAAAGTACAGGATCGTTGTTATGGGATTATCAACCTTTAGATACTTGTATTCTGCTTCTGAAATCAATTTGATGGATCTCCATTTGGCTAACTTGCGATGGTATTCCTCTTTGATGTTAGTCAAAACACGTGTATGGATGCGCTTGTAACATGTCCGATCATTCAGCTGGATGTAAGCTTCCTTATCATAATTGGCCTTGGTCATCAGAACCACGTTACCACCTTTGTCACTCATTCTCACCACCAGATCCTTTTCTTTCCTCAATCTGTTGGTGTGTGCAGTGTACTGCAGTGATCGGCTATCGAAATGCTTTTTGGTCTTACCTCCACTTCTTTGTAGATCTTTCAAATCAGATACCACATTCTCATGAAAGATGTCAAGATTGTCCCGTGGGAGAATGGGGTAAAATGTGGAAGGAGGCCTGAACTTGGTGTTTAATGAGGTTCTATTCCCCCATTGGTCTATTTCGTTTGTTTCATCCTCCGTATTGTCATAGCCACGACCATCTGTCTCCCATAGTTATGATATGATTCTTGTGGCTTGGGAAGCATTAAAGTCATTATCGCTATTGATCGTTTGGTTTTCTCCAGAGTTCTTCTTTTGGGCATAGAATTTCCTAAGTTTCAGTTTCCTCACTGCCTTATAGATGCCGCATCTGGTTTTTGGATAGTCAAAATTTCGAGGTGTTGCATAGGTGAGTCCCAATTTAAGGATATCTTCCTCTTGTGCCATTAGTTCCAAAGCAGTCAAATTAATAATAGTGCGGTTGGTAGCGTTTGCTACTCCTGTTGGGCGACGGAGCCCCGTCCCCTCCCGCCTCTTTTCTTCCTTTGAAATCCTCCTCTTCGCCGCCCTCCATCTTTGGCGTCTCCGGAAGTTTGCTCTTTGCTTTTTTGCTCCTTCCGTGTATGGGATCTTAGGGTCTTGAGCCTTTCCTGGCATAAAAAAATAATCTCCTGGCCAGGAGATGGTTTTGCGGCGTCCTCTAATTGTCTGCGGCGTTACGAATCCGAACCTGATTCTTGGTCCGAACTGAGGGAGAAATTGGAAGAATCACTTGATATCTCCTTATTTTGCTGACGTGTGTTTTTAGGTTTGGGTGGGGGTTTCGCTAAGCCTTTTCTCAGAGCATCGTATTTTCGTGAAAAGGTAAACATTTGTCCCAGTTCATAATCATTTCGATCTCTTTGAAACTTGTACGCCTTCCTATCAACAATCTTACTCTCTTCTTTTTTTAGGCGATCATTCATATATATATATTATTTAAACTGCAGGAACGTAGGGCTCTTCAAACATCTATTGCAGGCGCTGACGAAGGCCACACCGGCCGAAATGCATTCGCCTTTCTATTGTTATTAAATGGATCTGCCTTTCACCCCCGCCGAGATTTCTGCTTCTTTCCATTCAAAAGGAGATGTGCTGTTTCATATATATATATATATATATATATATATATATATATATATATATATATATATATATATATTAATATATATATATATATATATATATATATATATATATATATATATATATATATATATATATATATATATATATATATATATATATATATATATATATATATATATATATATATATATATATGATGCAGATCTTCTCCTCCCATCCGAGTAGAACAAGGGACACAGCGGGGCTTCACAGGTCATTTATTGGGAACTATCAGGCATGACGTGTTTCGGTGATTAGCCTTTTTCCAAATGCCACAGTTCGAAGTCGAAGTACCCCAACAAATGCCCTTCCTAAGCTCCTCCTTACACAGTGGCAGGGTGAGAGAAACTATACGATGAAAGACACGCACCACAGGAGGTTAAGGTAACCGGGTGAAAGGTTGTTGCGTGCTACTGGAGCTCCGCTTTCTGGACCTAAAAAGCGTTAGATACTGTCAAAGATGCAATTCCTGTTAGGAGTTGTCCCCCTGCGCACAGCATTTGAGATACCAACAACTGGTATAATGAAGTAGATCCAAACTTAAAGGAGTTTCACATGTTTAATTCATAATTTCCAATGTTCAATTATCATTTTTTTCTGGCATTAAGGTTGATTATATCATATCAAACGTTCCATTCATGTTTTTCTCATCAATCCCAATGCATTTCGGGCAAGTTGATGCCCTTCGTCAGGGGATAATTTCTGCAACAAAAAAGGATATAACGGTCTGGTATCAAGGAAATAGCCATTCAAATCTGAATTGCGGTTAGCAACAAGTGATAGCTGTGACTCTCACTGTTAAACGTATGGTACCATCAGTGTAACCAACATGCAGTGTTAAATGACGAATGAAAAATAAACGGTGTTCAAGGACGTGCATGAATGGTACAATGAAAAGTGAGTGATTTAGTGAACATGCCCAAGTGAATTAGATCAGTGTGTTAGTCTTTAAGGCTTACAATATTGAATGGGGGGCACACAGCCCGCCCCAGGGCTGCAGGGGGCGGGCTGTGTGCCCCCATTCAATATTTCAAAAGCCCCCCACATTAAATAAAATTAAAGCCCCGGGGAGGTTGCGGTCCCTGGGGCCCGGGGACTCTACGGTGCCCCCCATTTATAAATAAATAAGCCAGGGAAAAGTGGTGGCATCACTACGCCTCAGGAGGGATGGCCCATGCTCTCCCCCTCCTTAATTAAAATGCCCCCGGGACCTAGCCCACCCGGGGAGAATTAAAAAAGAAGAGAGAGAGCCTGAGCTTCTTTTTAAAATATTTTTAGCAGCAGCCTTGGATCCAGCGCAACTCCCTCAAAAACTTTACAAAAAATGTGGTTTTTTTATGGCTTAGGGGGTCAGGGTGTCCTACCCTGCTACTAAATCAGTAACTGTTGCCCTTTGTTTCCCCCCATTTTGTGGGTCCCCTTTAAGGGTGATAGCCTGTGCAGACTGGCCCCACCCTTCCCCATGTCTCAGGAAGTGTGGCCATCTTGTGCATGGTATTATAAATAGTGCATCGCTTTTTTTAATGCCTTGTTGGGCTTTGAGACTTCCTCATGAGAGGACGTCTTGCAGCAATCTACCTACCTGAATACGGATTGGAGAGCTCCTTCGATTTCTGTAATTTTCTGACGCCCTGAGTGGCTCCACTGAGACTCCTACTCCAACTCTCGATCATTCCCAGCAAAGGAAAAGAAAGAAGGAAAACAGGTAGAACGCTCTAAGACGCGTTACCTTGAGACTATAAAATGAAGTCACTAGTTAGTGTGCGCACTAAAAAACTGATACCATGCAAAGTAGATAGTGCTTTATCCAGAAAAAAATGTAAGGATCATGGGCATGAAAAATCACAGATGAAAAGGCCATAACAGACAGAATCGATTAGTGCATATCAATAAGGTGAATCAATTGACTAAGTCCTATTGGGAAGGTTGATGTGAATATTTATGTTGTGGTGTACTGCAACTGTTGCTAGTCACAGTTTTTGTTGTATCATTGTGTACTAGAAGAGACAACATTATACCAATGGAGATGTTAAATCCTTGAAAGGAATATATACAGATTGAAGCAATGCCTTTCCAGCCCAAATAATTCTTAGTTAACCTAAGTCCAATAATTGTGAAGGGAGGGTTTTGGGAAAACGCTTGGGAACTTGTATAGTGGTCTAATAGTTGTTTATCTGTTTGCTCAATTTACAGGAGTATAAAAGAGATGCACTAAATCTAAAACCCACAGGAGTGACAATCTGCTGATGAAAAAAATGGACCTTTCCCTAGATTGGAAGAGCGCTAACATCAAGAAGCAGTCAACGTCCCCTCCCTCTCTCTCTGCTCTTGCTCCCTCTCACTTTCCTTCCCCTCCCCTTTTCCTTGGGAGAGCTTCTTTGCTCATGCTTGAATCTCATTGCATGGGAGGAAATTGGTTCTCAGGTGTATTGGTGGTCTGTTCTTCGTCACTGAAGACTATAGAAAATCTAGGTGAGTGAATGGCATCTTTAAAGTATGTCTGTGGTCCACGTAGGCTGTTTATATACCGCATATTATAGTCTCCCCTTGCAAAAGTTAACAAATGTAGTATTCAATTCAATTCAATTCAATAGAGACTTTTTTCGGTTTTGATTCAAACCATAAAAGTACATATACAACAAACAGTTAAAAAATTCAATATATAAAAATAAACAGTAAAGTGCAGAAAGTACAGGGGTCAATTATTCACGTACAATAAATACGTTCATGAGAGTTATAAATCATCAAAAAGGACCATCACTGATTCAAACAGTTTCTCAGCTTTATACATAGCTTTAAAAATTCAGTAACTTGAAGAATACTGTCCTTATGCAGAAGTTGTAGGTACATAAGGGCTGGTCTGATCTGATTAAAACTGAGTTTTTTTAAAAGAGCAACCAGATAGCGTTTGCGTGGGTATTCATTAAATCTACATAAAAATATAAAATGCAGCATATCCTGTGGAGACTTTCCGTCGCAGCCACAGGGCGCTGCAAATTTATTAAAAATGTCACTTTTTGGTCTAATCAGCAGATGATGGTACAGATTTAACCTAAACCTAGTTAGTAAGAATTTCTCATGTGAGGACAGTGAGCCAGTCAAATATGGCTCCATTGATTCACATGTTTTAAGCATAACAGATTTTCTTACAGTTGGTTTTTGAAGCTCCACACCTTCCCTTTGCATACTCCTGCCCATAAGGAAAGCCCGTTTAATTACCTCCACATCCCCATTAACAATCCAGCTCGGATGTTCAAACAGATCCAAACGTCCGAGCCTGGAGAAACTAGATTTGAGGTATTTTAACAATGGGGTGCCCAGTGCCTTATCCTGGGATAAAAAGTCTTTCATAATCAAATGAGTCAGTGGAATGTCCTCATTTAGCCACAGATTTAGCCAACATGTCAGTGGGCGTAAGGAAAAGATGTCACTTAAGTATTGTGCCCCCAACTCTTCATGTACTGCAAAGTTAGAAGTTCCAACAGGGACACACAATAGGCGCTTCATGAAGGAATTTTCAACAGTCTGTAACTGCTCCCCCCTGACATATCCCCACAGTTCACTGCAATAAACAGCAGTCACCACTGATTTCGCATTATAAAGTTTCATCATGGCACTGGTAGGTCTTTCCCCTAGTTTAGCCACAAAGTTAAAAATGGAGGCGTTCACCCTTCTTCTTGACAAGATGTGGATCCCAGCTAAGTTTATTATCAAAAATAACCCCAAGATACGAAAATGATTTTGATACAGGGATCACTACATCATCTAGCTTAAACAAGAAGTTTCTACTTGGCTGTTGGCCAACTTGCATTATGAATGATTTAGAATTTTTGACCAATAAGTCTCTGTCTGACATAAACAGTTCAAAAGCGTTAAGTAGAGTTTGGAGTCCCCTCTCAGTCCTAGAGATTAAAACTGCATCATCTGCGTATAGAAGAACAGGAATACCCCGCCTACCAACTCTAGGACAGTCAGCATGAATATTCTGCAGGTCACTATCTAGGTCATTGATATAAAAGTTAAAAAGAAAGGGGGCAAGGATACAACCTTGACGCACACCCTTTCTGATATCAAAATTACTAGATACGCCCAGATCCTGAGAATACCTTACATTGGCACTAATATTACTGTATATAACCCTATTCCTGAGCAACTCAACTCGACATACAAAAGGAAATTTTGAGTGTGCTGCACCTCACTATTGGCCTTGGGTCAGCCTGTCTCCGTTATTTATCTGATGCAGAGCTGTTCGCTCTTATGGTGTGCACTACCACTGCCCCTGTTCTCCCAAGAGGCAATTGTTTAACCAAAACAATGAAAATTCCACCCACTGTGGGTTGCACCACCAGAGTTCAAATAATGTAAATATCAATAAAGAATGTCCAAAAAGTATTATGTCTTGTTTTGTTTCTTCTTTATTCAATTTTCTTTTAGGCAGCCAACGCGTTTCGTTCAACAGAACTTCATCAGGGCGTGCTGGCTGTGTCCAATGTGCACAGACATCACATCTCGTTTTTCTGTGTCCTACGTCCAAAATCAAAGTAAATGGCTATTGTGCCGAGCGAAAAGTGGCGTCCTCTCCTGAGGCAAAAGCGTCCGTATAGAAGTTAATATTACTGTGTAGATCAGCAAGGAAGTTAACAATCCCATTATCAACACCCTTTTCCCTCATGGACTGCCAGAGCCTTCCCCTGTTAACACAGTCGAAAGCAGATAACAGGTCCATGAAGGCAAGGTGGATTGTACCCCTCTTTGCTACAGTATACTTGCTTAGAATTAAGAAGAGATTAAGGCACTGTTTTATAGTCGAACGTCTCCCGCAGAAGCCATACTGAGCGATAGACATGATGTTATTTGTCAACGCCCAGTCCGACAATCTCTGCAGTAGTATTCTACCTACTATTTTGACCATAGAATCTATTAATGAAATTGGCCTATAGCAGAGTGGGCTACCCCTGTCCCCCTTCTTAAAGACCGGAACAATTGTGGAGATCCCCCATGATTGTGGACAACCAGCTGAAGACCACCTCCAGAATGGGTGCCCAGAAGCTAGGATCAAATCTATACAAGTCTGGCGGGGATCCCGTCAGGGCCAGGAGCTTTCCCAGCTGTCAATCCGACTATGCCCTCCAAAATCTCACCTCTTTCAAACCAGATAATGCTATCACTATCGCAGGGGGGAAAATTGGGGTTTTCCATCGACGTGCAACAATATAATCTTTTAAAGTGGTTTACCCACTCATCCTTAGTTATGCAACATTCCAGACCATCCCCCAGATCCTGCACCAGGAAAGGTTTTTTTACCAGTGCCCAGAATCTAGAGCTGCACTTCAAGGTATCGGGATCAAGAAACTCAGTCCAAGCCTCCTGTCTTAAAAAGTCCTTGCGTGTGGCAATAACAGATTTATATTCTTTCCTACACGCTTGTACAGTCGATTTAACTCTGGGTTGTCTGCCAGAGCCAGCCTTAAGTTGCGCGCTGCTTTAGAGCAATCCTTGTTAAACCGTCTTGGTCCCCTGACTTCTATGTTTTTGCAGGAGCCGTCATCAATTGTGATACTTTATGCGACAAATTTTAGAAAGCACCCAGTACTCTAATTGGTTCATTCCCAGCTGTGGTACAACTCAGGATTTCAACAAATGTAGTAAATAAAACCCAATTACAGTTTAAAAGGTCTTTGAAATGCATGGAAAAGGCAACCTTAAATTGCCTCCAGTCAAATGTGAATGGTAAAAGTTACTGAACATGTAGGGAATGAAAGAATTTGAAAAAAACTAAGACCAAAACAACAATACAAAAAAACATACAGTCCATGCAATGCACTGGTAGGACTGAAGAAATAAACTCACTCACATACACTTGTACACAGGGCCAGACCTACATATATCAGCCACAGATAGGGAAAGCACTTTGCACTACACCACCATGAATGTAGCACTGATAGCTAACTATATCATGTTTTCGTGTTTAACTAGACCCATGGTCAGCTATAATAAACAATGAAGCATGAGGATAGAATGCAGGGTGTGAGAAAGTGCCCTGATTCTGCAGGGTTGCCCCCACTTTTTGCTGAATTGCTGACGTTCTTCGACTGAGTGTGCCCTGGGCTCCTGCCAATCAGGTACCCAGGCCCTATGTTCTTTCCCTAAAACTGCATTGAAGACCAAACCCAATTGGCACTCTCTGGCCACAGGCCAGTCCCTGGTAAATGGTACCACAGGTACCCAGGGCACTGTGACCAGGGAAAGCCACTAAGGGCTGCAGCACTTATTGTGCCATCCTTAGAGACCATGTACATTTACACTCACACACTGCCTTTGCAGGCTGCATGTTTTGGTGCAGAAAAAAGTGAAGAGTTGACATGGCACACATCCCTGGGTGTCATGCCTACAGCCCACTGCTCTGGCATAGATCAGTCACCCCTCTAGCTGGTTGTACTATACCAGTGGTGAGGGTACATGTGCATGAGCCCTATACCCCTACAGTGTCTAAGTCAATTCTTAGACATTGTAGGTGCAGTGCTGCATATGGGGTGCTGGGAGTTTGTCATTACGAACTCCAAAGTACCATAATAGCTGCACTGAAACCTGAGAAGTTTGGTATCAAACTTCTCAGCACATTAAACCCATACAGATGCCAGAGTGGGATTTCATGAAAAATGCACACAGAGGACATCTTAGAGATGCCCCCTGGAAAACGACTTAACACTAGTGTCTAGCCTGAGTGGCTGCCTTCAGCTGCCACCAGCTGGCATGTTTCTGGGCCCCTGGGTGGAGAGCCTGCTGTTCTCGGGGACCTAAAACAATGCACATCCTGGGACGAGATGCCAAGCCTCCTCCCCAGGATGGGCAGGGTCCATGAAGAGGAAGCTTCAAAGGATTTCCGCCTTTGTGAGCGTCCCCAGGCCTTTTGCTGCTCCCAGCAACTGGTCCCCACTGATTCTGAACCCAACTTTGGGCGGGAGAACAGATGGGAAAACCAAGTGAGGAAGGGAGGTGTGCTCACCTCTGCCAACCCCACCCCTCAGGAGGGGGAGGAGAGGTAAAGTAGATAGGGGAACCCAGCCAACCAGAGTGTGGTGTATGCCCCCCTCCCACGGGAGAGTGGCATAATAGGGGGTGTAATCACCCCAAGGCACCTTTAACTTACCTGTAATGCGTCTAAATCTAGTATTTAGGGGCACTCCTGAAGCCACAAGAGGAAAAGAAGAAGGACCAAACAGCCGTGCCAAAGCTAAGAAGAGGAGGACGCCCACTGACTTGGCTCCAGCCCTACCGGCCTGTCCCCACCTCTAACCTGCACCACTCTGCACCACTCTGCACCCAACGCCCATGGCCAGAGTTAGAATGGCCCAACACCATGAGGAGGTCTCCCAGGTGATCCTGACCCAAGAGCCAGTGAACCCTGACCTGCCTCAAGCCTCCAACCAACGCCTGCAGCTTCAAACTGGAAGGTCCCCCCAACAGCGACTTGGATCTGGTAAGAAGATCTGACCCTAAAAGACACCCCTGCACTAGATGTACCAGGGCTTTGGGTGGCCCAACCGATGGTGTCCAACCAACCCCCAGCATCCCAACTTACCTATTCAAGTGCTGGTCGCACCCAGAAGACCTTTATCCCTGAGCCTGCACTGTGTTTGCAAACCGGGAACCCCCCATTGAAAGTAACAGGGCACCAGACGACTAACCTGCACCTTGCACCCGGCCGCCCTAGTGCCGTTGAGGGTGTACCTTTGGTGCTATCTTGAACCCCCATTTGCTCTGAGCATAAGTCCAGGAACTTTGCTACTTCGTGACCTGCTTGTAAGCAGCCACCAACCGGAGGCCCTCTATCCCACATTGGATAACATTGGGCCGCAGCACTCTGCACCTGGCCACCCTAGTGCCGCTGAGGGGGTTAACAAGAGTGCAACCTTGACCATGTGGGACCCCTGAGTCTAACCCCAGAAACCCAACTCTCACAACAAACCACTTACCTGTTAACTGCTAACACTATTTCCTCTCAAAGGATAAAATTGACTGTTTTTTTATGAAAAAGTTTCTAAGTGTAGAGCTGGAAATCTATAAAAGTCTTTAAAACTGTAACCAAATAACAAACATGCTTTTACTTACCTCTTTACAGGAAATGTCCCAGTGTAGTATCCAGGTATACTACACTGTGTAAGAAAAGTAACCTGTAATCTACTTGACACCCTATTGAAAAAGCCAATACAAAGTATATGTACAATATTTCAAAGCATTGACTTACTAGTAACTCTACTGTAATCAAACCAAAGTATATATACAACTACAATTCAAACTGTATTTTTACTGCAATTCAAACTGTATTATTATTACTGCAAAGTATAAACTGCTTACCTGTGCCA
Source organism: Lissotriton vulgaris (assembly GCF_964263255.1). Taxonomy (NCBI): domain Eukaryota; kingdom Metazoa; phylum Chordata; class Amphibia; order Caudata; family Salamandridae; genus Lissotriton; species Lissotriton vulgaris. The sequence continues at coordinate 390,313,059 of NC_141691.1, read as the reverse complement.
GGCTTGCTCGGTTCTAGGAAATAAAATAACTTACAAAATAGTTTTATACAAACAAATTTGGCCTGAGTTCAGTCTTTGAGTTTGTGACAATCATTTGCTGATTGAGTGTGTACAACAAATGCTTAACACTACCCTCTGATAGATAAAGCCTTACTGCTCGCCTACACTACCTCAAATAGAGTGTAAGGTGCTATCTACTTTTACATCTGCCTACCTTTTGGGTTCCACTGGAGTCTGTGCACACTACACCTCACGTTGGTATAGTATATACAGAGCCAGCTTCCTACACAGGCCACCAATCCATTACCTTAAATGGGTAAGCCACACAAGATGAGAGCTAGGATTGAGAGAGTGTAAGAAAATAGCTCTATTTGACCTAAATTCTCTGATAACCAGTCCCAAGTTCCTGTGCTGTGACCCCTAAAACATGCTGACATTGGCTTTACACCTAATTGACATATTTAACTTGCCTGTAAGTCACTAGACTATGGTACAGCATGTACCCAGGGCCTGTTAGTTAAATGTCACTAGTGGACTGAAGCATATATCGTGGCACAACTAAAATGATAATGTAAACCATGACTGCAGGCCTCCCACCAATAACCTAGCTGTGCAGGTTTAAATTACAAATTTGATCTGCAAAATAACCACTTTTGACAGGCCTAAACCTTCTTTAAAAATGTTTATAAGTCACCCCTATAGAATCCATCAATGCCCATAAGGCAGGATGCGTGATATTCAAAGGTGGGATATGAGAAAGTTTAATGTACAACATGTTCTTATATTGAAAAGGCCTAAAAAGCTACTTTCGCTGTAGCAGGGTTAGCTGTTGCACAGAAGCACAATATGATACTTTATTAAAGTTGATATAGTTATTTGCCCCTAGGAACTAGATAGAACTTTCTTTCTCTGACTTTAAAATATTTATTACAAATGCAATTCTATGTCAGGACTGGAGGCGCGGATTATGCCTTCTCTCTTCACTTTTATTAACAGCAGCCAATTTTAAAACAACAAGACTACATTTCCCATGAACCCTTGGGAAACTTGTAGTAAACGAAAAGTGTCCAATCAGGAACAGTGCTGAGTCCTTCAATCAAGGACACTCCAGCTCCAACATAGTCTATCCTCATTGGCCCTTCATCCTATTTCGGCGCGCAACGTCAGCTTCTAGATCACTTTCATGCATCCTGTTTATTCGCATCCAACCCTACGAGGACAAATGTACATTGTCACTCAACAAACAGGTATTCATCAAGCCTGTAAACCAAAAGCAGAGAGTCTAGAATCAAACTGAGTTACTTACTCCAATAAGGGTTGGGTAATCTTCATCCAAAACTCTAGGGCGGGATAATCCTTGCCTCTGAGTCCTTAATAGAATTGAAACTTTCCGTTACGATAGCTACGAAATTTTTCATTCTATGTCAGGACTGGAGGTGAGGATTATGCTAGTTTAAATGCACTGGCTTGAAGTAGAACCTTTTAAAGGTAGAGTCCGAAGACCAATCCGCTGCGTTGAGGATATCCTCTAAAGGGGCACCCAACTCAAATGCTCTCAAGGCCATTGCCCCTCGAGCAGAGTGAGCTCCACAGCCCTTTAGACTTATACCTGCCTCTTGCATTGCCCACCTAACCCATCTGGCAATGTTGGGAGAGGACACCGCCTTAAATGGTTTGCGTAATGCAATAAGGAGTTGACGTTCTCCTGGTAGACGGAACTCCTCTGTCATTTCTTCTTATGCTTTCAGACAGCAGACCACACACAACTTAGGGGATCAAAGGATTTTCTTACTTAGATTTAGGTAGAAAGAGGAACTTTGGAGTTGTGTGTAGTAGTGCACAAAGGAACTGCTTCACAATTAGGCAGTATTAAACAAGGGAACTTTTCACCTCTTGGTCAAGGAGGGACCAGGAATCACCACCATCCACAAGCTGTGCCAAGCATAAATGTGGCACCCCTGGGCACCTTCTTCAGAATAATGCTGGGCCTATGGAAGTCAGACGAAGGACTGAGTGTAGCAGGCAAGAAAGCAGCCAGCAGCCAAAAATACCTAACCAGGACTCCTAGGATGTGACAGGAAGAAGAGTTGCAGGCATGGAATTTTTAAAGGAAAAACATTTACACAGGTAAGTACTATGGATCAGGGTAATGGGAATAGCAGGCATGTGTCTGGCTCTCAAATATGTCTTTTGTACACTGCTGCGCCCAAGATCCTTGGCTGCAAAGTGCCCAGAATTCTGGGGAGGGCAGGGCTTCTAATACACTGTACGCACCCGCAAAAGAGGTTTGGGAAGCAGCTGACCACAGGGAGGTCAATTCCCCGGGGAGATTGAGAGGGTGGTACACTGCAGGGCTGCCATTTTGCATGTGGGCTGTAATCAAACCCACTGTAGCTCAACTGCTATGTAGGAGCTGTTTTGGGTCTCCCTGCCACTATTTAGGTACAGGTGACCTGGTGACTAGTGGCAGGGAGTCTCAGTGGTGATCTTTTTTTGCTGCATATTTCTCAGTTTAGGTAGATGCAGTGATTTATTGGCCGAGTAATGGCATCTGCTGATGCCAAGGTTGTGGAAGCGGTGAGGCTATTGTGGAAGTGCCTCAATTTCTCAATTTCATTGTGGAAGGGGAGCCTGATCTGGGCACGGCTTGCCGGGCATCAAACCACATGACTGCGGCAGTGGTCGCGTGTTTGCTGCCTCGCAAACTGCAGGTGACTGTGGTGGGGACAGACAAGGTGAGTGCAAGGGGTTGCTCTGCGATGAGGCGAGCAGCCCTGAGAGGCATAACAAAGGGCAGGGCTTCTATAGTGGGGGTGGGCCAGGCATCAACGTTCTTACCAGCACCTCTGGCTCCTAAATTGCCAGCAGCACTGCAGAGCCGTGTGGTATCAGACAGAGTTGCGGTTGTTTTTGCAGCCACTGCCCCAAGTGAAGCAGGCAGGATAGCGACCCGACCAAGCGGTTTCCATATGTACAGGTCGGCGGTTAAAGGCTCAAAATGAAGTGGACAGCTTCTGGTGAACTAACCGCGTTAGAGACTGATAGCAGCTTCAACACAGGGGGAGGAAGGGGCTGCATTGAGGCATAGGCATGGCCCACATGGATATGGGGCTCTCGCAAGTTGTAGCCACAGTGGAATGGGTGGGGCCTTAACAGAACAAGAGTAGGAATCAGGGCTGGGGCCTAGGGAGGAGCCCCAGAGGACCCCGCAGGGGCTCCGCACCCACAGGCCAGCAGGTGGCCCTTGCAGGGAGAGGGAAACTGGGGGCAGTGTGCTGCAAAGTGCAGGGTAGCAGCCATTGAAGGCTGACATTGGTGAGCGGGAGTTGGATGTCGCCGGGGGTTCCCTTTGGTGAGGAGTCCCGTATCTGTGTTGGTAGCAGGGATGTTGGAATGGAGTGGTGAAGAAGATGGAAGGAAACTTGGGGGACAAGGGTCTGGGTTGTCCAGCAGTGAAGAATGCCAGCAGAGCACACAGGAGGGAGTAGTGAGGTGGGGTACGGAGGATGCGCAGGAATAGGCGCAGAACAAGGCAGTTGGTTCTAGGTACCTGAGGTGGATGAGGATTGGGCCTTAAGGGAGCGGGGTGCCAGTAAAACAGTCCTGTCATCTTTCTTTCAGGTGAAGGAGCGTTGCATCTTTCTGGACTCAGGAGAGCTTGGTGTGGCTCATGTACCCCAGGATGAAGAGATGGCAGGGCCCAGTATGGTTCACCAGACGCCGTTGAGCGGCCCATCTGCAGCTGGCAGAAGAAGGTTCAGAGCTACCTCATCGGCTCCACCAGCCGGAAGGTCTTGGATGGCCCCAGCTATCACAGCGCAGTGAACAGACAGGTGGTGACAGTAAAGCAGTATGGTGAGCCCTCCTGCACACCACATATCAGCCCATGAGCCCAATGAGAGCAACGGTACCCGACAGGGAGTGAGTACAGGCCTGAGATGGGCCAGTGTGGAGGACCCTAGGTCGCTGGTCGATGATGATGACGAGAGCCTTCAGGAAGGTGAGGTGTGGGATGGAGAAAAGCCTGTGGAGGTACAGATTGGAACATGAGTGGGGGGTCCAGCTAATGTGTTACTGTCTGGTATGTTACAGGCAAGTGAGGATTGGCAGAGTTCACAACAACGCCCTTGGGGGAACACTTGATGTTGGCTGCCAAGGAAATTTTTGGGAGGGAGAATACGTGTAGATGTTCAACTACTTACACCAAGAGCTGCACTCCAAGGAGGGGTCAAGAGAGAAGGAGTATGAGCTGGCCAAGCGACCGAGGGTACCCCTGGTGGCAGAAAACTGGACTGCAGTGTTTCTTATTTATGCCAGTGTTTTTTTGCGAGAAGTTTCCAGAGCACTGCGTGGCACTGTTCAAATATATGGGCATTATAAGCACAGCTCCAATCACTTTTGGTGTCTATGCCTGGACACAATATGATGAAGAATTCCTGGGGCGCTTGGCATGGCATCGCAAAGTGATGTGGGGGAACTGGACACAGACCACTGGCAGCATACAATGGGCCCAGATAGTTGTGGAAGACTATTTTTGCCACCAGTAGTTTGCCAATACTTTATCAGCTCTTTCAGGGGCACCCCACCCTGGGAGGGGTGGGAACTACATCAAAAGTACAGAGTGGGATGGGGGAACCTGTTGAAGAATTTAACAAGTACTCAGGAGTACTGCAATTTTCGGCATGAGGGCTCCAAGTGTGCGGGTCAGCACGTACTCATCTTTGATTCAGGCAGTAGGAGGGTGCCAGGAACTGAATACAGGACATTGGCAGCCATATGCTGGTGGTCTGGGGACACACCAGCAGCATCAGTCCTATGGCAATATGCGGGTAAGGGGGCACAGGGATCAGGTACAAAAAGCTTGCACTCCGGTTAATGTGGACTGGTTGGAGTACTGGCTGGGTTTTTTCGATCGGCCAGGGTAGTTAAGGGTATTGTCGCATTGGTTTTAAATGGGGTTTTCGACTTGGGTATAATGGCTCATGGGTTCGGAGATGGGTGGACAACTTGAGGTCCACAATGGAGGACAGAGAGGCAGTGCAGGACTAAGTGGACAAGGAAGTTTTGGAAGACTTTGAGGACTGGCCAATGGAGGCTTTGATTGTGTCACCAATTGGTGTGGTGCTTAAGAAGGAAAATGGGCAGTTTCGGTTGATATAGCATTTATCTTGGCCAGAACGTAGGTCAGTAAAGACTTAATTTCTTCATTTCGAAGGACGTGGCATCAGGGTCATATTCCTCCGTGGACGTTGCCAGGCACTGGTGAGGTGGGTGGGCGTTCCCAGGAGCAAAATTGCTCTGTAAGAAATGAAGTCTGCTTTTCGGCTGCTTCCTGTACACCCAGATAATTTTCATTTATTAGGCATGCAATATTAAGGGTGCTGGTACATGGACAAGGCTCTGCTGAGGGGTTGCTCAATATCATGTGCACTGATGGAGTGTTTCAGTTTGTTTCTGCAGTGGCTTTTCACAATGTGTATGGGCCATAAGCTGGTGACACATGGATGATTTCTTTTTTGTGGGAGAACCCGGCTCAGCAGACTGCCAGTGGATGCTCGTAATCTTTCAAGAGCTCATGGGTGATCTGTTCATTCCTTTAGCACCTGAGAAAACATTGGGACGGGCTAAGTTCAGTGTTGTCTTTTCTGTGGATTGAAGTAGATTCTCAAAAAATGGAAGCACAATTGCTGCAGGATAAAAGGAAGCAATGCAGACATTGTTGGCTAGCATGTTGGTGAGGGATAAGGTGTGGGAGATTCAAGTGTTGCTGGGGCACATAAAGTTTGCATGCAAGGTGGTAAGGTCAGGAAGGACATTTTTACGAAAGCTACATTTGGCTCTATTAGGTTTCTCATTGCCACATCGTCACTGTGCAAATTGGCAGGGTGTTAAAGAAGCTCTCTGGATGGGGCGGTCTTCCTTGACTTCCTTCAATGAAATTGCATTGGCCAGACAGGACAGGCTTGATTGGGTGTACAGATCTTCTTGGATGTGGCAGGAGGTGTTGGAATTGGCTTGTATTGGCGAGGGCGATAGTGCGTGGAGGAATGTAAGGTGGGGGAAGAAGCATTGTGTTCTTGGAACTTTTTCCTTTGGTGGTGGCTGTCACATTGTGGGGAGTGGAGTTGATGCACCGCAGGGTGCTGTTCAGGTGGACAACAAGTCTGTGGTCCAGGTCGTGAATAGACAGTCAGTGACAGAGGCGCACGTGTTGAAACTGCTACGTGTTTTTGTGTTAAGATGCCTGCGGCATTATATCTTGTTCAGGGTGCAACACGTTCCAGGCGTGGACAATGACATTGTGGATGTTTTTTCTTGTTCATAGTGGTTAGAGATTCTGTGGGTTGGCCAAGGGAGCAGATAGATACAAGACGCCCATGCCAGAGGAATTGTTCTGCGTAGCAAGCGCAGGAAGGTCCAACTGGTAGTAGGGTCTTTAGCCAAGTCAATGTGGAGAGCATATGGACAGGTTTAGGTGGAATTCTTGGCATCTGGGGTGCAGTCCAGGGCAGCAGGGTGGTACAAGATTGACGACGTGGTCCAGTTTATATTGAACATGAAGAAAAAGAGCTTGACACGCGAGATCATTTCTGGAAAATGTGCAAGTATTTCTTTTATGGGAAAAATGTTGTGGTGTTACATCCTGTCAGCTGGGAACTGGGACAGAGAATGCTTAAAAGATGAGCAAGTGAACAAGGACGCTTGGGGAGACTTAAGAGGCCCTTGACGTGGCAGTTGTTTTGTAAGGTGCTGCTACATCTGCACAGGGTGTGCATGGGGGGGTTGAGGAAGTTTTTCTGTTATCCACACTGATTTCATGGATGTTCTTTGGCTTGTTTCATGTGCCAGACATGTTAGGGTGCAGGGGCTGGAATGGAGTGCTATGGGAGGATGTCACAAGAAGGGAGGACAGGTTGGAGATATGGCTGCGTAGCTCCAAGACTGAACAGAGAGCCCAGGGAAGGAGTGTGGTTTTACAGTCTTCCATTGCCCGGGCAATACCCAGTGGCATGGGGTGACAGTTGGGCAGCACTCTGCGGAGGATCAGTGGCAAAGTTTTTTGGCAGCAATTTGGCTCAAAGGTTAAAGCTTTTTAATTCCTCTCCATCTTGTGCAAAGCGCTTTCGGTGTTAGGGGTCCCTACTGCAGAGCAAGGGACTCATTTTTGTATGCATCAGAACTGTGACTGAGGCTGCTTATAGATGTTGGGAGCACAAGGACATCATGCACTTGGGGCATTGGTCATCAGACTGCTTTAGGCTCTACATGAGCTTTACGGAAGGAAAGGGAGGTGCTGCAGGGCATGTTGTGTGAATATTGACTGTTTTTTCCTTTCCAGGTTCTGAAGCTGGCCTGGCAGTTGAAGATGTTGCCATTTGAGTGGTGGGCCACTCGTTCATCAAGTGGGCAGAGAAACAAGTGGCACAGAGTGGTTACTGGGAGAATTGGTGCTTTGACCGGCGTTTGTTTCCTGTCACATGGCAGGGTAAAGGGGGCATGAGATGGTGTGAACTAATGCAGTATTTGAACATCATGTTGTCTGGGGAAGATGACCAGACATTTAAGTTCTCCATTTGGGGGAAATGATCATGTTGTTGAAAAAGGTGTGGTGTTGCTCAGGGCGATGAAGCAGGATTTATTACAGATAAAGACCAGTTGGGCCAGTTGCTTTTTTCTCTGGATAGAGTTCATGACATGGAGGAATTGGATGGGGGCCAGCAAACAATCAGCAATTGATAGGGCACGCAGGAAGGTGAACAGGTAAATGGGTAGTGTTAGAAATTAGGTCTCTAGTTGGCAAAGATTTGCACCCCCTCCAAGTAAGGACCACAATCCTAGTCAGGGTAAGCTACATACACACTTTAAATGAACCTGTGCTCAACCTGTGGTAGATTGGCACAAAGCAGGAAGGCTTAACTTAAGAGGCAATATGTAAAGTATTTGTGCAACACACATACACATAGTAACACAATGAAAACACAAAAAGATTCCACACAGGTTTAGACAAATAGGGAATATGTATCTGAGTAAAACAAGTTCAAAACAACAAAATAAAAGTTGAGATGTGAATTTAAAATAAATAAATTTTAAAAAAAGTGCTCAGAAGTCACTAGCGGTCAAAAGGTTACTCTAGGTCCTTAGGGACCGGTACAAGTCCAAAATTCATGGCGACTGTGATGGAGGGCAGGGCGAATACAGGACTCAGGCAGGTCCACCTGAAGCAATACCTTGACTGGTGCAAGTGTCAACTTGGAGAGCCTACTGCATCATCGTTGAGCCGTGCAAAGGGGGGCCCACGTTATCGTCGAGCTCCGGTGAAGTGAATGCAATGTGTCTGCAGCAAGACACGCAGAGTGTCTTTGCCGAGCCGTGCAGACTATGGATCTGCAGTTGTTGAGCAGCCTCTGTGTCGGCGTCAAAGGGTGATGCAGCAGAATCTTTCACGTAGTTGGTGCCATGCATTGATTTTTTCAGATATCAGTTGCAGAACACGCTTCTGAGGCTCTGGACTGGAGGGGGCACCTCAGGCAAGGGTAGCACTCCCAGATGGCAGAGCCAGCAGCACCAGCAGGATTACAGGACTTCTTTTGTGCCCAGGAGTCTTCAGAAAACAGGAGTCAAGCCAGCAAGCCCTGGAGTCACTCAAGGTTCAAGTGAGATGGGCCCAGACCTTGCCCTCAGCAGAGCAGAGATCAGCAGGCAGCAGGACAGCTCAGCAAAGCAGAGAAGCATTTCCTCAGAATAGTCAGTCAAGGGACAGTGGAAAGCCTTACAGCACAGTAGCCTTTACTACAGCAGAGTTCTTCCCAGGTCCTGTAGTGCACTCATTTGGTAGGGTCAGAGCCCCAGTACTTATACCCAAAGGTGCTTTTGATGTAGGGGGTTACTTCGAAGGAGCTCTCTGAAGTACACAAAGATCACTTCCAACCCAGTCCTTTTTGTCAGGCTTTCTTTGAGGGGTAAGTCAGTGCTTTGTGTGTGGACAGAACACTACCTATTGAAGTGTGTCAGCCCATCCCATTTCTCCCTGCCTAGGAAGACCCATCAGAATGCAGGTGAATGCAGATGAGTGCTCAGAATGCAGATGAGCCTCAGCTTCCTGTGTTTGTGGCTGTCTAGAGGAAATGCAGAAAGAAGAGCATTCACCCAGCCCAGACGTGTATTAGAGACAGGTTGCAGGCACATAGAGCAAGGTTTAGAGCAGAGAAATGTCCACTTTTTAAAAGTGGCATTTCTAAAATAGTAATGTCAAATTCAACTTTACCACTCCTTTCTAATCAGGAATTACAGCTTAAAAGTGTTTGAGGAATCCACAATGCTATCCTATAGGAGGATTGGGCCTCATCGCAGTGAATTTTGTTTTAGCTGTTTGTCACTACCAGGACATGTAAAACTTAAATTACCTTCTACCTACCTCTTAGTTATACAGCACCCTGCACATAGGGCTACTAAGGGCCCACCTTAGAGGTGACCTATGCGTAATAAAAGGGAAGTTTAAGGCTTGGCCAGTGGTCGAAGTGGCAGTAAACTGCACACACAGGCCCTGCATTGTCAGGCCCGAGACAGGTTTGAAAGGCTATTTGTGTGGGTGGCACAATCAGTACCGCAGGCCCACTAGTAGCATTTAGTTTACCAGTCCTGGGTATATGTTATATCACTTTACAAGGGGCTTACAAGTAAAGTAAATATGCCAAACAGATGCAAACCAATTATGCCATGTTTAGAGAATAGAGCACATGCATTTTAGCACTGGCTAGCTGTGATAAAGTGCTCTGAGTCCTAAACCTAACAAAAAGAGAGTCAGAAAAATAGGAGGAGGAAGGCAAAAAGTTAGGGGTAACTCTGCAGAAAGGGCCATTTCCAACCGTTTGGTTTTGTAGGGAAGTTGGTTTCTGGTCCATTTGCCATGCAGACATCAAGTACTGTAACTTGGAATACTTTAGAGGTGATGATGTGCACCATTCGTGGGTAGGTATGGAATGGTACTTGCAGGAGCTGAGAGAAGTTTTGGCAAGGAATCTGAGGGGGTAGAAAAAGTCAGCACACACCTTTTTCTGGGTAGCGGTGTCCTGGAAAGTGTAGCCTGAGTTTACAGAAGCTTCATTGGCATTGCAATTAGTAAACCACATGGAAAGGGCAGGTAGGCAGGAAGTTCAAAGTTAAGTATATGAAGTTTGGTTGCTTAGAGGTTAATACATGCAGTCATAGGCTCTAGGGGTAAATTAAAGTTGCTAAATGTTGAAATGCACCACAATACGGAAGAGATAGTTGTGGGCGTAGAATGTGGTTGAGACAGTAAGGCTGGGGGTAGTATATTGGAAAGTTCATTTGATGTATAGCGAAGTTTTTGTTTTGAAAGTGGGATTGCCCAGTTAAAGTTGAGATGTGCACCTGTTTCGAAAATGTGGTCTTTTTACACAATACAAGTGATCAGTGCTGACCCCTCCCTCCCAAGAAGTGTTTGAGAGGCAGCTGACCCCAGGGGGGTTTGTCCCCCTGGAAGATTAGGAGAGTGGTGCAGTCCAGGACTACCATTTTGTATTTGGGCTATATTAGAGCCCACAGTAGCCCAACAGCTATATAGGGGCTGTTTTTTGACTCCCTGCCACCATTTTAGGTATATCTGACCTGGTGACTGGTCGCAGGTAGTCTCTGTGGTGACCCATCCCCAAACTTTTAGCTTTCAGTTTTTTTTCGTTTGGCTGTGGTCCCAATAGTTGAGACAGGCACACAAGGGACAGTCTTTATTGTACAGTTGTCGCTTGAGACAGGTGCTTGGCAGTGGCCTGGACAATTTTGCATGAGTTTACAGATTGGTGTTGCCACTGGTGAACCACGTCGAAAGGGAGGGTAGGAAGGAAGTTTAAGGTTAAGTATAGGAAGTTTGGTTGCTTAGAGGTTACTACATTCAGTCATAGGCTGTAAGGCAAAGTTAAAGTTGCTAAATGTTGTAATGCACTACAATATGCAAGAGATAGTTGTGGGATGGGGTATGTGGGTGGGACAATAGGGGTAATGTATGTGGGTGGGACAGTAGGGGTGGGGGCAAGATCTTAGATAGTTCATTTGATGTATAGCAGGTTTTAGTTTTGAAAGGCGGATTTCCCAGGTAAAGTTTGTGATGTTCACCTGTTAAGCCGCCTTTTTCAAACAATACAAATTGACAGTGGTCAGTGCTGCGCCTCTCACTCCTAAGAAGTAGACAATGTCCTGTACACTGGAATACTCTCTCCAGGTCACTTCTGTGCAGACTCCCTCCCCACGGAGCCACAACAGCCATGACAGAATGTGTGCTTTTGGTGGTTTTTTCCCAAAAACACGTAATCGCAGACCATGTGTGCTATTAAAACAGTGCTCTCGAGTTTTCACCATGATACGGAAAGAGAACCTGCATATCTTATTTCCTAAACATTCACGACATTTGAAAATAAAGAATCTTTCTAAATGCGGTCTGATGCTGCTGTTTCATTTCTGTTCATTAAATTTGAAAACATGAATATATATTTTTTGCCACCGTTTTCCAGACATTTTAGGATTTTTATCCAGGTTGTATTTTTAGTCGCCTCAAAAATTTGAAACATTTACAAAGTGTGTCTCATATTTTTATAAAGACTTGGAATGCCTCTTGTTTTAAGCTTATTATCAGTAGAGGATCATTTCAGTTTAAAAGCACTGTTTAATGATGTTATGCTGTGTTACTTCATGTGATGTTGCTATTTTTAGGGTCAAGCATTCGAAACCTCTTGTACATACTTTAGTATATACTTTAGTATTGTATTGTACTGTAATTGCATGTATATACTTTAGTATATACTTATATTTGTATGTACTTTGTGGGCTCTGGAGATCAGCCCTAAGACTTGTCTGCTTCCGCTTAGGAATTTTTCTGTTCAACTGCCTCTATTTAACTGTCTTTATAGAACACGACCAGCAGAGGTCACTAAAATACCAGAATTGCTTTGTGCTGAGGTACTTTCATTTTTTTATTTTTCTGGCAACTGCCTCTATTTAACTTTCTTGATAGAAAACGAGCAGCAGAGGTTAGTAAAATACCAGAATCACTTTAGCATTCTCTAGATTCCAGTCCATGGAAATCGTCTTCCATGAGCACCCCTAGACAAGAATACATTTTTCAAATCTTGAATTTTCAGGGATATGACCACCGAAGGCCCTGCTTTCATATTAAAAACAGAGCTTTGGACTAAACCATTTCCTGCTGAAAGGCAATATTTCTCTCCATGTGTTCCCATACCTGGCGTGTCACACATTTTGGTGCTTACTTTCCCTCCATGTTAAAGAACAGTAGATGTGTCTGCACTCAGGCTAATGTGCTGCATAGCTAAATACATATAAGGTCCCAAAGGCGAGACCGATTGCATTGCTAAGGCTTGTTTTTATACATATTGCCACTCGCCAATTACTTTTACTCACATGCGCATATGTTTACGTTCGTGGATAATAGCACGCTGGGTTTTCCATGAGAGAGGAGCACAAGAGATGCCATAAACAGCAGGGGATGGTCAACCTGGCCATTACATGTAAAAAACGCAACTTTGCTAGAATCTCGATTAATCAGATACATACAGCTGACAATCTTCTGTAAAAAAAACTTGATAGCACACATAAAATGTAGACTCTTGTTTATTTCGGCCGTGCAGGAAATCTGTGTCTCTTCCCTTGCACCAGGCTCCTTCTTGGCTTTTCCCTTGCCGGTTTATCTAACAGGTTCATGCATTATTCATGGCGGGGCAGTGCAGACATAAAGGATTGCAGAGAGCACAATAAAAACTATGATATATGGGGCGCAATAAAGATGCCAAAAATATGCCCAGAAAATTTGTTGATTTGTTTAATCTTTACTGCTGAAAAAACGGAAAACCTAACTATAATTTATGATGTTCTGTGCTACAATTAGGATGTGCACAGATGGAAAAACCCAATTACTCACTCCTACTTGCTCTGCTACACGGAGCCATAAAAGTCTCGAAATAATACCTATGGCAGGTCAACAAGAATTTAAAGACTACTACCAAAAACGCGTGCATCAATCACTTAATACTACTCTATAAACACTGTGTTTCCAGTTTCTAAAATCTGAATATATTAGTTCAGTAATTTGGCTTTTGTCTAGATTTTGTCGCAGTTTCGCTTAGCAGAGCCAGGTTACTGAGAACTGGGAAGGATACCTTTAGCAATAAGTGAACTGCAGTTGCAATAAAAGCCACAGAAAATACCTCTTCGGAGTTTCTGTTTTAATTTGTAAGAAGCAATATCCATTTTCTAATTTTCTACAGTGAATAGGTCTTATGGTCGTGATGAATTGCCCGTATTTTTGTGTTTGTTCTTATTGTAATACAATCCACGCAGCTATGAAAAAGATGCTCAAATCGTGTTATGTATAGGTACACCTTCCTTGACAACGTACACACAGAGCCTTTTCTTGCGTTGTTCAGAACAGTGGCCCAGAGCCAGGTATTTGGGCTAGACGCTATTATGAGTCCCTTTCTGATAAATTCTTTTACCGTATTTTGGGGAAATTTTGTCTTCACCTGCAGTCTAAGTGCATAGAAGAGTATGGGCACCGACACAGTTGGGGCGTGGCCAGCGAGTGTTGGGGCGTAATCCGAGACATGGCTACAAATAAAATATTCGGAAACTATTTTGGTAGCCATTGACTTACAAGTAACTGCACATAAAATATAATGCACGCACTTCAAATGAAAAAAATATGCAACTGAAATTCATTTGAGAGAAATGCATTTTTCTGGTAGGACAGTTCGGTTGGTTAATGTGATCCCTTCAGATACCTGTGCAAGTAGCAGAACGGTCACTGTCTGATTTGAATTCTTGTTGGTTTCTTGTGGAAATAGTGGTGTGTGCTCGTAGTGCTAAGAGGCCCAAGCCTGTAACAGAAAGCACCGTGACTATTTTAGTCATTAGTTTAAAAGATATATTAAACAAAGAATATAATAGGCTGCAGTCAGCCTGTTGCAAAATGAGCAAAAGATTTTGATTGAAAGTTTACAGTGCTCTCAAAAGTTTAGTATTCTGCTTATTGCACCTAGTACAAACTTTTTTATAGGTTAAAATTCCAGATTCTATCAATTAACACCAAGGAGCCTTTAGATTTGCCTATTAACCAATTGCACACATTTACATTTCTTTCAGGCAGCAGGTACCAGAGAGAGGAAGTTTCTTTCTTTTTTTTAGTTACTTCTTCCTTCACAGCAAAGGAGTCTCTTACTCTCTTCTCCCCTTTCAACCAGCATCAACCGAACCGTACAGGAATGTTTGATTTTTAAATAAAAAAACGTATGGCCACTGTTTTGCACAAATTAATAAAGCTTGGTAACGTCGCTCCCCTGCCCACTTCGACCTCTGGTCTTCACCATGGTGTCTTGCACCATTCGCACTAGATCGCAAGTTCCCTTCACCCCACTTCATGTCCAGCAGTCAGAGAGGAAATGGCATTCGATTCCCTTGATGGGGACCTGGGAGGGTTTCTGACTGTAGGGTCCTGGGGGCATATTATCAAGGGATTTATCTCTGCTTTTTTGGCTTTAAAAGCCAAGAAAGCGGAGATAAAATGATCTCCCTATCAGCAACAGGGTGCTAACACGCAAATTCGCATGCTAGCACCCTTTTTCTCTACGCTTCCCCTTGCATTTCTAATGAGATGCAAAGAGGGCGTTTCAGAGAAAAATAATAGGAGAAATGTTGTTAAGCGACATTTCTCCTATTGTCAAGGATATCGCTAACCCTGTTAGTGATAAAAAAGCAGTGCTAACCGCGGTTAGCGCTGCTTTTTTTACACCTGGTATTTTCCTGACTTAGCCATGATATCCTATTGAAGGTGGATATCATGGCTAAGTTTGCGAGCCCCTATCATCAAGCTAACGCCAAACTTCGAGAGATTATCGTTGGTTTTCCAGCGATAATCTCTCATTTGGCAGTTAGCGTGAGGATTTTTTATCCCTTCTGAGATAAACGTTGCTAATAGCAAGTTATCTCAGCGATAATTTCCAGCGATGCTTAGCGATAAAACAATTGTTGCAAAGCTTAGTTAGCGATAAATATTGCTACTCATTGGTAATATGCCCCCTAGTTTTCTACTCTCAACATGACATATCCTGTTATAGAAATGCACTTTATACAAATTATGAAATTAATAAAAAATATAATTCAGAAGAAATATTGAATTGTTTTTGTAAGAAATGTACCTGTTCGTTCAGCTCAAAGGAGATGCAAGTGTGATTGCATCTGTATTCTTTGCACATACTCTTAACACCTTGATGGAGAAAAGCTCTCCCAAAATACTAGAGACCAAACGCGCCTGAAGATTCCAAGTTAATCTGACCTGAGCCCCAAAGGATAACACTAGCCTAGGGATACTACTATGACAAATCTAGCTCTTTCCACATAGGAGCTATTATAAGGATTTTGACAGTAACTTGGCCCTAAAGGTGCTAGCACCTTCAGTATTGTGTGCGTTTGCTATCTTTAACCACCATAGGACTATATGACTTGATAATGAAAGTGCTTAGCCTCTTCTAGGATAAATCAGGGACTAGGCGTTGTTTATATTAAGTGTTATTTACTGTGCTATAATGTATCTGAGTTACTAACCCACTTCACTATCATCTCCTATAGTATGCCTCAACTCTTCATCCTCACTACCTTCTAAAGAGTGCAGTGCACAAAGGGAGTAACCTGGCTATCCAACCAGAGCCCAATAGTTCTGGGGCCGGGGAGCTCCAGTGTAAACAGCATTCTTCACTAGGTTGTCTAGAGAAGTTTTTGTGCTGGTTGATAAACGTTGGGTGTCAGATTTGTAGAAAACGCAGAGATTGCTTGAATTTTATGCTTCAATCAAACCCGCATGTAGCATGCAAAGATCAATCCTTGTAGGAGGTTTTAAAGGCACTTTATAAAGTTGTGGACGATGGCTCTAATGAAAACATTGGTTATGTTTTTATATTTAATGTAGTGTTAAGTGATGTCTGAACTTCAGCTTTTGTTGCAGGAACTTTTCTTGTACCAACCTGCATCTGTGAGATTGAAGGACAAACTGCATGTAGAAAACAGCAGCTTTTCAAATTGCTTCTAAAGGGGTCAAGCAAAGGCTATTAGTTGAAAGAACATCTTACTACAGCTGTCTCACATACATGACTATCAGGCAAAGAAGCAGCAAATTAAGGTGAACGGTTACCTGCATGTCTTCAAGAAGGCTTGTCCATAATGTATTTTTGACCACTGGACTATGAAGGTAATTCCTGCTTGATAAAGTTCTCCACCCTTTCACCAGACTGGAGATTTGTTCTACAGCTAAAAAACAATGGCAAAACAGGTATTTCTTAGTAGGGATTTGGGGCCAGATGTAGGTAATCCCAGAGTACCAATTCTTAAATACCGAATCATACCGATTCGGTATTTATGAACAGGCAAATGGGATGTAGGTAATTTTCCCTAAAAAATTACTGAATCGGTAAGTTTCGGTAAATAAAAAAACGTATGGCCACTGTTTTGCACAAATTAATAAAGCTTGGTAACGTCGCTCCCCTGCCCACTTCGACCTCTGGTCTTCACCATGGTGTCTTGCACCATTCGCACTAGATCGCAAGTTCCCTTCACCCCACTTCATGTCCAGCAGTCAGAGAGGAAATGGCATTCGATTCCCTTGATGGGGACCTGGGAGGGTTTCTGACTGTAGGGTCCTGGGGGCATATTATCAAGGGATTTATCTCTGCTTTTTTGGCTTTAAAAGCCAAGAAAGCGGAGATAAAATGATCTCCCTATCAGCAACAGGGTGCTAACACGCAAATTCGCATGCTAGCACCCTTTTTCTCTACGCTTCCCCTTGCATTTCTAATGAGATGCAAAGAGGGCGTTTCAGAGAAAAATAATAGGAGAAATGTTGTTAAGCGACATTTCTCCTATTGTCAAGGATATCGCTAACCCTGTTAGTGATAAAAAAGCAGTGCTAACCGCGGTTAGCGCTGCTTTTTTTACACCTGGTATTTTCCTGACTTAGCCATGATATCCTATTGAAGGTGGATATCATGGCTAAGTTTGCGAGCCCCTATCATCAAGCTAACGCCAAACTTCGAGAGATTATCGTTGGTTTTCCAGCGATAATCTCTCATTTGGCAGTTAGCGTGAGGATTTTTTATCCCTTCTGAGATAAACGTTGCTAATAGCAAGTTATCTCAGCGATAATTTCCAGCGATGCTTAGCGATAAAACAATTGTTGCAAAGCTTAGTTAGCGATAAATATTGCTACTCATTGGTAATATGCCCCCTAGTTTTCTACTCTCAACATGACATATCCTGTTATAGAAATGCACTTTATACAAATTATGAAATTAATAAAAAATATAATTCAGAAGAAATATTGAATTGTTTTTGTAAGAAATGTACCTGTTCGTTCAGCTCAAAGGAGATGCAAGTGTGATTGCATCTGTATTCTTTGCACATACTCTTAACACCTTGATGGAGAAAAGCTCTCCCAAAATACTAGAGACCAAACGCGCCTGAAGATTCCAAGTTAATCTGACCTGAGCCCCAAAGGATAACACTAGCCTAGGGATACTACTATGACAAATCTAGCTCTTTCCACATAGGAGCTATTATAAGGATTTTGACAGTAACTTGGCCCTAAAGGTGCTAGCACCTTCAGTATTGTGTGCGTTTGCTATCTTTAACCACCATAGGACTATATGACTTGATAATGAAAGTGCTTAGCCTCTTCTAGGATAAATCAGGGACTAGGCGTTGTTTATATTAAGTGTTATTTACTGTGCTATAATGTATCTGAGTTACTAACCCACTTCACTATCATCTCCTATAGTATGCCTCAACTCTTCATCCTCACTACCTTCTAAAGAGTGCAGTGCACAAAGGGAGTAACCTGGCTATCCAACCAGAGCCCAATAGTTCTGGGGCCGGGGAGCTCCAGTGTAAACAGCATTCTTCACTAGGTTGTCTAGAGAAGTTTTTGTGCTGGTTGATAAACGTTGGGTGTCAGATTTGTAGAAAACGCAGAGATTGCTTGAATTTTATGCTTCAATCAAACCCGCATGTAGCATGCAAAGATCAATCCTTGTAGGAGGTTTTAAAGGCACTTTATAAAGTTGTGGACGATGGCTCTAATGAAAACATTGGTTATGTTTTTATATTTAATGTAGTGTTAAGTGATGTCTGAACTTCAGCTTTTGTTGCAGGAACTTTTCTTGTACCAACCTGCATCTGTGAGATTGAAGGACAAACTGCATGTAGAAAACAGCAGCTTTTCAAATTGCTTCTAAAGGGGTCAAGCAAAGGCTATTAGTTGAAAGAACATCTTACTACAGCTGTCTCACATACATGACTATCAGGCAAAGAAGCAGCAAATTAAGGTGAACGGTTACCTGCATGTCTTCAAGAAGGCTTGTCCATAATGTATTTTTGACCACTGGACTATGAAGGTAATTCCTGCTTGATAAAGTTCTCCACCCTTTCACCAGACTGGAGATTTGTTCTACAGCTAAAAAACAATGGCAAAACAGGTATTTCTTAGTAGGGATTTGGGGCCAGATGTAGGTAATCCCAGAGTACCAATTCTTAAATACCGAATCATACCGATTCGGTATTTATGAACAGGCAAATGGGATGTAGGTAATTTTCCCTAAAAAATTACTGAATCGGTAAGTTTCGGTAATTACCGAATCGGTATTTACCGATTCGTAATTGCCATTCATTCCTACGGGCCTGGAGGCCCATAGGAATGAATGTCAATTACCGAATCGTTAAACACCGATTCAGTAATTTGGGGAAACATTGTAGGGTGGCAGGGTGTCACTTTGACACCCTGTTGCACCCCTCAATTGTGTATGGGTGCACATGTTGCAGACATACATGCCCTAAGGGCATGTATGTCTGCAACATGGCACTTTTGGAAAAGCAAAAAAAATGCTTTTTCAAAGGTTTTTATTATTTACCACCAACTTCTAGTTGGTTGCTCAACCCCCTGGTAGATTGGCACAGAGCAGCCTGGCTTAACTTAGAGCCACACCAAGGGTCCAGAACCTGTTGGTGACCACTTCGAGGTCAGAAACTTGCTGAAGATGGGTCAGGAGCTGTAGGGGAGCCTTTTATGTCCCTGAGGCTCAGATCAGGAGAGCAGCAGACTAGCCCTTTGAGTCACTGCAGGGTCCTGGGTTCAGGTGTGTTGCAGGTCCAGTTCTTCCTTCCCAGGCAAGAGGGCAGCAGATCAGTCCAGTTGGGAAGTAGCTAATTCAGATTAGTTGTCCAGCAGGGTGCCAGTCCTTGTAGCAGCACAGCAGACCTTCTTCCTGGCAAAGTATACAAAAGTCCAGCAGTGTACTCAAAAGTTGCTGTCAGAGGTCCTTCTTTTATACACTGGTGCCCTGGTTCTGGAAGGTGGGAAACGCTTCTAGACAGTGTCTTTGAAGTGCATAGAATTCCTGTTCTCCTCTGCCCTGTCTCCAAGCTTGCTGAAATGACAATCCAGGCTCATTAGGGCCTTTGTGTGGAGGTAGGACACAACCTATTCAACTGTAAGTGGGCTGTGCCCAGCTTCTCCCTCCTATCTCACCAGTGATGGCCCATTCAGTCACACATAAGCTCCTTATTGTGTGTAGCTGTCTATGAGGAATACACAAAGCCCAACTGCCAAGTACAACTAGACATGTAATAGAGACAGGATGTAGGCACAAAATGGCTAAGGAAAGAAAATGGCAATTCTAAAAAAGTGCAAAAATGTGTGCTCTGAACATCAGAACACATCACCAAGCTAGCACTCGATTGACTGTTTTCAAAATTGTTCCAAAAAGTTATTCAAAGATTGTATATTTTTTTCATCATCACTTGTTTATTATAAGTTCATTGACTATTTACGTCATAGTCTTTTCGTTATTTTCTTCATTCATTTGTAGTTCAATTTTGAGCCCAATGCATTTAGGGCACACTGCCCTTCATCGGGGGAAATTATAGCATCTGCAAAGTACATGGTACATATGATCACTAATACATTAATTAAACAGATTGATGCCACTATACCACATGTGTATATGTGTGCCGTGCCAGGATCCTCATCCTCGGAGTCACTTCCAGTTACCTCAGTGGGTAGGCCTCTCCTGCAGACAATGTTGAGGAGTGTGTCTCAGGTTGCCATGACCTTGTGAGCAGTCTCGGGCACCCACTGCAAGAGACCCCCCACTCTTGTGCAGGCTCCTAAAGTTGCTTTTGAGAAGCCGGAATATTCACCTGATCACCTACCTTGTGCGCTTATCTGCTGTGTTATATTTTATGTGGGTTGGCGGGAGACAGGTAGGGTGTGAGGATCCAGGGCATCAGGACATACGCACTGTCACCTGACAAAGAAAATACCTGAATTGGGCAAATACGTATATTTGTTATCAATACTTTTCAGTACCTAGTTGGTAACCTTCATCAAACTCCCCTCTTTCCATTCGTTGGTATATCCCACTGTGCTTGAACATGTAGGAGTCATGTGTGCTCCCTGGATATTTTACAACAATATTTATGATGATATTGTGTGAATTTCAGACCACTTGAATGTTCAAGGAATGGGTGTTCTTGCGGTTCCTGAATAGGTTTTCCAGATGGGATGGCGGACATAAGGGCACATGGGTTTCGTCTATACACCCTATGACCTATTGGAATCTGGCTAGCTGGTAAAAGTGCAAATTCTCAGTTTGCATTTCCACATCATTCCTTAACAGGTAAATGGGTTTGTGTATGTGGAGGAGCATGGCATCTAGAAAAGTGCGCTAAAAACATGAAAGCGCACTCTGCGGCACTCATTCGGTCACAGCTATCACATTTTGGTGACTGCCTCTGGTCAATAGGTGTAGGGAGTGCAACACTTGAACATGTATGGGGATTTTATTGCTGAGTTGTGTACTGCTTTCACGGTGAGGCTTTAAGAGGGCTAGTAGCTCCAAGATTACATTGCTACTCAGCCTGTATTGTTCATATTTCTCTTCCTCTGTCTTCTGGGACATGGTCACGCTGACTCAGAATATTCTCTCCTGTCTCCGCCTCTTCTACTGAGCAGCCAGTATGCGCATCTTCCTCGCTATCACAGACATTGTGGAAGCTCCTGATACATTCTGGTGCTGCTTTTATACTTTGTAATCTGTTACCACCTGAAATGAATTGGTGGTAAATTGCATGTGCAAACAAGACAATTTGCGACTTGTCACAATTTGTGGCTTGCTTGTACATACAGTTTACGACTCGGTTAGGGATTTTCTAATTACGACTCACCATTTCTGGTTGCAAATAATAACAACTCGCAAATCAGCCACAATGCCATTTTTTGTTTGGCGAATGGCTGTCGTACATTGAGGTTTAAATGAGTAAGAAATGCCAGTGGCCAAATTGGGTCGCGAGTGCAGGGCCTTTTAGCTATTGATAACAAGGTGAGTGTGGGATCGCCGTGCCAGCGTACTCTTGTCGAAAGTGGAAGGGAGCTACCGCATTACTTTGCTGACTGCAATTTTAAAAACTGAAAACAGAGTTACCGGGTTCCAGATATCCCCTACTTGTAGGGTAAAATTGCTTGGTGGAGATATACCCGAGCCAATGAGGATAGACCTTGAATCTGCATTTCTGGCCTTAGGAGCCAATTTAGGGGCATATTATCAAGAACAGCATTAAAATTATCGATTGTTTAGCGGCAGAAAACTGCCGCTAAAATCGCGATAATGGGCTTGATAATATGCCCTGGAGAATTCCAATAGAAGCACATGTTCACACCAGAACATGGACTTCTATTGGAATTCTCAAGGGCATATTATCAAGCCCATTATCTCCATTTAACACCATTCTTGATAATATACCGCCTTAGAGTGTCCAGTTTTGAACTATGGAGTTTATGGCAGAGTTGTACATATGACCTCTGGTGCATTACATTTTGGCTGATGAGTCAAAATTTCAGCCGTATTTGGGATGGGGATGCTCTGTGTGGTAATCTGAATACCTTCTTTTATATACTTTGCCCTAATTACCTCTAAGAGTGGCCTTAATAAGGAAGCAGACATACACCTGCCAATTTTCCAAAGGCATATTAAAGAGCTCCTGCTCTGTTCCGGATGTATTTCTTTTGGGCCAGGAAAGACCCACGACTGTCAATTAAAATGCCCAAATACATGTAGATCTTGTCTCTGGGGATCTTGCTGCCATTTTGAAACCATTCTCTACCATTTTTCAGTTTTTCCTTATGATCATTGTTTTTGGTTTTTGTAAATTCACCATGAGGTGAATCTTCTCAGGCTATATTTGGAGGGTGTTTAGCATCGCTGGAGGCCTATTTTTGGTTGACTCAGAAGGAGTGCATCATCTGCGTAAAACAAACAGCCCAGGTGCTTTCCGCATATTTTGGGGAGATGGCTGAGATGTCATTTAAAGAGGTTGCTAGATCAGCAAGAAAAAGATTGAAAAGAAGGGGGGCCTAGTATGTATCCCTGCTTCACGCCTGAGATGGTTGGAAGTTTTCTAGAAATGATACTCCCATCCCCCACATTTATGCACACTTAAGTGTTTGAATGCAGCTCCATGATTGCTCTGAGAAGGTGTTGTGGGATCCTAAGTGCTTCCAATTTTGCCTATAAGAGTAGTCTCGGGACCGAGCCAAAGGCTGACTTAAAGTCTATGAAGCAGAGATACTTTTTAAATACATTGCACCCTGCCCTCTGGCCTGTCCAAGACCTACCGTAGGGGTGAATTATATGTATTAGAAAGAAAGGTTTGGGCCTGGTAAAAGGTTTATTTTGCCAGTTCGAAATAGCAGTTTACAACTGCACACACAGGCTGTGCAATGGCAGACCTGAGACATGTTTAAAGGCTTCTTTAGTGGGTGGCACAATCAGTGATGCAGGTCCACGAGTAGCATTTAACTTACAGGCCCTGGGCACATGTAGTGGACTTTACTAGACACTTATGAGTAAGTTAAATATGCCAATTGGGTATAAACCAATGTTACCATGTTTTGAGCAGAGAGCACAAGCACTTTAGCCGTGGTTTGCAGTCATTAAGTGTGCAGAGTGGCAAGGCTAGCAAAAATGAAGTTAGCAAAAACTCTGAAGGCAAAAAGTTAGGGGGAAACCACACCAAGGATGCCACGTCTAACAGTTACCATCTGTGGGCCATGCAGTGCCAGGTTTTGCAATACTAGTTTTAGCAAATGGATAATATTTGTGAAAGCAAATCCTTTAAATGGTGTCACTAGCTCAATGTGTGAAAATGAAAAAGCAATTATTCAGCCATCCTAAGGTCAAGCTACAACTCGAGTTCTGACAAAAAGATTCAAAGAAAATTTAGTACGCTAAAAATAATTTAAAAACAATGACTGCTTTCTGTGCTAAATGTATGTATGGGATATAAAATATAATGTGTGATGATTAAGTGTATTTTTATATAAAATGGGGCCCAATAAATGAATATTGTAAATTGTGATTCGTGATTTGTGAACATTACTAAATCCTGATTATAGAATCGCAATATGATATTTATGAAGGCAACGTACTGCGATTTTGCAATTCCTTAGGATTCAGATTTGAAGAAAAAAAATTACCATTGGCAATATCAGTAATAGACACACATTGTGATTCTCTAGTCTCCAATAGAGATTGCAGCATTGGAAAGCACTGAAAACTAATGATGACATGAAAACCAGAAAACCTTGCCCCTGTAGCACATGGTCAGTGTGGAGAGTTGTATGGAGGTGTGAGAGGAGTTTTTCAAGAGCATTAAATGATTATTTAAAAATGGCAGCAAATGCAACAGAGAAAGAGGAGAGTGCAAGAAAGCGGAAGCAGTCATTTTCTGACTGGGTTTGAAGGTTTTGGCAAATTAATTTATGTTCACTTGTTTGATAAAAAAATATGG
This sequence comes from Lissotriton vulgaris, assembly GCF_964263255.1. Classification (NCBI taxonomy): domain Eukaryota; kingdom Metazoa; phylum Chordata; class Amphibia; order Caudata; family Salamandridae; genus Lissotriton; species Lissotriton vulgaris. The sequence continues at coordinate 390,289,146 of NC_141691.1, read as the reverse complement.
CTTGCAATCCAAGATAAAAATAAATGTTGTTGGAGTTACACCTCGTAGCATAGATGAAATCAGCAAGTCCTGGTACGATTTGACGAGGCAGAAAAAGGAGTAGATGGCTACTAGGATGCAAGAGGAAGATGGCACAGGAGGAAGTCTGTTGGAAAATGGCACTCTTTGAAGAGTCACCCTAAACCTTTTGCCTTCCTCCTTCAATTTCCTGACCTCGTTTTTACTGGCATTCAGATTCTGAGCGCTTTACCACTGCTGACCAGTGCTAAAGTGCATTTGTTTTCTCCTCTAAATGTAGTGTAATTGGTTTACACCTGTTTGGCATATTTGATTTACTTTCATGACCCTTGTAAAGTGGTATATCATATACCCAGGGCCTGTACTTCAAATACTACTAGTGGGCCTGCCACCTAAGTAGCCTTTCAAACTTGCCTCAGGCCAGCCACTGCAATGCCTGTGTGTGCAATTTACTGCCACATCGACTTGGCATTCAGATTACTTGCCTAGCGTGAAACTCCCCTTTTATTACACATAAGTCACCACTAAGGTAGGCCCTAGGTAGCCCTAAAGGCAGGGTGCTGTGGAAATGAAAGATAGGGCATGTAGTGGTATGTTTTGCATGTTCTTGTAGTGGCAAACAGCCTACTTTGTTTTTTCACTACTGCCTTCTGTGAGTTCTACACTTGCCTGAGGTGCCCTCGGAAGTTGGTTTTGCAGCTGATTTTTTCAAAACCAATGCATCATCACCACTTTGCCGATTGTATCTGACGCATTGCCCTTTGATGTAGAGGCTGTTTGACAACAGTGTTTCTACAGTCTGCGCAGCCCGACAACGCTGTGTGTGGCTTGTTAATGATGCATTACCTTCACTTTAGCAAAGTTCGATGATGACACAGTGACCCCACTACATAAAAAAGATCGACTTGTTGAACCCTCATCGTCAAAGCTTTGCTCCATCCAAGGTACTTTCTCAGCGGACCCTGTGTGGGTCTTGTAGCCAACCCTCTCTCCATAGCTGTCAGCCTAAACTTTGGATTTGCACTGGTCCCGTGCGACCTCAAGTAAGCTTTTGAATGATAGTGACTTCTAAGCACTATTTTTGCATTTACTATTTAAAAATAAATGTATCAGAAATTTTTCAGCTACATAAGACAGTCACAGTCTCCGTCAGGTCCTGCTCAGTCTGCTCATGTCTGTCTGGCTTCCTGTAATAATGCAAACCTCTCCTTCATTATCTTCCCAGGCCTGTAACTTGTTTATGATAATTATTTTTTTTTTATTTTTTTTTTTTTAAAACCTTTATTTGTAGAGAACACACTACACAGCCTCTGCCTACAACCCCTCGGGGCCGGCCGCTATGACATACGAAAAAGGGATAGGAAAAAAGGATCAATCGGGACAGAACGCTGTTGAAGCAGTCTCTGAGCGACGAGTAGCGTGTGGAGCACAGAACATTGCATGAGGATAAAAGAAGGTTTAATTTTATGGTTTTGTTGAGAACAAGTCATAAAACTTCGAACAGAGTAGAGGCTAATCATTGACCAGGATAGCTATAATAATTCAAGGAGCACTCATAAGGAAGCACAATAGAGGAAGGCAGGCATCAGAAAGTAATTGACCACTATTAAAATCCAGAACCAACCGCTATGTCACATAATGATAAAATACCATAAACTCCCTAATGACACGGAACCCCAACCCCAAAGGAAGCGAAGAGATATAGAAGAGAAAGAAACAGAAGAAGAAGAGAAAGAAAGAGGGCCATAGAAACAAAGAGAAACATAAAACACATCCCATCCCCCCCACCCTGCATACCAGCGGAAGGCCACGGCCCACCCCCCCCCCAATAGGCATGCCTGTCGCCCCAAGAGAACCCCAAGTGGGAAAGAGAGTAAAGAGAGTGAGAAAAAGGCGATCCCAATCTCCAACCCTCAGAGAAGGCGGGAGGAGGAAAGTAAACATACTCCCGGTCTCCCTCGGCCCCGTAAGCATCCCCCACCCCAAGTACCATCAGCATGACAAAAATAGCAAGCAGGATTATAGGTGGGGAAAGACATTTCCAAATGTGCAAAAGAGTCAGACAAAAAACAGTCCCATCCTAGTCCCCGCCCAACAGTGCGTCCATAACATTAAAGAAATCGCCTAGCCCTGGCCCGATCTCGGGTGACCCCACGTACCCATCCCCCATAAGAGGCCACGACCGTAGGAGAGGAGGAGAAAGCCCGCCCCAATGAGAACAAAGAGGCAAAATGGCCGCACACGATGATGGAGTAATGTCCAGGGATAAGATGGACGCCGCCAGTCCCAGTCAGAGCCGACACATAGAAGAAACAGCATTATCAATATACTGACTCTTTGCGTTGCAGAAGGTGTCAATGTCTCCAATGAATAGGCACTGTACATGGGGATAGTCGGATGTTGTAGCAGCAGCCCCATGAACTCCGCAGGCAAGGTTGAGTGTTGCACCGGGGAAAGCGACATTGTATCAGCGCCAGGGCGGTTAAATCGCAGCACACACTCTGTATCCACGCAACGTTGCAGTTTAGGTACACACTCCCGCGGCAGCAGTGTATCATTGACAGGGATCAGCGAAGGCTGGTAGACATTGCAAAAAGAGAGTCTGGGCGAAGTAGAGCATGATCCAGTCACAAACCCATCCAGTTTCTCCCTCAACAGTCTCGAGTTTTCACGCCACTCATTCCGCAATCGAATAAGGGCACGAAGCACCAAAGCGCGAGTAAACGTCTGTTTATCCTCCATTACCCCCTCGGCACGAGGCGCAGTAGGCAGGTCCGCTTCCCAGCAGGGTATGAGCCGGGCACACCGGGCAGGAGTCGAAGCGCCGTCCGCCATAGTTGTTGGGGAGCCAGCCGTATTGATCCTGCCTCCAGAGACGACAAAGGATCACCGGCGAGGTCAGCACATTGGCAGAAGAATGAATCTCTTCGGAACCAGATAAGTCCGTAATCGTGGACGGCTCACAGCGAGGCGTCCCTTTCCGCTCGGGACAGGGAGCGACGAGGCAAGAAAGGGGCCCCGGTGGTCCGGGGCACTCCCAACACTGGAGAGAGCGGGGCGCGGCTCATCTTCAGAGTCCCAAAGAGAAGGAGATGAGAGAAACTCCCAGCTGGCCAGCAATGCCCTCCACACCAGCGTCCGGTGTAAACACCACCAAGGATTTCAGCTCCGTTCCAGAGCGACCGGCCCCCGCAGCTGCAATAGACAAAGGCGGTGCGCTGTGTCGTAGGTCCCGGGCACAGGACTAGGAGAGGGGTCGGCGCGTATCTCGACGATACCCCAGGTAGCGAGCAGGCAGGGACATCGGAGGAACACCCGAAGAGTCAGGAAGCTTTTCCAAACATCCCGCTGGCACAAAATAGCAGGATAGCGGACAGGATGGCTGTGCGGGAGATACGGGCTCCGGGAGCCGGGAGACTACACGTCCGTCTCGGCGGCCATCTTGGCTCCTCCTCATTTATGATAATTTTGAGTGCTTTTAACTGTCATTGCTGAACGTCTGACATGAAACTTTTAATAGCACAAAGTTGCATGGAAAGTGGGTTCTGCTCTTCTTCCCCACTGCAAAGTGTGTTGTGGGGATATCACATTGGAAATCACTCCTGTTGTGACAAACTGCTGGCAGAGCAGAGGAGATGGCTTTTCAAAAGGAAACATGACCTCAACGTAAGATTTAAAGACTCAGACTCTAAATCACATTTGGTGCCTGGTGTCTGGAAAGAAGGGCAGCTTAAGGCCTCCAAAACTGTCACCTGTCAAGCAGCCAGTAAGGCTGTGGGAGGAGAAGCTCTGCAAACATCTGCCTGTGACCAGGACTGGGGGCCAAGGCCTTCCAGTCTGCCAGCTGGGCGAGGGACCATCATCAAGGTACTCCAAGACCACCGGCCCTGGAGGATGAAGCACCAGTGCCTGCATGCGGCCAAGACAAGTGTGCCCTGTGAAGGATAGGAAAGCATTGGAGAAGATCAGATCCAGTGGGGAATCCCGGCAATCGGATCCCTGTAAGAAGGTGCGATAAGACAGCTGTTGCACCACTCAAGTCATTACCCATGTGCAGGGGAAAGTTGGCAACCCCCTTATACCAGAGAAGGGCTGCCGTGAAGTAAGCAGTGAACGGTGCTCCACCAAATGGGTCATAGTCTGTGTACAGATTGTAAGTCTCCAACCTCATATACCAGTTGGGGTCGCACTGAAGAGTTCTGCAGTGCCAATCAGACTGCTTTGGAGACCTCATATGCCGGGTGGGGCTACTGTGGGGATTGCTGGTTTGCCGATTGGGCCGTGCAGAAAAAGAACAGGGACCCCTTATGCTGGTGAGGCATAGGGACAAAGCAAACAGCGTTGTCTGGTCAAGACCAATGTTGGAGGAAGGTGGCCATTTGGGTGACCCAAGCGGGCTCAGCACAAGGAGCCTCATAGTCCCCTAGTTTCTGGGGATGACTCCAAGAAACTAATCAGCACTGAAGGAAGATCGAGAACCCCCTGGCACTGCAGGATCTTGAGGACACCAGACCATAGCCCTCCTAGGCCTCGTGTGTAAGACCTACCAGAGGCAGTCGCTGCAGCTTCAGGGGGCACGCTCAGAGATTCCCATCCCCCAGATCCTGCCGGTGCGGGTACGACTGATTTATGGTACAAACAGCTCGGGTAGAACTTGCTTGCAAGGTAGTGCTTCGCTGCTGGAACACTTTTGACATTAATAAAGAGTTGGGGTGGTACACTCCTGAGATACGGACTGCTAGTGGTGGCTAACCCTGAATGTCACCTCTCGTGAATGGGGAATAACCACTACTGCTAGAGAGAGGAGAGGCTCTGAGACCGGTCTATGAAACACTAGAGCCCTGACCTCAGTGGACTGTGTGTATATTGTTTGTGAATGTTGTATTTTACTTTGTGTTCGTATATCAATACTCATCTTTTCATAAAAGCAAACATTTGACTGGACAATCATTTATTAGTGCTGCTGAGCATATTTTGAGTTGTGAGCCTGTGGTACCACCTTGTGTCTAACGACCCTTCGAGAAACCATGAACTGCTCGATCTGCTCTACTGCAAGTCAAGTGCTAAAGGGGTACTTGGCATACTAGCCCAGGAGCAATAGTAGACCGGGCCACAGGACATCAGAATTAAAAGTCCTCAAACCCTTTGGCTGAGTCCAGTAGCTCCTACTTGCCCAATGGCCCTCTGAACAGGTTTCTGAGGCCCCATGGTTTTAGATAGATCTTGGTCGGTGACATTTGCTGAAGCAACAGCCCCATAATGCGTCTTAGTCACAAACAGTGACTAAGTTGTCCATATTGCCAGTAGTGTGTGTCATCTAGACCAATTTTGTTCCCTAAGAGTTAGGAAGGATTTCACTTTCACTTCAGTGTATGGGTGGTCTACCCTGTCTATACCTACATATGTAATGAAGAGAAAGAGGGGAGACTAGGAGCAGATAAAAGTCCAGTACCCATGCTCCAACATTATGATTAATTCAACTAGGGGAATACAGTTCCTAAAGACTCTCCTGATAGAATTAAAAAACTGAATTGGTCAAGGCTACTATGGGGTTACGATTTACCCAAGTCGCTCAATGTGTGTAGGCAAGGTAAAAAAAGGTCAACATGTTTTGATCCCCTGTGGTCTATAAATGATCTGTGGTGATTCTCCAGGACCAAGAAGGGAATGATCCTACTCCACACCTATAATATGTTACGAGAGCACCCCCTCTAGAAGGGAGTTACCTCCTTGTTCAAGATAAAATGATTATCTAACCTCGTAGATCAATCAATGAATGCTTCAATGGTCCAGGCAGTGGTAGTACACAGCTGCTTGGTTCCTTGCACGCGAAGAGTGAGGCAGACCTACCCTCCTCTGCTTGCCCAGCTACTTGGGTACATTATACCCCCATAGCAGCCTTGACCAATTCTGATTTTTTGTTCTGTCAGGGGAGTCTGTTTTTTAAAGAATGATTTGATCCCTCTGTCAGTTTTAATTCACTTTTTCTTGCAATCACTGCCAACTCACTTGTTGAAAACCCTCACTTTAATCAGATGGCATTAGCAATAAAAAGATCCCCGCTAAAGTCACCCTTCAGGGGACATGTTGGGATAGCAGCACCTGCCTGACGAGGAGCACCCGCCCGATGAAGCATGACATCTCTAGGTACGACTGTCAAGACGCTTATATGAAGGATTGATCCTGGATTTCTTTGCTCGATGTGAAGATTGTTTTAATCTAAAATGGTGATTATAGAACTTAACTGAGATGTGTTAACAATTAAAGAAGCCTTGATAAAGCCCAGTTCCAACTGACCACTGAGGGTGGAACGTGTCGGCTGGTGCAGTTTTTGCGATGTAATTTCAAGAGTATTCTGAAAAATAAGGATGTAACTTCTGTGCTTGGATCATACTAAGAACACACAAAAAAGAATAAAAAAACAACCTTTCTGAAAAAGGGATTGAGATTTCTCCTTGTTTATTCATACACAATAAAAGAAGGAGGGGTATACACTCAACAAAACATTTCACAGTTAGAACTTTGAGGCTGTTGAGGTCTAGTGCCTCTAGTGCACCTCCTCCGAACCTACTTACACCTATATTGAGCAATACCATCCAGGACTGGGATCCCATGCCCTTGTTAGACTGGGATTAAGATCACTAGGGATGTGTGAGGGTAACAAGTGACAATCCTGAGGTTTGCCCTTGGTGTCCTGTCCAGAACTTAGTTTTCTTATCTTTAGGAACAGGATACCCTACCTATCCCATGCCATGTAGTATATTGTATCATAGTCTATGCATACTTTTACTTTATTCCCAAGTGTGGCAGTAGCATGAAGCCTATGATGAACATCTATTAATTTATGTCAGTGGTTGTGAATGGTGAGCATAGTAGTTAGTATCAGGTTTTGATATCGTTTTATGCTTAGATTATCTAGTGATGGTCATCACTACGTAGTTATTTTTAGGTTTGCTTTACACTGAGCATTTTGTGGTTTGATAATAACTTTGGCCCAATAGACGAATCTCCACAAAACTTTCCCCAAAAAAGTTCATCCATGTTAGCTCCTTCCTCGAAAGCTTCAGCGTGATCTGTCAAGCGGAACCGAGAAATCAGGGGGGGGTCCCAAAACACAAAATGCCTATGTATTTTCCATAGACTTCATTAATAAGGGCTACTGCAAAAACTACTAAACAGAATTACACCTAATTTGGCAGGAAGCTAGATCCTGGTTAGAAGATTGTGCTTTTTGTAATTTGGTGTAAATACCTTCAGTAGTTTTTGAGATATTAAGAGTAAAAATGAATTGTATATTTTCGAGTTGGGCTCGCAATAGTCTCAGAGACTCTCGTGGGAATGCCATTCAGTGTTTAATTTGAAATTTGGAGGCATAGGCAAAAATCCTTTGGTTTATACAATTGTGGCCCTGCCTACCCTCCTTCCCACTGGGCCCAGCCACCCCTGTTTCTTGAATTTTCGAGCGGGCATTTGCCCGAGTGGACAGGGATTGACGTAAAAAGTGTCTTCCTCATTGTCCCTTTGAGCATTAATTCTCTTGCAGGAGTATTCCCTCCTGCCGAGCATGGCAGACAAAGACACGCTGTCCTTCACGGAAAGCCATATCCAAAATCTTATTGAGTCCTCGCCATTCTCTTCCGTTACTCTCAGTAACTCAGCCAAGCAGCAAAATGAGGCAGACAAACTAATCAGACTCCAAAAAAAGCACATAAGAACCGAACTCCACGGCCACTTTTTACTCAAACATCTAAAAGCAGGGACTATTCCCTGGGGCCTCCAGGTCAAAAACATTCCTGTCATCTTTACAGAGGATGCAGACTATAAGAAAGGTTTCAGTCAAATTAACACTAAATGCAGTAGAGACTTAATGGTGCACACCATAGAAACAGCACAACGTATTTGTAGCCAGGAAGAGAAGGAAATTGAAGATCTAATCAAAACCATCAATGATCAGACTAATACTGAAGCGAAGGTGCTTCTAGATAAAATTGAGAAAGAAATTGCACTATTCAAGGACCACACTTTAAATATTAAATCAGCTCAATTTGATAGAGACTCCAAAACATTTAGACTAGAACAGGTTTATCCTTTTCTCAAAGAAGACTTTTACACTTCGGGGGAGTCAAGAGGTGCTCTAAATACATTCCAGGGCAGATCAAGAAATAGATTTATAACATTCTCTGACACCACTTCATCCGACTCTTCCCCTGATTCCAGCCAGACAAATTCCAAAAAACGAGGTGCAGCAGGAGGATCTACTCCTTTTTTATCCAGGGGCGGCCAAACACGAGCTCGCTTCAAACAACCATGGCAGATGCGAACTCGCAACAAATACTACAACAATTAGAAAAGTCTACTATAGTGAATCTTTCCGATAAACAATTATCGAGAGATGAAGAAATGCTTGTGAACCTGGGCCTCAAATTTGTCCCTACCAAAAGAACTGATTTCACGAAACTGAAATTAGAGGCACTTGATTTCTGCCGTAAGATTAGGTTGAAAACCTACTTTGCTGGTTCCGAAATGACGTCAACGCAGGAAACCACTGGACTTAGAGTCAAATCTAGGTTCACTCCCACAACAAACATTCCGAAACAGATCATTGCTTTTGAGCAAGCGGTACTGTCCTCTCTCACGAAACTTGAGAAAAATAAAAGTTTTGTAAAAAATAACATCAGCAAAGGACTGAGCAAAGCAATCTGTGATCTCAAATCAGACACATCGATTGTAATAAAACAGGCAGACAAAGGCGGGGCTGTAGTTCTATGGCCCCATACAATGTACCTTGCTGAAGGCCGATCGCACGTCAATAACCGAGATTGGTACAGACCATCAAAAGAAGATCCTGTCCATGCGATTCAGGACAAAATCGCAACAATTACAAAGACAGGACTGGATGAAGGCTTCTTAGGGCCCAAAGAGTTTGAATTTCTAAACAAGAAATCACTGAGAACGCCAGTTCTCTATTTCTTACCAAAGATACGCAAAAATGAAAAGGCACCACCAGGGAGACCAATAGTGTCCGGGTGTGATTCCACACTTGAGCCGGTATCGAAATATATCGATTTCTTCTTAAAACCTTTCATTGTACAGGTTAAATCATATCTCAGGGACACAACAGACTTCATCACCCAAATTGAGGGGCGCACATTCAATGAACACACTGAATTGATGGTGACATTAGATGTCGCCTCGCTTTACACACAAATACCGCAAGATGAGGCACTTGAAGTCATTGAGCTTTACCTTGATCAACGAGACTAAGTTGACAACAATTTTACACAAAAAGGAAACTGACAGAAATACAATTCTTCATTACACGAGCTCACATCCACAATGCTTAAAAGAAAACTTACCTTATGGTCAACTACTAAGGATAAGACGCAATTGCACAAACTTGTCTGACTTTGAGTCACATGCAACAACATTTTGTGGCGAAATGGCCACACGGGGGTACCCCAAAAAACTATTAAAACATTCAAGGAACAAGGCCAGATTCACTCCAAGGGAGACATTACTCCAGACAAAAGAAAAAAGTGAATTAGACAAATTGGTGTGTGTCACCACTTTTGGTCAACACACAAACCAATTCAAAAATATCATTCGAAAGAATTGGCACTTACTGGAAACACTTGAATACCCTCTATCAAAACCCATCTTCGCCATGCGCAAAAACACAAGTATTGGGCAACAACTCATAAAAGCGGATAGTCATATTCCGCCACCAAAAAGCGACCTCATAGCACAGTGGAATCTAAAACCTATATGTGGGCATCACAAATGTGGCACTTGTGTGTCGTGTTCTACAACATTAAAAGGTGACATTTTTATCCATAATGGCATCAAATGGAAACACAAAGCATTCACAAACTGTAAAACCCGAAATGTCGTCTATGCGGTGGTTTGTCCGTGCAACAGAGTGTACATTGGCAAGACAAGCCAACCCATCAATGCCCGAATAACCCAACATCGCTCGCGCATAAAGAAAAAAGTCATGTCCACGCCAATGGTTGAACATTTTGTAAACAGCAACCACAGCGAGAATGACTTTAAGTGGACAACACTGGTTTGGATAGATTCCAAACACCAATCTGATGTGGATACAATGCTATTGCGCAAGGAGGCATACCTGATTCTCAAATTTGACAGTGTCAATAAGGGCTTAAACAGTCTCAGGGAAATCAACAGGGCTTAAGACTAATCAACCCCCGCAAAAAACTTCATATCCCAGAAGGCATCATAAGTCTCCACAGGCTCTGATTGGTTAGAGTAAATCCCATGCAAATCTCATGGGATACGTATGTCAGAACCGGCACTGCTGTGGACACCTACAACCAGAGTGTGCCGTGCTGGAGTGAGACAGACTAGTGGTGCTCAACGCACAGTTCTACGGTAAGCCCGAACCTTTTGACACTGTGACTCCTGCTCGCGCTAAAAGTATTCAACCAGTGAGTGATACTTTTCCTCCTCCTTGCCCCCCCAGAACCCTAAACAGAAATCAATCAAACACCGGAGAAAATTTTCGCTCCGACAGAATCGTTTACAAGTAAGTCTCCTTACCACGTGTTTATAGAGATCACACGGGTCAGCGGACTAAGACCAATCCCAATTTTTAGCAAATTGCCTTACAGAAATGTAACCAGGTCAACATACAGATTTATTCCCGGGCATAGGCACACTTGCCGCTGGACCAAGAGAAGCAAAGGTAATTACCACCTCATCCCGCGCACACCGCTTAGGTGAGCAATTCCCGTTTATTCGGGGCACTTACCCAAATCTCATTCTGTTGCAGTTCAAACTCCACGGCATAGACGAACCCCTTAATAAAAGAGAGCAACCTTGGGCAAGAACTACACAAGGTATGTCGCATCCAAAGATGCGCACATTTCCAGTAATATATTTGGCTAGAGGACCCCGTTTTCTAAAAACTATCCTCTTCTTTTTTACAAATAGTTCCCATGGACCCGAATCAAACCGCCCTGATGAGAATCCTGTAAACCATGTAACAGGATTCGAAAGGCGTCGGCATTTTTTTCCCTCTCAGACAATCATGCTAACGTTACTGATGCAAAAATGGGCAATTTTTCCTGCATTGTAATGATTCATTCTATTTCAGGTCTTGGGATGTCATTTTGAAAAATTCTTCTGTTTTTTTTCCCAAGTTGTGCATTGTTGATTGTGATCGTTTCATTGTTCATAATTTATGTTGTTCACAATGTCCATGACTTAGTAGTCCATGTTATAACCACGCATCCACTGTTGATGTATATTGCTTTACATGTTTATTGTTGATTTTTTGCACTGTATATATGCACACACTGTTTTTCAAACTATATATGGCCAGACATGAAGTTGAAGGCGATCTTTGTTTTGTTTGTATAAGAAAAAACAATTTTCTACAACTGAGTCATAATCAAAAGACATAAATCAATGTCAGGGTAAATTAATAAAGTTTTGTTTATCCTTAACCATTCAGTGTTTAATTTAAAATTTGGAGGCATAGGCAAAAATCCTTTGGTTTATACAATTGTGGCCCTGCCTACCCTCCTTCCCACTGGGCCCAGCCACCCCTGTTTCTTGAGTTTAAAAATAGAGCATTCTGATTGGTCCAGGGAGCTTCATTGTCATTGGGCCATTAGACTCCCGCGAGAATCAGACTCCTGTGAGATAGAGTGCTCTGATTGGCTGCAAGCAACATGAGTAAAATGTTACTGGCAGCCATTACAGGATTTGGGTACTTAGTCCCTTGTCCTAAAGTTCTTAAAAACAAAAAATATATGGGGGCCGGGTAGGACTACCCTAACCCGCTAGGCCCCATTGAAGGAATCCAGAGGGACCCCCCAGGGTAAAAGAGGAAAATAATCGCAACAAATGCAGCTATCCTGAGAGACTCTTGTGGAATCGTTTTTTATTTTTTTTATTTAGTGTGAGCCCCGCGGAGCCTACTCCTGGAACTGTGTTTAGAAAAGTGAGAGGTTTGCGCATCCAAACTCCCCGAGCCATTAGAGGCCTACGGGAGCCACTCCGGGGGCAATCCTATTATTCATGGGGCCATAAAAATTGCAGCCAGGATAGAGTCCTCATGTCCGAAATCGGCCCAGGAATGGTATTATGTGCCCCTCTGAATAAAAAGTGTGGCAGTCCCGGGGGCAAGAGGTCCTCTGGGCCGAAATCGGTCCAGGGAGAGGGAGTGCATGCCCAATACCCAAACAAGCATAATGGGCCCCCGGGACTGTGTTTAGAAAGGAGAGGGAGGCTGCATAGCCCCCACCTCCAGAGCCATAAGAGGTTCTGGGGTTCCAGCCCCGGGCCAAAACTATTTTTAATGAAGAAATAAAAATTGCACCGGGGATGGGGATCCGGGGCATGAATCAGCCTGAAGAGTGGGGCCAAGAGCCTCCCTCACCCTACAAACATCCCAGGGGATGGGGTCCTTGGGCCCAAAACAGCCCCAGGAAATTGGCCTGGGGAGGGTGGCCACATGCACCCTTTCTCCTGAAAAGTGCACCAGACCCGTCGGGAATGGGGCCCTCTGGCCAACATCAGCCTGTGTAGGGAGGTCACATGAACCCTTCCCCTTTGTTTAAAAACGTGGCCTGGGGGATAGGGACCAATGATGCCTCAGAGAGGGGGCCCGCATAGCCCCACTCTCATTTAATAAAAAAAAAACAGGCTTGGAGGATGGATTTGACAAAGACAGGACCTATAGCCAACCCTGCCGTACCCAGTGTGGAGTTGGTTTTATGAGTGGGTGTTGGCTGCATGCCCTGCAGCCAACCTTTTGACGTGCATGATGGGTGGTTGCATTTATGTATAGTAAATAAGTAACACTATGTTAAAAAAAACCTTTGAAATTCCCCGAAAAAAACATAGGGTACATTTTCGTCATAGTTAGGTATGATAAAAACATTTTTTTTTTAAACCTTAGAAATTCACTGAAGAAACCAAAGGTTAAAATAACGTTATAGTTAGGTGACTTTGTCAGTGACCACATTAAAGTTTTGAACAAAAAAAGATATTCACCAGTTATAGTTAGCAGCACCGCTAACTATAACTTGCGCCCTCGTAATGTACTGCTTATGAATTCACATATGACATCACTCTTGACATGCTCTATGACATCATTTATAACATCTAAAATGACATCAATGATGACATCACTCATGACATCATCCAATCAGTGTGTTAGTTTGTTTTATAGTTTACATAGTGGTGGGTAACTACCATAGCACTTCTTTTTTTTTTTCTTCAAAATACAATATAATAAGATACTATCAGCTAGATTCATCAAAGAGCCGTTTTGCGAGTCCTTAATAGCGATTATTAAGGAATCGCTATTAAGGCCTTGCAAAACGGGATTCATGTAGGAATCGCTAAATAAATTGTGATTCCTACACATTCCTTATTTGCGATTAGCAAATTGCTAATCAATAAGATAGCGATTTCAAGGGTGCCAGGGGTGTCCAAAGGACACCCTGTAGCACCCCTGAAATGCAAATTTACACAGGTGTTGCGCACACACATGTCCAAAGGACATGTGTGTGTGTAACATGCAACAGAGAAAAATGCACTGAAGTGCATTTTTCTATTTTTTCGCTATGTACCACGAAGTCAGACTTCGTGGTAAATAGCGGCCAAATATTGCGAATTCACAATTTAAAATTGGTTAATGAATTGCATTTAAGGAATCTCTAATAGAGATTCCTTAAATGCAATTCCTCGCAAATATGCGATTTCGCAAATAGCGATTTTTGCATTTGGGATGATGAATCCCAAATGCAAAAATTGCGCTCCCAAAGAGCCAGATTCTCAGAATCTGGCCCTTTGCGAGCACAATTTCCTATCATGAATCTAGCTGATAATCACAATAGTTCATTACAGCGTCCCCCCAATCCCTCTCCCCAACCACTTTGCTATAATCATTTCGTAAGAAAAAAAAAACAGCAGTGGAGATTCTATCTTACATCGTACATTCATTGCAATTTTGACCATCCATAAATCTCAGATTCTAACTAGGCATCCTATAATAACTCAAATGAGCCAAAAAAAAGAGAAAAGAAAGAGACTGAAGAAATATTCAGTGTACATGTCCTGTACTTTTCATCATATCTAGCCACTTCATTAAAGGTTTCTAAATCTCCAGACCCCTTTTTTGTGCACGTCTGCCCTTCTATGCTTAGATAGCGCTCTCTAGTTTGCATGTGGCTAGCAGTCGGGCCTACCATTGAGGGAATGAAGGGGGGTTCATTTTCTTTCCAGTGGGAGGCAAAACATATTCTAAAGATAGTCAAAGCAACAAAAATCAACGCACCCCCCACCTTCCTACTGATTGCCTCATTTTGTCCCAACATTACTACGGTTGGGGTGAATTGAATATTCATTACCAACACTATCCTCAGAAACTGCTGCACTTCTTCCAATAAAGTTTTAAGTTTTGGACATGATGCATACATATGCACCGAATCTGCCGAAAACTCAGAACATCTGGGACACAGTGTGCCCCTACCAGTTCCCCACTTAGTAATCCTGTTGGGGGTAATATATAGGAAGAATCCTGTTTTGTAAAATTGTGCCTGCAATTTGGATGATAACAAGAAGTTAGATGCCATACTTAATGCAAGACACAGGGAATCTGGGGGGTTGTTCAATTTCATCTGCCACTTTTCATTTATTTTTCCAATATCATCTGGCATTTTGATATTCAGAGCTGTATAAATGTAACCAATGTGGGGAGGTCTTAGCCCCTGTAGCTTATCTAGCAGATCTATCTGTTCAAAGCCACCTGCTCCTCCCGACTTGTGCAAAAGAAAGTCTTTCACAGTGTGGTATATGAAGAACTGGTTATCTGTTACATTGTAACAGTCTTTCAGCTCACTAAAAGGTCTAACCCCCGTTGAAGACACCAGATCCCCCATTTTCAATATGCGAGCTCTATACCAGTTTTGCAGATACGTTTTCTCAAAGATAGATGGCAGATTTGTGTTATTTCTTATGGGAGTATAGTAGTTTAGTCTACCCAATCCAAATAATTTACCCATGTTGGAAAAAACCCAATCTGCATTCAGTAGAGTTTTGAATCGCCCTTGCTTGTAATAACCAAATTCCAGATGCTTCCACAGGCACCACCTAACATTTTCTCCTAGTAACATTATTTAGGGAGATGGTAGTCCCAAGGTATCCAAAGCAAGTTGTTCATGTAGGAAATCCGAACAATATTGTAAGACCGTTGCCCAATATTATAGTTTTATATTGGGAAGAGCCCACCCCCCCCCCCCCCTCTCTCTAGGCAAAGAGAGTAATTTAAAAGCCCTTCTTGGCTGTGTATAGGCCCAAATAAATTGTGAGAACATGTTTTCAAACAAATTAAGCATGCTATTATTAAACTCTAACGGAATAGTTCTAAACAAATAAAGTAATTTGGGAAAAAGGTCATCTTTATAGCGTTGCATCTTCCTACTATTGTCAGATGTAAATTGCCTATTTTTTTCAGTGATTTTTTGATGTCAGCTGCTAGCGGAGTAACATTTTCTTTTACTATAAGGTCTAAGTCCGCAACTATGCTAACTCCTAGATATTTAGCTTTCTGATCTATTCTATTATCCACCCATGTTATTTTTTCTGTGTTTTTGTTTTATTAAGAGCATACCCCAACAGCTTTCCAAACTCATGCGACTCGTGTTCCAAAGCCTTGATAGCGGTTTCGGGTTCAGGAGTGACTACAGCCAAGTCATCTGCATAGGCCATGATTTTAGTGTCCATGTCGTGCCTACTTGCAGCAACTATTTCTGGGTTAGATTATATTTTAATGATGAGCAGGTTAATAAACAGAGCAAAAAGCAATGGGGAACATGGACACCCCTGTCTTTTCCCTCGTGAAATCTCAATTTGTTCCGTCAAATGCCCATTGATAGATATTCTAGCTGAGGGGTTCTTATAGAGGGCTTGAATGGCCTGCACTATCCTGGGGCCAAATCCAGTTCACCGTATTACATCCCAGAGGAATTGCCAGGAGACCCGATCAAAGGCTTTTTCAGCATCGTGTAGAATTAATGCCTTCAGGTCTCCTGCCACCCTTGCGGCGTCAAATAGAGTTATAGTCCTGCGGATGTGTTCTGTAGTTCCTTTTAAAGGGATGAACCAATGTTGCCATTTAGAAACAACTGTCTCGATGTTAGCAGATATTCTTGATGCCATAATTTTAAAAAAGATTTTTGACTCGGTATTTATAAGGGTAATTGGCCTATAGGATGACATTTCTTGTGATGGTTTATCTTTTTTAGGAAATATTACAATTTTGGTGGACGACCAAGAAGGAGGTGGAGAAGTGCCATTAAAATGGAAGTAACCACTTCTGTGAATATATCTTTAATTTGTAATGAGAAATGTTTATAAAACTCCACTGGAATAGAATCCATGCCCGTAGCCTTGCCATCCGGCAGCTTTGCCAAGGCGATCGCAATCTCTTCCCAGATTGGGGGATATTCCATTTGATCCTTGCTCTCTGAACTAAGTTCAGCCATCTGTATTTTCTCGAGGTATTTTGCATTTTCTAATCCTCTAATTCAGGGGGCCTGTTATCCTCCTCTGTGCATAATTTTTCATAGCAATCCCAAAAGGCCTCTTGTATTTTATCCGGCGGATCATTCGTGACCCCATCTGAGATTGTATTAATCGAAGAGATTGCGTTCGCAGTTGACTGCTGCCTGATAGTAAGTGCAAGTTGGTGGCCAATCAGTTCACCACACTCGTATAATTTTCCTTGCACTGCTGCCCATTTTGCTGCTGCCCTCTTGGCAAATACAGACCCACTTTCCGCGTTAGCAGCTGCTACTACTAGCTGTGCAGATTCCACTCCTGTTCCGGTTTTGACAGCTGATATTAGTTTACTTTCTGCTTTGGACATTTTTTTTTTGCAAGACAGTTATCTGAACCTTTTCTCTTGTATTCCTTCCAATGGAATACTGGAGCGTCTCTACCCTGATTCCTGCCTTTAAAGCATCCCAAACTATCATAATAGAAGTTGACCCTATATTTTTATTTTAAAACTCCTGAATGTGTGTGCAATACGGGTATCAAATAAAAGTGCTTTTTCATAACTCCAATTCGAGCTTGGACCGCTATAGTCCTGTCCCTCTAAAATTAAAGTGAGTGGGTTGTGGTCTGACAAAAATCAGGGTGCAATCTCAATATTACAGAATTGGGCTAAAGATGAAAATACCATAAAAATAATCAAGTCTTGCTAGAGAGAGGTGAGGAGCAGAAAAAATGTGCTACCATCCTGATCGGGTTTTATATGAGCCCATACATACATCATGCCGTGGGTGTTTACTAAATTTAATACAGCCTGGAAAACTCTTGATTTTCTCCCTTTATATTCCAATTTTTCTCAGCTTTCCAGGTACTAGGTAAATTTAAATTTAGGTCGCCACACAGAATTATAGGAAGTGGCCATTGTGCTAATTCCTCATAAACCTGATTGATTACACCGGGGTCATCTAAGTTAATCCCATAGATTGAGCATAGAGTGAATGTGAGGTTTGGAGGAAGGGAGCACCCTGCGATCACCCATCTCCCACTACAGTCCTATTTTACTCTGTTGGTGCTAAGAGGTAATTTCTTTGAGGCTAGAATCCCTGCTCTTGGCCCCTTGTGAAGTTGCCCCTATTACCTTATACCCTAATGAATTTAGTAAATGCTTTTGCCCTCCTTCGATATGTGTCTCCTGAAGGCAGACTATGTTAGCCCCCAGCGAACGCAACTCCTGGCTTACTTTATGTCTTTTGGATAGTCCATTTAGGCCACAGATATTTATAGATATAACTCTAAGTTTATTCAGCATACTCATTTCCTAAGTTGCATTATCTGGCCCAGCATGATTTCCCGAAAATGTTTCTCTCTCTCTTTTTTTTTTAACTATAACCTTTGGATTTAGTCTCAACATTACACTAAGGGGCATATTAACAAGGGTTTTATCTCCGCTTTTTTGGCTTTAAAAGCCAAAGAAGCAGACATAAAAATATCGCCCTATCAACAACAAGAAGCTAACATGCAAAATCGCATGTTAGCACCCTTTTACACTACGCTTCCCTTTGCATCTCTAATGAGATGCAAAGTGGGCGTTCCAGAGCAAAATAATAGGAGAAATGTTGCTAAGCGACATTTCTCCTATTATCAAGCTTCACGCTAACCCTGTTAGAGACAAAAAAAGCAGCGCAAACCACGGTTAACGCTGCTTTTTCACGTCTGCTAATTTTCAGCCTTAGCCATGTAATCCACCTCCATTGGATTACATGGCTAAATCCACCATGGGCTATCAACAAGGATATCTCTACCCTTGTAGTTTTATCGCTGCATTACCAGCGATAACCTCCCAAAATGCCGCTATTGCTGGATTTTTTATCGCCTAGGCGGTTAGCGTTGTTAATAGCGCGATAACCAGGCGATATTATGGCTAAGCGCCCTTCGCGGTAATTTTAACTGCTCCTTGTTAATATGCCCCTAAATTAACTCAGACCCTGCCACTTTCCTTGTATATGTCAATTTTTTTCCATTTTTAACCATCCTTTTTGCGTTAAGCGCCCTGTGCCTAATTCAGTCAAACACACAAATGAATGAAAAACCAACTGATAAACCAATTGCAAAGACAATTTCTCCCTCACTGCAAACCTTTTACACCCCTTCCTGCTCTCCCTGAAATTGAGCAGTCAGGAAAACCTGGAATTTTATTTAGTGCTTTATAGAGTGCGAACTAGACCCGTGAGGGTATCAGAGCGCTTTATAGTACTATCGGGTGGGATAGTAGGACAAAGGGGGAGGAGAGCAGAAGGGATAGGGAATAAAAAGAAAGATACAGTGCATGGCAAGACAAACAAACATAATATCCGACTGCCTATTGGGATAGGAACAAAATGATACAATAAGCTGGAAAAGCAGTCTCAGCACCCTTGAGGATTGTTCGGAAGAGCCCATGGGTAACATAAGGAGAGGAGACCAAGGGATAATGCCGTAACAAATAGGTAAAGTCAGGTTACAGAGGTGATGCAACGTGAGCATTAGGAGAGGAATTTGTCCATTAGGAAAGTTTTGCTCTCCTTTTTGAAGTGAGCTAGAGACGGTATTCTTCTGATGGCGGGTGGAAGTGAGTTCCGTATTGTTGGTGCGGCCCCAGAGAAAGCCCGATTGGATGTTCTTTTTTTTCTTGAAGCGTGCAGGTTGGAGCAAAAGGACTCTGACAGACCGGGAGTATCTGGCTCCTCCGGGTAAAACAAGTTTCTGTGTGAGAAAAGCAGGGGACTTGGAGTAGAGAGCCTTGTGCGTGATGCATGCCAGCTTAAATTGGATTCTGGCCTCAAGAGGAAGCCAGTTCAGAGCTTTAAGGTGGGGCGAGATATGGTCGAACTTCATAGAGCCAATTAGAAGTCTGGCAGCGGCGTTGAGGCAGGCTTTCAAGGGTGCCAGAGAGGACTTAGGTAGGCCTGCGAGGGTAGAGCAACCATATTCTAGCCTAGAGAGGACTATAGTCTGAATTGCCGATTTTAGATCTGGGGGGGGTCGAGGAAAAGTTTCAGGTTTCTTAGGTAGTTCAAATTAAATCTGACAGTTTTGGCCATCGTGTTTATATGGCCCGCATGTTCAGGTGGCCGTCTAAGGTAATTCCTTGGGATTTAGCAGAGTCCACAATGGTAGGAGAGCAGTTTAGCCTTGATCCAAACTTGAATGTCTGTATTGCGTTAGGTGGTGAGATTAAGAGGAACTCAGTTTTTTTTGCATTGAGTTTAAGCTGGTTTCATGTGAGCCAGTGAACCGTCAGCTTCAGGGCCTCATTCAGAGAGCGCATGTCCTCTGGGGAAGAGATTTTGATGTAGAGCTGTGTGTCGTCTTCATACATGTGGTAGGAGATATTGACAGTATGCAGCACCTCTGAGAGCAGTTTGAGGTAGAGATTGAAGAGGGTAGGGGACAGGATTGATCCTTGAGTTAATCCAACTGTGATCAGAGAGGTCGCGGATAGGTTGCTGTTCCTCAGGACTCTCTGTGAGCGGTTCTGGGGGAAGGACTCAAACCATGCCAGAACGGTGCCATCCATGCTCATCCTAAGTTTGAGGCGATTCAGGAGAATGTTGTGGTTAACCGTGTCAAAAGCCGAGGATAGGTTAAGGAGGAGACAGGTGTTGCCTTGGTCAAGGGCTTGAAGGGCATCATCCACAATGTGGAGGAGTGTGGTTTCCGTGCTGTGCCCAGGTCTGAAACCAGATTGCAAGTCATCTAGAAGGTGGAAGTTGGTGATGTGTTGGCTCAGCTGTTGTTATACATATTTTTCCAGCACTTTAGCTAGGAGAGAGATGTTTGAGATAGGTCTGTAGTTGTCAGGAGAGCCGGATCTAGTGTAGGTTTTTTTAAGATGGGGACAACCTGTCTGGCTTTGAGAGAATCAGGAATCGATCCCTGTAGGAGGGAGGAGTTGATTATTGTCGTCCAAGAGAGGATGATAGCCTAAGAGGCAGCGGCAAGGCAGTTTGACGGGAGAGGGTCGTTGAAGTGGTTGTTGGGGCTTAAAGAGGAAAGGATTTTTGAGACCGAATGTTCATCATAGACTTTGAAGTTGGATCATAGCGCTTGGTTTTTGAAGGCGGTCTGGAAGGGCAGCGCGGAGTGTGGAGGAAGAACCGGAGGTGTTTGGGAATAAGTAGCAGACATGAGTTTCTTTCCTAAGGCAGAGATTTTATCACAGAAGAAGGAGGAGAATTGCTTGCATGGGATTGGAGATATAGAGATTTCTTTGGAAGATTTAGCTTGTTTGTTGGATTGGTGTTTGACCATCTCGAATAATTTGCGAGGGGAACTGGGGAAACTGGCAGGTCAGGGTCCACATTTGACTGGGTGTTAATCAGCTCGTTATTTTCTTTGCTCGTGTTGATCGTATTGCCCTGACATTTCTCTCCCTCCATACTCTCTATATCTATATTTGTGTTAGAAATATCCATGGTATGCGTGGGCAGGTCTGTATTCATCCTTGCTGGGGATAATCCACTGTATGACCCCATGGGCAATATCGTAGTTTGAAGAGTGACCTGTATTGGGGTCCTCTGACTCTCAGGGCTTAAAGAGCTGATATCTCAAATTATTGGTGCATTTGGTACAGCAGCTTCTGTATTCGTAGTAGTCCCCTTAAGTACAACACTATGTTTGCAGATAGAGGGTGAGATCCCCACCCCTCCCCCGCACCTTCTTTTACTGGTCCAGTCTTTCCTCCATATTATTTGATAGCCCCCAAGTCCTGTTTACCTTTTGGTAAAGCATCCACCTTCTCTGTCTTCACAGCATCCGTCTGCAGCAATGCGGGTTTGGCCTTCAAGTTTTTCTGCCCCCTGGTGCTCATGCTCCCTTGTATCTGAGCGATCCCCTGTCCTGCAGTTCGTGAGATACTGATCCGGACCCGCAGACCACCCGCGATGCAGCTCCTTCTTGCCGCTGCAGAGTTAGTAACGTAGCGGAATGTCAGGCGAATGAAAAAACGGAATTCCGCTGTTGAGCTGAACGGAGCTTGCTTCGCAGCTCCGCACGTGCCTCCTACGGGCATCTGCTGTGGTGTAGCTGTAGCGTGGTTGTGGCGTTCTAGGTCGGCTAATCGAGTGCTCCGGATCTCGACTCTCCCGTCACTTGCGGTGTGGTGAACGAAGTGGGTGTGTCCTCACTCTAGCGCTATCCTGCTCCTTCCCATAGTTCTTTTCAACCTAAATTTGTACAGCATGTGTCTTAACTTATTAAAGTCATAGTCTGTTAACATTCTGTGTGCTGCTGAGTGGTGACTTATGACTTTTAAATGAGTATGTGAGGTGCTTCATACTTGGTAAAGAGTGTACACTCTGCTCTGTGTAACATTCAAATTTACTAACCCAACTCTGCATAATTTACAAAATCGCTCAGTTCTGAATAAAGTTTAAAGGCAATACAGTATTGACAATGACCAAACTCCCTCAGCTCTGGGTATATTGTAGACTCCTCAACTCTGGATAAAACTCTTGATCACCCAGCTTTGGATAACTCTTGATCACCCAGCTTTGGATAAAACCCTATCTCATTCCATGCTCTCTAATGCTTAAGGTCACTCAGGTATGGTTAGTTCATAAGATCAAAAATGTCTAAATAGACCCAACACTCACACAAGGTCCCCACAAAAATGGATAAAGTAATTGTAAAGGTATCAGTGACTTCTGGGATCCTATTCCATTCTGAGGAGAAAAATGGGAAAAAATAACTTTACTTTAAATTCATCGTTTGAGGTCCTGAGCCTGGACTGCATTGCTGTAAAGTGTTTATAATCACATTTGGGACTCAATGTAATGATCAGGCTATCCAAAAAGTGTAGGCAAAAGCACTCTTTGAGATGTTAACAAATCCAAATTGTCTAGGAAGTCATAGCCTTCACAAACAGTCTTCTTCACAGAAACTGGCAAAAAACTAGCCACATTTCCAAGGAAAAAGCAAAGGAAGTCAATAACATCATTTAGCTCCCAAAATCTACAGACCAATAATACATATATAAGAAAATCAAGGCTCTCTACAAGTAGAGGATAGATAGATGTACTCTAAATTATATAGGTTTCCACAACAAACATATTTCAGGATCACATAAAGTAGCCATCATTGAATGACTTACAAGCTATCAGACAGAGCAACAAACAAATGTATCATGCTTTGCAATCATCATGCTATTTGCTTTCCAATTGACCCATAAGTGCATCATGTCACACATTGACAAGTCGATTTCACTGTTCAACAGATCAGCACATTGACGCACAAGGAATAATCACTGTCAAGCCTCATACAGACACAACTCGTGATCACTTGCCTAATTCACACTGACAAGTCAAGATAAAATCAGTCTAACACACACACACACACATACACACACAATGACAAACCATATCCACCCTGATACTACACACATTTACTTCCATCCGTCACACTGCCGCACAAAAAATGCTTATTGTTCCGACCACCTCAAACTAGCTCACAAGTTGTGATCAATATTCACTATCATACAACAAATCACAATCACTCTTCAGCTTCACACTGACACACCATAATCACCTACTAACCCCAAACAATCATACAGCTCAATACTACAACCTAGCCTTCCTTTGCAACATAACACCTGATCACTGTCCACCCTCATGCACAACTTATAATCACAATCAACCTTCCTGCACACATGGGCACTTAAATCACTATCACTGTACAGGTAACTTCACACTGGCACAGAATTCTTGATCATTATCAATCCTCCTACTAACTTATAATCACTATGCAGACTCACACCTCTACACAACCCACAATGACTGTGCAGTTCAACACATATACACAACTGAAGACCATTGTACAAAGCAACATATGCTGCCAGTGTCACAATCACACTCACTATAACTACATAGCCTGAAACTCCATACATAACTCATGAATATTTGACAACATTTCACTTACACTAGACGCAATGAATGATTACTGTGCAGAATAGTTCACAATGAAACAACTGACTGTCGGACCAACTTCATGCTCAAATACAACTCATGATCACTGCCTAGCCTTACACTATACACAAGTCATGATCATTGTCCACACACACATACAACTATTTGGTGGTCACACTTGCATTGAAACAGCATATGATCACTAGCCAAACTTACACTGACACAACTCTGGGACACTGTTCAGCAGAGCACTCCAACTGACTCACAATTTATAATCACTGTCCCAGACATCTTGCACTGACTCTCCAAATCTTTTCTTTTATTTGACCAACAATTTGCATTTTTCTTTTTATTTGATGTATTTTCCCCCTCTTGCTTAGTTATCTACTTACATCGAGTCTCTTGTCACTAAAGTTAGATTCAGACATAGGCAGCACCTCAGGCAGTTGTGTTGTTTACATATTTTTCTCCAAGGCCCAGCCATCTTCTCCCAGGCAGGACAATGAAGAAGACTGAAGAACAGGTGTTTACTATTCTAATGTGGTTTCCTAACCTCAGAGTGGCAGGGATGGTCATTCTTGTGGCACTAAGAGCAGACTGGGCATTGCAGATGATCATCACTGTAGCACAAAGATCCTGTTGGGCATCGCAGATGGTCATTGCTGGAAGGTCATTTTGTAGGGCACCACAGGCTATCAATGCATGAAGTGCAGAACGCGCTTTGTTGCTTGTTGCTAGCAGATGCTGTAGAGCAAACAGCTGGGTCACTAAAGACGGCAAGATCTTGGCGCGAACTGACCCATTTGTGGTTGCTAAGAGCCCAAAACTTCAGGTTTTCTCTATCTTCTTCAGATGAGTGCTCTCTAATGCCAACCAAGGGCCCAGGACTTGGGGAGGCACCTCTTGGGGATCAGGGAATTATTCTTACAGAACCAGCTGGGCTAAGCCTGGTCCAGTTGCATCTCCAGTTGCAGCAGGTCAACTTGGCAGTTGCAAAGAGGACTCTGGAGCTCCCTATAGCTCTGAATAGGAGGTCAGCCAGCTGACCCTTGGAGTCACTTCATGTAATCTGGGATGAAGGGAGCAGGTCCAATCTTCCTTCTCGGGTAGCAAGGCAGTCCTCTGGTAGGAGAACAGCCATTCTTCTGTAGTATGCACAGATCCAGGAGTGTACTAAAGAGTTGGTCTGAGGGTCCAATATTTATATCTGGTGCCAGCTTTGTAATGGGATAACTTGACTCACAGTGGTAGCTGTGAACAAGCCGCCAAAGGTTTCCTCAGGGGGAATTGTAGATGCAGGTACTGAACACGACTCATAACTCAAAGGGCACACATTACGAATAATAAATCATTGTCCAGTCCGATACTCACTTTTGTAAGAGTAAGAAGCATTTTATTAATAACTCTACACATGCAAAGAAATAACAATATCAACGAGCAATAACACTATCCCCTTCAATTTATGCCACTATTAGTTTCAGGCAAATTCCTGTGCTACACTTTATCATATAATGTGGTTGGGGTTATCCCCATTCACTGGTGGTGGCATCCATGGAATGCTTATTAGTAGGCCGTACTCAGGAGTTCCCATTTGACATCTTAGTATTTAGTCAAAAGTGTCCATGATGCCTGTTGGATTGTGATTTAGTTTTGGGGTAAGCAGGTACCTACCACTAGTAATAAGGCCACAATCATAATATAAACCCCAGTTAAGGTCTCAGTAAATTATTCCCTTGTTCAACCCGTGGTAGCTGCCTATGAACAGGCAGACTTAACTTAGGCGACAGGTGTGTAAAGCATTTAAAAACATCAATACATTCCTAGTGCCTAAAAGCACCACTTTAGGAATTCTGGATGCGCTTGACCTGGACAAAGTCAAAATTTTAGATTGACCGCGATAGACAGTGGGTCGGATATAGTGAGCGATAGGGCCCGGTCATATTTTTACCTTCTGACGTAGTCACTTTTTTAGAGCTTCTTCTCTCGATGTCGAGCATGGCTCCTAGTCAGGCTTAATTTCGAGTCAACAGCTTGGTTCAGCGTGAGGCTTCAGTGAAATCCTGTAAATCTTGAGCTCTGGAGCTTTCAGGGAGATGAACCTGAAATTCAGGCCAGGATGTGGTTTGGCGTCAGTGGCTTGACTCTTGACGATAAGTCGGTCCACTCATGGAGCTTTTTACCAAAAATTCTACAAAGGTCTGCAAACTTCTGGAAAGTCCTCCAGATGGTCCATTTGGGGTTCTAAAGTGTCAACACCACCAATATAAGGTTCCAGAAGCTCTGAGTGGCTCCTTGGAATGTTCCCACAATGCACATGACCAAATCCTTGAATGTCCTGCTGAAGGTGGTCAGCTGGGCTCTTCTTGCTGGAGATGATGCAGGTGGTGCTCTTTTAACCTGTTGCTTTCAGGGAGCCCACTCCTTCAGTTTTGAAAGCAAGGCAAAGTCCTGATAAGCTGGAGTCCAAAGTGTACAGCAGGTGCATTCCTTAGGAGTGTGGTCCTCTTGGTGCAGGCCAGGGGTTCAGCAGGACAGTCCTTCTTATTCTTGTAATTTTAGGAAGGGATCTGAGTTGCTGGGCAGTTCTCTCACATTTATCCAAGGTTCTTGGCTGACAAGCAGGGGGACACCCCTGACCAGTGGGGTACAGGGTGCCACCCTGACGTATGACAGCTTCCTCCAAAGTGTGGCGTATTCTTTCCCAGAAAGCACTGTTTGACATAATCCAAAATGGAGAAACTCTTTCCTGGAGGTTAAGATCTGGCTAAGCCAATCCACAAGCATGGCTAACATTCCCTAACACTCCCATTCCAACCCCTCTGCTAATTCAACTACTGTGGCTCCTGTATGGCTGGGGGTGCAGTAAGTATGGGTGAGCCTGTGTCTTGTCTTAACTCTCATTCCCTCTTGGAAGACCAGTTTGGCTACTCTACCCCCATCCTGCCTTTTGTTCCGCAGCTGCAGATCGCCTCCCATCAGGTGTCCTTTGTCTCTATGCAGGCCACTACAAACCTCACCATGGATTATTGGCCCATCGTTTGAACGCCATTAGGGTTAAAGGCAAAGCTCTCAAGCTACTAACTTCCTTTCTGTCAGAGAGATCTCAAATTCTGAATCTTGGTCAGTTTAAATCTTCACCTTTTACTTTGCCATGTGGAGTCCCACAGGGCTCTGCACTGAACCCAACGCTTTTTAATATCTATGTTTCTGAACTTGCCCCTCTAATTAAAAGTTGTATCGTAAATTCAACATCTTATGCCGACGATACCCAACTGGTTGTATCAGCTATAGATAATATTATCAACTATCATTTAATATTACACAATTGCATGACTTCCTTAAACAACTTGATGAGTAGACATTGCTTAAAGCTAAACTGTAGTAAAACAGAGGTTGTTCTGTTTGGAAATCTCTCTCCAACATGGTGGCCAGAGAGTTTGGGGTCTCCTCTCACTCTGGAGACTAAGGCTAAAAAGTTGGGGGCAGATTTACAAGCCCCCCGCGCATCTGGTGCGTCACGTTGCATGATGCACCGGCGGGGCAACCTGCTGAATGATATTTACAAGCACAGGTGAAGCCACCCTGCATGGCTTAAACCTGTGCTTGTAAATATTCCCCCTTTTCAGGCAGCACTTTGCATGTTAGGGGTGTGACATGGTTGTTGCTGTGGGTGTGGGTAACCCTTCCTGCACAAAAACAATATCTCCACTACGCAGTCATACTTGCACCATGGTGCAAGGGTGCCTGCATCGGTGCATGACAGCAGTTTGTGCGCCAGTGCAGGGGGAAGCACAGAGATGCGACATATTGTTGTAAATATGTTGCATCCCTGTGCCTCGAAACTAACGTAGCACGGCACAGCAAAATTACTTACAGCACTGTGCTGCGTTAGTTTCTTGTAAATCTGCCCCCTTGATTTTATCATCGATGATAAGCTCAGACATGAGGTACAGGTGTCAAAAGTAGTATCCTCCTTATTTTTTACCATCAGAACTTGGTGAACAATTTTTTCTTTCATTCCCAGAGATACCTGAGAGACTGTTGTTTCCTTACTGATTTGATCAATACTGGACTATTATAATGGCTTATACATTAATCTCCAGGTTAAACTACTTGATAAGCTCCAGGCAGTGCAGAGCGCAGCAGCCAGATTGACTTTGGACATCCCCAAATACCAGTCGATATCAGCAGGCATTCGGGAGCTGTACTGGCTCCCGGTGCGGCAACAGATTGAATTCAAAGCACTCTGTATGGCCCATAAAGCCTTACACAGAGAAGGACCAAAATTCCTGTGGAAAGTTTTCAACTGGCATTCACTGAGTAGACTTCTATGATCAACCAGTGCAAAATTGATTACCACCACAAGAATCAGGAAAGTGAAATGGGGAGGAAGGAGTTTCATTAACAGCACTGCAAAGCTGTGGAACTCTATCCCATTGCATCTTAGATCCATACCCACCCTCATTGCTTTCAGAAGAGAACTTAAGACCTAGCATTTTAGGAATCAGTAATGCTCTAGCTTAGTAGCTCATGACCTGCACGCGCCAAGACATCTACGGGTGATGCGCGCTATAAAAGTATATTTACCATAACATAACATAACATAACATAACATAACATAACATAACATAACATAACATAACATAACATAACATAACATAACATCAGAGCAGTTTGGCTCAGCCTGTCAAAGTATGGACAATGAGGAGAGACTGCTAGAAGGCTGGATTTTGGCACATCAGAAACACAAATTCTATAACTTATTTTCTCTAATATTTGTAATAAATCTAACCATGGCAAGTTGTTGGATTTATCATAACTATTCTATTAAGTCTTATAATTTTTGCTTTTGCTCACTCCTGTCAATAGATATACGTTATTAAAGTATTGCCATGTTAGCCCATGGAGCTAATGTACTCAAATGTGGAAAAACGAAATGTTTCCCACAACAAGGCATATAGGGCAGACCTTGGGGGTTGCTTATATGGGAAAATAAGATAGTTTAAGACTTTAGAAGTACCTTTTATTCCAAAGTTGAATTTGTATATAATTTTAATTTAAAAGCCAATCCAATCCAAAATTTCTTTATTTCGGTCCTTAAGACCATAAAAGATTCATACAAAATACATTTATACATCCACATTAGAAAATCACATTACATTTTTTAAATACAATAGATAAAAATAGCTTTCATGTTATGCCAGAGATAAAAATGGATTGGAAGATCAGTTACATGATTTAAGAGGAATAGTTTCAAGGTTAAAAGGGATAATTCTGATTTAAGAGAAACATTCATATGTTCTACGTTTAGGCGTGTAATAGTTTTTTTTCTTATCTGCCACATAGCCATAATGAATTTAGCCACTGCAAATACAATATGGGGCAAAGTGCTTGTTTTTAAAATTCTATATGCAAACAGGTAAGACCTAGATCCCAGGCTCCTGCATAAGGGCACCAGCCAGTATTTCCTGGGTCTATTGTAGGCAGGGCAAAAGAAGAGAAGATGATTTTCCTCCTCGTCATGAGTATTACATCCAGGACAAGATCTATCCCCCCCCCCCTTAAGCCATTTGCAGGTGAAGGTTTTTATGGGCAAAGTGCCTAACCTCCACTGTATAAACAATTTTCTCGCTAGGATGGGGAATATAATGTCCATAAAACCTTCGAATTCATAGGAATTCTTAAATTCCAAAAATCGGTCAGTCAGGGTGCCGTTAGTAGAGGCGGACAGGAGAAGAGCTAGACTATGTTCCTTGTGGATTAGCACCAGATTTATACGGGAAATAGTTCGATATCCCTGCTAAGGGTCCTCCAATAGCTCAACCAGTTTCAACCGGTACAATTCTTTTTTAACAAAGGCCAGCCATGGGATTCTATCGCACTTATTCAGGCTCATTACATGGGTGAGGTCACGCCTGTAATGAGCGAGCTCACTAGTGGTCCATAGCCTGTGCCAGAATCTTATTGGCTTTGACTCCAATTCCACAGCGATAGAGGGTAAACCCACATCTAATCTTAGGGGGAGCAGAGGTGTGCCACGAGGGAGTGCCAAAAGGCGTCTTAAAAAATTATTTTCCACACTGGCCAAGTCACGCCCCGCTTTATACCCCCAAAGCTCGCTGCCATAGGATGCAGCCGCTTTAGCTTGAGTTTTGTAAAGCTCTAATGCCGGGCTTATGGGTTTAAAGGTGGAAGTGTTCACAGCCTTTAGGATGGCACCTGAAAGTTGGCACAACTTCAACCGGGATTTTACTATTTGGGGGTCCCAGGATAAATTCTCATGTAATGTGACCCCCAGGTATTGAAAGGTTGTAACCCTTTCCAAGCTGGCTTCGCCCAAGGTGGGATTTGGTATGGTCTTTAGGGATGGGCTAAAGATCATGAACTTGGTCTTCTCGGTATTGATCTCTAGACCATGCTGTATACAAAGAGACCAAATCCATCTAAGATCCTTTGTATCCCCATCGGAGATTTGGAAAGCAGGAGGGTGTCGTCAGCAAACATAATAGCTGGCACCCTCCTGCCTGCCAAAAGGGGGGCGTCATTGTCTCTAACATTGTCCAGGTGGGATATGACACTGTTAACAAAGAGGCAAAACAGGGTTGGCACCAAGACACAACCCTGCCTCACCCCTCTGAGAACAGGAAACCTTGATGACAACGCTCCATCCCTCCTGCACCTAACCTGCGCGTAGTTGTTGTCATGGAGCCTAATTATGGCATGCAGTATTTGTGTAGGAACACCTAGCTTCTTTAGGACCTCCCATAATTTCTCGCGTGGGACCATGCCAAAGGCTGACCTCAGGTCCACAAACACCATGTACAGTCTCCCCCCCTCTATTCTCACCGTTTTCCAGTACAGGAGGACGAGGCGGAAGATCTGATCCATGGTGGACGTGTTTTTCCTGAAGCCAGCCTGGAGTGGGCTCAAAATTTCATTAGCCTCCATCCAAACCATAAGATGGTCCAGGAGAAGACGGGAGAAGAGTTTCTGGGGAACATCTATAAGGCTGATCGGCCTGTAGTTGGCTGGGAGAAGGGGAGAACCCTTTTTGAAAATGGGCACTATCTCTGCCCCCAGCCAAGTATAGGGGATCTTCATGCCTCCCAAGATGGCATTGAACAGAATTAAGAAATACGGGCCCC
Organism: Lissotriton vulgaris; assembly: GCF_964263255.1. Lineage (NCBI taxonomy): Eukaryota > Metazoa > Chordata > Amphibia > Caudata > Salamandridae > Lissotriton > Lissotriton vulgaris. Next base: position 390,258,512 of record NC_141691.1, on the reverse strand, counting down.
AAATCTCCAGATGGTGTCTGAAAAGATCACCAGGCAGTCTATCCAATCCCGGGGCCTTCCCCATTGTTAATCTCTCCATTGCACCCACCACCTCCCCAAGGGTGAATTCCAAACCAGCTGCAGAGGTGGATAGATCACCTGGGGCATTTTCATCATTTGTGAATTGTTCGGTCTGTTGATATAGTTTACCAAAGTGGTCTTCCCAAGCAGAGGATGCAATGTTTGGCTCTACTGCAGCTTTTGGTTCTCCTGTACCAAAATTAATCAGGGACCAACATTTTTTGAGATCCCTGGCTTCCAGTGCTAGGGAGAGCTCCTGCCAGCGATTCCAGTCCCACTCTGACCTTGCCAGTGCCAGGGCCGCCTTGTACTCCCGCCTAAGTTTGACTACCCTACCCCTGTCTGCGCCTGCTTTAATTGAGACGATGAGCTCTGTTTTAGACTTTTTACAAGAGGAATTGTACCAGGTTGAGGTTCTGGTCTTTTTGCGTCGTGGGGCTACCACAGGGTAAAAAAACCTCACCTAGTGCTCCCACCAGATTGTCATGAATTTGGCCTAGTTGCTTGTTAAAATTCGGTTGTCTGGGCAGATTAATTAAATCCTCCATTTCTTCAAGGTTGGGGAGTGCTACTTCATAGATTCTACTTATATTATCTTCTGCACTAATTATTTTCCCCCATTTAACCCTTCGTCTGTTGGAGGTAAGAACCAAATTCCCAGGGTCACCACAGAGGTTGGAAGATGGTGACTCGCCAACAGGGGCAGGGTGTTTCATTTCTAATAACAGTGCATTGTGGTCACTGTCTGTTCTAGCCACTATCCTAAAATCCTGGACCTTGGACCATAGGGAAATGTCAACAAAAATGTAGTCCAGCCTCGATTCATGGTCCTTCCTATTAAAGGTACACAATGAAGGGCTGTCGGAGGGAGTTCGTCCGTTACAAGCCCTTATCGCATAGTTTAAAGTAAGGGACATGATTTGAACTGCAAGAGGGGACCAGGATTTTGGGTGAGGGGATTGACATGGTGGGACACCCCAGTAATCATCTTCCGTGGTGATGGCGCCCTCCTTTAAGCCTTCCAGAGGTTCAAAGTGACAATTAAAGTCACCGCCCATCCCTATTTTACAGTCACTCTGAAGTTGGCCCAGGAAGGACGAAAGGTCTTCAAGAGTAGGTGATTCCATGGCCACACCAACAGGGTGGGAATATACATTAATAATTGCCAGATTTACAGCATTTGGCCATTTGAGAAGCACACACTGGATGTCCTGGGAGAACGTAGGTACACTCTCCGCAGAACACCCAATGTGAGTAGCCACCCAAACCGCCAGACCCCCCGAGGGCCTCCCCCTGCCACTCCACCTAGCCTGGATTTCAAAGACTGCATAGCCCGGTCTACTCAGGGGATCCCTTGCCCAAGTCTCCTGGAAGAGACAGATATCGCTCCTTTCCACTAGGAGATCCCAGTCCACTGTGTGGATTTTATTTGCAATACCCGCCACATTCCAGGACAGGAACTTCAGAACTTCAGTAGAAGTTTTTGGTGCCTGCCCTCCGGTTGTTCCCAATGGAATTTCCGCTACATCGTCCGCTGGTCGAGGTACGTGACGATGTACAGGAACTTCCAGAGTGGGCTGCAAGATAGAAGTAATGTTAGGGACACACGGGGCTGGAGGTGTTGGAATACTGTCGGATTGACTCTGGGGTGAAGGGACTGCAACCCCCCTAGCGATGGGGGATTTTAGTATACTCCCTTGGAAAGGTTCCAAGTCTCTATTACGAATCTCCATCACACTAGTTACCGCCCCCTGCCCTACAGATTCACTCTCAATGTTTCCGTTGGATTGTGAGGGGACGCCCCTACAAAGTCAATCCACTTCATCAAGGCAAGTGTATCTGTTGGGATGTGCGTAATTAACTTGGGCGGGGAAGGTATTATGCCTAGGCCTATATCTTGTCCCATCCACAGCAAAGCCCACCCGTGTCCAGCCTTCGTCCCTCCTCGCAGTGTGGGTTGGGACATTAGGATAGAAGTGTGAAAGAGGGACCAACTCAATAGTTGTATTACCTGTATTACCAAGCCAGTTACAGATATATGTGACTACCTGAGGGTTCCTGAAGCTGACAATAATACAGTCCCCCACACTTTTCTTAGAGGTGAACTCAACCCATGGGACCCTTCTGACCATAAGAACCTCTCCCTTTAAGTGCGGTGCTAAGGGTCTATGAATATTTAGCCAGCTGATTACCTTGTTGCGTAAGGAATCATAGGGTTCCATTACGCCGCTTGCGAGATCAGGTGCCCCCGTCAAGATTATAGTGTAACCTACCGCCTCAGGGGGTAAATGAACTGCCTTATGCCTGGTTTTAGGGCCATCCAGCCTTTTAGAGCCGTTATCCATCCCGTTGGATGGTCTCTCCTGACTGGGTAAAATGGACGAAGCTAATTGCTTCGACCTCCTGGGAATGGGTATCGGTGACACTGACCTGGGAGGTAGTACAGGTGCTCTTTGGCACACCGGTATAGCGCTATTGTTGATGTTTTCCCCAGGGAGAACTGTCGATGTGGTTGCAGCTATGGCCAGTGTGGTCGGGGGAGAATGGGATGCTCCGGCAGTGGGCCCCTGTATTACCCGTGTACTGACTCCCCTCCCAGACTGAACCTCAGTACCCGCACTTGATCTTTCAAGACCTATTAGTCTAGATTCCATTGAGTCTAGTTTGAGGGCAAGGGGATTTAGAAAGCTCTTAAGGATATCAGTAAACGAGGTAATAAGAAGTTCTATATTGTTAGGGGAAACCCCGCCGAAGATAAATGGCTCAGGGGGCACAGGTACAGAGGGGATGGGTGAAGTTACCAGCACTTCCAGATCATCATTACCCGAAGCTAATGGCACAGAGACACTTGAACTATCTTCCCTCACAGGCAATATGGGATCAGTTTTGGCCCTTTTAGCATTTTTGGGTTTTCTTGATCTTTTCCTTTTTAGTTTCGGTACAGGATCCGCTCTACACCCGCATGCTCCAATGAATCAGGATCCTTACCCTGAGCCGCGGGCTGTGCCAGCTCCACGACAGGGGAGAGCTCCACATCACTGATGACCCGAGATGTGTCCCTATCCCTCTGCGTAAATGATGGTGTCCTGAGCTGTTGCAGAACGGACTCTATAGTTTGGTCAATACTGTCCATTAGAGACAGGTGGGTAGCATCAAGCATTAGCGGAGTGCTAGTGTTAGCTGCTAAACTAGAAGAAGAACACAGACCATTATTTTCTACACCCTCCTCTATTGGTGTTGCAGGTAACAAGGGGTCATTGCTGGCCATCAAGTTAACTTTAGTGAGGAATTTGTCCATAGTACCTGAGACTGCAGTAGCAGCCTTACTTCTTGTTTCCCTGCTGGCCATGGTGTAACGTCCAACTTTTTGGGCAGTTGACTAGTCAACGAGAGGGAACGGGAAAATAGGGCCTTAGGGGGGTGGCCCGGTCCGGTCTCTTCCGTCCTCTAATGGCTTAAAACGGCCCGCCCTTTGCCCGGGCTTAGCCCGGCGCCCGCCCGCACACGTCCCGCGTGGCTCGTCACCCTCGGCGTTCTTATAACCAGTAAGTCTTGAGGTCACCTGGGCTGAGGGGGCGGAGTCAAAGGGGAAGAGTCACACAGGTGCCGCGGCCAGCCGAGCCGCTGGCGTTCCTGGGACTCGCAGTCCCGCTCTTCCTTCCGCCGTCAACACGCAGCACTTGGCCTCCCAGGGACAAACAAAGGCAAACTCCTTACGAACCAGCAGTGTCCTTCCACGCAGCTTCGAGCTGCACCCGCAATTAAAATGGAATGGCAAAATACAGAAGGTGGAGAAGCTCCGCCACATCAAATCTGTCAGTTTGAAAGATGTCCAAACTTTATCTAAGTGTCCTGGACTCTTAGCTGTATTTTATAAGCAGCCTGTAGGACAACCTGTTTCAAAGTGTCTTTTCAGTCCATCTTCATGACTGTTTGATTGCTGTCTCTCATTAGCAGACAGTTGTACCCGATCTGTCCTTTCACTAACTGGGGGCTCGTCCGGGATCCACCAAGTCAATTCAATAAATCTTTATTTGATCGTTGTAGCAGAAACTCCGGACGACCACACTCGCCCGAAGCGGGTTGTAAACCCAGGTTGGTGACAGTCGGTTTGCGCATCCAATTTGCATATAATTTTAATTTAAAAGCAGCCTGCAAAGTGGACTGACTTTTAAAATGATAGCAGGTCAAACAGCAGTACACATTTAAGTGCATTAAATCATCTAGGCCTATAAACCTACATGCCTTACCAGAAATTAGGGACTTCCAGGTAGGTTGTCAGTACCAATCGCAATTATACCTAAGTGCCATGTATCTTTTACATAGACCACTGCCCCTGGGTTGGGTTAGCAGAGCCCAGGGCACAATCAGAGTTAGAAAAACAGCATTTAGTAGTAAAAAGTGCAGGCAAAAAGTTGGGGACACTGCAAAACACCTTGGCTTCTCACAATGCGACAGCACCATTAGCAGCTGGTTCACCGGAGGTCTCAAAGACCCAGCTCCAGTCTTTCCCGCTCCGGCGGTATGGAAACATTCAGAGGTTCAGTGAGTTCCCTCTCCAGGGGTGTTCCTGAGTCCTGATCCTGTCGTCAAAGTCAGGCTGCTCATGGTGCAAACACCAGCGCCTGGCAGCCACAGACTCCTGTCTTCGAGCAGTAATGGTGGTTCATTCTGTCGATCAGAGCTCAGCAGACACAAGGCAAGTCACTTTTCCCCTAACAGGGGTGGGAGGATTAAATCCCCCGGCTACCCACTGGAGTTCAAATGAGGGTGTGATGTCTTCACCCACTTCTTTGAGGTTCTCTGGTGATCCGTCGGGTGCAGTTCACAGTTTGCTTGCTTGACCCACCGGTCACAACAATTTGCTTCTCGTCTGGGCAACAACTCTAACTCTTGGCCATGTTGGTGCCAACAGCCCCACCAGGCTTGCAGGGTTTCCGCATTACTCATGGTTGGGCCAAACTCCTCTCTTGTTATCACCCTCGCTATCGTGCCACCCTTCTGCCAATCTCGACAAACACAAGTGTCACGTTCCTGGTCCATATGAGTTCCATGGTGATCCCCTCTGGCATAAAGGGTCCCTGTGGCAAGGCAGTCCAGGCTTGGTTCATCTGCGCAAGGCTGTATGTATGACTCAGATCACAGCAACTCTCTCCTGGAATACAGGGATCAAAAGACCACTCTGTCACCCAGACAAAGACCTGATTGGTGGCCAGCTGTTCTCCTCACACCTTGCTCAGAGAGTCCTCTTGGTAGGGCACACCTCTGGAGCTTGCTCACTCCAAAGCTCTCCTCACGGGGTACAAAGTTTCCCTGGGTGGTGTCTCCCCACCCAGCAGGGAGATTAGCAGACCTTTGCCCCCAGTCCTGGTTTACAGGCAGATGATAAAGTTTGGGGTCTTAAGCTCCATTTCCAGACACCAAAATTTAATTTGAGATCTGAGTATTTGAAGTTTTATGTTGGGGTTCTGATTCTTTTCAAGAGGACATTTCTCGTTTTCTTCTTTCTCCTTGAAAGAATGTCTGTCACAACAGGAAAAAATCCAAAGCTGATTGACCAACAGTACAATTCATAGGCGTGACCAGAGTTCACACATGGATGTTAGCCGCAGTGATATGTACATCAAAAGATTAAACCCAGGCTCCCAACCCTACTCTTTATGATACCCTTATTAGTCTCATCTTCCTGATGTCTATCCAGGTCCCTCCCTTGTGATATATCACTCAATCAAAGAGCAACTCTTTACAGTGTAAGGGGAAGCCTCTCTCTCCCTTCCTGCAGTGTGACCCAACCAGTTCACTGGAATGCCGCAATACACAAATTTGTTTGGGGATTCCTCTACTCACAGCTTCACAGGGGAGGCTTGGGCTTCTCAAAATGGACCTAGGGTCCTACATTTAATATATCATTGTAGGCATACTTGCACTTAGTGTACTTCCTTAGCACACATCCCCTCCAGTACTGTTACCTCCATGCACTGTACCCTTACAGGCACACCGACATTCAGCACACACATTCAGTCTGTGTGCACTGTTCAATACAGTATCTTTATGTATTGAACCAGGGTGTGCTATTTGCAGACTATTTTCAGACACACATTGCCAACACACACACTCACAATGTGCATGCTGCACCCTTCTTGTATTGTGCTTCATTCACATTAGCACACATTCACCCAGGACCTGCTTTCATTGCGCGTGCACTGCACAGCACTACATCTCTCATGTAATGTTTTTTTTAAACAAACTTTATTGGGTTTTTGTTGTTGGTCCTAATTCCTCAATTTTCATAAGTAATGAATCAGTCTGCTTGCTTTGTCGTACAATATTACATATAAACTATCCAGAGTACTCCAATATTATGAACATTAGAAGTTTCATCGGTTACTAGCAGAGCATAAATATACGTGTAAGAGAAAAGGGGGAAGGAAATTCGTACACATCATATCTTCAACACTAAAAATTACAAATCATCCCTAGATGTCACCCTTTAAGGAATACCCGTTTAACTTTACCCCCCAACCTTTTGGAGTCCCGCCCCCCCTCCCAGGCTCTGGCTGTGTGGTGCAGTGTTTAGATCATATTTGTCCCTCTCCAATCAAGCTTCTTTTATTACAATCAGTTGTCCCGCATATACGTTCTGAACCAATGATGTTTAGCTACTCTCGGCAATCACCTTTTCCCCCTCTATCATTGAGTATGTGGAACACCAGAGGTGTCTTCGGGTATGTTGTTTTTGCACGCTTCTAGTGTCCCAATCCAAGGAAATTACATTTGTTCGTAGACCGCGTGCCTACTCCCTACGCAGTGCGGCGCTTTCAGCCCCCGCCCACCTGACCAGTTTGATATGCCATGTGTGTAATCTAGGAGCTCTGGCTGACTTCCAGCACATGGTAATGGCCCTTTTTGCAACTATAAGCGCCAAATCCAAGAAGCGTAATTGAACCTTTAGTGTCTTCTTACGTCTCCGGATCCCCAGTAAACACTCCAGTGCTGCACCCTCCAGTCAGAGGTGAATGGCATCTGCAATCAATTTCTTAACCCCTTCCCAAAACCCACCTAGACATGGGCACGCCCATAACATATGAAGGACACCTGCCTCAGTTGTCTTAGATCGGGTGCATTGATGAGCAGTAGTTGGGTACATTCTCTGTAGCCTATGAGGGGTCAGGTAAGCTCTATGTACAATCATACATCGTATACACTTAAACTTGGCATTTCTCTGTACCTTCCGCGGGTATTCTTATACGTTTAACCATTCTTTGTCCGTTAATTCTTGTCCCATGTCCTCTGTCCATTGCATCCGAGTGGTGTCTAGGGGGTCTCAGCATGCGCCTGGATACCAATATATAACCATTTTATGAGATGGCTACCTTGACCCATATAATAAAGAGCTTTTACAAACTCATTCTCTCGGGGTTCCTCTCTTAACATAGTGTAGCACAGCTGCATGTGTGACATATAGCGTGGTAGGTGCCCCATGGCGTGAGTAAAGGTATCATGATCCATGAGTGCCCCGTCACCAAAAAGTGCCCCAATAGTATCCACTCCCGGCTCCAACTAGGGGCCAAGTACCTGTATCATCAATCTACCGCTCGCCAGTGTCATCTCCACTGGTGGGATGTTACCAGCATAAGGTCCACCTCTAGTTATGTATTTCAGGGCTTTCTTCCAACACTGCAATGCGAAATATAGTAGGGTGGGCAGTTCTGGGGGAGGTTTGGTATGTGCTAGAAGTAGAGCATGGAGCACTCCCTTTTCTATGTGTCTGGATGTATACCCAATCTCCTGCAGGTTGCGACCTGCTGTCCAGTAGGATAACCACTGCAACTGGCATGCATAATCGTCCTCCAGGCCCTCTAGGCGAATTTTCCAGCACACTGATGGACCACATCCTTCTTAAGACTATCTCGGTCTCTAACTTTCTCCTCTTAGGGGATTTTAATATGCACTTCCTGGATCCCACGGACAATACCGCAGCAAACCTGCTCGCGGACCTCACCACAGCTGACCTCCATCTGCAAAACCCCAAAGCAACCCATGAGAAAGGTCAGCTCCTAGACCCTATCTTCTCCAACATTGGGAACCTGCATGCCCAGGATCCCACCCCCCTGCCTTGGACGGACCATATGCTGATTCTTATGCACTGGTCACTCGACACGACACCAGTGCCCAAACAAAAAACAAGGGTACAAGCCAGACGATGGCACAAGTTAGCACCAGAGGAATGGGAGGCCAAACTACGCGATACCATCACCCCCTTGCCCACGGACCCAAACAGCGCAGACAGAGAATTCATGAATTGGCTAGTCCGACCCCTAGATAGCTCCATTCCACTGACCAGCACGCTAAAACACGTGAAAAGAATCGGTCCCTCCCCTTGGTACACACCCGCCCTCACAGCCCTTAAAAAACAATGTAAAAAGACGGAACGTTCGTGGAGAAAAAACAAGTCAACAGAAGAGAAAAGCGCCTATCACCGCTCCATGAAAGCTTACAAACTAGCCTTACACGACGCCAAAAGGACTTATTATGAGGAAAAGATAAAAATCTCCGCCTGCTCATCCAAGGAGACTTTCTCCATTCTCAAAAAACTCCTCCACGTCCCGGAACCCCCACAGAAACCTATGGACCCCAAAGAAGCCGAGGAAAAATGCGTCAAGCTGGCCACCTTCTTCGACGACAAAATTAAAAAAATTCTCATCTCCCTCCCACCTCCTAACTCTGACTCATTGGTGAGAGCCAAGGAGCAGATACCCCTCGCCGACAAACCCTCCCTGGAGTCACTTGGCCCAGTCTCAGAAGAAGAAGTAAGAGTCATACTTACCTCAACTAAGAGCGGAGCCCCTAGCGACCCAGTTCCCATACGTTTCGCTAAAAACATCCCGCAGACTATAGTGCCCCAACTGACAGCCCTGATCAATATCTCACTGGAACAGGGAGAGGTTCCATCTAACTGGAAGGAAGCTGTCGTCAAAGCGCTGCTTAAAAAACCGTCGCTTGACCCCTCAGACCTCTCCAACTATAGACCTATCTCACTCCTACCTTGGATAGGTAAAGTTGCCGAAAAACTGGTAAACAAAAGGCTGTCTCACTACCTCGAGTCAAACCATCTTCTTAACGACTCACAGACAGGCTTTAGACCAGGTCAGGGCACGGACACTGCCCTCCTCGTGGCAGTAGAAAGAACTAGGGAAATCATCGATACAGGATGATCAGTGGCAGTGGTCCTCCTAGACCTTAGTGCGGCCTTTGACACGGTCAGTCACCAGGTCCTAATCCACCGACTCGGGTCTGTTGGGGTTAAAGGCAGAGCTCTGAAGTGGCTTACATCCTTTCTCTCCCGACGCTCCTACCAAGTATGGGAAGGCGAAAGCCGTTCCCCCCCCATCCCCCTCCAGTGCGGTGTGCCTCAGGGCTCCTCCCTGAGCCCTACGTTGTTTAACGTTTACATGGCCCCACTGGAGGAACTCGTTTCACCCTTTGGAGTCACTATCGTCAGCTACGCCGACGATACACAACTGGTGGTGACTCTCTCCCACCCCAAGCTTGAGCCCTCCAATCTCCACGACTGCCTTACCAACGTATATCAGTGGATGAGTGACTCTGCTTTGAAGCTTAATGGCTCCAAAACAGAGATCCTGCTCCTTGGACAAAAAACCACGAGCCTCCCCCCTAACATCTGGCCCACCTGCATGGGTGAACCCCCCACTCCCAAGAAGGAGGTCAAAAGTCTCGGAGTGTGGCTGGAGACCGACCTTACCTTCAGGACCCAGGCTAGAAAGACGGCCGGCACCTGCTACGGTTTACTCAAATCTTGCAGGAAGGTAATTCCACTTCTACCTTTTCAGTCGCGTCTCATGCTGATCCAGGGCCTAATTCTATCTAGGCTGGATTACAGCAATGCCATCTACCTGGGCGCCCCAGAATCCACTCTTCAAACTCTGCAGAAGGCCCAAAATGCCGCCGCCCGACTCCTTACAAACACCCCGGCCAGATCATCTGCCAAGCCCGCCCTCAGGAAGCTGCACTGGCTCCCGATCAGGGAAAGGGTCATTTTTAAGGCCCTCTGCCTTGCCCACAAGACTCTTCATAACACCGGCCCTCCTATACTAAACAACTGGATCACCCCCTATAGACCCACTAGAGCGCTTCGCTCGGAGCACGGAAACCTGATTACGATCCCTAAGGTGAAAAAGGCCCGCATAGGTGGCCGCCGCTTCTCGGTAAACACTGGAAACAAGTGGAATGCACTCCCTCTGAGTCTCAGAACAGAACCTAACCTCCTCCGGTTCAGAAAAGCCCTCAAAACTCTTCTCTTCCCCTAAAACTGTCACTTTTCCGGACTACACCCCCTCATGAGTAATATGGTTTTCTAGCGCTGGGATACCCACTGGGTGACTACGCGCTCTACAAAACTTTAAATAAATAATAGGCTCTGAAATCAGGTGCTCCCAGGCCTCCCATCGTGTATGTATTTGTAGTTTCTTAAGGCTTATCCTGCAACGACCCGCACCCCAAAATGAGGTCTAGCAATATAGTATCTAATGAGTTAAAAATAGTGTCCGGCATTATCAAGGGCAAGTTCGTAAAGAAATATAGGAGACGGGGAAGTACCATCGTCTTAGACAAGGCCACTCGGCCCTTAGCCGATTGCAGAAGCGTGGTCCAGAAAGCTACCTGAGATCTTATACCCCGGATGGCTTTATTTATATTCCCCTCCAGCATGTCTGCCTGTGATTGATAGATGTTAATGCCCAGATATTTAAAGGTATGTAGCGCTGTTCGTATCGTGTGTTCCCCAAAAGCAATACTGTCCGGGTGTATTTGGTCATGAAAGAAAAAAAGCATTAGAATTTGTTTCGTTAATGGATTGTCCAGATATGCTTTCAAAATCAGCAAAAATACGGGGACTTGGACCCTGTCTCTCCAGTATATCTGTACTGTATACACTCAAGTCGTCTGGGCATGCAGACAGCAGATGCACTGATGTACCCACCTGAATTCCACAGTGTGCAGCCTCCATCCGTAGATGGAGGGCCAGTGGTTCCAGTGCTAAGACAAAGAGTATTGGGGATAGGGGACAACCTTGTCGCGTGTCCCGTGAATGTGGTATTGTCTGGAAATATGTTTCCCCAATCTGACTCTAGCTGTTGGAGCTGCATAATATAGCCTTACCCACCGGACATATTCGGGGAGTAAGCCGAAACGTGCTATAGCATTGAACATGTATTCCCTTGACAGTGTGTTAAATGCCTGTCGCATATCTAATGATATGCAGCCAGCATGTTGATGTTGTATAAGATCTGTGGCCATAATCTGATGTAATCTGCGTATATTTAGGGACGTGCTCCTATCTGGTATGAGTCCACATTGATCTATATGGATCAGCTTATTGAGATATGGTTGGATTCTATTAGCTAACACCTTACTTAGGATTTTATATTCAGTGCTTAGAAGAAACAGAGGGCGGTAACCCTACATATCTGATAAATCCCTACTGGTTTGGGCAGCAATATTACCAGTGCTTGAGTAGTGGTACATGGGAAATGCCCTAATTCGAGTGATTTTTTATATATCTTCTCCTGTTGTGGTATTAATATATCCGAAAATGCAGAGAAAAATTAAACCGGCGGCCCATCCGGGCCTGGTGACTTATTAGGCGCAAGCCCACCTATTGCTGCCTTCATCTCTGTCCTAGTAATGGGTCCCGCTAGTGCCTCCTTCATGCCTCTCGGGTCTGTGGGTAAGGTAACTCCATGAGGAAATCGTCAATGCGTGATCTTTCCAAACAGGGCGATGCACTGTATAAATTCTCGTAGTATGTGCTGAAGGATTCATTAAAGTCATACAGCGTATCTGCTGTCAACCCCCCCCCCCCCCCCGGGAGAGTGATAGAGCTAATAACGGTGGTAGAAGGGTCGTTTCTTATTACCTTTGCAAGTAGGGTTCCTGTTTTATTTGCATCTGAATGTCGCATTTGAGTATATGTTCTATAGTCTACCAATCTGAGAGTTTCAAGCAGTTGTGCATGTTGAATATGGGCATCCTGCAGTGGAACTTGTTTCGCAGGGTCGTGTACTGCTTCCTGTTCTAATTTTGACATGGCATCTTCAATGTCCTTCAAATTTCTATGTGTCTCCTGTTTGGCTCCCACCATGGCGCTAATTGCCATTCCCCGTATAACCGCATTCACAGCGTCCCATTCGACCAAGACTGTGGAAGCGGTGTTCCGGTATTCAGTAAAGTAGTTGTTAAGTGTTGAGGAGAGAGTGTTATGAAACACTGGGTCCTCTAGTAACTGGGGCCATAACCTCCATGTAGGAATCGGGGTGGGTATTCTGCCCCAGCTAAAGACCGTCTCCAGGGGATTGTGGTCAGAGGAAGACTTTGCTAGGTGAGTAGTATCAGTCAATATTACACAACAGGGCCTGGGCTTGTAAGAGGGTGGACAACAAATGTCTTCTGAGGAAAGGCTTATGAAGTGAAGCTATCTGCCTTCAACTAATCTTTGGCAATATGTCCAGTCTGGGCCAGTCCTAGAACGCTCAACTATTCAAATTTCTAAAAAAGGACTGCAATAGGTCAACCTGTCCACACAAACCCTCTACCCCAATACGTGAGTGAAGGACACTTATGGAAATAAGTGAAAGAGTGAGTAGGCACCTCTCGTACGCAACACCAGGGAGGCTACCAGCAGGTTCTCACCAGCATGTCCACGTTTGTCAATATTGGTTGCCTACTCACTTGTAAAAACGTAATTTTTATGGCTTCCGCTTCCATCAGATGTGATTCTTGGAGAAAAGCTACATGTGCCCCCGGCGTAATAGTTGTGCATGTACCATATGTCTTTTGTGTACAGAGCCCAGCCCTCAGACATTCCAAATAACAAATGTATACTTGTCAATTGCCAGCATTCTGAATTAACTGTGTTCTCTCCCTCCCAAGTGGTGGACCATGCAGCCTTACGGGACATAACAAATGCATTGCGTCAGAGCCCTGTACCCCCAAAACCAAACCCAATACTAGGTCAGGCCCATAAACTAAACTAGGCCAGACCAAACAAAACAACCATTGAATAAATACATAATAAACTATAGCCTTCCCAAAGTGGGGTCTGGCAGCCACCGTCATCATGTCAGGAAACATGCAATCAAGAGCTCCTCCTAGCCTGAGCAATTACTGTTTAGCTTTACATCTATTAGAAAACTTATAGTCGACCAGAGTGAAAAAGGATATAATAGTCCTGGGGCGCGGTGGTGTCTTAGGGCCTGATTAGGATCGCGGTTTTCCCGCATCCTCCGGGCCGGCGGAAACCACCGCCGGCCCGGAGGATGTGGGAAAACCGCTGCGGCGGCACAGAAGACCCACCGCCAAATTAGGATGGTGGTGGGTCTCAAAATCCGTCCGCTGCTATTCCGCCCCTGTCGCCTTCCGACCGCGGCGGAAAAGATCTAACATGGCTGGCGGTGTCTGTCAGACGCCGCCAGCCATATTAGGATAGCGGACAACATATGCTTTTCCACGGCGGCTTTTCCGCCGTGGAAAAGCAAATGGAGATTGCCTTCGAGGGCCCGTTGCAGGCCCCCTTGGTGACGGGTGGTGCACATGCGGGGAACCTATGGTACCCCCCTGCATTTGCGTGGACAAAGCGGCGGGCACCGCGCGGTGCCTGCTGCTTTGTGCACGCAAATGCCGTGCATGCTTTTTTAACATTGCGTCGGGTGCAGCTTGAAGCTGCACCCGCCGCAATGTTAAAGATTGAGGATGTGACCGCCACCCTGGCGGTCATATCCTAATCTGCACGGAGGGACCTCCGCAGCCCCTACGGACGATCCCTCCTACTCTATGGTGGCGGATGGACTCAGGTCCGTCCGCCATCATAATCGGCCCCTTAGTGTTGCAAAATTCTCAAGAGGATTAAAGTCCCAGTAGGCCACCTGCCATTTGAGGTGTCACAGTGGGAAAGAGTGTCAAACTGCTTTCAGAGTGTGATCTAATCGTACTGTGATCCGATGATCCTGAGTTCCTGAGTGAGGAATTGTCTCTAAAAGTGTTCACAGCGACCAGCGCCATCTCCTTGCTTACTTGGGCTTGTTTCTGTGTCGGACCAGAGAATGACGACTAACCCATGAGTCCAGTTATCTGCTGATATCGTCGATATCCCATCTTTCCGGGATCACGTGGTGGACTCGATCGAGATTTACCCGATAGCTGCGTGGGGTCCTTAACCTCCAGCCATACTTCCACATCCCAGGGACTTTCAAAGAAGTAGGTCTTCTGCTCATACATGATCTTCAAACGTGCAGGGAAGAGCAGTGCATATTTAAGGTTCATAGTTAGCAACTGTGTCTTCACCTCTTAGTATGAGGACCTCCGGCGTTGGACCATGAGTGTGTAGTCGGGATACAATGAGATCTGACAATTCTCAAATTGAGTCTGTGTCTTTTCTCCAGCTTTTTGAAGGAACAAATCGCGGTCTCTATAGTTGAGGATTTTCACTATCATGGGCTTCGGTGGGGCCCCCACTCTCAATTTCCCAGTGGGAATGCGATGTGCCCTTTCGATACAAACTAAATCAGAGAGACCCTCTGAGGCTACTTGCATGTGGAACCATTGCTCCATGTAGGTGGTCGCCTCTGTCCCTCAATTTGCTCCGGCAGCCCAATGACGTGGATAGTATTTTGTTGTGCTCTGCCCTCAGCATCCTCCACCCTGTCTATCAGTCTTGTGACTTGTTGTTGCAGGACCTGGATTTGTTTTGTATTGTCCTTGTGTTGTGGCACTAAGTCCTCCATGGCGGAGCTATGATCCTTCACCCTGTCCACGAGTTTGGCATGATCTTCCCTGAGTAGAGTGAAACTTGTGGTGAGCATGCCTATCTGCTGCTCTATGGCTCTCCGGGAGTCTCGCATCTCTTTAAGAATCAAGTCCAATTTGTCCGGGTTCCCCCCTTCACCTGTAGGGGGACCTGTGAGTTAGCGGTAGATGCCTCCTGCAATTTCCCTTTTAGGCGGACCATGACTCTGTACAAGCGTTGTTTGCCACGCACCTTCCCTGTCGTGTGTTACAGTGCTTACTGTGGGCGTTGCGTCGCTCTTAAGGGTGGTGTCACAGAAGCAATCCCGCAAAGCCCCCAGTGTACAAAGCAAAGGGGACAACATCCTTTAAGATAGCAGCGCTGAAACTGTGAGCTCGCACCCCGCCCACACAGTTATTTTCAGACTTAACTGGACTGTAACCCATTCTCGGTGGGGTTCCGACTCCTGACCCCGTGGCCCGTCCAACGGGATCGGAGGATACCGCTACTCCTTCCGTTACTTGCGCTGTTCCATTCAGACACCACTGGTGTCTCATCACACCTTCGTCTGCTTTCACCCGGGCCTCGAGCTCCAAGAATAGGGCTCGCACCGACTGCCTGCAAAACAAGACAAAGAAAAATTTAGCGGCCCCTGCAGCAGGGGCGAGGAGCGAACCTGGGGAGCGCGGGAACAAGAGTCCGCTTCCCGCGCCCCCAGGCCTTTTCTACCCTCCTAGTCCCTCCCCTTGACCCGGAAGCACTCACACCGCTTCCGGGTCAACGGTGGGACCCATAACCCACCAGGAGTGGAAGGGGGGGTCGGGCCCAGCCATGTGTGCGAGGGGGCCGAGCGGCCCCCCTTTCCTTTCTTCTCCTTGCTGTTGCGGGGGCCCAGAAGCAGACAGCAGGCAAAAATCAAACCTGTTTGCGGGCCCGCTACATTGTTGTCATCTCAGTGGGACCCACCCTCAAAAAGCCACTGGAACTCGCTGTAGAGGCTGGGGGCACAGCAGGAGTCTGTGAGTGTCTGGTCTCCCCCAGAATCACCAAGAGCTATGTTACAGGTCCAACTTGGGCCAAGGCCCAGCATACACATAGAGATCTCCTCCAGTACCGGATATATTGACAACACTCTGGCCAGATCTGAACGCAGGTAGGGAAACGCAAACATCTCTCATGTAATGTATTCCCAACATTGAAACATACACTAGTCAGTAGGTATAATACTGTATTTAGACAATCAAATCCATAAAAGTTCCAAACACAAGAAACAAAGAATTGTACGAACATAAAAGTAAAAGTGACTGTTATGCAAATAAGCAACGTCTCGCATTCTGTGTTCTATCTTTAAATTTGGATTTTAAAACCCTAGGGCTATGGTTAAAGTGCAATATTGTAAAATACTAGTATCTAAAAATATAAAAGACAGGAGTGTCCATTAATGGTACAGTGTAGACTATGTAATAAATGGCTCTTGAGTATTGTGTTTCAGGCAGGATAAGTAGTAGTTCATGTTTGTGTGCCATAGTGTGCCCATGTGCTTAGCAGTCTGCCCTTTTTCTACAACTTTTAGAAATTCGTGGTGGATGTCCCCGGTATTGGGCAGGCATTTCATAGGCACCAGCCAGCTTCCAAAAATAATTTGCCAAACTGGGCTAATTTTTTGGGTATCACTGTGGTGTGGATTCGTTTTAGTGCCTCTTTGCATGATCTTGACCTGTGCTGCAAAAAGATTGGCCTTAGGTATTTTTGCCTCTGTTGTAGCAGTACTCCCCAGCAGAATATAATATAGGTAGCCCTTTCTGAGGGTTATTGGCACAGCCTACATCACCCATGCCTCTGTGTCAAGCTGTTCCAATGCACCCTGTATTCCCATATGGGTGTTGTCAAAAGCCTAAGTGCTAGTATATTCTTAAAGGCTTGTTTTCCAATGGCTGATTTCAATTATGCTTGTGAATGTGTGAATTTGTGTGATGCCCAGAGCCCCTCTGCTCCTCTAATATTTCAGATTTGGTTTATATTGTGTTGTCTTGAAGCCATCATGCCCTGTTCCTTTAACTTTTTCTTTAGTTGTTCTGTGGTAATTGGGAGGTTGGACGAATTTTCTGCATCCGTATTAAGTGGGTCATTATGATCGCGGACGGACTTGAGTCCGTCCGCAACCATAGAGGAGGAGGGAACCTCCGCATGGCCTGCGGAGTTCCTCCTGTGCAATTGGGATGTGACTGCCACCCTGGCGGTCACATCCTCTATTTTTAACATTGCGGCGGGTGCTGCTTCAAGCTCTGTGCACTCAAATGCAGGGGGGTACCATAGGTACCCCCCATGTGCACCCCCACTCCCCCTGCACCCCTGGGGGCCCACAACGGGCCCCCAAACAAGAATCCGTATGCCTTTGCACGGCGGACATGCCGCCGTGTAATGGCATTGAAATTCAGACATCCTAATATGGCTGGCGGTGTCTGAGAGACACCGCCACCATATTCGGCCTTTTCCGCCGCGGTTGTAAGCCAACAGCGGCGGAAAAGCAGCGGACCTAAACCAGGACCCACCGGCCATCCTAATGTGGTGGTGGGTCTTTGGTGGGTCCGCAGAGGATTTTCCGCATCCGCCGGGCCAGCGGTGGCTTCCTCCGGCCCGGAGGATGCGGAAAATCCTACATCATAATGTGCCCCTTAATGTTGTTCTCGATGAGCCATGGTACTTCGCCCACTTGCTTTTTTATCCAGAAATATTGTAGTCAGTGCTCCTTGCAGGGCTTACAGGTTTGCCCTGGTCATAAGTTGGTGGAATTTGATTATATATTTTTTACACTTAATGTCCATGCTTACCAGGCTAAACTGAACAAAAATTAGAGCGCATTGAGGGGCTGATTTACAACTTCTGGCGCATCTCTGCAAATCAGCAGGGATGCACCAGAACAGATGCGTCACGCAATCCCCCCCTTGCGCCACCACAATGTGTTGCATTTACAATGCAGCGCACCATGGTGCAAGGAAGGGCAGATGCATGACGCATCTTGTGGCGTACGGGCGGCGCATTGCTGGAGTCGCGCCGCACGCGCGACGCAACTCCTGCAATGCACAGGGGCCACCGATACTTAACCTGGTGCGTCACTCCTTACGCCTGCTTCAAGCAGGCATAAGGATTTTGAAGGACTGGGTTCTTTAAGACCCAGCGGTGCCAGGGCACAACACCTGAAACCTTCGTGGGTAACCTGCTCCGGCGTACAGATGACAGAGACACGGGACACTTCCTTCGGCGTCAAAGATTCAAGGTTTATTTACTGCAGGGAACACAGTAGTCACGACAAGCAACACACGTGCAACTTGGGGAGACTGCTTCAAATTGGTTCTGTGGATCGCTCCTTTTATACAGTTTTTACCCATAAGACAACATGGTACACAAAAGTTTACAACCCGGTTCCCACCATTATCCCCCAGAGGGGTCGCTTTGGTCACTTTGAAACACATGAGGTCCGGATCATAAGTGCGGAAACATTTGGCGGTTCCCAACTGTAAAAACCCATCTTCCCAACATTAGTGCATTCCAATCGGTAATAAACAGATCGAAATAGGAACAAAGACAGGTGCCAAGGAAGACGGAGACAGTGGGGAGATCGGAAAGGGTGTAAAAAGGGGAGGTATCGGGAAACACGAGATACAGGCATCAAAGGGACGTGCCTAATGAGATGCACGGCTGACACAATAAGTCCGTGCAGCAAGATGAGCCTTGAGCGGCGCCATCTGCCTTACAGTAACATCCCCCTTGTCATAAAGACACTTACAAAGAACATGTGTCTTGCCGCAAATATCTTGGGAGCCCCAGGGTCGCGAAGCGGACAGCGTCCGTTCGCTGGCTACTTGAGGGCAAGAGACAAAATGGATGCCGTATCTAAGATGGAACCCGTGGGTACAGATGAAAAACCCACATAACAAATGAACGGTTTAAGTTAGCACAGCGAAACTGCGCACACTTACTAAACTCGTCATTTGCGGTTCTTAGATACCAGACTCGACCATATTCGTACGAGTCAAAAACACCACTTACAATTGTCACGGAACCTCAGACGCTCCTTTTGCCCTCATGTAGGCAAGCACTAGTCGGAATCATATTCGATATTCATCAGACCATCGAGATGTTGCTGTAGCATAGCTCTGTCCAATCGAGTCCCCTTGGTAACAGGCGGCTGTCTCATACACGTTGTAGCACAGAGGCCACATAAGGCAGGACCGCACTGCACACAAAGGCAACACGTGAACAGGAACACCACAACGACCCCGATGATCATCAGAATCTTCCAACCCCAAGTCGACATCAGGCCCCAAAACCATCCAAGTAACGTCCAATCCCCTACATCCACGTGTATGGATTCGGAGATCTTATGCAACCTCGAGATGGCTTGATAAACAGTTGGAGCATTATCCGGAATGAAAATGCAGCAGCTCGAATGGATCACCTTACATACCCCACCTCGATCTGCTAAAATGACATCTAAAACCATACGGTTTTGTAATGTCATAAGTCTCTCCGCCTGAAGTTCAGTGGTGATATTACCAAGGGCACTGGCAGTAATATTAGCTGTCGATTCTACCACTCGAGTCAACTGTCTCAGGTTCCTACTATTAACCATAGGTCCCCAAAACGGGAGGAAACCCTTGAAAAAGTCTCCTGCCTCTTGACCGGCAGTATCCTCTTCGCTAATTACGCCTCGCAAAACTCTGGTCTTGTGATAATCGGCATCTACAGTGAACGTCGGAGGCAACAGATTTGCAATGAAGCATGAGCCCATGAAGTCAGCGGGCAACCATGCATATGCACGATCATAGCAGATAAAGTATGTACCCTTGGCAGCCAGAAACACAGGGGACGAGAACATTGGCAGAATGTAATTTTCAGTGCAAGCACTTGCTCCAAGTCGGGCTTGTGATCTTCGGCCACGACCCATAAGACAAAAATTACCAGTGTGGGGTATGACCCATATTGGAGGCGAGCTTTTAAGCTGCTTTTCGCTAGTGAACGCACTATATTCACCTCTACTTAGGACCCTATAGGCTTGTACCTCTTCTTCGGGAATAAGCGAGGGATCATAGATATCGCTATCTAAATCCTCTATTGCTATCGACAAAGGTTTTTGATACGAGGTAGGACCAGAGTAGGGAGAACGTGGTTCTCGAATGGGGTGGAAACCCAGTGCGCTTCGAAACATTGTTTGAAATGCTCGAGCAGACCCTTGGGAACTATACGGTAACACCAGATATGGGATTCCCTTATCCGTAGTATGTGGCATCAACCCACACACCCAACAATTAGTAGTGTTAACCACTAACTGATGTTGATGAAGGAGCTGAATAAAGGAATTATTGCGGAATTCTACATGTCTAGCCTGTTCGTGTTCCGGTAACATATGAAAGGAATGAGGAGAAACGGTAGAGGTAAGGTTAGGGTCAGAAGTAGGAGTAGGTGTAGCAGAAGGTAGGAAATAAGACATCGTGTAATACACCCCACCCGCCAACAATGCAGAAGCAGTCAAAAACAATACAAACAGTTGGAATATAAAACACTTGGTACGACTGAGTTGTTGCAGCTTGAATCTATGAGCTTGTGCTCCTTCCAAATCGTTCAGCTTCAAGAATGCCATTCCCTACGACCGTCCGCAACGTTTCTTGACGCACTTCGTTCTGTGTAGCAATAGTCAATCCCTAGGAGTTCCCAGGAACCGACGGCCCTTAACCTAGTGTCAAGACCTACTATCCAGAAGGAAGTACGCGCGCGGCCCTACGGCCTTCAATGCACAATACGTATATATGCAAAAACAAAGTCTCTCAGCTGTGAAAGCAAAAAGTATATGGAATGAAGCTTAATATATATATATACAAGAATAATTACAATGATACAAATGTTCAAAACTGATCACGGAAAACGGGATAACGCAGTTATCAATACAACAAAGCAGGATCTTTTATTAGTTCTTAGTACGAGATCGCAGAAAGTATCGGGTTTTCCCAGGACGTGTCTGCTCGTCAAACAAAGGATCCGTTGAAGAGACAGCGTCCTGCTGATCAGTCGAGTGTTCTGGTCTTGAGTTTTTCGATGACAATTGTTCAACAGAGTCTTTCTGCTGCGCTGAGGTTTCTCCAACAGGCTGCGCGTCGCTAAAAGGCACAAACGCTGGCAATGCTTCGGTTTCAGTTGATGCAATGCCTTTCCTTACCCACGGGTCTGCCGGAAAAGGGATAGGGACTCTTTTGGTGTGGGTGGCATGCACCCAATTCTTACGTCCCTCGAGACGAACGGCAGTCCTCGTGGCCAGGAGCACCTGGTAGGGTCCAGTAAACCTCGGGTCCAGGTTATTCTTGCGTGAAAAATTTCTCGTCACCACCCAATCTCCGGGCTGGAGCTGGTGGCCTGGACCCTCCGTCTGCGTCGGTAATGCGTCGTAAACCTGTTGGTGAATTAACCTCAGTTTAGCAGTCAAGTCATGTAGGTAATCGATCAACATTGGGTACTCAAGATCAGAGAACGTTCCTGGCCTAGGAACCCCCCACACATTCGCAGGACGGCCGAACACTATTTCATAGGGACTAAGCCCTACTCGGGAGTGTACAGTCGCCCTAGTTGACAGTAATGCTAAAGGTAAAGCGTCAGGCCACGAAAGACCAGTCGTAGCCTGAATCTTCGCTAGCTTTAGTTTAAGGGTGCCGTTGTACCCTTCAACCAAACCAGCTGACTGGGGATGATTGGCGCTATGGAATTTCTGATTAATTCCAAGGCCCTTACACACACTCTTCATCACACTACCCACAAACTCACTTCCGTTATCTGACCACACGACTCTAGGCATTCCGTACCGAGGAAAATATTCCTTCAGTAGGATTTTTGCAGTAGACAAAGCAGTATTGTCTTTGAGAGGATAGGCCTCAATCCATCGGGAGAATGCGCAAACCACAACTAAAACGTATTTCAGGTTATTGCATCGCTCCATATGGATGAAGTCCAATTGTATCACCTCAAAGGGACATGAAGGGGGAGCAAAACTGCCAGGAGGAGTTGGGGTTCCTTTGCCAGGATTGTACATCATGCACACCATACAATTCTTCACCAGACGTTCAGCACATTTCGTGATACCATCATTCTTCCATACAGGAGACAACAACTTACAAATACCTTTCGCGCTAATATGTGCTAACCCATGCGCCATTGTCACAACGGCCAGCACATACGCATCGGGCAACAACCATCTTTTCTGATCCGACAAATCAATCCAACAACCATTCGTATCCAACTTTCCCGTACTTTCTTTCCACTTCGCCTTTTCAGTCTCGGTGGCCTCATTCTGAATTTCTTTCACACTCTCAATAGTGTCTTCACACATACTCGATTCTGTAGGCCACCTAACCGAACTCGTCACATACATCCGGGTGCTAAGGTTCCGGGCAGTCTCCTTAGCAATCTCGTCTGCAAACGCATTACCACGACCAACATCATCCGTCACCTTACGATGCGCACTACATTTAACAATCGCTACTTGCTTAGGCAACGTCAGTGCATCCAAAAGGTCATTCACAAGCTGTCCATGCTGAATCTTCGTACCATGCGACGTCAAGAAACCTCTCTCTCTCCACAATCGTCCAAAACTGTGTGCGACGCCAAATGCGTATTGGCTGTCGGTAAACACATTCACACGTTTCCCTTTCGCTAACACACACGCTCTAGTAAGAGCAATCAGCTCTGCAGCTTGGGCAGAATTCTGATTCAACCTTGCAGTCTCAACAACAGTATTCAACGTTACAACAGCATAAGCAGTAGTCACATCGCCATTCGGCAACTTAAAACATGACCCATCCACATACAATGTACCATCCGGATCTTCCAATGGGGTGTTTTTAAGGTCCACTCGACCTTTTGTTTCTTCTTCGGTCCTCAAGTAGCAATCATGTTCTGCTACTTCATCTGACTCTGCACTAATTGGTAACAAAGTTGCCGGGTTCAGAACATTACAACGTTTTATCTGAATGTGGCTTGCCAACAACGTCAACTCGTACCCAGACAACCTCGCACTCGTCAAATGCTGAGTTTTCGTACGATTCAAAAGAGTATCGACTGCATGCGGAACCATCACCGTAAGCATATTATCCATGACCAATCCTGCTGATTGTCGGATGGAGACCGCAGCTGCCGCTGTTGCTCTCAAGCAACTCGGCAAGGCTCTAGCTACTGGGTCCAAGGTCGAGGAAAAATATGCGCATGGACGTTGCTTACCACCAAAAGGTTGCGTCAAAACACTCAAAGCACAGCCTTCTCTCTCGTGAACATATAATGTAAACGGCTTGCTATAGTCAGGAGTACCTAACACAGGAGCCGAACACAATGAATCACGCAGTTCAGAAAAACTTCTCTGACATTCATCCGTCCATGGTAAAGGAGTTGAAACATCCTTGCACGTAAGAGCCACCAATGGTTTCGCTAGCAATGAAAAATTAGGAATCCATTGCCTGCAGTACGACGTGATACCTAGGAAGGCACGCACATCTCTTTGGGTTGTTGGCACAGCCATTCGCGCAATTGCTGCAATTCTTTCTGGGGTCAACCGCCTTCCCTCCTTTGACAATAAGTGACCTAGATAGGTTACTTCTTGACAACAATATTGGAGTTTAGTAGGTGACACCTTGTGATTTAACTCACAGAGATGTTGCAGCAACGACACCGTAGCAATTTTGCAAATGTCCTGAGTATCGGCAGCCACCAATAAGTCATCGACATATTGTATTAAGGCCGCACCGACCGGCAACCTAAACGCATCCAGTTGACTCTTCAAGGCTTGACTGTAAATCGATGGACTCTCACAGTAGCCCTGAGGAGCGCGTTTGAACCGGAAGCTGCGTCCACCGAGAGAGAAACCGAAAAGGTCCCTGCTCTCCTCGGCAATCGGGATGCTAAAGAACGCATTCTTTAAGTCAATCACCGAAAACCACGATGCAGAAGCTGGAATCAGAGTCAGTAGCGCCGTGATGTCAGGCACAACAGGGAATTGAGGAACCACAATTTTATTCACTTCCCGTAAATCGATAACAAAACGATAAACAGGCGGTTTTGAAGGATCAGTGCGTTTAAGAATGGGCAGCACAGGGCTGTTGCACACGTTTCCCCGAGTCTCTTCAATAACATCTTTCTCGATCAGATCATAAATGATCGCTAACAATGCTCGTTCACCATCAAGGGAGATACGATACTGGGGAATACGTGGCAAACGCACATTAGATTTCAACTGAACAACATAGGGCGAGATATCAAGTAGGCCCACGTCATTCGGACCCGTTGCCCACAAAGACGCAGAAAGAGAACTCAATTCCGGTGGGAGCTTGTCGAGAGACAAGTACATAGGAGAGACAACCCTCTCTCCTAACGTAAGCTTTACACCCGCAGGAGAACAATACAAAGTTGCGTACAAACGTTTAAGCAAATCCAGGCCCAAAAGATTTTCACCACAACCAGTAGTCAAAATTAACGGAGCCTGAAGCTCACGTGGCCCAATTGTAAGGGGCAAAGGGCGCGAAACTGGATTGCTAACGGGGGCGCCAGAGAATCCAACGGAAACATTTGTTAAGCCAGACAAAGGTGCGCCAGGGAGTTTCGAATGCTGAATAGAACTTTTCGCTGCACCAGTGTCCAACAGAAAAGGCTCAACGACGCCCGATGTAGCAACTGCGACGTAAGGCCCTCTCTGATCAACCGGAACTGATACCACTCCCTCTCCTTGTCTGTGGCTGTCCTAGTAATTACTGTCGTCAGTTCCCTGATCGACGTAATAATCGTCTACATTATACTGCGCAGATCGTCCTTGCGATGATCCACGTTGATCGAAACAATTATTATTATTAGAGGAGTTATCAGAACGATCATTCTGAGCACCACGACCCCTTCCACGTGATGCCTGCTGCGAACCACCACGACCACCTCTAGATGAGTTACCACTATTTCGTTCTTTCAAAACAGGGCAATTGAATTTAATGTGTCCCTCCAGTCTACAATAAGCACATTGATTGTACCCTAACGATGATCTTTGGGAGGAGGAATCATTACGCAATCGATTCGATTGCGACTGCGATCTATTCTGTTGGGATGCATTCTGATTTGAACGCGGAGGATATGCTTGTTGAAGCAACACTTTAGTTTTTAGTTCTTTCGTCTTTTTATCAGCACGGTCATTCTCCTCTTTCTCTCTATTCTCATAATATTGTGCTGTAGCCAATATCTGAGCTGAAGTAGAAACGGCCCATGCACTTTCCGAATTCTTTAATTTACTGCTCAAATCGGGCAATAAGTTTGAAACAAATTTATCCACAAACAATCGCTGACCACCCTCGGTACCCATATCCTGACCACTATGGTCAATGAATGCTTCCTCAAACCTCGTAAAGAAGTCGGAAACACTCTCGTCCTTCTTTTGCTTACAAGCTGACAATTTGTCCCAATTTACCCTCATAGCTGGCATAAGAGTTTTCATTAATGTTATTATTCGCTGAGGAAGAGCAGTAATCATCTGCTCAGGTTTAGCCCCACCAGTTTGTAACCCATCCGCCGCCACAATGGCAGCCCAATCACCACCTAATTCATTCGGATGATTTTCCTGCCGAATCTTAGCCCAAACCGGTTGCGGTACGACATTGCCAAACAACATATCAATATCGGCAAGATTCATTATCGTAGCGTCTACAAGCTGCGATAATTCTTTGTAATACCCTGTAGGATTTTTGCGAGGGTCAGGCAAAGATTGCTTCACCTGTAACACTTCCGAGCGTTTCCAGGGGAGATGTATCCATACTCTCTGAAAGAATGGCGGAACCGGGGGAGCAGCTGCAGGATTACCTGGCATCCATACCGGTGGCACTTCACGCATGGGAAACTGACCAGACTCATCTGGCAGTCTTTCAATATCCTCAATAAACAATGCATGAGGTATCGGAGCGGGGCGAAAGGATAGCAACCGCTCAACAGCACGTCGAACATTAGTATCCACTATCAGTCCTTTTGAGAACTGAAGCTGAAGATCAGACAAAGCGGCCAGCACCTCGTCAGGCGCATCAGCCGATATCTGATCGCGAAGGAACTTACACATTTCATCAAACACGTATCTTTGGGTTGGTATATTGAATTGACAAAACGTTTCGAGTACAACACGGGGCGGATTTCTAAGAGGGTTCACCATCCAACCCATCGCCATATTATATAGCGCAACACGTTCTCTGTTTCCAGGAAGCTGACTACGTCTCTGAGGACCATCGGAGCTAGCGGACCCATGAACAGGCCCGAGCGAATGAAAGAAGCTAGCCGCTAGAGGAGTAGTACGAGAACGAGTCGAAGGAGAAGTATAGGACACAGGACTAACAAGTGAAGGAGTAGAAACAGTAGCAACAGCAGGAGTTAACAAAACAGGAGCAGTAGCGGGAGCAGGAGTATGTGGAAGCGGAGGAGCAGTAGGGATAGAAACAGACAAAGGAGCAGGAACAGTCGGAAAAGCGGGTGCAGGCTGAGGAACAGGCGGGGGAAGAATTGGCGGAAGAATAGGTACGGCAGGAACCACAGGAGCTGCAGCTGCGGTACCCTGTACGTACGGAGGTGGCGACTTCATGAGATAAGACATTAAAGGATCCTCAACTGGCTCTTCCTTCTTTTCCGACTCCGTAGGCAAAGCGGGATAACATTTATCAACGGTCATACGCTGTAGTCTATCAAACACTTCCTTATCCTTATCCTCCTTATCACGCTGAAACTGCTCAGCTTTCTTCACTATAGTAGCAACATTATCTCGCTGACTACGTTTATTCTGTCTGATTTCTTTCTGTCGGGCTTCCTTGCGCCACAACCGAAAGGCATCAAACATGGCCGGCCTTGATTTTCTTTCGAACAGTTTAATCTCTAAATTATCTAGGATCGGGGCCTCGAAGCTACCATGTGGTGGCCAACGAAGGTCACCGTCCTTCTTCGTGTATTTAATCCAATAATCATTAAAAGTAATCGGGCCTAGCCCATGTTTACTATATAGTTCATAAGTGGGAGTTCCAACCGGAGGTATCGGACACGAGTCCTCCAGTCGGGAATCCGTACCACAAGGCCTGAAACAACTAAACAAAGTACTGCGACCAGGCATCTTGCACACTAGCCGAGTTTCACAAACTTCAAGGGTTACGGGATTTACCAAGTCCCAGCAAAGAACAAAACCCTCGGTTTTTGGCGGCTGCAGTCGTCAAACAACACAACAAAGTACACTGGCAAAGTGTCACCGACAAAAACACTCACACAGCGTTAACAACAAAAACACTCGCTAAAGTGTCAACAACCAAGAACTCTGGGAGCGACCCACAAATACTTAACTCAAAAATCAATGGCGTCACCAGGAAGGCCCGTCAATCGTCTCGCTATACCAAGGTCTACGCCAGGCGCCAAAACAGGTCTACAGTCAGGGCAGCAGTCCGTCGCAGCCGTCAGGAGGCGGGAATCTTCGCGGGAAAAGTCTTCGGGCCACTTATTTCGACAACAGGATCGATGAAGCGGGGTGCACCTTCCCTCGGAGATTTCACACGAAGTTCCTCACGATCGTCGGGCTTGGACCGGTACCACTGATGCAGCCCCACGTTGGGCGCCAACTGAAGGACTGGGTTCTTTAAGACCCAGCGGTGCCAGGGCACAACACCTGAAACCTTCGTGGGTAACCTGCTCCGGCGTACAGATGACAGAGACACGGGACACTTCCTTCGGCGTCAAAGATTCAAGGTTTATTTACTGCAGGGAACACAGTAGTCACGACAAGCAACACACGTGCAACTTGGGGAGACTGCTTCAAATTGGTTCTGTGGATCGCTCCTTTTATACAGTTTTTACCCATAAGACAACATGGTACACAAAAGTTTACAACCCGGTTCCCACCATTATCCCCCAGAGGGGTCGCTTTGGTCACTTTGAAACACATGAGGTCCGGATCATAAGTGCGGAAACATTTGGCGGTTCCCAACTGTAAAAACCCATCTTCCCAACATTAGTGCATTCCAATCGGTAATAAACAGATCGAAATAGGAACAAAGACAGGTGCAGAGGAAGACGGAGACAGTGGGGAGATCGGAAAGGGTGTAAAAAGGGGAGGTATCGGGAAACACGAGATACAGGCATCAAAGGGACGTGCCTAATGAGATGCACGGCTGACACAATAAGTCCGTGCAGCAAGATGAGCCTTGAGCGGCGCCATCTGCCTTACAGTAACATCCCCCTTGTCATAAAGACACTTACAAAGAACATGTGTCTTGCCGCAAATATCTTGGGAGCCCCAGGGTCGCGAAGCGGACAGCGTCCGTTCGCTGGCTACTTGAGGGCAAGAGACAAAATGGATGCCGTATCTAAGATGGAACCTGTGGGTGCAGATGAAAAACCCACATAACAAATGAACGGTTTAAGTTAGCACAGCGAAACTGCGCACACTTACTAAACTCGTCATTTGCGGTTCTTAGATACCAGACTCGACCATATTCGTACGAGTCAAAAACACCACTTACAATTGTCACGGAACCTCAATTTGATGCAGCAGCGTTGTAAAACTGACTCAGGGAAATCTTGTAGATTTCACTGCATCAGTTTTACAGGGCTTTCCTGCGAGGGAAACAGAACGCCCACATGAAACCTGACGCAGGTTTTATGTGGCGCAGGGCTTTACAATGTGATGCATCTGCCTAGATTCGTCACGTTGTAAATATGTCGCAACGTGGTGCATGGTTTACACCGCCGCTACGTCACAAAAGTGACGCAACAGCGGCGTAAAAGTGTCGCAAGGGGTTTGTAAATCTGCCCCTGAGTGTTTTTTGGATTGCCGAAATTTTGTAATTAATGTATTTGGCTATATGACTGTGCTCTAGTGGCTCTGTGAGCTTGCCAAGAAAAGCAAGGTGGCATAATTTATTGTTGCTAATAATTTTGCCCCTATGACTCGCATTGCATACACTAACCACATATATACTGCACAGTACTGCTCTACCCTGTACTGTACAATTCCCAGGCACACATACATCCAGCACAGAGTCACTAATCTTGTGCTGCTCAGCACTCCACATTTTCCTTATGTAGGCCAAGGCTGAGGTGAGCACACAGCAGTAGAACTTTTAAGAAGATGAGTGAGCCTGTAGGCCTCACTCAAGTGACACCGTGAAAAAAGAACCTGTTCACTATTACTGATCACTACAGGGTAAGCTGCCACTACTACACTTGTGCTGCTTAACTATTGGAGAAGGTGGTAGCCTTCTACCACTATGAATGTGGAGGTTTTGGGCCCCCCCACCCCCTCGGTCCAGCAAATCTGTAGTCCATGAGACACACACACATGATCCATGTTTGACTGTGCCACGAAAATCTGCATTAGGGGTCCAGAACAGAACAGTTGTGCACTTAGGGCAGTGGTGCCCGTCTTTTACCATGCAGAGGACTTTTCAATCCCAACATAGGTGTGAGCCAATTTTGCCAAGTTTAAAGGAGAGAGCACAAGTGATTTATCACTAGTTAGCAGAGGTAAAGTGCGTAGAGTCACATGGCCAACAAAAACAAGTTCACCAACACAGGAGGAGTGAAGGCAAAAGGTTTGGAGGTAAGCCACGCCATGGATGTTAAGCCTAACAGTGTGAAAAGAGAAGCACTTACCTTGAATGAAGCACTCTAAAAATGAAGCAGTTTGCTACCACCTATTTATAGACTGTAGCACTAGAGGTGCTGCAGCACCTTCGACTCCCGTACTTCAAGCACCCTGAAAGTAAGTGTCACCTACTCACAGCAAACATAGTGTGAGTTGGCTTCTTGCCTAATTAATATTGTTTAGAACTTTTCAGCTGGCTGATAGGTTCTCACATGACAAAGTGGAACCACTCAGCTATGAACCAATGTAGTCTTGCTATTAATGTATACAGTTCTCCATCCTTTAGAGAAGGACGCTGAGGGACATATTTACAAGAACTTAATGTCACCGTAGTGTCAATTTTTTGAGGTTAGGGCAGCTATTTTTTATTGCAGTTTTTTACAAGTTGCTGCTAACTGCAGTTATCGGCACCTTTCCAGCATAAACGGGAATTTTAAGGCTCGCCACTTCTGTTAGCAGGACTTCACGCCTACCTTAAGATGCAAGGTAGGCGTTCCCGTGATAAAACTGCCCCCCCCAAAACTACAGCTAAGTCCAGTTGTAGGCAGTTTTTTAAGACCAAAAAATAGCTTGTTGTAAAATTGATGCAAACACTTGGGTACACATATAAGATATTTAGGTGCAGGACAGCGTTGCAAGGAATATTGCTACGCTGCCCTGCACAAAAACAAAAGGTCCGGAATGTGCCCCATCAATAAGATAGGGCACATTCTTAGGCCGCAATCATGGAAAGTGTTGCATCACTGCGACAAAACAGTGTTGCAGCAATTTTCACTGTGTTCTCCTTTACGACACCATGGATGCGCCATACTTAATGTATGCCGCTACATGTCAAAATCAATGACAGATACATCTGGAACCCTGACGTATCTGTCAGAACTAAAGTCATGCATTGCTGCAGTTGTGTCGCAATCATGACGCAACTCCAGTAATGCATGCGGGCAACCTATCCCTATGGCACTACGTCACCCTTACATCTGACATGAGGAAGGCTTAAGGATTTGACACAGTGGCGTCCTTAGTTGTTGCAGTGAAATCTGAGACACTTCACTGCGTCACTCCTACTAGGCTTAGTTGCGGGGGAACACCCTCCCTGCAGACATCATACCCGTGCGCAGGTATAATGTGGCACGGGTTTCACAAGGTCACGCATATGCCTAGATGCATCACTTTGTAAATACCGCACAACGTGGTGCAAGATTCATGCTGCAAGTACGTCAAGAAATGAAGCACTGGTGGCATTAAACTGTCGGAGGGGGCTCATGAATAAGTCCCCCTGTATTTTCCCCCTAATATGGCTCACCATGGCTGCCATCTGCCAATGGAGGCACCTGTTACAGAGTTTATATATTTTATGGCTCCATCTCTTCTTGAGATGTCTGCAGGTGCGTCTGGAGTTGTGCATTGCCTTCTTGGAGTGTTGTATGCTTGTTTTTTTCTTGAGGGGTGGTAGGGTGTTCACGCAGTTAGAGATCCATCGGTGGAAGCTGCGCACTGTGGTGTTGGTGTCTGTAAGTGTTGGGGAGTGGTGGTGTTGAGGGAGTTGACGAGAAGTTCATCTGTTGCCTTGATCCAGCTGCGATGGGGAGGGGGCAATGATGGCGGTGGTGTACGGTGGGCGTGGTGAAGGCGTGATGTGTATAATGATGGTCGGTCCAGGAGAATTTGGTGGTGTGGCTGTAGTTGAATGTTCCTGCTGTCGGAGAAGACAGGGTCGAGGTCGAGCGTGTGTCTGGCTATGTGGGTTGGTGCAGTGACTAGCTGCTTGAGTCCAATGTTGGGGAGGTTCTCCAGGAGGGTGGTGGTGTTCTGGTCACTAGGGTTGTCCACGTGGAAGTTGAGGTCTGTGAGTAGGATATAGTTTGTGACTCGGAGAGAATGGGGTGCGATGAGGTTTACAATGGCATCGGTGAATGAGGGGTCATGGGCCCGGGGGCCTGTAGATTAGGGTGCCTTCTAAGGGTGGTGTTGGGCTTGGTCCGAACTGGAAGTGGAGGTTTTCCATGGTCGCCGTTGGGTCATAAGAGTGAGTGTTCAGTCGGAGTGTGCTTTTGTAGACAATGGCAATGCCTTTTCCTGGGCGATCGGGGTGGTCCCTGTCACCAGGCAGGTCGCCCCCCTAGCCACCGCATGGTCCTCCTCGTGCGGTGTGCTGTGTACTGTGTGCTACGCTACGCTCTCCGACTTCGCCGTTTTCACCCTGCTGGGTATTCGCCGTTCTTACCCCTCTGTTCTGTCCCATTAGTTTCCCCTCGCCCCCCTTTGCCTTGTGCTTCCATTTAGCTTTGTTAATTATTTTTTTCTGTTATTTGTGCCTCCCCTCACTCCCCCTTGCCCTCTGTACCCTCCCACCTTGCCCTCGTATTCCCGCCGCTGCTCCCTGCGGCCCCGCCCCACCCCCTCGCCGCTCCCATTCGCCACCCCGCTCCCGCCACCCAGCTGCTCCTCCCTCCCTCAGCCCCTCATATGGAGGACGCACGGTGTACACGCAGCAGACGTGTGCAGCAGGCACGCCGAATGTGCGCCGAAGGCGTGCCAAAGGCAAGCCCATCTGCGCCCGTCAGTGCCAGGACCGCGCCCAGCGCCAGGACCCTTGGCCCCCGACGACACCAGACCACACGACGGACCTACGCCATTGCCACCCTCCACGCACTCAACGCCGGCCGAACCCCCGCCTGCTACCGAGCCACCCCAAAACGCACCCACGGACCCTTCACCTGCCAAGCCTGCAAATTCACCTGCCCCCGGACTTGCACAGCACCCGACAAGCCGAGCACCAACAGCAACCACCTCAAGTGCATCCTGCTCAACACCCCACTCAGTCCACAGACACGCCGTCGAACTCTGGAACCTGCTCGACACAACATCACCAGACGTCGCCTTCCTCACAGAAACCTGGATGAATGCCTCCTCAGCGCCTGACATCGCCATAGCCATCCCGGACGGATACAAGATCATCCGGAAGGACCGCATCAACCAGACTGGAGGAGGCATCACCATCGTACACAAGAACACCATCCGCATCACGACCAACCCCGACGACACCTTCACCGCCGCCGAACACCTCCACTTCCAGATACACACCGACCCCAAGACCACTCTCAGAGGCACCCTCATCTACAGAACCCCGGGACCACGCACCCAATTCAGCGAAGACATCGCCGACTTCATCAGCCCGCACACCCTCACCTCCACAGACTACATCCTCCTAGGGGACCTCAACTTCCACCTGGAGAACAACAAGGACTGCTGAAGTAATCAGGGTTCCCAAGGCCTACATGTTCCGAAGATAACCCACTTACATTCAAGAACTGTTGGCACGGAAACTGGAAAAGTCAAAGAACAAGTTTATTAAGACCCCATGGGGTGGTGGTACACTCATACAGCACCCTTCGGTAATGCAAGAGGTATCACACCGAACATCGGTGTGACCCTTCTTTTATATGATTCTACAGGTAATAAAACGTACACGCGGCACAAAGTTACGGAACATTATGTACATATAAGGGCATATTTTGGAATACTGCCAGCTCATTGGAGGGTTTCAAACCCACTGGTCAGTTTGCGGCACATTCCTGAGGAACGACTGGTCAGTGTGAACTGCACATGTGTGGCTTGACCAGTACTAAAAATAGCCTGTTGCTGGGCAGACTGAAGTGGTCAGTGGAGCGGACAACGGACTAAAGGGCACGCCGGCCACGAGGCCGTTCATGATCTAAGATGGCCGCCAACACATACAAAATGGCGTTTCTATGTATAGCTAATTTAAGCGGGGAATCGTGTAGCAAAGCTAAGCGCTAACCCAGCCATCGTCAAAATACGACAGACGACCCTTTTAGCGTTTAGCTGAAGCTACCTCATAGTGGACATAGTCAGGGTGTTCATCCTCTATGTCAATTAACATTATTTGTGTTACTTCTTTATGAAGCATCATTTTGTCATGGGCAAGAGCTCGTCTCGAGGGTACACAAACTGACAAGCACATAGAACAAAAAACTGGGCCACACTGGATACATAAGCAAATAGAAAACAGAATTCCCACAATAATACATAGAATCGTTAACAGTTTCCATCCCCAGGTGGTGAGTATTGACCAGAACCATCCTGACAGAGTCCAAGTACCATTATCTGGATGTATTTCAGCCGCTATCTTATGTAGTTTAGTGATGGCATCATATACAGAAGGTGAATTATCAGGTATGTAAACGCAACAGCTACTTCCGATGATTCTACATGCCCCCCCACGATCAGCTAACACTACATCCAGAACCATCCGATTCTGAAGCGCAACAATTCTAGAAATCTGTACTTCTTCAGTGATATTTCCAAGTGCAATTGCGGTATCATTAGCCACAGCCTCAACAACACGAGTTAGTCGTCGGATCTTTCGACTGTTCAAAGCTGCCCCAACGAAAGAGAACAAACCCAAATTGAAGTCCACATATTGTTGCAAGGTAGTGTCCGTTTGGTCAACATCGTCCAAGACAAGGGAGCGCTTATCACGATTTAAAACAAAGTCGTGATAGAGGATGTAGTTGTTGTGATACATGGGTGGGGCAATGAATACAGGCGGCAATACAAAAGACACGTAGCAAGTGCCTGACCATCCCAAAGGAAGCTGATGATAACCCTTCGTTCCACAGATGAAGTAAGTATTTCGGGAAGTGACAAACGATATACCAGTAGGACTATCAAACGTAAGTGTAGTGTTACATTCACTTCTCCCAACAGAAATTACACCTTTATTACGTATACATAGGTCTGCTTTGGTAGCGATAACATTGATAACAGGTGCATTCGATACATTAAACAAAAAAGGAGGGAGAAGGAGGTTAAACCAAACCAGGTCGTCCTCCAGTCTGTGTACGAAATACAGGAACCCTATGTCAAGGGTCCAGAGACCTGGTAGGTGTTTGTATGGTCACTGCTTACTAAGTCAGTGTGTACCAAAAAATGTGTAAAAAAGAAAAATTTCTTTTTAGAGTCCCCTCACTCACCGGGGTTGCCCCACGGTGACATGCTTCATCATTGGGGCCATCCCAGTTCTCTACGAAAAGGGGCGTGCTGCGACAAGGCGACTACGCAGGAGCACTGGTTTTGTGAGATGACTATGTGTGGTGCATGTGTAATGATGATGGAGTGGGTGTGGAATTAAAAATACCGTGCTAGTGGGCCTCAACAATTTATTTCGCTCCTAGTGTGGTATAAAAAATTAAAAAGGGGTAACACTGTCTTCTAACTTTTACTGAGTTAGATCAGTGTCAAAGGTCGACATGTTTCAAGCTCCCCCAAGCTTTTCTTCAGGACCATACAGGGTCCAGCCCTGTATTGCCACTCCTATTTTTCAAATGAAAAAGTATTGCTAAAAAAATACTTATTTTCGATGGACGCTGTTAACAGTAAACATGCGTTTTGATATACATACGTTTTGTATTTCACTTCGATTTCTGTAAAATAGAATAACAATTGTTATTTGATGGACATCCCCTTCCAAGGAGGGGAACAACTCACATGCATCTCATTCCAATTAGGGCATGAGTGTGCCCTTGACATCATAATGATGCGTGCTGGTGCCAAAACGGTGTAGAGAAATAAATCACTGTGAATAAAGTGGTTTTAGTGGTTTCTCACACAAAACACATAAAACTAATGTGACTATTGACAGGACACACAACATATAACATATACACACGAAATAGAAATGGCAGATGGTTATATTTACATAAATGAGTATATGATTACACCCCCTGGTCTTAGGCAAGGGCAGGAACGCCTCGTGGAAACATTGCTGAAAAGGATTATCAAAGTTTGTAGTTAGAAGGCTCTTTTCCTGATTGCCATTCAAAATTGCCGGTTTCTTTGCAATCTATCGCGACCCCTACACTACATTTTTTATACCACACTAGGAGCGAAATAAATTGTTGAGGCCCACTAGCACGGTATTTTTAATTCCACACCCACTCCATCATCATTACACATGCACCACACATAGTCATCTCACAAAACCAGTGCTCCTGCGTAGTCGCCTTGTCGCAGCACGCCCCTTTTCGTAGAGAACTGGGATGGCCCCAATGATGAAGCATGTCACCGTGGGGCAACCCCGGTGAGTGAGGGGACTCTAAAAAGAAATTTTTCTTTTTTACACATTTTTTGGTACACACTGACTTAGTAAGCAGTGACCATACAAACACCTACCAGGTCTCTGGACCCTTGACATAGGGTTCCTGTATTTCATTCGATACATTGACATTTCGCTGGTTGCTATACATTCGTGAAACAGACACATTGTCAGGGCGGTACTCCTCATATTCAAATCGAGTACCCTCAGCTTGTGGATACCCATCCCGATCATGATGACACAATTTATTCAAACGAAAAAGCACTCCCCCTTTTGTGGGCCATCTCAAAGTAAAGAGGAGAGTATAAAATGCATTACAGGACCCATTATGCGAAAACGGGAGAGGGATGAGTGGAGTACCCCCTTTCTTCTGATGCCCAGGCAACATCCCACACACCCAGCAATTTGAAGTGTTTGTCATATTGTGTGTATGATGTAGGATCTGGATAAAACTATTGTTCAGATAAGTCTGTCGGTGCCGTTCTTCATGATAGGGCAGGGTGAAATGGAAATGTTCAGATGGAGCCGGGGTAGTTGGCAGCAAATGTTCACGTGCAGGTACCACAAGTTCGACTACCCAGGCTATTGCCGCAATAACTACGATAGTCAGAACAAAGAGAATGGCACCCACGAGTCTCTTATCTCGTACTGCTGATAATGCCATAATTCTGAAAACCTTCACCGAGTCTCAATAATTCGATTTAGTCACAAAGTTTCACATACACATACGTGTATACCTAAAAAAAGAAAAATGTGGTGCTGAACTCCGAGGTAGCCGCTGTTTTCTTCTCCGGGCCAAGACGGGTGTCGCTACACTGGCAGAACTGATCCCCCCCCCCTTGGAATTCCCGGTTTCCGTTTCACAAACCTGGAGCGGTAACCAACCAGTTCAAAAAGGCAAAAATCTTCTTATCGAGGGCGCAAGTTGTAGCGCTCTCGTCCGGCAACAGTGTGGTCCGGGAAGGCTCCCTCAACTTCGGCCGACGTCACAGCTGGGCTCTTTTCTTTCTCCAAGATCTCTTTGTAGTCAGTCAACACAGCCGGAGTCACCAGGTCCGGAGAGACACGGCGACAATGTGTCGAATGCACCCACCGCTTCCTGTTGGTCACTCGTACAGCGGTGCGGGTTGCAAGGAGGACCTGTTCGGGGCCCTTCCACCTGGGCTCCAGACTGCTTGCTCTCTCAAAGGAGCGAATCATCACGTGGTCACCAGGGCGGAGATCATGGCCCTCTCCAGTAGAGTTGTCAGGGAGCGCTTCTCGAACCTGTTGGTGAATAGAGAGCAGATCATTTGTTAATTGTGCCAAATAATCATTCATCATAACACAAGGCACATCATGTATTAATCGCGGCTTGGGCACCCCCCAGATATTCATAGGGCGCCCAAACACCACCTCATAGGGCGTAAGGCCAGTTCGTGAATGGGGTACTGATCTAAGAGAGAGAAGTGCTAGCGGCAAAGCATCTGGCCACTTCAACGATGTAGACGCCACAATTTTGGCCAGCTTAAGCTTCAAAGTTGCATTGTACCGCTCGACCAGACCTGCTGACTGAGGGTGGAATACAGCGTGAAACTTCTGCTGAATCCCTAACCCCTTCAGTACGTATTCCACAATCTTCCCAACAAAATGAGGCCCATTATCGCTCCACAAAAATTTGCAAACTCCAAAGCGAGGAAAGAATTCCTTAAGCAACACCTTAGCTGTTGTCAAAGCCGTGTTATCTTTCGTGGGGTAGGCCTCAACCCATTTGCTAAAAGCACATACCACCACTAGGACGTACTTCAGGTTATTGCAACGCTCAAGTTGGATGTAATCCATTTGGAGTACCTCAAATGGTGCAGAAGGTGGAACGAACCCTCCTTTTGGAGTATGGGTCCCCTTTCCAGGATTGTGTTGCAAACATACCAGGCAGGTCTGCACTACTCTCTTTGCAGTATTAGCAATCTCGGGATGTTCCCAAACTCGTGTTAAGAGCCGAGTGATTGCAAGAGCTCCGACATGCGCCAGTCCATGTGTCATCTGGACCATCGCCTGCAAGTAAGCTGCAGGCAATTTCCACTTTTCCATGTCTTTGCTTCTCCAACAACCCTCGTCATCTAGTACCCCATCTGCTGCCCATGTCGCAAGTTCAGATTCAGTAGCTGATTTTTGAATGTCTAATATTTCTGCTCTAGCATCACTCCATCGCTCAGCCTGCGATTGTACCACATACATGGGGGAGCTAGTTCGGGACATAGCCGTTTGTCTAGCTATGCTGTCTGCAAAGGCATTTCCTTGACCCACTTTATCCGTAATCTTTTTGTGGGCACTGCATTTTACTATCGCTACTTTCTTTGGGCCTAGCAGCGCATTTAGGAGATCACGCACTAGTTCTCCGTGCATAATGTGCTCTCCGTGAGATGTCAAAAACCCACGTTCTCTCCAAAGTAGCCCAAAGTCATGTGCCACTCCAAAGGCATACCGGCTGTCCGTGTATATGTTCACACATAGACCAGTACTCAATTCGAAGGCTCTTGTTAAGGCTATCAGCTCTGCTGCCTGAGCCGACTTTTGTGGTATCCTAGCTGTTTCTACCACTGTCTTAAGTGTCGTAATCGCATAGGCTGCGGACGTCGTGCCATCTGGCAGCCTTAAACACGATCCATCAACCCACAATTCCCCATCCACATCTGGAAGTGGGACATCCTGTAAGTCAACACGACCCTTTGTCTGTTCCTCGGTCAGGAAAACACAATCATGATGTTTTTCTTCCTGACCCTCCTCAGCCGGATAGGGCAATAAAGTGGCAGGGTTCAAAGTAGCGCATCTTTTCAGTGTAATGTGTGGCGCCAAAAGTGTCAGCTCATATCCTGTTAGCCGTGCACTCGTGAGGTATTGGGTCTTCGTTTGGTTTAGCAGGGCATCTACTGCGTGAGGAACTAACACCAACAGTTTGTGTGATAACACTATTCCCTCACTCTGCCGTATGGCCACTGCTGTTGCTGCTACCGCTCGAAAACACCCAGGCAACCCTCGTGCTACAGGATCCAGAATGGCAGAGAAGTATGCACATGGTCTCTGCTTATCCCCGTGTAATTGCACTAATACTGACAACGCGCACCCATCATTCTCGTGCACGTACAATGTAAAAAGTTTCGTGTAGTCTGGTGTGCCTAACACGGGTGCGGAACAAAGGGCCTGCCTCAACTGTTCAAAAGCCTTCTGACATTCATCTGTCCACTCAAGGGGCATTGGTGTAGCTTTGGACAGTAATGCTAGCAAAGGTTTTATGATATGTGAAAAACCCATGATCCATTGTCTACAGAAGGACGTCAACCCTATGAAGGCACGTACATCTCTCTGCGTGCGTGGGACTGGTGTGTCTAAAATTGCTTGAATTCGATCAGATGTTAATGCACGCCCCTCCTTAGACAACAGATGACCAAGGTAGGTCACCTGAGGTCTACAGTATTGAAGCTTCTTCTTCGAAACCTTATGATTATTCTGTGCCAAAAAGGAAAGCAACGCAAGTGTACTCTGTTCACATTGTGCATAAGAGTCAGCAGCCAGCAAAAGGTCATCCACGTACTGGATGAGAGCGACGCCAGACTGCAATTTAAAGGAATCCAACTGCCTTTTCAAAGCCTGACTATAGATGCTAGGACTTTCAGTATACCCCTGTGGAACACGACAAAATCTATACGATTTATTATTTAGCGTAAAGCCAAACAGGTATCTGCTATCAGGATGAACAGGAATAGAAAAGAACGCATTCTTTAAGTCAATTACACTAAACGTGGTGGCCGTTGGTGGAACCAAAGTAAGCAGGGTCGTAATATCGGACACCACCGGGTATTGAGGAATGACAATTTTGTTAATCTCTCGCAAGTCAATAATAAATCGATAGATTTTGCCGTCAGTGTCTCTCTTAAGAATCGGAAGAATAGGACTGTTGCAAACATTATAAGGGACCTCCTCCAGAACCCCTGCAGCAATCAAATCCTGAACAATATGTGTCAATGCAATTTCACCTTCTCTCGAAATCTTATACTGTGGCACTCGTGGTAGAGGGGCCCCCTCCTTAACAGTAATATGTATCGGTGGAATACGCATCTCTCCCACATCCGTATCTGAGGTCGCCCATAACGTATGCGGGAGAGAGGCCAAAGCTGAAATATTTGAGATTGCGTAAAACCTGTCGGGGTCAGGATAATTGTCATTCAAGATAACCCGTACTCCCTCCGGAGCGCAACGTGTTGTCGCTCGAAAATATTTAAGCAAGTCAATGCCCAGGATATTATCTGGGGTATGGGGTGATAACAAAAATTGACCAAAACTAAAGTATTTGTCAAGACATAGTGCAAGGGGCTTGGACAATGGGCTGGGGGAGGGTGTGCCATCAAACCCTACACATGTAATCATTTTGCCAGACAGGGGAGCCCTCGGAACCAAGTTTTTCGACAAAGCGCTACGTGTAGCTCCTGTGTCGACTAGAAATTGATCAGTAGAACCCAGAACACCCGCTGTTACATATGGACCCTGCTGATCTACCGGCACTTCAACTGATTCCTTACCCCATCCTACGCAGTCCTATGCATGCACATAATCCTGGTGTTCCACATTCTTTCCCTCAGAAATCTGATATTGATTCCGCCTATCAAACGTATTTCATTCATCCTGGCCACGGCCCCTCTCCTCAGCCTTTCCACGATCACCTCCGCCACCTCTCGCTCCCGTATAACCTCCTCTTGACCTTCCGCCTCCTCGACCACGCTGACTACGCTGCTCACGAAGTACCGGACAATCTTCGGCCCAATGCCCAAACTCCTTACAATAAGCACACTGATCCTCCGCTATGTCCGTACGACCATACAACGTATTTCCTCCACCCCGTCTGCCTCTATCATTCCCTCTACCCTGTGTTCCCCGAACCTGCGCCAACATCACCTTCGTTTTCAATTCCTTCGCCTTTTTCTCTACACTTTCTTTAGCCTCCAATTCCTGCCGCTCGTAGTACTGAGCCATAGTTAACAAGGACGCAGGGGTCGCCGTGGCCCAGGAACTTTCACTCGACTTCAATCGTTTAGCAATCTCCGGTAGGAGATTAGCCACATACTTATCTACAAACAAATGCCGACCCGTATCGTCTGTCAAAGATTGACCACTGTAATCATGAAATGCCTCCTCAAAACGTGTAAAGAAATCTGAGACCGTTTCATCGGGTTTCTGTTTGCACGACGTCAACATAGTCCAATCAATCTTTTTAGAGGGAACAAGCGTCTTTAATTTAGTCAGAATAGCTGCCGGGAGATCTAGAATTAACTGACAAGGCTTACATGCTGGTTCCCTGTCTAAATCTGCAGCATTAATTTCTTTCCATGTGCCCCCCAATATCGTTTCATCATTATTTTTACGAATTTGCCGCCACATATCAGGTGGCAGAATTAACCCAAAGAACAAATCTATATCCACAAGAGTCATCACACAAGACGAAATAGCCCGGATTTTTTCGAAGATCAGGTAACGAATTTTTCAACGCCATAACGTCTGCTCTATTCCACGGCGTATATACCCAATTATACACAAAATACCCTTTCGCATCCTTTGACAATTTATCATCATCCGTACCTTCCCCTTTAGGTGGAACATACAAAGGCGCGGCTTCACGCATAGGCATAACATGCAATGCAGAACTCTTATCTGAACCACGGAGAGAGCACTCCTTAATCTGCCCATTATTTCCCGAATCGGATTCCTTTTGCCTCCTTTTCCGCTCCTCCCGTAATCCGGCTGTCTCATCCCGTAGCGCGATCAGTTGCTTGAATAGGTCGTCAACATCTGAAAGATCAAAATCACCTTTAGCCAAATTCTCACGATACACTGACAACGCTTTAGATTCTAACGTGTCTGAAAGTTCCCGATACGCGCCTACAACTTCATCCGCCAAACTAGACAGAAAATACATTAATTCAAGATCCGACCACGCTTTCTTTTCTGTTAACAACTGCTCCTGAGAAACACAATTCTTATTCACTTTACGAGCCCAACTCCGCAAATGAGCGGACCTCGCTGCAGTAAACCTGAGAGCGGATATACCCTTGTGATCCGACTTATCCTGTCCATCGTCCTCTGAATCCCCAGCTGGAGCCGTCGGCGAAACATACGGAGGCGGTGACCGATCTAACAAAGAAAAATCATCAATTTCATTATTAAGGACAGGATAAAGTGGTCGGCGGATAGGAAATTGACCAGTCGTCTGCAATTTACGTTCCCGTTCCTCCCTTTCTTTCTTCTCCTGAGCCTCCTTTTCCTCAAGCTGTAAAGCCTTATCCCGAGCAGCCTTGCGCTGCTCTTTGTCCGCCAAGGCAACCTCACGCTTCATTCGCTCGCGCACCGCTTTCTCCCACATTCGCACGCAATCAAACATATTTTGTCTAGACCTGCGTTGAAACAAACATTGCTCTACAAACTGTACTTTACGTAAATCGAACGACCCATGTAGAGGCCATTGCAATTCAGGATCGGCCTTTGTATACTTATGCCATAATTTGCTGTACATAATAGGGGGAAGGCCATGCTTGATGTACATCTCACGATTTGGTGTTCCCTCTGGGGGAGCCGGCTGTGCTTCCGCTAACCTAATTGAGGTACCCTCTCCAAGACAGCACATCCCTCGGAGTGTGCTGAAAACAGGCATGTTCAGAAAGTATCACGAAAGCGTGACACCGTATAAAAAGGCACTTACAGTACTTCACACAAATGTGCCACTCAAAGGGAAAAAAAAACAAAGTTAGAGAAACATCTCTACATGCCTGCCTATGTGAAGTGCACTACACATATAAGTTCAAAGATCACAAATTCACAATGTTAGCTAACTCAAATCAAAACGTAGGACTTCGGCAAGCGTCCGAGGACTACCTTACCGATCACAAATCACAGAATTTCAGTAAGCGTCCGAAGACTACCTTACCGAACACAAATCATAGAACTTCAGTAAGCGTCCGAAGACTACCTTACCGAACACAAAGCTTACCCAAATTCTCAAATGTCCAGATTCCAACTGCCAAGGTCTTGTAAGCCAAATCAGCCAAACGGCACTTTCTCAGCGATGCAGACACTCGAAAACTCAGTCGGAGACCGGCGCCACCTGGAAGGTTAGATCGGAAGGAAAGGAAAAAACACCGTGGCAGCCAAGACTCGGGTCACTCGTGGCAGCGCGCGTCCATGGCGAGTTTCCAAGCCTTCGTCACGACCTCTCCTTCGGGCATCCGAGTCGCCGATGAGTCCCTTCGTGGTCGCCAATTTGAAGTAATCAGGGTTCCCAAGGCCTACATGTTCCGAAGATAACCCACTTACATTCAAGAACTGTTGGCACGGAAACTGGAAAAGTCAAAGAACAAGTTTATTAAGACCCCATGGGGTGGTGGTACACTCATACAGCACCCTTCGGTAATGCAAGAGGTATCACACCGAACATCGGTGTGACCCTTCTTTTATATGATTCTACAGGTAATAAAACGTACACGCGGCACAAAGTTACGGAACATTATGTACATATAAGGGCATATTTTGGAATACTGCCAGCTCATTGGAGGGTTTCAAACCCACTGGTCAGTTTGCGGCACATTCCTGAGGAACGACTGGTCAGTGTGAACTGCGCATGTGTGGCTTGACCAGTACTAAAAATAGCCTGTTGCTGGGCAGACTGAAGTGGTCAGTGGAGCGGACAACGGACTAAAGGGCACGCCGGCCACGAGGCCGTTCATGATCTAAGATGGCCGCCAACACATACAAAATGGCGTTTCTATGTATAGCTAATTTAAGCGGGGAATCGTGTAGCAAAGCTAAGCGCTAACCCAGCCATCGTCAAAATACGACACTGCAACACCACCGCCTTGCTGGACAACCTAGCCAACCTCGGACTCAAGCAACTGGT
Source organism: Lissotriton vulgaris (assembly GCF_964263255.1). Classification (NCBI taxonomy): domain Eukaryota; kingdom Metazoa; phylum Chordata; class Amphibia; order Caudata; family Salamandridae; genus Lissotriton; species Lissotriton vulgaris. Next base: position 390,214,945 of record NC_141691.1, on the reverse strand, counting down.
GAACACCCCCACCCACTATGCCGGCCACACGCTTGACCCCGTCTTCTCCTCCAGCAAGCACATCTCCTTCAGCCACTCCACCGGACTCCACTGGACTGACCACAGCTGCATCCACTTCAGCTTCAGAAGAACCACGACCCACCACCACCTGCAACAGATTCCGCGCAGGAGCTGGAGCAAGATCACCGCCGAGCAGCTCACCACCTCCCTCCGCCAGAACCCTCCCGCCAGCTCAACAGACCCCAACGAAGCAGCCAGCAACCTCACACAGTGGCTCACCATCTGCGCAGATGACCTTGCACCACTGAAGGACCCTCCCAGCATACCCGGCAGCACGAAAGCCCCCTGGTTCACCGACGAACTCAAGATCTCCAAGAAGAACTGCTGCACCCTCGAGAAAGCCTGGCGCCACGACCAGACCACAGACAACACGACGGCCCTCAAGCACGCCACCCGCAAACACCACCAGCTGATCCGCACCACCAAGAATACAGCATTCAAAGAACGACTGGACAACAACGCCCACAACAGCAAGGAACTCTTCAGCATCGTCAAAGAGTTCTCCAACCCCAGCGCCGGAAATAACGACATCACCCCCTCGCAAGATCTCTGCGACTCACTTGCCTCGTTCTTCCACCGCAAGATCGCTGATATACACAACAGCTTCGGCGCACCAATCATGCACCCAACCACCGAACCAACGCCCCCACCACCACCCTCTGCGCCTAGACCCCGATCAGCACCGAAGACACCACCCGCACGATGAACACCATCCACTCCGGATCACCAACCGACCCCTGCCCCCACCACGTCTTCAACAAGGCCGACTCCATCAACGCACCCCAACTCTGGGACATCATCAACACCTCCCTCAACACCGCCACCTTCCCAGAGACCTGGAAGCACGCCGAGCTCAGCGCTCTCCTGAAGAAACCAACAGCGGACCCCACAGACCTCAAGAACAACCGCCCCATCTCGCTCCTCCCTTTTCCTGCCAAAGTCATCGAAAAGACCGTCAACAGACAGCTTGCCGCCTTCCTCGAGACAAACGGATCCCTGGACCCCTCGCAGTCCGGCTTCCGAGCCAACCACAGCACCGAGACCGCCCTCATCGCAGCCACTGACGACATCAGATACCTGCTTGACAACGGGGAAACAGCGGCCCTCATCCTCCTGGACCTCTCTGCAGCGTTCGACACTGTCTGCCACCGCACCCTAGTACAGCACCTCAGCAACATCGGAATCTGAGAGAAGGCACTGGAGTGGAGCATCTCGTTCCTCGCTGGAAGAACCCAGAGAGTTCGCCTCCCCCGTTCAGATCCGAGGCCACTGAAGTCATTTGTGGCGTACCACAAGGGTCATCACTCAGCCTAACCCTCTTCAACGTCTACATGAGCCCTCTCGCAGCCATCGCACGCAAACACAACCTCAACATCATCTCCTACGCTGACGACACCCAGCTAATCCTCTCCCTCACCAACGACCCCGCCACCGCCAGAACCAGCCTACACGAAGGGATGAAAGACATCGCCGAATGGATGAACAGCAGCCGCCTGAAACTGAACTCCGACAAGACTCAAGTCCTCATCTGGACGACTCCTGGTGGCCCCCTGCCCTGGGCACCACCCCCAAACCAACGGACCACGCACGCAACCTGGGCTTCATCCTGGACTCCTCCCTCTCGATGACCAGGCAAGTCAATGCCGTCTCATCATCATGCTTTAACACCCTGCGCATGCTCCGTAAGATCTTCCAGTGGATCCCCACCGAAACCAGGAAGACGATCACCCAGGCACTCTTTCACCAGCCGACTGGACTACTGAAACACACTCTACGCCGGAACCACAGCCAAACTTCAGAAAAGACTCTAGTGCATCCAGAACGCCTCCGCACGACTGGTCCTGGGCATCCCCCGACACAGCCACATCTCCGGCCACCTGAGAGACCTGCACTGGATCCCCGTCAGCAAGAGGATCACATTCAGTCTCCTCACCCACGCACACAAGGCCCTCCACGACCTGGGCCCCAAGTACCTCAACAACCGCCTCACCTTCTACGCGCCCACCCGCCAGCTACGTTCAACCAGCCTCTCCCTCGCCAATGTACCACGCATCCGCAAAGCCACCGCCGGGGGAAGATCCTTCTCCTACCTGGCAGCCAAGACATAGAACTCCTTCCCGATCCACCTCCGGCTGACCCAGAATCATCTCTCCTTCAGGAAGCTCCTCAAGGCCTGGCTCTTCGAGCAGTAACGGACCCCTCCCCCTCAGCGCCTTGAGACCCTTCCGGGTGAGTAGCGCGCAATAAAAATGTCCATGATTGATTGATTGGTCCTTGTGAGTGATGTTGTAGCCTTCGGGTATGGTGAGGGCGATGTCCGGTCCAGAGCAGTGGTTGGTCCAGGTTTACATGAAGAAGGCGATGTCTGAAAAATTGGTGTTGAGGAGGTCCCAGATTTCTGTGGTGTGTTTGTGGAGGGACCAAACGTTGAGGAGGATACATTTGAGCCAGCTGGGTGTGCTATTTGCTGGCTGGGTGGCGAGAGGCACTTGTGTGTTGATGTGGCAAAAGGTGTGTTTTCAGTTTCGGCAAGCGAAGGGTGCAAGGGTATTCTTCAGTGATGCTAGATGGCAGGTGGCGTGGCATCCAGTTTTGAGGGCAAAGAGAGTGCTGGTGTCATAGCGGTGGAGTGTCCAGGAGGCAGTGTCCCCAGCACAGGTCATGGTCCATTGGCATTTGACGCACTAGTGGCACACCTACTGTGTATGGCCACACAGCGGCTGCCATTAAGTAGTGCTATGGGGGGACTGGAAAGCTGGGAGGCGGGTAACAGGGAAAAGGACACTGAAGGGGGCGGGCTGCAGGGGATCGCAGCATCAACAAGGGAGAAGACAGGGAAAAAGGAACCGTACAAAAGCACAGGAAATACAAAGCCAAACAAAGCAAAGAAAAAAATACAAATCCAAAGGTAGAAAGCAACGGAGAAGAGCAGAAAGAGGGACAGGAACAGCAGAAAAGAGGGACAGGAGGGCAGTCAAGCAGCAGAGCAGTGACTCTCTACCACTAGGCTACCAACGACGAGGCACTGGCAGGAGCCTGTGGGGGAGGGAGGGCCTCGATCACCTGACCTCCGGGTCAGAGGAACCCCAGCAGCAACAGATGGGGACAGCAGCTGCAGCTTCCAGATGGCACTGTGCTGTGGGAAGAGCAAGTTCACTAAGGAATAGTCCCCCGTACACCCAAGAGCTCACTACCAGGGGGCGATGAAAGGCAGCACCAACCATTGCCTCTTCCGATCTAACATTGGCAACCAGATTCCGTGTTCCCCAGTTCCCTAGTGTATAACGGCAGATCAAGCTGCATACCCAAGGGCCTGGGCCCGAAATGGCCCCGTGCCTCTGGCACTTGCTGCTAACAATGGTTGATTTCAGCAACTTGAGCCAGTTTGTGGAGGACCCCACCAGTCTTGTGTGGTGTCCTCTGTAATGTGCGTCCTCCGCAGCACAGGGATTTCTCAGGGCACAGTGTGCGTCACCCAATGGCGCTAGGCCTGGATCTGACATGACATGCCCCCAGGCCTCTTTCGCTCACTGTTCCACCTTCTCCTCACCTGGATACCAACACTGGTGCTCAATCCGCTATGCTCTCTCCCAATCTGTGACTCAGCCAGGTGGGATTGCTCAGGCGTGGGCACAGCAGTCACAGCCAAGTCCGCTGGGGAACCTCTGGATGCAGGTGATGCAAAAGCACCCCCTGAAGTGTGTAGTTGCAGCGCTCCTGCAACACAAGTTTGGCGCAGTTCAGGGGCCTCACTCTTCACAGCTTACAGCAGCAGAGCTTCCTCCTGTGGTGCGGAGAGGAGCGGCCCACCATTGGCAACTCCTCTGTGCCCTCAGTGTAGTGGTGGCGTGGGTTATGTGAAGCAGACCTCCCTACGTTGGTGCGCAGGAGTGCCCTTACTGATCACAACTCCAAGGGCCACCAGGCAGTCTTCTCACAAAGGTCAGCAACGTGTGTCCATGCGACCTGCCAGACTTCAACACCAGGTAAGGGCGATCGCTGATGCCTCCATGTCTACCGCCACGGCCCAAGGGCTTGGTCCCGACGTGGATCGCCTCCACCGTCAGGTCATAGCAACTCCACAGCACCTCTGCCTGGGTCTCAGACACAGGCCCAGCGAGGCCTCCGGGCCCCAGGGTTTGTCCACGCTTCCATACTTTGGCTGGCATGTTGTTGCAAGGAAAGCATTATGAAAAGTGATACATCACTGGTTTTCCGCAGTGATGTGCCTCTTTACATATATGGAGACCTGAATCTGTATTTCCTCTTCCCCTGGGACTCTGACTGGTCATCCTGGGTATTGGAGGGGGTTTGGGGTGTTGTTTACCTGTACTGAAGTTGGCCCTAGCTGCTCCATTCTACATTCCATTGTTTTTATGTTCTTTTTATCATTGGTGGTGGACTTATAGGCTATTTTTGCCTCTGATAGGCCTTTCGTCACTCTTCTCTCATTAGTGGAAATGTTCTTATTGCCTTGACGCTAGTGTTGGCTGCAGTTTTTGCCGTGGGTAGCGGATACTATCGTCATGTAGCAATGCATTGTACATACATTGGTAACAGGGTGATAGTTTTCGGCGCTAGGCAGAGTTACAAAAATTGCTGCTAACGCTAGTTAGTGGCAATTCTTGTAAATATATGTGGTGTTATACTTTTTACTAGTGCTAATGTTTTCAGTTTACTTAAGAGTGGTCTAGTCCAGATTACAGCAGTTAAGTCTCCTACTGGACTTGATGTATATGGGACTATACGTGCCCTCCTCTCCTACATCCTCTGTTGCTGTAGCCAGAGGTTCTACTTTCTGGGAAATAAGAAGTTAATATGCTTACTGTTATTGTTGATCCGCCAGATGCTTTTTTAAAGGGAGGGTATTCTCCTTCTGATATAGATTTGCAAATCGCAGTTTCTTTATGTATTTTATTTTCTAACGTGGACCATATCACGAGAGTAAAAGACCATCCTCTAACAATCAGCAGTAATATAGATGATTCTTACTTAAATAAGCATTCTTGCCTCTGTGTTCAGTTAAAATGCTGCTCAGGACGAGATTCCTGTTTTGCTTCAGTTTTATTACACAATAATTATGTTGAATAAAATGATGTCACACCTGGCACTAAACACCACCTATGAAGGTACCCATAGTGTGGCTGCTTACTGTTCTACACAGTACCACTAGGTGGAGCTAATTTCTTATTCTTGCTGGTCTTGATAGTCGCTGAATTCTCTAAAAAACTATTATTTTAATAAAAGCGACTATATGAAGTCTTCTGTAGATTTATCAATACTAATGTAGAGCACATTCAGGATCACATTAAATGCCTTACTAAAAGCACTTATTTGATAAAGTTCAATGGTGTTGCAATTGGAATATTATTTACATAGCCTATATTTTGAGCAAACACTGTCATTGACAAAACCATTGCCATTTGTTCTGCAGTCTGCCGGCATTGCCAAAGCTTCTTTGTGTACTGGGATGCGAGCGCAGACAAAAGCATATAAAAACTGGATAGGACCGTAAAAACAGGTTGTTTTCTTTCTTGTCGCATCCATTTTCCAGATGCTACCGGGCAGACCAGCGCACAGACAGTAAAATAGTCCCGCATACATTCCAGTGGAGGTGAAAGGGCACATCTGAACAGATCAGTAGAAAACAAACTTCTCCTGTGCCCTGATCCAAGGTATGAAAATGTTGTAAGCCAATGACTGAAGGTTCAAAGGAAAAGGAAGCCAATGGCACAAGCAGGACGACCTAAAGTTACTTAAAGGAAGAATAAAAAACAACTTTTGGCCATGAAGGTCACAATCACTATACATGTCAAACCTAAAAAACATAAACAAATTAATCCTGAGAAATATCATTGAAAACTCGAGTGAATATATTCTTATATAATTACATAGCGATGACTCCGAAGCGAAACTTTTATACTGTTGCATGCAAAAGCACCACTGTAAAGTCGACTAGGTAGACCATAATAATACTTCAAGAGTGAATGAAAATGTTTGCAACAGTATATTATGAAAAGAGCAGTTTGATGCCGATCAGCAGGAGGCCAAAGATTTTGAGATGCCTATTGGCTCGTTCCAGGAGGCACTACAATTGCTGTGGGTCAGCCCCCTGGAAGGTTAGCCCCACTAACTGTGCATGGAATACTGTATTTGACAGGGGGCAGGAAGATGGCAGCCGGCTGGACTCTTGGGGTTGTGATCGCTTAGCTTGTCTTCCCACTGTTCTGTCCACGACCTCAGCCTGCAAAATGCCACAGGATGGAATACACCCAAATCAACAAATCTCCTCTTGATTCAATGAAATCTATCCCTGTTCATGGATGGCTTTCAGTTTAAGGTTTCTTTGGTTAGCATTTGGCGACAGCAGCTGCGCCAGATACAGACCTAATACATCTGACGAGTGATGTCGCTAAATGAGAATATGGTCAAGGGAAGAGAGAAAAGAACGCAAAAACATACAAGAAATGAGTAAACTACACAAACAACCTTCCCAGAGAGGAGTTAACAAACATGTGCGGGGAATGAGATTTTGATCTCTTTTATGATTAATCTGATAACTTATCTCATTCAACAATTTTGGACCGTTGGTATCTGTCATTGAGTAAAAGACAACCCTCATTCAGGTAAAATAAACCCCATATATGGACACCACTCTAAAGAACCACTTACAACTGATAAAGTTTAAAAGTTTAATATAAAATTAAGGAAAGTTGCATATACAATCCTCTCAGGATCAAATTCATCTAATACATCGGAATCAAAAGGAACATATATTCCCTAAAGAACCTCAGTCTACAAACGAATACAATTAAAGTCAGTTCCAAAATCAGCAAATTAAAAAGCATCGATATGAAGTGGTTCTTCTGCGTCATCTACAGAAAGAGAAAATAATCAAGTTAAATCTGTCCCTACTCTATACTAGGTGACATCCCTATTTCGTAAGTTTCTAGTACCCTAAAAAGGTGTCAGCAGTTTGACTCCCTAAGAAGTTCAAACTCTCTTAGCCTCTAAAGGTAACTTAAGTTTAAGAAGCAGTCCCCTCTCTGCCTACCCATCCGTTCTTCTGAGGGTCCTCGGCCTACTGCTCCCTTGCGCTCTGGTCTCTCTCAGCGCATCTGCTCAAATCATCTGCTCTTTCTAACTTGCCTCCCTCTATTCTCGCTGAGCTCTTGCCAACTTCTCCCCGGGGTGCTGTCCCTAAAATACACAATCACAGTGTGGGTGGAACGCCCCTTCGACGCCCACCACGGACTTTCCCCGTGAGGTCATTTTCTAGCTTTTTCCATGCCTTCGTCTCTTCGTCGTCCGTTAAGTTGACCCTTCTCCTTAGATGTCATCTTCATCTTCTTGTTGGCGACTTCAACTGACACTTTCAGATCAAAAAGTCAAATGAACTTATACAAGACTTTAACTTACAACTATGATTCTTGACCTTACTAGGTCCTGCGAATGGTCATTTCAAAACAAAGCTCAAATTCCAAGAGTCTCTTCTCACGTTTAAGTAATAAACTCCGTCCGACATTGTCACCTTAAATCTAACAAGAACTAGACTCTTCGGCTCGCACTTCAAGTGAAGGCTATTCACGACTCCTGTGAGCCCACTAAATTACCAACAGCGGACTACACTCCTGCCAACCCTTGGTCAGTCAGGTTATAATCACAAATGACCTAAACTCCTCTAACATTCCTACAAACTTCTTCTACACAGTATAACCTTTAACATACATTTATATATGATTGCATCTAGCAAATTCTTTGCTTATGTGTGAATATATTTTACATAGAATATAATTTTGTTCTCTTTTGTTACATTGTTATATATGATCTCTTCACATTTTCTCCATATTACATTTCTCGCCGTTTCTGCCTTTAAAGTTACACACGTACATGAATTTCACTTTTGCACGTTCTTCTGTTCGTGAGCATTTCTACACATTAGCCTACTACGTATACGGGCCTTCTAAATCTAATACATGTTTAACAGTAAATACATTTACATTTCTTATACCACGTTGTCACTTCTGTTGACCTTTATACTATAGACGTCAACTTCACATTATGATATACATTTCATTCCTACGTTTATACTATATGCGTCCAAATATGACTAGGATATGTGTTTTATTCAAATTGCGCTCTCTCAGTTCCCCCCTTTGATGACTTTTAGGAGTCATCACTAAATGCAATTTGAATATCACCTTTAAACAGAACTAGTTACATCATTCCCTCTTTTCATCATTTCAAGTGCTCTCAAGCTTTTGTACTGTTGATCTTGTTAAGCAGCTAATCTCCTTTCTTGTTCTCTCATAGACCTTTGTAACCGGTTCGTCCTATACCATTTATATAGTTTTACTAATCCTAACAATGTAATTATGCAAATTAATACTATTAATACAGGTTTTAATATGTACCATACTATACTTTTGCCAAGGTTAGCAAACCAACTTCCAACCTTTCCTACCCCATGACCTACTTTTTCCCAAACATTGATTTTCGACAAGTCTTCGATTTCTTGATGAATCTGTGTAATGTTTCTTATGACCTTCTCAAGTGATTTTGAATTATCAGGAATATAAGTACAACATTCCTGAACCTTCAAAGCCTTGCAAACTCCGCCTTCTTTTGCTAATAGCACATCAAGAGCAAGTCGATTCTGAAGAACCATTGCTCTAATCGATTGCATTTCCCCCTCTATTAGCATCAATGACCTTGCAGTACTTGCAGACAATCTATCTACGACTGTAGCTAGTCTCCTGATCTTAACATCATTAAGTATTAAACCTAACATAGGAAACATCGCTCCAAATACGTCTCCTACTACTTCTGCATCTCCTACTTCTCTTTTCATTCTTGTCGAAGCCTTTCCTTCTATGATCGCTAAATCCTTTGCATGATATATTTTGGGGAAGACAATTGCCAAGTAACACGAACCATACCAGTTGTCAGGCAGTTTTACATAGGCATTTCTCCCACATACAAAATATACATTAGGAATCACCTGCATTTCCCTCATGAAATCCTTCGTGTAGTACTCTAATCGAAAAGCATGTTCGCAATTAACTTCACCTACGAATACATTCTCATAATATGTCTTGCTTCGAGTTAAACATAACTTTCCTTTCTGCGTTCTATCCAAAGCTATTGGACCATTGCTCCCTTTCTTTTTATGTGCCTTCTCTTCTTCCGTCCAATCAGTTTTCCACTGTCCTGACATTTTTAAAATCTTCTGCCTTCTGTATCGGTCATCCACTTGTCCTATGAACTCTTTCTCAATCTCTGACACTTTGCAAGTCAGATTATTTCTGCGTGCGTATGATGTATCTAATGTATCCCAAGGAAGGAAGAATTTAGCTAGTCTATCCTCCTTTTTATAATAGTCCCACTTATTCATTTGCTTATAATTCGGAACTTCAGGCAGTACCGAATCATAATTTGAAAAGTAGTACTCAAATCCTTCTCTACCATAAAATATACTAAGCAGTAAACTACATGTTATCCCATAAGTCAATGGGAGATGATGATATCTAATGCCTTCATCTACAGAAGCCGGTAATTGCATACATACATAGCAATCTTTGGCCTCCATGGCATCGATATATTCGTATAACAGTTTAGCATATGCATTTGACCTAAAGTTTCCCTGTGACTCGTCTACATGTAATCTACGATCTTCATCTGCCAATAACGCTTTTTCACGAATAATATTGTTCTCCTCCTTCTTTCCCACAAGAGCAGGTTTCAAAGTCGTTACAGACTTTACATCTACTATTTCTTTATCGGTTTCATGTCCTATTATGTATGATATTGTCACTACTGTAATTATGAGAAATATTACTATTGCTATAAGTGTACCTATTATACATTTAGCTTTTCGGTTTGGGTTGCCGTTCTCCATGTTGTCAAAAACAGCGTAACTCTTTCTTTTGCGAAAAGTTTTTCAGTTCAGTCTTTGGGTTACTTTATTTTCTTCTCAGTTTGTAAAGTGCTCTTTATCAACAAAAAGTCTCCTTTCGCAACAATGTCTCTTTATTTTTAACAACAGACAACCCTAACCCTTCTCCGTCCTCTAAATGTAATCCCTAATTTTATTCTTCTTTCCACTCGGTGCTAGGTTATCTTCCTCTTTATAACTTATATACAAAAGACTTTGTACATCAACAATTATTCTCGTACCTGCAGCTCTCGCAACAAGTTCCAATAATTCAAAACGAATGACTTTTTCTTCTTCTTCCGGAATTTGATGACCAAATGTTGGAAATTGTAATCTGTTTAGCACTAAATCTTTAATCTGACTCAAGTATGGGGGTATGGGAAGTGTGAAAGTCAGTAACCCCTCAGTCTCGAGTCCAGGCGTCAACATCCATATCTCCACTGCCACAAATGGATCGAGATCGATTACTTTCACGTTCTTCACTCTCCCAGATTTCTGTCCCCAAGACATCTGCTAGATAAGTCCACTCTGGGGTGGCGTACCTTCTGCAGGGCACACGTACCCTTCTCGATCTTCTTGGACTCTCCGTTCCTGAGTCTGTAGTTTCCTCTTCTTGGTCTGATTCTTCAGAGATCGGGACAAGAGTTTTCTCCTGTTGTGTCTTTAAGCTTGGCTTCCTTTTTCTCTCTGGCCAACTGGCTTCGTCACTCCTTGTCCTCCTGCTTCTTGTTCTTGGACCCGTCTCTTGGTCACTTTCAGCTTGTTCAGTATCCGATTCAGTCCCCCAGTTACTTTCTTCTCCTGAGGCGACTTCGGTCTCGCTAGTATCCTGACCTTCGTCGACCTGTTCTAACACAGTCTCAGCCTCTTCGATCACCTCCACAGCTTGGCTTTCCCCCTCTGTGGCTTCTCCGCTTTCCGCCGGATTCTCATCCGAGAGAGGAGCTGTTTCTTCTAGAGGTGTTGGCACTCTTCGGGTGTGTGAGGCATGTATCCAGTTTGGCAGGCCTCCACACTTTACTGCCGTGTTCGTCACAAGTATGACTTGAAATGGTCCTCGCCAACGCACGTCTAAGCAGTTCTTCCTGACATGCTTTTTCACCAAAACCCAGTCCCCCGGACTCAGGTCATGGCACAAGTCTTGTGCTGATGGAACCTCTGCAGCCTGGACCTGGAGGGACACAGAATTAATGGCATCAGATAGTCCCTTGCAGTAGTCCAAGATCAAGTCGTCTGTGATGTTCAATAACGCTGCAGTCGGAACCGATGGCAATCTCATAGCTCTCCCCATTAGCACTTCATGTGGAGAGAGACCTGTTTTTCTATCTGGTGTGCTACGTATGCTCATAAGAACCACTGGTAGTGCGTCTGGCCAACTCAGGGATGTTGATGAACAAACTTTGGCAAGTCTTGACTTAATTGTGCTGTTGATTTGCTCTACAATCCCTGAAGCTTCTGGTCGATAACTGCAATGGAGCTTCTGATCGATACTCAAAGCTGAGCACAACATCTTCACTATTTCGCTGTTGAAATGAGTTCCTCTGTCCGATTCCAAAGAGGATGGCACCCCAAATCTCGGTATTAACTCTCTAAGTAACAATTTTGCTACTGTAAGTGTATCACATCTACGTGTAGGGTAAGCCTCAACCCATCTAGAAAATATACAGACAATCACTAAAACGTATCTAAGTCTGTTGCATGGAGGCATTTCTATAAAATCAAGCTGCATTCTATTGAAAGGCCCCCCAGACCTCCCAATGTGACTCAATGTAACTGGTGTTCTCTTTCCCACGTTGAGTTGCTGACAGATCGCACATCGCTGACATACTGCTTCTGCCGCTACTCTAAACTTGGGATTAAACCACGTTTGTCTGAATACTCTCACCATGGCATCTCTCCCTATGTGTGCTGATCCATGCAATTTCCTTGCCATTGGACTAACAAGTTCATTTGGTAAAACTGCTCTCCCATCGGCGGAGACCCAAAAATTCATCTCGCTTCTCATACAACCCGCTGTTTCCCAACTCTTTTTCTCCTCATCTGGAGCATTTTCCTGTACACATCTCAATTCATCCCACGTATCTACAGTATCTAACAACATTGTCAATTCAGTCCTTTCTTGGACTCCCCCCACTTTCACATCAGTGTGAGAATATCCTTGCTCTGCGCAGTAACGCGCTACTTCATCCGCATAGCGGTTACCTTGTGACACAAAATCTGTACCTTTTGTATGCGCAGCACATTTAACCACTGCAATAGCTGTCGGGCCTTGTAATGCCTCTAACAATAATCTCACGAATTCTCCATTCCTAATGGGAGAACCCGAGGAGGTCATGTAACCTCTTTGAGACCATAACTGCCCGTAATCGTGAACTACCCCGAAACCATACTGGCTATCGGTGTATATGGTGACTCGAATTTTGTTACCTGCTAAACAGGCGCGCGTCAAAGCAATAATTTCAGCTACCTGAGCGGAGTGTACTCCTTCCAGGCAAGCGGCTTCTACAACTCTGGTAATCGTGCAAACTGCATAAGCTGCTCTCAGCTGACCAATATCGTTTCTTACGCATGAACCATCAACAAAGAAAATTTCATCGGGGTCAGTCAATGGCTCATCTACGATATCTGGTCTCGGTTTGGTGCATAGTTCAGTCACATCAAGGCAGTCATGATCTGTACAAATTTCATCATCCACCTCATTTGGAAGTGGCATCAAAGTTGCAGGATTCAAGACGGAGCATCTTTTTAGGGTCACATTCTCGGCAGCCAGTATGACTTGCTCGTAGCGTGTGAGCCTGCTATTCGTCAGATGCTGAGTCTTAGTCCTGGTCATTAACAATTCCACAGAATGCGGTACGTACACCACTAACTGATGTCCCATCACCACGCTTTCAGATCTTTCAATGCTGACACCCGTTGCAGCTACGGATTTGAGACATCCGGGCAACGCTGCGGCTACTGGGTCTAATGTAGCCAAAAAAAAAAAGGCTACTGGCCTACGCGCATCTCCATGAATCTGGGCCAAAACTGCTAAAGCGCATCCCTCTCTTTCGCAGCAGTAAAGCAAAAATGGTTTTGTGTAATCCGGCATTCCTAGAGCCGGGGCGCGACATAAGTCCTCCCTCAGCTGCAAAAACGCCATCAAACAGTCTTTGTCCCATGGTACCGGATCACTCACTCCTTTGTGCGTCAGTTGTAATAACGGTTTTGCCTTCAGTGAGAAGTTAGCTATCCACTGTCGACAATAACCGACCATGCCTAGAAACATCCTGACCTCTCTTTGTGTTGTAGGCGCGTTCATTTTCATAATCGCCTCTATTCTATCTGGAGACACCTTCCGTTTTCCTTTTTCAATCCTGTGGCCCAAGTATTGCACTTCAGTAAGACAATATTGCAATTTACTTGGAGACACCTTGTGCCCGTTCTCGGCCAAGTGATTTAACAAGGTGATGGTGTCTACTCTGCAAGCTTCCTCTGTTTCTGACGCAACCAGGAGGTCGTCTATGTACTGGACTAGAACTGAGTTCCTGGGCAGCACTAGACTTTCAAGATTTCTCTTTAAAAGCTGGTTAAAAATCGATGGGCTTTCTGTATACCCCTGAGGGATACGACACCATGTTAAAACGCGATCTTCCAGCTTAAAAGCGAAAAGATACTGGCTCTCTTCATCTAAAGGAATCGAAAAGAAAGCCTGGCACAAATCTATCACGGTGAACCATTCAGCTTGGAACGGTATCTGAAATAATATCACTGATGGATTCGGTACCACTGGACAACATGAGACAACAATATTATTAATCTTTCGAAGATCCTGCACTATTCTGTATTTTCCACTAGGCTTCTGCAAACCCATAATCGGGGAGTTACATGGACTACCCACGATCTCCTTCAGTATTCCCTGTTTGATCATGGATTCGATCACAGGCTTTATTCCTGCAATCGTCTCCGGTGTCAACTTATATTGTGGTGTTCTTGGATACTCGGCATTGGGTCTTACCATGATCTTTACTGGTTCTACTCCCTTGATCAATCCTATTTCTTCTCCAGTAAAATCCCACACCTCAGCTGACACTTTCTCCCTCAAATCCTGTGGAAGCTCCTCCACTGTTAAGGTAGGATATAGTTCCCCACATTCCTGCGAATTTACAATTTTAAAATCGGCATCTTCATCATTGGTCTGCACTTCTACTCCTTCAGGTGTGCAATGTATTGTGCAATTCAGTTTACACAACAGATCTCTTCCTAGCAAACACACCGGGCTAGAATCACAGATCACAAACTGATGTTCGTCACTGTAATTCCCTATCTTTACTGATACTGGTTCTGTCAGAGGATTCGTCATCCTCTTGTTTGCGACTCCTACCACCTGAATCATCTCTCCTGATATCGGCAGACCTGGGACTACCGCTGATCTCAACGTGGATCTAGTGGCTCCCGTATCCACCAAAAAGGTCGTAGGACATCCGGCTACTTCAGCCTCTACGTATGGTCCTCTCTGATCTACTTCCAGGGCTGCTCCTAAAGTACAATCTTCTTCCCTATTCACTCGTTGCCCTGTAAGAGGATCAACGTAGTAGCATTCTTCTCCCCCTACGAACAATGGCATTTGTCTATAGGTTTTCCCTCCATTCGTAATGCGAGGCGGTTGAGGAAACGGGGCTCGAGGAGTCTGAGTCCCCCCTTTGATAAACTTTCCCTTCGGGACTGTTGCTCCCTTAACCACGTTGTTCTGTACCTCTTCCTCCTCCTGTTCTAATTCCCCTGTCTCAACATTGTAAGGACACTCGCGTCTCCAATGTCCCACCTCATTACACTGATGACACCTTGTCGTCTTTTTCAGTGTTGCGATATCTATTCTCGGTCTCGGTCTTTCTTCCTCATCTCTGCTCTGATTATTCTGTTTCTTTGCTTGCGTTCCTGTTCCTTGCTGCCGCTGTCCACTCTTTCCGGCTGCTTGCATCTGTACTAACATCAGCTTTTCCTTAAGCTTCTTTGCCTTCGTATCTATCTCATCGCTACAGTACCTTGCATACCTCAGAATCTCATCTAAAGGTTTGTTCTGCCAGCAGATTAAATGCTGTTGAATCATCAGGCTTATGTCCGGTCTCAATCCGAGAACAAACTTCGACACAAACTGTCCTATGTCTTTAGGATCCATTACGTCTAATCCACTGTACTGTTTGAATGCTTTCAGTAACCTCTCATAGAACTCGTGAACTGTCTCTTTAGGCTCCTGAGTTGTTCGATCTATCTTAACCCAGTCTATGTCTTGCACCGGTACTTTCTCTTTTAGCCATGTTATTACTCTCTCGTATTTTTCCATGACTCTATCTGATGGACCACCTGTCTGGGTATCTCTCGGAGGCTCGCAAGTGGGCCATTCAATGCTAAGCTTGCATGCCGTCCACAAATCTCCAGGTACTACGATATCGAACAGTGTGTTCAGATCAATCCACAGTACCTTAGAGATCTTCACGAATCTCTCTACCTGCTTGTACCACTCTACGGGATTTTCTCTGAGCTTCGGGAAGGAATTAGTGAATGCCGCTAAATCCCCCCTACTCCATGGTACATGCACGTAGTTTCCGTTCGCGATTTCTCGCAAAGGGAAAGCTTCCATTCGCATTAAGTCTGTATCCTGTGACTTTACAAGTGTACTCCGTCTGACAGATCCCTTCTTGGACCATCTTTCCTCCCATCTATCCAGATCTCTCCATATCCTAATACACATGACCAATTCCCTTACGTGTACTCTTAGCCCAATCGTTCTGCGCTCATCTAGAGCTAGATCCGTGCAATTCAGCCTATGATTTGCCTGTAAAGCCTTAGTTCGTGATATGTCTATCATATACTTTTCTGCCAATTCAGATAATTTCTCATGAGCTGCTCTCGCTTTCCGAGTAACATCTTTGGATAAAAACAGTATTTCATCTGGCGCGTACAGCTCTAACCTCTCAATTGCCACTGTGCCGTCAATTATTTCGTCCAAGTCTGATTTCAGACTCATTACATCAATCCGTCTTGCCTTTATTTCATCTCTCAGTACGTCAGTCCTAGGTTGTTCTCTTACATCCCTCTCACCTCCACTATGCGCCCTACGCCTAAGCACAGGTGAGTTATGAGGAATTTTTCTTCCATCTCTTTGTTCCCACCTCTCTAGATCCCAAGCCTTTCCATCTTCCCTTGGGGTGTGGTGGAACAATGCTCCATCCCTCAACCCTACGTTTCGTCTTCTCGGCTCGGTTTCTCCAGATACAAGATAAGATCCTCCGTGCTGTTCTAAACCACTGTAACTCGCTTGCTGTCTAGTATCACTCAACAAACGATAAGGACCTTCATGGCTCTCCATGCTCCCGCGATCTCTTTCATGATCACCGGATGTATGGCGAGACGTTTCGCGACTCCCTATATTCTCGTGATTCCAATGTTGTACATTTTCATCCGGAGCATGGTGTGTGCATCTGAAAGTATTTTGGTACTCCTGCGTCCTTCGTTCTCCCTCACTAAAGGTGACGCGAGGCACTTCCCCACACCCTGCACTCCTGTCGTTACTCATTAGCCTATTGCCACTAGTAGTAGGGCAAGTATCTCCTCTGCTTCCTTGACTCCCTCTCTCCCACTCCGGGCTGCTTTCGCCAGCTCCACAATGAGAGAGGATCTTGTTATCCTGGTCTCTCCACTCTGCTCCTGTTTCTAAACTTTTGTTCCTAGCCTCTTCGGCAGTATCCCACTCTTTCAGATATTCCCTTAATTCCTTATAGGATTTCGGTTTCGGTCCGCTCAAATCCATTGATCCTCTTTGACCCCCTTGTTCTATCCAGGGACCCGTTGCGGAACCTAATGGGGTACTCCGACTCACCGGTGCTAAAGTCTGCCTCTGAGTATTCATCGTTTTATTCCTATTCTCCATCTCTGCCCTTTCCCTGTCCCATCTTGCCTATTCTTCCTGCTGGACCCCCTCTGGGTTGTAGATTGACACAATAGGGCCTATGGTGACAGGTACTTGTAAAGCGTCTGGCATTTGGTACGATCTTGCACATTGCGTCTCTGGCGCCTTCTGCACCACGAATCTTCCTACTACTCTCTGTTCAGAACTAGTTTGGGGTATTTCCTCACTTTTGTTGGAGTCCCACTCTGTTACTGGGATCGATTTATATTCTCCCCATCTAGCTCCGTCCCCTTGCTGTAATATGGGACTTGCGGATTCGCCGCTATATGGAGGTGGTCTATCTGTTAACAGCCTATCTATTAGATCCTCCTCCGTCTCGCTTTCCTCATCCTCTTCCTCCAGAGGTTTCTTTTCTCCCGTGGCTTCTATCATGGTGAACAGCTTGTCTGCTTCTATTTTTTGCACTCTCCATTTCTTAGCTTCCTCATCCCATTTGGCATCTTGCACTGCCTTTACTGATCGTCTTACTCTTTCTTGACGTCTCTTTAAACTCTTCTCGTGTGCTGCTCTAAACCATGCACTAAGTGCTTCGAATTGTGTTGGCCTCGGTAGAGGTCTTGTTGCAAGCATTACCGCTTTCAGTTGGTTCAACACGTCTAGTTTAAACGTTCCGAATCTCGGAAACGTCAGTTCCTTTTCCCCTTCAGTTAGCCTATTCCACTCGGAAATCCACATTATCGAGTGTAAGCCTACATTTACTGCCATATGATAAGCTGGTGTGCCTTCTGATGGAGCTTCTTCTCCAGCATATAAGTTTCTTCTATTTCTCCTAAAGATTTTTCTTAAACCCTTAAAGCACTTCATTTTTTTGATAATCTACGATTTTCACTTCTTAATTCTCTCCTTTGTTTACGTTCCGATGACAAATCACCAATCCCTGTGCGACTCTCACTAATCAGCCTATCCCAACGCTGTTCTACATCAACCGACCAGTCTCAGCGCGGCTCTACGCTGACGTCACTCGTTCCCTCTGCAGCAATTTCCTTCGTTTCTCAACTCGTCTCGCGGTCTTGCATGTGTTTCATTCATACGCTGAAAAATGACTACTTCCGTCCAAGCGATCACTTTTCTCTGACTGTACGGCCACAGTCTAACTGTAATTGTCACCTCAACTAGCGAAACGTCTTCCTCTTACGGTCCGACGCTCACCTTAACTGAGCCTAACTAAGGTTACTTACACACACAGTAAACGTACGACCAGCATGCGTTTACTCATACACTCACTCAAACGCTCCCCCTATCATCGGTCTGCGGGTGATCAATGGTACCTCATGACCCCCTTTAAATGGTAGACAAATTACTCTGGGTGTTCGATACACCCGAACCACTTAAGCCCTCTCTGGACATAAGATTTTATCCGGTTGTGCGCGCTCACAACCTTCCCTCAATCACACTACAGGCATTCAACTCCGCTTGACATTACAACACAGGAACAACATAAAACACCGCAATCTTACAACGCATGACCCTTATACTCACTCTCTACCGATTCTGCTGCTTTTCTCTCGACGCACCGTCAACACCGTCTTCGGCAGGGATTCTTCTTCTGGTCGTCGATGACTAGGGACCTTGGGGTAAACTAAACCTGGCCTAGGTCGTCTTCCTCAAGAAGATAACCATCTTTACTCTGCTACCAACTGCGGGGAATGAGATTTTGATCTCTTTTATGATTAATCTGATAACTTATCTCATTCAACAATTTTGGACCGTTGGTATCTGTCATTGAGTAAAAGACAACCCTCATTCAGGTAAAATAAACCCCATATATGGACACCACTCTAAAGAACCACTTACAACTGATAAAGTTTAAAAGTTTAATATAAAATTAAGGAAAGTTGCATATACAATCCTCTCAGGATCAAATTCATCTAATACATCGGAATCAAAAGAAACATATATTCCCTAAAGAACCTCAGTCTACAAACGAATACAATTAAAGTCAGTTCCAAAATCAGCAAATTAAAAAGCATCGATATGAAGTGGTTCTTCTGCGTCATCTACAGAAAGAGAAAATAATCAAGTTAAATCTGTCCCTACTCTATACTAGGTGACATCCCTATTTCGTAAGTTTCTAGTACCCTAAAAAGGTGTCAGCAGTTTGACTCCCTAAGAAGTTCAAACTCTCTTAGCCTCTAAAGGTAACTTAAGTTTAAGAAGCAGTCCCCTCTCTGCCTACCCATCCGTTCTTCTGAGGGTCCTCGGCCTACTGCTCCCTTGCGCTCTGGTCTCTTTCAGCGCATCTGCTCAAATCATCTGCTCTTTCTAACTTGCCTCCCTCTATTCTCGCTGAGCTCTTGCCAACTTCTCCCCGGGGTGCTGTCCCTAAAATACACAATCACAGTGTGGGTGGAACGCCCCTTCGACGCCCACCACGGACTTTCCCCGTGAGGT
This sequence comes from Lissotriton vulgaris, assembly GCF_964263255.1. NCBI lineage: Eukaryota > Metazoa > Chordata > Amphibia > Caudata > Salamandridae > Lissotriton > Lissotriton vulgaris. The sequence goes on along the minus strand of NC_141691.1, from coordinate 390,195,611 downwards.
CATTTTCTAGCTTTTTCCATGCCTTCGTCTCTTCGTCGTCCGTTAAGTTGACCCTTCTCCTTAGATGTCATCTTCATCTTCTTGTTGGCGACTTCAACTGACACTTTCAGATCAAAAAGTCAAATGAACTTATACAAGACTTTAACTTACAACTATGATTCTTGACCTTACTAGGTCCTGCGAATGGTCATTCCAAAACAAAGCTCAAATTCCAAGAGTCTCTTCTCACGTTTAAGTAATAAACTCCGTCCGACATTGTCACCTTAAATCTAACAAGAACTAGACTCTTCGGCTCGCACTTCAAGTGAAGGCTATTCACGACTCCTGTGAGCCCACTAAATTACCAACAGCGGACTACACTCCTGCGAACCTTTGGTCAGTCAGGTTATAATCACAAATGACCTAAACTCCTCTAACATTCCTACAAACTTCTTCTACACAGTATAACCTTTAACATACATTTATATATGATTGCATCTAGCAAATTCTTTGCTTATGTGTGAATATATTTTACATAGAATATAATTTTGTTCTCTTTTGTTACATTGTTATATATGATCTATTCACATTTTCTCCATATTACATTTCTCGCCGTTTCTGCCTTTAAAGTTACACACGTACATGAATTTCACTTTTGCACGTTCTTCTGTTCGTGAGCATTTCTACACATTAGCCTACTACGTATACGGGCCTTCTAAATCTAATACATGTTTAACAGTAAATACATTTACATTTCTTATACCACGTTGTCACTTCTGTTGACCTTTATACTATAGACGTCAACTTCACATTATGATATACATTTCATTCCTACGTTTATACTATATGCGTCCAAATATGACTAGGATATGTGTTTTATTCAAATTGCGCTCTCTCACGTGACAAATGCGATCTCCAAGCATTTAGTCAGTGATCGGTCTAAGTGCATTAAAGTGTGGTGGCGGAGCCAATGGCATGACTAAAAAACAAAGGGCAGATTTACAAGAACTGACACATCTCTGCATATTAGCAGGAAGGAAAGACTAGACACTTTGAATTCTGTTTCTGAACAGGTTATTTTGTTTTTTTAACTTAATAGACCAGCACCCTTTGTGTGCTTGTACTGTATTTCTCTTTCTTTTTTGTGAATGTATAAATGATTCAGATGCATTGTTTATTTCAACTTATAAATTTCCCTTGATGAAGGGTGGAGTAATACGCCCGAAATGCATTGGGATTCTGTCACTTCAACAAGAATCTTACATTTATAATTTTTGTATCAGACGTTGAAGTTCTCCAAGGGAGATATACATGAGATTGCTCAATAAAAGAAGATTTTTTGGGGGGCACAACAACAGCAAATGTGGTTTTGTCCTAATGATTGTTTTTGATTGAATTTGGTTTCTATGGTATTCATGTTTATGTGTTTATATGATACACTTAAAAAACTAGGAAATAAGGGTTACACTCTCTTTTGAGTGGTTAGCGTAGTGCATTTGGAGGCTATGTCCTTTGACTTACTTTTTTTACACTTACTCTACATCAATAGCATCTCCATACAACATTCTTAAAATAGAGATCATTTGCATTAGCGCTCCAGCAATTGTTGAGCCTAATAATTGGTCTGAATGAGGTGTGAAAGAGGCGTGAAATTCCTCCCTAGAGCTACACAATAGGTTGACCTGAATGGGCTGATATGACTCCTCTAAGCTCAGTAGAATATGTAGGGGGGAGCTGTTGGTATTCTTTTGATACCACAGTATCAAATTCTGTCTGACAGGTGTGTCTGAGCCACATGTAAAACTTTGGTAAACTTGGGAGAGAACAGGATGCCACAACAACTCTTATATATCCCCTCTCTGGGTGGTGTAGCACCCTACCTTATTTCCTAAAAATACTTCTGTCTCCAAGTTTGTTGCAGGTGCAAGGCTTCAACTTGGATGTCAGTATATTGTGTGGAATGACACAGGTACTTACCATAGTGCAGTCCCCTAAACACCCACACCCGTCAGAACCCAAGTTTAGTGTGGCCGAAGACTTTTACCATTATGAAAAAGCCATGGCACATGACATTTCTGGGCCTGTTCGCTTTAAAGCAATCCGGAACTACTGAAAAAGTGGGTAGGGTTGACCCATGGACTTTTTGCACCATTAGTTAGGGAGTCCCCTGGAGTCTTCCTACCTACTAGCTGGTGCCAGGCCTAGAGGTGACACCTCATCAGAACCCTTTGTTGCTCCAGCCGTGCTCAAAGCACACCAGTGGAAGGGAAGCTACCCCCAGAACTGCTTTTAATGTCCACAGAGGAGAGGACAACTCATTTTCCTAGCCACACTTTTGGATGGGCAAACAGGCTCTTCACAAGGGAGGTAGTCTTCCCACAGTTTGGATTTTGGGAGTAAGGTGCAAAAGGAAATTGTTTACAGGAGGGCAAACAGGAACTGCTGCAAAATTGGGTAGGGTTTCCCCTGGAACCTTTTACTCCATTGGTTAGGGAAGAATGAGGAGTTACCCCAACCCAGTAGCTGGTGCCACCCATAAATGCGGCACCCTAAGGCACCCTCCTCAGAACACCCTCTGTACCTGTGGAAGAACAGAAAAAGGATTGCACCTGCTGTTTTAGACCTGTGGAGAGACCTACTCCCACTTGTACCCAAGACGAATAAGTTGAGTCCAAGGGACAGTTGGCTGACCTCCTCTGTGGCTACTGCAACAAAAGAAGCTTTAAGAGGCCTTTTTCCTGAAGTGCCAAGAAAACCAGTAGCAATTAGAGCGGAACAGTACCCTGCTAGGGGCCAGTGCTGGAGTGATTCTTGACCCCCAAGTGCTGTTACTAAGGTTCTGGGACCCATGGTTCATTTGGGACTTAGAAAACTTATAACCACCCAAGCCAATCTGCCTAAGATACAACTTTGCTAGACTGAAGTTTTTCTTCCACTTGGAGCTTATCTGCAAGAGCAAATCTATTTCAGTGAGCACTCGGAAAGAAGGTATTAGGCCTTGTGGAACTCATTATCATACAAAGCCATTAAATGTTTCCCCGCTGGAGGATTCTGAGCTTCCAAAAAGAGACTTTGGGTCTGATTTAGACTTTGCAGGTGGAATAGCCCATCCGGTCTGCCGTATTACAAATGCCATAGGATGTAAAGTCATTTTCATATGGCGGATGGGATATCCGTCACTTTTGTGACGGAGTATTGCACCCACCAAAGTATAAATTAGGCCATAAGTCTTGTTGTAGAAATCTTGACCAGTCGAAGGTGCCAACAGTATTTGGCCAATGTGAGGACTTCTCAGGGTGCAAAATTTTAATTTTCCCATTCAGAGCTTTTCCTGCCAAAGCTTCTGTGGGATTTTGTCTAACGGCTATTTGACTTCGAGAGGACTTCCTCAGATCCAGCCTGTAATTTTGCCCCTGTGGAGGATTTCGATTTTAGAGACTAAGGGCCAGATGTAGGTGGCCCGTTACCGGTCTGTAAACCCGAAATTCTGTAAATTTCAGGTTTACCGACCGGTATTGAGCCAATTGTGATGTAGGGGAGGATTCGGTAAATACCGAATCGGTATTTACCGATTCGGTATTTACCGAATCATCATTTACCGATTCGGTATTTACCGTATCGGTAAATGACATTTAGGAAGCACTTTAAAGAGTGCTCATGTGCTTTAAGGATTCGTTATTTACCACCAACTATAAGTTGGTGGTAAATAAGGAATACCTTTGAAAATGCAAATCAGTGCATGTATGTGTGCCACATCTGCACACAAGCACAATTCAGGGGTGCAACATGGTGTCAAAGTGACTCCCTGGCACACTTGCATGTGTCCCCCATTTTACCAGGCCCATAGGAATGAATGGCAATTACCGAATCGGTAAATACCGATTTGGTAATTACCGAATGTTAACGATTCGGTAATTTTTACAGAATTTTTTGCTACATAGCATTTACCGATTCTAAAGTACCGAATTGGTAAAATTCGGTATTTTAGAATCGAAAAATACTATTTACCTACATCTAGCCCTTGATCCCAAGCTAAAATCTCTGGTAGGGACTAACCTGGTTGGTACTCTATCTCAGTTGGTCTAAAATCATGCCTAGGTCCCGGTCTACCGCGAACATAGACTATGATTGACACTTAGAGATTTTTGGTGGTATTTTTTCCTTAAATCTTCTAAACTTCATAGTTTTCAGTGCCCCTTATTTGATTTTTGTTGTTTTGGCATTATTTTGTTTATTAACTTTTACTCTATTGTTCTAAATTTGAGTGGGGTTTTATTTTGTTGTGTTTTTGACACTTTAACTGTTTTGTTACTTCTAAATGCTTTACATATTTTTTTAAGTTGAACCAGTCTGCTCTGTGTCCGAGCTACCAGAAGTTGCGCTCAATTTTAAATTACTGAAACCTTAGACTGGACCCAACAAGTTAGCAACTTTAGAATGATAGTCTTTTGAAGAGAAAGGCTCCAGATTTTAGGTCACCTGTGGCTGAACTCTCAAAAAGGCCAATATAACTGGACTCACTGAATTAACCTGGTTTCTCTGAAGGAATTCCTCTATTCATCCTTGGTACCTTGAACTAAACAGCAAGCTAATCATAGAGTAAATGTGTTTAGTATGAGGAAAACAGGAACTAATCAAATATACAGTTAAAATAAAAATAACTTAGAAGTCAACCCGATAAAGGAACAGATGTAATAAACAAAATACACTATGACAAAATGGGTAAACATTGTTCAAAAAGGTATGAGAAAACAGCAAAGCTGGCTCAGCAGATCGAAGACATAAACTGCATATGAAGAGCACGGACTCATAGAAAAGAAATACAGCTTTGCTGGTTTCAAGTCACTTGGGGTGTAATTTAGAGACAGGCAGATGCAGGGCCTCTGCCAAAAACTGGCACATTTCTTGCAGTCATCAAATTCCACATAACCTCTATGTGACTTGAACCCCACAGAACGAAAGTTGTCCTCAATGAACCTATGCTCCGACATGTTTCTTTTAATTTCTTACACACAATCAGCTACTTTATGTACTTTGAAACATTATTTTTTTTCTTCCTCAGTAGTGCATAGACTTCTGTGAAAAGTACTTTTAGAATTTTCATGAATCTGCCTTTACTTTGAAATCACTAAACCCAAGAGCCTGTACATGATGATCTAGTTTTCTAAGCATACGCCCAGGTTGACTGATTTTCCACCAGCAAAGTAACTATTGGTTTATAGTTAAAGTTATTGGTTAACAGTCGGATGCAACTTACTTTTTTCTTCATAAGAATCTTTGCCACATGTAAATGAAACTGGTACCCTAGGCTTGCATGAAAAATGAGCACATTTGAGAGAGTCTCATGCCCAAATTCCTTAGGTGCCCGTCATTGGGAAGATTGGTAAACACCTACAAGGTTATATCATTGCGGGTTTCTGCTACCCAGTGTCTTCTCGTAAAACTCTTTTTCCACCACTTCACATGTATGACTGCACCAAAAAAGTAATGGAAGGAAGGTTTGAATTAATCTTAGCCAATTATGATAATGACCAAACATGGGTCCCGTGCTCCCTATGCACATGGGACTCAAGCTGCACTTCTGAGTTGAGGCCTAAGGTGTCTCAAACTGGTCTGAGATTGGTTCTTTCCCCATCTATTGGTTCTTTCCCCATCTGGTGGGGACCTGGCCTGGTAGTTCATGCTGAACTCTTCCGTTTGGAACAGGACCAAAACGACTTGTCTGTGTCAAGACTGGCAAAGTGGGCAAAAAACGATGGAGTGTAATGTGGCCCTGAATGACCAGCAGTAGCTGTAGTTAATTCAAGCATTCCTTCCATTGCCTGGTCTCAATAAATAAAACTGGAATACCCCTGCACACTCTTGGTAATTGTAATTGTAAACAGTCAAAGGATGTTGACTACTGGTGAGCACTGACAAAGCTTAGCAATGGTACAATAGATAGTGATAAAACTCTTTCGGTGGTAGGTGTTGTTATTATTGTTCATAACACATGAACCAGCCGACGCGTGTTTCGTCGCATTATGGGACAGTATTCCCGCGACTCCTCAGGGCTATGAAAGCTATGGGCAAGAGTGGGAAGTCGTTCTATCGGTGATACTTCCAGCCCGACAGAGCTCAGGACTTTTGGGTGGAGGTAGTGTAGTTGAATGTGAATCTTGCCAGTATGGCTGAAGCGCCAGGATACCAGGTGAATAAAAGTGCAGCCGAATATTCTGTATAATTTAAGTCGATGATATGAACCCAAGTCAAATACTGATGGTGCGGATAAGCACGTAGGAGGTGAGTAATCCCAGGTAAAGGGAAATACTCATAGATGTTCTTTGCTCTCTTCGGACGTGTGTGTCCCTGGTCAACTATTCCTCTGTGTACCAAGTAAATAACCCTTTCCAAGCCCATGGTCTCAAGAAATAGACTGCAGAACATCTCTCAGGCTATTGGATTTTCTCCTGTTGGGATTGGAATGTGCCTATGTTAAAATCTGCAGATCTTGATTGCGCGGATCAGAGTTTTACAGCGTTATCAGTAAATTAACATTTTTATCCCACCGAAGTAGTTCAGTGTGCAAACAGTTTATGAATGTGTCCTTTAGTACTCGTTTTCCAGTGACCGTTTACTGCCCTAGCGTAAATTGTTTCAACTGCCTATTCATATCTTAAATTGAGAAAGACGACGCCACAACACGAAATGACCGAAAGTTCCCTCAAAGTGAGAATAGAACGCAAAATGCACCAGTGCCATATATGTAAAACCTATAAAAACAAACACATATAAAAAAAATAATCGAGAGAAAGATCATTAACATTCCGAGGTGTACAGATGCTTGTACATTAGGCAGTGGATAGCGTTTAAACCCAGATGTGCAACCCTACTCCGTGTTTTCACCGCTGCAAAGGCGCCACTCACAGTCACAGACATCGACAGTGACTGGAAATGTTTATTAAAAATGTGATTGCTGTGAAAAGAGCCATGTGAAGTTAACCAGTAGAGCTTTCCGCGGCCTGACGCGACAGTCATGAGAGCAAAAATGCTTTTGAGGTAATTGTTAACTCCTCGCAGTTCCCTTCTGTGCGCGGCATACCGATGATGTGAGGAACCGGTCCCTTAGACAAAGCTGCCCTTCATCTCACCTGAAGCATCTGAACAGCGACGACATCAGAACAAATCAGCAGGGGGTTCACCCTAAAGGACATTTCTAAACGGCGGGTTATTCAAGGGTGCAAGGAGCCTGCCTTTCCATTTCAAAATATACAATGGGAGGTGGATCTGTACAAAGGAAAAGGTAAGGGGGAAACTGACTTCGACGAAAGGGCACTTAGCAGAGCCAATACATATATTTTAGACATTAAGAGATGCCCTGCAGCTTTAGTGCCAACTGATACCAGTTAGAGCAGTGACCAATGAATTCACATTTTCATGACTTCTTCTTATGGAGATTGCCAGTGCTTATATTTCTCCTCTTTGATATATGCATTTCTGTTCATGATTAATCGTTTGATCATTTGGTGATACTTAGAATATGCTGTGATTACATATCCGTGGTTTGGAACTTATATAGTTTCACCCATTAGAGTAAGTAATTTAGGGCCAGATGTACAAAGCCATTTTGCAGTGGCAAAATATGCAATTTGGTAAACCACTGAGTTTGTGACTAATAAATAGCTTTTTAAAAACGTTCTGATCCCATTTTACGATTTGATAAGTGTTTACCAAATCGCAAAACTAATTTAGCAAAAAACAAACACATTGCAATTTGAAGGGGGTGTACTTAGTTTGGGTCCCTTCCAAATTGTGATTTGGAATTGCATTTGTCTTGGTATGCAACCACAAATTCGGTCACAAACCGGAACCGTTGATAGGATATCAACTACTCAAGGAGGTAGTAACCTATTTGCAAAAAGGAAGGGGCCCTGGAGTATCCCTTGCCCTTTATGAATTAAAAAAAGTTTTTTTTTAAACTTCTTTAAAAACTACGGGTCTCATTTACGAGGCCCCATGTGAACTTTTGCGCTGCCATGGCATCACTTTTTGATGCTCTGGTGGCGCAATGTGCCGAATCATATTTACAAGGCCACGCAAAGTATCTTTACATGATGGATTTGTAAATATGTGCTTCTTTCAATGCAGAACACTGCGTGAAAGAGGCGTTCCATGGGTGTGTTTGTGGGTGTTCCCACCCAACACCCATGGAATCTGAACCATTCCCAGATTTACGAGGAATCATAAACCTGGGAATGCATCAGATTCTAGCGCCACCCCAATGTTTTCCTTTCTCTTGGTTTTTTATTCTTTCTATGTGTACTGCATTGTACAGCACACAGAGAAAGATGAAACTGCCTCATGTGATTCATTTTGTTCAAAAAGGTGTACCTTTCTGCACAAAACCAATCAGCTCAGCAATCCAGGCACCCTTTCACCATGGCACAAGAGTGGCCTTTGTTGGCACAATGCAGCCCATTGCGCGTCAGCGCAGGGGAAAAGGACAGGCCTGCGCCGTGTCTCATAGATATGGCACATTCCTGCCCTTTTCTTTTGACGAAGGGCATCGCAGCAAAATTCCTTCTGGTGCTGCCCTCCGCCAAAATCTCATAAATGAAGGCCTATATTGTTCTTTAGATGTAGGTCGTTTATAAAAAATCTATTTCATTTAAATGTGGTAACAGATATGGTGGTCTGCTGACACCAGTAGGCCACCATCCCTGTGATGGCATTCAATTGGAGTAAGTTGCAATTTGTGACCTACCTCATACGTAGCACCTGAACTTACCTTCGCTCTTTATCTGTGAACCAGTGCTGTCCCCTACAAATTAAAGACATGATGGTAGGACCGAGCCCGAGTCAACCTGCTCGATTAACTCACAGCGACGGATAACCTGGGGGGCTGCTCTAATAGCTGAAAGGAGATGGGGTCCGATGGTACATACCTGCTTGTTGGACTTGGGACGCCTGCACAACGCCCCCTTGGGAGGAAGTGATTTGAATACAGGGCCCTGTTTTGCATGATAATCTTTGCAGCGGTCCTCTTTGTTTGGGCGCTTCCACTTCGTGCCCCATCTCTTTCTCTACTTAAATGCCTTTCTCTGCTCCCTCCTCTTCTCTTGCTTTCTTCCTTTCATCTTCGGCACAGGTACGGGGGTTGGATTGGCCCTAGGCTCAGCTTAGGGTGATCTGTGGGGGGGCAAGTGGGGGGCACAGAGACCTACTTTCGGAGGGCATAGAGACTGGGTCCAGTCTAGGGCCATCTGACACACCCACTGTCTTGGTGACTGCATCACAGGTGCATTAGGTTACCTACTCAATGGGCTTACACCTCATAGGGGTGTGCACTGCCGGCTTTTTATTTTGCCATTAGCTTCTTTCTTAAGTGTCTATTGTGAAAGGCATTAATGGGTAACCTCAGGTAAATAGATGCCCACTGCCCAGCAGAAAATGAATGGTAGCTTGCGCTCAACTACTCCATCTGCTCCAGCAAGATCTGTGCTGGAATCTGTGGGGCAAGTGGGGGCCTGCTCAGGGGGAGAAAAGCTGCATCCTGATGTGACACCTAGCACCAAACTGGACAATGTCTTCTTAGCAGTGCAAGAATTGGTGCAACAATGCAATGTATGCTGACCTTCCTCGAAAGCAAGATAGATAAAGTGACTGTGTAAACTAACTGACAAACTACAAGAAACTGAACTCACACTGGTGGAACTGCAGACCGTCACCCAAGAAAATGCAACCTTGATACAGTCACTGATGGGACGTGTGAAAACCCTGGCGACTAGAATGGAAGACTCTGAAGGCCGATCCAGACGCAATAATATTCAGATAGTGGGACTTCCGGAGGGCATGGAAGACTGGGACACCGTGGCATATGGGAAAGCATGGATTCATGAGTTGGTACATCCTACAGTGTTGTCCCCCCACTTCTAGGTTGAGCGTGTGCACCAAGTGCCACCACTGAAACCGCCACCAGAGGCTAACCCCAGACCCTTTCTGCTTCACCTCCTCAATTACAGAGACTGAGACAGCATACTACGCGGAACGCGCTAACAAAAAGAAATGAATGTGAACCAGGATGGGATCGCCAGTGCCGCCGGACGTGACACCGCTCAACACTGATGACATTTTCTGACTCGCTGGGCAATCAACACCACTTCATATCCACTCTTTTGATGACTCATGAAGTCATCTGTGACAATGTCTACCCACGGGTGACACCCGCCCCAGAACAAATCTAATAGGACCCACAAGCACCCTGACTCACAGGGCAGGACACCGCATTGTTGTGGCGTAATTTGAGGCACACATCATAGCAGGTACACCACATGTGTTTTATCAGGGGTGCAGGGAAGATTAAAAAATACTCTGCTACACACTCTTCCTTTTCTCTGATTGAGATTCTTGATAAGTTTCCACTGTTTGGCCACAATGTTTGGGCGGGTCCCCAAACTCATCCGCTCCAAAAATGTTCTACATGTTAAATGTTTCAGCCAAGCAATGTAACCTTCCTCCCACGTATGCTGTATGCAGCACATAACAGGACCCCATTCTCACGAACACCTACATTGCATGCAGAACCTATTACTAACACAGGCATGGCTCAAGCTAACATTATCAGGTGGAACATAAGGGGCATGCACCCACCTTCACATGGTTACTCAATATACTCCTCTCTGAAGTTCATATCTGCTCACGTGGCTCTCCTGCAGGAAACTTACCTGACCGACTCCAGGGTCACTTGTGTGGTCAGGTGTTTATTATTGTTATTATTGCATTTCTTATACAGCGCCTGAATCGACCCCCGAAGGGGTATCTCCGCGCTTGCCTTGGGAACCCGTCCTGGTTTTTCCCTGTGAGATAGCCCCTAAAGGGCATCCCCAAGGTGAAAGCCAGGCATCCCGCCGCGGGGGGCCGTTGTGGAGATTAAGCAAGCTTAATGCCCAGAGTTGCAGAGTGTGATCCCATGATTAGGTCAGGCACCGAAGCGAGAATTATCGAGTCCGTGGACATTTGAGCTCAACACCCTGCCGCGTCGGGAATCGAACCCTGGTCCCGGGTCTGACCTCTGCTTCAGGGTCTGCCTGCTCTAACCAGTGAGCCACACTTGCTCGTTATTCATCCTATGCCAGGGGGGTACTGATTTGGGTATGGGTGGGGACCCCTTTTGTGGCAGAGGAGGTTAAGGTTGACCCAGGAAGAAGATATGTCCTTATAAGATGACGTCTCAATGGGCTACAGCTCATATTGCGTGTGATATACGCTTTTCTAGGTCAGACCAGGCGACATGTTATTATGCTATCTGCTACAATGGCCGAATGGAGCGAAACCCCATTGCTGCTAGGTGGTGATTTCAATGCCATCCTTGACTCTATGCTAGACCGCTCATTTCCCCCCTGTCACTCACAGTCTCTGTCTCGAATGCTTGCACACTAGGTGACTAGGTGCTTAAACTATGCAGCACATTCCGCTTGCACTCATGCGGTCTCAGATTTTAATTTTTGCAACCTTCTTTTCTAAGCTGAAGCCTCTTGTCTTCACCCTAATGCAACGTGCAGAATTAGGGGAACAGATTTAACTTTTCAAAATTCATGAAGTCGTCAGAATTTATGTATCAAGTAAGGCCCGGTACCCAACAGATTGCCATCTGAGTTCTACAAAACATATGCAGACACATTAATCCGGCAACTGCATGCACTATACAATGCTGCTGCGTGATGTACTGCCTGTTTCTCTGCCCATCCGGACAGGGATCCTGCTGATCTAAGTTCCTATCGCACGCTTGCTTTGTTAAACACAGATGAGAAAATCCTAGATAAGGTACTTGCTGACTGCCTGGTGCATTTGGTTCCAGCTTTGGTCCATGCTGACCAGAACAGCTTTGTGCCATCTCGTAGCACTTCATTAAACCTGAGGTGCTTCTTTAGGGTCTCTGCCTAGTCCTCTCAACAGTGGCCCCACTCTGGGTGTCTAATTCTCGATCTCAAGAGGGTCTTTGACTCCCTGGAGTGGGACTTCTTTCTTGATGCCCTGACCAAATATGGAATTGAGGGCAGATTTCTCTGTGTGGTCTGCTTGCTATACACAGTGCTGACGGTCAGTGTGAGGACTGGCTCCCACATCTTCGACCCCACGCTGATATGCCGCAGAACCTGACAGGAATATCTGCTGTCCCCACTGCTCTTCTCCCTGGCAGTTGAGCCACTTGTGGTTGTGATGCGGGTGTGGGCCGGGTAGTACCCTGGGAGACTGCATACATATAGTCTCGCTGTATGCAGACGATATTCTAGTACATCTTGGAGATCCATGATCGATCCCAACCATTTGGCCCAAACACTTACTGACTTTGCAGACCTCTCTGGACTTCATTTTAATTGAAACAAGTCATATCTCTACCCTTTTACGTCCAGGCACCCACACCCAGCTCTCACTCTCAACAGAGATTGCATCGGGTGGCCAGACACCTTTGGTTATCTTGGAGTCACAATGTATCACCAACAAGAGGACCTCATAGGAAGTAACCTAGGGAGGGCGATCACCACACTCTGGTACCAGATGTCCTTTTGGTGCACACTCCCACTGTCGGTCATGGGCCGGACAGCTCTACTGACAATGGTGGCCATACCGAGGCTACTTTACTACTTTGCCAACCTGCCTCTGCACATTTAACCCGTCCTTTTTTGCACATTAGAACGAATGATGAGAAAATGTATATGGAACAACTCCTGCTGCCGAGTAGCCCTTATCAAACTTTATCTACCAACTGATAGGGGAAGACTGGTAGTCCCCAATGTGGAGCAATACTATCTTGCCTCACAGCTGCCATGGGTAGAGAGGTGGCTGGTGGGACTTCAGCTACAAGGCACTGCTGATGTCTTCCTGCCTTGTTCGATAGTGTCCATAATCTATCCATTCCACCCCTGCCCAAAACGAAGATCACCTGAGCCACTACATTTGGTAGTTGAAGACTAATGTTTCTGTAGAAGCGTCTATATCACACACTTAACTTTGCCATATGCACCAGCACTGCCCCTGCAAGACACGCTGAGCGGTGGCGTCATCACATCAACTGCGGACCTGTCATTCTGGCTAGAGGCAGGTATTCAAACGCTGGGTGACTTATTTCGAGATGGTAACCTACTTCCTTACGACACACTAACATAAATACAGGACTTGCCTGTTGGCCACTTTCTACTGTACAACTCCCTGCTTGCCGCCCTGGGTAACAAATATGGTGACTAGACCACAGAGCACACCACACATTTGACTATCCAGTATTTACACATTATTGGGAGGGGTAGGCATCTCACCAAATGGTGACCCTTATACCCTTGAGACAACACTGGGAAGCAGACAGACATTGCCCCTTTGCTGATAAGGAATGGGCTGAGGTGTTCAGTAGTCCCACCTGTATTCCCGGTAATGCTAGCTTCTGCCTTACCCAGCATCACATAATACAAAGATTATACCTCACCCCTGCCAAAATAAACAGACGTTTTGCACCGCGCAGATGCTGCCTGCCCTAGGTGCCAGGCCACTAATGCTGATCTTCACATGCTGTGGGCCTGCCCATCTCTGCATTTCTACTGGCGCTCGGTCGGCACTTCTTTCGCTGCCTGCACGGGCCATACCCTATCACTCAACTGGGAGGAGTGTACATTATACCTCTACCCTAGAGGCAATTGGCAGAAAGTCACCTCTTGCTTTCTTGACCTGGTTATACTGGCAGCCGAATGCCTGATCACAAAATGATGGAGGCCACCTGGCCCTCCCACCTCCATTTCTCATTTCTCATTTCTCATTTCAATTCCTCCCACCTCCATGGCCTGGAGACAGTCACTGCTGGTGTGGGATAGAGGGAAATGTGTGGCATTGTGTACTGAGGATACCTTATGCCTCCACAAAATCCCATTAGCAGCAAACAGGGATGCTATCACGCATGACTTTCAGGATGCACTACCAGGTGAGGTACAAGCTCCTGTCCCCGCCTCCCCGCCTCCCCACCTGACCCAGATACCGTAAGACGTTGACCCACCATTGCGCAACTGTGGTAGACTAGCTGCGAACGGTTGAAGTCCTTGCTCCAACTCACCACATCCTCTCCCTAATGCATGGAGCTGCAAACACGCCTGATATATTTGCCACTAACATAAGCATGGGGTAGTCAACATCTCAAATTGGCAAGTTCTTCCTAGTTCTTTTTATTTGTCCACCCCTTATCCTTCCTTTTCCCCAAAGCCATGCAAGTAGTCCATCCGCTTCACTAATGATGAGTGTGGAGGTACACTCCTAACCTAAGCACGCTCAACATCAATGTGATTATGAGCCACCCCTTCTATGGATCCAAGTCAGCATCGGAATGCTCATTACATGTAATCGAAAAACTGTATACAATAGGTTGACTGTTATATATATGGCAACTCTGCTTGCAATGGACCACCCATTCCTTGTGAATACGCCTGCTCATTTTCTCAAACGTTTACATATGACTGTGTAATAACACAAACAGTTGTAATCAAACAAATTGAGGGGTGGGTCAAAATATGCAAAGAGCCTTTTGATGTTATGTTCAGGTTCCTCTTTCTTTTTACTCAGTTCACCCGTCTATTGATGTACAATGTATCTCGCAGGAAGTTTCAATGATTGTAGTCATTAGAAGTCACATAGGGCCCCAGTCTTCGTTGATGGTCACATCATCCACCTACGGTGCCCCATCTAGTACAGCTACAGAAGTGTCACTCCCAGTGTCCCTCAGAAGTATTTCAATAACCCTCTGCAGCCTAGCAGCCCTGCCTCCATGTGCGACCTACTGGCTGTGGCCCAAACCATCGCCACCCATCACCTGATCAGGTTCCTGTGCAGAAGGTATGAGATCAGCGGTATCCAGATATCCTTAGGCCGGGACTTAACGGGAAGCATATCTGCGTAATAATGCGTAAAATCCTGCCACATGGTCATGGTATGGATCCAATCCTTAAACTTGGGGGAGCGGCCCCTACCCCATCTGCATGCCACTTGTCGCTTGGCTAGCAGCAATCCCATCACTTTGAATTTGGTGTTTGCTGTTCTGGGACCTGGGAGAATGCCCAGAAGGGCCATGAGTGGGCATGGAGTAAGTATGTCACCCACCATGTCCGACAGTCCCTAAAAAACCTGTGTCCAATATACTTGAACTTGGGAGCATTCCCATGCTAGGTGGAAAAACCCTGCGCCTTCTCTACTGCAGCGTGTGCATGCGTCAGTTTCACGAGGACGAATCCTGTGGAGTTTGGCCGTGGTATGGTATAGGCGATGGATATACTTAAAATGAATAAGATGCAGTCTATTATTGCCTGTTAACGTGTCTATCTGTGCGCAGCATGCTTCCCACTGCTCACTGGTGAGGGTGATATGAAGGTCCTTGTCCAATTCACGCCTGGCGTGCAGTAAGCTGGGAGACGGAGCATCACGTGAGTGTCGGTAGAGAAGGGATATAACATGTAGTGGAGTGTCTGTCTGCAATAGAGCATGTGGTGGGGCCAGTGTGTCAGGTTCCCCTGGAAAGTCAGGGGTCAGGGCCTTGACACTCTGCCGCAGCCGAATGTACATAAACGTGTCCATGATTGCCGGTTCGCAAGTACCAAAGAATTGTTCCCCAGACCGGAATTGGCCTCCCACATACAGATCTCCAAAAGTGCTATAGTTCAATTTCTCCAACATCTTCCTGCAAAGTCCCTCAGAGGTAACCTGCAAGAATGGGTTCTGCAACAGTGGCATCTTAGGTGAGTACAGAAGAGGAACCCCCAATCGCCGCGCTATGAGTGCCATGCCCGTACAGTGCAGTCCACCGTGGATGGGTCCCGATCATGTTCCCACACTGTAGTGAATAGACAGCATGCCGGGGTGTGGGGCCATGTAGCCATCTTCCACCGCTAGATGCGGCATAAAGGGCGGTGGGTGCGCACAATAATAATACACTTCGAAATTAGGGACATCTTACCCCCCTTGTTGATATGGCAACATCATGGTTGACAGTGCAAGTCTCACCTGTTGCCCCCCAGATAAGCCTCGTAAGCTGGAGGTTAAGTGTTTAAAAGAAAAAGGTCCTCGGGAAATATGGTATGTTAATAAAAAGATATAGTAATTTGGGCAATATGACCATTTTGATTAGCGAGATTCTGCCAGCCATTGATAATGGGAGGCGAAGCCACTTGGTAATCATGTCTGTGATCCTGTCCATCTCTGTTCCATAATTAAGGCGCATGAGCGCCTCCCGGTCTCTGGTAATGTGAATTCCTAAATATTTAACATACTCAACCTCAAAAACCAGAGGAAAGTCCAGGCAGTGTTCAGGGGTGTTGTCAGTGAGCGGGAAGACCGCTGACTTAGGCCTGTTGATCTGCACTCCCGATATAGCTTCAAACTTAGTGATCTCTCGCAGGACGGGGTTAAGATTATCCTGAGGTTTGTGTATATACAGTGTCATATCGTCAGCATATAAGGAGATAAGCAGTTGTCTGGCTGGATATATTAACGCTCTGTGATTATGGTGTTGACGCAACGTAGCAGCTAAAGGCTCAATGGCCAAAGCAAAGAGGATAGGGGACAGAGGACACCCTTGCCGGGTACCCCTGTCGACAGTGAAAGGAGTGGACATAGCACCATTTAGGAGCACCGAGGCCACTGGGGGAGTGTACAGTAATTGAATCCACTGAAGAAAGGCGTCAGGTATGCCTATGTATTTCAACGTGCCTAGCAGATAGTCCCATTCCAGGGAGTGGAAAGCTTTGGTAGCGTCGTGGAATACTGCAACTGCAGAGCTCTTAGGGTCAATGTCCTGTAGGACCGTGGCCAGGGTGCGAAGATTGTGTGACTTGGATCTGCTGAGGATAAATCCCGCCTGGTCGGGGAGTGCTAGGCGCAGCATCAGGAGATTAAGGCGGGTCGCTAGGACCTTGGCCAAGATCTTGGTGTCGCAGTTTAGCAGGGAAAGGGGTTGGTAGGAATCGCAGCTGTGGGGAGGTTTCCCTGGTTTTAGTAGGGAGGTGATTATTGCGTCACGCATCATTAAGGGTAAGCTACCCATCTCTAACGCAGAATAGAAGACTTCCTTCAAGATTGGGGCCAGGATGAGGGCATACATTTTCTTAGAATTCAATGGGTAAACCGTCGGACCCAGGGGCATGACCTGAATGCATTTGCAATACAGCATCAGTAATCTCATCCAGTTCTAGGTCCAGGCTAAGAAACTTCTGTTGGGTATCACCCAGCCATGCCAGGGCAGAGTCCGCAAAATAGGATGGTAAATCTAGAGGAGTACCTTTGTGAGACAAATATAATGCACTATAGTAATTTCTAAGTGTATTTAACTGGTCGGGGAGGTTCCTATGTATTGCTCCGTTGTCATCCTGAAGTTCTGTTACATAATTGGAGAATCGGGGTGATCTGACTGCGGATGCTAGGACTTTCCCCGGGCGGTCCCCCTCATCATAAACCCTAGCTACATGATGTTTCCCTCAGAAATTACACTCCCTCTCAGCCAGGTCTTCATATTCTGTGAGTTTACTACGCATATTGGCTCTGAGATCCCCCTCAGGCGCCGTGGAAGACAATTCACCCTCCATATGTTTGAGTTCTTTTTCCAGTGTGGCTAAACTGGCAGCAAAGATTTAAGAATGCCCCCACCCTTAGCTATGCACCATCCCCGAACCGTGACCGTAAACGCTTCCCAAACTGTGGGGAGGGAATTATGGGTGCATGTAGCTCGATAACAACTGGGGAGTGATCTGAATGTGTGCGAGCTAGGTGATATGCCCCTCCCAGCCAAGTAGCCATTCCTGTGGATATAAATAAGTAATCCAACCTTGCCCAAGAGGCGTGAAATGCTGAGAAATGCGTGCCTTCCCTTTTCTCGGGGTGTACATGTCTCCAAGAGTCCAAGAGGCAATTACCCTCTATAATATCTCGCAGTGTTCAGTGAACGGTAGTGCAGTGTGCAGAGGAGTGATGGGACCAATCTATGTGAGGGAACATAACGGTATTAAAGTCCCCACCCCAAATAACATAAGTAATGCCTATCTCCTGTATCCTACTCCAGAGGCGGAGAAGTGCCCGCGGGTCATCTACCTTTGGCCCATCGTAGTTGGCAAAGAGGACGTTGTGGGAGTAAAACCTGCCCCAAAGCAAACAGTATCTACCCTCAGAATCTGCTTCCGTCCCACTCGGGTGAAAGGCAACCGCCTTTTTGACCAGAATGGCCACCCCCCGGGAATAAGTGGAGTATGATGCGAAGCTGCGGTGCGAGGCCCATCTCGAGGCAAAGGGGGGAACCGCACCTGGTGTCAGGTGTGTCTCCTGTAGCATGGTTACCGTGACATGGTGCCTATCCAAATATCCTAAGATCTGACGTTTCTTCCGTGGGTCACCGAGACCTCGGACATTCCAGGAGGCTACAACAATACTATTAATATCCTGCTTATCAACCATCATTCAATCGTATATAAGAAATGGCGTAAGGCTGTACTGTTCTGTCTGCAAAAAAAGGCTGAACTATTCACTGCATCAAGAGACAAGAAAAAGAAAACCCCCCAAACCCACCACCCACACCGGCATTCCCAACTCGCCTGGAACGAACCCTCTCCCATCCCACAAAACAAACACAATACAAGTACCAAAAGTCCCCTTAAGATAGCTACAGGGGGAATGCCCTTTCGGGGTCATGCTAGGGGCTCACGACCTGCCCACTTCCCTCCATACTCTCACCCACTTACAAACTCGCCATCCGGCGGTGGTTTCTGCGGGACAGAGGCAAGTGTCCAGACCTAGCGACTGTCCGATGTATAAAGATACATATACATCACCAGTGAAGTCCCTGGCATCGTCAGCGGGTCAATGACGAGGAAGTCCCTCTGCATCTTGTGGGAGATGTGCAGCTCAGGCAGGCCCGCCTTGGGCGACGAGGATCTGGACCAATCCCAGGCTTTCGATTCCACCGTGGCCGAACGTCGGTGGCGCAGAAGGTAGTCCTCGGCCTGTTGTGGGTTCAGGAAATAGTGCTGCGAGCCGAGATGGGTGATCTTCAGCTTTGCTGGGTATAGCATTGCGTAGGAGATCTGCTGCGCTTGTAGTTTCTTTTTGACTGCTGCAAATTTGCGTATGGCATCCTGTACCGTCTGGGTGAAATCAGTAAAGAAAGACAATGTTGTGTTTTCATATCGAACCTGCTCCTTCTCACGGGCTAGTCGGAGGACCATGTCCCTATCCCTGTAGTTTAAGAATCAGACGATTACTGGCCGCGGTGGCGCACCCGGCTTCGGGCGGGCCGCCGGAGATCTGTGGGCCCTTTCCACCGTAAGATGCGCCGAGAAGGAGTCCTTACCAAAGAGGTCTATGATCAGGCATTCGATGAAGTCTTCCATACGTCCCGTCTGCGTGGACTCCGCAAGGCCCAGGATGCGGATGTTGTTCCTCCAGGAACGTGCTTCTAAATCTTCCTTTTTGTCGGTGATCACCTTCAGCAGTTTGTCCATTTGTGTTCTGCTTGCCGAGGTGCTATCCTCCAGGTCAGATATTCTGGTCTCAGCTTCCTTTAAGCGGGTCTTGTGCTGACCTAATTTAGTGACCAGTGAGTCCATGCGTGCATTCATTGAGTCAATCTTAGCGTCTACAGAGGTAAGACTCTGTTTCATACCTAATAAGATAGCTTTCCAATCTTCACAAGGCTCATCAGCAGCGTCTGAGACCTCGTGGTCTTCTGCGCGTGTCTTGTACAACTTGCGCGCCTCTAAGGGGAGCTTGGCCTGTTTGGCGTTAGTGCGCCCCATGGCATAAGATGTCAGATAGAAAAAGGCCTTGGAGGTTTATGTTGCTTGTGCTCCAATACAGCACTGTTAATGGTAGGGGGTCTTGAATGCGTCCTAGGGCACCAGGGCGATGTAGTTGGACAGTTTCCGGACCCAGGAGGTATCGTACCGCGGCCTTCTCCCATGCGATAGCAGGCTTGACCACCCAGCAGGACAGGCCACAATGTCCGGACGTCGAAGTCCTCCCCACAATCCAGAGAGCCCAACAGGAGGGGGGAACCGTGCCACCATGCCCACTCCGATAAAATTAGCTCTCACAGTGGTATCCAATATAGTGAATACAGGGGGTCAGAGAGGAAGACACTGATGGCGGTGACATGCATGTACATTCCACCGGCCCTGCGCAGTCAATGTCATGGTTTACAGCACTCTGAAGCCAGGCACTCCATAAACACGTCCTCGGTGGCAGCAAGCAATCCTGCAGGCCTGGTCTAGTTCAGCAATGTGTCCGATGGTGGCGTTAAAATGGCGGCCCCACCGTCCTGGGTGAAGGTCCAGCAGTGCATGGATGGGCACTGCAGGCACAGTCCGGTCCTGGCTCGTAACCCCCACAAAGCAGAATGGGAAGGAACTCCCCCAAAAGATCCCACAAATGGCGCTCAGTTGCAGTACCACACAGGCTGACACTCGAAAAATTCCCCGGGCTTAGATGGGTCCTGGCGTCATCTCTCTCCCGCAAATCCCTTCTCGTCTGTGGGCAGTATCACTTGCCTTGGAAGAAGAGCTTTCCTGCTCCAGGAGCAGCCCGCAGCAAGCGCTGGTCAGAGCGCCGCCGCCACCCGCCGATCGCGGGTCCTCCGGCCCACAAAGCCGCGGTATTTCCTGATGTGAGCCGGCCGCTGGGAGGCCACGGCCGCAGACTGGCACCCTCCGCCTTCCATCACACACAAGAGTCCCCATTTCTCCCAGGGTCAGAGGGACAAGAATCACACTCCCAGGTGCAAGACGATCACAGGAACCTCGCGGCACATTCAAAAACACAATTAGCGATTACAGGATGGGCATGCTGGATAGTGAAAGGTCCGGTAGGGCTGGAGCCTCTTAGGCGTGTGGCCATCTTGGTCGTGCGCCACCTAGCGCCCAGCACAGGAGGATTGCAGTATCACTTGCCTTGGAAGAAGAGCTTTCCTGCTCCAGGAGCAGCCCGCAGCAAGCGCTGGTCAGAGCGCCGCCGCCACCCGCCGATCGCGGGTCCTCCCGCCCACAAGGCCGCGGTATTTCCTGATGTGAGCCGGCCGCTGGGAGGCCACAGCCGCAGACTGGAACCCTCCGCCTTCCATCACACACGAGTCCCCATTTCTCCCAGGGTCAGAGGGACAAGAATCACACTCCCAGGTGCAAGACGATCACAGGAACCTCGCGGCACCTTCAAAAACACAATTAGCGATTACAGGATGGGCATGCTGGATAGTGAAAGGTCCGGTAGGGCTGGAGCCTCTTAGGCGTGTGGCCATCTTGGTTGTGCGCCACCTTGCGCCCAGGACAGGAGGATTGCTTCCCTTTTAGCGTATGCATTACCTCCCTTGAGGTGTCACAAATGTTTTATGTTTAGCAACTGGATCTCAGTCGAAAAACATTGATACATGAGAGCTCCTTCCAGCTATTGTAAATGTAAATGTATTTGAGCTTATATAGCGCACAGCTACCCGCAGTGGGTTTCCCGGCGCTTGCTTAGGGAACCCGTCCTGGTATTCCCCTGTGAGATAACCCCAGGCAGGGTATCCACAAGGTGAAAGCCAGGCATCCCTCCGCAAGGGGCCGTTGTGGAGATTAAGCAAGCTATTGCCCAGAGTCGCAGAGTGTGAACCCGTGAGTCGAGAAGACACCGGAGCGAGAATTATCGAGTCCGAGGAATTTTTAGCCCAAGACCCGCCGAGGCGGGGAATTGAACACTGGTCCAGGGCCGATCTCAGCTTCCGGGTCTGCCGCCTCTAACCCCTGAGCCACACTTCTCCACAATTGATCCGGTATCCATTGGAAAGGCCATTTTAGGAGCCAGAAAAAGTTTCCCTACACCCTTAACTACAGGACAGCCACAAAGTTACACTAACATTCAAGTACTTAATAAAGGCATAACCATCAGGTAAATGTCTAGAGTGTATGCTTTGCAATTGTCACCATTAATCATTCTGCACGCATTTGCCTCTTTAGGGCACAGGTTTACAGTGCTTAAAACTGCAAAAGTGCTGAATGAGGTGCAGCATACAGTTATTACTATTATTGTTATTAATATTTGATAGAACTGGGGGCCTCTAATTGGCAGAGGTCTGAGTAGGGACCCTTGCTTCTAGTCAGGGTATGGTGCCTACACACTCTAGATAACCCCTGCTCACCCCCTTGGTAGCTTGGCACAAACAAACAGGGTTATCCCAAAGGCAATGTGTAAAGTATTTGTACTCACAAGACACAGTAATATATTAAAATTGCCACAAATGGACACCACTCCAGTTTAGAAAATAAAGTGTCTTTATCAAAACTCAACAAGACCAAAACGACAAAAATCCAACATAAATGGTGTAAAATAGCACTTAATAACTTATCTCCAAAATAAAGCTTGTAGAAAACAAATAGCTCCACCTGGGGCTATTACGACATTGTGACTGCAATAAATCCAAAGCACGGTGCTGACCACGAGGTGCATGGCATCGGGCACGGAGTCACATGGACCCCTAAAATGAAGTCTATGACAATGCATGGCATCGTGGATGTGAGGCGTCGGTGCCGAGGCCGGCTTCCTGGCTGCCATAGGGGCAGAGAGGTGTTGTGTCCACAAGGAGATGACGTGTCGAATACAGGACAGGGGAAGTTGGTTGCATCAGTGGTGAGAAAAATTTCCTTTAATTTTTTTCTCTGTGCGGTAGTGTCAGGTCTATGTGCGCTGCAGCCAAGGCTATGTGTGTCAGTGACTAGAACGTGCATGTGGGTGCAGTGCTAAATATCACTCCAAATGTTTGCTTTAAAAAAGTGAAAATACAGTACATTTCCACACATACAGCACCACGTGAAGGGTCTTAAGTCTGGTTGCGATTTAGATACACACGCCATGACATGAATTGGTTACATATACAAGTATAC
Organism: Lissotriton vulgaris; assembly: GCF_964263255.1. Classification (NCBI taxonomy): domain Eukaryota; kingdom Metazoa; phylum Chordata; class Amphibia; order Caudata; family Salamandridae; genus Lissotriton; species Lissotriton vulgaris. The sequence continues at coordinate 390,172,734 of NC_141691.1, read as the reverse complement.
TTCGGGTTTAGTAAAGCACAGGACTCCAACAGTGGTATCATTATAAGATTTTACAAAAAATTCTCACTGGAGCACTGTTCATAGGGTGGGGAAATGTTGGGAGCATATACAAGATCAAATATATACAATAAGTTACACAATAACATACCATATTTACAATTTGATGTGCAAGCTACTGAGCAAGGTCTGGATATCTCACCTGGGAGATAGTTTGTGAAATGTGTGATATTCAGGCAAACAGACTGTGGGACAGGGCCGTTCACACAAGTCAAGTGCTATCACTAGATGGGTGACATGGTTAGTTCTCACATCGATTCTTACCATTTTTCCAGCGCTGATAAACTCTATCAAAGTAAATTTTCCCATACAGGAGGTAGACCTTTGTCCTCATCTGCATATCCAAATGCTTCTTCTCTAGTCTATTTCTCAATTTACTCTTGATAGTGTTCATGAGGCTAAATCCTCATTCACAATCTGCCCTAGATGCTTGAAATGTCGCACAGACATCAACAAGCTAAGACACCACACTATACTGAGCAGCATTGCATACAGTGAAATTCACCATGTCTTGAAAAATGATGAATAACCTGCGCTTTACCTTTTCTGCCACCACATATTTATGTTCTCTGTATTGTCGAACAACATCTTCTAGTGTTTCACAATTACCCAGACCAAATATTTTTTATACTTTTCAACAAGTCTTTGTACATTCTTAGTCCCAAAATCAAAATGGGATTGTGTTGCTATTGCCTGGAACTCAAAACTTGCCCATTCTTAAAGTTCGTCTTCAGGGAACCTTTTTTTGCCTGTTCTTGCAAAGAAGGGAAACAAAAGACAAAATAGGCACACTGTCAAACTCTTGTCCTTCCTTGTACAACACATTCAGATTTCGTACTGTGCTGCTCCAAAAGACAGTGCCTCCAAGTATTGCTCCTTAATCTGGCCAATCTTTAATCTTGCATACTGTACAGGTTCAACAGAAGTCATAGGAATGTTTTCTGAAGAATTTGTACAAAGATGCAAATTCGGCCAAAATGTCATTAAGTACTGCAAGGGAAATATGGTAGTTTGAGTTCAATAGCTTTTGTAGCAATATTTAGCAACTGGATCATTCTCCTTAACTTTCTCATGCTCAAAGTACTTAAGAACAGCCTAGTAATTATGAACTAGCGCACCAACTGCAAAATGCCTTGAAAGCCATCGGACTTCATTCAATGGTCGAAAGGAGACTACTTCACATTCTATGACCAATGAGATTTCATCCAGCTTGGACTTCCTTGCAGGAGATCTGGAGAGCACAGTGTAGTCAGTCCTCAATAATATCTCAATCTCTTTAATCACCAAAATCCTCTTCCAGGCATCACCAACTCCCATACCTTCTCAATAGGTGACACAATGCTGCTCAATGAGATGAGGAATGGATTGTTTAAGGTGAGTATCAACACCCTGCATCACAGTCGCACCATTGAATGTCAACATGGCCACTTTGATATGGTTCAGGTCATTGGCAGTGTATAATTCTTTCACACTAGTAGTGATAGCCTCAGCATTACAACTAATCAGCTTCAATATGCCCACAAACATTGATTTGTGCTCTGTTGATGTTACAGGTTAGAACTTGAAGTGTTACAAAGTTCTACCACAGCTTCTTAGTGTATCACGCTATTGATGGCCTCACTGAACTCAAATGCATAGTTCTTGCTCCTCCAGCTGTCTGTTATCTTCACATACAAAGCTAGGTCGTCATGGATGTCTTGGACAGACAACATTAAAGTTGTTGATGAGAACCTTTATTTCCTCAGACAGGGATCTTTGTCATTCAACCACTTTCATTCTGTTTGCTTTGTCGGTGGTAATTTCTGTCAGCTTTGCCCACACACCATAACCAAACCTGGCAGCAGCACATCTGTTTCTCAATATCACCATGGCAGGCTTGTGAACGTTGCTAACTAGATGGCGTTTTTATGTAATCCAGTTTCTAACCATCATTCCATTTCTTCCCTGTAGAAAAGTTCTCAACAATCTTGGCTTCGGCACATGCTTGGCAAATAAAGCGCACGTCTGGACTGTATTGAAATAGTTCCCGAGTTGCATGCAAACATTTCTTCGTGATTTCAATGTCTCAGCCTCCACAATTTCTTTCATTCACTCTTCTTTGAATACAAGGAAACATTTCTTCCTTTGTGGGGAAGCACCGCACTCTGCAGAAGTTACAGCTTTACACTTGAACATTTTCATGCTCACCAGTTTTATCCTGCTGTGCCACACAGCCTGCAAAATAAAGGAACACAGATAAAATTGATGCCTATGCTCATGAATGCAATCTGTTATATAGTACTGAGACATCGCTGGCAAAAAGTAGAGTGTAATTACCTGGATTTTTCTCTTCTCTGCCCTTCCAAACTTATATGTAGCACTGACCGTACAGCTTGCAATAGAATAAAATATAGTTACAGCAAATTGTGATACAGCATTATACTATGTGCACTATTAGAAACGGGGATTCCTGGTAGGCTAGGGCATGCGCCAAAGCCAGGCAGAAACCCCTGTTCTAGTCAGGGCAAGGGAGTTACACACTGAAGATAACCCCTGCTCACCTCCTTGGGAGCTTGGCACGAGCAGTCACGCTTATCCCAGAGGCAATGTGTAAAGCGTTTGTGCAACACCCACCCACACAGCGGCAACACAGTAGGCATACTACAAAAGAGACTCCTCACAAGGTTATATATAAACAGCCTTTGTACAATAAAAACACATTGGAATGCAATCATATACATATATATACACTGTGCCTACAGGCACCAGGTCAATATTTACAGGGGATTATGTTCAAGGCAGCGGCAATAGGGTCGCTGCCGGAACCATCACAAAAGTGCACGTATTAAATGTAAAACAACCAGAAGTACATGTGTAACAGCCAGTAATAAAAGTATAACAGCCAGTAGCTACTGGTGGAATAGTGAACCAACCTTATACCACGAAAGGCATACATCACATTTAGATCAGGCATAACCTAAGCATCATAGTCTGACATTAGGCATAATCACATGAGCATCTCATTAGGCATAAAACCACCTTAGATCAGGCATAAATCATGATAATAAATCACATCCTGCATAACCACCTTAGCATGAGTACATTAGGCATAAGGACTGTAGTGCACACATTGTACCTACTGAAATGGCCCTAGTCAGTCGTTGCAGCTGCCCACGCTCTCGTGGTGCAGCTGTAGAAACAAGCACTGGCACTAACAAGGTACTGATTGGGGGCCCACGTTGCTGCTTCCCACTCTCTCCTGCGGTGCAGCTGTGGTCCAAAAGTGAGCAGCAATGTTCTGGAGACCCACCCTGGGGCTCTGGAAATAGTTTTGCTCCCAAAAATATTGTAGCGGCACGTGTTACACCTGACAGCCCTTTGGGTGGTCCCTCCTAATTTTTGCCCCCTTTTCTGCCTTCGTATTCTTTTTCTTTTTGTCCACTACATTTTTTTTTTTAGTGTTGACCTTAGAACTCTGGGTGCCTCATTATTCCTATATAATGAAGAGGCACAGGTGCCCTTGTAAAAAGGAGGAAGAATAGGTGCTTAACTCAAAATGGTGGCCTGTCAACTGTCAAAGTTTTACCTCAGAGCTTGATCAATAGGTTAGAATTGGGGAGATCTAGAACCTTCCGGCACATGCTAGTGGCCTGGGCATAGGGTATATAAGGGCTGGACATGGGCGGCCATCTTGAGCAACCGGGAGCTGTCAGGAGTGTAGGCTGTGGTGCCAGGGGAGATAGGGCACTGGGAGGGCTGACTACTTCTGAAGGTTGCTTCCCTGCAGCTGACATTGTCCCCCTTCTCATAGACCTGACCCTGCCCAGGCGTAAACTAGATGAACCTTGTCCTGGTATCCCCTTATATAGGGAGGAACTGTCACTCTCCTTATCTGGTCTCAGAGTAACTGTGGGGCCCGCGCTGCTACACCAGTACTACATCACTGTCCTGTGGAAGTGAGAACCGACCCAACGGTACTGGGTAACTCCGAGTATCAGGAAGGAACTGCTAGTATCACCAACACCTCTCTCCTGCGCAGGCCCAGTAAGCGCGGCTGTTCTGTGGAGAGGAGTGGCTACCTTCGGAGGTGGCAGCGCTACAGCAAGTTCAGCTGAGTATAGAGTGGAAGTGTCCTCTCCCTAGCGCAGGCCCAGTGGGAGAACCAGCCTTGCGTGACAGGGAGCCCACGCTTGAGGAAGAAGCAGCCTGTCTTTAGGGTAGTTCCTTTAGCTGCTCGTGATGGATGAAGCGGAACTAAAAAAAAAACCCTAAATGCCCACAAGTAAGCCGGGATTTGGGGGCTGGTGGGAGACACGAAAGTGGGGAAATCTCCACGGGGCCTAGTGAAGGGCTTGCTTTCTTGCACCCTGGGAATGGATACCATGTAAGCCAAGGGAGCCTGAACTGACAGAACTACCCTATTGGAACTAAGGGTCCGCCATCCAAAGTACTGCTGCTGGCTCAACCATAAAGCTAAATAGAAGCCAGAGTGTTACAGGATGCCAGACCAAATGAATGTACCTGACTGAATTAAAGGCACATCTTGCTTTCCCAGGAATATATAATTGAGGCACTTGCTTCATCAACCCGCATATCAAATTTGCCAAGAGGAGAAATGTAAAATGGATTACTTACTGCATAATTTCATGTACACAGTAGAAGCAGCTGCCTAGAGTTTTTCACCATTGATATTAGATTGAAGGGAGAGATTAATTGGGGAACTCTTTTTCAGCTAGCCTGCCCTGCTCTCTGATAAGTTGATTGACTCAGATCCACCAAGGTCTTGAATTCTTATGATATGGTTCATGATTATAAAAAACAGGTAGTCCACAAGAAATGTTTGAAAAGTACATTTGGTAATGGTTTTGCAACAGAGAGAAACACAAGAAACGAACAAAAAGGAAATATAAGGATTTTCTACTTTTCTAAAGAAGGTGTAGTGTCATTTTTCTTTTGGGTGGAAGTATGCTGGGCTACTGAGTTGAGTGTGACGCAAGTGTAATCATTTGCCTTAGAGATAGGCCTTACCGCTCGAGCCAGGCTACCCCAGGTGGACTGGTAACCCCAGGTCTAACATATTGGTGTTCAGTGGTGGGATGAGGGCTTGTGCTTGCGTCCACTTGACAGTGGCTTAGTGTGCACCACGTACCCTACCTACACCTGGAGTTTTCTCCTAGTGTTCTCCCTAATTGGATGTTTTTGTTTTTCCAAATTCCTTTCTGGTGGTGGGTTGAAGTAGCCCTAATTGATGCCTCTTTCTTGTACACTCCAAGTAAATGTCTGAGGTCCCACCTGGTAAAAGGAGTTTGAGTTGGATGAGTTGGAGACCTACACAGTGGCCGAACTTAGGAAATTTTGCAGGAAAAGGGGGTGTTCTTCAAGCGTGGTGCGGAGAAAGTGGAACTCCAAACCAGCTTTAGAGCATGGGTGGCAGCTCACCCAGATGGGAAAAGGAGGAGGAAGAGGAGGATCGTGACACTGTCATAGAAACAGAAATGCTGTACCAAACCGAAGGGGGGAATCTGTTACCCGGTCCTAGGACACCTTCGAGGGCGGGCAGTAGTGTATCTGGAAGGAGCCTGACTGCAGCGGAGTTAGGTGACAGGAGGGAGGAAAGACAATTAAATTGGGAATTAGCTAGGTTGGAAAGGGAGAGGGAGGAGACGAGGCTTGCTCATGAGCTTAGCTTAAAGACCTCAAAGCCCTACAGGTAGGAACCTCCAATACTCCTATTGGTGGCAGCGTACCTAAAGAAACAACCAGGAAACCCAGATCCTATTTGCCCAAAGACGTAGTCGCCAGTTTTAGTGTGGGAGACGACGTTGCCAAATGGTTGGCTGTCTATGAGGTCTCCTTAAGAGCCCATGGGATTCAGAGAGTCATTGGGGAGGTGGTCTGTACTGGTATATGCCTTCGGGAGGAAGGGATGCGCTTCTAGCCTTAGAGCAGGAGGAACAGACCAATTACCCCACCATGAAAGTGGCATTGATCAGAAAGTTTGGGCTGACACCTGAAAAATACAGGCAGAAATTCCAGAACAGCCACAAACTGGCTACACAAAACTGGGTAGATTTTTGGACTACGCTAGGAAGGCCCTAGAGGGTTGGGTGCAAGGCAGTGAGGTGACTGACTACGAGGCGTTGTGCGATTTGTTCTTAAAGGAGCTGCGTCAACACCTGGTGGACAGCAAGCTGACTTGCCCTAGGAAGCTTGCAGAGGAGGCAGACATCTGGGCTAGTACCCGGGTGTCCTCTCAAGGGGCTGGAGGGGATTCCCAAAGGACTGGTCAGGGCGCTCCCCAGAAGAAAGAGGGGGGGGACACAAAAAAGGAGGGAGTTCTCGAAAGGCCCCCAAAACAGTTTCCAAGGAAGGGGATCAGGTTTCACTCCTAGGGTTAACCCACAAAAGACCCCCTATCCTGACCATAGTCAGCAGCCAAGGGTTGTCCGCTGTTATGAGTGTGGTGGGGTTGGGCACTATAAAGGTGATCTCAAGTGCCCAAAGAGACCACCCCCTCCCACTGGAGGAAAAACACCGGGAGTGGCTAGTGTAGTGCTCGGGGAGGAATTACCCTTAGATAAGGGAGGAGAGTGGGCAGGAATAACCTTAGTGTCCCTGGGAGACAGCGAGAAGGATCCTAAGATCCAGGTGCCCCCAAATACCACTAAGTATGGGCAGTGGGTCACCATCAATGGCCAGAGAGGGGAGGCTCTGAGGGACACCGGTGCCAGTATGACTATGGTAAGAAAACAGCTGGTGTCCCCAGAGCAAGTGATTCCAAACGTACTCCACCCCTCTGCGATGGCTGATGGCAGAATAAGTCACTACCCTGTGGCTGAAGTTCCCTTTGAGTGGGGAGGGGTTGCAGGACTCCTTAGAGTTGCGGTGAGCCCTGCTGTACCAGTTGATTGCCTGTTGGGGAATGACCTGGAGCACAATGCTTGGAAGGAGGTGGAATTCCAGACTCATTCCGAGATGCTGGGTACACCTGATTGGACCTGTGTAAGCACACGGTCATCGACTGCCCAGAGGGGGAGTTCGCAAAGGCTGGAGCCTGGAACAAAGGCACAGCGGGCTGCCAAAAAGGGGAAAATCCGGGGACAGGAGAAACCTGCCTCGACATCCACACCCAGTGAGATGGATGGGACACCTGAGGTGGTGAGCCCGGAGTCCACAGAGGGGGATGCTGCCTCCCTGGAAGACCTACCTATCCCTGCAGAATGGCATGTGGAGGGAGGACCTACCAGAGAGGAGTTTTGTCAGGGGCAGAAGGAGTGCCCTACCCTTGAAGGTCTGAGGCGACAGGCCGAAGCCCAGGCAGCAGGTAACATTGCGGGGAACTTCCACATTTACTGGGAGGATGGTCTTCTCTACAGTGAACCCAAGGCTCCGGTGCACGGTTCGTCACAGGCCTTAGTAGTACCCCAACGTTACCGAGCCTTTCTTTTAGAGTTGGCTCACAAGATTCTTCTGGCAGGACATTTTGGTCAGGACAAGACCTTTGCCCGGCTTGTCCCCCATTTCTATTGGCCTCAGATGAGGATTGCGTCTGACACTTTCTGTAGGACGTGTGTGTCTTGCCAAGCCAGTGGGAAAACAGGGGTAAAGCTTAAGGCTCCCCTAGAACCACTACCTGTCGTTAGCACCCCCTTTGAAAGGGTGGGCATCGACATTGTGGGGCCCTTGGATCCACCTACTTCAGCCGGTAACAGGTTTATCCTGGTACTGGTGGATCACGCCACCCGGTACCCAGAGGCAATTCCTTTGAGGACTGTTACTGCACCTGTGGTGTCTCGGGCCCTGATGGGGATTTTTACCCGAGTGAGTTTCGCCAAGGAAGTTGTGTCCGACAGGGGGGCCAACTTTATGTCAGCCTACTTGCGGGCTATGTGGAAGGAATGTGGAGTTACTTTCCGGTTCTCCACCCCTTACCACCCCCAGACCAATGGTCTGGTGGAAAGGTTCAACAAAACCTTGTTGCGCATGATCAGACATCTGCCTGGAAGCCTGCGGAGGAAATGGGATGTCCTCCTACCCTGTCTGTTGTTCTCATACAGGGAAGTGCCACAGAAAGGAGTGGGCTTCAGCCCTTTTGAACTTATGTATGGGCACCCTGCCAGAGGACCTCTCAGCCTGGTGAAAGATGGATGGGAAAAGTCTCCCAGGAAGCTTCCCCAGGATGTGGTGAGCTACATGCTGGCCTTTCATAGCCAAATGGCTAATTTGGCTAAGCAAGCTTCTGACAACCTGGAAGCCAGCCAGGCAGTTATGAAAGAGTGGTATGACCACAATGCTCACCCTGTGGAGTTGGAGCCTGGCCAGAAAGTGTGGGTCATGGAGCCTGGAGAGCTTAGTGCCCTCCAGGATGACTGGACAGGCCCCTTTGAGGTGATTGAGAAGAAGGGCAAGGTCAATTACCTAGTGGATCTTAAGACCCCCTGGCATCGGGTGCTCCATGTCAATCGGCTTAAACCCCACCATGAAAGGCCCAAGGTCATCTTGATGATGGTGACTGATGGAGCAGAGGAAGAGGAAAGTGAGCCTCTCCCTGATCTATTTTCGCCTCAGAAAAAGGATGGGTCGGTGGAGGGAGTGATTCTCTCACCATCCCTAACTCCTGAACAGCGGAGGGACTGCCGTCAAGTCCTGGAGCAGTATTCCTCACTATTCTCCCTTATCCCGGGAAGGACCCACCTGTGTACCCATGATGTGGACACAGGGGACAGCCCACCTGTGAAGTCCAAGACCTACTGGCTGTCAGATAAGGTGAAGGCCAGCATTAAGAGTGAAGTCACTAAGATTCTGGAGGTAGGAGTGACTGAACATTCAAGCAGTCCCTGGTCCAGTCCGGTTGTTCTGGTACCAAAAGCTTCCCCGCCGGGCACCACTCCAGAACTCAGGTTCTGTGTGGATTACAGGGGACTGAATTCAGTGACAAAGACTGATGCTCATCCAATCCCTAGGGCCGATGAGCTCATTGACCGGCTGGGAGATGCCCAATATTTGAGTCCTTTTGACCTCACTTCAGGGTACTGGCAGATCTCTCTTACAGATGGAGCCAAGGAAAGGTCAGCCTTCTCCACGCCTGAGGGCCACTACCAGTTCTGTGTGATGCCCTTTGGGCTCAAGAACGCCCCTGCCACATTTCAGCGACTGGTGAATCAGGTTGTCTCCGGGATGGAGGCCTTCTCTGCTGCTTATCTAGATGACATTGCAGTCTTCAGCAGCAGCTGGGAGGACCACTTGAGTCACCTTCAGCTTGTTCTCCAAGCTCTGAAACAGGCTGGCTTGTCAATCAAGGCCAGCAAATGCCAGATTGGGCAGGGGTTGGTAGTGCAGGGGTAGGGGAAGAGTGCAGCCCCTCCAGGCTAAGATTGAGACTGTCATGGCCTGGGAGCCCCCCAAGACACAAACCGAGGTCCGAGCTTTCTTGGGCCTAACAGGTAATTACCGTCGCTTTGTCAAGGGTTATGGCACAATTGTGGCACCCTTGACCGAGCTCACCTCCAAGAAACAACCTCGACGGGTAGTCCGGACGGAGGCTTGCCAACGAGCCTTTGACACCCTAAAGCAAACAATGTGTGCGGCTCCTGTTCTAAGGGCCCCAGACTTTTCCAAAGAGCTTATTGTCCAAACGGATGCATCAGAGCATGGCATTGGGGCAGTGTTATCGCAACTCAATGAGGAGGTTCTGGACCAACCTGTTGTCTTCCTATCAAGGAGAACGCTTCCCCGGGAACAGAGGTGGAGTGCGATTGAGCGGGAAGCCTTTGCGGTGGTATGGGCTCTGAAGAAGCTGAGGCCCTACCTGTTTGGCTCGCATTCCTTGTAAAGACTGACCACCGGCCCCTTCGTTGGCTGATGCACATGAAGGGCGAGAATCCCTAGTTGCTGAGATGGTCCATCTTCCTACAGGAAATGGACTTCGGGGTGGAACATCGACCTGGAGTGGACCACGCCAACGCGTACAGTCTCTCAAGGTACTTCCGCCTTAGTGAAGAGAACTCCCAAGGGGTTGGGTAGCTCTCCCCACTTTCAGCTGGGGGGGACGCATGTTAGACCTGACAGCCCTTTGGGTGGTCCCTCCTAATTTTTACCCCCTTTTCTGCCTTTTCATTATTTTTCTTTTTGTCCACTACATTTCTTTTTTTTGTGTTGACATTAGAACTCTGGGTGCCTCATTATTCCTATATAATGAAGAGGCACAGGTGCCCTTGTAAAATTGAGGAAGAATAGGTGCTTAACTCAAAATGGTGGCCTGTCAACTGTCAAAGTTTTACCTCAGAGCTTGGTCCAAAAGTTAGAATTGAGGCGATCTAGAACCTTCCGGGCACATGCTAGTGACCTGGGCATAAGGTATATAAGGGCAGGACATGGGCGGTTATTTTGAGCAACCGGGAGCTGGCAGGAGTGCAGGCTGTGGTGTCAGGGGAGATAGGGCACTAGGAGGGCTGACTACTTCTGAAGGTTGCTTCCCTGCAGCTGACATTGTCCCCCTTCGCATAGACCTGACCCTGCCCAGGCGTAAATTAGATGAACCTTGTCCTGGTATTCCCTTATATAGGGAGGAACTGTCACTCTCCTTAGCTGGTCTCAGAGTAACTGTGGGGCCCGCGCTGCTAAACCAGTACTACATCACTGTCCTGTGGAAGTGAGAACCGACCTGACGGCACTGGGTAACTCCGAGTATCAGGAAGGAACTGTTAGTATCACCCCCTTCCTCCATTTTTCTTAGCGACACCGCTCCTGAGGGGCTGCAGTGGGGGTATAGACGTACAACTTACTTGTGAAGAGAAATACTGAAGAGAGACATTTCTGCTGATTCCTCCTTCGGGTCAATGCTGTGGGGCTCCTGCGACATCCGGTTAGGGCCCTGAGCTCGGGTGTGTCCTCCAGTGGTTATCGAGATACCCCCTCTCAAGGTGGGGATCCGGAGGCTGACCCGACGCCAGTGTAACTGTCCCTCTCTCTGGAGATCTTCCTTGAGGGGGCGGTGCAGAGTTAAGGCATTCTTCCCACGGCGCAGGCCCAGTGGAGGGCTTGTCGGCTTTCCTGAAGGGGCGGCGCCGCCTCACCAACACCTCTCTCCCGTGCAGGCCCAGTAAGCGCGGCTGTTCTGTGGAGAGGAGCGGCTACCTTCAGAATTGGCAGCGCTACAGCAAGTTCAGCTGAGTATCGAGCAGAAGTGTCCTCTTCCTAGCGCAGGCCCAGTGGGAGAACCGGCCTTGCGTGACAGGGAGCCGATGCCTAAGGAAGAAGCTGCCGGTCTTGAGGGTAGTTCCTTTAGCTGCTCGTGACGGCTGAAGCGGAACTAAAAAAAAACCCTACACGCCCACAAGTAAGTCGGGATTTGGGGGCTGGTGGGAGACACGAAAGTGGGGAAATCTTCACGGGGCCTAGTGAAGGGCCTGCTTTCTTGCACTCTGGGAATGGATGCCATGTAAGCCAAGGGAGCCTGGACTGACAGAACTACCCTATTGGAACTAAGGGTCCGCCATCCAAAGTACTGCTGCTGGATCAACCATAAAGCTAAATAGAAGCCAGAGTGTTACAGGATGCCAGACCAAATGTATGTAACTGACTGAATTTAAGGCACATCTTGGTTTCCCAGGAATATATAATTGAGGCACTTGCTTCATCAACCCGCATATCAAATTTGCCAAGAGGAGAAATGTAAAATGGATTACTTACTGCATAATTTCATGTACATAGTAGAAGCAGCTGCCTAGAGTTTTTCACCATTGATATTATATTGAAGGGAAATATTAATTTGGGAACTCTTTTCCATCTAGCCTACTCTCTGATAAGTTGATTGACTCAGATCCACCAAGGTCTTGAGATCTTATGATATGGTTCATGATTATAAAAAACAGGTAGTCCACAAGAAATGTCTGAAAAGTAAATTTGGTAATGGTTTTGCAACAGAGAAAAACACAAGAAACTAACAAAAGAAAATATAAAGATTTTCTACTAAAGAAGGTGTAGTGTCATTTTTCTTTTGGGTGGAAGTACGCTGGGCTACTGAGTTGAGTGTGATGCAAGTGCAATCATTCGCCTTAGAGATAGGCCTTACCGCTCGAGCCAGGCTACCCCAGGTGGACTGGTAACCCCAGGTCCAACAGCCCGCAACTGCGGGGCAGCTGTGTAACTTTGCCTATGCGCTATGGCGCCTGGGGAGACCCTACTTTGGGACTCTGAAAAGAAAATGGTGCCCACAAGTTGTAGCCCAATTTGAGCCCCCACTCACCGGGTTTTCTTCCGGTGCCTCTTATGGCACTACCCTGCTGTCCAGAGACAACACAGCACTTGGCTTGGCACCGACCGCGCCTCCTGCGCGGCCACAAAAAAAGATTGTCTCCGGCGCCCCAGTGCTTCCGGGAGCACCGAGGCTGCTCACGGGGAGTTCCACGCTCACCGGAGCTCCTGGGGAATCCCCGCCTCTCTGCGCCGGTTCTCAGCTCTTCGGTGGCTTCTCCTGAAGGTTCCGTCTCCCTGGGGCTCCTGTTGGCACATGGGGGCCAGTCTCCTTGCTCGGCATGTCCGGTGTCCTCCAAGTGACTGGCGGGGCTTCCCTTTCCCTCTGGAGCCCTGCCCACAGTCAGGCGCAATCCTTCCTGACTTCCTGGTTGCTGCGCGATCTCGGCGGCCGTGTTTCCTCTTCATCTTGGGTCTTGGTGGTGATTCCAGGTAGATGCGGGGTGGGCAGCCGCTCGACAACACCAAACGCGGGGTGGGCACCCGCTAGGAAGCACAATAAATGGGATGGGCACCTGCTCCTCTCGGCAACACGTGGCATGGGCTCCCACTCTGTAAACAGCACAGGGGAATCCCTCCCACCAGGATTCCCTCACATAAGCTGACGCCGCAGCAGCTTGCAGCAAGTCACCAGGCTCTTTTCTTCTTGGAAGCAGGCAGATATCAAAGTTCTTTGGGGCTGGAATTCGGATGTAGATCTCAAAAGGCGCTAGGTCCAACGATGAAGAGGCAAGGCTGGGCAAGGTCAGCAGACCAGGGGACAGCACACTAAGCAGATCAGCAATCCATTAGAACAGTCAGGCACAATGAAGAGGCAATCCTTCCGGTGCAGCAGCCTTTACTCCTGCAGAGTCTCTTCTTGGGTCCAGCAGACGCAAAGTACTTGGTGCAGTCAGGCAGGCAAGCATGGAGGGACCCTCAGGAGCAGCAGCTGTGTACCGTAGTGGTTCCTCCTGGCAGAGTTTCCCCCCAAGTCAACACAAGCATACCAACAACATGGGGTCACAGCCCCTCTATTTATATTACACTTCTTCTTTGTCCACCCCCGTCTAGACGCCTCTGGAAGGTTCTTTGGGGGACACCATTCCCAACTGGTTTTAGGGGCATGTGGCGCACTTTGTTTACCAGGCTTCCCTTCTCCCTTTGTGAGCTGGGGCTTGGTAATCAGACACACCACAGGGGTGCGGAGCCAGCATTGTACAGGACAGGCACAGACCTATTCAGGGACAGGGGACTTCTACTCCCACTACTCCAATTGCAGATCTCCTATACAGCTTGACACTGACTCAACATGCCCTCCCTGAAGCCACTCACACCTCACCAGCCCGGTCACTTCTAGAACCAGACATGCAATACACATCAGGCAGACAGGCAAAAAGCACACAGAAATGGCATTTTTCTAAAGGAGGCGATCATAAAATAGTGAAGATAAATCAGTGAACACCATTGCGCAGCATTTATTATTTCCATTCCACACATACCAAACATGACATACTTATTTTGATTTATTTAGGAGCTATCCCATAAGGAGGGGGTTCCCAATGTTAGCCTACGTAGGCCAGAGAGCACATGCACTTTGCACGGCGAAACAGTGCAAAAGTGCCCAGAGTCCTAAAACCACCAACGCCATGTTAGATAAAAGGCTAGGAGGAAGTAAAAAAGTTCAGGGATGACCCTGCAAAATGGGCCAAGTCCAACATGCACCATAAGGGAACTCTACTAAAACAGTTACCTGTTGTGCTCGTACTCATGTATGTCGGTGCTATTATGTGTGTTACTGTCTGTGAAACCTGCAACATAAGAAACCTTGAGTAAATTGTTATACTAGAAGGTACAAGGTGCCCCACAGTTTACCTCTACCAAACAATTACCTATTCTGTTTGTACTCATTTATGCCTGTTCAAATGTGTGGGGTATTGTCTGAGAAATCTGCATTGGAAGAAAACATGGATAAGGTGTGTTCTTATACTACAATGTTCAAGATGCACATCGTTTGACTCTACCTAAAAAGAACCTGTTATGCTTGTACTGATGTCTGCCTGTGCAATTGTATCCATAGCACAGTCTCACAAACCTGCAAAAGAAAAGGGGTGCAGATTGTGAATCTACTTACCCAGCAACCCCAATCAAACAAGAAATGTAAACAGAATTACCTTGTCTTTGTGGGTACTCTCGCCTGACCATTCAAATCCAAATACCTTACAGACTGCAAACCTGCAGTTGAAGACAAGACCGTTAGCAAAGAATTACAAACAATGAATGTTACTGTGCCAGAGACTCCAATAGGAAAAACAACCAAATAGTTACCTGGGATTCCAGTGAAGGCCAAATTGGCACATGCCAATGTGTTTCATTATTAGCATCCATTATGCTAAACTGGACTATAAATCTGCATTGTGTGTTACACCTTCTTTGATGCAGCTTTTCCCTGGCAATCAATCTGCGCAAATGGTTGAGTTGGGTGAACTAGGAAATGCACAAGGAGGACTAAGCCACACACAAGCCATCAAAAGATCCCACATGACCATGATGCAGCAAGTGGCATGCACAAAATATGATAAAGATGCTCTAATTAAAAATAAGTTACTTGTCTAACACTTCTATTTTCTTATATCCCCTTCACTACACCAACCCCCCACACAATCCACCCACTCACCTGCATACTCTTAACGTTTTGCCATGTTGATGTTTTAACAGGTATGCGTCTCATTGACACACATTTGCATGTAATCTCAATTACAATACACCATGGGTACTCATAAATATTTTCCCAGGGGCCAAAAATATTTGGTCGTTGTTAGACCCAGTGTAGTGTAATTCCTATATTCCCAATAGGCTCTGCACATTGGAATAATATATCCTATAGATGTGACGTAGAACTTATGTTGACTAGGTCTGTATTGAATATATTAGACTTAATTGTGAGTGCCAGCTAGCTCAGAGGTCACTAGAAACTTTTTTGAATAAACCACAAGGGGTTAGTTTCTGACAACCCCATAAACATGACAACTTTGTTTCCCCAAGATAAAAGGTATCTTCAGAGTCGAGGAAACAATAGAAAGATATTTTACTCAGTCAATCGTGCATGCTTTGTTTAATCAGAGGTGCAGAGAAATAGAGAGACGGGCGTTTTCAATAAAAGTATTTATTGAACAGTCTTCTTTCTCATGCAGAAGAAATGAACTGCTACAATCGTAATACTGGCTGTAAAGTGTATAATGCATACAGCAAGAAGAGTAAAATAATACTGTAAAAGCATGGTATGGTTTCTAAGCCATAAAATATATACATAAAAAACAAAGACTAAAAGTACTCAACTAGTGCTTCTAAAATACGCCTACCCCGATGTACCTAACATAAATCTAGTACGAGGGAAGAAGTAAGTAGGTGTTTAGTTTCTTTGCCAAGAATCTATCCAAGATTTCTCTTAGGGTCTAATCAGCTACGTACCTTGGTTTAGAATGAAGGTGGTCTGGTATCTCTATCCCCGGACTCGATTTCCCAACATCCCGCAAGGGGAGTTTGGAAACACTGGAGCTGAATTCTCAGTGGGTCAGCTAGAGGGTAGGCTTCCTACGGCACTTGCCGTAGCGAGCTGCATCGGGCAAGTAGACAGTTGAATTGCTCCAAACCACCATGTGTTTGCTAGGCAAGTGTGTGTATATTTATACCTTGAATGTGTCTGGTTTGACGTAAAGTTGAACATAATAACGTCACCAAAGAACCCCTAGGGTATGGTAGTTCTTTGAAAACAAAGTTTTCCTTGAAACAGGTTTCTTGCGTAATATTAGAGTATTTTATTCATACTTCAGTCACGATGTACTGTTTGGTAAATCTCTAAAAATTTCAAAACTTCAAGTAATCAGTCACAACAATCCTTCCAATGCATTTCGGCATATTGCCTTCATCAGGGAAGTCTGAAAACCCAGCGCTCTCCGCAGCCTCTTCCATGTGTTTAAAAACCCCACCTTGATCAAAAACGATCAAGGTGGGGTTTTTAAACACATGGAAGAGGCTGCGGAGAGCGCTGGGTTTTCGGACTTCCCTGACAAAGGCAATATGCCGAAATGCATTGGAAGGATTGTTGTGACTGATTACTTGAAGTTTTGAAGTTTTGAGAGATTTACCAAACAGTACATCGTGACTGAAGTATGAATAAAATACTCTGAAATTACGCAAGAAACCTGTTTCAAGGAAAACTTTATTTTCATAAAAACTGTAATGATAAACGTTGGCTG
Source organism: Lissotriton vulgaris (assembly GCF_964263255.1). Classification (NCBI taxonomy): domain Eukaryota; kingdom Metazoa; phylum Chordata; class Amphibia; order Caudata; family Salamandridae; genus Lissotriton; species Lissotriton vulgaris. The sequence goes on along the minus strand of NC_141691.1, from coordinate 390,156,205 downwards.
GATGTTCCCAGCACTTACATCAGTGCCCTAGGAGACACCCACACAGACCGTGTCGGTGCTATCTTGCGCAGTTTTTCATTATACTCCTGGGCGGGGAGTGTTCCAAGGAGCACGATAAAAATTGGTTACCCATCATTGAACCTCAGCAGTGCACAGCCAAAATTCTTTGTAGTTCTTTGAAAACGCCATGATTTCTACGACAAAATCAATGTTCAAGAAAGGGGATGTCCCTGACTGTTGAAGCCGAGTTTTCCAAGAAATCGTTGCGGCTTTTTGGAACTGGTGGAAATAGCCATGCCTATATTTGGACTGCATGGGCTATGTCTAAATATGGGTATGATTTCTATGCCCATATATAACGGTAATGTGAATTATACCTATATAAGGGCATGAATTGAGAAAATTACACTCGGGTCTTTAAACGCTATACAACACCCACTCCACTTTATTATGTTAGATATTAATAAAAACTAAGCAAAAACATATCTAAAGCATGTGTTTACAATCCCACCCAAAATACATAAAATACATTTGAAATGGTTGTACACGAAAAAATGAGCATTTGTGCTGTACGTATTTAAAAAGCATTATTTTCATTCAAAGCATGTAGTGTGGCATTAGAAAAATGCTTATCAGAATGAGTCATGAAATAACATTAGTGAAATGGCTCCGAAATACAGAAGAAAGGTCGAGACCATTTCATGACAGAATATAAAACTGTTTTGGTTGTGAACGAGGTCAAATATTGTCTCTTGGAAGTGTTCAAAGAATTCTTGTTCTCTAAGAATAGTTCTACTTTAAGCAAATTACTTTGTGCAAAAAGTATGTTCAATTTGAAAAAAGTTAAATCGACGAATAATAGAAAAGTGAAGGTCGAATTCAGAGTTCATTCTCGCTGTTGGGAGAAAACACCAAATCTTCTAAATTCTAAAAGAATTCGTCTACTATTGTAGGTGAAAGTTGGACTACCTCGTTAAGCATATCAATTGTACACAGATGAGAAGCATCGCCGTCAGCGTCAGTCTCATTAGCAATGTTCGTTGCAGATGGTACCTGTGTGCCTGTTGGTCCACGTGTCTCCCCGCCAGCTTGTTGTGCTGGTGAGACCTCCATGAATGCCGTCATCAGGATTGGTAGCCGTTGGGGACAACACAATGCATGAGCCGTTACCGAACCAAGCAAAGTATCTACATCCGTTGGCAGTGCTTATGGAAGTGTTAGACAGATGTCTAGCACGTATTCTTCTTTACATAGCAGGCATCGTAGAACAGGTAAGATGCAATCTTGCCAGATTGGTCTGAATGAAAGAAAGCATGTGGTATTCAGATCTCTTAAACGAGCCAAGCCCAAAATTTGTATTATGCCCTCATAACACTTCATTGCCAGGAGAGTGTTCTCGATGGTAATCTGGGCGTTGTTGGTGGATTGGCTTGCCATATTGAAGCAGAAGTATTACAAATAATATTCATGCTGCGAGTCCCAAAACGAGAGGCAGTCCGCCAAACACCAAGTGCACGAAGATTGGAAATATGCGGAGGACTGCTTCAAAAGATGCTAACAGTCCCGAAAAAATTGTCTGAAAAACATGTACAATACCACTGGTATCAGACATATTTAACCTGTTGGCTGCTTCCGCGATTTCGCGGCAGTGCGGCCGTTTAAAAAAACGGGCGGGCCGCGTCGGCCATTGGCCGATGGCAGCGCCAGCGAGGTAGTGCTGCAGTCGGCCAATGGCCGACGGCAGCATGGAAGGGGTTAAGATACAACCTAACATTTCTGAGAAATGTATGGGGCAGTTTGTTGATAATAGGGCATGTATCGCCGCAGAGCACCTTGCAACTTGCAGATCATACGTCTCTTTGGACGAGGTCAGTGGCACAGTTTTTTGTAAAAGAATGGCTTTCATTCTGCTTAAAGTATCAATTCGAACAGAAGAGATGTCCAGTGAAGGCCATAACGGCGACTCCCCATCTGTCTTTGCTTTAGGAAACAATACGTGCATACAACAAGTGACCCTGGCTGACACACAAACGAGAGAGGCAATTCCTGGCATCATTCCACAATAGCTGTGATCATTCAACATTATGTAGCTCCCATTGGAAAGCTGTCTAAAATTTGGTGGCTTTGGACCATGTTCCCATTGATTGAAAGTATATACATTTCTAGGGTTTGCCGATTGTGCAAGTAATGATGACCATAGTTATTGTAACAATACATTTGTTCATAATATGATGAACTTTCTAAATATTCATGGTTTTTAAATTTTGCTGACATTTCTAAGTCTGACATCATATTATTAACAGTCTCAAAGTTCCAATCATTAGAAAATGTGCAGGGTGAAACAAAGTCACTCAAGGAAACCTTAAATTGGTGTGGAATCTTCAACAGCTCGGCAGGACCATAAATATCATAATCAGTTCTGTACCATGCTATACCACCAGGTATAGGAACGGCTGTGATGTTCACTGATAACAGGTGTCTTTGTTCACGATGAGATGATTTGTGTGGCTTCAGGAGCAAGTTGATGTTCTTATTTGCTGTGTCCATTTTACTATATTTCCCATCTATCAGCTTTCGACAAACTTAAAACATGAATGAGCCAAAGTAGGAGAAAAAGTACACCTAACACAATCCAAAATTCAGCCTATGGTGAAACCAGATAAGTCTTTTCTAGTTGCTGAAAAAGTTCTGTTACTCGGTCTTTAAAAGTTTAATTTGCTGGCGTTGTTACGGGCTCACTGGGATCCTCAGACAACGTATCAAAGTTGATGAAATAACCAGAGGCAGTTCTGTCAATTGTTGGTATTGCATCCGGATTACTTGAAATCACTGGAGCTGCTTGGTCCTTTGTCATATTAGTATAGTCAGAGGCTATATCATTGTAAACAGGAGTGTCTTGACAAACTGTTATTTGGGTCTGAAGAAGCACAAGTTCCATAGCTTTGTTGCATAGTCCTTCTTTTCTTACAGCAGATTCTTCAAAGATGATGAGTCTCTCAGTTTGAACCTCTTAGATAGTAGCAAGATTTGGTCATATGCTACATCTTTGGAGTCTGCTGGGCCTACTACTTATTATGGGCCAAATGATGTGGTTTTACCAGATCGATGGACACAAACCTGTTCTCCTTTCTTCCAGCAAGGGGCGGCAGTAACACTGTTCTTGGTCCGTGGATTGCTAACACAGGTACTGGTTTTCTGTAAGAAGGCCAAAATTCCTTCTTGTCCGCGATCTTTTCTCTGACTAGATCCCCAATCTTTGGAATCCAGACAGACTTTGCTGGGACAGGTGTCTTTTCTTCAGTGGTCGTTGGCTTCTGAAATGTGTTGCTTAGACTTCTTGTTTCATTTAAGTCCTGTAAAACAGCCAAATGGTCTTTGATATCAAAGGGTTTTTGTTCTACCACTGAAGTTTGACGATCAAGGTCTCTGACAATCATTCTAGTACCAAAAAGGATTTCATATGGAGCCATTCCACCCAGAGAATTTCTTGGCAGATTATTTAAACTACGTTGGACACTTATTAGATGTGTGACCCACCCGTCACCCAAACCTAATACCCTAGCTGTTATAGATTGCTTCATGTCCCGTTTTTTTTTGTTCCACTACATAATTTCCCTCAGGATGGAATGGACCTGAGTACCGCAATGCAGCGCCCAGATTGGCCATGGCCTCCTTGCAAGCTCGAGAGCTAAACACAGGACCCTGGTCAGAATGTAGCATGCCGATTGCGTATGTGCTGATAAAGCCACGCAAATCTTTGGGCATCAGCCGAGCGCTGAGGCCACATCCAAATGAATCTGTCCTAATAGTTGTGGGACCGCATTCGTCCATGGGGACGTCTCCGTGTAGACAATCTAATGCTGTCTAACAATGGTGTCTGTACTGGGCTGGCTAGCTACACTGTAGTCAGGTATCTGGTGGCTTTCTCTGCTGCGATCTCAATTGCAGTCAGGGCAATTAATTGCAAATTCGTGAATGTGGGCATTCATTCCTGGCCACCAGTATGTCTCTTTTAATTCTAGTATAGATTTAGAGATCCCTTGATGTATCAGACCCTCTCCCATATGTGCTTCTTGAATCAAAGCACCTCTCTGCCTCCTGTTTGGAATTACCCTATCCACCACTCCAGGGATTAGAGCAAAGGGAAATGAGTTTGCATCAATTATGTATGAATATTCAAGTGGATACTTTAGAAGTAACGCTGCACCGCTGCCTTTGCTTGTGGTATTGACAGCTAGCATAGTTTCTCCTTCTATTTTTGTTTTTGAACAAGTGATTGCAGCTACAGAAGCCGTTTGCACAGCTGCCTTCGTGGCTTCATCAGCCAATGAATTCCGTGCAACGTGAACGCCATCACGCTGATGACTCAGTGTATGGATCATGTGAGTCTTTTGTAGTTCTTTCTGTAATTGAACTACTTGTTCCCAAAGCAACTTATGCTTGATTGTTCCATCATTTACATCTTTGAAACCGTTTTGAACCCAGTTCTGCAAGTATTCATTGTAAGATTGAACGCAGTAATACGAATCTTGCACTATGAGTGTGGGGACTTCACGATTGGTATTTTCAAGCACCATCTTAAAAGCCTGTAGTTCAGCTCGCTGAGCTGTAAGTCTCCAAGAGATTGTGTTTTTGTGACCATTGGTCGGAACTTACCATCGCACCAGCGACCTTTAACCTCATAGATGCTAGTAAACATCCCTCCCCAGTGCTGCGCTGTCCATTGGAACTAGTGCTGAATGGACGTCCAATGGTCGTGCGCAGCACTGGGGAGGTAGTGCTGCCGTCGGCCAACGCACCGACGCAGCACTTAAGGGGTTAACAATCGCGCAAGCAACACTTTAAGCTTGTTTACCCCCAATTGCGGGCTGTGCTGATCCGTCTGTATATATGATACATTCGTACTGTTCTAAAGCAAGAATCTCAGTGGGCAGAGGACAGTAATGATCGTATTGTAGAAATTCTTGTGTTTTCAAATAAGGGTCAAAAACGTATTCAACGTCTGTTGCAGCAAGAGAGTTAACCCATTGTATCCATCTTGGATGTTATTCCTTTGCAATAGGAATGCTTGCTTTTGTCACTGCCTCTAAGGCAGGTACAGGAATAACGAGCATTATGCATTTACCCTGTGCGAGAGCTCTATCTTTTGCTACTGAAGTTTGAACCGCTGTCAGAATTTTCTCTGTTGAAGTGAATGGTACTTTTTCACCTTCATTAAAGGTTAAGTATGTGAATCCGCATCTTCCTGGGATTATTCTGATTGCAAGGTTGCGTATGTTTACGCGTGTCTGGTAATGTGTTGTTGCTAACATGTCTATTTGCACTGAATGCAAAATGTATGTGCGTTTTTTAATCCAATTAGTTGATTTGAAATCAGGTTTGATTAATTCGTAGAGAGGTTTAACCCTTTCTGCATAATTTAGAATGTAAGTTCTTCCGAAATTCAGGAAACCTTGAATTGACTACGTTTTTCAGAGTTTTTAGAGGCTGGAGCAGCGCACAATTTTCTAGAAAGTTTGCTGCTAGGCTTTTGCCTTCACTTGACAAGTCGTATCCTAAGAATAGGACGTTGAGGTGGGCAATTCTCGATTTTTTAAAGTTGAATTTGTACCCTTCAGAGGCAAATCCAAGTATTATGGTGTTCACCCTGTTCAAGTACCTGTCCAAGTCATTGTCTGTTAGATAGATGTCATCGACATAAGATAATGCCTCATCATCATTGTTGGACCCGGCCCATTAGGCAGGTTCACCCCTAGACCTTTTTGCGTTTTCCTAGCCTATTTATGGAACCTGGTGTTGGTGATTTTAGGCCTCTGCGCACTTTTTCACTGTGGTACAGTGTAAAGTGCTTGAGCTCTCTGTGAATGAATGGTGAGTGACCTGCCCTCCCATAGGAATGAATGGGGAATCTGTATGCCCATGGTAGTTCCTGATGCGTGGGGAGTGCAGGGGCGAGTTTGGTATGAGAGAACTCATGAGAATGAATGCCGCAGAATGATGTATGCGACATGGCTGTGTCTAGTCTAGAAGTCCTACTTTTGGAAGTTGGCATATTTGTGCAAGTTGGTGCTAGCGTGTGATTGGCTGGTGAGCCTGGCCCAGAGTGCATGGGCCTGCTTGTGGATTGACTGTCTGGTTTGAGGATGACAGGGGCTGGAGAGCCCAGGAGGTTGTCTGAGTCAGCCCATGGATGAAAGGCAGCATCTGCTGCCAGGGAAATGGGAGGAGATGGCACCTGATAGTGAAGGGCTGTTCCTGTGTAACTACAAAGCTGGCTCCACCTCCCGCTGGGCGACTGACACCTCTGTCCCTGATACTGAAGGGGACTTCCCTCTAAACCAGTCCAGCTGGTTCTCACACTGCCTGCTTCAAAGGACTTCAAAGAACTTCAAAGGTTTTGCACTGTATAAAAAGGGGTTGTATCCCCTTCCAAATTGTTCTTGTTTTCAACTTGAATCTGCCAGGGGCTGCTGCTGCTTGAGCTCAGGGGAATCCCTGGCTCTGCCCAGCCCTGGGCACCTGATGGACTTTCCTGGACTCCTGGGGGACCCCTCTGCCTTGCTGGGCTGATGGGGGGACTTTGCTTTGCCCCTGGGACTCTCTGGACCTTTGTGCAGCATGGTGGAGCTGCATTTCTGGAAGGACCCTTTGTACTTTTTGTTCTAGCGCTTTGGGAGCGCTTTATTGCCCATAGCGCTTTTGAGCGCTTTATTTTTGATTCTAGCGCTGAGGAGCGCTTTGCCAGCCTGGCGAGTGCCCACCTCGCTTATTCTTACTTTTTATCCAACTTCGGCTGCCCACGCCGGTATTGCCGATATTTTAAAATGCCTCCCCGCCTGCCTGCCTAAAGGAGAAGGGCCGCTGCGCTGCCCGCAGCGACCCGGAAGTGGATGGCCGGCCGGCCAATCCCAGCGCGGCCGGCCGGAAGTCCCGCCCCCGCAGCCCGAGAGGAGAGAAGCTGCCCGGGGGAGAGAAGAAGGACGAGTGATGGCGGCTGGTCTGCAGGGCTCCCGTGAGCGGAGGGAGCCCTGCAGCGAGAGGAGCGGCCGAGAGCGTCTGAGCGGCCTGAGGACGGAAGCGGAGGGGGCGCGAGGCACATTTGTCGGTGCCTGCCCCCACCGCGAGGCTCCCCGGCGAGAGAGAGAGACCGGCAGCAACGAGAGCCCCGGTGAGTCTGGGCTGGAGTGGGGCAGAGCAGGGGAGGGGCGCCGGGACGCGATGTCGGTGTCCGCCCCTCCCCCGCAGTAGCGCGAGCTCGCGCTCGAGAGAGGGAAGCCATGAGGGCTTCATGGGCGGCCCCAGTTGGCAGTGGGTCGCCCCAACGAGAGTGCCAGAAGGAAGCCATGAAGGCTTCATGGGCGGCCCCGGTTGGCAGTGGGTCGCCCCAACGTGCACGGAGCCCGGAGAGGCTCCCCGCCCCATTTATGTGTGTATTTCGTGCCCTGAGAGGCGCTGGGGGCATTCTATGAAGTGAATGGAGAGTCAGGGCGGCCCCGTTTGGCAGTGGGTCGCCCCAACGCTTTGAGAGAGCCTGTGTGGCTCAGAGGGGCCATATGTGTTTTTAAGAGCCTGTGTGGCTCCAACGTTTGACCAGTGTTGGCCAGAGCCTGTGTGGCTCCAACGTGCACAGTGTATGTGTTCCAGAGCCTGTGTGGCTCCAGCCTGGGCGCAGTTTGCTCCTAAGGGCCAGTGAGGGCCCTGGCGCAGTTCTTTTGTTCTCCAGGTGCCCAGCACTTTGTGGGCACCTGCCACGTTTAGGCCTTTCTGTGATGTACACAGTTGCCCAGCACTTTGTGGGCAACTGCCACGTTTAGGCTTTTGTACTTTGGACTGGCGCTGCATGGCAGCGCGCCCTGACTTTGGACCCAGGGCATCCTTGCCCCAACAAGGCTAGTTGGCCTAGGGACTGCCACAGGTAGTGGCTTATGTAGTGTAGGCGCAATGTGATTTCTATGTTTTTAAATAGTAATTGCCTACTGTGTGTTTTTGCGCTATTGATTTATTAGGCACCTCTGAATGTTTATGCATTATGTGTCTTCCTTTCCATGCGCTGCACCTCTGAATGGTTAGTCATCATGTGTCTTCTTGCGCTGCACCCCTGAATGTAGTTTATTGCATCATGTGCTCTATTATTACTCCTCTGAATGTGTTCATACATCATGGGTAAGGTGTTCTGGTTTATGCCCCTAAATGTGGTTATTCTTAGGTGGTTGTCTTTTCTACTCCTCTGAATGTAGGTTTATTGCATCATGAGTAATGTATTCTTTCTTAGACCCCTAATGCTGTGTGATACTTAGGTGGTTTTTCTTTCTTAGTACAGGTGGTCCTAGTAAGGTCCTGGTTCCTGTTACCAGTGGTTACTGGTTGTTATCTTTGTGATTACCATTTTATGTTTTATTATTTCTTATTCTAGAAGTGCTATATCTGACTATGACAGTGGCCCTTGTGGCCCTGTCTTGTGTACATAATCCCTGTGAATATTGCCCGTGCCAGTTGGCACCATGTATATGTGTGATTTTATCTGATGTGTTTTTACAATACAAAAGTTATTTTTATAATAACCTTGTGTAGAGTCTCTCTTGTGGTGTGCCTAGTATGTTGTTGCTGTTGTGCGCTGGCGCAAATGCTTTACACATTGCCTCCGAGTTTAGCCTTACTGTTTGTGCCAAGCTACCAAGGGGGTGAGCAGAGGTTATCTTGGCGTGTGACTTCCTTGCCCTGACTAGAATGGTGGTTTCTGCCTGGCTTTGGCGTCAGCCTTAGCCTACCAGAAATAGCCAGTTCTAACATTGGTGGTCAGCGGTGCGGATTTGGAACTTGTGTTTGCGCAGTGCCATAGCGACAACTGGCTACTGGAACCTTGCTCCTAGCGCATTAGCTGCTGCGCCTTTTATTCATTTTTAAGCTGTTTTTGTGCTTTTATCTGGCGGCGCTTAAGCTACTTACTAGCGCTTTACCGCTTTTCCTGCTAGCGCTTTAAATACCTTTCCCTTGTTAGCGCTTCTAGTCAGTACTCCCCGAGTAATTTAATTTTGTCGGCGTCCGTAGGCCGGGGAAGTTTGAGAGGCTCACCTGCACCTAAGTTTTCATCTCCTCGCACTCGGCGAGGCCAGACAGTCTAGCTGGGTCCGTCATCTTGGGTTGGGCTGTGTTGGGCTGTGAGGCGAGGCACTCCGCGGCCATCTTGCGTAAGGCAAGAGGCTAGTAGGCGGTCCTCCGCACTCTGAGGTGCTACATAAGGATCTTGAGATAAGGTCAGTCAGAACCTTGCTCCTAGCGCATTAGCTGCTGCGCCTTTTATTCATTTTTAAGCTGTTTTTGTGCTTTTATCTGGCGGCGCTTAAGCTACTTACTAGCGCTTTACCGCTTTTCCTGCTAGCGCTTTAAATACCTTTCCCTTGTTAGCGCTTCTAGTCAGTACTCCCCGAGTAATTTAATTTTGTCGGCGTCCGTAGGCCGGGGAAGTTTGAGAGGCTCACCTGCACCTAAGTTTTCATCTCCTCGCACTCGGCGAGGCCAGACAGTCTAGCTGGGTCCGTCATCTTGGGTTGGGCTGTGTTGGGCTGTGAGGCGAGGCACTCCGCGGCCATCTTGCGTAAGGCAAGAGGCTAGTAGGCGGTCCTCCGCACTCTGAGGTGCTACATAAGGATCTTGAGATAAGGTCAGTCAGAACCTTGCTCCTAGCGCATTAGCTGCTGCGCCTTTTATTCATTTTTAAGCTGTTTTTGTGCTTTTATCTGGCGGCGCTTAAGCTACTTACTAGCGCTTTACCGCTTTTCCTGCTAGCGCTTTAAATACCTTTCCCTTGTTAGCGCTTCTAGTCAGTACTCCCCGAGTAATTTAATTTTGTCGGCGTCCGTAGGCCGGGGAAGTTTGAGAGGCTCACCTGCACCTAAGTTTTCATCTCCTCGCACTCGGCGAGGCCAGACAGTCTAGCTGGGTCCGTCATCTTGGGTTGGGCTGTGTTGGGCTGTGAGGCGAGGCACTCCGCGGCCATCTTGCGTAAGGCAAGAGGCTAGTAGGCGGTCCTCCGCACTCTGAGGTGCTACATAAGGATCTTGAGATAAGGTCAGTCAGAACCTTGCTCCTAGCGCATTAGCTGCTGCGCCTTTTATTCATTTTTAAGCTGTTTTTGTGCTTTTATCTGGCGGCGCTTAAGCTACTTACTAGCGCTTTACCGCTTTTCCTGCTAGCGCTTTAAATACCTTTCCCTTGTTAGCGCTTCTAGTCAGTACTCCCCGAGTAATTTAATTTTGTCGGCGTCCGTAGGCCGGGGAAGTTTGAGAGGCTCACCTGCACCTAAGTTTTCATCTCCTCGCACTCGGCGAGGCCAGACAGTCTAGCTGGGTCCGTCATCTTGGGTTGGGCTGTGTTGGGCTGTGAGGCGAGGCACTCCGCGGCCATCTTGCGTAAGGCAAGAGGCTAGTAGGCGGTCCTCCGCTCAGCGTAATAGTACTTAAGATGGATGGATCGACGCGCAGCGCTCGCGCGCAGCGGGCGCGTCGTAGGCGCGCCGGAGGTGCGCCAGAGGTAAGCCCGTTTGCGCCCGTTCGCGCAACGGACGCGCTTAGGGCCGCTACCTCTGGCCCCTATAGCTCAAACCGCATAACTTACACTCGGAATGAGCTCTTCAACCTTAAACCTGGTCAGGACCCGGTCAGACCTTCCACTTCCAAGCCTATTACCTGTGGTCTGCTTAATGTCAGATCTCTCTGCAAGCACCACACGGAAATAGCCTTCCTCATTGAGTCTGAACAGCTCGATGTCCTCTTTCTTACAGAAACGTGGACTCGGGAGGACTGTGAGGTTGAGCTGGGCTTAGCCTGCCCATCTGGCTATAAAATTAGCCATTCACCGCGCCCACTCAACCGAGGAGGAGGTATTGGATACATTTATAGAGACTCGCTTTCCCTCCTTCAGTTAAAAATTCGCGAGGTACCGGGATTTGAACTGATGGGGTTCTCTGTCAAACAGCAGGAGTCGATCTGCTGCTCGGGTGTTCTTTGTTACCGCCCCCCGGGACCAGCACCATCTACTGCTCTTCTCATTGACCTGATTTATGAACTTGCCAGCTCCCACTCCAGGTTATTGGTCCTTGGAGATTTCAACCTGTGGGCAGGCAGCTCCTTGGACAATGCTTATTTCTCTCTTAGCCAAGCTTGTACAGATCTCAACTTAGTACAGCTGGTGAATGCCTCCACGCATCAGAAAGGCCACATTTTGGGCCTGGTGTTTGCGGATCCTCAATGGGCATCACTCGTAGATATTAAGTGCCAATACTGGACGGACCATTTTCTAATTAGGTTTTCCCTTTGGTCGGAGGACCCTACTTTGCGTAAGGCTGGACTGCCTCTAGCTAAGCTAGAGAGACCTTGGTCCCGCATTCTAAATACGGTTCCACTGCCGAACATCCTTGATGAGGACTTCAAACTTGGCAATACAGTCGAAGAAAGTTATACCATCTTCTGTCAGTCTATAGCTAGCTCGTTGGATAAGTTAGCGCCCCTTCGGAAATCGCGAGGGAGGGTGAACCGAGCTAGTCCTTGGTACACGAGCGAACTTCGCCAGCTCAAACTTGACTGCAAACGTGCGGAAAGGGTCTGGAGGAAACAGTACCTAGACTCTGAGAAATCCGCATTTAAGTCTGCTATGCACAAATACAAAGCTCAAATTAAGATAGCGAAAGCGACCTTTCTTGAACTCACTCTGAATCAGGCCCCAAACAAGGCTCAGGCCCTTTTTAAAATCGTTAAGGACCTGGCCCACCCCACGTGCGTGGCCAGTGCTGTTCCTGCGTCGCAGGCTCTTTGTGACTCTCTGGCGGATGCCTTTGAGGAAAAAATCCGTAAAATTCTAGCGGGCCTGCAGGACCCACGGAATTCCACCACTGAGGCGGGAGCTCCGGAGGAGCTGGCCAGTCGACCCCTGCAGAGGGCTACTAATCCCTATCAGGAAGCTCCGGTCATGCCCCCCAGTCGACCCCGACCAGACGAGCAGTTCTCCAGCTTGGGAGCTCCGGCGGCGGTAGCCAGTCGACCCCTGCTGAGTAACCCTCCTCTCTTTGTTTTGGATCAGGCTCTCAGCTTGGGAGCTCCGGCGACTGCAGCCAGTCGACCCCGGCTGAACTGCTCTCCCCTCGTGGCCCCCGATTCGGCTCCCTGCTTGGGAGCTCCGGCAATTGTAGCCAGTCGACCCCAGCAGGGCAGCCTTCCTCTTTCTCCGGCGGAGCCGACTCTTAGTCTGGGAGCTCCGGCGAGCGAGGCCAGTCGACCCCAGCTAAGCGGCCCCTCCATCTCTACTCCGGATCAGGCCCTCTGCTTGGGAGCTCCGGTGATCGTAGCCAGTCGACCCCAACAGAGGAGGCCCTTTTCTTCATCCTTGGAGCAGACTCTCAGTTTGGGAGCTCCGGCGAGTGAGGTCAGTCGACCCCTGCTGAGTGGCCCCTCTGTCTCCTCTTTGGATCAGGCCCTCTGCTTGGGAGCTCCGGAGATCGTAGCCAGTCGACCCCAGCAGAGTGGTCCCTTTTCTCCTTCCTTAGAGCTGACTCTCAGTTTGGGAGCTCCGGCGAGTGAGGCCAGTCGACCCCTGCTGAGTAGTTTCCCCCTTCCATCCCTGAAGGAGTTCGGCGACTTAGCCTTGACGATCTCTTCAGGTTCGCCTTTGGATCCTCTCCCTCCAAGACTATGGAAAGTGTTTCAAGAGGACCTTTTCCAGCCCCTGCACGCTATTTGCTGTCAGTCATTCGAGACAGCTACCGTCCCAAGTTGCTGGAAGAAGGCAGTGGTATCCCCGCTGTTAAAAAAACCTACGCTCGACCCTGCCTGCCTCTCTAACTACCGGCCAATCTCCCTGCTTCCTTTTCCGGTTAAAATTATGGAAAAGTTGGTCACCCGCGCTCTGTCCAGTTTCCTAGAAGGGAACAGCTGGCTGGATGAGACGCAATTTGGCTTCCGCCCAGCGCATGGGACGGAATCTGCGTTGGTGACCGTGTTAGACAATCTGCGGGCGCGAGTCGACAGCGGTCGGGCAGCATTTCTGGTGTTGCTCGACATGTCGGCCGCGTTCGACACGGTCAGCCATCCTACCTTGATTTCTAGGCTGGAGGAGTGCGGGGTCAGTGACAAAGCTAGGGACTGGTTAATCTCCTATTTGGACTGCCGTCAGCAACGGGTCTCGTTACCCCCCTTCAGTTCAGAGGAGCGGAGAGTGGGACAGGGAGTACCTCAGGGCTCGGCCATCAGCCCCATACTCTTTAATGTCTACCTCCGCCCCTTAGTCCAGCTCATTAAAACCTTTGGTATCTCCGCATTTAATTATGCGGATGATACCCAGCTGGTCTTTTCTCTGGAGGGACAGGACGCAGTCTCATTGGAGACCTTTCACCGGTGCATGCAGGCGACAGCGGAATGGCTCCGGTTGAACTCGCTACAGTTCAACGGAACGAAGACGGAGGTCTTACACTGTTCCGCGGATCGGGTTCCTCGTGATTTACCAGTGGACTTTTGGCCTCCGTCCTTCTCTGAGACAGTGTCTGCGGCACAATCTGCTCGTAATTTGGGCGTCACTTTTGGGCCCAACCTGCAGCTGGATCTACATGTGAATAAGATTTCTTCAACATGTATGATGCTGATCCGCATGCTGCGTAAGGTCCTTCCTCTCCTCCCTGCGCAAGCCAGACCAGAAGTAGTGCGTTGTACCATCCTAAGTCGACTTGACTATTGTAACGCACTACTTCTGGAGGCCCCGGTAACACTTCTGGGCAAGCTGCAAAGGGTGCAAAATATTGCTGCCAAACTCGCCCTTTCTCGCCCCTACCACAGCTCTTCCACGGCAGCACTGCGAGAACTCCATTGGCTGCCAGTTCATCTACGAGTGCGATACAAAGCAGCGTGTATTGTGTTTAGGGCTGTTCATGATCTGGGCCCCATTCCCTTGCGGCGAATGTTTGCCTGGTATTGTCCAGCTAGAGCTTTGCGCTCCTCGTCATCCAGGCTACTGGTAGTCCCGCGATTCCAGAGAGTGAGGATGGGGGGCCGCTCCTTTAGAGTAGCGGCATCCAAACTCTGGAACTCTCTGCCTTTATCCTTGAGAAGCCTCGGAGATTTTCTTCCTTTCAGAAAGGCTCTAAAAACTTATCTTTTTCCCAGGACAGGCTGAGCTATTGCTTCTAACTGAGTACGGGTTAAGCGCCAGGATGCCCTTTGTGGTGACAGGTTGCGCTATACAAGTATGCCACAATACAATACATTACAAAACTCTACAATTGTTTTTTTCAGATAGTCACATGTTTGGGATTATTGTTTTTGATTTTTTTCCTCAAGAGTGTCATTTTCAAATGTGTTTCTGCGCTTTATGTTTAGTGGCAGATGAGAGAAAGTGATAGGGCGGGACGCCAGTAGAGGGGGAGGTTCCCATAGCTTAGGAATCCCTTGCTGGGTCCAATGTCCAATCCCAAATCCTGTCCCTGTGTGGGTAGATGGAAGAGAGGGAGTGTGAGGAGAAATGACTTGCTCAGGAGGGTGGTTGTTCCCTGAGTGTAGTGTGTGTCTGGATTCCCCAGTGTGGTAGGATCCAGTGGTGGCAGCTTTAATGTGTCCAGTGTGTTAATTCCCATTCCCCGCTCCCAGAGTTTGGTACCTGTGTCACGTGTGGTCAGGTTGAGTGATCAGGGGTGGTGGAAACTGCCTTACCAGTCCGAGGGGGGGGAGTGTGCGAATGAGTGATGTGCTGAACTGGAGGAGTTGGTGTGAGTTTTCTTTTTGTTAAAGAGCTTGCATGAGAGGTGTACCTCTGGTGGTGTGCAGGAGGTCCTGCAGAAGAACTGGACAGGAAGGTGGATGTCTGGTGGTGTGCTAGATGTCTTGCAGAGGCATTAGGGAGTGGTTCCAAAAGGAGTGACTTGTGTATCTGATGATCCTGTAAAGGGGAAGAGGTTCATGTGTAACCCAGCTTGGTCCCAGTAGTATGGTAGGGGTGTAGGGGCTCACGCCCTGTCTCAGTGGAGGCGGAGTGAGTGTGGGACGGTGTGTCCCACGTTGGCCTGAAACCCTATCTCAGGGCCTGGAGGGTTCCTTAAGGGAGCGCCAGGTCAGGGGCCTAAGCTGTACATAGGTCATTTGAGGAGGATCTTCCTGTGTCTAGAGGACGGGGAGTGTCTGTAACCAGAACTCCGGCGGTCCTAGTGTTGGGCAGTACCGCTCCTAAGTGGAGGGTGCAGAAGTCCTGGCTCACTGAGCATTTGACCGTCTAGAGTGCTTGACCATTTGTGGGGCCTCTGGAGGTCGTTCCCCGAGGAGGGGGGAAAGCCAGGTTGGGGTGTGGCCTGACCTGGAGGGAGTACTGGAGGAGAGTGTGTCGCTGATACGCCGCTGGCGTGTGCTCTGTCTAGCCTGAGACATACTGGAACTGGAAGGGGGTGCAGAGGGACGGTGTCCTTACTTCTGACCCCGGTGTAACCTGAGGGTTTAGATCTTAGGTTGGGAGATTAGGAAACTTCTAGGTCAAGAGGAATCTCTACCAAAGTGGATCAGCTGAAGAGACTGAGGGGGCTGCCCTTGCTGTGTGTTCTGGGGCTCACCTGCAGTTTGTTGTTTTCACTAAGGTAGAGGAAAGGGGACTTTGCTGTGTGCTGTGTCCCCCCACCTGCTTGAAGAGGGACTGTGCTGTGTGCTTTGTACCTCAGAAGTGAAATAGTTTCCAGGTGGTAGACCAGTGATGGAGTGAGGTCCTGATCTGGTAGGAGAATTGTGTTCTGGTGAAGTGCTTTTCTGTGAGGGTGCGGAAACCCAGAAGTAGAGGTAGGGTGGGGCATTCTTGCCCGTGACCTCTGGTCAGCCTGAGGGTATGGTCCCTAGGTTGTTGGATCAGTGGTAGTTGTAGCTACACTGAGAGAGAGAGTGGAGAATGGCTATTGTATGCCAGGGGTTACTACCCCCCACTCTGTGGATTAGTTAGGACCTGTGATTTGGATGGCCTATGGCCTGGTCTTGGCTGTGGATGACTAGTGTGTACCAGTGGGGTACCCTAGTGAGTCAGAGAGTTATTATTTGGAGGAAACCATGTAGGTTCAGAGTGGCGAAAAACTGGACAGTGTCCCTGCTGTGCGAGGCCGTGTCCGTGGTTTTGTCGCCCAAAGCAGTGAAGCCCATCAGTGGTGTGATTGGTCTACCCTGCGTTTTGGCTGGAAGGGGGTTGTGTTGGACCCGGCCCATTAGGCAGGTTCACCCCTAGACTTTTTTGCGTTTTCCTAGCCTATTTATGGAACCTGGTGTTGGTGATTTTAGGCCTCTGCGCACTTTTTCACTGTGGTACAGTGTAAAGTGCTTGAGCTCTCTGTGAATGAATGGTGAGTGACCTGCCCTCCCATAGGAATGAATGGGGAATCTGTATGCCCATGGTAGTTCCTGATGCGTGGGGAGTGCAGGGGCGAGTTTGGTATGAGAGAACTCGTGAGAATGAATGCCGCAGAATGATGTATGCGACATGGCTGTGTCTAGTCTAGAAGTCCTACTTTTGGAAGTTGGCATATTTGTGCAAGTTGGTGCTAGCGTGTGATTGGCTGGTGAGCCTGGCCCAGAGTGCATGGGCCTGCTTGTGGATTGACTGTCTGGTTTGAGGATGACAGGGGCTGGAGAGCCCAGGAGGTTGTCTGAGTCAGCCCATGGATGAAAGGCAGCATCTGCTGCCAGGGAAATGGGAGGAGATGGCACCTGATAGTGAAGGGCTGTTCCTGTGTAACTACAAAGCTGGCTCCACCTCCCGCTGGGCGACTGACACCTCTGTCCCTGATACTGAAGGGGACTTCCCTCTAAACCAGTCCAGCTGGTTCTCACACTGCCTGCTTCAAAGGACTTCAAAGAACTTCAAAGGTTTTGCACTGTATAAAAAGGGGTTGTATCCCCTTCCAAATTGTTCTTGTTTTCAACTTGAATCTGCCAGGGGCTGCTGCTGCTTGAGCTCAGGGGAATCCCTGGCTCTGCCCAGCCCTGGGCACCTGATGGACTTTCCTGGACTCCTGGGGGACCCCTCTGCCTTGCTGGGCTGATGGGGGGACTTTGCTTTGCCCCTGGGACTCTCTGGACCTTTGTGCAGCATGGTGGAGCTGCATTTCTGGAAGGACCCTTTGTACTTTTTGTTCTAGCGCTTTGGGAGCGCTTTATTGCCCATAGCGCTTTCGAGCGCTTTATTTTTGATTCTAGCGCTGAGGAGCGCTTTGCCAGCCTGGCGAGTGCCCACCTCGCTTATTCTTACTTTTTATCCAACTTCGGCTGCCCACGCCGGTATTGCCGATATTTTAAAATGCCTCCCCGCCTGCCTGCCTAAAGGAGAAGGGCCGCTGCGCTGCCCGCAGCGACCCGGAAGTGGATGGCCGGCCGGCCAATCCCAGCGCGGCCGGCCGGAAGTCCCGCCCCCGCAGCCCGAGAGGAGAGAAGCTGCCCGGGGGAGAGAAGAAGGACGAGTGATGGCGGCTGGTCTGCAGGGCTCCCGTGAGCGGAGGGAGCCCTGCAGCGAGAGGAGCGGCCGAGAGCGTCTGAGCGGCCTGAGGACGGAAGCGGAGGGGGCGCGAGGCACATTTGTCGGTGCCTGCCCCCACCGCGAGGCTCCCCGGCGAGAGAGAGAGACCGGCAGCAACGAGAGCCCCGGTGAGTCTGGGCTGGAGTGGGGCAGAGCAGGGGAGGGGCGCCGGGACGCGATGTCGGTGTCCGCCCCTCCCCCGCAGTAGCGCGAGCTCGCGCTCGAGAGAGGGAAGCCATGAGGGCTTCATGGGCGGCCCCAGTTGGCAGTGGGTCGCCCCAACGAGAGTGCCAGAAGGAAGCCATGAAGGCTTCATGGGCGGCCCCGGTTGGCAGTGGGTCGCCCCAACGTGCACGGAGCCCGGAGAGGCTCCCCGCCCCATTTATGTGTGTATTTCGTGCCCTGAGAGGCGCTGGGGGCATTCTATGAAGTGAATGGAGAGTCAGGGCGGCCCCGTTTGGCAGTGGGTCGCCCCAACGCTTTGAGAGAGCCTGTGTGGCTCAGAGGGGCCATATGTGTTTTTAAGAGCCTGTGTGGCTCCAACGTTTGACCAGTGTTGGCCAGAGCCTGTGTGGCTCCAACGTGCACAGTGTATGTGTTCCAGAGCCTGTGTGGCTCCAGCCTGGGCGCAGTTTGCTCCTAAGGGCCAGTGAGGGCCCTGGCGCAGTTCTTTTGTTCTCCAGGTGCCCAGCACTTTGTGGGCACCTGCCACGTTTAGGCCTTTCTGTGATGTACACAGTTGCCCAGCACTTTGTGGGCAACTGCCACGTTTAGGCTTTTGTACTTTGGACTGGCGCTGCATGGCAGCGCGCCCTGACTTTGGACCCAGGGCATCCTTGCCCCAACAAGGCCAGTTGGCCTAGGGACTGCCACAGGTAGTGGCTTATGTAGTGTAGGCGCAATGTGATTTCTATGTTTTTAAATAGTAATTGCCTACTGTGTGTTTTTGCGCTATTGATTTATTAGGCACCTCTGAATGTTTATGCATTATGTGTCTTCCTTTCCATGCGCTGCACCTCTGAATGGTTAGTCATCATGTGTCTTCTTGCGCTGCACCCCTGAATGTAGTTTATTGCATCATGTGCTCTATTATTACTCCTCTGAATGTGTTCATACATCATGGGTAAGGTGTTCTGGTTTATGCCCCTAAATGTGGTTATTCTTAGGTGGTTGTCTTTTCTACTCCTCTGAATGTAGGTTTATTGCATCATGAGTAATGTATTCTTTCTTAGACCCCTAATGCTGTGTGATACTTAGGTGGTTTTTCTTTCTTAGTACAGGTGGTCCTAGTAAGGTCCTGGTTCCTGTTACCAGTGGTTACTGGTTGTTATCTTTGTGATTACCATTTTATGTTTTATTATTTCTTATTCTAGAAGTGCTATATCTGACTATGACAGTGGCCCTTGTGGCCCTGTCTTGTGTACATAATCCCTGTGAATATTGCCCGTGCCAGTTGGCACCATGTATATGTGTGATTTTATCTGATGTGTTTTTACAATACAAAAGTTATTTTTATAATAACCTTGTGTGGAGTCTCTCTTGTGGTGTGCCTAGTATGTTGTTGCTGTTGTGCGCTGGCGCAAATGCTTTACACATTGCCTCCGAGTTTAGCCTTACTGTTTGTGCCAAGCTACCAAGGGGGTGAGCAGAGGTTATCTTGGCGTGTGACTTCCTTGCCCTGACTAGAATGGTGGTTTCTGCCTGGCTTTGGCGTCAGCCTTAGCCTACCAGAAATAGCCAGTTCTAACAATCATACGTTTGTAGTAACTCTGTTACTCTGGCTGAAAATAACCCTGGACTATTCTTGAATATCTGGGGGAGACGACAGAAGTGACGCTGTGTCCCCATAATTGAGAAAGCGGCCAAGTACCTGCTTTCAGGTCAATGTTTTGACAGAAGAAACCGTTAGAAATATCTAATGTGGTTTTATATTTTTTAGCACAATGTTATTTATCAGTGCTGCACTGTGTGCATTTTGTACTGCAAATGTTTTGCAACAAGAGTTTAAATGTCTGTAGTCCAAATCTAGGCGATAGGTGTTGTCTGGTTGGAAGACAGGAAACAAAGAATTGTTCATTGACGAGGTGCATGTTTCAATCACCCCTTGGTATTCAAGTTGATCTAACATCTCCCCGGCCTGTTTTTAGCTTCTTACTGAACTGGATACTGCCTCTGAGCAGTTGGTTGATTTTTGAACTGGATTTTATGGTGAGGAGAATCCTCATCCCATCCTACATGATTTTTATATAATGCTGGATCCTGAGCTACTGCCCATTTTCTGCCATAGGTGTATGTTAAGTGAATTGAAATATGGTTAGATGTGGCAAGTATGGTGATCTTTCGAGTAGATTCCCTGTTGACAGGGGGGTGAGACAGGGTTGAGTTTTGGCTCCGACCCTGTTCTACCTCTACGTCAACGGGGTAATCGCTCACCTGAACGTGGCCTTAAATAGTGATGCCCCCTAGCTTGCTGGTAATAGGGTGCCCGCGATTATGTTCGCGGATGACACCCTCCTACTGTCTAAACCCCTAAGGGGGATCCAACGTGTGCTTAATGGTTTTGAGGCATTTTGTGTCGAACATGGCTTAGAGATCAATGCGCTCAAAACAAAATATATGATCTTTAACCCACCATCAACCACACGCCCAAACCCGAGCATTGGCACAACTAGGTTGGAACGTGTCAAGACATTCGAATACCTTGGGGTGACAATAAACGAATCAATGACGTGGGGACGCCACCAAATCAAATCCCAACTTAAATTGGCTCAAGCATCGGGAGGCATCACTAAACTTGTAAACATGAACAAATCCACTATCAAACCAATTGGCCCACCTCTAGAGATATACAGACTTCAGGGGAGGGGAGCCGTATTATACGGTGGCGAACTCTGGGGCCATATGTGTCGAAATGAAATCCTTGCCACTGAGAATAAATTTCTCAGGCAGCTCCTGGCCCTGCCCCCAAGCACACCACTATTATCCCTGAGGCTCGATACGGGTCTCAGACCAATAGATGAGGACTTGGGCCTAAAGCCTCTCACCTTCTGGCGTAGACTCTGGTCAACGCCGGAGTTATTGAATTACAGGCTCGAGCAACAAGAAATGTTAAATCTTCCGAAAGCGGGTAAAATCCGTTGGCTCAATTACGTTAAAAAGGGCCTCGGGATGCTGGGCCTACAACTAATGCGGTCTGACTCGGAGACCGCTTGTAGTCGGGTCTCACATAAGCATCTGGCTTCACTGTATCACGAAAGTAAAATCTCGGCCTCTATACAGGGCACACAGTCTGGCACCCTTTCAGGACTATTTTTATTGACCAAAGACTGCTACCATTTTGAGTATGTTTTAGATGAGATTTATCCTAAAATTACCAGGAAACTATATTTGCAATGGAGGTACGGCACATTGCCGACTAGAAATTTTACAAGTAAATGGTCCTCGACCTCCTAAGAAAACTGCCCTGGTTGCAATTTTGAGCAGGAAAATTATATACATATAATGCTTTTTTGTCCAGTTTATGATAAAGCAAGAAGGTACTGGATCATCCTCACTTGCAAAATTTGGGCCTCAGACATTGTATGCAGGCATATAGGATTTTTAAAACAGACTTATCACCTGCAATTGTCTTTGCTGTAGCGAAATTTCTGGAACCAAAGTGGCTTAGGCGTAGATTGTTTATTAATACTGATTACATTTTATTCTACTGGTTTAAATTTTTATGGTGGCAATTTTCTAAGTGGTTGGTAGGCTGCATTCCATTTCCTTTTTTAGGTTGGATTTATGATTAAATCTTATGTTTTAGCCCATGGGGCACTGCGACAAACGTTACACTATACTGCTTGTATTGCGAGTTGATGTATTTGATAACTCATTATTACCTTATTGTTTTTAAACTTTTATTATGTTGTGATCTCTTTTATGGCAAAATTGCCGAAATAAAGAAATAAAGAAGAAGAAGGAATATGATTAGAGAAGGCTGGCCCAATGATATCTTCGCCATGTGGGCACTCCCAGACACATTTTGGTGGCCAGTCTTTTGCAGTTAGAAGAATGTCATAACCCTTAGAGAGCTTCTCCCAAAAGAGTGCTCTTATTTTCCTAGTTATGTCCCCCTCCATCCGGAGCGTTACTTCATATTACTTATGGGGTACACTAACCCTGGTATCGGCAGTTTCAAATTGAATGTACTCATTCAAGTCCAGTGTCGCCAGATGATCGTTCAGGATCTTGCGAGCTAAGGTAACTTCTGCTGAGCTGTCCAGCATTGTCTGGGCCCATTCCCTGTTCTTGAGTTGTGTCCTCAAGATCATCGGCATGTCGGATCTTCAGACCTGCTACCTTCTTTTTGGTGAATTGGGTTTTCTTATTTTTCGGAACCTGGTGATCATCTTTGGACTTCACGCGTTCTTCCTTGTATTCTGACCATCCTCTTCTTGCCGATTTCTGTGAGAAAGTCTGAAAGGTACGAGAGGAACGTGTATCAGTATCTTGATATCTATCAGGTTTTCTCAAATTATCCCTGTTCCTGAGGTTATACCTCTTTTCAGAGGGCTCCTTTTGAGGAGACCTACCTCTAGATTGAGAACGCTTCTCTTTATGAAGTATCTGACTAGTATTTTCCCACTTCTTTTTAGGAGTAGTGGAAGTGTTTTTAATAAAGATCTTTTCAGGACGTTCTGTTAGTTGGGGCTTAACTGGTTTCCCATCCAAACTATCTCTACCTATTACTTCATAGGATTTTTCTATTATTCTGGCCAGTTCATATGGTTGCTCAGTTACATCAAGTTCTTTTAATTTTTGGCGGATCACCAAGGATGCTGCTTCACCTTTAATATTAGCTAATATTATAGCTGAGACCTGTTTGAAATCTTTAAGTAATTTCATACCCAGATTTAAAGCAGGCCCTGCCATGTATTCATTTTGAATCTGTTTCAGCACATCTGGTATTACCGCCATAGATGGAACACCATGTGTTTATGTGCAGATTGCAGCAAAGACTGTAACCCAAGTGTTGCAGTCTTCCAGGTGTGGTGCGATCCCCATTGGTAAACAGATTGTTAGAATTCTGTGTTTCTGTGTTTCCCATGAGGTGTACTATCAGGAAATACTGCCTCTATTTGAGTAATCTTTTGAGCTAACCAAAATGGAATTTGTTCCCTTTTTGCAGGTAATTTACCAATGACTGATTGTATAGTCTGTGGTGTAATTTCATTTGTGTTTCTCTGGTAAGGGGTTTGCTGTGGAATCTTTATAGCAGGTTGGACTGTTAGAGTCCGCATGACATGTTGAACCAATTGTCTATGTATTTTGATTAATTGTTTTAGTTGAACTAATAGTTCTGGACCTGACATTTCTTCAATGGCAGGATGTGGTGTATAGCTGGGTAGTACCGGCCATGTTGCTCCTGGTCTACCTAGTGGACCGAGCCTGGTAATGTGATTTGGATGTTGTAGGGCGCCTTTTAACCAGAGCGCTTGCTCTTGGTAAGTTAATGGAATTTCAGTATCCTCGAAAGGAGTGTATTCCGTTAGAGTTTCTTCATCTTTGTAGAAGTGAAACACTTCTTGGATTTGCTTCAGGGAAGACAATCCATGAATAGAATACCTCTGTCTGCCGATATTCATGTGCCTCTATGACAAAAATTACCCTACCACCTCTTGGTGATAGGCCAGTTGCTATAAGCTTCATAGTAATGGTTTTCCGTACGTTTTCCGGGATGAATATAGCATTCGCATTGGTTTCTTGGAAACCTGTAACGTCTAAACCTGGTTGGTATGCATTTACTGCATCTCCACCGTTCTCAGGGTCACTCATTTTGTTGACAGAAAGTTAGCAGAGCAAGTTTCAAGGAAACAAAGATAAGGTGCACAATATTTTGGAACACTGCATCCTTCAACGTTGAATCAAACCAAAAACGAATACATAGGATTTTTGTCCTACTCAATAATGGCGGATATTTTATCCTTTAACCCACTCCAGACGTCTATTGGAGTATTTTATGGGGAAAAGGGGTCTCTGTGAAAAGCACAACTGAGTTACTCTAGTATCTAGCGTTAAATTAGTGCCTTACCAAACGTTGGGTGCCATGTAGTGTAGTTCCTATATTACCAATAGGCTCTGAGCATTGGAATGATATATCCTATAGATGTGACGTAGGACTTATGTCGACTAGGTTTCTGTCGAATATATTAGACTAAATTGTGAGTGCCAGTTAGCTCAGAGGTCACTAGAAAATTTCTCGAATAAACAAGAAGGAATTAGTTTCTGACAACCGCATAAACATGACAACTTTGTTTCCCCAAGGTAAAACGTATCTTCAGAGTCATGGAAACAATAGAAAGATATTTTACTCAGTCAATCATGCATGCTTTGTTTCATCAGAGGTGAAGAGAAATAGAGAGACGGGCGTTTTTATTGAACAGTCTTCTTTCTCATGCACAAGAAATTAACTGCTACAATCGTAATCCTGGCTGTAAAGTATAATGCGTACAGCAAGAAGAGTATTATAAAATACTACTACTGTAAAAGCATGGTATGGTTTCTAAGCAATAAAATACATACATAAATAACAAAGACTAAAAGTGCTCAACTGGTGCTTCTAAAATACACCTACCCCGAAGTACCTAACATAAATCTAGTACCAGGGAAGAAGTAAGTAGGTGTTTAGTTTCTTTGCCAAGAATCTATCCAAGATTCCTCTTAGGGTCTAATCAGCTTCGTACCCTGGTTTAGAATGAAGGAGGTCTGGTATCTCTGTGTCCGGATTTCCCAACACCCCGCAAGGGGAGCTTGGAAACACTGGAGTTGGATTCCCAGCGAGAGAAAGGCAGCCTCTCTGTCAGTGCTTCAGCTGGAGGGTCGGCTTCTTTTGGCACTTGCTGTAGCGAGCTGCATAGGGCAATTAGATAGTCGAACTGATCCAAATCACTGTGCATTTGCTTGGGCAAGTGTGGGCATATTTATACCTTGAAGGTGCCTGGTTTGACGTAAAGTCGGACATAATAACGTCACCAAAGAACCCCAAGGGAATGGTAGTTCTTTAAAAACGCCATGATTTCTAGGACAAAATCAATATTCAAGAAAGGGGATGTCCCTGACTGTTAAAGCCGAGTTGTCCAAGAAATCGTTGTGGCTTTTTGGAACTGGTGGAAATAGCCATGCCTGTATTTGGACTGCATGGGCTATGTCTAAATATGGGTATGATTTCTATGCCTATATAAGGGTAATGTGAATTATACCTATATAAGGGCATGAATCTGGAAAATAAAACTAGGTTCCTAAAACACTATACAACACCGGGATCCCTGGTTGGCTGAGGTAGGTACCTTAGGCAAAGTATGGACCCGCGTTCCAACAGCAGGGAAAGGAAGGTCACCTTCCGAGATAGCCCCACTCACCCCCTCAGTAGCTTGGCACGAGCAGCCAGGCTTATCGTCAAGGCAAATGTGTAAAGCATTTGCAACCACGCTCACAACAACCCGATGATGACACCACAAATAGACTCCACACGAGTTTTATAAAAAGGAGTATAAACATTTTGTATACAGATATACGATAAGACCACACAATATAAATCCAATATATTAGGTTGTGTACTATTTCTCCTGGCTGGTTGTTATGTCAGCCAGCCCTTGTACGTTCCGGCGATATTAATGAGCACTTCTAAACATTCTCCTGTAACCGTAATATCATGTCATACAGTTCGTAATGCTAGAATCAGGAACTTTTGTAAAGTAAAAAATACTGTAAGGCATAACGCAGCAATCAGGCACTCAGCAATCAGGCACTCTGCAATGTAGAAAGAATGCAATGCGTAACACAACAGTAAGTGTGAGTTATAAAGGGGTGGGCCCTTAGAACTCGGGGACCTGGGTCCATAAGTCAGTACAAAAAGGAGGTGGTCCGAGTTACAAAACAGTTAATTTACAGGATTTATTCTGTATTGCATCATACAGACAAACACCACATGTTCATTTAATTGAATATAAACAAACAATTCTAAAGAACAGATATACAGTGTTCGAATTCAAATTGCATTTATTTATGCAGGCATTTACTTCTGTTGTATGTTCAACATATTGTATCTCATATATTCAACAACGTTACTTCAATGTAATTGTGAAGTCATTACATTTAAAGTGCTCTCAGTGAGGAAGGGAAGGGAAGTGCAAAAGTTGTGAGGGACTGGGTAAAGGTGGTGTGACATTAAGAACATCGCGTTAAAATTAGAAACGCCTTTACAATCAAGGTAGTATGGAAGTTCCCAAATTACATCACACATGGGTTAAATATATTCTTTTCTTTAGATCCTATGGTGTGTTAGGTTGGCGTAGTCTACATTTCGACCCCCATTTACGCTTGAGGGATATTCATGCCTCATGTTGGGGTCTTCGTCAGGACCGTGGATAGAGAGCCTAAGGGATAATGCGAACACTAGAATTAGATTTCAGTGTGGTGAAATGTCTCAAAATGAGAAAGAGAGTGCAGGGGTTACCTACATCAATTGACAGTCGGCATCTGTACAGTCGTTTGTTGGGCCTTGGCGTGCTCCATGAAGTTCTACAATACACAAATTAAAGAGAAGAGGTCTCAAAGGACTGTTGTTGGCTGTAGAGCCAAGGTCAACATATATGAATAAACCGGGGAAGACTTACTTGGACAATATTCCTCATGGAAGAATTGACAACACCATGTCTCGTGTGGTTTCCGTGACCAATCTTTGAGTTCAGTGCACAGCGAGCACCGTTCTGGGGAGTTAGAAAATGGGCTAGTCGATCAGAAGGCTCCTAAAAAAGCATTCTGGAAATTCAAGACATCTTATGACTACACCAGTCAAACCGGATTGGATTATTTTATTTAATTTTAGATCAAAGTGGGGATCGGGTATACCGATGAGGCGATTGGCATTCAAGGAGCCTAGATCGAGTGCTGGGCTCCCATAGGGTTTCATACCTGTTCTGCGTGAAGCCGCCGCCGTCAGCACACGTCGCTGCCTCGATGCATCTGAGGATACTTGCAGTGCCGCCGCTGGATGCTAAGTATACAAGGGATCGGCTACTCCGGACCAATCACCGGCAAGTAGCAAACAATGCCTTGTCAGCACGGGACGCGTGAGTTGGGGAGCATCTAGAAAGAGGCCGGAATGGGCTGAATGGTCTGTAATTGTTAGGGGTTCAGTAAGAATAACCTAGAGAGAGAGGTGATCTCGGTCGGTAAACTGAAGAGGGATGGAATCCTCTTAGAAAATGCATGAGCTTGGACTTAACAGTAGTGGTGCGGCAAACTATATAGGGAGGAGATTAACAGTAAGCTGGATTGCTGATACATGCATAGAGCAGTATTATACATGTATAATAACAAAACAAGAAAATTGCAGGTTGAGAGGGATATACGCTCTTAGCATGAATCATGGTAGGTGTGCATAGAAATAAACTGATTACAAAAAATAGTTTCACAGTATAGTTATAATATCGATATCTGGCAATATTATGCATGTATAGCAACAGGTCATGAAATGAGACTAATGCTGACATAACTCATAACGAATGCGGTTAACTACAACATGGCACCTGTCTGACACAATTACTGGCATATCCCATGCATTAGGACTAGGGAGGTACGGGGATGGAACCCCCCGGAGTCCTGGCCGCACAGGAGCCCCAGTGCTGTGTAGAATCATGTCTACAGGGCAGAATGCTTACTAGAATCATGTCTACGGGGCAGAATGCTTACTCTGGGTCTAAACCTGCCATTTGGGCAAAATTGGCATCTAGTTCATTGAGCCCTCTGTTGATAGTCTTGAATTTGTGCATCCATTTGTACTCCCTAATGTTAAGAATAGAGTTCAGGTTGCCTCCTCGTGGACCCAGGGTGATCTTTTCTAGTACAACCCATCTCATGGATTCTGGGGTGTGGTTCTTATCCCTGAAATGATCGACAAGTGGTGCCCCTGTTGTCGAGCAGCGAATCCTGCTGCAGTGTTGGAATATTCGGTTTTTCACCTTTTGTTTGGTTTATCCGACGTAGATCAGGTCACATGGGCATAGAATTGCATAAATCACTCCACTGGTGTTACAGTTAGTGAAAGACTTTAGGTCTACAGTAAGGTTGTTGTGGATTACTTGCTTTGTTTCCCAACATGTTGGACAAGCTTTGCACGTTGTGCATCTGAAATGGCCTACCACCTCTGGTAGGTTCCATAGTCCTTGAATGGTTGGTGCCTGCGGCGTGTCCAGCAGTGATCGGACAAGGCGGTACCTTATGCGTTTTGCCTTTTTGAAGGCATGCATCGGTCGTTCAGGGCTGTCTAAAATGTCCGCAACCAAATCCCAGTGTTTGTTGATAATTCTTCTTATTTCATTGCTCTTGGTGCAATATGTCGTTACACAGATCATGCGATCAGAGGATGTAGGACGTGCCTTCGGCATCAGTAGTGTTGATCTGTCTTGGAACCAGGCTCTTTTTCTGGACCTTTTCACCAGACACTTCGGATAGCCCCTGTCAATCAGACGATTGATGAGGTCTTCTGATTCTTTGAAATAATCCTCTTTGAGAGTGCAGTTTCTCCGAATGCAGAGAAATTGGCCGTAGGGCAAGTTGTCTCTTAGTCCTCTGGTATGGTAAGGCACTTTGCAAGGTAAAATAATGCAATGTGTAATACAACCACCAGGTATGTTGGTATGCAGAAATAAGGCAATGCGTAATAAACTAATCAGGTAATTCATTATGCAGGAATAATGCAATGCGGAATACGCTAATCAGGTAGGTCGTTATGCAGAAACAATGCAGTGATTCATACAACAATCAGGTAGTTCATTATTCAGATAAAATGCCATGCATCATACACTAAGCAGGTAGTTTGTTATGCAGGAATAATGCAATGCATAATACTCTAATCAGGTACTCCGTTTTTTCGGAAATTATGCGATGTGTAATACGAAAGTCAGGTACTCCGTTATGCAGAAATGAAATAATGCGTAATACACCCAGGCACCGATCACTGTGCCTTAGGCAGTCTCTCAGCATCTATAAAAAAGAAAAGGAGAGAGCTGGTTGAACTAAGCTGAGACTAAGAAAATGAGGGAACCAGAAGTGGAAGCTATTTGCATAGAACAATATGTGAATTCAGCTCCACCATGTTGAGATGAATCCCATCAGCCCACCACACCGGCGGAGTCTCGTCATCTGGGAGTCAAACTAGTGAATCCAGTGCAGCCCAACCCTAAACAGGGTGAACTGGCTTGCACTATGTTCAAAGGAGACAACTAGACTGCCCTGGTGGTCTACTTCTGGTTTCTTCATTTTCTTGGTCTAAGCTTAGTTCGACCAGCTCTCTCCTTTTCTTTTTTCTGGGTTTGACTAATGGGGGTTTGGAGACGGTCTGGTCATTAAATCTAATCCCCTCGGACCCTCTGGTATACGTGGTTTATTAGTCTCTCTGCATCTCCCTCTGACTTGCAGGCAGCCTTTCAACAGTTGCCCCAACACGGGTACAATGTAATCAAAAAGGGCAGCTCCTCACTACGGCCCCCGTACTGCCACTCCCTTGGCAATATGGGCCGCGATCCGAGCCTAAGCAGAGGCTTGTGCTGCCAACACGAGAGAGAGCCTGAGTGCATCTCCCTCCGAGCCCACGCCCGGCCCCAGGAGTCAACACACGTTACCTGGGGGGCGCAAACCCATTCTCCTCTTCTCGTCCAGCGGCTGGGCCTCCAATGCAACTGTGAATTGGCAACAACGGGCTCGCGCCGGCAACTCCGCTCCTCCAGGACTGCCGGTCCGGGCTGCTACAGTTACGAAGATCTCAGGCTGCCACTGAGCACATGCACACAGCGTCGCTGAGTTTTATTTAAGCTTCGAGTGCACCATCACTGGGCACTCCACACACAGGTCTCAGGCTGCACGAAGATGACATGCACAGCGTCGCTGAGACTCACTTTAACTCCGGTGCATACGATAACAAGGCAAATCCTCACAAATGTCCCACGGTGCACAATGCACGCGCACACAGCATCAATGAGACTCACTTGGATTCCAGTGCACATGTTAACAAGACAAATCCTCAAGAAGGTCTCACGGTGCACAACTCACACAGCGTTGATGAGACTCACTTGGATTCCGGTGCACAAGATCACTGGACAATCCTCACAAAGGAGTTTAGGCTGCACAAAGCACACACACACACAGCATCCCTGATCCTTGCTTGGACTCCAGGTGCCCACAATCACACGGCACGCCTTATGAGGGTCTCAGGCTGCAACAAGCACATACACACCGCGCCTCTGAGACTCTCATGGAAACCTTTGGGGTTCTGTGTTTCCAAACAGGGAGCCAGCTCACCTCAGGCCCTTTGGGAGAAGTTATTTCAAAACACAGCAAACTTCCTTTAGCCTTCCCTGGGTTAAAACAGCAAACTGCAGGCCAGCCCCAAAACACACAGCAAGGGTCAGTCCTATCCTTCAGTCTCTTCAGTTGTTTCTGCCTTGGCAGAGGTCCTCTTGACCACAAAGTAGCTCCTGTCTTGTTCACACTTGATAAAGCCATTCTCCGAAGTTCAGGGGCTTCAGCTCTCATAGCTATATTCCTCAATGGCTTTGAAGTCTTTGTGTTTCATGGGGCACTGACCCCCATTCAAACCAGTTCTGGGTGCCTCCCTGCCAGTGACACCTATCTTCCTTTGATTAGTGGTGGTCTGGATTCTCAATCATTCAGCAGGACATGGGACAATTGTTTTATAGCAGCAACCCAGGCCTCTTCACCTCTAGGGGCTTCTCCTCCCAATACACTCCAGATGGAGGTCAGCCTGTTGCTGTCTCACCTACTTCCCTGGATCAAGACATTCCCCAGATTCTATCACTTTCAAATCCAAACAGCCAATCCACAGCCAGGCAGAGACACACAGAAATGTTAGAGCACAAAAACTCAGCCACTTCTAAAAGAGTGGCTTCTAAACACACAATGCAAAAAACACCTTCATAAAAAGATGTGTCATTACATTGTGAGTTCAAGCATACTAAACTTCACCTTTCCATCTTAAGCCTTTGGGAAGATAGGCTGGAAAACATATTACACAGCCTTCCCATTCTATCCTACGGGCAAGAGGGCCTTTCCACAGTGAAAAACAAAATGGAGATTATTTCACTGTCAGCACATTGTACACACCTTAGTACATGTCCTACCTTTCACATGCACTGCACCCTGCCCAGGGGGTTCCTTGGACCTACCATAGGGGTGCCTGATGTGCATAGAAAGGGAAGGGTGAGGTCTGGCAAGTGAGTGCACTTGACAGAAAAACATGGCAGGTTAACAAACTGCCCTCAGTTCCTGCAATGGCAGGCCTGTGTTCCCTTTTTAAGGCTACTTGTGTGGGTGGCATAATTAATGCTGCAGGCCCACTAGTGGCATTTGCATTAACAGCCATGGCACACATAGTGCACTTTACTAGTAAGAAAAATATACCAATCATTGGCAACCAATTACCATTACACTTTCTATAGGGAGCACTGGCACTTTGACACTGTTTAGCAGTGGCAAAGTGTCCACAGCACCTAAGTTGGCAACACAATGTCAGAAAAAATGGTCTAGGGGGAAAGCAAAAAACTTAGGGACTTCAGCTAAAAAGGGCCAAGTCTTACACAACCCCCTCCCAGCTAAAAGCCAGGGTAGACCAATCAACTACCTTGATCGACTTCCCTGCTAAGGGCGATAGAAAACGGACGCAGGCCCGCTACCACAGGGACACCCTCAGGTTCTATACCTTCCTGACCCCAGGAGATTCCCTTGGTCACTACTCCCTGGGCAAGATATGACGCTCCATGGGTACTTAAATACAATGGGGGGAAAGGGGGTCCTAGGGGATGTTTACCGACCGAGCATTGCTACTGCCCCTAAGCATACATATGAACCAACACAAAGTAGCAATGGGTCAACAAAGACAAACAATCGACTGACTATGTATCTGTAAGAACGTGACCTCAACTATTAAAGTAAAACAGCAAAATCATACCTAAGGTACTCCCTCAGTAAGAAAAAATTCCCATCAGATTGCCGACCTGTACCACCCTACATCATCTGGGATCCTTCACACCATGAAGGTAGAATGATGTACCCTCGGCAGATTTGGCAAATGTAAGCCTAATCTCACCTATATGTCCCAGTGATAGTATAGTGAATCTAGGTGTCAAGTGGCAACTGACTAGCAGTGCTGAAATAGTGAAAATGATAAGTGACTAATGTGAGACCACATAAAATTGGGTAGTGAAGGGGTAAGAAATTTTAATGAGCACCTCTTCACTCCCAAGTTATAAAAACAGTGCAATGTAGTAGTGTTAACAAATAACTACTAAAAAGAATGTTGGGTCGACATGTTTCTGCAGTTAAACGGCGCCAAGCGGTCTCCTACTGCTTCTTCAGGACCATGAGTGCTACTGCTAGATATAAGTGAAAAAAAGATTTATATCACCTGAGGTTCTCCTGACTTCGTGGTCCAATGTGCACCAATATGTCAAAAGGAACAAACAAACAGATACATAGAAAGAAAGACATACACATTATAATTAGTAGGGTATCCATATCACATTGTGCTATTAAGGTTCATTGATCCATTGATATATGTCATAATAATACGGAGTAACATACAGTGATAATGTATCAACTTGATTACATTGTCACTCACCTATGTGGCAGGAAAACGTGACCCCACCTCACCTGGCCACAGCGCATGGTAAAACGGAGCACCGCTCTGATGGGGAGGAAAAGAAGAAAGCATCAAAGGAAGGACCTCCTGATTCGCAAATACTTGTTCCAAAACGAACAGCTCAAGGCATGAAAATATATCATAATTTGATCTCTATATTCTTTATATTCTTTGATGGTACACAACGCCTCTGTAGCAAGTGTCGCTGTAAAACAAGTATTGTTTCTGAATATTGTTGCAATCACTCGCTTACATGGCGGTAAACAAACCGCATCTGTCGGAAGCAAACTAACAAGCTGAGGCTACTAAAGACAGTATACGCGTCTCTGACGCTATAACTATTATAATTATCTGGCGGTAGCTATGCCGTAATTTTGTCCTATACCACGCTTGTATGTTCACACTCGCATAAAGCGGTACCAGACCGCGTTTGTCGAATATGAGGATAGGTAGGTTTACCCGCTGCTAGCGCTTACCCACCTGTTCACACTTGCAGATACTCTGTGTGAAATCATAACAGAACACCATATCATCAGATCTCTTGAAGTTAAATCGTGTGATCGGCATGTACACGCCAGGTTCGTTCATTCATTTATACCCGACACAAACCATCCATTAGGAATTATTAGGAGCCGTTTAGTAATGCAAGCCGGCCTCTGCTCACCTGTCCATCGGTACCCCGGACGTCCTTCTGGGCTGTCTATGGGGAGGTACCGAGGTGGAGCGGCGGCGGCCATAATATTGTTTTGCATTGTCGGAATATTGGCGCACCCTCTGGCGTCATCCGCTCGTGCCCTGGGGAGATGGGAAATGTAGTCTTTACGTGATCTAAACAAGCCTAATTTGCCTTTATTTGGGTTTTTAATGAAGCTCCTTGTATATCTGAAGTTTAAAAACTTCTTATTTGACAGATTAGACAATAGATAATGTAAATCCTGGGTGGTACACCAAATTGACAAGACATTGCATAGTCAGAATTCGAAATCCAGGGATATTTAATCAATTCCTCATGGTTATCTTCTATGCAGATTGTGTATATAAGTGAACCAATTCCGTGATAGGCATAACAAGCATAAGTGACTGGCTACTTGTAGAAACATACTTATTCAGTTAGAAAAATGCTACAAGTCAGTATTCGCAACAGGCATTGTTTATTCATGATTCGGAAAACTTCACTGAAACACTACTACTAGTGTCCAAAACTGCACAGCCGCTCCCACAGCTCATGGTGAGCTCAGAAACACTCCAGGTAGTGGAAGTTGTGAGTATTAGAACGTTGCAGAGTGCTTTTTGGATGAACCAAGATTATCCTCACTATCTCGTGCTGTTAAAGTGACATCTACGGGATTTCTCCGTTCATTCCACTTTTGTCCGACTGCAACCTATATACCCATTTTTGTTCGCGTCTGAATAGAAAGGCATTCACATCTGTTACATGAGATGGAATCAGTGGCTGCTCAAGTACCGTCCAACGTAAGTCTGTGGGCATATGTCGTGCTTCAATAAAATGATTGGTCAGTCTTGTAGCCTGTTTAGAGCATCTGATTGAACTTTTATGCTCCGAGATGCGCACTTTGACTCGGCGGGTAGTCATCCCTACTGAAGAAGCAGTAGGAGACTGCTTGGTCCCGTTTAACTGCAGAAACATGTCGACACAACATTCTTTTTAGTAGTTATTTGTTAACACTACTACATTGCACTGTTTTTATAACTTGGGAGTGAAGAGGTGCTCATTAGAATTTCTTTACCCCTTCACTACCCAATTTTATGTGGTCTCACATTAGTCACTTATCATTTTCACTATTTCAGCACTGCTACTCAGTTGCCACTTGACACGTAGATTCACTATACTATCACTGGGACATATAGGTGAGATTATGCTTACATTTGCCAAATCTGCCGAGGGTACATCATTCTACCTTCATGGTGTGAAGGATCCCAGATGATGTAGGGTGGTACAGGTCGGCAATCTGATGGGAATTTTTTCTTACTGAGGAAGTACCCTAGGTATGATTTCACTGTTTTACTTTAACAGTTGAGGTCACGTTCTTACAGTTACATAGTCAGTAGATTGTTTGTCTTTTTAGACCCATTGCTACTTTGTGTTGGTTCATATGTATGCTTAGGGGCAGTAGCAATGCTCGGTCGGTAAACATCCCCTAGGACCCCCTTTCCCCCCCATTGTATTTATGTTCATGAGCAGCTCTGGCTGCGGGTCCTTTTGATTAACTTTAAACCTCTGCACACCGGGTGGGACTAGAAGTATAGTGAAGTTGAGGGACTTCATACTAACTTTGAGGCATCGTAATTAGACCGGAATATCACTTTGAATAAATCATGGCCACTAATCTAGGTTTGGCATTCGATGAAGCCGAAGTTCAAACTATCCTTTCGGAGAATGCTAGCATGCTGGACCTTATACCTACAGTCCAGGTCAACAGCTATAAAGGATGGGCTAAAATTTTAATACTTAAAAAGAACCAAGTTAGAGTTTGTGTTCACGGCATATCAATGGCAGAGTACCTGCGGGGCAATTGCGCCCCAAGTGGGCTCATCGTAACCAATGCCCCGCGTTTGTTCTTGGACGATAAAGAATTTCTGAGGGATTGGTCCCTTGTCGCGTGGAAATGTACACGCGATTGGCTGGTACTTATTATTAAGACAGCCAAAAAAATGGCGGATAAGATCCTCGTAGAAATCCAGGTTTTGGAAGGCCAAATAAGGGCTACCATCTCATCTAGCAAAGTGTTCTCAAAAAATCAGGATGAGGGCAATAAATCTAGTAAAGAATACAGAGACTCATCCTGTTTAAAAAATTGGAAAAGTTTAAGAAGGACCTTGCAAAATTTTCCATGGAAAAGGTGTATCCTTACACTAGTGACGACTATATACCTGTACGGTTCAACAAGAATGGGCGCAAGGGAGGATCAACCTACGGGACCTCCAGCTCAGATGGCGGGTCAAGTGACTCTGATGCATCAAATTCTGGCAACACTCAGACTAAGTACAGAGGCAGGGGAAACAATAGGAGAAATTGGAGAGGTTATGGCCAGCATTTTGGCCAACCACAGTGTCCCCCTTGGTGGCAACCTACACCTTGGGTCCTCCACCTTACCCCCCAATCGTGGGCCCTTTTCGCCCACAACAATTCTATCAAGATTACAACCAGCCACCTTTTTTAGAGTCTGGACGGAGAACACGGGGACAACAACGGACACAGCAACAAGGCCAGGTTCGTTGGAACCTCCCTCCACAGACGATGGATCTGAGGAGCGGGAAGAAGATCGCCCAAGACCAAGCAGGGACATCAGCAAGGCCAGCCTTGTAATTAACCTAAGCTCCCATCAATTGACAAACATTGAAGAACAAGTCCTCAATAGAGGGTTAGGGTTCGTTTTCACAAATGTGGGAGATCCTTTTCGCCCAGATTAAGATGGGCAAATGTTTTCGAAAGATCAGGCTACACCATCTGTTAGCCAATAAGAATTGAAGTATTGGTGACACCCAAACCACTGACGACAACACAGGTCTTAAGAGGCCATCGACCTTTAATCCCACCACTGTAGGTCTTCTAGCCAAAGTACTCCCTTTTGAAGAGGCCGTAGACCATGATTTGAGAAATTTGTTTCAACAAAATCAAAGGCCTTTTATCAATGTATCCAAAAGAGAGCAGGAAGCAGTGAGAGGACTGGCCAATAACCAATCTGTCGTAGTCCAACCCGCGGACAAAGGCGGTGCCATAGTCCTATTGGACATAGATACTTACTGCAACGAATGTCTACGCTAACTCAATGACACCAGGGCCTATCGGAAACTGACCATGGATAACACAGAGAGGCTTACAACTGAGATTGGGCATGTAGTGGAGGATGCACTGACAGAAGGGTGGATCACCATGAAGGAGGCCCAGTACTTATGTACGATTAACCCTAGAACACCCTACTTTTACCAACTCCCTAAAGTGCATAAAACACAACGCCCACCTCCCGGGCGTCCCATAATTTCAGGGATAGGTTCTCTGTTAGAACCACTATCGGCTTTTGTCGATTTATTCCTCAAACCCATGGTGAAGGAGATGCCAACCTTTTTCAAGGACACCAAGGATGTTCTCAAGATATTACCGGAGATTGAATATGACAGGGATCTCGACCTTTTGGTGTCCTTTGATGTCGCGAGTCTATATACATCGATACCCCAGATAGAAACTCTTGAAGTCATTGAGGGTCTTCTGGCCGAGAGAGAGCTTAATTCCATAACTCCAGTTAGACTAATCATGACGCTGGCGACGTTGGCAATGACTGAAAACTTTTCTCAGTTCGAGGACTCGCTCTACCTACAGATCAGCGGGACTAGCATGGGCAGTGTTTTTGCCCCTAGTCTCGCGAACTTATACGTACACAGGTTTGAGCAGGATTGCATCTTCGCAGACACCAATCCTTTCCTAGGGTGTCTGCGCCTGTGGAAACGTTACATCGATGATGTTCTAGTAGTATGGCGAGGTACCGTGGACGAGTTAAAGAACTTCCAGGAATGGCTTAACGAGAGAAATAAATTTCTCAAGTTTACGATAGAGTATAACAACAAACAGTTGGCATTCCTGGACTTACTGATTACATCTACACCTACAGGCTTAGAATCTGAACTGTACCGTAAGCCCATGGCTAGAAATTCGCTACTGAGCTATGAAAGTTGCCACCCCAAAGCGCTACGGGACAATCTGCCCTACGGGCAATTCTTGCGAATACAACAGAATTGCTCTACTAAGTCCGCATTCAGATTTCATGCTAGTAGTCTGGAAGCAGATCTGGCGGTTAAACAATATCCTAACCGCTTGATTCGCAAATCAAATAAAAGGGCTTCAAATAACAATAGGGAGAGTTTGTTAGAAATTTTACCCCTAAGCCAAAACAAGAACGGATAACATGTGTCAATACGTTTTGCACCCAGTCGAATCAGATCCAAAAAATTGTAAGAAAGCATTGGGGAATTTTGAATACAGGCACAGTCACATTGCCTCCCCCATTATTCGCATTTAAGAGAGGACAAAATCTGAGGGACCAATTGGTCCACACTAGACCTAAATGCGACATCCCTCGAGCAGTAGGGATACTGTGGGAAATGCCAGCAGTTACGGGCCATCACCCCTGCGGTAACTGTGCAGCTTGCCCTCAGACATCGAAAACACTGAGCATTGACATTGGTACAGATCGACTGTGGCAGCAACGACGGTTCACCAACTGTAATAGTATGAACCTTGTGTATTTGATCACATGTCCCTGCAACAAAAAATAAGTAGGGATGACTACCCGCCAAGTCAAAGTGCGCATCTTGGAGCATAAAAGCTCAATCAGATGCTCTAAACAGGCTACAAGACTGACCAATCATTTTATTGAATCACAACATATGCCCACAGACTTATGTTGGACGGTACTTGAGCAGCCACTGATTCCATTTCATGTAACAGATGTGAGTGCCTTTCTATTCAGACGCAAACAAAAATGGGTATATAGGTTGCAGTCGGACAAAATTGGATTGAACGAAGAAATCCCGTGGATGTCACTGTAACAGCACGAGATAGTGAGGATAATCTTGGTTCATCCATAGAGCACTCTGCAACGTTCTAATACTCACAACTTCCACTACCTGGAGTGTTTCTGCGCTCACCATGAGCTGTGGGAGCAGCTGTGCAGTTTTGGACACTAGTAGTAGTGTTTCAGTGAAGTTTTCCGAATTGTGAATAAACAATGCCCGTTGCGAATACTGACTTGTAGCATTTTTCTAACTGAATAAGTATGTTTCTACAAGTAGCCAGTCACTTATGCTTGTTATGCCTATCACGGGCACGGTTCACTTATATACACAATCTGCATAGAAGATAACCATGAGGATTTGATTAAATATCCCGGTATTTCGAATTCTGACTATGCAATGTCTAATCAATTCGGTGTACCACCCGGGATATACATTATCTATTGTCTAATCTGTAAAATAAGAAGTTTTTAAACTTCAAATATACAAGGAGCTTCATTAAAAACCCAAATAAAGACATAGTAGGCTCGTTTAGATCATAAAGACTACATTTCCTATCTCCCCAGGGCTCGAGCTGATGACGTCACAGGGTGCGCCAATATTCCGACAATGCAAAACGATATTATGGCCGCCGCCTCTCCGCCTTGGTACCTCCCCATGGACAGCCCAGAAGGACATCCGGAGTACCGACGGACAGGTGAGCGGAGGCCGGCTTGCATTACTAAACGGCTCCGAATAATTCCTAACGGATGATTTGT
Source organism: Lissotriton vulgaris (assembly GCF_964263255.1). Taxonomy (NCBI): domain Eukaryota; kingdom Metazoa; phylum Chordata; class Amphibia; order Caudata; family Salamandridae; genus Lissotriton; species Lissotriton vulgaris. The sequence goes on along the minus strand of NC_141691.1, from coordinate 390,117,706 downwards.
GCTGGGTCTAAACGAATGAATGAACCTGGCGTGTACATGCCGATCACACGATTTGACTTCAAGAGATCTGATGAAGTGGTGTTCTGTTATGATTTCACACAAAGTATCTGCAAGTGTGAATGGGTGGGTAAGCGCTAGCAGCGTGTAAACCTACCTATCCTCATGTTCGACAAACGCGGTCTGGTACCGCTTTATGCGAGTGTGAACATATAAGCGTGGTATAGGACATTATTACGGCATAGCTACCGCCAGATAATTATAATCGTTATAGCGTCAGAGACGCACATACTGTCTTTAGTAGCCTCAGCTTGTTAGTTTGCTTCCAACAGATGCGGTTTGCTTACCGCCATGTAAGCGAGTGATTGCAACAATATTCAGAAACAATACTTGTTTTACAGCGACACTTGCTACAGAGGCGTTGTGCACCATCAAAGAATATAAAGAATATAGAGATAAAATTACGATATATTTTCATGCCTTGAGCAGTTCGTTTTGGAACAAGCATTTGCGAATCAGGAGGTCCTTCCTTTGATACTTTCTTCTTTTCCTCCCCATCAGAGCGGTGCTCCGTTTTACCTGCGCTGTGGCCAGGTGAGGTGGGGTCACGTTTTCCTGCCACATAGGTGAGTGACAATGTAATCAAGTTGATACATTATCACTGTGTGTTACTCCGTATTATTATTATGACATACAGGCCCTTCAGTCCTATATAGGATCAATGAATCTTAATAGCACAATGTGATATGGATACACTACTAATTATGATGTGTATGTCTTTCTTTCTATGTATCTGTTTGTTTGTTCCTTTTGACATATTGGTGCACATTGGACCACGAAGTCAGGAGAACCTCAGGTGATATGAATCTTTTTTTCACTTATATCTAGCAGTCGCACTCATGGTCCTGAAGAAGAAGTAGAAGACCGCTTGGCCCCGTTTAACTGCAGAAACATGTCAACCAAACATTCTTTTTAGTAGTTATTTGTTAACACTACTACATTGCACTGTTTTTAGAACTTGAGAGTGAAGAGGTGCTCATTAAAATTTCTTTACCCCTTCACTACCCAATTTTATATGGTCTCACATTAGTCGTTTATCATTTTCACTATTTCATCACTTCTAGTCAGTTGCCACTTGACACCTAGATTCACTATACTATCACTGGGACATATAGGTGAGATTAGGCTTACATTTGCTAAATCTGCAAAGGGTACATCATTCTACCTTCATGGTGTGAAGGATCCCAGATGATGTAGGGTGGTACAGGTCGGCAATCTGATGGGAATTTTTTCTTACTGAGGAAGCACCCTAGGTATGATTTCGCTGTTTTACTTTAACAGTTGAGGTCACGTTCTTACAGATACATAGTCAGTAGATTGTTTGTCTTTTTTGCCCCATTGCTCCATGGGTACTTCCAGACAGTTGGGGCCTCTCTAGGGGTGCTGGTCCCTTGCCAACCCCCACCTAGAGTTGTATCCCTGGAAGACCCATCAGTGAGGACACTGTTACCAGTTATCCTGTCCTCCAGGATATATGTGGGTGTACCCTGGTCACTCCTAGGGGACCCAGCCCTACTGATTGGACACAGTCCCACAGATTGTCCCTCGGAGGAATGGCACTCACAAACTTCAGGACTGGGGAGCTCTTGTGACAGGCGCCACATGCCCTCCTGATGCTAGGTGTTCTCCCTCGCACTGCTGGCAAGTGGGTGCTAGGCCTCCCGTGGGTGATCCTGTAAGGAACCCTCCTGTCTATGGGGTAGGGTGGTGAAACCCTGGGGATGCTGCTCACACTCCCTTTTTCTACTTTGAGACAGGGCTCTAGACTGCATGCCCCCCACTACTCTGGGACCTAACGGTTCTACTATGCCTCTCTTCCCTCCTTAGGGCTATTCAGGCCTTAGACCCATGACCAGGAGTCCCGGCTCTTGTGCTAGCTCCCGGGAATCAAAGAGCTCGCACCCTAAGACGGATTGGCGCAATCCTGGAAAATAATTACTGAGCCTAAGCTCCATAGGGGTAAGGTTGAGCACCCATTTCAATTAATTTGCCATGCTCACCAACACCCAGTCATCCAGTGCACGCTTGTACTCATCTACACTTGGCACTGGCTGTACGCTGCTACAATTCAAACTGGACTCTGCCTTTTTACCTTAATGTCCAGTTCCCTTATGCTTAACTCATGAGCTAAGAGAATCATCTTTTTCTCTTCCATGGCGAGAGCATTCCTGCTCTTCTGTGCTCGCTTTTTACTTTCAATGAGCTGCTTCTTCTACTCTGCTTGAGCTTTACGTTTTAAAACCTCCAACTCATGCTTTATTACCCTATGGTTTTCCTCCAGCTCCTCTGGTGAAAAACTCCTCCCTGAATGGCTACTACCAGCTCCTGAAGCTGGTCCCTCCACTGGCAAATCCTGTAGACCAAATCCATTCCCTGGGTCATCCTCATCCATCTCAAAATCACCCGCCTCCTGAGTCCCTTTGGCTTCCTACCAGGCCCTCATGACCACTTGCAGCTCCTCCTTCTTGGCACTACTTTTCATGGGACATCCCAAAGACCTGCAGAATTGCCTCAATTGATCAACTTTATAGGTAAGCTATGCCTCAATGTTGAACTCTAATTCACAAGCCTCACTGTCTCCTTGACTCCTTGACTCCTCCTCTGAGACATGATGTGTGGTTTAAAGGTTAATCAAAAACAAAACCAGATAGAACCAACAAATCAAGAATACAATATGTGGTCTGCGCTACTCATCATGTACACCAATCACTGTGGGTAAATTTGCAAATACACATTCAAATCCCACCGCTGCCACCAAATGTTAGACCCGGAATCCCTCGTTGGATGAGGTAGGTACCTTAGGCCAATAGGGACCCTCGTTCCAGCGTCAGGGAAAGGAAGGTCACCTTCTTAGATAGCCCGCTCACCCCCTAGGTAGCTTGGCATGAGCAGCCAAGCTAATCTTCAAGGCAAATGAGTAAAGTGTGTGCAACCACACTCACAACAACCCAATGATGACACCACACATATACTCGACATGAGTTTTATAAAAACGAGTATAAACTTTATGTGTAAAGATATACGATGAGACCACACAATATAAACCCAACATATTAGGTTGTGCACTATTTCTCTTGGCCGGTTGTTAGGCCAGCCAGCCCTTGTAAGTTCTGGTATTATTATTGAGCACTTCTAAACATTCTCCTGTAATCCTAATATCATGTCATACAGTTCGTAATGCTAGAATCAGGCAGTGTAACAGGGATTCTGCGCGAACACAGAACTGTGCACAGAGACTTAGGACCTCAGTGAATTAGGATGTGCCAAAACTCACCAAAACTCACCTTAGTACCCAAAATCCCAGTGCTGAATTCCTCCAGCATGGACAGTACCTGGTTGGCCAGTCTCTGGAATGTGGCGGGGGGTTCTTCAACCCAAAGGGCATGACACAGAACTGGTAGTACCCCTCTGGCTTTGAAAACGCAGACCTCTCTCTCTCGCTCCATCAGTTAAGGCAATCTGCAAGTACCAAGACGTTAGAACAAACATACTGATTTACCAGGCAACTCCCAACCAATCAATGAGCTCATCAGCTCTGGGTATGCAGTGTGCATCAGTCCTGGTGATGGCATTGAGCCCACAGTAGTCCACACAGAACCGGAGTTCAGGAGTGGTACTCTGTGCTCATCAGGGGCTGCTGTAGGGCTCTATCACCCCTATTGCCAACATCTTGGAAACCTCTTCCTTAATGCTTACCCTGACTTTGTCAGTTACACTGTAAATGTTGTGTTTTACAGGTAAACTGTCTCCAGTGTCCACAGCATGGACACACCAATTGGTGATTCCTGGAGTCAGGGAAAACAGGGAGGCAAACTGTCCCTTCTCTGGGGTCAGGGTGGGAGAGAGGTTACCCATCATGTTCATTGGCTGAAAGAGGTCAGGAAGAGGCTCCCTCTTTCCTTCTATCATCTGTAGCCAGGAGCATTGTTACTTCATACCTCTCAAAGTGAGGTTGAGGAGGTTCATGTGCAGGACCCTCAAAGGGTTCCTAGGAGTCTGAAAGTTCACCAAGTAGGTTACTTCACTCTTGCAGTCCACCACCTCAAATGGCCCCGTCCACTTGTCTTGGAGTGCACAGTGCTTCACTGGTGCCACCACCCACACTTTCTGGCCAGGCTAACACTCGACTAAAGTGGCATTCTGGTCGTTCCAATGTTTTGGCTTCTCCTGGCTGGCTTCCAGGTTCACCTGAGCGAGCTTCCTGAAGTGCTGAGTCTGGTTACTAAAGGCCAGCATGTAGCTGTACACATCCTGGGGGAGACTTACTGGTAGTTTTTTCCCAGCCCACCTTCACCAGACTGAGAGGCTCTCTCACAGGGTGCCCATACAGCCATTCAAAGGGACTGAAACCTGAGGATTTCTGCGGTACCTTCCTGTAGGAAAACAACAGGCATGGTAAGTCTATATCTCACTTAGGTCTCATGAGTTCTGTAACACCCTTTATCATGCCTTTTAGGGTTCGGATGAATCTCTCAACCAACCCATTTCCTTGGGGATGGTAAGGAGTGGTGAATTTTTACATTACACCGCATTCCTCCCACAATGACGTCATATACCTAGATAAGAAGTTTGTTCCACTGTCAGAGACCACCTCTCTGGGGAACCCCATGTGGGAAAAAATTCCCATCAATGCACAGCTCACCACAGGGGCGTGATTGCCCTGAGAGGTACGGTGTCCGGGTACCGGATGACATGGTCTACCAAGATATACTTGTTAGCTAAGGTTGTCTTGGTTGCCAGTGGCCCCTCAATATCAATGCCCACCCACTTGAAAGTGGTGCTCACCACAGGAAAGGGTTGGAGGGGAGCCTTAGATATCCCTCCTGTCTTGACGCTTGCATGGCAAGTCTTACAAGGCCCACAATGTGTGTCAGTGCTCTTCACCATTTGGGACCAAAAGAAGTGAATGGCAAGTGTGTTAAAAGTCTTGTCCTTGCCCCAAATGTCCTTCCAATGGCACATCATGAGCCAGACTCAATAGGAAGGTCCTCAAGAACTGGGGTACCACCAGCACACAGGCTGAACCAGTTTCAGCAACCTTAAGCTCCCAATAAATCCAATGTTATCCAGTCTGAGCACCTACTGCCTGGTCTGCAGCCTTCTGCCGCAAACCAACAGGAGTAGGGCTCCATCTGTGTCTTGCAGAAGTCCCCCTGGAGAGACCCACTTCCTGCTGCCAATGTGTCAGCTTAGGTAGGTCTCCCAAATTTGGCTACTTGCTCCCCTGTAGGTTCCAGGGTATTTCCTTTAAGGTCTGCCTCTTCCTGGACCAGGGGAAATTCTGTGGCGGGTTTCCTGTGCCCCTGCCACTCCTCTTTCTGGGAGGCACCTGGGCCACTGTTTCACGCTCCAGGTTCTCTTGATTATCCTTACTGGCTGCCATTGACAGAGTGATCACACACAACCACTCAGGCAGTCCTAGCCTCTCCAAATGGGCCCGGCATTCCACGTCCTTCCAAGGGGATCTTTATAGGTCATTTCTAAGCAGACAGTCAACAGGCACATATGGACACACAATGACCTTCAAAGGACCTGAGACCCCCAATTCAAAGGGAAACTGCACCACCTTACACAGGCTCTCAGAGTTGCCTGCAGCAACTACAGGGTGAAGTACATTTTGGATGACTTGCTCCTCAGACACCCATTGATACCTGACAGATGTCATACTAGCTCTGTGTCTCTCAGAGCTTCCACCCTCTTCCAATTGATGGTCAACCACCTCAAGTACCTTTTAGAGTTATCCAAAAGTCAGGTTTCCTGGACCATCTTTGTATCTCCTAATGAGATAAGGGCCATCACCCTCACTAGGACCCAACTCCTCATCCAGCACAACACTAAGTAAGCCTCTGTGACTGTGCACCAGTGGGTGCTGGTAGTATCATGGGGCACTTGGGGTAATTCTGCATGTGACCCTCCTGACCACATGCATAACACTTGCGGGACCCCAGTTGCCTGGCCTACCACTGGAGGCTGTGGCTTCTTACTCCTGGGGGGATGTGAATCTTTATCCTGGGAACTATTTTGGGACCCTTTAGAGAACTCCATTTAGTTACCCTTCACCCCTACTCTTCCCTGTCCACCTTTGAATGGGTTTCCCACATTCACCTTGTGGACCCTGGTACTCATCCAGCGGTCCACCTCCTGAGCAAGCTTCCTGGGGTCAGTAAGCTTACTATCCATCAGATGCTGGTGCAGCTCTGGAACACAAAGACTACTCAAGTGCTCCCAACCAACCAGATTGTGCAACCCCTGGTAATCAGTTACCTTGCTAACCTTTATCCAACCATCCAGTACTCTGCAAAAAAGATTCACTCATTCAATCCACATATTGGATTCAAGCGCTTTGAAAGATCTAAACATTTCCCTATACTGCTCAGCTGTGAGCCCATGCCTGAGACATAAAGCCTCCTTCATATTAGGGTAGGTCAGAGCACCCGCCTCCTCCGAAGGTGTCAGGGTGTTCCTCCCATTGGCCTCAAAGTGTTTCCACAGAGTCATCCCGAAATGATTTTCTGGGACTTTCTTTATATGCAGTGCTGCCTTATATGAATTAAACCAAACATAAATATCCTCCCCTTCTGGAAATTATTCACTAGGTCCTTGGGAATGTATACCTTACTCCCTTGCACTGGATGTATGCTGCCACCATTTGTACCGGTCCAGTTTGGCCATGAGGTCTAGTTCTCTCATGCTCAATTCATGTGCCAAAGGCAATTTCTTTTCTTCCAAAGCACAAGCTTTATTGCTCTCTTCTGCCTTTGCCTGGAGTCTCAAGACCTCTAACTCATGATCCCTGGCCCTTTGCTTTTCCTCCTTTCCTCTGGAGCCAAATTCCTGGAAGAATTATTGCTGCCAGCCACAGAAACAGCTCTCGTACCAGGCAAATCCTGGGATCTGAAACTGCCCTCTGGCACCCCCAATCCACATCAGCATCATCTGCCTCCTCAGCTTCTCTGACCTCCCACCAGGCACTCAAGGCCTTCTGCAGCTCCTCCTTCCTAGAGGTGCTTTTAATGGGGCATCCAATGTTCTTACAAAATTACTTGTGCTGATCTACTTTGTAGGTATGCAACATTTCAATGCTAAACTCCAATTCTGCTTCCTCAGATGGTTTACCAATGAGAGACATGGTGTGTGGATACTTCAAGAATCCAATAAAAATATAGAACCAAAAACACAGTATGTGGTTGCTTAGTGGTCTGCACTAAACTAGTGATGTACATCAGTCTCTGAGGGTCAAGTACAAATACAAGTTCAATCCTCACCGCTGACCGCCAATTTTAGATCTGGGGGTCTTTAACTGGCTGAGGCTTGCACCTTTGTCAAAGTGGGGCCCACTGCTTCTAGTCAGGGTAGAGGGGATACATATTCTAGCTAACCCCTGCTAACCCCCTTGGAAGCTTGGCATGAGCAGACAAGCTTATCCCAATGGCAATGTGTAAAGTATTGGTACTCACAACAAACAGTAATATAGTAAAAACACCACAAAAGGACACCACACCAGTTTAGAATAAGAAAGTATCTTTATCTAAACTCAACAAGACCAAAACGACAACATTTCAACAAGGGTGTAAAAGAGCACTTAAGAACATTTACTCCCACAATAAAGCTTGTAGAAAACTAATAGCTCTACCTGGGCTATTTATAACATTGTGACTACAATGAATCAAACGTAAGGTGCAGACAGTGAGGAGCGCAGTTCCAGACACAGAGTCACACGGACCCCCAAACAAACAGTACCTCGGAAAACAAAGTCTATGGGAATGCATGAAGTCGTGGAGGTGAGGCGTTGGTGCCTAGCTCGAGGCTAGCTTCCTGGCAGCCACGAGTGTGGAAAAAGGGTAAGGCTATGACCTTTTTCAAGATTTGCCCGGCGCTAACCGCCTTTGTACCATTCAAATTACCAAGCAATGAGGCAGGCGCCGGAGACCAGAAGGCAGGAAACAGAAGTTTTATTCCGACGGAGCAGAACACATCAGATCAGACAACAAGGTATCGTCTCGAGGTGCTCTAACAGCCTCTCTGAGGCCTGGCCTCTTATACACTGGTTTATGGCATGTGACCTTTCTTTATTACAATCAAGATATTGTGAAGTAAGGAAAAAAGACATCCCCGTAATCCTCGTGTCAATCCCACCCCACATGCCTCTACAATAGAGGTCCTCAACCTGCTGATAAGAGGAGGGGGTCATCACGCAGCTGAGTGTTCTGCCGATTCTTAGGATGTGTGCGCCTGATCATATCCCCTGGGGTGGGGAGGCCATGATCAATAGTGGGTCCTTTGAAGAGGAGTGACTTCATACAATAAGGGGCAGTAAATGGTATCTCCCGGCTTAGGCGATGGCCTCGGATCTGTGTGGACAGTCGGACTCGGGGGACGGGGTCATCAAAGGAGTGGTATTCATGCCGCGTGGACAATTGAACATCGGAGGGATGGCTCATCAACAGAGGGGTATTCATGGAAGGAGAGGAGGTGTTAGTCAGGCGCGGGCGTGATTTGCCAAGGACAGGGTCATGCAGGAGGAGAAGGGTTATGCTCATGTGAGGGAGGGAGGGGGGAGCCAGGGTGCGCGGAGGATGCCTGCAGGGTCAGAGGAGCGCGCTGGCGATCGATCGTGGACAGGGACACCATGATACCTAAAATGGCTGTCGTGTACATTGTGCGTGGGTGACAAGCTGGCGCAGATGATGTTCAGCTCGTAAACTAAAATTCCACACGAGGGAGGTGATGCGTCATGTCCATAAGAAGGCTGCGTTTGAAACCAGGACAGGGGAAGTTGGTTACATCGGTAGTGAAGCATCAGTGACGATCTGAAGTTGGCGAGTTCATGGAGTCACCCTTGGTGGTTATCAGCGCATGATAATGGGATGCAGCCGCTGGTGGTGACGAACTCGGTGCGAGCACTAGCATCGGGCATGGCCGATAACTGCAGGCATCGGCAGGCATCAATGGGTGGTGGAGCTGCAGTGCAGGACGGGAGCGTCGTGACCCTGGCCTCTGTGCAGGTTGCGGTATTGCAGCGCCGTCGGAGACAGGTTTTCTTGCTTCTTTCAAGTTGCTTCCAGCTCCCAACAGCAGGAACAACCTCCAGAGACCCAAAACTGGAACAGATACTTCCTTGCAGGTCAGAGCTCTCAGCAATAGTGTTCAGGTGAGCTGAGGGGGAAGTCCCTGTGTCTCTGAGATGTCAGAACAGGAGGCCAATACACACAAGCTCTTGGAGATCCTTCTTCAAACAGGTGCCTTTAGCAAAGTTCCAGTCTTTGTCCTTTCCTTGGCAGAAGCAGCAACTACGGGCCAACACCACACAGCAAAGGGACAGTACTTTCTGGCTCTTCTCCTTGACAAAGGTCCCTCGTGAGTCCAGAAGTGATCTAAAATTCTGGGGTTTAAGGTTCCCTACTTATACCCCATACTGTCTTTGTTCTTCTTCATGCAAGGGTCACTGAGCCCAGTCCAAACCAGTTCTGTCCTCACTGGTGCAGTGTGACCATAGGAGGTGGAGACAGCATCGTGCAAGGGAGACAAGCCCTAGTCAGGAGCAAGGGAAACCCCTCTCACTATTCTAAATGCAGCCAAGGTCTAATCCTGGAAGGGACAGCCACACCTCAACCCCCAGTGGCTCTCTACAGTGAATGCACATCCCCTTTCTAAAAGTGGCATTTTCAAACACACAATTTAAAAACCATCTTTACCAAAAGATGTGTTATTAAATACTGAGTTCTAAATCTTGTCCCAATCGGAAGTTATACTTGTAAGATGTTACAAAGTATCACCCATGTTATCCTATGAGACAGCTAGGCTTTCAACATTGAAAAACTAAATACACTGTATTTCACTATCAGGACATGTCACACACACCAGCACATGTCCTACCTTTCACATATACCGCACCCTGCCCATGGGGGTACCTTGGGCCTACCTGAGGGGTGTCTTACATGTAAATAAAGGGAAGGTTAGGGCCCGGCAAGTGGGTGCACTTGCCAGGTCGACATGGCAGTGTAAAACTATGTGCAGATGCTGCAGTGTCAGGTCTGAGATACCTTTACAGGGCTACTCATGTGGGTGGCACAATCAGTGCTGCAAGCCCACTAGTACCATTTGATTTAAAGGCTTTGGCACACTCAGTGGACTTTACTAGGGGCTTACCGGTAAACAAATATCCCAATCATTGAGCACTAATTGTAATAACAATTTATACTGGGAGCACTTACACTTTGACACTGATCAGCAGTGGCTAAGTGCCCAAAGCATCTAAGCCATTAAAAACGAAATCCAGCACAGCATCAAAAATACAGGAGGTAGAGTCAAAACGTCAACAATAATATTATTGCTTTACATCATGCATTTCTGAATGTGTGGATATTTAAAATGGTTTGACTTCTTCACAGAACTCTCAGGATACCTACAGCTTCTTTAGATGTTTCAGAACTTACAGGCCCATATTGAGGCATTTTTGGTGTACTGATTTTATTATCTAGCTCTGGATGTGTAAAGACTCCTCCATAATGCCATGAATTAGCATGCATTTTCTAAAACTTGCTGGACCACTTATACCTGGTTCATTCACATGTGAGTTGGGAAGAAAATCATTTGCACACATTTTGTGCCTCTTAATTTGACAATCGGTGGTATGTGCATGTTAAAAAAGCTGCAGATCCACTAAATTCTCTCAGATACTTTAAGCATTCTGTAAGTGAAGCATAGAGGTGTACACACTCACATAGCATAGATACCAAGATGCTCCTCAGCCCTAGCGAGAAGTAAAAGTATGATGTCATTTTCTCCTATTGGGGGCTATGTTTTGCGGGAGTAATGGATGTAATCAAGGACGTTTCTTCATAATCACTGTACTTCCGTAGCAATTTTAAAAAGTCTGAATTCAAGCCAATGTGGGATGTAGCTATGTATTAGAATTCTTATCTCCCCTTGTTGCAGCTAACTGGTGCCTGGACTAGATTTCCTTCAGATAGGCGACTGTTTCACCTATGTGACCTACCTATGCAGTTGTTTTCAAGTCATATTTTTTTTGTAGGGCATTAAAATGCCTCTGACATAAGATTCATAATCTTTCATTAATGACGTACTTTTGATTCTTCCATTGATATTATTATTACGTTAGAAGTTTTAAAAAGCACACATTGTCTTTTTCTTTAATAATATTATTTGATAATTTAAAGAGCATGCTGCTTCATTGAAGGAGGTGTCTACCCTACTGCCAGTGCCCGGTGACCCATCACTTCCTGCCGGATGTATGACGTTACAACACATGCTTTTACCACGCATGCTGTTACAATGCAAGTATTACAACGCAAACCTTTACAACGCATTACACTTGGGGGTGCTGGATAGTGAATAGTTTAATTTACTACTCCAACTCCAGTCCCCGTGGACACTAGGGAAGGTGTTGGATAGTAAATAAAACTATTCCCTATCCTAGAGCGCCCCCCCAGTGTAATGCTGTGTAAAGGTTTTCGTTGTAATACTTGCGTTGTAACAGCACTGCGTGGTAAAATTTTCGTTGTAAAGGATGTTTCCCCTTCCTGCCCGACTTCAGCAGCTGGCTGCAACCGGACTGGACTACATGTCTTACCAGCCCCAGAGGTGGGGCCAGCGGGGAATACCTTTTTTCATGCCTCCTGTGCAGCTAATAGTTGGCCTGTCCCTCCCACATTGCAGGCTGTTCGTGGGTGAAGCCCGGGCCAAGGGTGGGCCCATCAAGACCTGTCACAGCCTGAAGCAGGCTGGTCTGTGCCATGCCTCTTTTGCCGGTCTCCCAGCTATAGGTACCATACACCCATGTCCCTGCGCTGCTTGCTGTCCCTTTGCCACCTGCTGTGTCTGCGCCACCTGCTGTTCCTGTGCTGCCTGCTGTCCCTGCGTTGCTTACTGTCCCTGTCCCTGCACTGCCAGCTATCCCTGCAACTCCTGATGTCCCTGCACAGCCAGTTGTCCCTGTGCCGCAAGCTGTCCCTGCAATGCCTGCTTTCCCTGTGCTGCTTACTGGCCCTGCACTGCTTGCTCTTCCTGCTTTGCCTGATGTCCCTGTGCCTCCTGCTGTCCCTGAGCTGCCTGCACTAGGACCACCCCCAGGACTGCTAATTGAGGCTGTAGCACAACCGTGCAGTGGACGCGTGCAGCAGGCGTGCTGTCAACGAACCGCTGGTTGAACAACCCCCACGCCAGGACCCCTGGCCCTCCCGCCACCCAAAACTTCACCACCAAGGAAATCCTGGACCTAGACCGTGGATGCCGAAACAGTGGTTTCTCCTCCTCTCCACAATCCACCAAAGGACCTTTCATCTGCCAACACTGCCACTTCTCCTGCGACACAACCTACAAAATATCTGCACCACTCCTTCCCACAAGACCAAGAAGACCCAGCAACTGCTCCACTGTATCTTGCTCAACTCCCACTCACTCTGCAAACAAGCCACAGAAATCTGGGACACCATCCCCTCCCGTTCCACGGACGTTGCCTTTATCACTGAAACATGACTCAACCCCTCCTTGAACCCCGACATCACCACCACCACTCCTAAAGACTACAAGATTATACACTGTGACTCCACAAAGAAACAAGGTGGAGGCATCACCATGATCTTCAAGGAAACCATCAGATGCACATCACGAATGGCGATCCCATGCCTCTCATGGAACACCCCAACTTCCTACTACAAACTGATGCAAAGACGATGATAAGAGGCACCCTCCTCTATGAACCGGCAGGTCCCCGGGCAACATTCTGCAATGCCATCCTCAACGTCAGCGTCCGACTAGCAATTGACTCTCACTACTACATCCTACTTGGTGATCTCAACTGCCACATCGATGACCCCAATGACACCAACTCCAGCGCCCTCCTGGAGTACGTGAACAACATCGATCTCACTCAGCTGGTACCCAACCCACACACAAAGCCAGACCCACACACTCGACCCCATCATCACCTCCAGTGACAGATTCCAGTTCAGTCACACCATAGAACTCACCTGGACCGAGCACACCATTGTACACTTCACCATCACTGATGCCCAGCACACCACCACCAGGCAGCAGATCTCCTCCCACTGCAGCTGGAGCAAGGTCACCGAAAATCAATGGTCACATATCCTCTCCACCTCCCAACCTGAGGCCTCCACAGATCTCAACCATGCTTTCCAGAACTTCACTATGTGGATCCCCCTACTGTAGAAAAAGTCACCCAGCTGAAACCATCAAGAGCCCAAACATGCCAGCTGGTACACCCCAGAACTCAAGACCACCAAGCGCAATGGCCATAAACTGGAGAAATGGCACCAAAAACCCCGCCAACAGATCAGCTCCCAAAACAACCCTCAGCCACTACCACAAGCATGTCAAAGAAGCCAAGAAAATAGTCATCAACACCTGCATCGACTCAGCGGCGAACCACACAAAGAAACTCTTCATAATTGTCAATGAATTCTCCATCCCAAAAGCCATAGAGAATACCATCCATCCCTTCAAATTTTTTTTGAATGTTAACAGTCACATGAAAATCTGAGTTTTCACATCAAAATTAATCCTTACAAATGCCTCAAAGAAGTCAATTTCAATCAATCAATCAATCAATCAATCAATCAATCAATCATTCATTTGTGGAGTGCACTACTCACCCTTGAGGGTCTCAAGGAGCTGGGGTGGGGGTGCTGCTATTGTTCAAACAACAAGGTCTTGAAAAGTATCCTGAAGGTCAGCAGGTCGTCGGTCTGTTGCAGGAGGATGGGGAGGGTGTTCCATGTCTTGGCGGCGAGGTGGAAGTATGTTCTGCCTCCAGTGGTCGTTTGGTGGAATGATTTGTACTGTGGCGAGGGTGAGGTCAGCAGAGCGAAGCTGGCGGTTCGGGGTGTAGAAGGTGAGTCGTTTTTTGAGGTATGTCAGTCCTGTGTTGTGGAGTGCTTTGTGAGCGTGGGTGAGGACTTTGAAGGTGATCTATTTGTTTATGGGGAGCCAGTGCAGGTCTATCTGGTGGGTAGTGATGAGGCTGTGGCAGGGGATGTGGAGGATAAGGCGTGCGGAGGTGTTCTGTATGCTTTGGAGTCTTCTCTGGAGTTTGGCCGTGCTTCCCCTGTAGAGGGCGTTGCCATAGTCCAGCCTGCTGCTAACCAGGGCTTGGGTGACCGTCCTTCTGGTTCCTGTGGGGATCCATTTGTAGATCTTGCGAAGCATGCAGAGGGTGTTGAAGCAGAAGGAGGAGAAGGCATTGACTTGCTGGGTCATTGATAGTTTTGAGTCCAGGATGAACCCCAGGTTGGGTGCATGGTTGGTGGGTGTCAGTGCCGCTCCCAGTGTGGCCGGCCACCAGGAGTCGTCCCAGGCGGAGGGAGTGGAGCCGAGGATGAGGACCTCCGTCTTGTCAGAGTTCAGTTTCAGGCGACTGTTCTTCATCCATTCTGCGATGGCCGTCATTCCTCTGTGGAGGTTGGGTTTGGAGGTGGCAGTGTCCTTGGTAAGGGAAAGGATCAGCTGGGTGTCGTCAGCATATGAGATGATGTTGGCGAGCTGTGCCATGTAGATGTTGGGCTGAGGAATGATCCTTGGGATGTGCCACAGATGATCTTGGTGGCATCCGATTGGAATGGGGGTGGCAGATTTTCTGTGTTCTGCCGGTAAGGAAGGAGGTGGTCCAGTCCAGTTCTTTGTTGCTGATCCCTGCATTGTGGAGGCGTGTGCGTAGGGTGTGGTGGCAGACGGTGTCAAAGGCGGCCGAGAGGTCTGGGAGGATGAGGGCGCAGTTTCGCCGTTGTCCAGCAGGGTCCTGATGTCATCGGTGGTGGCGATGAGGGGGGTTTCGGTGCTGTGGTTGCTGCAGAATTTAAATTGGGATGCGTCCTCGAGGAAGCAGGTCAGTTGCATGTTGGCCGCCTTCTCAATGACTTTCGCCGGGAACAGGAGCTGGGAGATGGGCTGGAAGATCTTGAGGTCCTTTGGGTCTGCCTTGGGTTTCTTGAGTAGGGTGTTGATCTCTGCATATTTCCGGCTCATCGGGAAGGTGGCGGTCTCGAAGGAGCTGTTTATGACCTTCTGATATTGGGGTGCGATGATGGATCTTGCTTTGTTGAAGATGTGATGACGGCAGGGTCTGATGGTGAACCGGTGTGGATGGTGTTCATGATTTTGATGGTGTCATCGTCGTTGATGTTACTCCAGGTGAGCAGGACGACGGTTTGGTTGGGGGGTGGAGGGTCTGAAGTGTTGGCGGCTGTCTTGGGGGTCTGGGTGTTAAAGCTGTTGTGGATGTCTGTGATCTTGTGGTTGAAGAAGGTGGCTAGGGAGTCGCAGAGGTCTAGCGACGGTGGGATGTCGTTAGAGCTGGAACTGGGGTTGGCAGTTCTTTCACAATGTTGAAGAACTCTTTGCTGTTGTGCGCGTTGTTGTAGATGCGTTCCTTGAAGGAGGTCCTTTTGGCAGTTCGAATGAGTTGGTGGTGCTTGCAGCTGGCGTTCTTGAGGGCAGCGTGGTTGTCCAGTGTCTGTTCGTGGTGCCACTTCTTCTCGAGTCTTCGGCAAGTCTGCTTGGATGCTTGGAGGTCGGTGGTGAACCAGATGGCCCTTCTGTTGGTAGGTCTGTTTGAGGTTACTTGATCGGGGAGAGAGTGTTGGCGCAGTTGTCTATCCATTGCCTGAAGTTGTGGGGGGCTGTGTCGGTGTCGGTGGGGTCGGTTGGTGGGTCTCGGGCGAGGGTAGTGTTTAACTGGTTTTTGGTGAACTTGTTTCAGCTGCGGGAGGGGATTCGTTGCAAGTGGTTGTGTGTGGTGTATTTCTCAAAAGAGAAGTGGACGCATCAGTGATGGGTCCAGTGGAGTTCAGTGGTGTGACTGAAGGTGATGTGGGTGTTGGCAGAAAAGATGGGGTCAAGCTTGTGTCCAACGGAGTGGGTGGGTGTCGTGTTTGAGTCTGAGGTTAGCGAGGTTGTCGAGCAGGGTGGTGGAGTTGCTGTCATTGGCGTTCTCTAGGTGGAAGTTCAGGTCTCTGAGGAGGATGTTGTCTGTGGATGCAAGGGCATGCGTACTGGCAAAGTCGGTGATAAATTTGCTGAATTGTGGTCACAGTCCGGGGTTGGGTCTGTATTCGAGGGTTCCTCTGAGTGTGGTGTTAGGACCGATGTGGATGTGGAAGTGCAGGTGTTCGGCAGTGCTGAGGAAGGCTTCGGTGCAGGTCGAAGTCCTGTGGACGATGATGATTCCTCCTCTTGGTTTGTTAATATGGTCCCTGCGAGGGATCTTGTATCCGTCGGGGATGGATATGACAATGTCGGGCGCTAGGGAGGGGTTCATCTGGGTCTCCAACAGGAAGGTGACGTCCGGGGAGGATGAGTCGAGTAGGTCCCAGAGTTCGATGGCTTGCCTGTGGATGGAGCGAGTGTTGAGTAGTATGCACCGGAGGTGGTTGTGACCTGCCCTGATGAGGGGGGGCAGGCCGTGCCGGTGTTTGGTGGCTGATGAAGCTGCAGGTAAGGCAGGAGAAGGGTCTGTGGGAGAGATTTGGGGTGGCCTGGACGCAGGTGGATGATAGGCCAGTGTTGAGTTCATGGAGGATGTTGGCGGCATAGCAGTGTCGGGTGTTGTGGCGCTTGCAGGGGCCAGGGGGTCTGGCGCTGGGCGCAGTTGTCCAGACGCGGACTGGCATAGACGGGCCGTGCAGTGTCTGCCATAAAGAAGGGGAAGTGGGAGGGAGGAGCAGCTGGGAGGTGGGATCAGGGGACAAATGGACAGGCGGGGGGGCGGGCCGCAGGGGACGCAGGGGCGGGAAGGCCAAAATAAAAAAAGAGAGAGAGTTACAGAAAAAAAGGGGAGAGGAAGGCAGAAAGCCAAGCAAAAGTATGGAAACAGCAGATAAAGGCAGAAAAAAAGTAGAGAACAGCAACCAAGCGGAAGCAGGCAATTAGAAAAGAGCGAGTGGGCACAGAGTGCTGATGGCTCGAACTCGCAGCATTGGTGAAGGCGGGAATACAGGCCCAGTCAGGTGGAGCTGTGCGGCGGGGGAGCGACCTGCCTGGAACAGGGTCAAAGGTTGCTGTTTCAAGTAGGGCGAAGGATACAAATGTATTGCGAATAATATTCCATGCAATTTGCATGTCAATCCATATTTGACATTGTTCCCAGGAAGCTTTTGCTGTGATTTCCAAAATTATTGATCAGTATGTGCAGAGGTAAATACCTCATTGCAAACCCTGGCCGCCTTCCTGTGTTGTGAAATAGACATTATCCTGGTGGGCCTCCTGTTTTTGTATAGTTGCCGCACCTTGACTAATTCACTTCCGTCAACAGTTATTTTCGCGGCGGGCAGGCGTCCATTCCCCAAAATATATGCACTGAATCTGCTGCCAAAAACAGACATCCAGCCTCTCGGGTCGGGTCTTTCAAAGCGGGCATCACTGCTTTCAATATTTCAAGGTAAATCACTATCCAACAAGACAGCACCGTAAGGCAAGCCCACCATCCTATCCTCATCTCATCATGTGTTTATTCACAGCACAGATTCCAGCATGACGCGGTTCGACCTCTGCAAGTCTTAATCATGTGCCAAATACTAGCTAACCAGTTACTCTGCTTTTAAAACGTAACTTCCATCAACAGTAAAGAAAGACTTTGAATAAGATAACATTAGCTCACTCATTAATTGTACTTCGTACAGTGTGCTGTAAGATGAAGCAGTTATTGTTATTGCGTATTTATAAAGCGCCCGGTTACTCAATAGGGTTTCCCGGCGCTCAGCAGAACATGCGTAAACAATTCCAGGACCGGCACGCCGGAAGGGATTAACCATGGAATAACCGTGTTTTTAGTTGTTTTCTGAAGAGCCATACATCAGTCAATTGTCTGAGTTTAATGGGAAGCTCATTCCAGAGGCAGGCCACCAGGAGTTGAAATGAACGGCCACCTTGCGAGAACAAGCAAATTTAGGCACCCTCATAAATTGTTGTTGTGCAGATCTTAGGCTTCTGCCAGGTGTATAGAAGGACACCCTTTTCCTGATGAAATGGGCTCCTGTACCATGTAGAGTTAATACCAAGGCCTTAAACCGTATTTTGCTATGAATAGGGAGCCAGTGTAAGTTCTTTAAATGGGGAGAGATCCGTGCTTTCGGGCCCAGCATAAGAATAGCTCTGTCTGCAACATTTTGGATAACCTGGAATTAGTTCAGAAGACAGTGCGGTAAGCCCAGATATAGGACATTTGCATAGTCCAACCTTGAAGTAATGAGGGCTTGAACCACTATCCTTCTGTGGGTGAGCAATAGGAGAGGTGAAATCTCCTGAGCATTTTCAGTAAGCCATTACAAGGTCCTACTACCGATTGGACTTGTTTTTTCATATCGAGAGAATCGTCCTTTTTACCCACAGATTTCTCACAACTCCTGCAGATGCCTAAGGGGGTTACATATCTATTGGCCACCATTGTCTCCATGCATCCTGAATAAAAGAACCAAAGAGAATCACTTCGGACTTTTCAGGATTGCATTGGAGCTGGTTAAGTCTAAACCAAGCAAAGACCTCACTGAGGCAGTTGTTAATCCTCTCTCCATCAAAGTCCTTGCCCTTTTTACAGGTAAACAGCAGCTGAGTATCATCAGTATGGGATATGATTGTTGCACCTCTGGCTTCTGCCAAAGGGGTGAGGGGAGCCATATACAGGTTGGACAAAAGTGGGCTTAAGATGGAACCCTCAGGGACACAGACCTTCATGGGGGGCATGCAGGCCGCAAAGGTGGGGTCCAACCCTCCTGGCATCTGTTCTCTAAAAAGGAGGCAAAGCACTCTAACACCGTGCCCTCAAGTCTGCACTCCTCCAATCTCTGTAGGAGTCGGTCGTGGGGCACGGTGTTGAAGGCTGCTGACAGATCTAACAGAACTACGACCGCTCTCCCGCCTATATCAAGAAGCTCTTTGATGGATGCAGAGATCTTGAGTAAAGCCGTCTCCATGCTAAAGTTTGCACGGAAACTGGATTGGCTCGTGTAGAAAAGATTGTTAGTTTCAGTGAACTCGTTAATTACCGAGTTCACATGTTTTTCCATAGTTTTAGCAAAAAAAGGCAGGAGAGAAATTGGTCTGTAGTTAGATGTTAATGTGGGATCTGCCCAGGGCCGGACTGGCCCTGGCGGGCACCGGGCAATACCCTGGTGCGCCCTAAGGGTGGGGGCCAGTTTTGGGCCCTGGCCTGGGGGCCGTTTTTGTTACAGGGCCGTATATGCAGCATAGCTGCAAAATCGGCCCTGTAACAAAAGGGAGCTCGGTCGCACCCCAAACCTCCCCCAGTGGGGCCGGCCGAGCACTTTGCCGGGGCCGGTTTTGGTTCCCAGTCTGGCCCTGGATCTGCGGTAGTTTTTTTTAACAGCGGCAGGATTTTGCCCTTTTTTCAAACGGATGGAACCTGGCCACTACTCAGTGACAGATTCAGAACCTCATTAACCTCTAGATTAATAGAGTCCGCCAAAGTTGCCAGTATTCTTGCAGGGCATGCGTCAGCAGGGGAGCCAGAATTTAGATTTTTCATTATTTTTAGGGATTTCTCCAAAGTAATGGGAGGAAACTGGGAGATGGAAACTTTGCATACTAGGTAGGAGCTAGGCGACGTAGAAAAAGAATTGGCCTGAAGTCCCTGGGGGATGAAAAAGGTGATTGAATGCCAGATATTTTCTCATGGAAAAAAGAGGCCAGCTGACTTGTCCAGATTTCGGATACATCACATTTCGTGATAGCTGCTTTGGGCACGGTAACATTTTTGGCAATTTAAAACAAATCCTTGCTCTTGTTCCCTGATGCCTCAATCCTGGCAGTGAAAAAAATGTTCTTCTCCTCCAAGATTCTACAGTGATACAATTTTGGCTCCTTTTATTACATTGCTTTGCTATCTTCACTGTAATTCTTCCTCCACACTCTTTACAAGTTTTTACAAGTGCTTTTACATTTCCTTAAGGTTTTGTTGAATCAAGGCGCAGGTCGCCATGCTGTACGTTGCACTCATGAGGACTGCGGGGCAAGGGTCTTGATACCTTGCTTTATCCAGTTCTCCAAATTGATGGCCTTATCCTCAATATTGCTACCCATAGAGAGAGGGTGAGAGGTGAGGTCAATGCTCAAGGCCTCGCGGTGATTTTATGAAAGGGTCTTGATATAAAAGTAGACTGCTTCTCCTTGGTGTAGGCCGGTTTTGTTAGTTTAGATATCTTTAAACCTATCAGAAAGTGGTCTGTCCACAGTAACAGGATAGGCTCCTCTATTTGAAACGGGATATTGGAAAAGATTTGATCTAGCGTGTGGCCTTTGTCATGGGTGGGCATAGATGCATGAGGGGATAAGCTCAAGATCTCCAAGGCCGCAGTTAAGATGTACATCCTTGAAATTAGGTTCATTAAATATCAGTGACATTACTTTCATAATATTTATTTAAAATGATTTTTCACTGCACATGTTCGCCATGTTGTTCAGTCCTGGACTACAATGTCCATAAAGCACTGCCAAAATGTTAATCCTTGCAGTGGTGTTTCGAAGTCTTTACAGCCTTTCTTATTTTCCCACTAAATAAATCCTTAAAAATGCCTCAAAGAAGTCAATTTCATGAAGGGCAAAGGATATACATGGATTGTGACTAAGGTTCTAGGCAATTTGCATGTCAATCCAAATTTGATATTTTTCCAAGGAAAATTTTGCTGTGATTTCACAAAATTACTGATCAGTATGTGCAGAAGTAAATACCTCATTGCAAACCCTAGAATCCTTCATGCGTTGTGTAATAGACATTATACTGGCAGGACTTCCATTTATGTGCAGTGAAATACCTTGATTAATTAACTTCCTTCAACATTAAAAAAAAGACTTTGAACAGGATAATATCAGCTCACTAGTTAATTACACTTGTACAGAGTGCCATGAGATGAAGCAGTGAAAATGTACATCCTTGAAATGATGTTCCTTAAATATCAGTGACCTTATTTTTATACTTTTTTCACTGCACATTTTTGCCATGTTGTTCAGTCCTGCACTACACTGTCCATAATTTGGCATATGGCATATGATTAAGACTTGCATAGGTCGAAATGTGTCATGCTCAGATCTGTACTGTGAATAAAACATGATGAAGTGAGTATCGGATGGTTGGCTTGCTTCACAGTGCTGGCTTCAGGGGCGGCCCTAGGCTCATGGTGGCGCTGGGCAGGGAGCATAGGTAGAGGCCCCGCACCATTTCTTAAGAGCCTCAGGGGCCCCGGTGGGGGCCCCCGCACCATTTCTTAAGAGCCTTAGGGGTCCCGGCCGGGGCCGCACCATTTCTTAAGAGCCTCAGGGGCCCCGGCCGAGGCCCGCGCACCATTTATAATTGCCTCAGGCCTGGTGTGGCGGCCCCTGGGATTTGGTGGCCCTGTGCAGGTGCACAGTTGCACATGCCTAAGGCCGCCTTTTCTGGCTTTTTGGCTCGTGTATTCTTTTGGAATATTGAAAGAGGTGACACCCGCTTTACAAGCATCAATGGTTAGGATTACAATGACTGGAACCCGCACAGGGAGTCCTCTCTCCACGTTGAGGTGGCATCAACCACCATTCTATGAGCTGAACAACCTTGCCCATAACTGGGATCGGGAATTCCTAGTTCTTTGATGATGGATCCCACCAACTCTTGTGATGGGAACTTGACCCAGATGGAGACAAGCCCAAAAGAATGATGAGCAGCTCTGGTATTGAATTATGATAAACAGACAGGAAAGGCGGGATCTATCCTTGTGGGACAGTCATTTGAAAGAGTACTTGCTGAAAATAATATCAATGCAACTTCGAAAATATCAATGCGTAATGTGACCACAGAGAAAATGTAAAAAACGTGCATACTACTTCTGCCAAGGCCATTGAGCTCCATGTCACACCCTCCCATTATGATAGTATAAGTCTACTCGCCTAATAACCCAGTCGTGAATCTGCCATCCCTCCAGACTGTCAAAAAGTCTGCACCCGCCCTGCACATGAATATTCTACTAAGCATTTCATCCAGTTTCAATAAAGCAAGTGGATATATACTAGATCACTAGCCTTGCTCAAAACTCTGGTAATTCTAAATTCTGTATAACAAAATATGCCACGTTTACTGGAAAAATAAACCTTTCCATTTTGTGTGCACTCTTCATTGGACTGCCAAAAGGGCAGCAGACACGCCTGTATGCACGAAAGCAATGCAAAAGCATGAAGAACAAACAGTGAAATTCTACTTATTACAATTCAGGAGATACGCCACAACTATTCAAACTTTGCCTCACTTGTACATATTTGCTTTTATGAATGGATCAGATAAAAATAATTACATTTTAGTGTGCATACTTGTGTTTAACTTGTGCTGCAAGAGCTGCCAATCCTGGGCTTCACCCCTGATGGCTAGTAAATTGCCCTCCCACGACTGTGTGGGAAAAGGGAACGCTGCTCGTTTTTGGATTTAAAATTAAGAAACATTTCCTCGATTTGCATTCAGCCCAGTTTTTAAATACTTTTTTACTCTCACATGCACGTGCACAGAGCTTGTAATAGATATAAAGCTCAGCTCGAGACACATAGTACAAGTTTAGGCGCTGGTGTGAAAGAGATCACACGGCGTGCCCTCCTTAGTAATCAGGAAAACACAGAACACACGGCTGATGATGAAGGGGCATGATTAGGTCATTAGAATTCTGTGCACACAGCCTTATCTTCTGCCTCTCCGATTCTAATCTGATGATTGTATCTAAATTATACACCATCCCATAGTCGCGAACCCACCAGAATATTGAACAGATCAAGCCTGCTCCCTTGCAGGCCACGGTTCCTTTGTTGCCATTTCTCATACTGTTTTCCAACAAAATGCTGGAAATTCGCGTGGGCGGATCCAGCGTAAACCATGTTGCTACCGCCGCATTGATTTAATATTCCTGCTTTCAGGGACAACCTCTCCCTCATTTATCATGCCTCATTGCTAGGAAAAAGCTTCAGCTGAAATGTGTATCAGATTTTCGAGCCAAAAATAGGCCTTTGCAATAATACATTTTGGTCAGATAGCAGTTCTCAAAGACGAAAAAGCCCCATTTAATGGAATGCAATAAATTGTTTTTGATGCTGGCTAAATGCAGAGATACACGCTGTTAAATTCACATTCCAACGCTGATAGATCTATAAAATTAAATGTTCTTTTCTCAGTGTTTTTATTGTTGAAAAATATGTTATCTGGATGGTTAGCGCTTTTAGAAACTTACAGTAAAACTAAATAATGCGTTCTCTAGGGTGACAGATCTGTTTACACTTTAGAGAAATAGTACTACGTTTTTTCAAAGGGATGTTGAAATTGATATTGAGGCCTGTACATCAAACTAGAAGATAGCAACAAGAATGTTTAAACATCATGCAACTAGACACAGGTAATTTTTTTTCAAAATTTGCAATTGGTTTTTGTTTTGTTTTGATGGCAAGCCTTTTTTAATGATCCTATTTTTTAACTTGAAATACTCATTTTTTTCTTTCATAGGCTATCCCCAATTTTGTAACTTACTTTCAATGTATGAAAAGAAAATACCATTAGAGGAGAACGAGGAGTACTGTCAGTTTGTTTATTCCAGCACCATAGAACAAATTACAATTTACATTTTATTTTAGGGTTGAAAATAAAAAAATAAAAATAAATACTTTGCATTTCTTTTGCTTAATGGTTCTGTTGAGCACAAGGGCTGTGCTTCACTTTGAGCATGAATGGTATGGAAGGATAGACTTGGGTGGAACTCAGAAGTCAGGAGAGAGAATATTATCTAAAGCTGTCTCTCAAAGTTTTGGAAAACTGGGAAATGAGGCCTGATGTGATATATTTTTGCCATAAGTCACAAGAAGTGTGGTGAAAGGTAGGAAGGCATTGCTTGGGAATTGTGGTATGGGATTCTAATATGATTCAGGTAATGACTGTGGATCAAACCTTTAAAGCACTGCTCTCAACCACATACATACTTAAATAATACTCTATTTGGGGTGATTTATTTCTGCCTACGGAAGGATTAAGGGCTGATACTACCTTCTGAGTTTTTGACTCTAGAGACTTAAGCCTTCTGTAGACCCACAGGAAGAAAAAGATCCAGTTTGTTTGTAATATCTATCTAGATCAGTTGGAACTTAGGGGCATATTATCAAGAAAGGAATGAAATGATCGCCGCTTTAGCGGCAGAAAACTGCAGCTAAAACGGCGATAATGGGCTTGATAATATGCTCTATGCCCATGTTAGATGTCCTTCACATCTAACATGGGCTTCAATTGGAATTCCATAGAGCATATTATCAAGTCCATTATCACCGTTTTAGCGGCAGTTTTCTGCCGCTAAAGCAGCGATAATTTTATCGCCTGCCTTGATAATATGCTCCTTAATGTTTTGGCTTTGGCCCTGACTCAAGCAAGAAAAGCCTTTTTTCTACTTCAAGTGTAGACTAGTAATCAAGAAGCAGTTGTTTGAGGTTTGGGGACATTTAAAGCACTAGAAAGAAAGTCTCAGGATATTTCCTGTAAGTTTTAAAAGTTGGGACTTGTAAACAAGTTCATCTATGTAGGATCAGGACACGTTGCACAGGCTGACAGACAATAATGTACCCTTAGAGATAAAGATTTCCAAGTTCATCCCTTCTGAGTTTTTGTTCACAAGTAAAAAGGCTACAGTGGAACCTCAAAGACAGGCTATTTAGTCTCATGAGTCCATGTCTGGAATTACCCTCTTGCTGTGCCCCTCCGATGGATTCCAACCTCCAGAAACATTTCTAAGTCAAAATGTAGAAAGTGACACTAAAAATAGGTATCATATTCCATAGTATACTTGATGGTAACATTACAGCAGCAGTTGCCATTTAAAGGTTTATCCTACATAGAGCAGGTTTCAGCTGTGCTCAGAACTTCTTTTTTTTATTTTTTTTTATCCAATAACAATGGTCTCAGACAATTATTTCTACGCAAGACAAACAAATCAAGTGAATATTCAAAACCTTCTCTTAGTTATGGGACATGTCCAACAGATCAGCCCAATTCATTCAATGAATGTTTATATACACGAAAACAAAAAAGCAACAGCAATAATTATAAATTCAGGGCAATTTTAATTCATTGCATTCATGGCTATCTCAATATATAAAAAGTTTTGGTTGCCCAAAAAGAGAAGTGCAGAAGATTGAAAGTGTAGGGTGCTAAATAGAAAAGTAGAGAAAGTGCATAGAGTAAAACATTTTCAATTTTATATATACATGCAGTCAATTCGCACAATAGACAATTTACAAAAGGCCTGGCATGTAGCACAGGTTCTAGACACTTTTTATGGAGAATTGCTTCCAAGTTTATATTGCACTAAAAGTGTGTAACACCATCCAGGACAGAGATTATACAGCGTCGACGTTTCGACTCGTCTTGAGGCCTTAAGGTAAATTAGACCGTGGGCATGCGAGTCTTCATCAGGACTACAATTGTGGGCAGCCAGAAGAGTAGCACAAGCCCTAATGGAAGTAGGGGACAAGGTGGTAATGTTTTCACTCTTGTTCCAGGAATTAGGGAATTAATACCTTTTTCATACGGCGGGCCTGACTAGTTTGTTCAACCAGGTGTTGTAAGCTCAAGGTCTCACCTCCTTCGATTTTCATAGAGACTAATTAGGTCCCGTTAAGTAACCACCAAACAGCCCCTTTTATCAATCAGCTGGATGAATATGGCAGTTTCTAGGGTGAATTAAATCAGCCCATCCGCTTCCGGTGCATATCGACTCCCAAGTAAGTTCTTGGTCGATCCCAAGCGCCCGGCATTTAGTTCTGAGTGTGTCTAAGCCTTCTCAGTGCGCACTCCCTGCAACATTCCTGATGCGTCATATTTAATGTATGACGCATCATGTCGCAAGGAGTTACAGATACGTCAGTATTTCTGACGTATCTGTAAGCGCAAAAGTGACGCATTGCTGGAGTGTGTCACAAAAGTGACGCAACTCCAGCAATGCGTCCTTTCACATGGGCAAGCCCCATGTGAAAGGGCATGCGTCAGTCTTATGCCTCCTGTGAGGCAGGCGCAAGATTTTGACGCAACGCCGTCCTAAAAGTGACGCAGTGAAATCTCATAGATTTGACTGCGTCACTTCTACGACCCTCCCTTGCGTCAATACGCCCGCCTTGCATACATTATACCTGGCGCAGGTATAATGTGGCGCAGGGGTTTACAAAGTGACGCAACTACCTAAATGCGTCACCTTGTAAATATGGCACAACAAGGCACATTTTTTACGCCACTGGTGCGTCACAAAAAGTGACGCACCGGTGGCGTAAAAGTGACGCACAGCCTCATAAATGAGGCCCTAGGGTTCCAATAAACTGAAGTTTTCTCAATCACAAAGAAAAATAAATCAACAACCGCATATCCAACAAATGCCCTTGTTTATGATATTAGAAGTGTTCTCGCGATTCTGGACCCGCTGCACCAAATCCATCAGATTGTAAGTGAACAGATGACTCTAAATGAAAACCAGCATCACCACAAAATAGATTGCATGGTTCTATTGATTAATGTTATTCGAAATAAATATTACCAGCAGGAAAAAAAGCTGTTGTGCTTCTCCAGCTCTTCATTGCATTCCACAAATGATGGGAGAAAATCCCCTCCTCCTGGGCCTAAATGAGCCATACATAGACCACATCAAATGTTTTGTGATAGGAGTCACAGTCTTAGAAGGCTCCAACATAAGTATAACAATTTCACCTTTTCTTGACAACACTTTCTGCTCTCTCCTTCCAAGATTAATTTTTTAAGTCATGCTGCAGAATCCAAAATATAGTCAATTTAATAACTTCCTTTTTTATTAAAGAGCAATCCATATCTGACATGGATTACTGCTATTGACATCAAGCCACAGCCATACCACTCTGAAAATAGCCGTTTCCATCTCAAACATCCCGACCCTAGAATGTCAAGCTGAATCAGATCAGAATTCTCCATTACTTCTGCAGTTATTGCAGGAACTCAGTCCACATATGTTTAGGAAACATCTGAGCAACTGACCAAATCGGAGCAAGAACCATTCTTATTCCTCTAGTTCTTCAGAGCCACAAAATGACCGCCAGTTAATTTGTAAAGGTTTCCCCTTAATCTATTAGGTACTACATGGCTCGACACAGCATACAGGAGAGTGAGTACACATGCTAACACTGCATTCAGGAGAGTGCACAAGACCACATCGTCCTTTTGAATGCTGTAATGATTTAATTTGAAACACCAAGCATGCTACTCTCCCATAATCCTGGAAAATAAATATATATTCGTCATTTTGTTGTTATAGGAATATTTCTTTTTTAAATAGATTCATCCTAATCCACCACAGCCATACTACTTTGTGGAACTTTAAAATGGGAGTCCATCTTGAGTCCAGTTGTGTCACGATTGTTTATGCTAGATTGCTTGCTCTGAAAGTTGTGGAATCGCCGCCTTCTCTAGATTACTTCAACTTTTACTTTGCTCTTCATTTTGCTGATAGGCCTGGATAGCTGGAATGTTTTTCAAGTCTCCAGTTTTTACCTACGTGCTGGTTGTTATTTCTGGACCAATACCAGACAGTAAGTCGAATTCTGGTATCTGGATTTGTTTCTGGAGATAGTGGGCTCTTCCTATGCACCAATAAGACACTACAATCGTCACCAAGGAAACCTGTTCTTGACATATTTCCCTTTCAGCTACATTGCAGGAGTCTTACGGCCACTTGGAATTTGTTCTGTGGCCACTGTTCTGTCCCGCATTCGAGCACGAGTGGGTGTTGCAGTGTTTTTCTGCCAGCAAAGGGACCCACGCTGACGCCTGGAGCCGAGCCACTGCTCCCCCCCGCCGCCGCAGCCTGAACATCGCGCGGCCGCCGAGCGGGGGGAGCAGAACAGGACTACATCTCCCAGGATTCCCTGAGTGGGCAACGCCCCCCCACCCAGCCACTTCCGCGCCTGGAGGCGCTATAATCAAGGCGGCTTCCAGTAGCAAGCAGGAGCCTTTTTCAGCTACATTGCAGGAGTCCTACGGCCACTTGGAATTTGTTCTGTGGCCACTGTTCTGTCCCGCATTCAAGCACGAGTGGGTGTTGCAGTGTTTTTCTGCCAGCAAAGGGACCCGCGCTGACGCCTGGAGCCGAGTCACTGCTCCCCCCGCCGCCGCAGCCTGAACATCGCGCGGCCGCCGAGCGGGGGGAGCAGAACAGGACTACATCTCCCAGGATTCCCTGAGTAGGCAACGCCCCCCCACCCAGCCACTTCCGCGCCCGGAGGCGCTATAATCAAGGGGGCTTCCTCCGCATCGCGGAACGCGCACGCGGGAGCGCCCGGGGCTAAGCCCGGGCAAAGGGCGGCCCGTCTGTGGCCGTCCGGGACGGAAGAGGACAGGACGGGCCACCCCCTATTCGCCTACAGGAGTCCCTAAGGCTGGTGTAAGATAGGACCACCCCACCATGTCAACAATCTGTGATAAATCTGCATCTGCGGGGGGTAGTAAAGGAACTCTTGAGAACTACTTTACTAGGGCTGCTTTGGACTTGGACAAGGAAAATGAGCTGGTGGAGCGTAGGATTGAGCGTCGCCGCTCTATTGAATGCTTGAAGAATAGACCCTTGCTGGACATGGTGCCTGTACCCGTCCTACCAGACTCTATCTCGGATATTATAAGTGAAGATCCTTTGTCTCTTGACAAGTTCCCTATACTCCTTAGAGACACTCCTCCGCCACCTGTAACTGTGAATATTGTATCCTCACCCAATGTGCTGTCTCCGAGTATTTCCAATACAGTACCTGATGTTATTAATGGCCTTCTCCTGCAGCCAGGGATTTACAAAAAAGAAAGGGCAAGACGCTATATGTACCCAAAGCTCTTGGCCCTCCACCACCAAAAAAGAGAAGGGGGGAGGGGGCGCCACTGGCTTCTGTGGTTCCAGACACTAGTATCATAGTCCCGGTTTCCGATTTATTAGGAGAAGTGAGGTTAGCAACTCCCCCACTAGAGGATGCCTTGCTGTCTGGTACTCCCCGGGATTCCATTGAGCACCTACTAAGATCTTTTATGCTCCCCATACTTGATGTCCTGAAGAGGGTGGAACAACGGCTCGGGAATATTGAGTCTTCGTTTTGTAATAATGTAGGGGTTGGGCTTCCAATGAACTCCGTAAAGCCAGTCCCTCCACTGTCGGTCACAGCTCAGTCCCCAATCCCCACTGTCCCTACCTCGGCTGCCCCCAAGGGTTCTAATAAGGGCAACAATAAAGTAAACAAACCCCCTGTTGTCACCCAATTGAGAGTCCCAGCACCTCAGCGAGCCCAACAACAGGTCCCTCAGGCGCCTGTAGTGAATTCATTTGCTCAAGCTGTTAGCGATCCCCAGAAGGGAGGGTTTAATCCCTCCTCTCTGAAACTGCAAGCTGGGAGGGGAAGGTTAAGTCTACCCACAAATGATATATTACAGGGCTCTTATGTGGAATTACCACCTGATGCAGTGCCCTTTGTAGTCGTGCTTACAGGAGTCCCCACCCTAGAGGTTGGCAAAAGGGAGGGGTACTCCCAGTTAAAAAATAAAATTATGCATTGGCTATGACAAAATAGACCACTGCCTTATCATATTAATGGTGAGATCATTCACGTCAGGTGCCTCCCCTGGCTGGGCAGCAGGGAAAAAAATATAAATGGTGACCTTGTTGTAATACATTTTAGGGACCCAGAGGCTGTTAGATTTATACTGAATGGGTCCTCGGGGAACAGGAGTAATGCCATAGTCCCTTATGACTTAACATATTTCTACCCAAGATCCCTAGTGAACCCCCCATTCTATCCTGGAGCCCTAGCTGCTCCGCAGTGTAACATGTATATGCCATCCTATAACAGTTACACGGGGCATGTTTCTAGACCATTGCCTATTGGGAACGATCTCGGGTGGAATACGGTCCCTGCTAGAGGCTATGGCACGCTTCATGGGAGGTTGGACCATTTACATGGGAACAGGAGAATGGATCATCTGATTCCATTTACCCTGTTAGAAATTTCTAACAGATTCAACATTTTCTCCTGTTTCGATGATTGGGACTGACAGCTGGGGTACTCTGACAATAGCCCATTGGGTATAGCGAATCTAGCACCAAACTCTTTATTACATCCCGCACTTAAAACTTTTTAATCTGAGCAATCCACTGAGCCTGAAATTGCACCCCCCTCTGAGGAATGTTGCGCAGCGCCAGCAGGGTCTGCTCAGGGGTTACCAGTTGGTTTATCTTCTAATAAAGCCCCCCATGGCGATTCACCATTGTCAGTCTCACCTGTAAGCTCTTTATTATCTGCCACTGGTAATAGCCCAACTCCCTGTTCAACTAGCCCTGCCGTAATTAGTGCGGCTGGAGGTGGAAAGGAGGCCTCTGACTGGTGTATACCTTTGCTAAAGATGTCATCCTGGAATATAGCTGGCCTTGAATCGAAGCTCGATTTGCCTGATTGGGGTAGCTTTATAGACCATTCTGACATTTGGTCCTTCCAGGAGACCTGGGCCATTCGGCCTTTATTTCGCGCTGGCTTTTTAAACTTTTCTAGACCAGCTGTGAAAGGTGTCAGGGGCAGACCAGTGGGAGGCTTGGCTATCTGGGTACGTCAACATGTGGGTGTTTCAGTGGAGGAGCTCCCGATGGACAACCTTGATTTGCTGGCAATACGAGTAACCTCGTCTTCGGGGCTGAATGTGGTGATTGTTAATGTTTATATGCGGGGTATTCAAGGTGGAAAATGTTGGCCTATTGCACTAGTGTTGGAGGGCCTTTTAAACTCACTGCCGGTGAACACTAACAGGGTGGTAATGGGGGACTTCAATACCTGTTTCGAACCCTTGGGGCTGGATGATGGAATAATCACTGAGGACGAGGGTAGTCTATGGGGCATTCCGGGTTTAGAATTGCAACCCATTAAGAAGTGGTCACAATCAGCCCTATTTCTGAAGGGACTCTGTCTGAACCTAGGAATGCGTGCAGTCAATGGGAGATTGAAGTTTGATAGGATGGGGGCATCGACTTTCGATAATGGTAGATCTGGCTCCTGCATTGACTATATCCTGGTGAACCTGGAAATGTGGCCCATTTTATTGGATATGGTGGTAGTAAGTAGACCCGAGAGCGACCACAATCCCCTGGTTCTATCGATTAAAGAAAGCACCTTTGCTGAGCTCTCTGTGGCAGAGGTTTGCCTGCCCCAGGTTTCTCTATCTAATAATGAAAGAAGGGTTAGTTGGCCTAAACTAACCCTAGATGAGGAGGCCATGTCAAGGATTAGAAGCTTGCTTAGGAACACAATGACTCAAATCAGTGGACCTGGGCAAGAGTCGGCCCTTCTGGACAATATTACCACAGTACACAGGGATCTTTTCTTAAACCTCAAAACTCTATTTGTTAAGTGCACTGGCCACAGAAGAACTAGGTTGAAACCCCTTACCTGGTTCGACAGAACATGTAGGGAATCACAAAAGGCGCTGCATGCAGCTTTAAAGACGAGAGTACAGAGCTCTATCCGCAGTTGTAGGGCTATCTACAAAAATGCGCAGGCCATCGCCAAAAAGAACTGGAATGAGGCTCGCTGGAGGGAATTGCTGGAGGCCTGTCAGAGTAACAACATGATCACATTTTGGTGGCAGCTTAAATGGGGCAATCGCCCACAGGATACAGTCCCCTCAAACTGTGTTGAGCCAAGGGAGTGGGTTGAGTACTATGGAAACCAATTTAAAGCGAATGCCACTAGTTCCGCCACTCTGCTGCCTATTACTTTCGATGATGCCCTGGTCTTTACTGATTCCGAAGTGAGGGCGGTGTTAAGGGCTGTCCCGGGAGGTAAAGCACCAGGCCCTGACTGCATTCCAGCGGATCTGTTTAAGCAGGAACAGGACCTATGGGTCTCTTATATTGTTCTATTAGCCAATGCACTGGCAAGGGGTGCTAAAGACCCTGATTCGTGGTTGGGGGGCGGAGATCCTCCCAATTTATAAGAAGGGCGATCGCTCAGTAATGGCTAATAATCGACCTATTAGCCTAATTGATGCTGTACAAAAGATTGTGGCGCGCCTTCTTTTGGGTAGGATCCAGAGCTGGATCTCTGATTATGATGTTTTAAGTCCTCTCCAGGCAGGTTTTCAGCCACATATGGGGACCCTGGAGCAAGTATTTAGATTTATGTTACTTTATTGGAAGGTGGTCTACTTAGGGGGGGCCTTCTGTTCGCGGCTTTTGTGGACCTTAGGTCCACGTTTGACTTAGTGCCTAGGAATAAGCTCTGGGAAGTCTTGACGGATCTGGGCATGCCCAAAGAGCAGGTGGCCCTGCTCATCAATCTGCATTCAAACACTTATGCAAAAGTAAGATGGGGGGCACCCGGGGAGACTACTGATAGCTTTAAAATCGCCAAGGGGGTTAGACAAGGGTGTGTGTTGGCCCCCATCCTCTTCTCTTTGTTTATTAATGAGGTGACTAAGTACTTTTCCAACTTTCCAACTGACGCCCCCTCCCTTGCTGGAAGGAAAATTTCCCTCCTCATGTTCGCAGACGACAATCTTATCATCTCTAAAACGAGGCAGGGCCTACAGTCTGCGCTGGCCCGCTTTGAGTGTTTCTGCAGCGAGCATGAGTTAGAGGTGAATGTCAGCAAGACCAAATTCATGGTTCTGTGAGGCCCCAAGGCTGTGAAGGCCAAGGTGTCGATGAGTGGAGCTATTCTGGATCAAACGGAGGTGTTTACATATTTGGGTGTCACACTAAGTGAGAATATTTATTTATTTTATTTTATTTATTTTATTTATAGTGTTTTGTATAGCGCGAACAAGACCCGTGGGTATCAGAGCGCTGAACATAAAAAGATTACAGAATTGACAATTATCACATCAATTATAACAACAAACCGTTATGAGGTAGAAGCGGTATGGTAAAAGGGTGACTAGATAAAAGGCATTGAGAGGTGCATTAGTCTCAGCTTGTGTCATAGTCATATCTTCAAGCTCGTTGAGGTAAGGTTATATAACATTATCAATACAATTACCTATATAGTTAGCCATTAAGAGTTGCGTAGGTTTAGCTTGTCATAGTAGTCATAAACATAATAAAGTGAGGTAGAGGTTATATAGTTCGAGCTGTGAGATACAGTGTATAAGCTCCCAAATATATGAGGTAGCAGTACAGTGTGTAGCCGAGGCTTGGACGGGAGTCTTTCATTTGTTTGATATTGAACTTCAAATTATTCATGATGAGTACCTCCTCTTTGGCGTAGATGTTCATATCAATAGTCTGTAGTTTCTCTACGTAGGGTATTTACTCATCAAGTGGCTCTTTAGTTCCCGTTTGAAAGTTTCCGTATTTTGAATCTTCCTGATGTTTGGAGGGAGTGAATTCCAGACTCTGGGTGCAGCTCCGGAGAAGGCCCGATCGTAGGTCCTTTTCTTGCGGAAGAAGGCCGGTCGCAATAGCAGCTCTTTGGCACTTCTGCTTGGTCTGTTGCCTCCCGAAAGTTTAATTTTCTTGGCTAGGTATCTAGGCATGTTGTAGTGAACCGCTTTGTGGGTAATACAGGCCATTTTCATTTGAATTCTGGCCTCGTAAGGTAGCCAGTTTAGGGCTTTCAAGTGGGGCGATATATGATCGAATTTCTTCGTTCCCGTGATGAGTCTTGCCGCTGCGTTGAGGCAGGCTTTTAGTGGTGCTATGGATGTCTTGGGTAGGCCAGCTAACGTGGTACAACCATATTCAATCCTCGAGATAACTAGCGATTGGGTGGCCAGTTTTAGATCCGCCTCAGTGATAAAGGGTTTTAGTTTTCTTAAATAGTTCAAATGGAAGCGGGCGCTCTTAGCCATTGAGTTAATGTGGGCTTTCATGTCGAGGTTCTCATCTAACATGATTCCCAGTGATTTAGCTGAGTTAACTAGGGTAGGAGTGCAGTTTAACGCAGTCACCAATTTCACCCATTCCTTTACCTCAGGTTGGCTCCTTGTTGGTGAGATTAGCAGGAATTCAGTTTTGTGGGCATTTAGTTTCAGATGATTAGTTGTTAACCATTGCAACGCTTTCTTTAGTGTGTCATTCATTCGGTCGACGTCATCACGGGAGGCGATCTTTATATATATTTGCGTGCCGTCTGCATACATGTGATAGGATATCCGTGATTTTTGAAGAATCTCCGTAAGGGGTTCTACATATAAGTTGAATAGATCTGGGGATAGAGTTGAGCCTTGTGGGACCCCGATTGTGTTAGGGCATGGGGAGGAGGTTGCTTGGTTGATCAGGAATAGTTGAGTCCTGTTCTGTAGGAAAGAGTTGAACCATTTCAGTACGTTTCCGGACAAACCCATCCTGTCTTGAAGCCTGGTTATTAGTATTTCGTGATTTACCGTGTCAAAAGCTGATGACAGGTCTAGTAGGATCAGTAGGCATGCCTGATTTTGGTCTAGGTTGAGTAAGAACAGAGTTAACCCAAGAAAGTCGCTGGGACCTGGGTAGCTAACGTTTAAGAGTAAGGGGTCCCAGTGAAGGAGGAGCATGTGGTTACACAAATAGTTAAAATGGTACTAATCAACAAAGAAAATACCTCTATAATGTTTTAATCACATTATAGGAAAGGAGCGATATTACATATTCACTTCTCCTCAATAGTAAGTCCCCTGGCAATTTCTTTTAATAATTTGGCAGATCCAATCTGATGCATATTTTTCTGATTAGTGCAATTACTTTTTCTTAAGGTTTTGAATTCACATCATGGACCTTTTTCTGGAATAATTCCATCCTCAACTGGATGTACGCAGGTACGTCTACTGTTTACTCTACCCACCCTGTCCAGATTTAATAAGACTTGTCCAATATAAAATTAATTAAATAATCCTTTTAATACTAGGTTGGCTGCCCCTAACCTACCGCCTGTCCTGAAGAAGACCCATGTGCAAGGAAATCGACCAATCCTGCTTTCCCAGGGTCGAAACGTCGACACACTCACCTACCCTTTAACAGCCCCGCTCAACCCACTACTTCTTCATAGAATGGACATTGGGGCATGTTATTGTAAACCATGACATTGATTAATTGTTTATTTGTCTACTATTGAACAGTTTGAATCTTACCACTAATATCTGATCAATATCGCGTTTTTATTGTCACTAAACCCTCCCCCCACCACACCTTCACTACTGCACGTTTTCC
Organism: Lissotriton vulgaris; assembly: GCF_964263255.1. NCBI lineage: Eukaryota > Metazoa > Chordata > Amphibia > Caudata > Salamandridae > Lissotriton > Lissotriton vulgaris. The sequence goes on along the minus strand of NC_141691.1, from coordinate 390,082,454 downwards.
CCCTTTCCCCCCTAGGGGCACCAATATCACTATGAATGTGTATTCTTTGTGAATATGTAATATCGCTCCTTTCCTATAATGTGATTAAAACATTATAGAGGTATTTTCTTTGTTGATTAGTACCATTTTAACTATTTGTGTAACCACATGCTCCTCCTTCACTGATTTTGGTCTAGGGCTTGTAAGGCGTCATCAACAATATGCAGGATCGCAGTTTCAGTACTATGTCCTGTTCTAAGTCCTGATTGGCAGTCGTCTAGTAATGCGAACTTAGCGATGTGTTGACTCAGTTGGCCTTGTACGCATTTCTCAATAAGTTTGGCCAGTAAAGGTATGTTGGTCACTGGTCGATAGTTATTCGGGTCTGTCGCATCCGCTGTTGGTTTTTTGATGATGGGCACTACCTGCTCCGTTTTTAGGCAGTCCGGGAGGGTCCCTTGTGTAAGTGAAGCATTTATTATCTCGGTCCAGATCGGAACTAGAGTGTGGCTGATTTCTCTTACACACTTTGACGGTAGAGGGTCATGATAGTGGTTGTTCGGTCTAAGTTCGGCTAGCTTTTTGGCAATCTTACCCTGGTCATATAGTTCAAATGTGTCCCAATTTGCTTTATTTTTGGTTTGAGGACCCTCTGTTGTCTCATTAGCCTCATTTTTAGGTGAAGGAAGGGTCACAAGGTTGGCTGCTGCACTTGTGAGCTCAACTTCTAGTAGTTTGGTTTTTTCCGAGAAGAATGAGGAGAATTCTTCGCAGCTTATGGGAGTTTTTGAGTTCTCTTGGGTCGTTTTGGTTAGTTTGTTTGACTGTTGTTTTAGGATCTCGAAGAGTTTTCGTGGTCTGTTTATGGCATTATCCAGTTCAGCCCTTATAAATTCTTTTTTGGAGTTGATTATCTTTTTGTTATATTGTTTTCTGGTTTTTCTGAGGGCTTTCAACTCGGAGGAGGAGGGATGTTGTCTCCATTTCCTTTCGGCCATTCTTAGTTTTCGCCTGTCCTCGTTCAGTGCCTCATTAAACCAAGGATTTTTTGGCTTCTCTGAGACGTTTTTCAGTTTTTGAGGCATGGTGTCATTGACAATGTTACCGATCGAGGTTATGTAATGGTCAGTCAGCTCATTGACATTCTGCCTGTTATTAGGTGGCTTCAGGTCTTTCTCACATCTTTCAACCAATTGTTGAATATTGGCTTCCTTTGTCTCACGAATCAGTTTTTTGAACTTGCGGGGTTGCACGGTCTTGCCCTTTTTTATTGTAGGTATCGTGAATGTTATGGCGTGATGGTCAGACCAATCGCATGGATCTATAGCAAGGATTGATGTCTCATTATTTCTTGAGATAATCCAGTCTAACGTCGCTCCTTGTGAGTGAGTGGGCTGGGTGCATGCTTGAGTAAGGTTTAGTTCATTGAGGAAGTCTTTCATCGTGTTAACCAGCTTGTCATTGTCGTCGTCCCAGTGTAGGTTAAAGTCACCTAGGAATATATTGTTGGCATCCGGGTTTGAGTTGGCCGTTATGATCTCTATTAGTTCCTCTGTGAACTTTGCGTTATCCCCAGGTGGGTGGTAGAATGCATGCAGGTTGCAGCTTTGCTTATTTGGTGCTCTTATATTCAGACCAAGGTATTCACAGGACTCTATGGGGTCAGATTGGAATTGGCTGACCTCGATCTCCGAGCGGTGAATGCACGCTATACCTCCTCCCACTTTCTTTGGTCTGTCTGACCTGACGATGTTATATTGTGGTGGTACTAGGAGATCAATGGTAGGAGATGATGATTCGTTGAGCCATGTTTCTGTGAGGATGGCCAGGTCGATATCCTTGTTAATGATGAGTGCGGCTATGTCTGATGCATGTTTATTTGCCGAACGGCAGTTGAGTAGTAGGCAATTCAGGGTTTTCTGTGAGTTATCGACATTACTGTTTTCGGTTTCCGTTGTAGTTAACTGGATATGTTGTAGGTTGTGGTGTATTGCTTTCCTGTCATTCTTTCTGGACATTCTATTGGAGTCAATGGGTACTATTTTGATATTCTCCTCGCTTCCATGGGCCGGATGTTCATAAGATCGAAGTAACACCAGGGTTTCTTCATTTGACAAGGGATAGGTCCTGTTAGGTCTGTTGGGTCGGAGTGCAAGATTCTGGATGTGTGAAACCTTCGTGTGCATACTTATCGTCATCTCCCAGATTTTTCCAATTGTCTGTGCGACTTTCAGCGAGTCTTGTGCCAGGTTTCCTACTAGTTTCTTGAGTTCTTTGATTTCTTTCTGGGCTCGGGGTGATTTCTTATGTGAGCTAGACTTGGCTGTTTGGGTTCTGCATTTTGCTCTTCTTCGTGAATGATTAGTTCTCGTATCCCCAGCTCTTTCCATTGACTCCTTGGTTTGGTTGTTGTTCCTGACTCTATTAGGAGTGACCTCATTGTTTCCTATGTTGCGAGGTGTAACGGGTGCCTTTGTGGATAGGGATCTAGGGGATTCCAATCTCGAATTCGAGGGAGGTTGAGGAAGGTAGATATCTTCTGCTTTGTTCATTTCGTGGTTATCTTCATAGGGGGACTCGTTAGGTGTTGAGTTACCCTCTTCCGGCGAAGTGGCATCGATTGATAGCGGCAACCGCTCTTCCATTGGGGCCAATTTCTTTTCTTTGTTTCCAAGGTTATTAGGTGTCGCAGTCCTTTCACTCTCCTTCTCCGTTGTTGCCATCGCCGTTTCCGGTAAATCTCCGGCGTTAGAGATTTGATTGTTCTGGCAGTTGGTTTGATTAGCATCTCTAGTGATAGAGTCATTGTTGTCAGTTGTGATAGCTGGTGGGGTCCTGTTTTGCTGGTAGTTTTGTCCTTCTATGCATTCCTTTAAGGTTTGGAAAGCTGCCTCAAATTTCTCGAGTTCTTTGTTAGTTGCTTGTATCAGCACTATTCCCGTTTTGTACATAGTAATGAATAATTCTGAGCTTCATCCTTTAGTTAGTGAAGTCGTTATTTTTGTGCCATGTGGTATGTTTTTTATGGTTTTTGTGAACAGCCTATTTGTAATGATATTGCGCCATTTGGCAGTTTTGTCTGTGTAGAATATCAGGTCATTCATCATTACGCCTTTAACTCTATCGAAATATGGGTCGGAGAACAGGCTGTTCGGGTTTTTTCTCAAGGTGTTATGTTTGAATTTTTTGGCAGCATGTTTGGATAGAGTCGGAGGATATTCTATATTCTTTGCATTGGACCCCGTCGATCCTCGGTGTCTTTCATCCATTTCCGCTTCACCTTTACGTTGTAAGTCTTCAGACAGCCTTTGCCTAACTGTACTGAGTAGTTTCTAAGTGTCCCCAGTACTGCTGTTTCGTGTTGGTAGGTATAGTTATTTTGTAGTTCCGTTTGCTTTTATACCTTTGTAAACATGGAAGATAAAGAGGTTTGAGTGATTTCCAGATTATTATTTCGTAATGGTAGGTGTCGTTGCTCTGTAGTGGGAATCCTCTAATTACTCCTTTATAGTTATGTTACCTTATTCTAATCAATCCTTTGTACTTAAGGTGCCATCAACAGTAAAATAATAATAATTAATTAATTGACTACCTCTCATTGTGAGAGGAGTTTGTCTGAAGATTCTTTAGTTAATCCTTTGTAATAGTGTTACTTCTTCTAATCAATCCTTTGTAATTATGGTGCTCTCACCAGTAATTAATCAATTAATTGACTCTCCTTCTTTGTGAGCAGGCGCTATCTGGTGATATGTTGGCCAGTGCAGGATGTCAGCCAAATCTGCCCTGATGCTTTCCTGAGGGGAAGAGAACTTTCTCTCTTTTTCCTCGTGAGATTGTGTAGTCCCTTTTCAGTTTTCCTAGTCCTTTCTCTCTTTCCCTCTTGGGAGAGTTAGGTCGGTGCAAGAAGTCATCTAAATCTGCCCTGATGATTTCCTGGGGGGGGGGGAGGACTTTCTCTCTTTCCCTTGAGCTTGTGTAGTCCCTTTTTTCAGATTTTCCTTGTCCTTTCTCTCTTTCCTCTTGGGATAGTGTAGTCCCTTTTCCGTTTTCCTTGTCCTTTCTTTCTTTTCAGTCTCTTTTCCCTTGAGCTTGTGTAGTCCCTTTTCGGTTTTCCTTGTCCTTTCTCTCTTTTCAGTCTCTTTCCCTTGAGCTAGTGTAGTCCCTTTTCCGTTTTCCTTGTCTTTTCTTTCTTTTCAGTCTTATGAGCTGGAAACCCCAATTGGATCTTATGGCCCTGAAACATGTCCAACTTGGGGGAGCCTTATTGAAGGAGCATGCAAAATCTCTGACTAAACCTCTGGCCCCGTTGGTCAAAATTTATGGCTCCAAGATAATTCCTGCAATTATCTGTGGTGCGGAACTGTGGGGTTATAGTGATATATATCCACTCTGAGGGTGGCTCAGAATAGGTTCCTCAGAATGGCAACTGGGCTTCCACAATCAACACCTTCCATGCCTCTACAGCTCGACTTAGGTGTTAAACCCATTGAGGATGTGGCACGGTATAGACCATTGGCGTTTTGGGGTCGTCTGTGGACTACACCCGAATTATCTCTGTTTACCGAGGCTATCCTTGAAGTGAGGGGGCTTGAAGGGGCCCATAGTGTACACTGGTTCTCTCATCTTAGAGAGCTCCTAAAAAACTTGAGCTTGGAGGTGCTATGGGTTGATCCAGCTAGTGCTACCTTCCCATCAAAAAGGGTCTTAAAGATATCTACTGGCACTGGATCGGAGAGAGGAGATCCACTTTGGTTGTTGGCCCTATCATGTCTTTGGAATTTTTGGTTATTAAGGATGCCCCCAGATACGAGGCCTATTGGGACTTAATAACCAAGCCGAAAGATCGTAAATTGTACCATCAATTACGAGTTGGCTCGTTACCTGTGCGGGGGCTAACGCACTCCTGGTCCTCGGGGGGCAGTGATAAATGTCCTTTCTGTGTAGCAGCAGTAGAGAACATCGAACACATATTCTTCTGCTGCCCCATGTATTTGGTAACCAGAAAAATTTGGCTTTCACCGGTTTGCCGCTCACTGGGTACTAGATCTGCTATTGCAGCTATTAGGATCTTAAAAACTGATACTACTCCCCTTATCGTCATTGGTGTAGCAAAATTCCTGAGCTGGGCCTGGTCACTCCGTAGTCGCCATTTTGGAAAATGAAGTTTCTATGTTATTCGCTTTTATGTGTTTTTAGCTGCAATTTAGTATTGCTTATAGGTCATCATGGGTCTTTTTACATCATTGTTTAAATGTAATACTTTTTTAACCTGGTTTTAAACTGTAAAGTATTTATTATCTTATATACTAATCTGTATGAACTGTATTTTTATGCATATTGTCTTTTATGATGTAAATCGAATAAAGACCTGTTTGACTGACTGACTGACTGATTTAATTTGAAACACCAAGCATGCTACTCTCCCATAATCCTGGAAAATAAATATATATTCGTCATTTTGTTGTTACAGGAATATTTATTTTTTTAATAGATTTATCCTAATCCACCACAGCCATACTACTTTGTGGAACTTTAAAATGGGAGTCCATCTTGAGTCCAGTTGTGTCACGATTGTTTATGCTAGATTGCTTGCATTGAAAGTTGTGGAATCGCCGCCTTCTCTAGATTACTTCAACTTTTAATTTGCTCTTCATTTTACTGATAGGCCTGGATAGCTGGAATGTTTTTCAAGTCTCCAGTTTTCACCTACGTGCTGGTTGTTATTTCTGGAGCAATACCAGACAGCAAGTCGAATTCTGGTATCTTGGTTTACTTCTGGAGATAGTGGGCTCTTCCTATGCACCAATAAGACACTACAATCGTCACCAAGGAAACCTGTTCTTGACATATTTCCCTTTAACACCTAATCTCCCCCCCTTACAATTCTCCTAGTGTCAATCAGTAAATAATAAAAGGCTTACTGTTTTAATGCACTGCACTTGTTTTCTTAACTTGTCCTCACTATTGCAGTCTGCTGTTTCCTAAATCTAGATCTGTGCTTTATAAACATCCTAAATATGTGAATATGGCCAGCACTGTGATTCCTCTGCCTTTATTTGAATTGAAGAGCGCTACATTACGGTGCTCTCAAAACGTGGAGAGAAGCTTTATGGTGGTGGGCGGCCAGGATGAAATGCAGAGTGTTTCTTTCTCTCAGCAGCTTACTAGTTTGCAAACAAAAGTCCCCTATACCTTTCTCTTGGTTGCTCCCACAATTTTATATATATGGCATGCGTCTCCTTGGTGTATTGGTAGCAATGGAGAGTTAAGAGAAGCAAGGGTTGTGCCCATATATGTTAAAAAATCAACAGTAAATTCCCTATGAATTAATTTTCCTGTGGCCAAATCTCATACATTTTTATGGTTTGATTACATTTATGCCTCATTCAATCATTCATTCTGAGAAAGATCTGAAGCAGTTCAGCTCTGGTTTTTATATTAGCCTGTCTGGAAATAAATATTATACATCAGTTTTGGAAAACACTGGAAAACTGAAATTGAGCTATAAAGCTCCTTCGTCACTAATACCTCAATAATCATGGTCTTGTTGCAATACTGGTTCCCAGCCTACTACAATGGAAGATTCAACATCTTTTAATAAAGAATTATTGGCATCCAGTATCTCAAACTCTTCTATTTTGACTAAAACATCCAGTAACATCAGAGATCCCCAAACCTTTGCGAGTAATGAGCAATACGTGTGTATCAGTCGAAAAGGTGAGCATCATCTGAATCACAATAGAACATAGCAGAACTGATGTGTAAAAGTATTACAACCTTAATTAGTCTGGTAATGAACACATTAGGGGAAAATAATGCACTTTCGTTTGCTGCATTCAACAATATTTTGTAGGTACATTTACAGGCATATTGTGCATTACTAGCATCATTTTATCATGTAAGGGCGAGTAAAATTAGATTAGATCTAAAGACTAATTTGCCAAAGACGTGGCGAACTCTCAAGAAATATTTGAAAAATAATAGCAAATTCGGAGAGTTGGACAATACTGGAAAGGCTACATTGAAAGGTATAGATTTCCCTTATAGATTAGTTGCAAATGTTGCATTTTGCAGTGCATTGGGCCAGTGACATTTTCCCATATTTCGAGTTTCAAATGCAATTAAACCAGGAGGCTTGGGGCGCTTTAGCAATATGACCTTTTTAGACATTTAGGACCAGATATACGACCATAAATTGCATGCGCAAACGGGTTTGCGACCCATTTGCGCATTCAAAATTGCCCTGTGCAATGTACATTTCCTAAATAGCGAGTTGCAATTTATTTGTGACTCGCTATTTAGCAATTGTGAGTCGCTATTAGGAAGGGACATTCCCTTTCTAATAGCGTCCGCAACCTAATGTATGAATGTTTTGTGACCACAATTGCGTTTGAAAAACGCTTGCAAATTACCACCCTCTTCATGAGGGTGGTAATGCAGTCGCAATTTGGAAGGGGTCCTGTGGGATTCCTTCCACTTTGTGACTGTCTCAGAAAATATCTTTTAAGGGCAGGCAATGGTCCCAGGGACCACTACCTGCCCTTAAAAAATGAAACAAAAATTTTTAATTTATTTTTTAAATGCATCCCGTTTTCCGTTAGGGAAAACGGCTGCATTAAAAAAAAAAACTGCGTTATTTAAAAACAGTCCCAGACATGGTGGTCTGCTGAGCTCAGCAGGCCACCATCCCTGGGAGGGCCTGTCATTCCCAATGGGCTCGCAAATTGTGAGAGGTTCATTTATATTAATGAGCCTCGCAATTTGCGACCCCTTTGGGAATCGCAAACAGTGTGTTCCACACTGTTGTACATGGCCTATTGAGCCTTGCAAATTGCGAGTCGCAAAAGCCTCGCAATATGCAAGGCGCAATTTTACGCTTCGTACATCTGGTCCCTAGCCCCTTATAATGAATTGCCCAGAACATTCTGACCCCTGTGAAATTCCTGTTTGTGCATGGTCAAAATTTGAAATTATGCAAATATGCAATGGCTATTTATTGGGTGTATTATAGTTCACACACCTGGTTACATTTGGGAAGGCCAAACCTCCTGGAATTTAACAGGTGAAAAATGCCTGGTAATTACTGAAGCATGCATATTTTGGTGCAGTAAGAACGAAGGGCCAGTTGTACTAAGATTAGATTCACAAAAAGTGATTGCAAAACCTGCACAGATTTATTGTGAATCAATCTAATTTTTATTAATTTTGTTTAATTTTCTAATGTTTGTTCACAATCTAGGAAATTGTAGTGAGTTATAAAACAGATTTCCTAATGAATAATAATTAGGCAGGTCACAATTCGCAACTCACTTTGCTAGACTACAATCACAGGGATAGTGGCCTTCAAGGATCAACAGACCACAATCCCTTTCCCTTTTGTGAATGAAGTAGCATCCCAACTAGCAAGGCGGGCTTGCGATGGAAGGGGTATTTATACTTTTACCATCTGATGGCAACTGATGTGTGGAAATCTTGCATGATCATCCTGATTACTTCTTGAATGTTTTTTAGAGTACAATGGTCTGAGTGTGCCCACAGGTTAATTTTCTTTGCTGGCTTTTTAATACATTTTGAAATCAACATTTATAGATGGAAGGTGAAACTCGACCAATAACTAAAGTTTGGGTGATGCTGTATGTGTGCGCGTGGCATAAAGAGTATTCTGTTGTGCTCAAGTGAGTCGAGGTATCGGGACCATGACGGGGCCACCCCCAACGACCACTACTCAGCTACTGGTAAAATGCTTAGTACATCTGGCCCACAATTGCCAATTATTCACTAAAAACTTGTAAAAAGTGCTATTTCAATCACACAATGACTTCCAACCCATGTGGTGTGGATTTAATTGAGTGTACTAAATGTCGCAAATCTATCTGGGTAAGTTGGATATTCCCCCATGGTCCTCTAATAATTTACACCGGGAGTCCTAGCACCTTTGCGATTTTTCAATGAGCCCCAGTTACCACACTGAATAAGTTTCCATGAAGCATCATTCCATAATGTCCCTGTAAAGAAATACACTGGCAGGATCGATCATTTCTGATCTCAAAATTAACAAATAAACTATGTTTACCATTATGAGTCCTGGGTAGTATTGTTAACCCCTTCACTGCGGCGGCTATTCCGCCGCAGTGCTAAGGGGGCGGGGCGGCCGCGCGGCGGCCTCATGCTGGTGACGGAACCGCTCCATCACCAGCGTCGGTTGACCTGTGCTTGTGATGGAGCGGTTCCGTCATGGCCCGCCCCGCTCAATAGAACGCTCAGCGCAGGCGCGAAATTCGCGCCGCGCAGGCGCGCCGAGCGGGCCATGACGGAACTGCTCCGTCATCAGCACAGCTCACCCATAGCTGATGACGGAGCGGTTCCGTCATCAGCACTTAAGGGGTGAATGATAAGAGTAGCTTCACAAGCTACATGGCAAGAACTTTGAATTATGAAGAAAATATTTTGTCCCAATTTCATACCTGATCCAGATGCAATGGTCAGTGCAGACTGCATTTGCCCTATTGCCTTAAAAGGAATTAATTAGTAATATGAAAGTATTCCACACGGTCCAGCTGAGATTGAGAAATCAATAGGTACAATAGGTAGTGAGACCAGTCTGACAATAGCAGGAGCTGTACTGGGAGAACAAAGGCACACCATTATAGAAGAGCTGATGTGATGGGTTACATTTACCAGGCCTCAGACCACAGTAGAGGTCAGAATTCCAGAGGTGCAAAACAAAAAAACAAACAGTGGAAACAAGCAACATACCTGGAGTTACCCACTGTTTAAGTTAACAGATTCCGTTATGATCCAGCATTTAGCCAATTTTGTCGTTTTTTCATAATTCTCCATAATTCTGCAGCTAGCTTACTAAAACATTTCTTCGAAATACCTAGATAGCACACTTTGCTATCTTTTAAAAAAAAATATCCCAACTATCACTTTACAATTTTCCATAATTCTGCTTGTGAGAAAAAGGGTAGGGCTATGACCTTCTTCAAGATTTGCCCGGCGCTAACCGCCTTTGTACCATTCAAATTACCAAGCAATGAGGCAGGCGCCGGAGACCAGAAGGCAGGAAACAGAAGTTTATTCCGACGGAGCAGAACACATCAGATCAGACAACAAGGTATCGTCTCGAGGTGCTCTAACAGCCTCTCTGAGGCCTGGCCTCTTATACCCTGGTTTATGACATGTGAGCATTCTTTATTGCATAAAGGACTCTTTAAACTCATGAAATGACATCCCCATAATCCTCGTGTCAAACCCACCCCCACATACATCCACAATAGAGGTCCTCACCCTGCTGATAACAGGAGGGGGCTATCACGCGGCTGAGTGTTCCGCCGATTCTTAGGATGTGTGCGCCTGATCGTATCCCATGGGGTGGGGAGGCCATGATCAATAGTGTGTCCTTTGAAGAGGAGTGACTCCATACAATAAGGGGCAGTAAATGATATCTCCCGGCTTAGGCGATGGCCTCGGACCTGTGTGGACAGTCGGACTCGGGGGAAGGGGTCATCAAAGGAGTGGTAGTCATGCCGCGTGGACAATTCAAGCGCGGAGGGATGGTTTATCAACAGAGGGGTATTCATGGAAGGAGAGGGGGTGTTGGTCAGGCGCGAGCGTGACTCCCAAGGACAGGGTCATGCAGGAGGAGAAGGGTTATGCTCATGTGAGGGAGGGAGGGGGAGCCAGGGTGCGCGAAGGATGCTTGCAGGGTCAGAGGAGCGCGCTGGCGATCGATCGTGGACAGGGACACCATGATACCTATAATGGCTGTCGTGTACGTTGTACGTGGGTGACAAGCTGGCGCAGATGATGTTCAGCTCGTAAACTAAAATTCCACAGTCCTCCCTTTTAACATGTCTCGCCAACTTGTCAGTTCGGATTTATCCCCATAAGGCCACGTACTTCTACTTTATAGAGGGGGCTCATGTGCTCATTTCGGAAGTCCAAAGTCTTTGGGCACATACAGTTAGAAACGAAGCTGCACAAAGATGGCAGACATTGGATACCTAAACAACACCCACATAATATCACAACAGGTATCAGTACGAAGGAAAACAACCTCCAACCCCAGTCCTTCAAAGTGTCCCAAAACCAGCTCCCAAGCGACCATCCTTCTTGTTCTTGGTGAACCTCTGAGGAAAGTCTGTGGAGGTGTTCAATTGCTTTGTAGACTGAAGGCGAGTTATCTGGCACGTAGGTGCAGCAGCTAGATCCGATGATGCGGCACGCTCCTCCTCGATCGGCTAGAACCACATCTAGAACAAGGCGGTTTTGAAGGGCCACAAGGCGGACTGCCTGAAGCTCAGCCGTGTTGTTAGTGAGGATGCCAGCCGTGATGTTGATCGTTGTTTCTATTGCCTGGGTCAGGTGTCGGATAGCGCGGCTGTTTGCCATTTGGCCCCACAGGGGAACGAGTCCCTTTGCTGCATCCAGGAACTGTGCTCCAGTGGAGTCGGCTTGTCCAATGTCATCTGCACGCCTCTGCCGGTGATGGGTAGCAGGGGCTACATACGTGGGGGGGAGAACGAAGGCAATGTAGCAGATACCCTTCCAACCTTTCGGGAGCCAGGTGTAAGCTTTGGTGCCACACACAAAGTACATGTTTGGAGAAGCAACAAAGGAAGGGGGATCAACTGAGTCCAATGTTCTGATGATTCGGCAGGAACTGCGACCCACCAGCTGTGTTCCCTGGCCTTCGAGACACACAAGACCTGTGACATTGATAACAGACAGAGCCACAGTCAGAGTGGCGGTAGTTTGTTTTCGCAGATGAGAGAAGGTGGATCTAGCTGGATTGTGGAGCACCTGTACTTCGACACGTTCTTTGGCTGGAATGTCTTTAAGGAAGGTGGCGCCTGTGAGCGCAGGACACAGGGGAGCAGAGGTCTTTCCGGTTTTGTTCAGCCAGAACCCAGAGTAGAAGTGCAACACTGTCTGACTGGAAGTGGTGTTATCCTTGTGGCTCTCTTGCATGAGGATCAACCAGGCGAGGCAGGAGCCGTGAACTGAGAAAGGAGAAGGGATGAAGGGAATGGAGTGTCCAGTGGCATGCGGGAGCAACCCGCAGATCCAGCAGTTCGTGGCATTTGCAGCAAGGTTGTGTTGGTGCAACAGTTGCACGAAGGAATTGTTCCAGAACTCCCTGCGTCTCTCTCGGAGCTGAGGTGACAGGGAGATCAGGTGGTGTTCTTTCATGGGGGTTGGTCGTGCAGTGGACAGTAATGCTTGATAAGCCGGTGTGCTTTCCTCCAGGATCCAGAAGGAGGTCATGAGGAGGAGGCAAAAGAGGAAGACAATAAAGAGGGTGATTGTCTTCGATTTGTGCAAGTTGTCAGTCTTTGGGTTCCTATAGTGGGTATTTCCTGTTGCTTCCATCATCTTCTTATCTGGCGCTTCCATCATCTTCTTATCTGGCGCTTCCATCATCTTCAAGGTGCTCGGTAGCGGGCAGAACCACAGACTTCGTTTAGCTTCTCTCCCGGTACCCTTGGTTGTGTTTTAGGTCACCGTTCTGAGATTCAACTTAGTCCGTGGCCTACTTAGCCGAAGCTCCCTCCTTTCGACGCAGGAAATACCCTTCTCTGGTTGGCACAGTGGGATCAGAGAATTTTGCAAGTTCAAGTGCCTCAGTATCGGGATAACAGTTCAATGTTGGTCGATCTTTGTTCAGGAGCTCTTCTTGGGTGCTGACGTTTTCTGTCGTGGTCAGGGTCGTGGAGACCTTCCGGCAGTGGTGTGCGTGCAGCCAGTGCCTCTTCCCCTCCACTCGAAGCGCCGTCCGTGTGGTGATCAGCACTTGCCAGGGGCCCGTCCACCGGGGTTCCAGGCTCTTGGCCCGTTGGAAGTTGCGGACTAGAACGACGTCCCCCGGTTGGATGTCGTGGCCTGGGCCCCTGGAAACATCGGGGATGGCCTGCTGCACCTGTTGATGAATGACAGACAACGTTTTAGTTAACTTGCACAAATAATCAGACAGTAGGACGTCTGGGACGTCATGAATGGAGGTTGGTTTGGGAGCAGTCCAGAGGTTCATCGGTCGCCCGAATACAACCTCGTAGGGGGTCAAATGGTGTTTGGTGGGAGTAGAGCGCATCGATAGCAAGGCCAGTGGGAGAGCGTCTGGCCAATTAAGTCCGGTGGTGGCCACTATTTTTGACAATTTCAACTTCAGCGTGGCATTACGGCGTTCCACCAGGCCGGCGGATTGGGGGTGGAAGACTGCGTGAAATCTCTGTTTCACCCCCAATCCCTTTAGGATTAGTTGGATAACCTCAGCTATGAAGTGGGGGCCATTGTCGCTCCATAAAATTCGACAAAGGCCATAGCGAGGAAAGAATTCTTTCAGTAGTACTTTGGCAGTAGTCATGGCAGTGTTGTCACGGGTTGGATAGGCCTCTACCCATTTGCTGAAGGCACATACAATGACTAGTACATACTTCAAGCCCTGACATCTCTCCAGCTGGATATAATCCATCTGGAGAATCTCAAAGGGGTGATTGGGGGTCCCAAACCCTCCCCGGGGTACCACAGTTCCTTTCCCAGGGTTGTGTTGCAGACAGATAAGGCACTGCTGGACTAGGCGTCTGGCTGAGTCGGGGATTTTATCGTTGTGCCAAACTTTGGAAATGAGTTCGATCATGGGTGCAGATCCTATGTGTGCGGGGGAATGAGCCATCGTCAGTATGGGGATCAGATATGAGTCAGGCAGCAACCATTTGTTGGCATCTTTTGTTCGCCAGCAGCCCTCATCATCCTTCAAACCCACCCCTGCCCACTTAGTCAGTTCGTGAGGGGTGCTGGCCGACTGGATGTCTCTGATCATTTCTCTTGCGTCAGTCCATTTCTCTGCTTGTGACCTGGTCACATACATGCGTGTCATCGTCCTATTCTCAGCTGTGGTTCGTGCAGTGATGTCGGCCAGTGCATTCCCTTGTCCGACTAAGTCTGTCACCTTCTTGTGTGCCTGGCATTTGATCACTGCTAGTCGTTTGGGGAGAAGAACCGCTTCAATCAGGGCAGAAACCAGTTCTCCGTGAAGGATGGGGGTGCCTTGGGACGTCAGGAATCCCCTTTCTCTCCACAGGAGCCCAAAGTGGTGAACCACCCCGAAGGCATACTGGCTGTCTGTGTACACGTTCGCGGTGGTTCCTGTGGCTATGATGCATGCTCGTGTGAGGGCTATCAGCTCTGCTGCCTGGGCAGATCGTTGTGTGATGCAGGCTGTCTCAACTACTGTCCGGGCTGTCGTTACTGCATAGGCAGCTGAAGTGGTGCCATCTGGGAGTTTGATGCATGAGCCGTCTACCCATAGTTCTCCATCGGGGTCGGCGAAAGCAGTGTCTCGGAGGTCAACTCTACTCCTAGTTTGTTCGTCCGTGAGGGTCACACAGTCGTGTATGGGAGGAACGTCGGGGTCATTTTCAGGCAGGGGCAACAATGTGGCAGGGTTCAAAGTCGTGCATCTCTTTAGTGTGATGTGGGGTGCAAGTAGCGTCAATTCGTACCCTGTCAGTCGTGCGCTAGTCAGATGTTGAGTCTTGGTTTGGTTCAGAAGGGTGTCGACTGCATGGGGTACTAACACAGTGAGGGAGTTGGAAAGTACGATTCCCTCGCTCTGACGGATAGAGACAGCAGCGGCAGCTACTGCTCGAAGGCAGGCAGGCAAAGCTCTGGCTACAGGATCAAGAGTGGCAGAGAAGTAGGCACAAGGGCGCTGCTTTGGACCTATAGACTGAGTCAGGACAGACAATGCACACCCCTCCCTTTCGTGGGTGAAGAGGGAGAAGGGTTTGGAGTAATCCGGGGTTCCCAGGACGGGCGCTGAACAGAGGGCATCTCGTAATTCCTTAAAGGATGCTTGACACTCAGGGGTCCAAGGGAGCGGGAAGGGGGCATCTTTGGCCAACAGGGCAAGTAGGGGTTTTACAATGAGGCTGAAATTGGGTAACCATTGTCTGAAAAAAGAGGTTAGGCCAACCAAAGAGCGGACTTGCTTTTGTGTTTTTGGGACGGGGGTGTCTAGGATGGTTTGCATTCGGTCGGGTGTGAGTTTCCTCCCTTCTTTGGACAGGAGATGGCCTAGGTATGTCACTTGTGGCTGGCAGAACTGCAATTTCTTTTTGGAAACTTTGTGGCCATTTTCTGCAAGAAAGTGTAGGAGTTGAACAGTGGCTGTGATTGCAAGTGGGGTGGTGTCGGCCGCCAAAAGGATATCATCGACATACTGGATTAACACCACTCCATCCGGTAGCTGGACGGCGTCCAGCTGTCTTTTAAGGGCCTGGCTGTAAATACTGGGACTTTCAGTGTACCCCTGGGGAGCTCTACAAAATCGGTACGAGCGGGATTTCAGGGTGAAGCCGAAGAGATAACGGCTGTCTGGATGGATGGGATAGAGAAGAACGCATTCTTGAGGTCAATAACAGTGAAGGTGGTGGCAGTGGACGGGATGAGGGTCAGAATGGTGGTGATATCTGAGACTACGGGGTATTGGGGTACAACCACTTTGTTAATCTCTCGCAGGTCGATGATGAAGCGGTACGCTTTCTCATCTCCTTCGCCTTGCTTCTTAACAATAGGTAGGATTGGGCTGTTGCAGACATTGCTAACCACCTCTTAAACCACTCCTGCATCTACCAGAGACTGAATGATCGCTACCAGTGCCTTCTCGCCCTCGGGCGATATCCGATATTGTGGGAGTTTCGGGAGCATAGCGTCCTGTCTTACAGTTATATGAATAGGGTCAATCATCATTCGTCCCACATCAGAGTCATTTTTGGCCCATAGGTACGGAGGCAGGGTGTCAAGCAAGGACAGGTCAGCGTCAGTTATGGAGCACATGTGTCGTGCAGGGCAGGATTTGGGCATGCCTGGGTTGTCGTACAGGATGACTCGGATTCCATCTGGGGAACACCTAATGGTAGCTCGAAAATGCTTCAGTAAGTCAATGCCCATAATGGCGTCAGGGGAGTTGGAGGAGAGCAGAAATGTTGTGTCAGTGGTGTTGCTTTCTAGGTCAAAGGTGATAGGCACGGACAGGGGGTTAGTGGAGGGCGTCCCATCGAAACCTATCGATGTAATGTGTGAGCCAGACAAGGGTGCCCTTGGAATCAGTCGTTTCGATAACACACTACGTGTCGCCCCAGTGTCTACCAAAAATGGAGACTCTGTACCCAGGACCTTAGCAGTGACATAAGGACCTTGCTGGTCAACACAGAGCTCGACTGGATCCCTCCCTTGCCCGGGCAGTCCTATGCAAAATCAGGGGCATTCTCACCGTTGGATAGTTGATACTGGTTCTGTCGGGGCGATCAAAGGTGTTCGATCTCCCTGATCTGTCATTGTTGGTGTCGTTTGTGTGCCCTCGTCCTTGTCCCCTATTTCTCGGTCCACCTGCTATATCCTTGGGGTCCCTATTTCTGTTCATCTCTAGCAGAACCGGACACTGGGATTTCCAATGGCCGAACCCTTTGCAGAAGGCACATTGGTCATCACTAATGTCTCTACGTCCAGTGTGGGGTGTTGGGGTGTGATCTTTAGGAGGTGGATTTCTAGGGATGGTCGATTGGTAGTTCCCCCTTTGGGGTTCCCGTCCGACCGCTATACCTTGTATCTGGGCTATCATCACCCTTTCTTTCAAATCTTTCTTCTTTTTCTCGGACGCCCTATCATTCTCATTCTTCTGGTGCTCGTAATACTGAGCCATCTGAAGGATAGCTGCGGGTTTGGAGGCCCCCCACTACTCTCACTCGTCTGCAGTTTTTGGGAGACCTCCTGTGACAGGCCTTTCACATAGTTTTGTACAAACAGGTGTTGTCCGGTTGCGGTGGTCTTGTCTTGGCCACTGTAGTCGGAGAACACTGTCTCGAATCGGGAGAAGTACTCTGATACATCTTCTTGGGGTTTCTGACGACAGGCCGTGACTATCGACCAATCTACCTTTTTCTCTGGGATCAGCGTCTTTAACTTCTGAACTAATTTGTCTGGGAGTTCTAATATGTCCTTTACTGGTTTCCTTCCAGGCTCTCGCTGTCTATCTAGTTCACTGAGTTGGTTCCAGGTATGTCCAAACAGATCTGTGTGGTCAGTTTTCCGGATTTGCTTCCACACGTCAGCTGGCAGGCATAACCCGAAAAACAAGTCAATGTCCGCTAAAGTCATTATCGTCGAACCCAAGGCTGTGCCTAATTCGGTATAGAATGCTGTCGGGTTCTTTCTTAAATCAGGCAGAGTTTGTCTAAAAGTTAGGATATCTTGTCGGTCCCATGGTTGGTAAACCCAATTGTACACAACCCTCCCTTTTGCATCTGCGTGATTAATATCATCGTTTGTTCCCAGACCACGTGGCGGGATCCAGTAAGGGGCCGCTTCTCTGATGGGCATCATAGTGTTGGCTACTTCTACGGAGGTCGTTTCAGGGACTGTAACCTTGGCTTCTGGTTTTTGTTCCGTGAGGTGGCGGAAGACCTCAAGCGTCTGCATGAAGAGCTCCGTCGCCTCACATTCAGTCCCATCTCCAACATCAATCTTCCTATACAGCGTTGTCAGTTTAGCGGGGCCCTTACTTCGATACCTATCCTCATATGCGTTCAGGGTGTGGTAGCTGAATCGCAAAATGAAATGCCGTCTGTGGCTGTCGGCATGCGAGTTATACATGTTCATTGTGTATTCTTCGCTCTCCCTTCGTTCCACTAGTGTCTTTGCTATTTTGTCAATCCCATCCCGCTCATCTTTGCTCAACCTGTTTGGTCTGGCTGGTGGGTGCTCGCTAACCTCGGGGGCATCTGGTGGTGCTGCTAGTGTGGCTGGTGCGGAGGCCATGAGGGCTGGTGCACTAGCGCTAAGGCCGTTCTCGTTCGCACTCAGGGCCTGCAGGTGTTGTTGGCAGGGGGCATATGGAGGGGGCATGTAGATGATTGGGGGACCTAGCAGTAACTCATCGTTCGCCCGTTGTTTGGAGGGCAATTCAGGGTAGAGCGCAGAGGGGGTCCTAACAGGACATTGACCTGTCGACCCTGATTCTTGGTTTTGTGTAGCTTCCTTTCTTTCCTTTATTTCTTCTTCTAATTGCTTAGCGGCTAGGTGGGCTGCCTTTCGTAATTCTTTCCCTATTTTTGCTTCTTCTCTTTTTCTTCGTTGTTCCGTTTCTTTACGCCACATGCCAATACTATCGAGCATAGTGGGCGTAGTCTTATTTTTCTGGAGCGCTATTTCTAATGTTTTTATTTTATGCTCATCAAAGGAACCTATCAGTGGCCACTGACTTTCGGGGTTCTTCTTGGTGTATTTATGCCATAGCTTAGTATAAGCTATAGCGACTAGTCCATGCTTAGTGAACATGTCCTTATTAGGGGTGCCTTCCAGCGGAGCTGGATGGTTCATCTCTAATAAGCGGTCCGGGCTGAACAGGCTACCAATCAGTGGGGAGAAGATAGGCATGACGGGTTACAACGGGGACAAAGGTCTGCACTACCTATCTTATCACGGCGGGCAAAGACTAGGCAGAATATTTCTATTCTCCGTTGTTTGCAGGCGGTGAATACCTCAAAAGAACCAATACCGAACACTTAATGTACGGTCAATCAAACAATCAATGGGGAGAATAAGTGGGTACGACGTGTTAAAGTTTTGCGTTACCCACTCTTTCTCTACCTGCAAAGAGAGACCTTGTTCTTCCCTGTTTGCAGACAGAGAATCTCCAGACAACAATCCACGAACGACAGTTCGGGAAAACAGTGGGGGAGGAAGATAGGCATGACGGATTACAATGGGGACAAAAGTCTGCGTTACCTATCCTTCACTGTTTGCAAAGAGAGAGCCTGTTGTGTTTCCGTTTGCAGACGGTGAATCTCCAGAGGGATCAACAAAGCGTAATACTAGTATTATCCAAATCAAAGAATCATTTCTCAATTTGTCGTGTTTACACGACCTTACCCGGACCGCATGGACGGTTTCCTGTCTTCTGAATCCAGCGCCCGATCGTCCTCTATTCTTCGCGATGTTCGTGGCACTCCTGATGGTTCCCAGTCAGGACCGTAGATCACTCGAGAGAGGTCTGTTCGGAACTAGTGAAGGTCGGATGATCGGCTGTCAGACGAGGGTCTATCGGACACGAGCTCTCCCGATCGTTGCAGTCGTTCACTCTGTCGTCGGGACCTCTCCCACTGGATCCACGTGTCGCTGATGCGCCCCACGCTTTGGGACGCCAATTGTGAGAAAAAGGGTAGGGCTATGACCTTCTTCAAGATTTGCCCGGCGCTAACCGCCTTTGTACCATTCAAATTACCAAGCAATGAGGCAGGCGCCGGAGACCAGAAGGCAGGAAACAGAAGTTTATTCCGACGGAGCAGAACACATCAGATCAGACAACAAGGTATCGTCTCGAGGTGCTCTAACAGCCTCTCTGAGGCCTGGCCTCTTATACCCTGGTTTATGACATGTGAGCATTCTTTATTGCATAAAGGACTCTTTAAACTCATGAAATGACATCCCCATAATCCTCGTGTCAAACCCACCCCCACATACTTCCACAATAGAGGTCCTCACCCGGCTGATAACAGGAGGGGGCTATCACGCGGCTGAGTGTTCCGCCGATTCTTAGGATGTGTGCGCCTGATCGTATCCCATGGGGTGGGGAGGCCATGATCAATAGTGTGTCCTTTGAAGAGGAGTGACTCCATACAATAAGGGGCAGTAAATGATATCTCCCGGCTTAGGCGATGGCCTCGGACCTGTGTGGACAGTCGGACTCGGGGGAAGGGGTCATCAAAGGAGTGGTAGTCATGCCGCGTGGACAATTCAAGCGCGGAGGGATGGTTTATCAACAGAGGGGTATTCATGGAAGGAGAGGGGGTGTTGGTCAGGCGCGAGCGTGACTCCCAAGGACAGGGTCATGCAGAAGGAGAAGGGTTATGCTCATGTGAGGGAGGGAGGGGGAGCCAGGGTGCGCGAAGGATGCTTGCAGGGTCAGAGGAGCGCGCTGGCGATCGATCGTGGACAGGGACACCATGATACCTAAAATGGCTGTCGTGTACGTTGTACGTGGGTGACAAGCTGGCGCAGATGATGTTCAGCTCGTAAACTAAAATTCCACATGCTGTTAGTTCACTTTGTAATCTTTCACAATGCTATAAGTACTAATCAGTAATAACTTAAGAAATGTAGGGGCATATTACCAAGGGCATTATCGCAGCATTAGCGGGACTTTTTCCCGCTAATGCGGCGATAATTTTATCGCCCTATTACCAAGCTGTCGCTAACACCAGTTAGCGACAGCTGGTAGGTGATAGCGGGCATTTAGGGGCCCACTTTGCATGTCAGCGATAATTATCGCTAATGACATGCAAAGTGGGCGTGCCAAGATGTTAGCGACTGAAAACAGTTGCTAACATCTCTAACGCCTATTAACAACTTTTGGAAATATTCGCGCTAAGCGCGAATATCTCCAAAAGCTAACGCCTGCTAAAAGCAGTTCTTAGCCATGTTATCCAATGGAAGATGGATAACATGGCTAAGAGCATTGTCACGATAATGCATGAATATCGCTGATTTTTCAGCGATATTCATGCATTTCGCAGGATTTTTACCGCTTTTGAGATAAACCTTGATAATATCAAGGTATCTCAGCGGTAAAAATCCTCGGTGCTCGGCGATATTTTTTTCCCGCTAACCAAGCAATAGCGATAATTATCGCTATTGCTTGGTAATATGCCCTGTAATCCTTTCCCTGTTCCATAATGCCCTAGTAATCACACATTTGCACCTTTTTGTTATACCACAGCTAGCACTCTTTGCTGTTTTCCAAAAAGCTGCTTGTATACACACTTCACAATCTTTACGTTTTCTCTTCCCCAGACTGCATGGTATTTGACTGGCATTGGCGAAGTGGGCAGTGGCTCAATGGATGAAGTTACTTCACTAGGGTCAAACCTTCTGTATCTGACCCTTCATCCCACTGCATGGTTTGCTCGCAAGAGTGTAGGTATTGGTACAGGAAAGACAAAGACATTTGGACCTGACATCCTTTGCATGGTTTTCCCTCAACATTTTGCCTTTCATTCTCCTGTTGTTGCTGACTTTGATTTTGCTGTCTTTAAGACTCTCTACACTCAACCGCTGCTGGCCAGTGCTAAAGTGAAGGTGCATTTTCCTCCTAACATGGTAGCATGGGATAGGGTGCAGTGTATTTAAAAATATGAACATGTACTTTTAACTTGTACATGCCCTAGTAGTGAAAAACTCATAAATGTATTTCTCTCTACTGCACAGGTGCCTCCTCTATAGGATTACATTGGTTTACTTGATTACATTTAATAAGTGATATATTTTGAACTGGGAGCAGATCGGCATGTCTAAAGATTTCTGTGCGACGAATCCCGAGGCAGAACCACACACTGCAGCCCCCAGCTTCTCGGAACCGCAGCTGCACAATGCAGGACTTTGCATCTCAAGCCTTCACGGATGACATCAGCTTTAACAACACAGGACCTGGCATTGCAAGTCCCTTCCATGGCCTCATCGGAACCACTGCTGTGCAATGCATCTCTGACGCAGACCCTTGCATCACCGCCCGCAGGCCCTCAGAACCGCAGCTGCATGTCACATTCTCAACTTGGTCTCTGTATCTGCCCCACACTCCAACGCAGCCACCCTAAAGTATAACTTTGCCATGGTCCAGTGCAACCGGATAACCATAGTTGGTGATTTGTGCTTCTAAACACTATTTTCACTTAAAGTTTTAAAATTGCAGATGTCCAGTTCTACTGATTGGTTTCTTGCCATTTTGGTTTCAAATAATTTACTAAATACACTCGATTTTTATAAATTGCTGTGGGGTTTTTCTTGTGTTGTATTTTCACTTTATTACTGTTTAAAGTGCTGCATAAATACTTTACACATTGCCTCTAAGTTAACCCTGACCGCCTTGTGGCAAGCTAACAGAGGGTTCAGAAGAGGTTAATTTGGGGTTTTCCTGTGTGTCACCCTGACAAGAGTTGTGGTTGCTTCTGGAGGGGAGATTTTTATTCTTCTCAACCACTAAACCAGTCATTTGGACAAAATAGTGAGTTGCAAATATCGGGATACAGAAATATCGCAAAATAAATATTGTGAAACAAAAATATTGTGATGCAGGAATATCATTGTAAAGAATTTCCATTTTTACAGGTAAGTAATATCGTTGTTAAGAATATCGCTGCTGTTAACATCAAATTCAATAATATAGTTGTAAAAAATAATGCTTTTTTTCATTATCTTGATTTGTGTTTTAGTTCATATATGAATTTTGGGTTATCATTGTTTGTATTACTGTTATTAATATGTTTAAATATAGTTTGTAATTTAAAGTGCTTTATCATTTTTAATTTAATTGCTAATAGTAATTTATATTGTCATTGCGGTTTGGTAGGTTTATAGGTTATAGGGTGGGAAGGTGTATGTAAATTGTTTAATAATTATATATTTTAGTTATGTTTTAGGTGCAGGCTGCTTGGTTTGCAGGGGTGTAGTGTGGGAGGTTTAGAAATATAGATAACACAAATGTACTATGTACAATTGCCAATGTATATGCCACTTTTATTTTCCCATAAAAAATTTTTATAAATCAAAAAAAAAAAATGCAAGAATTAATAACAAATTAATTAATAGTTTATTATTAATTATTTAATTGATTATTATGTCAATTGTGTAATACCTTTAAATATTAGTTATAATTTAGGTGTGGGCCATTTGCTTTGTAGGGATATAGGGTGGGAAGTTAATTAAATAATAATGATGAGCAATTATTTCTTTATTATTAATTGTTTAATTGATAATTATCTACATTATGTGATATTTATTTATTTTAGTTATATTTTAGTTGTGGGTTGCTACGTTTGTATGGGTATAGTGTGGGGCGTTAAGTAAGAGTTAATTACAAAATAATTATTAATCAGTTAATTGATGATCAAATATGTAAATTATGTTATATTTATTCATTTAAGTTATATTTTATGTGTTGGTTGCTAGGTTTGTGGGAGCATTATGGTATAGGTAGCCCTGCATGTTATACCCAAATGGGTTTTTCGTTGCTCGAAACAACATCAAACCCACTTGAGCAACAACAAACCCACTTGGGTATAACATACAGGACTACCTATACCCTATACCATAATGCTTTGCACTTGCAGAATGCTCACGGGAGGTGGAACTGGTATTTAAATGCAACTTCATTCCAGCTCCTGAACTTTGGTATTCCGAAACGCGTCATACCATCAGGATAATTAAAAGCTGCCTTACTGCGCTCCGTTGTGTCCCTCTCATCTTTCTGGCATGGTGAAGGTGTTTTGGTGTAATTTTTAGCATGTTGGGTCTTGACACGCAGAGGGACCCTTCCGAAAAGTGTTCTCGGCATCCAAGGCACGAGTGGCAACACTTTTTGTTTTTTTCCGAGGGATCGCACACCGAGAACCACCACTAACCTACGAGGGAAAATGAACTGCTGGCAGCGTCGGTCCACTACTATATGGAGAGGCGTGGACACTGTGCCGTCGTCTCCGGTTTTGCCTGATGCAGGATTTATGTGGCTGGAAGTAGGGGCAAGTAAGGCAGCAGAGCTGTGTTGTTTTCACAAGACCTTGTTCCAAACAATGGCGTTTATTAACTGTGAGCATTGTCATTCAAAGCCATTCAACATCACCCGTCCCAACGCAACAACACACTGTATTGTGGGACATGCAGTTTTGCTAGTACAAGCAGAAGGGGCAGTGTCTCAGCATATGGAGGTCAGGTGTGCTCACCACACTTAAGGAGAAGCAAGACTTACCTTTCAACATGCAACTTCATTCCAGATCTTGAACTTTGGTATTTGATAAAGGAATACGTTTTCCGAAACGCGTCATACCACAGGATTATTAAAAGCTGCCTTACTGCGCTCCGTTGTGTCCCTCTCATCTTTCAGGCATGGTGAAGGTTTTTTGGTGTAATTTTTAGCGTGTTGGCCCTTGCCATGCAGAGGGACCCTTCCGAAAAGTGTTCTCGGTATCAAAGGCACAAGTGGCAACACTTTTTTTTTTTTTTTCCGAGGGATCGCACACCGAGAACCGCCACTAACCTACAAGGGAAAATGAACTGCTGGCAGCGTCGGTCCACTACTATATGGAGAGGCATGGACACTGTGCCGTCGTCTCCGGTTTTGCCTGATGCAGGATTTATGTGGCTGGAAGGAGGGGCAAGTAAGGCAGCAGAGCTTTGTTGTTTTCACCAGACCTTGGTCCAAAAAATGGTGTTTATTAACTGTGAGCATTGTCATTCAAAGCCATTCTACATCACCCGTCCCAACGCAACAACACACTGTACTGTGGGACATGCAGTTTTGCTAGTACAAGCGGAAGGGGCGGTGTCTCAGCATATGGAGGTCAGGTGTGCTCACCACACTTAAGGAGAAGCGAGACTTACCTTTCAACATGCAACTTCATTCCAGCTCCTGAACTTTGGTATTTGATAAAGGAATACGTTTTCCGAAACGCGTCATACCATCAGGATTATTAAAAGCTGCCTTACTGCACTCCATTGTGTCCCTCTCATCTTTCCGGCATGGTGAAGGTGTAAAGCTCTGCTGCTGTTGAACAGTAAGGACTAGCACTCTCATTAGTTTAATCTCGATAGAGTTTTATTGCGCACAAATAAAAAACATATCTATATATATATCTATCTATATATATATCTATCTATATATATATATATATATATGTATATATATATATATATATATATATATATATATATATATATATATATATATATATATATGTATGTATAATTTTTTTATTTTTCTGGGTGGTTAACTAATAATGTTCCTATCATGAGTTTTATATTTGATCTAAATGAATAAGGTTACTCAAATATGTAAAGTGTTTGAAGTGAAATACTTTCACTTCTGTTGCACAGACTGGAGTGAAAAAGGTAAATGAAACCCCTCCAAAGCCAAACGCTTTACCTACTGTTGCACAGAGTGGAATGGGAATGATAAATGTAATTCCTTCGATGTCCAGAACTTTCCCCACTGTTGCATGGACTGGAGTGGAAATAGTAAATCTTACCTCACCAAAGTCGAACGCTTTCCCTACTGTTGCACAGACTGCAGTGGGAATAGTAAACCTTCTCCTCCGAAGTCCAACACTTTCCCTACTGTTGCATAGACTGCAGTGGAAACAATAGATGTAATCCCTTCAAAGTCCACCGTTTTCCCTACTGTTGCCTAGACTGGAGTGGGACTAGTAAGTTTAACCCCACTGAATTACAACGATTTCCCTACTGCTGCACAGACTGGAGTGAGAACAGTATATCTTGCAATTGCGAGTAGCCCAAAGCTTGTGGATTTTCACATGGAGTTCAAGAGAAGTACACTCTGATGCCAGCCAAGGGTCCAGGACATGGAGAGCATCTATTGGGGATCAGGACTCGCTCCTCCAGAAGAGGCCAGCAGCAGAGTGTATGCAGGTCCAGGCAGGCCCAGTTGGTGCTGGAGAGTTGGGAAGATTCGAGGATGCCTCTGGAACCTCAAACAGAAGGCCAGTCAACTGAGATGTGGAGTCATTTCTGGGAAACCTAGGTACAAGGCAAGCAGGCCCAGTCTTGTTTAGACAGCAGGGCAGTCCTACTTCTAAAACTTTCAGAGTTCCTGAAGTATTCTGAGGAAAGGTTCTGAAGGTGCTATTCTTATAAATATTAAAATAAATAAATCCAGGATAAGTAAAGCATGACAAATCACCTGAGAGAGTCTCAAGACACTGAATTATAGGAACAGGGAGATCAATTGGTTTGACCAGATTCACAAAATGTTAATGCCAAAACTCGAGCCTGGTTCTCATCAGCTCTGGAGTCGGCAGCTCAGGCTATTAGACGACATTCTCTCAACTAGAGGTCATTTATACCCAGTGCCAGCCAGTGGGTAGGGGGGGCCCCCTTTATCTAACTTTCTCATTTCCTTGGTTTGATGGAAACTGTCTTGGGTAACAAAGGGCTGGCAGGCATAGATGTGAGCTACATTTGTAGGTGGCAGTGCAGGCAGCATTTAGAAGTCAGGAAGATGTGGGAATAGCCCTGAGGCTACCTTCGAAGATCAGAATTGGCAGAGTACTGCTTCCAGGATATCCTGCTCATAAGTGTAACAACCTACCCCACACCCATGCCTTGTGTCCTCATGTCTGGAAGGAATACACAACACATCACATGGGAGTCATTCATAGTAACGTGACCCTGGTCACTGGCAGAAAGGCATATTTAGTTTAAGCAAAAAAATACTAGAACAAAAGAGGGATAAGGGGCGTTTGTAGGTCCAGCAGACTAGCCCTGAAGAACACGAATGAGAAGAGGAGGTATGCAGTTCCTGTGGAGGAGGGAGGAGGAGAGGCTGGGTTGGTCAACACCCCTACCCTAAGGTGGAGACGGGGTGCCTCCCAATTTGGGAAGGGAGGCCCTCGCACAACCGGTTGGGTGTCATGCTTCATCACAGGGCTTGCTCCTCATCAGGCCGGCGCTGAAATGCCTGACGGGCACCCTATCAGGGGCTCTTTATCTGAGATCTTTTTCCTCAGCAGTTAGGGGTGGTGTGGGCGTGGGTCCTCCTGGTGTAGTTGCGCACAAGGTGTGTGGTGAAATGGTGTGTGGAGGAATAAAATGAGGCGCAGTGGTGCTCCAAAATGAATTTAATCTGCGAGCCCACTAGTCTCAATTAAAAACATTAATGGTGTCACCGCTGATATAATGGTCAGAGGTGGCTTACACGTGGGTGATCAACATGTTTCCCGCCTAGTGTGTAGGAAATCACGTGGCGATTCGTCAGGACGAGAAACACTACACTAGCTACACAGTTGTGTGTTCGGTGATGCTCTCCAAGGTGAACCAAACGCTCTGCTTCCTAACTTTTAGGTACCTTTTTATTGTATGTAGAGTGGACTGACCTGATTTGGGATATGGTCAGGCTCCATCGAGTGACAGGCAGAGAATGTAGGTTACAAAAGTTAACGCCAGTTCAGCCTGGATCTAATGCCGGGAACCTATCCCTCACTCCACCTGCAGAAAAATGCCAACTTTCTAAAAATTGCATTTTCAGAACAGTAACTCAAAGATAGACTTTACCATTAAAAAAGACTTAAATTATAATTCACATGATTGGAAGAAGCGTTTCATGTTATGCTCCCGAAGTTATTTCTTATTAAGATAAATAGGTAACCATGTATTACCATATGGGAGAGATAGCCTTACAACAGTGTAAAATGCCTTTGGGAGTTTTTCACTGCCAGAACATGTAAAACGTAAGCACATATGTCCTACTTTTTAAATATCATGCACCTTGCCCTATGAGCTGGTAGAGCCTAGCTTAGGGGTGAAATAAGCATTACAAATGTGGGTTTGGGTCTGCCAAATGGATTACTTTGCCACATCAAAATAGCAGTTTAAAACTGAATTACAGGCTGCAGAGGTAGACTGGAGACAGGTTTTGCAGTGCTACTATAGTGGGTGGCACAATTAGTGCTAATGTCCACCAGAAGCATTTAATTGCCAGGCCATGGGTACGTGTAGTACCACTGACTTAGGACTTATAAGTAAATTAAATGTGCCAATTCACTACAGGACAATTTAACCATGTCTTAGGAAAAGTGCACAAGCAGGTTACCACTAGTGAGCAGGGATTAAGTGCACAGAGACCTAATGACAATAAAAATGAGTTCGGCAAAAACTGGACCGTTAATGCAAAGAGTCTGGGGGAAATCACACCAAGGATGGCAGGTCTAACAGGGCTTCTCGCTCAATATACAATAAACAGCAAAAGGCAAAAGTATGTGTGATGAAAGGAAGCCAAAAGAACATTAAGTACATTTTGACACATATTTGGATGACATCATGTATAGCTAAAGTACCCTCTGCTGTATGTTGTAAGGCTATTGCAAGTCACCAAGGAGTTCCATGACAACATAGATGATTAAGGCTGATTTCCTGTATAAAGCCTTTGAACTCTGAGGTGACTTACAATATTGTATGAACATATAACTGAGGGTAATTTATTCCTTATAATACATGGTCACACAAAATGCTTACATTCTTGGTATTTTGCAATTTTTATATAAAAGAGATAGCATAGTTGCCAGTATGAGCATTAAAATTGAAATCTGTAGTACCAAATTTTGTACAACAAAAAGCAGTTAATAGTTTATTGAAAAGACATATTAAAATCAGTTAATGCAACAAAGATTTATTTAGTAGCTCAGAATGAGTAGTAACATGTATAGAGATTCTTCATTTCATCTAATAATCAATAACAATCAAGAAATAAACATATCGTCAATTCGGAATCACGAATATTTTTGTATTCATATCTACCGGAGGACTCTACCACGGAGGAGAAGGGAGGCCGACTTAACCCACAAAGGCATAAGAAAAACAAGAATCGGATATAAACCAGAATAAGCAATCTACCTATCATATTGGCCTTGTAGATATGAATACAAAATTTTCGTAATTCCGAATTGACGAAGGGATCCTGAGCCTTTGAAATTGACCCGATAATTTATTCCGGTGGCTCCTCCGTGTAGAAATCAATTTATGTAATTACCTCATTCAAGGTACCACATACTCCTAAACAACAGATGTATACTAGTCTTCCAGTTGTTATAGAAGCCTTCTAAATTTAAACGGAAGCTTCAAATAATTCAGATTGTCAGTCAAAATGTCCTGATGAAGGTGTGAATATTGTAACACGAGCACCGAAACGCCTCGTCAACTCTTTCTTTTGACTTTTAAGTACATTCTTTCACTATGTGGAAAATTGATTTTAACGTATTTTAATAATTTAGATTGTAACCCTTAAGGGAGGTATTATAATAAACTGTATTTTTTGATACACATTCTTTTTATCTTTGGTGGATTTGTTTATCGCAAATAATTTTTTTTGTTAGATCCGATAAGTGTTATATTCATTTGCCATAATAATATACAAACTACTACTGCCCTAAGACCTGTCTATCCCCACACTGCTGGTCTTTAACCAATGTCTAGAACTCCATTTATTAATAGTAATCTACAGGGTCTCCTTTTTTTGGCTTAACTGAGGCTGTTGCAGTCTTGTGAGGATATTGCTGGACTGATCGGTGCCAGGATTGTGTTCTCGAGCAGGCACAGTCTCCTTGCCTTTGTGCTTAGAATAGATGGACATGCTTCTTTGGTCAAGTCTTTCTAGGTATACATAGAACTGCATTTTTTCCTAAGTTCCTCTTGGACAAGGATCTACAGTGCTAGTACATTATTATTGGTTAAGTCTCTTTTCTAGTCTCAAGAAAAACAATCTCCAATTATTGTGGGCCCCAGTCCTCTAAGGAACTAAAACTCACCTCTCATTCTATTCAGCTCCTCTGAAGAGCTGTTCTATGACCTCAGGAGTGATGAAGGTAGCAACAGCCCTGATGGCAGTATCTCCATAAATACCCAGGTCCCAGCTTGTAAGGTGTGAGTATTATTTCAGTACGTTGCTTAGAACTTTTAAAGACAGATTCTCAGCTTAGCTTGACTTTATTTTATTTTTAGATTCTGAATATTTGTGGTCTGGATTCCTGGTTTGAGCTCATCCTGGGGGATATTTCTCCCTTCACCTCCCTCAAAGCCGCCCTCTTCCTGTTTCTCCCCCTCTACGTCTCTTCTCTTCCTGGGTTCATTCCCTGGAGGAAAAAACAGAACTATTTCTTCTGTTTCTTTTGCCTCTCTTTTTGAGTTAATGTTTGTTTTTTCTTTTCCAGGTAGCGTCTAGAGGGGAACCCTGATGGGAATGTCAGGTAAGTCTTCCCCCTGGCTCCCCCTTTGTAACATTTTCCCTCCCTTTGATTGTTCTAGTTGGGAAAAGTGGGATAATGGGACAAACTACTCAAAGGGTACCCTTCCAGGAAACAATACTATGTCTAGACAAATTGTAAAACCTTTCCTACTTTTTATGTGTGCTGTATGGTGCAGCACACATTCAAAAGTCAAAATTAAAGGAGAAAGATAGGGTTTTGCACCAAAAAACAAGGGTGGTTAATTGGGAATGCGCATGTACCACGTATGTAAAGCCCCTCCGACGCAGACTAACACAAAGCAAAGTTACTTTAAATAAACTTTCCAGCACAAAATAAGATTTGTGCTGGGAAAAAAAAATGATTTGCCAAGGTTTGCATCAGTTTTGTGACACAAACCATTTCTTGTTAGGTACATCCACTCAAAGAATGGACTATCCTAGAACAAAAATATGGGTGCATTGTGTAAAAAACATCTGCAAGCTTGTTATCAAATTCTTGTGCTTTTATTGGAGGCTGGAAATGTAACACTCCTGTGACTGAGAGCATCGGAGTGATTTTAGCAGAGTCTATGAGCCAAATTTTTCTCTTCCCAAAAAATTCCAAAAGTGTGCCTGTAAATCTGTACTAGGCACAGCTTTCCAAGCCTACGTTTGGGATTGTCATGTAACTTTTTCAAAAAGGTCACTATTCCCCTTATGCAGAGTTACAAAAAGCAGGTACGCCTTTGCAAATGGCCATTTTATCTCAAATGTTTTTATTTGAGTTTGAGTTTGAGTTTTAAATTATTTATAAAGCGCGCGTACACCTGACGGTTCCATGGCTCTACAGTATGCTGAGTCCCTGAGAAGCGAGAATCACGGGGGGGGACTGGAGGGAAATTATAGGGGGAAGGCTTTTGAGAATAGAAAGGCTTTTAAAACCTTTCTGAAAAGCGAGTATTGGGTAGAGCATCTAAGTTGAGTAGGAAGGGAGTTCCAAAAAATGGGGGCAAGAGTAGAGAATTTCGAGCCTCCCCATTTTTTACGGCGAAAACGGGGAACAGTCAGTAGATGTTGAGAAGAGGAGCGAAGTTCCCTGGAGGGGGCATAAGGTTTGATCTCCGAGGAGATAAAAGCAGGAGATGAGCCTAGTTGGGCCTGGAAGGTGAGGCAGCCCACCTTGAATTGGGAGCGTTCGCGAATGGGGAGCCAGTGCAAGGATTTTAAGAGGGGAGTGACGTGATGGGATTTCGTAAGGTTGTAAACCAAACGAGCTGCTTGGTTCTGGACCAGCTGAAGTCGTCGTACATTGTAAGCCGGCATGCCGTGGTAAAGGGCATTGGCATAATCTAAGCGGGAGACGACCATGGCAAGTACGATAAGTTTCAGGGCCGTGAAGGAGAAGAAGCGGGAAACCTTGCGGATAGTGCAGAGGGATAGAAAAGAGGAGGAAACCACCAAACTCACCTGGGAGTGCAGAGTGAGTTGGTCATTAATTTTTATGCTGAGTGTTTTAACACAAGAAGAAGGGGGTGGGGGGGGTCCAAGGGAAGAAGGCCAGAAAAGGGGGGACCAGGGACTGGAGCAACCACCTGTCAAAACCAGCTCTGTTTTATCTGGGTTTAGTTTCAGGTGGTTGTGATTCATCCAGTCCCGGATGAAGAGCATTGTAGATTGGAAATTAGATTTAGAGTCAGGGGAGTGGGAAAGAGAAAATATGAGCTGGAGGTCATCCGCATAGTTATGTACGGAGACCTCCATTTGTTGAAGAGCAAAGATGAGGGGGGCTATGTACAGGTTGAATAGTAGAGGGGAGAGAGAGGAGCCTTGGGGGACCCCACATACCACCTTCCGAGGTTCAGCCGAGAAATCGCCCAGGCGGACCGCTTGGGTGCGATCGCTTAGAAAGGAGGACAGCCAGACCAAGGCCGTGCCGCCGATCCCTGCCGCCCCGACACGGGAGAGTAAGATGGAATGGTCCACCGTGTCAAAGGCGGCGGAGAGATCGAGTGGCACCAAGGCCTGGGGGGATGTTAGTGTCCATACCCTCTCTAAGGTTGTCGAGTACTGAAAGCACAACCGACTCGGTGGAATGAGCCGGGCGAAAGCCGGCTTGGCGGGGAGCCAGGACTCGGTTTGCTTCCATGTAGGTGGAGAGTAAATTGGTGACATGTCACTCCAGGACTTTCCCTAGGAAAGGGAGCAAAGAGATGGGGCGGTAGTTGGCGGGGACAGAGAGGTCTGTGCCAGGTTTGTTTAGAATGGGGAGGATTATAGCGGATTTGAGAGCAGGGGTAACCACACCCTGGGACAGGGAGCAGTTGAGAAAAGTGAGCGGGGGTAGCGGACAGTTCGTGAAAATGTGACAGAGAATATGGGCAGGGCATGGGTCAAGTGGGGACCCAGATTTAACTAGAGGGAGAAGGGAGAGAAAAGATTCTTCTGTTAGAAGAGGGAATGAGTCGAGACAAGCCTCTATGGGGGGGCAAGGAGGGTTGAGGAAGGAGGAAGAGGGGGGAGGATGTTAGCTCTGATTGTTGCAATTTTATCTAAAAAATAAGAGTTCAGGGAGTCGCAAAGAGGTTGAGAGGGGGAGGGTTTGAGAGTGGTTCTGTCGGAGTAAGCAAGTTTATTAATAATAGAGAAAATTTCTCTGGGTTTATTCTCCGCGACTAGAATATTGGAGGAAAAGTAGTCCTTTTTGGTGGACAAAATAGATTTTTTGTATTGCTGCAAGAGGGAGGTGTACTGCGTTTTGAGAATGGGGCAGTACTGTCGTCTCCAAGCTCGTTCCGCGTGGCGGACTGAGAGTTTTAGTGCCTTCAGTTCGTCATTGAACCAGTGGTTGGAGTCGTTCGTCCGTCTAGAGGAGACCCGCCTAAGTGGGGCGATGGAATGGCAGGCTGAGAGTAGCCAGGAGTTGATGGATTTGGCTTGTTCTGAAGAGGGCAGACCGGAAAGGCCAGGGCTGGAGGATGAGAGAGAGGAGGCTAGAGAGGCCACATCTACCCGACCCCAAGAGCGGACCCAGATGTTTTTGGGGTGCGTGGGCTTGGTGGGCGGTCCAAGTTGAGAGAAAACGGAGATCAATGAGTGATCAGACCAGGGACAAGGGGAAATGGACAAGGACGCAATGGGGCAGTTCAGAGACCAGATCTGGTCAAGGGTATGGCTTTGAGTGTGAGTAGAGGAGTGGACATGCGAGGTGAAGTTGAGGGAACGTAAAGTTTCGGAAAATTCTTTGGAAGTGGAGCATTCGGCTGGGTCGGAGGGCCAAAAGTTGAAATCGCCTAGCAACAAGACGGATGAATTGTTGACTGCTAGGGTGGCCACAAGTTCTTGAAACCCATCAAGGAAGGTTTGGGAGGGTTGGGGGGGATGGTACATAAGTAGGCAAGTGAGAGGTATATTATAGAATAGTGAACGAACAACTAAGAAGTCGGATGTGCCTATCGGGGGAAAGCTGAGGTTGAAATGGAAGATCCTTTCGGGCAATCAGGGCGACACCCCCGCCGGATTTACCGGTTGGCCGGTCAGCTCGGAAAGCATAGTAGGTAGCGGGGAGAGAAGCCAAGAGAATGGGGAGGGAACTGTCACGGAACCAGGTCTCCGTAAGGAATAAGAGATCTGGTTTATGGAGATCGAGTAAGACAGAAAGTTTGTGGCAGTGTTTAACTGCGGAGCGCGTATTAAGGTAGTGGATGGAAAGAGGGGCCTGTCTAGGCCCGGCAGGAGGGTTGGGACTGGGGAAGGGGGAAAGAGGAGGCGGGTGGATCGGGGCGTGAGGAACGGGAGGAGCGGCAGCGGCTGTGAGTCCCAGGTTATTAATGTGGGTGGTCAGAGAGGCTTCGATGGGCCAAAGGCCATGAAAAGAGAGTAGTTGCGCCGATAAATATTGCAGTGATCCGGGATAGTGGGGTGGCCTAGGCCCTAGGTGTGTTTGGTCGCGGACGGGCGCAGACGGGCTTGCCTTAGGCGTGCCTTTGGCGCTCAATCGTCGCGTCCGCTGCGCTTGTCCGCTGCGCGTTCGGTGGTGGCACATGATTTATAGGGGCGGGAGGGAGAAAGGGGCATGGCCTCGGTGAGGGGGCGTGGCCTTGGCGCTCGCCAAAGTGGCGTGAGGGAGTGGAAGTGATCGGTAACCTCCCGCCGCAGCGTTAAGTCGGCTGCGCGGGGAACCGAAGTCCGCTGGTAAGTGAGAAGTTTTAAAAAACAAATACACAGATTCAAACAAACAATTTCAAATAGTAATCATTAAAATTGCAAGAGGTCCGTTCCCGGCTTCCACCTCAGGAGGACCCGCTATGACTGGGTAGACGCTTGTAGACAGCGTCTATAAGTGAGCGCTGGAAGGGGGCGTGGCCTCGGTGAGGGGACGTGGCCTCGGCGCCCGCCAAAGTGGCGTGAGGGAGTGGAAGTGATTGGTAACCTCCCGCCGCAGCGTTAAGTCGGCTGCGCTGGGAACCGAAGTCAGCTGGTAAGTGAGAAGTTTTAAAAAACTGTGGAGAAACCTGTTCTCCTACAATCTCAATTTGTCTCAATTTGTCTGGTGTTGATCTATTCCTTTATCCATCCTTGAACGCAAGTACATCTCTGACCATTTGAAGAATGGAAAGTTGTTAATGTTTGTCGGAGTTCTGAAACTTTCAAGGTAAAATCATGCCGTGAAACACCCACTACCCACCACAGTAGTGGCATTTACAGCTGCAGAATTGGATAAATGGAGGAGAAATCCACACTAGTAAATTCATTACCTCCATTAGGAATCTCTTTGTGAATTCTTGGTAGTCATACAAAAGGTATGTTTCTCTGTTTGTAAACTTATATTTACAACTGAAACCAACTTTCTTAGG
The DNA here is from genome assembly GCF_964263255.1 of Lissotriton vulgaris. NCBI lineage: Eukaryota > Metazoa > Chordata > Amphibia > Caudata > Salamandridae > Lissotriton > Lissotriton vulgaris. Next base: position 390,047,840 of record NC_141691.1, on the reverse strand, counting down.
GTACACTATCAGGATGAGTAAAAGTTACATTTTCCTTAACTATAATGTTTAGTCCTCTTGCCCTCCTAAAGGAGTGGGTAAGCTTTAGAAGTGTATAACCCATTAGGGCTACAGTGACAAGGTAAGGACCTGATAATTGTGTTCACAGGTTTCTCCTATCCGGTTGTTGATTTCTGAGTCCTTGGTTAGGTTAACCATTTCCATCTTGTGCATGGTAAATACGGTCTACTGAATTGTATGCTCATTAATTGAGCTAATAAAGGTTTAGAAATCAGAAGCTGTTTAATATACTCTTATGAAATTAAGATGCCAGCTTATGTGAGCAAAGTTTACATTTCTGGAAAGAGGATTAAATGATAAAAGCGTTTTTTGTCATAACAAATACAGGGTTAATAGAACATTGACAAAATCAACAACCTTACACCAACAGACCATATCATCAAACCCATGCACAATCTTGGTCCCTCTGAGCTGTTCGATAATTACCATATTTTCAATACCATCAAAGCAGCAGGCATTTAATCTCTGACTAGGCATCAATTTCTGTTAACTTGGCCAGTTTCACAGCTCTCATTTATCACCCACAAGTAAATTCAGGAAAGTGAGCCTCACATCAGCCTCAAACCTAGCGTGCTTCTTTGCAAAAAAAAGTTTGTACTTGTAACCCAGATGTCTGAGACAGCTTCTGCTCAATTTCAAACATACTTTAGTCAATAAAATGATCAGTTGGGCTGTGCTGATGACGGAACCGCTCCGTCATCAGCACAGCCCCTGGGGGGAGCGCTGGCACTCGCCCCCTGGGGCATCGATCTTGCCCCCACAAACAGGGATGGCAGCAGAAGAGTTTCCGCTACCATCCCTTGGCCCAGGGTCGCTTCCAGGGGGCCCAATTCATTTTAAAATTATATTCTGCCCCCACCCCTGGGGATAGATAGCATGATTTTTTAGCGTTTCTGGCCCCAGGGGTGGGGGGGGGGGGCAGAAAAGCCCACTAGAGCCAGGGAATTGTTTTTTGTTAAAATTGGAAGCAACCAGTCGCTTCCAGGGGCCATTTAAAAAAAAGGAGGGCAGAAAACCAAACTAGACACCAGGGAGTGTTTTAAATTTGAAATGGAAGCAACCCCTTGGGCAAGGGTCGCTTCCTTATGGGCCTAATTAATTTGTAGGACTTTCCTGCCCCCCGTCCCCTTCCCCCTTGGGGACAGATTACCTATATTTTTGGCATTTCTGGCCCGGGGGTGGGGGGGCAGAAAAGCCCACTAGTGCCAGGGATTTAAAAATAAATAAATTGGTTGCTTCCAGGGGACATATCTTTGTTTATGTGTTTTCAGCCCGTTTATTTGGCCTTTCTGCCCCCATTTGTTTAGTGACATAGCCTGTTATAATGTGTATTGTTTTTATTTCTTGTGAAAAGGCTTTTGCTCTTTAGACTGTTGCAGGTTGCGGTTTCGTTACTGGTGGTTCTGCTGTTTGTGTAGTTGCATGTGTTTGGTAAGAGACTTTTTTTGTACAATTACAATGTAAATGTGTTTTTTGCAAAGTGTGTAATAATACCAGTACATTTGTTTTTTGTTTTTTGAGTGTCTAAAATGTTTTTTGCATTTGTGCTTGATGTGTTTATTTTCTGTAGATTAATAGTTTTTTTTCTTCTTTCTAGTGGGATATCGTTGACTATTTGCTGTGTCTTTTCAGAGTAGGTGCTGGTGAGTGTAGCTGTCCTTTGTAAGTGAATTGTATAGTTTTTGAGTATATTGATCTTTGTGATAAAGGCACCCATTTTTTTACTTAGTTTGCACAGTGTTGGTTGTGGACTTGTTTGTGCAGTCTCCTTTCTTAGTAAGGATAATGGCTAGCCGCCGGATTAAAGCTCAGCAAGTTGTTGGAATGCTTTTTGATTCTTCCTCTGACCATGGTCCAGAGACTGACTCTGATTCTGAGGCAGAGGTGGGAGGGGAAGATTCAGGCAGTGAGTTTTCTCTCCACATGGCATCATCCGATGATGAAGATACTCTCAGTGCAGATGAAGCTACTCTTGGTGCGGATAAAGTGCCTGTGTTAGAGGTGGACATTAATGTGCCAATAGTGTGGCAAGAGGCATCTGGGCTGCAGCCTGGGTCTGCAAGACTTCCCGTTGGTATGGTGAGACAAGAGGCATCTGGGCTGCAGCCTGGGGCTGCAAGACTTCCCGTTGGTATAGTGAGACAAGAGGAATCTGGGCTGCAGCCTGGGGCTGCAAGACTTCCCGTTGGTATAGTGAGACAAGAGGCATCTGGGTTGCAGCCTGGGGCTGCAAGACTTCCCGTTGGTATAGTGAGTCAAGAGGCAGCTGGGCTGCTGCCTGGGGCTGCAAGGCTTCCCGTTGAAAGCGCTGACCTCTGGGTTGCCGCAGGCATGGTGCAGCCGGCATTGCCAGACTTTACTGGTGTTCCAGGGTGTAGGGTGCACACTGAAAACATTTTGGCGATTGATTTTTTTTCATTTGTTTATGGATGATGTGTTTTTGGCAGAGATTGTTGAGCAGACTAATTTGTATGCCGAACAGTTTTTGAGGGACAACAGTGCCTGCCTTAAGCCCCACTCTAGAGTTACCCAGTGGAGACCCACAAATTTTGAAGAGATGAAGAAGTTCTTGGGTTGAACGTTTTTGATGGGCTTGCTAAGGAAGCCATCAATGGCTTCATATTGGTCTACTAGTCCCTTGATAGCAACTGCTATATTTCTGGCATTCATGAGTCGTGATAGGTATTTGCTTCGCCTTCGGATGATGCATTTTGTCGATAATGGTTTCGCTTTGCCACAAGATCACCCTGATTGTGACCGTCTTTTCAAGATTCCGCCTGTTATTGATCACTTTGTTGATCAGTTTTCTGAGATCTATGCTCCAGGGAAAGAAATTGCAGTGGATGAGTCTTTGGTGTTGTTCAAGGGCCGCTTGGTTTTTAGGCAATACATTCCTGGTAAGGGGGCACGCTATGGAATTAAGCTGTATATGCTGTGTGACAGTCAGACTGGATATGTCTCTAATTTCAGGGTGTACACCGGTAAGGAATCCAGGATTAACCCCCCTGGTTGTCCGTCCACTTTTGGAGTGACTAAGAAAATTGTGTGGGAACTTGGTAGAGGATTATTTAACAAAGGCCATCCTTTATATGTAGATAACTTCTACACTGGTGTGCGGTTGTTCAGGGAATTGGCCAAAGTGGACACTGTTGCTTGTGGCACAATCCGCTATAACCGTAAAGGTTTCCCAAAAGAACTTGTTTGTCAAAATCTTGTCCGGGGACAGGGTAGTGTATTGCTTTGCGAGGAGCTTCTAGCTGTGAAGGAGAGATGCCTACATGTTGACTACTATCCATGATGAAAGCACTGAAACAGTGACTGTTTGGGCTGAGGTTGCTGAAGCGTGCAAACCTGTGTGCATTTTAGACTATAATAGGCACATGGGTGGTGTTGACAGAGTAGATCAGAGGTTGGAACCGTATGCTACTCTTCATAAGGCTTACATTTGCTACAAGAAGTTGGCTATACATCTTTTTCACTTGGCAACCTTTAATGCTTTTGTTGTGTTCCAGGAATCTTGTCCTGAGTCAAAGATGACTTTTGTAAAGTTTCAGGAGTCTGTAATAGGCAGCCTTGTTTTAGTGGAACAGGCAAGTGTTCCTAGAGTTGGAGTGGTGGAGGATGTTGCTAGATTGAAAGATCGCCACTTTCCTGATCACATTCCTCCTACATCCTCAAAAGACTTTCCCAGTAGGAGATGTTGAGTCTGTTTGGAGGTTTGTATGTACTGCCCCGAGTGTCCTTCTAACTCTGGGCTGTGCGTGCCTGCTTGTTTTAGAATGTACCACACGCAAAATAATTTTTGGGAGCATCCATGAGTAGTAAAGTGAACTGCCTGGCCTCTATTGTTTAATAATTTTTGTTCAGTTTCAAGGTTGGCATCTGTGTAGTGTATTGAGTTTTAATTGTTGTGTTAGTAGATGTGTATCAATTTGCAATTTGTTTTCTTATTTATATAAAAAAAATCCGAAAAGTGATGTCGGTTTGCGTGGAGTGGCGATTGTCTGGCGTTGTGCGTGGTCTGGCGCTTGGCTGGTGGTGTGTTTGGATTGGTGCTTGGATGGCGGTGTGCCTGGACTGGTGCTTGGCTGGCGGTGTGCGTGGACTGGCGCTTGGCTGGTGCTGTGTTTGTACTGACTCTTGGCTGGCAGTGTGTTTGTACTGGCGGTTGGCTGGCAGTGTGTTTGTACTGGTGCTTGGCTGGTGGTGTGCGTGGATCGACGCTTGGCTGGCGGTGTGCGTGGACTGGCATTTGGATGTCACCTTACTATGTTTTGGGCCCTTGCCTGTCGCGGGTACTTGTGCCTCCCACACAAGTGAGGCACCATTTTTATTGGGAGACCTGGGGAAATGCTGGGTGGTAGGTAATTTGTGTGAGCCTGGTGATGCCACACTTTCCCACACGAAAATGTGTGAAAAAATAGTTTTTTTCAGCTAAAATTGAGGTTTGCAAGGGATTCTGGGTAAGAAAACGTTGGGCGATCCACGCAAGCCATACCGCCTTGGAAGCCCCCGGGTGTCTACTTTCCAGAAATGTGTGGGTTTGGTAGGTTTCCCTAGGTGCCGGCAGGGCTAGGGTTAAAAAACGACAGCTAGGCACTTTGCCAAAAAAGGGTCATTTTTCAATGTGAAATTGAGGTGCGGCCACGTTGTGTTTTGCGCCGTTTCCTGTCACAGGCACTAGGCAGACCCACACAAGTGAGGACGCAGATTCCAGAACTTTCCACCACAGAAATGTGAGGAAAATATGTTTTTTTGTCAATTTTTTAGATTTGCGAGGGATTCTGGGTAACAGAACCTGGTGGGAGGCAGTCAAGTCACCACATCTTGGATTTCCCTGGGTGTCTACTTTTCAAAAATGTATAGGATTACTAGGTTTCCCTAGGTGCCGGCAGAGCTAGGATTCAAAAACTAGAGCTAGGCACTTTGCCAAAAAAGGGTCTTTTTTCACTGCGAAATTGAGGTGTGACCACGTTGCGTTTTGCGCAGTTTCCTGTTGCGGGCACTAGGCCAACCCACACAAGTGAGGTACCGTTTTTCTTGTAAGACTTTGGGGAAAGCAGGGTGGGTAGAAATGTGTAGATCCACGCAGATTCCAAAACTCTCCACCAGAGAAATGTGGGGAAAATGTGGTTTCTTGACATTTATTTACGTTTGCAAGGGATTCTAGGTAACAGAACATGGTGGCAGGCAGTCAAATCACCCCATTATGGATTACCCTGCGTGCCTAGTTTTCAAACATGTATGAGTTTTCTGGGTTTCCATAGGTGCCGGCAGAGCTAGTGTTAAAAAACAACAGCTACACACTTCGCAAAACCAGGGTAAATTTTCATTGTGAAAATGTGGTGTGTTCACTTTGGGTTTTGAGCCCTTTCCGGTCGTGGGCACTATGCCTACCCACAGAAGTGAGGTACCATTTTTATCGGCAGACTTAGGGTAATTAAGATTTGTAATGCAACTGTTATTACCTGTTGATTTTTGATGCATTTCTGCTTCCAAATGAAAGACATTGTGTAAAAAAGAAGTCATTTTGAAAAATGACCAATAATATTCATGCTAGTATGAGTATTCCAAATTTTGAAAATGTGCAAATATGTACTGTTTCTAAACTCTATAATTTGTACCAATTTCAGAAATACATAGGTGTCTTTCATATTGATTTTTCCATGTATACATTTTCGCACAATAATTGCTATATACCCGGTACATAATAAATAGCCATTGCAAACTGCTACTCAGTTTTTGACTCTGGGTTCATCTGCTTCTTGATGAACCTACAAATCCTATATATCCCAACATCTAGGAAGGTCCAGTGGATGTAAGGGTATATTTTTTTCAAAGAGCTGTCATAACTACAAGAAGTTACAGGTGAAAACGTTGACACAAAAGGCTGTTTTTTCAACTAATTTTCAATTTTTCCAATATATAACTGTTAGTTTCTATGAAGAAATCTTGATGATCTACACAAATGACCCCTTTCTGAATTCAGAATCTTGTTTACTTTTCTAAAATGTATAGCTTTCCAGGATTCATTACTGCTTTCATACTCATTTTTACCATTAACTGGAAGGAGGTTGAAAGCACTAAAAACAGCAAAAATAGGTTTTGTCCCAGAAAAATGCCAAAACTGTGTAAAAAATGTTGGTTCTCTGACAAAAGACTGTCATTCCCTAAAAGCTGGGGAAATGGTGATTTCAGCTCCACAAACCATTTTTTGAGAACATTTGCAGGGAAAACCCCAGAGGCTTTCATTTGTAGCCCGTTTTTCCAATTTTTCTGAAAAAAACAAAATTTTTACTGTATTTTGGCTAATTTCTGGGACCCCCTCCAAGGGAATCCACAAACCCTGGGACCCTTTAGAATCCCCATGATGTTGGAAGAAAAGGACGCAAAATTGGCATGGATACCTTATGTGGTCAAAAAGTTACAGGGGCCTAAGCGCACACCACCCCAAATAGCCAAGAAAAGGCTTAGCACAGGAGGGGAAAAGGTATAGCAGCGAAGGGTTTAATTGAATATAAAAGCCTCACCCACAAATCATGGTATGCTTCATCATAGGCAATTCAGACCCACCTTGCTAAGATAGTGCCATCAATGTGGTTTCCCCCTCTAGTTGAAGGAGAGCAGAATTTTATCTTATTGGATAAGTGTAAGGATCCAAATATAGATGTAAAACTATTTTGGTGTCTCCCATAGAGATTTCATTTATTTAGTGTGTCATAGAATGTATTCAGAGATATTCTGTCTTGGTCATTTTTCCTACCAACATGTTTCTGCCCATTTTAAAGCCTAAAGAGGTGTTGGGCTTTCTTCAAGGTAACTAGGATCCCTACTATGTCAATGTCCTACTAGAGTCCATGCAGAAAGAAGGGTAAGTCTCACTTTTACAGCCAGTGCCGTGCTGTGAAGCCACCCCATACATGCTTTAAGGATTTTGGTCTGACAATCTCAATGGAGGAGCGCTGCTTCTGTAGTCACACAATCATCAAGAAACTGGTGGTGTAGAATCACCTCAGTTCCCTCCGCAGGCTGAAGCCTGTAGTCTACACACTTACTATATGGCTGAGATACCCGCCACCCCCTCTCAACACAATCCCCAAGAATTGGGAAACCGGAAACAGTTCTGAACTTTTGGAAGGCGGGAGGGAGTTACCCTCCCGGCCGTATTTAATAAAATATGAAACAAAATCAAAACATTAAAATAACAGTTTCATATCATGTACAATTTCATATCCACATTACGATGTTTGGCTAACCTTAACACGTATCTAATACAAAGGTTCTCCTAGCCGATACTAACATCCTCACAAAATGCATTTCAAATTGAAATTGTACATCCTAACGTTAAGGGCCAACGGCAAGGTCGTAACCGGTGTCAGATCCCTAAACCAGAACTCCCCCCTCACTTGTGAGGGGCGGCCGCACAGAGGACTGCACCTCATGTGCCATACCAATTTCCCTTGTCTTGACGGGGGCCCCTGTTAACTCGACGCCATCTACGTGGTCGTCCGAGGACTCGTGTGAGGTGTCTAGAAGGTAGCGTAGACCCCCCTCCCCACCCCACACAACTTACCACATCTGCCGTCGCAGATGTCCTGGCCCCGGGAAATTCCCAGGAGGGGCCCGTAGCCCCTCCTATCCAGGGAGGGGACTTGACCGCCTTCCCTTTCCTTTAGGCGTCCCGTCCTTTAGAAGGGACCGCCTCCCCGTTGAGGGGCCAATGGCCACCTCCCCCCGGGCGCTCCCATCCGTAATGGGTGACGCCCCCCCCTAGGGATCTTCCAATGACTGCTCACCGATCATGACCTTACCGCCCGACCAAACAATAAATACGACAAGATTAATTACGAAAGAGAAAGAGACATTCCTACTTTAACCGATCAAGTATCAAAAACCTTTAAAACAATGCTAATCACTCTGATGAAAGTCTTTAATAAAGCATACTGCAAAGAATCAACCACTTTATTGCAACCAAATCACAAACTTTATTCAGAAACAACCTGCAAGAAAACAACTACTACGTAAAACGACTTTATACCACGACAACTTGCTGTCTTCAGGGGATGGTGGGTGGGTTCAAAATTGGCTCTTCGTTCTGTCTCGAGCTCACGTGCAGCGAGGAGGTGCAGCTTCAGAGCACAGGAACAAGAGGATGCTTCCTTGGATTGTTGCTCCTTTTATTCTTCTCTGGGCGGGCGTAAACCCGCCTCCTCCCGCCTCCGGGGGCGTGGCTGACGGCTTCAGTGTCTAGGACAACCCACTCTTGGGCGGGAAAAAGCGCGCCCCGGCTACGCCGCTTCGGGCATACCAGCCGAGACGCGCCTCCCACCCAAAATGGCTTCCCGGGGGGATCGGGGTACTCCACCATACGTTCGGGGGGACCGAGTGGTCGCCCCTTTCCATATGGCTGAGATACCCGCCACCCCCTCTCAACACAATCCCCAAGAATTGGGAAACCGGAAACAGTTCTGAACTTTTGGAAGGCGGGAGGGAGTTACCCTCCCGGCCGTATTTATTAAAATATGAAACAAAATCAAAACATTAAAATAACAGTTTCATATCATGTACAATTTCATATCCACATTACGATGTTTGGCTAACCTTAACACGTATCTAATACAAAGGTTCTCCTAGCCGATACTAACATCCTCACAAAATGCATTTCAAATTGAAATTGTACATCCTAACGTTAAGGGCCAACGGCAAGGTCGTAACCGGTGTCAGATCCCTAAACCAGAACTCCCCCCTCACTTGTGAGGGGCGGCCGCACAGAGGACTGCACCTCATGTGCCATACCAATTTCCCTTGTCTTGACGGGGGCCCCTGTTAACTCGACGCCATCTACGTGGTCGTCCGAGGACTCGTGTGAGGTGTCTAGAAGGTAGCGTAGACCCCCCTCCCCACCCCACACAACTTACCACATCTGCCGTCGCAGATGTCCTGGCCCCGGGAAATTCCCAGGAGGGGCCCGTAGCCCCTCCTATCCAGGGAGGGGCCTTGACCGCCTTCCCTTTCCTTTAGGCGTCCCGTCCTTTAGAAGGGACCGCCTCCCCGTTGAGGGGCCAATGGTCACCTCCCCCCGGGCGCTCCCATCCGTAATGGGTGACGCCCCCCCCTAGGGATCTTCCAATGACTGCTCACCGATCATGACCTTACCGCCACAGGCCGGATAGTTGACCGGCTATCCGGACCCCCCACAAAAAACTCCTACCTAAAGGTCATGCTGTAAACTCCTTAACCAGGCTACGAGGTCTCCTATGAGTAAAGAATTCCCCACTCGGGACAAATGGACCCCATCCTCTAGATACATATTGTCCCCCCTGATACAACTATGAGGAATCGAATGCAATGTACTGGTACGGAACAGTCTACCAAGCTTGTTATTTACCTTTTTCACAGAATGATTTATAGCAGACACTGAATTAGCCCCCCGCCATACCTTTCGTGGAATCATATGGGACCATGCAATCGTGCACCCTGGAACTCTTCTTGCCAACCAACTTACTGTGGATAGTATCGCCTCGAGAAGTAGTCGTCTACCAGTGGTCACCAAATCATTGCCCCCAAGATGTACTATGAGTATAGATGACGGTGACCTTGTCCGCCCTAATAAACCCTCGAGAAAATGTTGAAACTGGTCAATACAGAGCCCGCCCCTTCCGTAGAAGGTCACCCTGTACCCGTATTCCCCAGCTGTGTGAATCATGTCACCTGCTTTGAATACGTCCGCGGCACGCCTCACGTATGAGTGGCCCACGACCCACACCACTCTGTTCTCAGCCGGTGATCTCTGACCGCTGGTTCCCAGGTGTCGGGTCGACTGCACAGTCCGCCCCGCCTCGTAGGTTTGCGAAACTGTAATCAAACAAAGACAAGAAGCGTGAGTACATGATATCAGCTTCACAACATGTGCAACCGCACATACCTTTTGTAACAATTCGAGGACCAACGCCCCAACTGTTTCACTCTTTCCACACTCAGACCCCTGGCTGTAGCCTCTGTAGCAGCCCCTATCCAGAAGGAATGAGTCCCAAACTCGCCCGGGTTCAAGCCCGCGGCCGAAATTGCCATTGCAAACACCTGCTGGAACTGAAACCTTGTCAGTGGGGTGGCATCTGCATGCCTCAGCAATGTCCCCCCCCATGATGCCGCCCTCTGCGCCAAGTACTTCTCAACGCATGCCACCAGGCACATGGGCGATCCGGGAATCCGCTGGACTACTACACTGTCCCCAATCGCCCCCTGATCGGTCTTGGACCTGACAAACGAGACAATCATCGTCTCCCCTTTTACTTGTATGTGCTCTCGGCACAAACCACCCCCGTATCCTGCTTGTTTCTTGCCACCAGTTCGCTTACCCGCATAGCCCCATGGAATGCTAATGCAAAAGCGGCCCGGAATAACACTGTTTCCGACTGGGATGAACATGTTGCAGGGAGTACGGACAGTAACAGGGCCAGCCTATCCAGACCTATCGGGTGCCTTTCATCTACTCTGCGACCCTCAAGGCGTTGCCACCCCCGCAGCGCTTTCTGTACTACGAAAGACGCTGTAGGATCCTGGATACCATGGGCCCGCGCCATGAAGGAAATGGCGGCCCGATGCCTCTGGGCCGTAGCCACCGATTTGCCTGCCCTGCGTAATGACAGTAAAAACTCTATGACAAATTCCTCCTGGCCCCAAAACTCCCTCCTAGCAGAACCCAAAAAGGACCAATAGGAACGGAACGCCCCTTCATATGCCTTCCTTGTCCTGGGTGCTAAACTCTCTCCCACGAGGTTTTGTAGTTTGGGGCACAGAGAGACCAGAGAGCTTCGGGAAATGGTGCCGCCACCGGATCCGCTGTGGGCAGAAAACCCCAGAAGGCCTGCATACGGAAACGAGAAAGCGCATCAGCGGCCTGATTCAGCACCCCTGGCACATGCCTCGCTCTAAAGAGCACGTTCAATTGCATACACAGTAAAACAATTTCTTTGAGCAACCTCAGGATCCATTTGCATCGTGCTGCCTGACTATTGATACACTCAACCACGGTCATGTTATCAGACCAGAACACCACAGAGTGATCCCTGAACCCCTCAGGCCATGTTATCAAAGCCACCAGAATAGGGAACAGTTCGAGAAAAGCAATGTTACTTGTAAGTCCACACTCATGCCACCATGACGGCCATGTTTGCGCCGACCAGTGATTGCCAAATATGGCGCCAAAGCCTATACTCCCCGCCGAATCTGTCCACAGCCCCAACTCTTCGGAGGACACCGCCGGCTTGGTCCAGACAACCCGACCATTGAAATCCGCCAGGAATGCCAACCAAATGCGCATGTCCTGGCGAATCTCAGCCGAGAGCCTCGTGCGGTGGTGCCCCTCTTTAAGACCGACCATGGCTTGTGCAATCGAGCGGGAAAAGGGGCGGGCCATTGGCATTATCCTAAGGGCAAAATTCAACTGACCCACAGTCTGCTGTAATTGATGCAAGTTCACCTTAGTTTCCCTAATGCATGCCTCAAGCGAAGCCCTGAATTTCCGCACCTTTTCTTCTGGCAACCGGAAGCAACCTTCTTCGGAATCGAGCTCTATTCCAAGAAACTCGAGCGAAGTTGATGGCCCCACAGTCTTGCCTGGCGCCAATGGCACACCAAACTGCCTCATAAGATCACAAAATTCTTTTAAAGCCTGTGCACATTCTGTGTCCCCGGCAGCCCCCAGGAACAAAAAATCGTCAAGATAATGCATAACATGCTGAAAACCCGTCATTCTTGTGAATGCCCACTGCAGGAAACAACTGAATTTTTCAAAATAAGCACAAGATATGGAACAGCCCATTGGCATACATTTATCCATGTAATAGCGCCCCTGAAACATGAAGCCCAGGAGACGCTGATCGTCCGGGTGTACCGGGAGCAACCGGAACGCGGACTCGATGTCAGATTTGGCCATCAGCGCTCCCGGCCCCAGGCGATTCAACATGGCGACTGCATCATCGAAGGATGCGTACCGCACCGAACAAAGCTCTGGGTCTATCGCATCATTAACTGACAAATCTCTCGGGGCTGACAAATTATGTATCAGTCTAAACTCACCCGAGTCCTTCTTGGGGACCACTCCCAAGGGTGAACAAACAAAATTAGGAACTGGTGGCATGTTGAATGGTCCCGCAACCCGACCCCGGGCAACCTCTTTCCCAATCTTCGCTTGCACCACTGCCGTATTATGTAGGACCGATAGTTGGTTCCTACACTGCGCTTTACCCTGAAAATTCCCCACCGGGATGCGGAAACCATAGGAAAAACCGTCTCGCAACACCCCAGCGGAGACATGATCAGGGTATTCACTGAGCCAAGGAATCATTGCCATGGTATCAACTGGTGTAGGTAAAGCCGCCCCTCGGACTATGTCAGACCTGTTTGGCGCTTCCCCTACTTCCGTTATCACCCGTTTTGGCTCTGCACATGGTCTCGGGATGCGAGGACTGTCCACACCCCCCACAGTCGTGCCTAAACTTGCATGACCCCTGGGGCCTCGTACACTTTCCCCTGTTAAAGTTCCAGCATACCCCCTTCTTACCTGTATTGCCATTCGACCTTGGGTGATGCTCATTACTTGCCCCCGCCCGAAAGGGCGCCCCGGATGGCTGGCGGGAAAACTCACCCCCGCCCCCCCCCAACAATGGCGCCTTTAACATGCCTGAGTTCTCCATTTTTTGCCAAGAAATGGAGTCGTAACAATCCCACGTCAGGCATGTGTCGAACTCTTTAGCCTTACGAAAGATATTATCATAGCAAAACCACTCATTGCCCGCATATGTCTGAGAAAATTCCATAATACTCGACTGGTACACAGGTAACTCGGTCAACAAGTCAGGTCTCCGTTCCCCCATAATTGAAGTGAATATGCCAAATGCTCTACCCCAATTACCTATCGTCTCATCGACTCTAAAGGCGGCCATTTTTGCGCGCCAAACACTCGGATGCATAAGTTCTTTCTGGACTTTCACATGCTCAATCTCGTAATGATCAGTTAGCAAGGAAAACATGTTTACATATTTCTCAGCCCATATCCGTTCCTTGATTTCCATCGGGATATGCTGAGCCAATTTCTCCCTTCTCGAGGGTACAGACCCATTCCCCGCAATCAGCATTAGCTGCTTACCTGCGCCAGAAGCTGTAACCGCCGTTGCTGCCGAACTCGTGCCAGCTGCGGGTTGCTCTACCGGAGCCTGCGAGGAAACAAACGGACAAGGTGGTTTCGCGGCCTCCCGTGACTGCCGCAACTGCCTCATTAATTGCTTGGCCTCCTCGGCCGTGTCCCCCGGAGCCACAGGACCCCCGCTGCTATTACCCAACCATGCCGCCAGCTGGGCGGCCAACTCCGGGGGCATGTCCCCATCGTTCACTGGGGTAACCACAACGGGGATCCGCTGGCCCTCGGCAGGAGCTGGCGCGGGAATCTCCGCTGGTCTAGGAGGGCTCGCCGGGGGAGCCTCCGGAACTGGGACCTCGTCCTCATTTGACCCATTCCTGGCCCTCTTCCTTCTTCCGGCCGGGGCCTCCGCCGGGTTGGATCTTTTCGGCCTTCCCGCACCGTCCCTGGCCGCCATTTTTCTCTTCATCTCTGCCATATCTTTCACCAACATCCGGAGCATCTGGTCGGTGCTGACCTTCTTTGCGACTCTCTTGCCCGGCATTTTCCCCACGTAGGTGAAAGGTCCTGACGCGATTTGCAGTGCTAGAAGAGAAAAGAGAGAAATTACAAATTTCAAAATTGGCTCTTCGTTCCGTCTCGAGCTCACGTGCAGCGAGGAGGTGCAGCTTCAGAGCACAGGAACAAGAGGATGCTTCCTTGGATTGTTGCTCCTTTTATTCTTCTCTGGGCGGGCGTAAACCCGCCTCCTCCCGCCTCCGGGGGCGTGGCTGACGGCTTCAGTGTCTAGGACAACCCACTCTTGGGCGGGAAAAAGCGCGCCCCGGCTACGCCGCTTCGGGCATACCAGCCGAGACGCGCCTCCCGCCCAAAATGGCTTCCCGGGGGGATCGGGGTACTCCACCATACGTTCTGGGGGACCGAGTGGTCGCCCCTTTCCAATTGTCCAGGTTCTGAGATGACTACCAATCAGCTTCTGCGTGCCCAAATCCAGCACAAAAATGACTTATTTGACATTTGAGAAGCTAAATCAAGCTCAGGCAATCAAATCAATCACTCAAGGTCAGCGAAAAAAAATCTACATTTTAAATTCAATTGAGCTAATTCACCTTCCATATTATGTTCTGATTGTTACACTTGCAGTATTTACATAATCTGAGGATACCAACTTAATTTTTAGTCTCGATTTTTAAATTCCATTATATTTAAATTTTCAATTTTGCTTCTTTATTTATCTACACTTTATTAATCTGTTAGTATATCTAATTTACAAAGCAGTCTCTGACACCCTGAGTAGACTTTGCAGACCCCCCAGGGCCCCGGACCACAGGTTAAGAACCACTGATGTGGGCATTCAGGATGTCTAGATTTTCTTGTCATAAACCCATTTATGATAATGTTAGCACTATTGTAACTCTAGTAACCAATCACTTAAGGTTATAAAACAGATACAGTGATTTGACCTGTGGTTCATGATGAAGTAGATAATAATTTTACAATAAAGCAGTGGGCATGTATCTAGGGAAGATAGCACAGATATTGTCTGAGAAGTAAAGAGAGGAAGTTTATTGGCGTAAACATGCTGTGTACACTTTTAATATAAGATATAAGGTTAATTAAACTGCAACTTTACCTTTATATATTATACTGCAAAGAGACTGTTTAATGGAATTGAAAGAAAGACTACAAGCATTCCAAGAACGATTATATGGATATTTATTTGTATCAATTTTTTCCGCAAACATTTTTTGGGAAAAAGATATGCTAAATATTGGGGCATTATTATCTATTGAAAATGTAATCTCCTTGAGCATGCATGTTGCACAAAATAACAGGCTGGTGAATAAGTTCATGAATGCATAGGTTATATACACATGAATGTAATGAATGATGCATATGGGAAAACAGACATAGGTAATACACATTACACTGAAAAAGAAACAAAAATAAATTGTAAAAATGTTATTTATTTATTTACTAGTGAATTAATAACTAGGTATGCTGAAATTTTCATGATTTAATATGATTAAATATTTAATACAATGCTTCTGGTTGGGCTTCTAAATTCCATTCAAAGAGAGTCATTCTAGGTGATATTCTTGCCCAAGATCCTACACAGCCTGAAAAAATAGACCTACTAGAAGGGTGAAATAGCTTTCCTGAAGATACCTATTCTGGCCTGTAAAGCAAAGCAAACTTTCAAAGAAAGCTTTAAATACTCATAGCATAAGGTGCTATGTGTAAGTAAACAACCAAACAACAACTTAGCTAAAAGCAATGAAGACCTCAAAGGTTCAAACAAAGTTGAAGTGATAAAAAGTCAGTAAGTAAAATTGAAGCAAATCTTAAGCTCTAAACTAGAGAAAATAGGTTTGTTAGCAAAATTGGTAAAACAAAATTGTTTTTAATCAATTAGATCATTAGGCTATACCAAGAATATTCACAAAAAAGTGTTTTCTAAAGCAGGTTTGTAAGATTCAAGTATCAGAACTTTTCTCGAACACTAAAATCCTTCCCCTGTTTACCAGTCTAGTCCATTCCTTTTCTTCTGAGCTAAATCAAGTGGTAGGGGTATCACACAGAGAGTCCTTGGGATATCAGGATGTATAGAGTGATATGAAGAGGACTTTCACCTTCAAATGTTGAGTCTAGGTCCATATTGGTTCCTCCCCCTCTATACTTCATTCCTTGGAAATCAATCGAGCTTGGTAGACACCATATAGCAATTCAGGTCCATATGTAAATCAATTTTATCCCCAGCCCAGAAGTGAGATTAGTATAGTGAGTATAAAATGTGAAATGTTTCAAAACTTAAAAATGGTAACTGATCATCATGTCGATGTTTATTTTGAAATATTAATTTATTCAAAAAAAAGCTTATAGAAGTGGTACTGTTGTATGTCGATTTAGATTCCGTATGCATTTTCCGATTCATGCCCTTATATAAGTACAGTTCACACTGCCCTTATACAGGCATAGATATCCAGTCCTTATTTAGGCATAGTCCATGCTATCCAAATACAGGCATGTCTACTTCCATCCGTTCATCTATGTCACAACGATTTCTTGGAAATCCAGACTCTTAAGAGGTTAGGGACTTCCCCTTGCTTGGATATTGATTTATCCAAGAACTCATTTATTATGCATGAAAATCTATTCCTTATGGGTTCATTCATGATGTTTATATGCCCGACGTTATGTCAATGCTGGCATTCCTAAACACCTTCAAGGTATAAATATACCTTCACTTGCTGTGGCAAAGCACGGTGTGGTTCGGTGCACTTCGACTATCTACTTGCACGACTCAGCTCGCCACAGCAAGTCCTGAAGGAAGACAACCCTCCAGCTGACGCACTGACCAGAAGCTGTCCTTCTCCTGCTGAGAAATCAAGCTCCAGTATTTCTGACTCCCCTGGCAGGGTGTTGGGAAATCGAGTCCCGAGAAAGAGATACCAACCTCTCTCATTCTAAGGTATCGAGCTGATTAGAACCTAGAGAAACCTTTGGCAGATTCTTGGCAAAACTACACTTAAGCTAAACAGCACCTACTTCTTCCCTCGTACTGGACCTAGGTTAGGTACACTGGGGTAGGCGTATTTTAGAAGCACCAGTAGCCTATGTTATTTATGTATGTATTTTTATAAATGTCATAGCAACAGAAAATGCTGTGACAGTATTATTTTATATTACTATTTACGCTGTACGCATTATACTTCGCACTCTGTCTAACGATTGTAGCAGTTCATAGCTCTTACATGAGAAATAAGACTGTTCAATAAACCCTTTTATTGAAACACCCGTATCTCTATTTCTATGCAACTCTGTAGAAACGAAGCATGCACGATTGACTGAGTGAAATAGTTATCTATTGTTTCCACGACTTTGAAGACATTGTTTCGATTGTAGGGGAAATAAAGTTGTCATGTTTATGCAGTTGTCAGAAACAAACCCCTCCTTGTTTATTCAAGAAAGTTTCTAGTGACCTTTGAGTTAGCCTGCACACACACAATTAAGTTTAATATACTCGATAGAGACATACTGACCTCAGTCCTATGTCAAATCTATAGTGTATATTATTCCAATGCGCAGAGCTTATTGGGAATATAGGATCTACACTACATGGCACCCAACAGTTTGGTAAGGCACTAAATAAACGCTAAATACTGGAGTAACTCAGTCGTGCTTTTCTCAGAGACCCCTTTTTCCCCGTAATACTCCAATAAACGTCTGGAGTGGGTAAGGGATAATATCCGCCATAGCTGAGTAGGACGAAAATCCTATGTATTAGATTTTTGGTTTGTTCAATGTTGAAGGATACAGTGTTTCAAAATATTGTGCACCTTATCTTTGTTCCCTTGAAACTTGCTCTGCAAACTTTCAGTTAACAAAATGGCCGACGAAGATAATCGCAGGGCCAGTGTAGCTACAGGCGAAAACGCTGATGCAGCTTTTAACTTCACATGTTTCCAAAAAAAACTATGAGAATGCTGTAGTCATTCCTCAAAATTTACGGAAAGCCATCACTATAAAACTTATAAAAAATGGCCTAACATCAAGAGGTGGTAGGGCAGTTTTTGTGATAGAGGTACATGAATATCACCAGACAAAGGTATTCTATTCATGGATATTCTTCCCAGAAGCAAATCCAGTAACACACGTTTCACTTATACAAAGAAGATGATCCACCAGAGGAATACATTCCTTTCGAGGATATTAAAATTCCACTCACATACCAGGAGCATGAGCTCTGGTTTAAAGGCGCCCTAAAACATTTAAATGACGTTACCAGGCTCGGTTCACTAGGTAGACCAGGAGCAACATGGCCGGTTTTAGCCGGCTATACGCCACATCCTGACATTGACGACATGTCAGACGTAGCATTATTAGCTCAACTCAGAGAGTTAATCAAAATTTTTTGACAATTAGTCCAATATGTCATGCAGGCTCTTACAGTCCAACCTGCAGTAGTTATTCCACAACATACCTCTCACCAGGGGAATACACAAAAATTACACCACAGACTTTACACTCAGTCATTGCAAAATTACCTGCAAAACGTGAATAAATAAATCACTCAAATCAAAGCAGTATTTCCTAATACTAGCCCTCATGAGAAACAAAGGATTTTAACAATCTGTTTAACAATAGGATCACACCACATCTGGAGGACTGCACCACATGGGTACAGTCTTTGCTGCAATATACACTAAAACACATGGTGTTTCATCTATGGCGGTAATACCAGATGTCCTGAAACAGATTCAAAACTAATACGGGCAGAGTCTGCTTTAAATTTGGGTATGAAACTACTGAAAGATTTCAAACAGGTCTCAACAATAATATTAGCTAATATTAAAGGAGAAGCAGCATCAGTGGCGATCCACCAGAAGTTAAGAGAATTTGACGTAACAGAGCAACCACAAGAACTAGCCAGAATAATTGAAAAATCCTATGAAGAATTATGCAGAGACAGTTTGGGTGGTAAACCAGTGAAACCCCAACTGTCTGAAAGTTCTGAAAAGGTCTTTAATAAAAACATTCCTACTCCTTCAAAAAAGAAATGGGAAAATAGCAAACAAACATCTAAAGAGAAGCGTTCTCATTCCCGAGGTAGGTCTCCTGAAAAGGAGCCCTCTGTAGGGATAATTTGAGAAAACCTGATAGATATCAAGACACTGATACACGTTCCTCTCGTACCTTTCAGACTTCATCTCAGAAATCCGAAAGAAGAGGACGGTCAGAATATAAAGAAGAAAGCGTGAAGTCCAAAGACGATCAACACGTTCAGAAAAACAGGAAATCTCAATTTACCAAAAAGAAGGTAGCAGGTCTAAAGATCAGACATGCCAAGGATCCTGACCACACTACTCAAGAATGGAGAAAGGTCTCAGACAATGTTGGACAGTGCAGCAGAAGTCACAATAGCTCTCCAGAACCTGAAGGATCTTCTGGAGACAGTGGACTTGAATGAATTCATTCAAGTTGAAACTGTAGATACCAGGGCTAGTTCTCCACATAAGTTATATGAAATAACACTCCGAATGGAGGGAGACATACCACGAAAAGTGAGAGCACTCTTTTGGGAGTGACTTCTAAGGATTAGGACATTTTTCTAGCTGAACATGACTGGCCACCAGAATTTGTCAGGGAGTGCCCACATGGCGAAGACATTATTATGCCAGCCTTCTCTAATCATATTCCAATACATTTAATATATACTTATGCCAGGAAATGGGCAGTAGCCCAAGCTCCAGCATTATACAAAAATCATTTAGGATGGGATGAGGTCTCACCTCGCCTTAAAATCCAATTAAAAAAATCAACCAACTGCACAAAGGCAGTACCCAGTAAAGCAAGAAGCTAAAAAACAGGTCAGGGAGATCTTAGATCAACTTGAATACCAAGGAGTGATTGAAAAGTGAACCTCATCAATGAACAATCCTTTGTTTCCTGTCTCCAAACCAGACAATACATATCGTCTAGTATTGGATTAAAGACATCTAATTTCTTGTTGCAAAATGCACACCGTACAACATTAATGAATAACTTTGTGCATAAAAAATATAAAACCACATTAGTTATTTCTAACGGTTTCTTTTGTCAAAACATTGCTCCTGAAAGTAGGTATTTGACCGTTTTCTCAATTATGGGGACACAGCGTCACTGTGCGGATTCACCTACTTTTCTTTTAATGAAGGTGAAAAAGTACCAATTGCATACAAATTCCACTTGTACACACAAGCAGAAATGAAATTCACTTCTACAGGAAAAATTCTGACAGCTGTTAAAACTGCTGTAGCAAAAGAAAGAGCCCTTGCACAGGCAAAAAGAATTATGGTTGTGACACCTGCACCTGCCTTAGAAGCAGTAACAGAAGTGAGTACTCCAAATGCAAAAGCTATACATCCTAGATGGATACAATGGGTTAATTCTCTTGCTGCAACTAACGTTGAATACGTTTTTGATCCATATTTGAAAACACAAGCATTTCTACAATATGAACAAGAATGTCCTCTGCCTACTGAAATTCTGCCTCTAGAACAGTATGAATGTATAATTTATACTGACGGATCAGCACAACCTGCTACCGAAGGTAAACAAGCTTACCGAGCTGCATGCATGATCGTTAAAGGTCGTATGCGCGATGGCAAATTTAAACCCATGGTCACAAAAACGCAATCTCTAGGAGATTGTACAGGTCAGTGAGCTGAACTACAAGCCTTCATAATGGCACTTGAAAATACGGATCACGAATTCCCCACACTCATAGCGTGCAATTCTTTCTATTGTGTCCAATCCTACTATTAATATTTACAGAATTGGCTTCAAAACGGTTTCAAAGATGCAAAAGGTGGCACAATCAAGCATAAAACGCTTTGGGGACCAGTAGTTCAGTTACAAGAAGGGCTACAAAACACTCACGTGATACACACGCTGAGTCATCCACGTGATGGCGTTCACGTTGAAGGGAATTAATTGGCTGATGAAGCTTTGAAGGCAGCTGTGCAAACGGCTTCCATAGCTGCAATCACTCGTTCAAAAACGGAAATAGACAGTGAAATAATGCTGGCTGTCAATGCTTCAAGCAAAGGCAGCGGTAAAACGTTACCTAAATGGTTTCCACTCAAATACTCATAAATAACTGATACAAAGTAATGTTCCATTTGATCAAATCCCTGGAGTGGGGGATAGGGTAATTCCAAACATAGAACATAGATTAGGATTTATCCTAGCAGCACATGAAGGGTTCGCCTCTGCTCATGCAGTGTTTCCGCCACAGTATCATTATTAAAACAGAGATACTGTTGGCCAGGCATTAGGAAACAGACCCGGAACTATGTTTTGGATTGTGAAATATGCCAAAAGATGAAAGTCTCTACTGTGAAACATACTGCTCAGACGTCCCTGTTAATTTCAGATAAACCATTAGCTTGCGTTTACCTAGACCACTGTGGTCCCCTACAGAGGGATGGTAACTATAAATATATCATGGTTGCAGTGGATTTGTGTTCAAGGTTCATTTGGATGTGGCCGCAGCGCTTGGCTGACGCTCGAACTTTTGTAAAAGAAACCAACCGTCCCAGCAAGGCCTGTCTGGATCCCAAAGCTTGGTGATCTAGTCAGAGAAAAGATCATGGATAAGAAGGAACTTATGCCTTCTTACAGACAACCAGTACCTGTCCTGGCAATCCAGGGATCAAGAACAATTTTACTGATGCCCTTTGCTGGTAAAAAGGAGAACAGGTTTGTGTCTATAGACCTTATTAAACCCCACTATGTGGCCGATGCTAAGCAGTGGCCAAGTGGACTCCACCAATGTAGCAGACGCACTCCTCTAGCTACAATCCAAGAGGTTCAAACTGAGAGACTCATCACCTTTGCGGAATCTGCAGTGCGAAAAGAAGGACTATGCAACAAAGCTATGGAACTTGTACCTTTTGAGACCCAAATAACAGTTTGTCATGAAACACCTGTCTAAAACGATGTAGCACCTGCCTACAATGAAGTAGCAAGTGATCAAGTGGTTCCAGCGATTTCAACAGATCCGGATGCAATCCCAACCATTGACAGACCTGCCTCTGGCTATTTCATTAAGTTTGATACGTTTTCTGAGGATCCCAGAGAACCTGAAACAACTCCAGCGAAAAGAACTTTCAAAGAACAAGCAAATTACCTTTTTCATCACCTGAAAAAGACTTATCTGGTTTCACCATGGATTGAACTTTGGGTTGTGTTGGGAATATTTTTTCTTCTACTTTGGTTGACTCTGGTAATAAATCCGGGTATGTTGATAAATACAAGATATGTCAAAATGGACACAGCAAGTAAGAACGTCAACTTACTCCTCAATCCACACAAATCATCCCATTGTGAACAAATAGACTTGTCATCAGTGAACATTACAGCCGTTCCTATACCAAATGGTATAGCTTGGGACAAAACGGATTATGACATTTTTGGCTCGTCGGAGCTGTTGAGGATTCCACACTTATTCAAGATTTCGTTAAGTGACTATGTTTCATCTAGTACCGATTCAGATGATTGGGACTTCGAAGCTGTTAATAATATGATGTCAGACCTAGAATTGTCTGCAGTATTTACAAATCGTGAATATTTAGAAGATTCATCAGACTATGAAAAAATGTATTGTTATAATCATTATGGTCACCATTTCTTGCACAAATGTGCAAATCTTTGAAATGTATTAATGTATAACCAATGGGAACATTGTCTTACGCCACCAAAGGGTAGCTCAAAAACTTTTGCTATGAAATTTCCATACTTTTCAGGGTTCAATGTATTAAATGCAGAATCATTTTACTTTTAAAATGTAAACAAAACAGGATTGAAAAGTATGTTAACAAATACCAAACAGATTTATTCAGGAGCCTGTTATGCCCAACTGTCTAAACTAGGTTTCGAAATTTGGAAAGACAACATTGAGACAGAAACTGTCTGGGGTACAAAAGATTGGTAGGTGCAGGGTGTAGAAGCTA
The DNA here is from genome assembly GCF_964263255.1 of Lissotriton vulgaris. NCBI lineage: Eukaryota > Metazoa > Chordata > Amphibia > Caudata > Salamandridae > Lissotriton > Lissotriton vulgaris. The sequence continues at coordinate 390,025,142 of NC_141691.1, read as the reverse complement.
TTTTTAGAGCCTGCATCATCCCTGAGCAATTTATGCTTTTGAATGACACTGTCCAACAGACTTCTTGCCTTGGGTTAGCCTAGATCAAAAACATGAACAATCCGTCAATACCTACGCCTACATCTGATAGTGATAACACTTCAGCAGGGGAGGTCGACGTACATACTATTTTGCTTCACGAACAGAACAGATCCAGATTGGAATAAATGGTTGATCTGGCCCACGGACACAAACAACTGTCAAGATAGATTCCTGAACAAAACACAGGGTTTCACATTAAATAGGCCAGACCCAAGATATGTTCAAAGACAGCATCCTGGAATAGTAACAACATACAGTGTTGGATAGCTCTGCCTTATTTGGCTACAAAGATCTACACATAAGGATGTAAAGCAACACTTATCTTTACTTAAAGATGGCACTGATCTTAGGGAATTCTTGATAGGACCAAGAAAACCGTGTCAAAAACGTTTTACATATGCCAGTATAAATGCTGCTAATAATGAAGCATGGAAGATTACGCAAGCAGAAACTGCAGAAAGAATATGAGAAATTGATTGTATTAATTTAGAGAAAACTCTCTCTTTGGTTGACAATAGGTTAACGACTGTCGTCTAGGATGTATTCATCGGACAGCTTAGTGTCTTCTGCCATAGACATCATGGAATAGGACCTGGTCATGTTGCAACATGGTCAGTCACAATTACGTTCTATCATGCTATTAGGCTGGACTTTGCAAAACCTTAGTACAGGCTATGTGCCTTGGCGTTTAATCAATACTACATCACTGTTTTCAGAATTCAATCTCACTGATAAACAGATTAAATTGGCACAAAGGGGAGCAGACTATATAGTGCTGAGCATTGAAAAACTGGAAAGATTGCCATTTACTGTAGCAGAGAAACCAGCTACTGAATGGATAATACATGGAACAATCAATTTTCCATTTTCAGTATTGCCTAAAACACATACCAGCAGGCATATATGAAAGGTTGGGTAAAGAATACATCAAGATATCCTGGGATTTACCGCACACACACAGATGTTGGAGTGGGGGACGTGAAGTGTTTCTTAGCAGTTCGAACTGTGTAAACGCACTAAGCGGTTCTCTACTTTGTCAGGGTATAAACTGCGATGGTTCCTTTAACAATTTATCCTGCCACCTGCAAGGTTCCCCAGCTGCAGTGATTGATCCAATTTTTGGACAACTTTCGAATAAGAGTTACTCTATGTTGAACAAATTATTTTATTTATTTTATTTATTTATTTTACACATTTATTAAGCGCACTGTTACCGAGAAGGTGTCCTGGCACTCATAGCTGATGTGGCATGTTGACAGGTATACCATATCTAGTAACTGTGTCATCCAGGGTCACTTGCTGTATGCAAGTATTGTTTCCAAAACCCAAGTCAATCAGGGAGTCGCCACTTTGGTCTTCACTGAACATCTCTTCTATACGAATTGATACTCTAAGCAGAATAAAAGCCATTCTTTTGCAAAAAAGTGTGTTACTGACCTCGGCCAAAGAAACCTATGATCTACAAATCGCAAGGACTTCTGCTGAGATACATGCCCTTTTAGCTACAAACTGCTCTATACATTTCTCAGAAATGATAAGTCGTATCTTAAATATGCTTGATATGAGCGGTATTGTACATGTATTTGAGACCGTATTTTCTGGACTGTTAGCACCTTTTCAAGCAGTCCAAGGAATATTTCCAAACCCCGTGCTCTCTGTGTTTGGCGGACTGCCCCTCATTTTGGGACTCGTTGCAGGGATACTATTTTTGCTCCTACTGCTACGATATAGCAAGCCAAATCACCAGCGACACCCAGTTCTCCATGGAGACAACTCTACTGGCGATGAAGTGTTGTGAGCGCATCGTCCAAATTCTAGGACTACCTCGTCTACGAGAATTAAATACCACATCGTTTCTGTCATTCAGACCAATCTGGCAAGATTGCATCGTACCTGTTGTGCACTGCCTGCTATGCAGAGAAGAATGCATATTAGACAAATGTCTACACTCCCATCAGTCATGCCAATGGATGTTGATAATTTGCTTGAACTGGTAACGGCCCATGCTTTGTGTTGTCCCCAGCGGCGAACAGTTCTGATGACAGCATTCATTGAGATGTCACAGACGCAAAATGCTGATGCTGAGGGACCATCCATCACGAACATTGCTAATGCGACCAATGCTGACGGCGATGCTTCACATCTATGTGCGGTTAATCTTCTAAACGAGGTAATCCAACTTTCGCCTACAATGGTAGACAACTATTTGTCAACAGACATAGAAGATTTCATGTTTTCTCCAAGCCCTAACTCTGACTTTTGATTTTGGCACACAGTCGTCTGAGAGACTATGAATTTGACCTTCATTTTTCAAAACAAGGTACTACCTTTGGAAATCTCTTTTTTCCTATGATGATTTTGTTTTCCCAAATTTGTATTTTTTTATTTTTGGCACAAGTAATCTGCTTATAGTAGAACTATTCATAGAGAACAAGACTTCTTTGAGTTCTTCCAGAAACAATATATGACCTTGTCAGCAAAACAAACAGTTTTATGTAATCTGACATGAAATGGTTTCGACCCTTTTTTTCCTGTATTTATGAGCCATTTCATAAAAGTATATTTTCATGATTAATTTATTTAGTATTTCAAATGTCAATATATGCTTAGAATGAAACATTGCTTTAATGTGTACTGCACCAATGCGGTAGTTTGAATGCATTATTTACAATGCATTTGAAACATACCTTTAGCACTTCATGTATAGATATGATTTAGATATGTTTAACATGTTTAGGACTTAGTAATGTTGTACATAAGTAAGCGGAGGGGGTGTTGTATGTCGATTTAGATTCCGTATGCATTTCCCCCTTATATTGGTACATTTCACATTGCCCTTATATAAGCATAGATATCCAGTCCTTATTTAGGCATAGTCCATGCTACCCAAATACAGGCATGGCTACGTCCATCCTTAAGCTGTTAGGGACTTCCCCTTGCTTGGATATTGATTTCTCCAAGAACTCATTTATTATGCATGAACGTCTATTCCTTAGGGGTTCATTCATGACGTTCATATGCCCAACTTTACGTCAATACTGGCATTCCTAAACACCTTCAAGGTATAAATATACCTTCACTTGCTATGGCAAAAAACGGTGTGGTTCGATGCAGTTCGACTACCTACTTGCACGACACAGCTCGCCACAGCAAATCCCGAAGGAAGCCAACTCTCCAGATGACGCACTGACTAGAAGCTGTCCTCCACCTGCTGAGAAATCCAGCTCCAGTGTTTCTGACTCCCCTTGCAGGGTGTTGGGAAATCGAGTCCCGAGAAAGAGATACCAACCTCTCTTATTCTAAGGTATGGAGCTGATTAGAACCTAGAGAAACCTTTGGCGGATTCTTGGTGAAACTAAACTTAGCTAAAACAGCTCCTGCTTCTTCCCTCAAACAAGACCTAGGTTAGGTACACTGGGGTAGGCTTATTTTAGAATCACCAGTTGAGTGTTTTAGCCTGTGTTATTTAGGTATGTATTTTTATATCTGTCATAGCAACAGACAATGCTATTACAGTATATTTTAGATTACTGTGTACACTGTATGCATTAGACTTCGCATTCTGTCTAACGATTGTAGCAATTCATATCACTTTCATGCGAAATAATACTGTTCAATAAACCCTTTTTATATAAACGCCCGGCTCTCTATTTCGATGCAACTCTGTAGAAACGAAGCATGCACGATTGATTGAGTGAAATAGTTATCTATTGTTTCCACGACGCTGAAGATATTGTTTCGATTCTAGGGTAAACAAAGTTGTCATGTTTATATGGTTGTCAGAAACTAATCCTTTCATGTTTATTCGAGAAAGTTTCTAGAGACCTCTGAGTTAGCTGGCACACACACAATTAAGTTTAATATACTCGATAGAGACATACTGACCTCAGTCCTATGTCAAATCTATAGTGCATATTATTCCAAAGCACAGAGCCTACTGGGACTATAGGAACTACACTACAGTACAATTGTAAAAAGGTCTCTTAACATCTGTGTGATACACAAGTGTGAAATTAGCCTTTAGAATACAATGCGAAACATTTCAAAACTTAAAAATGATAGCTGATTATTTAAATCTATTAACATAGTTTGGCTCTATTCAAATGTTGTTGTGGCTTCTCTGTCATAATAGTTTGGTCCAACAAACTTTAAGGAGGTGCTCTACCATAAACAGAGCCTCTCAGCATCGGTGTAATATGCAATAGACCACAAGGCATATTGCATATATGTGTGTCAAAAAATACTACAGTGTACAGCCTATTGAAAGTACAGTTATAACTACTACTAGACAGTTTATATTATGTTGGCTATTAGAAGTTGTCATTGTTTTGTTTCTACTGACTGCTCAAAATTACACTGGATATAAAAGTGTCTCTTCTTTTCCTCTTTTGTCTGGGAGAAAACTCCCAGGGTGTCATGAATATTAGTTCTTCGATTTTAAAAATCCGCCTTTCGCTCTGGGAATTTGTTTTAGAAAAATAAACAACTTTGCTGTGCGGCTTCATGAAATGTGGAGGCTGGTCTGCAACACTATCAGTGCCTTTAGAAGAGCTGCATCATGGTGACAACTCTTCTAAATGCAATAAAATATCCGTAAATCAGGAGGAGATCTCTAAACACGGTGGGATGGAGGGTCGCCCACCAAACCTTAAATATGGCCTTATCTCTCTAGGGGCTAGATGTAGGTAAATCTTTTTTTCCTACTCTTAAATACCGTCTCATACCGAATCGGTATTTCGGAATCGGAAAACGGGATGTAGGTAACATTTCGGTAAATGTTACCGATTCTATATCATTCGGAAAATCCAATCGGTATTTGCCGGATCGGTATTTACCGATTCGGGAATCGGTAAATTCCGAATCGGCAGTTTGAAAATTGGCTTGTGAGCCTGCTAACCAATCAAGGACACCCTGCACACCCCACAACCAAGGCCCAGAGTAACCAACCAAATCAGAATGAAGCACCTCTCCCCAGTACCTGGGAGTGGCCACACCCATGAAGGTGCAGAGCAACTGAACAAACAAAAGAGCAGAGGTGAGAGGAGCTAACTATCCAGAGCAAAGCTGTTCAACAGAATGGAGTCTCAGGAAGGGCAAAAGGATGGTGGAGAGCGCAAAAGAAAAATCAAGTTCAGCCCAGCAGAACTGCAGGTGCTTGTGGAAGAAATTGTGAGTCACAACACCCAAATTTTTGGCAAACAGTCTATGCATGTTGCAGAGTCTGTTAAGAGAAACATATGGCTTGGCATACAGGCAAAGGTCAATTCGATTGGGGTGACGCACAGGGAGATCGACGACAAAGAAACGATGGTACGACCTGCGCATCATGACCAAGAAGAAGATTGCTGCCCAAACAAAGGAGGCTGGTGTGACAGAAGGTGCAATGTTGGCAGTGCAAAGGCAGGTGCGCAGCATAAACTACAAACTGTCACACATAGACAAGGGAATAGGCAACATTGCTGGTAGCTTGGAGGCAATTGCCAAGGGGATGTCAGACATCTCATCAGACATCTCAACATACATGGGTGTACTGTCTGATAAGTTGGACATGGACCATCTAGAGCATCGCAGGGAGCGGCAGTGTATGCGGCAACAGTCCAAGGCACTTAACCGATTTGCAACAACAACATCACTACTGTGCCGCCGCTCAATAACCATGCAGGATGCAATAGTGCACTGCTGCACAGACTTAACACGGGGCATGGGAAGAGTGACCTCTGCGATGGAGCAGATGCTCACCACTCAAACAGGCATTGCTGGTGACACGGTGTGGAGGAGACAGAAGGGTCCTGCAGCAGGAGTGGCTCCAGCACCCCTGTACCAGAGGTACGCAGGAGCTTCAGGCGCAGCAATGCTGAGTCAGGCCCCAGCCAAGATATGGAAACCCAGCCACATAAATCCCGCAATGTAGTGCGTGGCCATAAACATTGAACATTGCCTAAACTCCACAGGACTGCTCACAGTGACGGCAACTGAGCACATGCAGTCATGGACACGGACATTGATGGACAATGGATTAATTTTTTTACATGATGTAGTGAATATTAAACTACACTCTTCAAACACTATACCTGTCTGTGTGTCATACATTACCAAGAGATATCGACGTGTGATCTCTGCCCGTCTCAATCTACCATCTGTTGCTGCTGCTCCTGTTGCTTGGGGCTCTGCCTGTTCTTGGTCATCATCAATGTCCTCGTGATGTGTCACCTCCACCTCTGTGCCTTCTTTGGTGGCAAGATTGTGCAACATGGCACAGGTCACTATTATCTTGCTACACAGGATGGAGGCAGCGGAACCTGCTCTTGAGGAGTCCAAATGTGACTTGTGAGCCGCATTATAACGCCTCTCACCTCTGTTAGTTGGATTGAGGTAGGGTGTGAGCACAAAGGAACGCAGGGTATATGCACTATCGCCTATGGGGAGAGACAGAGCACCATTAGTTACATATGCATCACACATACATCTGCCATGTCTATCAGGGTGTGTCACTGTGGTTTACCTAGCAGATATCCGTCGCCAAAATCTCCAGCAACAAGCCGTGTGTATATCGCACTGTTCTGGAAGATGTAGGAGTCATGGGTGCTACCTGGAAATTTGGCCACTATGTCTGTGATGATGTTGGCAGCATTGCATATCACCTGCACATTGATGGAGTGCGTTGACTTACGGTTTCTGTAGATGTGTTCAGTGGCTGCAGGTGGACAGAGTGGAATGTTGGTGCCATCTATGCAGCCTATCATGTGAGGGAAGTGTGCCAGTTGATAGAAATCAGTTTTTGTTTTTGCAAGTTCCACAGGTCTGTCAGGGAACCGGATGTAATGTTCCATTCTCTGCGTCATGGCCTCCAGGAATTCCGGAAAAATCGTGATAGGCAGCTCTGGGATACACCACCAACTGCAGCAATCACACTCTGGTTGCTCCCAGAGGTGAGCAGGTGAAGGCTACAGTTCACCTACATGGGGTGGGATGGCATGGGCCCTGGGTGTTGGGTGATCCAGGTATGGGTGGAAGTCCCTAATCAAGTCCAGGATGGTTCTGGGGTGAAGCCTGTCCCTTTGCAGTATCTCTGGCTCAGTCAGTTGGAATAGTGTGATCCTCTGCCTGTAGACCTGCTCCTCCCTTCTCCAAACCCTCTCTCCTGCTGCCTGTAGCGGTTGACGCCTCGCAATCACATTGAATGCCGCCATTCTTGCAACACTGTTGCATTTTGGGCTTCACCTGGTTACCACCTGCTTTCATTCCATGGTAAATACCGACTCTTACATACGAATTTCAGCAAATTCAGAATTTTTTCCCTTTCCTACATCTCAATGGGCCTTTTTTACGATTTCTTATTTACCGATTAGGTAAATAGGAACTCGGTAAATAAGGATTCGGAGCATTCCGAATCGGAATTATACCGACTCTTATTTACCGATTCGGTACATTTTTGGCACCTACATCTAATTTTCTGAATTTCGGCCGTTACCGACCGGTATTTGCCTACCTACATCTGGCCCTACGTGTCTAAATTGTAAATATGTGAATTAAAATACTGTTGTACATATTATGTAATATAATTCACATCTGTAAATCAACACTTGATGTAGATGATTTTCTATCGTCTTCAATCCAAACCCAGCTGAAACAAAAATACAGCACTCTTTTTACATGCTGCTTAATATTACTTGAGGTTACAAATATACAAAATTAATGTAAAAATTACAGATGTGCTTGTCAACATGTTTGGGGCTGCATATGTTTACAAATTTGAATTATGTGTTTCTGTTCTCACTATACTGTAAGCAGTCTTGGTGTGAAACTCACAAACATCCTTCCAGCCATTACAAATATTTTGAAACAATAATGGTCACACAGAAAGAGCCGGGTTTAAAGAGCAAGATTATTGCTTTTTCAAAGGTCAAGAAAATTAAACGAGAATCGTGTAAAATGCATGCATTTATGTAGATACAATGCAGAAAAGACAAAAACCCAACACAGAACAGCAGGATATTGAAACACGCCTCTGGCTTAAAATATTAAGCTGCTCTCCACGTTGGCAGATAGTGATTTGATTTGTATGCTGAGCTGCGGCCAACACTTGTGCTAAGCAATCGCCCTTGGGACATCTATGAAATGTACGACAGGAAGCACGCACAAGCATCAGCAGCAGGATCCTAGCAACAAAGCTACAGCTATGGCTTTTTCTCCATGTCCAATTGTTTGCTTCCAGTTCAAAGAAAGGCCGTCGTTAATTCGTGGTCCCCAGTCGTAGATTATGCATACATAAACATTGCATGCTCTGCTCTGTAGGAACAGAAACCTATAAAAATCAATATTTTATGTCTTCAAGAAACGTTTTGAAAATATAAAGCCTGTATATATTCAATTGAAACATGAAATGCATTTTATTTGGAACCTACATTCTTCTGATCATCTAAAACCCAGTCTGTTTGTATTGGGACTTTTATCCAGGCATGAAGTAAATTCCTTCATGACTGAAATCCTGAAATTGAACATGGACACTCACAGAGCGCATATGATGAAACAGATCGTACATTTGGAGAGTTTTCTTCAAATGGTGAGAATATGTTAGACCAAAATTACATTAATCTCTTTCATTTGGTAAAAAGATACACAAACAACACTTGTGCTAAGTCCTGAGGCGGAAGCCGGGAGCTGGAGGTACGAAAACAAACCTCGTTTGCATCAGTTTTTAACCTGTGTGGTGTCACTTTTCAACTTGTCTCACCGCTTTCATTGTTCTAGGCACGATCTAAAAGCCTCTCTTAAACCTTACAGCGCTGTTGACGCTGTCGCGCTAGTATTTACAAAGCGGCCGCCATTGCACCTGGCGCGCTCGCCGACCACGCCCACTAGAGGCCACGCCCCCTTTTTAACTCATATAAACGCTGACCTCTCAGCGCAACGTTCTTACCCCTGACCCAGTCCTGAGGCGGAAGCCGGGAGCTGGAGGTACGAAAACAAACCTCGTTTGCATCAGTTTTTAACCTGTGTGGTGTCACTTTTCAACTTGTATCACCGCTTTCATTGTTCTAGGCACGATCTAAAAGCCTCTCTTAAACCTTACAGCGCTGTTGATGCTGTCGCGCTAGTATTTACAAAGCGGCCGCCATTGCACCTGGCGCGCTCGCCGACCACGCCCACTAGAGGCCACGCCCCCTTTTTAACTCATATAAACGCTGACCTCTCAGCGCAACGTTCTTACCCCTGACCCAGTCCTGAGGCGGAAGCCGGGAGCTGGAGGTACGAAAACAAACCTCGTTTGCATCAGTTTTTAACCTGTGTGGTGTCACTTTTCAACTTGTATCACCGCTTTCATTGTTCTAGGCACGATCTAAAAGCCTCTCTTAAACCTTACAGCGCTGTTGACGCTGTCGCGCTAGTATTTACAAAGCGGCCGCCATTGCACCTGGCGCGCTCGCCGACCACGCCCACTAGAGGCCACGCCCCCTCCCCCTAGAAATGTGCTTGCATAGGAAGCGCAGCGGACGAGCGCAGCGGGAGCGCCGTTTGCGCGCCTAAGGCAAGCCCGTCTGCGCCCGTCCGCGCTAAGACCGCGCCAGGCGCCAGAACCCCTGCCCAAATTCCATCTATCCTCAGGTACGCCTCTAGCGACCTCCACCAACTCCGAGGTAAGCTCGACTGCCCTTGCAAATTTGATTTATCTACGGTACTTGTCTCCTCCAGTTGCTCCAATTGTCAATGGACCCTCAACTTAGAAGCCGAACGGTCAACCCCCCCCAAGATCTTGCGACCTCTCTTTACAGGTGCCCTGATAAATGCCAGGTCAATGTGTAAACACAGCCAAGACATCCACGATCTCATCATTGACCACGATCTGGACTGTCTCATGATCACCGAGACCTGGCTCACTGAAGACAGTAACCCTGACATTGCCACCGCCCTCCCCCCGGGCTACTCCTTCCATAGACAGGATAGACAGAAAGGTAGAGGAGGTGGTGTCGCAGTTATCGTTAGGAACACCTTTAACTGTCACACCTTCTGCCTCGATCCCCTCACCGACGCAGAAGGCTTAGGTTTCTGCATAAACCTTAGCAAAACGCTCTCCTTCACCGGTGGCCTCATCTATCGTCCACCTGGTAATGCCACAAAATTCCTAGACTCACTAGACGACGCTCTTGGTAGTTTCCTTCTTCGCTATCCACACTTTACCCTCCTAGGAGACTTTAATATACATCTTGAATCCATAGCAGACCCGCACTCCAGAAACTTTCTACAGTCGTTGGACGCTTTCAACCTACAACAAAGCGTCAAGCTTCCTACTCACTCCCTTGGCCACACCTTGGACGGTATCTGCTCTAACTTCCCGTCCCTCTCTTCTCTATCCCCCATACCTCAAATCTGGACTGATCATTGTCTAATCCCCTTTCATATCTCTAGCGGCCTCATCCCTTCTTGCAATAAACGTTCACGCCAGCCCGCCCGCTCCATCAACTGAAATACTGTCCAGAAAAACCTCACTCTTCATCCTCTTTCCCCATCTAATGCCCCTTCTCCCTCGGGCGATATAGATAGAGACGCTATAGGTCTCAACAACTGGCTCACTCATGAATTTTCTAGTCGTTGCCCTCCCCACAAACGAGACAAGGCCTTGAAAACAGCCAAACTCAAGGCTCCTTGGTACACGCCGGACCTAACTGCCGCTCATCTCCTTTGCAGAAAAGCTGAGAGGAGATGGCGTAGTACCTATGACAACAGCGACCGCAGGAATTACATCCTACAGAGGAAAACCTACCTTGCATCTATTAAATCAGCAAAAAAAATCTACTACGTTAACGCTATTAATGATGCTAGCCAAAAGCAAAAAACCCTTTTTGCAATAGTCAAATCCTTTACCAAACCCAAAGCTCTTCAACCGGAAATCCCCCCATCTCAAGAATTTTGTGATAAAATCTCGGACTACTTTGATGACAAAATCACTCTCATTCACAAAAATTTCCCTCCCCCTCCCCCGGTCCCTTCACCACGGAACCCGGACCATTTCTACCAGCCTACAAATAGCCTCAAAAACTTTACCCCGGTTACCCTGTCCCAGACCAGAGATGCGATCCTCGCCTGCAAATCTGGCTCCCCCTCTGATCCCTGTCCACCTAGGATTCTTCACCTTATCATTGACGAAATCAACCCCTCCATCAACACCATAATCAACCAATCCCTCTCATCCGGTTCTGTCCCATGCTCCTGGAAAAAAGGGGTGGTCAAACCGCTCTTGAAAAAGTCGAACAAACCCCCCTCTGACCTGACTAACCTCCGTCCGATCACCCTCCTACCCGCACTAGGTAAAATAACGGAACAGTTGGTCCACAAGGAGGTCAAGACCTTTCTGGACTCAAATAATTTACTTCACCCCCAACAATCAGGTTTCAGGCCCTGATCGAACTGACCGAAACAATCAAAACCCTTCAGGATCAAAGGAAGAAGGCTATTTTGATCCTTCTCGACCTCACGGCAGCTTTCGACACCATTTCCCATTCCATCCTGATCAAGAGACTCTCAGAAATCGGTATCACCAACTCTGCCCTATCCTGGATCAGTTCTTTCCTCAGTGACAGGTTCCAAACCGTCACACTTGGCCCCTATCACTCCAAGGAGAAAAAGGTGTTCTGCGGCGTCCCTCAGGGTTCCATCCTGAGTCCCCTCCTCTTCAATATCTATCTTATCCCTCTCCTTACCCTCATAGAATCGTTCGGCATAACTGTCACTTCTTATGCCGACGATACTCAGTTGATCATCCCCCTTGACGACAATACCAACACGGCTGAGCTCAACCTAAAACACTGCCTTACAGCAGTCTTCCAATGGATGGACACCAATCATTTGCGCTGCAACTCGAACAAAACCGAGATTCTTCCCATCGGAAAAAATGCTTCCTTTTGCCCTGCCATGTGGTGGCCGGACAACTCTGCTGCCCCACCCCAAACCGTTTCATCAGCCAGGAACCTCGGGGTCCTCTTCGACTCCGAGCTATCCTTCGATCTCCACGCTTCGAACACGGCAGGCAAATGCTTCGGCATAATCAAGTCATTAAGGAAATTCTTCGACTTCCTCCCGCTTGACTCAAGAAAAACGGTAGCGGTAGCCCTCATTCTGTCCCGTGTGGACTACTGCAACGGACTCATGGCAGGGACCAAAAAGTCCACCCTTGCCAAACTACAAAGTGTCTTGCACACTGCCGCCCGGCTTGTCCTAAAACTTCCACGAAAATCTTCCATCTCCGCAGCCCTTAAGACCTTACACTGGCTCCCCCTGCACAAGAGAATTCTCTTCAAAATTCTCATTATAGCCTTCCGAGCCTTCAACAAATCCGGTCCTTCCTACTTAACTAAACGTTTCCCCCATTATACTCCGTGCCGCTCCCTAAGATCTGCACAAGACAACCTCATGACTCTGTCCAAATTCAACCTGAAATCCAAAGGCGGCAAAACTCTAAGCAACTTAGCCATCAAAGCCTGGAATAGTATGCCAAGGCATCTCAGGCTTCAAACAGTCGAGAAACCATTCCGGAAGCTTCTCAAAACCTGGATCTTCAAGCTCCCCGACGACTGGTCCAAAGCTGCCATCTAACCTCCCCCACTCCACTCTGTGATTGGAATCAGGACCCATAGCGCCATGATGCTCCTTCCGGAGCGACCGCCTGCGCTTTATAAATACCACTCCAAATATCCAAAATATCCAAAACAAACAGAATATGGTAAATAAATAGAGGGGACCAACCCCTAGAATTCTATACATGGGGGCCTATTTACTAAGACTGGAAGCAGCACCCCAGTACTACTACTTCACATACCAAATTGCTTATAGGTTCCCTACCACAAGTGAGGCAAGATCCGCACATGGAAATTTATGTTTTTGTTGTAAATGCGGGAGAGGCAGGGGGAGTGGTAGGAAAAGGGGTAATATCTATTACTAAATGGGTTAGGTTCAAGGTATGTTATGGAGCTATGGTTTACGAACTCACATGCAAATACTAAAACACATCCACAAAAGAGTAAAACAATTTCCATTCACAAATGATACACTTAACTCTAGTACACTAGTACAGTAGTACTACTGACAAAATAGGCCTAAACCTAGTCCAGTCAATTCTTGGAGTTATTGAAACACTTCACATGACCAATCACTAGTACATGAACAGACTCTCATGGAAATCAGTGGAAATCAGTGGAGGCTAGAAATAGCACTAACACCATATAGGGAACAGTAGGAAACTAAAGTAAAAAGCAGTTTTGAATGTGTAAAAATATTGTATTACAATTATTTTTTATTTGTTACATCCACTTTTAAATTTATATAATTGATTTTACCTTTTAGTTATATAAAGTACATATTCCATTCAGGCTTCAAATACATGCTACATGCTTGGTACTGGAAAGGGGGGTGGCACAAATATTCGGTATTCTCCCACACCCAATAACTGTTGACACTCACTACATCAGCCAATCATACGCAGCCTGCCCATATAGAAAAGCAAAGGCACAGATAAAATAAAAAGGTTCACTATGTTTGTGACTATCTTTGTTGCCTTACCATATATTGTGTGGAACAAAAAATTGAAAAGCAGAGAGAGGATTTAGAGGTAGAGGATCAACTTATTTCACACGTCTGGGAAAGAGTCTTTGCTCATTATTACTTCTCACATAACATGATCATTGACATACAATACCTGCACATTTCAATATAATGTACTTTGAGGGGCATTGAGATACATCACCAGCCTAGTGCAGATACTATCATCCTGTCACAGTTGGAAGTACTCCTGCTAAGAAAGTACTAGGTATATCAGAAAGGTAGAATACATTGAGAAAATGTTTTACACTTTACTTTTTAGAAAAGGGGAATGTTACAATATGTGTATGAGGGACCTGTTTATGATGTTTGTGGAGGGTTGGGGAGGACAGAGTGATATGATTGATAATATTCGAACTAGTTGCAAGATAGAAGTGTTGAGTTCTTACTAGGCCTTAAGCTGGAGTATGTGGAACAGGCATGCTGTTTCGAAAGTCAAGGTGCCTGGTGGTCAAGACATGCATCTTGAAGGGGATGGAATGGAGAAAGATTCTAGGTCCACCTCTAAGAAGAGAATTTGCCACCTGCATCCTAGAGAACTTCTCCTTCAATCATCTTCTATTATCTTGCCACTTTTTTCCAATGTCCCCCACAGCACATGCTTCTATCACCAATGCACTTATATTGCTTGTCCACTGCTGACACATGACAACTTATCCAATCCACTGAATGTGTATGGAGGAATTTTAAAGCATACCTATCACATGGGCTACAATCTATTTTTTAGGCCAGGACCTGTGAGACCTCAACATCTTTGATAATATTTGAAATGGCATAGTTCCTCTTTTTATGCGGGTAAGCCACTGGCTGCTCAATTCCACTCTGATGGTGTGTTAAAGATTGCAAACCCTTAGAACTACACACTAGACTACTGGGCATCTGCTTTATGAGGCTTTGCTATTTCTTCCCTAGTTCACTGACCATGTTTGGGGTTAGTTCACCACCTCCTTTCTATACACATAGTCCCCTTATATAATGATACTCACTAGGTAAAGTCACAAGGCTGCAGCAATATGCCAAAGTAGCTTATCTGGTGGCACTGAAAAAATACCATGCTCTATGCAGATCTACTCGTGCCTCCTTCTATATGGATAAAATTATGACTGCCCAAAACTGCCAGGAAACCCTATTTAAAGTTGTGATAGAACTCTCTGCACCAAGCACGTTCCTGCCATACCCTTTCCTTTCGCTACATCACTGCAACAAACTTGCGCTGTTTTTCCACAATAAAGTTGTGTCTATCCACCGCAAGCTTGAGTTGTACTCTTCCCCTCAAGACAACTTCATCTTTTCTACCACTCAACTCCCTGAACAGGTCAATACTGCTCCCCCTGACCTCTCCTCTGTTAAATCCTGTCAAATTAAAGCCGGGCTCCCACTTGATTTGATCTCTATGAAAAACCTTCTGGGAAACATCAAGTATGACTCCCCACTTGTCCCTCTCCCTTCATCTAAGCTCAGATGTTTGGATGAGTCTGCCCTTGTGGTGAATCCTAATCTCCTTAACTCCTTTCTAAATCTTGGGCAGTTGCCCCGTCATTGGAAGCACTCTCTTGTGCTCCCTTTGCTGAAATAGACTACTTTGGATCCCTTCTGTTGGTCTAATTACAGGCCCATATCTCTTCTTTCTTTCTTTTCCAAAATATTGGAAAAACACATCAATTCTCCACTCTCTGCCCATGTGACAGGGCATAGGCTATTTCATGCATCACAGTCTAGCTTTCGTCCTGGTCATAGTATTGAATCGGTTCTGCTTCGGGTCACGAAAGACCTTAGGCAGCAGCTTAACTGTGGTGGTATGGCAGTGCTCATTCTTATTGGATTTGAGCACTGCCTTCGACACAGTCTCTCATTCCATTTTGGTGGATCGCCTCGAAATCTCAGGAATGGTAGGTGTGGCTTTGCAGTGGCTGATCTGTTTTCTAAAGGATCGCTCCTTTCAAATTTTCTCCCACCCTGCTAAATAGAACTCTGTAGCCTTAACATCTGGAGTACCGCAGGGCTTGATCCTGAGTCCTCTGCTTTTTAATCTTTGAGTTCGCCCCATGGCGGACATTGCGGAAAAATCTGGTTTGAACATCTTTTCATACGCAGATGATACGCACACTAGTATTTTCTCTGTCACCCGCCCAACATCACTACTTCAGCTTTGTCTGCAAAACATCTCCTTGTGGATGTCTAGAAATGCTTTAAGGCTGAACAGCTGAAAGACTGAGGTCCTCATCCTGGGGAACAACCCCGAGCTCTGGGAGCCAGCTACTGGCCTGCGGCTTTGGGACCTTTACCAGATTAAGAACCTGGGTTTTACCATCAACAGCAAGCTTTCTCTCATATACCAAGTGTTGGGAGTCACCTCTGCTTGATTTGCGGTCCTCAAGTGGCTAAAGAAAATCCTTTGGCTAATTCCACCGGCTGCCCAGAGAACTGTTTTGCAGGCCTTGCTGATCTCCAGACTTGATTATGGTAATGTACTGTATTTGTGTGAGGATAAGGCCAATCCACCGTCTCCAACTCATTCAAAATGTGGCAGCCCACTTGCTTTTTCGGTTGCCTCGGCACGCTTCTGTTTCCCCTCTGTTTCATCAACTCCACTGGCTAAAGATTAGCAAGCGTATCGAGTTCAAGGCTCTTTGCTACATGTTTGGAGCTCAGCACGGCTTTGCCCCCTTGTACTGACGAAACCTTGTCAAGCCTTATCAACCCTCTTGCAAACTGAGATCGGCCAGCCTCTCTCTCTTCTCAGTTCCCAGAGTGCAGCGGACCCTTATGGGTGGCTGCTGTTTCTCCTTCCTGGGACCTAAATTGTGGAATTCCTTTCCATTGGAACTCAGGACCTGTCAATCTCTCCTTGCCTTCCGAAAAAAGCTAAAGACCTTTCTTTTTAGTCAGGCCTAATTCTAATTTACCTCTAACCTCGCTTGTCCCATTTTTCAGCATCGGGAAACCCTGTTGGGTAGCTGCGTGCTTTATAAATCTTTAAATAAATAAATTACTTACCATATGTTCCTTCCTCTTATATTCCTCCTGTCTCCCCTTTCCTCCTCTTTTCTTCATTCTCTGTTTCTTTTCAAACACTGTCCTCAATATTATTTTGAACTGTGATTCCTGCGCACTGGTTGGATTCCGTATGTATGACCTGGTATATGTACACATATTGGATACATTATACTATTAATGCTCATTTCAATGTATTTGTGCACTATGATCAAACAGGGATTATTGATAACATTTCTTTTTTCTTACTAATATTAATTTGTAATGGGCTATATGTCTTTTACGGACATTTGTCAGTAATTTGCTGTTTCTGTTATTTAAATTCATTTGTAAATGTATGCTGTTTTGTTCCTTTCACCACTGCTGTGTATACATTACATGTTTTACTTCTATTTTGCTAAAACTTTATCAGCCTCCTGAAAGCCATAGGACTCCGAGCCATGAGGGGGCGAAACACGTGTTGGCTGGAATGTTTCTCTTGGAATCTGGTTTAGTGTACAAACCAGTAACTCCTACTTACTAAAATACAGCAGAGTGCTTGAAATACCAATTGGATCTATAATTCTCCATGCAGACTGTGGGTAAGGTCACTTATAAGCCCGATTTTATTAGCATCTTCTTGTGATATTTATGTTTCAGTGTGAAAGGGGATTCTTCCACTTTCTGAGACTACTCGGGGATAACAGAATTCTACGACAATCATAAAGGATTTGCGACACCCAGATCAAAACCCTTCACTGTATGATAAAATCACAAAATGCCACAAGTGGTAATCTGGTTATGGTACAGTTGGGGAAACTCACAAGCTCAGCCGACCATGATGGGGCACAAGCATGATACAGAGACCAGGTTAGTCCAGCTGAAAAAGCTACCTTCTCAAAGTCCGATGCAAAGAGTCCAGTTCACATGGGAGGAGGCCAGGAGCAGCAAGAAGAGTGCCACGTATGGTTGTTGCTGTAGCGAAAAAAGCAGACCTGGTATCGCAGATGGTTGTCACTGGGGCATGAAGATACAGTGGACCATCGCAGATGGTCGTTGCTGGTGGTTTGCATTTTTGACCAGTGTGAGGTGTCATTGCTGCAGCTGCAACACCTGGGGTTAATTGTTGAAGATGCAGTGGAGTCCCATGCACTCCATTTCTTCAAAACGGTTCAAAGGTCGCCAACCTCAAAGAGGTCATACCTCAAGCCGTTTCAGCAGATCTCCTCTCCTCCAAGGTGGTGTTTTTTGCAGGTAAATGTTCCACCGGCTCCCTGCACCAGCTCTTCCCCTGGTCTTTGTCACTAGGTTCAGAAGTCCAGGGCTTTCCCCCAACTGGTCCTCAGGGACTGTAAGGGGGCCAGCTTTACTGACCCTTGGAGACACCCACTGGTCCTTGGGTTAACATGGTGGAGTCCTCGCTCTTTTTGGGCATTAGGGGGTTTCTTCTTCCAGTTGTCCATGCTGTTGCAGTCTCAGGGTTCAGAAGCAAAAAGCACCAACAGCCATTTCTCTCTTTTGTGAAAGAGTTTTTAAAAGGTAATGGAAGTTTCTAGAACGCAAACACCCCTGGTCAATCCTATGGTGCTACCTCACCTCTCCACTCCTGTCCTTACCCTCCTGCACAGCATGCTGAGACAATTCAATATGGCATTATGCAGGAGTCACTGGTCAAATGTGCTCTGGCGGTCTCAGCTTCATCCCTCACTGATATCACTATCAGGGCCTTACAAGTATGGTCTTGGGACCTGTGAATATGAATTGGGCGCACCTTTTCTACAACAGTTTCATACTTCACAGGACTTTGTAGGCCTAAGGGAAGAGAAACTGCACTCTAAGGCAGATGTCCTCCTATGTATATAATAAAGTGTCACTGCAGACAAAACAGTAAATCACACTGAGTTTACATGTAAGTGGCCACTAATATTATAAGGCTTTTCCAGGTCAATATCAAATCCTGCAGAATCCCTCTGTGTGTATTTACTGGGCTGTGTGCTACTGTAGTCTCAAATGAGCAGCACGCACACGTGTACACGTGCAATTACACTTGTGTTCACTTGTAACCAACTAAGTGCCACTTACCCTAGCTGTGTCACAGCGGCCTAATCTGAAAAGGCAGACACTGGTAGTAAACACACCCATTCCATTTACTGTGTAATTACAGTGGCTGAGACACAGGTGGAGAGACTCGCCCTTAGAGGCATATTCTCAAGAACGTATGATAACCATTGCAAAAATAACAACGCAACTTCCAACATCGCAGTCTATCACAGGAAAATTAAGGTTTGCTAACAAAGCGTTCACAACATGGTGGTACCATGCAATAGTCTCCAGATAATGCGTCAAATGACCGCGTTAAAATCAATGCCATGCCGCAAAAATGCGAAACGTGAACGCAAAAAATCTTGCGATGAGGCCAATCGCGGTGCAAAAAGCAGCAAAAACCAGCGACAGGCCTGCAAATCCCACGAGTCTGGTGGGAAAATGCACTATAAAAGCTACAGAAACAACACACCAGAAACAATCCAAAGTGCATAGCAACATGGATGCACCCTGATCAAGTGCAGAGGCGCGAACCCCACAACCCCCACAGACCACCAGCAAGGAAGAACGGGGTCGGGGAAGGTCAAGGAAAAGCGGGAGAGGAAGAACGGGGTGCAGTCCGCAGCAAAACCAGATCTGCGTCACGGAGGTGACAGAACACTACCATCATCTGACTCACAATTAGACCACCAGGAATGCAGTCGGCGTGTTGAGGAGGCCAATGAAGGATGCCAAGAGGCGCTGGCATGATGAGATAATCTAAACCAGGCACAAACCCGCTGCCAACAGGAAGGCAGCAACAGCGACAAGAGGTGGGAGTCCTGCGCCACAGGAGGAGCTGGAAGAAATGGAGGCCAAAGTCATCAGGGTGGAGATGGTGCAAGGAGTAGGGAGTACGGACACAGCTCGAGAGGACCTGACACAACATTAACAGAGTGAGTAACGACCAGGGACTGGGGAGACTGGGGAGACTGGGGAAGATGGGCACAATGGGACAAATTCACAAAGATGTGTAGCACACTGCACACCCACAATGATCCTGGATCATGTCCCTGATCCCCGTGGCACACACCAGCACACACACATAGCAAAAACAGCACACCCACTTCGACGACAATGTGGTACAACGAGCAAACCCGATACTGCATAACAGAAAACACAACTGGCTCCGCGCACGTGTAGAAACAGGCCTACTTCATCTGAAAGAGCTGTAAACTGTGAAATGGAAATGTACTCTTACAACCTCACATCCATCATGTAGTCCAATTGTACACGGTCCCGCATCTAAATCCTGCACCTCCCAAACAGTCACAATATACATTGTCATACAGTTTGCATGTAAACAAGAACAATGCACCAACATACATGTCAACACAATGTCAACATGCATATCTCCCCTGCACATTGCAAAGGGACACACAACACCTCCAGCAGAACACAGAAGACCACACATCACTGATGCCGGGGAGGACCACCACACCTTCGACACCACACCCTACAACAGCCCATGGACATCCCACTCAACCCACCACCAGGTCCAGGGCAGCCAAACTACTTATAGGAGAACAGAGACCCTGCAACAGACCATACAGCAGGAAGCACCCTCAATGGCTGGCTCATGACACTTCACCAACCCACACATGGCAACCCAATGCCAGGTGTCAGAACGCCAAAAGGAGGTGGCCGAACAGGTGCGGATGGGGTCCGAACCCATGGAAGGCGAACTAGATCACATACTTGGGTGTCTATTATCCTACAGGGACCACCTACACCCCACAAAGGAGACCCACACTGTCATTGAGACACATGCATATGCACATTCCCAGTACAGAACCACGCCCAGGGGCATGCAAATATCAGTCACATACCCACGTTGGGTCTGTGTACGAATGGCCCAGTCCACTCCCCTTATGAATTGATTGGGTGACGACAAAGCTACATGTCCAAGCTCTAACCCGCTGCCTGCAGTGACATGTCTGCGTCCGCTGTACACAGCACAGTGTAATGTTGTGGGGCCCAGGGTCCTCATGCATACAACAAGACCACAGGGACACACACAGTTATTATGTGGAACTGGATATGGGCACGTGTGCCCGGCCCCTTTATTGGCAGGGCCACATGTACAGTGATGCCTGTGCTGGATGTGTGTGGGGTGAGTGTAAGCCAGCCCACACAGAGTGCTTGGTGCTGGCAACAACTTGAACAGTGGACACCAATGCAACAGAAATAGAAAACACCTGCATAACAGAGTCAACTGCTGAGCAACATGGAGGGAGCCGGAGCAAGTACAGAGGTCACCCAGCATACAAACAGAAATGTCCGTGAGTTGCAGTGCACTGAGGTTGGGGCACTACAGCTGAGCGCGCTCATGCGATGAAAAGGACTAGGATTGTGTCCTTTCGGGATATTCCTGATGCAGATGTAGTGGGGTGTATTAGACCTGCATCATCTTCCTCACCAACCTCCCAGGCCTCCCACACTGCCTTAGGTGAGATTGCTGCACAACCTCTCCACGCACAAATATCAATCAGTAACGGTCCATGGGTTGCAATGCACTGAGTCAGTGGCACCTGGAGTGCTGAGCAGGGGATCAGGCAGATGATGGCATCCACGACAGGTCTGAGCAACTCCATTAGTCTCCCAGTACTACTGTTTGGACTCTGGCAGATGGTGGTTGGATTTGGCCCTGGCGATGGTGAAGTGTGCCTCCTGCATGATGCGTCATCCGGGCCGGTCAGGACTCAATTTGCTGTGTGAGCCCAGGTGGTCCGCAGTTGAGTCTGGAGGCAGCGGACAGCGCTGGGCCACATACACATGGCACTGATGACCCCAATACCACCATCACAGAGGTCATCCAATATTCATTCAGACAGGGTCCCTGACTTGAGCTGCACAGAGTTACTGGCCCTGGATGCACAGCAGCCGGCACAGGCACACCGCCACGAAATGGTGACTTGCGCTCCACTGAGGTAGGGCCACGCAGACTGAGCGTGGACCTCGTCGATGTCGAAGGTGAATGTGGCGGAGGGTTGCATGGGACTGTGGAAGGTGTCCTTCAGGGCATGATGCAGAGGGCAGAAGCTATCCGGAAGCAGCAAATGGAGGAGTGGAGTGCTACAGCCTCATTGCCACCACCAATTTGGCATCAGCTACATGAGGGTACAAACTACCCCCTAGTCTATAGACTCAGACGCCACCAATGTTCGACCAGAGAGTCTCCATGAATTTTGGGGAACAGACTTAGTGGCACTGGTACTGAGAGGGGATACAGTCTGCGATGATGCCGGTACAATGATATGAACTCGGCCATCGCTAAATCAAGACTCAGTCCCAAATGTGTGACCTACTTGACTGCAGTGTAGGCCGGAGACAGCGGTCAGCAGTGGCTCACAGACATGTGTCGTTGGCTCGAGATGCACAGAGTTAGTGACACCAGGGCAGTTGTCGGTAGTGTTCGATCACCCCCATAACGATAATCCTTTTTCCCTCCTGACTGCAATGCGTCATCCTCTTGCACCTCTCCTTGCGTGCAATGATAGGTAATCTGCCATTAAAAAAATCGATGCTCAGTTCCAATTGTGTGACTTACTCGGGCCGAGGGCAATAATTAGCGTGAGCCCACAGAAACTTGCGGTTGTGATGCACAATTAAGACCTGGTGGCACCACATCCAAAGGAGTATAGTGACATAAAATCAGCCATAAATATTGTTCTCTGCCATAGTGTAATCAAGACTCAATTCCAAATGTGTGACCTACTAGTCTGCTGTGTATGCCGATGGAGAAAGGAGTACAGCGGGCCTGTGTCACGGAGGCTGTGATGGTCGGAGGAGGCTGCCAAGGTCACGGGCCTTAGCCTTGGAGCCGGCACTAGTACACGCTGGTGTCGGCAGGTGAGCAGTGAGGCCTGGGAGCGCAGGGGTGGGCAAGCGGAGTTCGGGAACCATCGACCTGGGGTGCAGCAGGCGCACAGGATCCCAGGCAACACCGCTTACGGCGACGGCGTTGACCTGTGGTGGGCTGAGGGGCACCGCCCTGGCAGAGACGTTAGACATTCAGGAAGAGGACGATGCCCAGAGTTACATGCGTTTTATTCACACCCCTACGCTGGCCTGGCATACGCCCGGCGAGCCCATTCCGCTTGCGCATATGGGGGCGACATAAAAGACTACAATTCCGCGATCTTCCCCAGTGGCTGGGGTGACATGGTTGCGTCCACTTATCACTATATACTTCATACACCAGTGGTGTATGTCGACACGGATATGTTTGTGGTCTGCATACTGCAGTCTGGCCATCACATCCACGTCACACTTGGCAATGGGTACATTCTCATTCATGGGTCACTTGCTTCCTTCGCACATGCCTGGTTACGGCCTCTCACCACATTCAGTTATTGTGTGGCTGAGGTGCCATGATGTTGATGGCTCATGTACATGGCTGGCCCAGGTTCCCATAGTAAGTTGTGCTGTCGTGTCTGGTGGGTGGGCATGTTGTTTGGCATGTTGTAGGTGAGTTTGTGATGTGTGCAGTCCCAGAGTTGTGAATTGCATGATTGTGGATTTGAGGTGTGTGGTGTGTTCATTTGGTACTTACCAACGAGCAGTGCATTTCCTTAGGTGCCATCTTGGAAGCGCCAGTTGATGATGGACTGTCGGAAGAAGTAGGAATCATGCACACTGCCTGGGTGGTTGTCGGCGACATTGGTGGTAATTTCCCGGGGGACTGCTATTGCCTGCCCAATGATGGGATGCGTGTGCTTTCTGTTGCGGTTATTGTGTGCAGTGTTGCCAGGGGGCACCAGTAGGACACGTGTGCAGTCAATTGCACCCACAACATGCGGGAAGCCTGCTATGCCGTAGATGTCTTTCTTGGTCTCCAGCTGTTCCTGCTCAGTGTGGGGGTAGGATAGGTACTCGGCCACCAAGCTGGTGATGGCATCCAGGACAGGTTTGAGGAGCTTTGATGTGGCTCCTCCGACTCTGGCAGTTGTTGGTTGGTAGGTACCAGAGGCCAACAGGTGCAGCACGGCCAGAAGCTTTGTCTGTGGTGGGATGTTGTTTGTGCCTTTGGGCCTGTAGTGGGCAATGGCATTCTCTGGTGTTGGGTGTGTGAGGTTGGTGCATTTTCAGGGGGTCACTGTCTTTGCCTGCACTGCCTCAGTGTTGGTACCGGGGCCGGTGGGTGTCCAGGGGGGTGGGGTGTGATCCTGGGGTTGGTGGTGGTGGGTGTTGTGGCCCTCTTGGATGTCCAACCTGCATTATCAGTGTCTTCCTGGCATATGTTGCCCTTCAGGCGTAGCTCTGGGCTGGGCTTCCTTTGGTGGTGCAGGCTGTGGGTTGACTTTACATCAGGTCAGAGCAGGTGTTCATTTCCTGCTGCTAATTCCCTTATCGCCTGTTTTGTGATCTTTTTGCCAATCTGGCTGGTCGTTGAGAATGTTGCGGAGTGGTGCTGTTGCAGCTTTTGGCACAGGAACGCCCACTCTGCATCTCATTAGCGATAGTTGCCCGGGTCATCTGAGGCGATGTTTTTGGCGGCTGCTATGGCAGATAAACTGGTGATATTGGCTGTTTGCACCAGCTTGTGAATAGGGTGTTGATTTTATCGCAACTTTGGCTGCAATAAAGTGTCAATAACGCGGCGATGGTACCTTGAGAATATGCCCTTTAGTAAAATGTCCAAAACATGAGTGATACAAAAAGCAAAAAATCAGGGTATATTTAATAGGCGGAACCCATTCTGCAACACTGGTGCTATTGAATTGCACCATGCTGAATACCAAGGATGTTTAGTCATGAATCCACTTCATGATTCTTTAACCCACCACCACATTCTCCCTGCTCCTTTATCTCATTCTTGCAGGTTCCTGCTTTCTCCCATTGTGTTGGTTTTCCGTCTTTTTCTTCCTCCTTCTTTGCTGCTTGAGTGTTTTTCTCTCTCTTGCTCTGTGTCAAAGTCTAAAAAGGAAAAATAAGTACCGGTCCCTAAAAATGACTGCTGGTGTGCCCCAACTGCAACCACCAGATCAAATTAAGCATGAATATCGGACTGCTACTGAATGATGTTGCAGCTGTCAAGCACTAATTTGGTGTGGCTGTATTAGAGGTGGTTATGAACAACAGGAGGGCTTGCTTATGTCTAGACCATCACAAAGCATACATAACTTAACTGACTTTGGGCCAAAAAGTGCCTAAAAATAGGGGTGGGTGAAACTTGCAGTATTTTACTCCTTAGAATTCCACAGAGTTACATAAAAACTCTGTGCGATTCTGCAGATTTCCGACAACAGGTGGAATTTATGCACATCACACTGCTAATGCTGCAATTTAGTGCCGTTAGCGCAGGCCAAACTGAAAAATCAACGTGACCTTCACTTTGCGGTGCACAAGAGTGTACAGCCATTCGAGTTGGTTTTGCTGTCGTTCAAGTAGAAAATCTACTTGAGCGGCAGCAGATCTATTTGAGAGGCAGCCCTCTGACCACGACCGCCTGCATTAGAAAATCGGGCTAGGGAATGCCAAATGCCGCTTGTTCTGCCCAGTTTGCATTTATGTGGATTCTCGCGGGGAAAAATTCCACCACACGGCATTGGCAGAATTCAGTCGGAACTCTACATTACAAAAGTAACATGGAGTCCCCAAATTCCGCCTATTCCACCCGCTCCTAGATAAATCCAGATTTAGACTACCTGTGTGATAGAAGTGGTGTATTGACGATAGTAAGTAAGTTTATTATGCATAGTTAATTAAAACCAGCGCAAAACGTTTTACAAAATAGTCTTAAAATGTCATAAAATTAATTTGTTCGTTACAATCATTTTAAAATAGGCATACAGTAAAAGTTGATCTACACACAAAAGGGGAGAGGGCCCCAATAGTTTAAACTCCAATACCCCAGGACCCCTAAGGAAACCAGTTAATCACACGCAGGGGGTATATAGAGTACACAACTACCACAGTGGAAAATTCCCCAGTTTGGAAAAACTGCCCTCACACACATACCGAAGTATGTGACATGCTTCATCATAGGGCCTGCTACAAACGCCCTGGTGTAGCCACATCCAGGGCGGAGCATTAGGGAGGGGGAAAACAAATAAAATCCATGTGACAAGACGTACGACACGATCAATTAGTACGTACAACGAATAACATACAAAAGTGGTGAAACGTGTAAATGAACACCTCGTGAATTTGATGTAAGTGCGACGGAAAAAGTGCAGTTTAGGATGTGATTAAAACTGATTAGGGGTGCCAATAGAAAATATTGCTTTATTAAACCCAATTTTGATACCCCTATCAGGATTAAAAGTAAAAAGAAAGGATGGGATAATGTCTTACAGAGAAAATGAGGTTCCTCAAGACTACCCTCCTACCACTGCTAGAGTCAACATGTTTTGACCGCTTCCATTGTGCCCCAAAAGGTCACTTCGGTCTTCCTCGGGACTGTTGCAGTCAAATCCACTCGTCACCCTGTATCGTAATTCAGTCACAGGGTTTCCCGAAAATAGTTGGTCTCAAAAATTCATAATTATCCGGGTATTTTTAAAATTGTCCAGTGGAGAAAATATCCCCAAAGTCAAGGGGAGAACATACACTGAAAAAGAGTAAGGGATAATAAGAAGGTGCAGGTATTTACCCCCCTTAGTTCTACTCTATTCCTCCCTGAGTGTTCTGTATTGCTAACACAGATAATTCTTCTGGTGCAAGAACTGAGCTTCAATAACGTTCCACACAAATTTAAGTGTATGTCATATAAGCTATGTTGTCTTCTTAGACATTCAAAAGGACTAGTATAAGTTACTGAGTCTTGAATCAAGATTATAAACTAGTATGGTCATGAACTAGACATACACTCATCTGCCCCAAGCCAAACCCGGGACCCCACTCAGCCCACACACACTCCACCCAAAAACCACTCGTATTAAAAAGTAGGCACGTGATTTAAGAACCTCGAGAATGAGGTTTATAATGTACAATCAAATCAAACTTACCGAGTTTATGTGCTACATAAACTCGAACTGGTGCCCGTCAGGAGGGTATGCCCGTGAACACAATCTAGAAGGAATCAAGCGTGTGAAATGATTAGCAGCTGCCCCCTAGGTTGGTTCAGCGATCTTCAGGTAACTGGTAAAGCGCCAGTCATTAGCGAGCTCCCCCGTTCACCTTACCGTTCAGTAGGTCATCCCTGCCCAAACGTGAACCTGAATCTAGTGGCACCGCGTAGTTGGCGGTCGCGGTGCCGTTTCTTCTATTAATCGAGCCACTACTCAAGCTCCGCCCCTGCCGTCCGGCGTGTGGAGCGTCATGGCGTCCCGACATCTCCACGTTCAGAGTACGGGGCAGTCGGGAAGTGTAGTCTCGACGGGGTGATCAATGTTAACGTAGTGCTAGCACCGGGATGCGCCAGTAGATATGCAGCCATGCCTTAGCTAAAGTGAAAGCAGCCGCATCAGCGCTGCTTAGAACAATGGTGCTGTTATTTGTTTTTGCCTGGAATGTCCACCCGAACATCACGGAATAAGGGAGTATCTGCAATGTATACAGATAGGATGCCTGTCCACCCGAACATCAAGGGGTAAGGGACTATCTACAAAGTATGGTAACAGCTCGCCCTGACCATGGATATCGATCTATGCACAAAAGAGAATGAGGATCAAAGGAACTCCTGGCTATAATGAATCATAGCTCGTCCTGCCCAATCGTCTTATTAACCACAGTTGAACCAGGTATATTACTAAAAGATAATGATGTGATAGTGGCTCTATTGTACAATCTCCGTAGTCCCAGTAATGTAGGGGCGGTGTCACAAATGGTGTGTGTATCTAAGAATATCATAATGTTTCACCAGAGCACGATGACCCTCCCCTATTAGTAGATAATAGGGGTTCGGGAAGTCCCGTGGAATAAGGCGCATCCTAAATGCTCCCACCCCCCTATGAAATTATCAGTGTTATTGACAAGGAGGTAATGGCTCCTGAAACCCCCCATGTTCACAATGTAGGCTGTGCCCTGCTCCCATCTGAAATTGCTCCCCATCGGTTGCTAATATGATGGTATAGCTGTATCCTTACTGTTGTCCCAAGTATATTAGTATTCTAGGGGGATGGAATGCAGATGGCATGTCTAGATGTATAATCAGAATAGAATCTAGCCTTAATGAAGGGTTAGATGGAATTACAATTGTCTGCCCAGTGTCTGCCAAGGAATGTCGTCATTTAATCCCACTTTGTGGCTTCTTAGGCGGTAAACCCATCGTTGTTCTCGCTGTAGTAACACTCTTTGGTCATCTATTTGATGTCTACTGGGTTTTATCTTCTCTATCACAGTCCACCTAAGATCTTCTGTACTGTGTCCTTTCTCAGAGAAATGGGCCGTGAGTTTGGTGTTCGTTTTGCCACATCTTATAGTACTCCGCTGTTCAGTTATTCTAGTTCTTACTTTCCTGCTAGTCATCCCTACGTACATTTTTTGGCAGGGACAAGTAAGCAGATAAATTACTCCCTGGGAATTGCAATTTGTGTGCGATCTCTGTTCCCAGGGGGTGCGGAGTCCTAAATCAATAGTAGTGGAATTCTGCATCAAGTGACAGACACTGCATGTGCCACAGCGGGTATGTCCTATCAATATGGGTAAAACCTGTTACAGCAGCATTCTCTCTTACTCGTCCTAGATCCCTAGGTCTCGTATGTATCAGAAGATCCCTCAAATTCTGACTCCGTCTAAATGAGAACAGGGGTGTCTCGATTTTCAAACCCCCTGTGTTGAGTATCTTCCAATTCCTTAGGACCAGTTTTTTGATCTGTTGTGATGCTGTGTTGAAGGTGGATACAAATACAGGTTTTTTAGTCTGTGGTCTCATATTTTTGGACAATAGTGCCTCCCGGTTTGCATTGAATGCTCTTTTTTGTGCTTTTTTGATGACTCGGGTGGGGTACCCCCTTTCTTGTAATCTTGAGGTAAGGTTTTTTGCTTCCTCCTTGAAATCTTCCTTTTCAGAACAATTCCGCCGAATACGGAAGAATTGTCCGACTGGTAAATTCTCCCGTAAGGAGTGGGGGTGGAAGCTCTCAAAGGCCAAAAGGGCATTTTTATCCGTGGGTTTATGGAAGACCTTCGTTTTTAAAGTGCCGTCACTGGGCTCAATCACCAGGTCCAGGAAAGGGAGGCTGGTCTTGGTGATGGTAGAAGTGAAATGGAGGAACGGATTCTGCACATTAAGCCAGTTAAGAAAAAGATCAACAGATGTTCTCTCGCCCCTCCATATAACTAAGACGTCATCTATATAACGTCTCCACAACCTCAAGTGATTCGTCCATGGACTACTCGTGTTCAGTATTGTAAGGTCCTCAAAGGCTCCAACATAAAGTCCCGCCAGGCTTGGGGCAAAAACACTTCCCATGGAAGTACCATGGGTTTGGAGGTACAATGATCCCTCAAATTAAAAAAAAAATCTGGTGAGGGCTATTTCGGCCAGGTGTAAAATAAAGGCCCTGGGTGTCTGGTATGGCCAGTCTCTTTCAAAAAGTAAAGTTTCGAGGACCCTCAAAGTTTCCCGTTGCGGGATATTGGTATAGAGGGCCTCTATATCAAGACCTATCAAGAATTCGTGGTCAGGGTCAAATGTTACTTCCTTCAACAAATTTAAGATGTCGATGGTGTCCCTCAAATATGTAGGTAAGCATTGTACCATCGGCTTCAAGAAAAAGTCGCAAAATTGCGATAGAGGTTCCAACAAAGACCCCATCCCGGAGACGATTGGTCTACCAGGAGGAGGTCTCGCTGTCTTATGGATCTTAGGAAGACAGTAAAAGTACGGAACCCTTGGATGTTTATTTACGAGGAACTCTGCTTCCTTATCAGTGATCCAGTTGTTAGTCCTTGCCTCTTCTACCATACTTCCAATCTCCCTGGAGATTTCCGCTGTGGGATCCTCCCTGAGTTTCTCGTATGTCCTGGGGTCTGCGAGAAGGCGGGTACACTCTTGGCGATAGGCATTCACATCCATCACCACAATTGCGCCCCCTTTATCCGCAGGTTTCAGAATAATTTCTTTGTTATTCCCCAGTGTTCTCAGTACTTCTCTCTCACAGTTGGATAAGTTAGAGTAGTGTCCCAAATTCGTGAGATCCGCGGTTTCCAAATCATGGACCACTGCTTCCTCAAAGGCCGCTATCTGTGGAGGAAGTAACGACAGTTGTGGTGTAAACGTAGATTTTGGACGGAATGGAGTGTCACCCGTATTTCCTTCATCGAGGTTTCGATCTTCGAAGAATACCTTCAATCTAAGATTACGGAAGAAGACCGCCAGATCTTGTCGGAGTGTAAAAAGGTCAGGGTAGTTTGTGGGAACAAAACCCAATCCTTTGTTTAGGAGTCTTTCCTCCATAGTGGTTAAGGGATGTCCTGATAAGTTCACCACTAGAGTTACTCGCGGCTCGTGCTCGGTGTGGTTCCCTGTGCCATACTCCTGGTTACCCGTTGGGTGATTTCTTGATCTTGATCGGACCAATTCACCCGTGTTGGTTGTTTCTGTTTGTACAGTAAAAGTTCCTATGTAATTGTCCAAAGTGTTTTCCTGATGCAGAGGCAGCGTGTGCCCTTGCTTCCTGATGACCGCCTACTTGTTGCCTGTGTCGATGATCACTGATCTTGGAAGTTTTAACAGTCTTTGCTCGATCATCGCGAGGAACTTGACGTATCTACAATTCAGGGCTTTCCGAAGCTCTTCGCAGAGGCAAGTCATGTGGAGGATGTCGCCCTTCTCTCGGTTGCAGAGCGGACAGGCTTCGTGGCTGTTATTCCTGAGCCATGGTGGAAGATGCTCTCTGCTGGGCAAAATCCCTAGTCTGTGTTTCAGGAACCTCAATTTTATGGGTTTTGGATAACCCTGACTAAAATATGGTTGCGGTGTCAGGGATTTGTACGAATTGAGTGTCATCCATGCATGATTTCTTTTTGCGAAGGCGGACTTGTCCTCTAGTAAGGAAAGGGAATTAACATTTTTCCAGACTAGTTTTTTGAACGTGTTATGCCCGAGTTGCATGTCCCAGATCGCAGATAGTTTGGTGGCCCCCAATGCTGCCTGCAGGTAAGTTCTTGCCTGAGATACATCTCTGCTTTGTATATCTTGCCATATCAGCGAGTTTAGTGTTTCAGTAGAGGCAGAGCGGAGTTTGTGGCAGCAGATGATGTAGGCTCCCTGTCTTGCGAGGTCTTGTTTTTGCAAGCTAAACTCCAACCTTATTTGGGCGGGCGAGGTGTAGGGCGGGAGCGAGAACATTGTTCTGTAGGGTTTTACCTGGGTGGTATCCAGGTTTTTAGAGTCTCTTCCTCGTAGTGCCTCGCTGCCGTAGGAGATCGAGGGGAGTAGTTTAGCCTGAATAACTTTCAAGTAAGGGGTCAGAGTTGGCCCCATCAGTTGGTTGGCTAGATTTTTCTGCGTAACGGCGATCAAGGCCCCTCTCCTTCTTGTTTCCTGCTTCTGCTGTGTAAATGTGCCTTCTCTGTCAAAAGTGACTCCCAGGTATTTGTACTCGCGCACTGGCTCAATTTTTTGGCCGCCCAGGGTCCAGAGCTTCTGTTGTTTATTGTTGATGTTAATTGACATGGTGCGTGCCTTGCTCAAGTTTATTTTTAGGTTGTTTTCCATTGCATAACTGTGCATTTGGATCAGAAGCCGCTGGAGGCCGATGTAGGTGTGACTGAGTAATACAACGTCATCAGCGTACAAAAGATTGCTCAGAGATTTCCCTCCCATCCTCGGGGAGTGGGAGTTACATGTGTCGAGTAGGCTTGGTAGATCCGCCATGAACAGATTAAACAATATTGGGGCAAGCACACACCCTTGCTTGAGGCCTTTGGTGGTGTGAACTTTGGATGACAGATGGGTGCTGCTTCCTAGCTTCACCTGCACCCAGATATCAGAGTGGAGAAGCTTCAGCATGTTGAGAATCGGCTGCGGAATGCCCCATTGTGCTAGTTTCCCCCAAAGTCTGCCGCTCTCGATGTTATCAAATGCTGCACTGAAATCGATGTAACATAGGTGCAGCGGCAGTTTTTTGGTTTTTGCTGCATAAATAATTAGTTAGATAGCCAGAATGTTGATTGCTGTTCCAGTATTTTTCCGGAAGCCAGTCTGGTTCAGAGGTATGATCTCTTTTGATTCCGCCCATAGCACAATCTCCTCTAAGATGGTTCCCGCGAAATATTTCGCCTCGTTGTCGAGGAGGGCTACTAGGCGAAAGTTGTTAGGATCCGTTTTGTCGCCTTTTTTGTGTATGGGGACAATCGTCGACCCCCTCCAAGATTCTGGGATTCTATTTAGGAGTCTAATTTCCATGAATAACGGTTGCATGATGATCGCCCATTCTGTGTTTTTTTCCTTAAACAAGGCTGGCGGAATGCCGTTGGGTCCTGGAGCTCCTTCTTTCCTGCCCTTGCAAGTCTGCTTTGTTATTAAGGCTGTCTGCTGAGAAGGTGATGTGTCCAAGTTGTTTTCGGGTAGGCCTTGTTCTCTCTGAGTCAGTGGCACCGGCGTAAGTGTTTTTGAGACTGGCTCTGTGTTGGTGATTCTTTGTGCTCCTGCATATTCCGAAGCGTCATTAAAGTGGCTGGAGAGATAGTTGATCCATGTCTCTTCCACAATATGAGATACTAGATCTTTGTGCTGTGGACGCAGGATCCTGTTCACTGATTGCCTGAAGCGGGCACTATTATTGCTTTTGGTATCATATAGTAGTTTTGCCTAGGCCTCATTTTCAGCGTCTTTTTTTATGTTCCATTTTGTGCGATTGAGCTCGGCCCTTTGATTTTTCAGCGCAGCTCGTAGGTAGACGTTTTTGGGGGCTGATCTTAAGTTCCGTAAGATCAGGTTAACTGTTCTTTTTTGTGTCCTTAGTTGTTCTCTCGGTCCTCTCTTTAAGTTGGTTTTACTTCTGTCTTTGTAGCAGTAACTTTTTGGGGCGGTCTTAGTTGTCAGTTCTTTTAGCAGTTATCCTGTGTATTGCTCCCAGTAGGAGATTTGCCCGGCTGCATTTGGTTTTTGTGTGTTGTATAGTTGAAGAGCAGTTTCGGCCAGAGTAGTTAGGTTGTCTGACGTGCATTTGATCCTTTTTTGATTAATGGAGTAAATCGCCCCAAGCTTTTTGTCTGGCCTAATTGCCGTTGGCGTCTTTGATGTCATGTGACATTCCTGGGGACGATGATCGCTTTCTCCCTTATCCCCCATTCTAAACTCCAGGATGTGTGGGAATAATGCCAGACTGGCAAAGGTATAGTCCAGGATGGAGCTGGCTGTATGTGAGTAAAAGGTTTCTACTGGAGGAGAGTCAGTCACAAATCTTCCATTTAATGCCCGGAGGTTTTGATGTTCTAGGTCTTGGAGTAGACAGTTGTTTTGATGCTTACTCCTGCTTAGAGGGGCACTTTGTGATGGTATAGTGTAGATTTTGTTTAGAGCTAAAGCCTCTTCTTCTACTGATGAACCAAGTAAGTTTTGGTTAAAGTCCCCTGTCAGGAGGAAGAGTGGCTTTTCCATCTGAGTGGCATACTCCTCCAATTGATTGGAGATTTCGATAGAATCTTAACTCTGTGTTTGGGGTGGACATATGCGTTGACAAGGCATATCTCTTCTTATTTATTCCCAAGCTGTAATTTTATCTTTACTGTTAAGGTTGTAGATGTAGATGAGTCCATAAGAACTGCCGAAGGTATCGTTGTAGCGGATACATATGTGGCCAAGCCTCCCTACTGGTGGCCGAATCTGTTAGTTCTGACCGCTGCTGTTGAATAGCAAGTGAAGCCCGTGATGTGTTGTGAGGTTGTGAGCCAGGTTTCTTGCAGCATTATTATATCAAAGAGAGAGATATACTTTTGGAAGCCTGGGTCGTCCATTTTTTAGGTTAGGCCGTTTATGTTCCAAGAACAAATGCCTATAGTTGGTGCCCTTCCCCTTTTACCGTCTCTAATTTGTTGGTGGCGTCAAGCGTTCGGGACAGTGTTTCCCTTGTTGGTGCTCGATTTTGGTATGGTGCCCCTCTTGCACTAGCTTCTGCCCATCCCCGAGGGCTGCGATTGTTCCTATTTGGCGAACTTCCTTGCAAGAGCTTAGTAGTGGTGAGAGTGTGGGTCTGATAGTCCTTTGGAACTGGGTTTTGCCTGTTCATTGTGAACGCTAGCTTGGAGCCAGCTGCCACCGTCGGCCTTTCTGTTGATCGCTGCCAAGGGCTGTTCTCTCTTAGTTTGGGCGAGCTTCCCAGGGCACCCCTGAGAACACTGAAGGTGTTTGCCTGTTGTGTCTCTGATTCTGGTCTTATCCTCCTCAGGAGTGGCGAGGGGTAAGCTGGTCTATGTAAGGGGACCAGCTTAATGCCCCAGTTCTTGAATTGCTCTGCTTCCGCTAGGATGGAATCTACAGCATTACTGGAGGACCAAGTTGTCTTTGTCGCCTCCGGGCTGTTTTGGTTGGCAGCAGGTAAAAATTCTACGGAGATTAAGTCCTTGGTACTTAACCCTCCCAGATTGGGAATGGAATTCATTAGTCTAAGGATGTTACCAGGGTTTAGCAGGTTCTGCTGCCCTTGTGATGTGTATTCCGGGTGAAAGACCAAGAACTCCGTTGTTTGTTGTGTACTTCCTTCCACCTGCTGTTTTTTTGGTGTATGATGTGCTTGAACTAATGGACCCTGATGTGGTTCAGCATCGTGTAATGCCAGGTGATTGCCTTGACCTGGCATATTGGCGGTATGTATTGTTGCTTTAGTTGAGGTAGTTTGCTTTAGTATTGTTCGCGT
Source organism: Lissotriton vulgaris (assembly GCF_964263255.1). NCBI lineage: Eukaryota > Metazoa > Chordata > Amphibia > Caudata > Salamandridae > Lissotriton > Lissotriton vulgaris. Next base: position 389,990,661 of record NC_141691.1, on the reverse strand, counting down.
TTCGTATGGCCGCTTTGCCTGTGGGTACTCAGTTTGGTTAGGAGCAGAATGAATGATCGTGGTTGGAGTGTCTCTTATTAGATCTTCATGATTTGAGCTTAGCCTTGGACCAATACTTCTTTTCGGCACCCCCTCCTTGGGGTTTGAGTTAGTTGGATGCTTGCTTGCGGCTTTTTTTGATGTTTCTTGGTTGGTCGTGTCATCAGGCGCTTCCCTTTGGAGGGGGGCTCCTTGTTTAGAGGTGCTGGGTCTCCCGCTTGCCCTTCGAACATTCACTCTTGCTTGTTCTTGGTGCTGCTAGGCTGTGTGGACGGTTTGGTCTTTGTTGCCTCATCTCTGTGCGCATTTGTTTGTTCAATTTGGTCTCTTGCCAATGGATCTTTGGACCTTTGCCCTTCTTGGTTCGTCAAGCTGCTGTTTGATTTTTGCTGCTGGATGGAGGCTCTGGGTGCTTGGTTTTCCCCATCTGTAAAGTGAGCATTGTTTGGGTTAGCCAAAGATTTTTCCTTAGGGCCAAAGAAGATGGGGAAATATTTTGTTGTAGCTATTAGAGGTTTTTGATTGCGCCCTTTTCTTTTTTGTTGGCGCCGTTGTTTGGCGTTAAGTTTTTGCGGGGGCTCCAGTCCCGTCTGAGTTGTCTCCTCATTTGCAGGGACATAATGGATGGTTAGCTTTGTTCCAGATGTTTTGCTCCTGGAATCTCCCTCTTCGGTTTTATTTGGGCCCGTTTCATTTATTGCGTTTTCTCTGTGTAGATTCCTTAGATCATCTATTAAGTCGGTTAGCATTGAGGGCAGTGTGGCTAATTTATCCACTGCATGACTGCAATTGCAGCTCAGGTAGGTGCTTGTTTGTGCTCTCGTTATCAGGTTATTCAGGTTGCCCAGCTTATCATCGATGCCGGCTGTGAAAACTGCCAGTGTATTGAGAAGGGTAAGTTTGAACTCCATTTTTTCTGATTGATATTGCAGGGCGTCTACTGTTAGCTGGATTGTGTTTAGCAGTGAGTTCCAGGTTCCGTTGTTGTGCTCCTTCCTCCGCTCTTTCTCTTTAATGATGTTACTGGAGTTATTGATGTTGTTGGCTGCCAGGGGTGGTTCGAGAGAGTGAGGCTCTTTGTGATCTGGTGTATAAGTTGCTTGCATGTCTTCCCTTTCTTGTGTATTAAGGTAAGACACTATTGCCCTGCCCTCAATTTTCGGGCTAGAGTTGTGAGGGCTTGCTTCCTCCCTGCCCGAGGTGCTTGTTGCTAAGACATAGGTTTCCGGGTCTGTGAGTGGTAGAGCACATCCAGCCGTTGACTGAGACTTGATGGGGGTGCTGTGGCTGTGGCTCATAGATTGGGTCCCCGACGCCGGACTAGGTTGTGTTTCCTTGGGGAGAGCAGATATTAGTGTCTGTAAACCGACCCCGGAAGCCCTTACTGTTGAATGACTGTCTAGCTTATTGTCTAGGTTTGGTACCGAAATAGTTTTAGCGTTGGCTTTGAGATCTTCCAGTGGGGACCGCAGGACATTCCCCCGACTGCATATAGCCTGGTCACCTGGGTAGGCAGGTGATAATTGCAGATTGGAAGTTAAATCATGGAGCGTTCCCCCTACGATTGAGATCTCCTGAGATGTGCTGATGTTCCTATGCTTTGAGATACCACGTTGGTGAGGGTCTGCCGTGGGATTTTCTAAGGACAAGGGGCTTGTGGTCAATTCGAGCAATGGTGGTGGCGAGCATATTGGTCTCAGTGACGTGGGAAGCAGTAGGAATTCAAACTTTGATTATATCTTGGGTTGGTAGAGCTTTTTTGCGGTTTATGGTTCTCTTGCTGAGGTCTCTTGGGTCAAGGCCGTTGGCGATCCCTGCTCTGTTTTGATATGATTTGGCTCCGATGCCTGCTCGGTTGTGGTAAAGTTCGGCTCATTGCCGGTGGGTGGGCTTGGATTTGTTTTTCTGCTTGTTTCCTTTCGCGTTTCCCGTTTTTGCCTTCGATTTTGGCTTTGGCTCCGGGGACCCCCTGGCCCTTCCTGACCTCATGCCGTTGTCCGAGGATGCTTCAAGAGGTGAACCTTCCCAGAATAGACCCTGAATGAACTAGGAGCTTCTCCTGCATTGACCTCTCTTACCCGGCTCTCCAACTCTCCAGCTCTCTGGCTCTTCAATTGGTATCCTCTCTCGCTGGGGCGGATATCGCCTCTCTTCCTCGCTTCCCGGGAAGGAGCAGGGGGAGAAGGGGGAGAAGCTAGGCAGCTTGTGCACGTGCTCACGCGTGGATGTGGGTGGAGAGTGAGCACCCCACTCCCACTTCTCAGGCTAGGTTTTCTAATACGAGGGAAACAAACAGCACAAAGATGATAGTAGTGCTCACTCTGTGCTATCTGCTGACTTCACCACGCACTGCACCATATAGGGCCCCTCACACGCATGTTTTTTCGTACAACAGATGAAGAGCACAGTGCTTCCTGCAGGCCAAAAGTACTTCACTTTCTTTTTATTAAAAGAGAAAAGAACATTCCAGTCCTTTCCCTGCTTTAGGGAGGAGAAGCCACTGCAGGCCGTTCTATCCCACACACATCAGGGGCAGCACACAGTTTGCTATTCTGGGTTGGGCTGAGCTGATTCCGCAGTCTCGCCGTGCCGTGCTGTTCTGCCTTATCTCGGCGCTAAAGGACTTTGCCTTATCTTGCAGCTCCTGCCGCGTTCACAGATGCCCCCCGGCACGGCCGCACTCAGCCGCGCTCAGGACATCCCCCGTGGGTCCCGCCTGCATCGGCAAACACTCGCGGCACAGCCGGCCGCGCTCAGAGGGTCTCCTGCAGTGCTGGCAGCGCTCGCGGCAGGGAGCAAGGAGCCTCTGCCGATCCCTCCAATGCTGCTGCCGCTACCGCCACTCACCTGTCTCGCTCGGCACTTCGGCACTTCGCCCCACCGGCAGGCTGGAAGGCTCGGAGGCAGGCAGTCAGCAGGCAAGTCCAGCAGGCGTCAGGCAGCGCTCGGGGCGCACAGGAGAGTGCGGGGGAGTTCAGGTGAACTCGGCAACACCTGCGGCGGCGGCAGCTTCTGGCGTCTGTCGTCACACAGTGTATTGGCCATAGGTGGCCTGACCAGAAGAGTCTGAAGCACACAGATCTGTCAATTGCATTTGAAAATTGGGAAAATTGCCTTGGGGAAAAGTAGGTGCTGTTTTTATCCAATGGTTGAATTGATCCACCTGTTTTGGCAGTCATGCCTTGTTTGGAGATGATACAGTGCATGGCTGGGATTGTGCATGTATACCACATGCTATGTTATGTTATGCAGATTTGTATGGTGCACTATCACCCGAGAAAGTATCCTGATGCTGAATGATGATAATGTTTGGCACTCCATGATTCAAAATACATTATATGTCCTGGCTTTCTCTTTAGACAAATCTATGTGATCAGTTGGCTACAGTTCCTAGAAATCACTAAGGGGTTATTTAGAAGATGATGGATGTGGGGCATCAGTCAAACAATGGCTGCTGTGTCCACCAGTCTCATGACTCCACCATTCTGTTTAGTGTTGGATGAGTTGCTGTATTTCTGCAGATGGAGTCTCACCCAGGTCTACATGCAGAAAACCTTGACCCTGAGGTTTATTTGCCACTGCCCGCTTAGTCAAAGTGGTGGTCTTCACACCCTGGTTATGGCACGGAGTTCTCTAGCAAGGAAAACAGTCAACATCCTTGATACACAGGGATAAATCTCCCTGTGTTTCAGGGTTGTAATTTTGTTTTTCTGAAAGGAATCGAAGCTTTGGGAATTTTTTTTATCAGAAATAAAAGTAAATTGAGTGGGGAAAGGAAATCTTGGGTCCAGTTTGCATTCTGCACTTCCTTCAGCATATCTGGCACAATAGGTAGTACACAGACTACTGCCCAGAATGCTTTCAACTACTCCCTAAGAGATTCATTCTCCATGGCTCAATCACCTATTCACAAACATGCCCATTCACACAACCAATCACATAATCTTGTAAATCAATGAGGAATCAGTTTTACCTAAAGGTATATCATTTTCATTACACAGGTAAATACTGAAAACGATCTTTGAGCATCTGGCAGAAGCCTTGTGGTAAATATTGTGGGGATGGTAATAAATATTCACAAGTAGGCTTACTACCTCATATGGGTGCAGATATTCAGCATTTATGCCTTCACAAAATTTTGCAGGAGGAAACCTGCAAAGCTGCTCCGTGTAAACTTATGGAAAACTATTGTGAATTTCTGTTGCCGGCAATGCAGATGCATTTCCGCATCCATAACTGTGCCTATACAATAGGACATGGAGATATATTTTTGTCTTTGTGCAATGGCAATTTTGGGGGCATATCGCTTAGTGGGATATGGAACTTGAGTGGGAACAGCATGCCATTAAAGCAATGCTTTTTAACTCACTAAATCCCAATATGTGTTAGAAGTTAGATGATGATGAAAGTGTCTCTATGTAATCAAGTACAGACATGCTCACCAATAGTATACAATACTTTTCTCCAAAGAGTGTGATTGCATTTTGCTATCACGCTTCTCTATGTTCTGTTTTCCTGTTTCTGTGTTTGATCGCTGAAGATGCAGTAAGCAGCATGTTTGGCCACTGGTAGCACCGCCAACAAGAAAGTCAGTGTCTGCAGGTGAAAATAAATTAGTGTGAATCCAGGTGGACTTGCATTTCACTGATGAACTCCCTGAAACACGTTTAACCCCTCCCCTGCTGGTGACGGAACCACTCCGTCATCAGCCGTGGTCGCGCTGTGCTGATGACAGAGCGGTTCCGTCACGGCACGCTCGGCACACCTGCACGGCGCGGATTCCGCGCCTGCGCTGAGCGTTCCATTGAGCGGGCGGGGCCGTGACGGAACCGCTCCGTCATGAGCAGAGCGGGACCGCGGCTGGTGACAGAGCGGTTTCGTCACCAGCATGGGTGCGCCGCACGGCCCCCCCGCCCCCTTAGCACTGCGGCGGAATAGCCGCCGCAGTGAAGGGGTTAAAGTCTCGGTTTGTAGATTTACCATCCACAGACGCTGTGTTCTGGAACAGTCCTCATGCTTTTAAGTGTAAGGACAGGGGCTCATCTGGAACACTGGCGGAAGCTGGCTCTCTATAAAGTGTACGCAAAAGAAGTACACTGTGCAGAGAGTTCAGAGAATCCCCAAATGGTAAACTGAGGTAAAAACAGATAATTTTAATGCTCTTTTTGTAGTAGTGTGGATGAGCAGTTAGGCTTATCAGAGGGTAGGTGTGAGAAGTTGGCCTGGCATATGCTGGCATATGCTGTCCACTAATTATAGTGAGCGCCTTGCACCAGTCCAAACAACCATTTGGAGGTGATAGGTTAAAGACAACCTTATTTGAAAGCTATCCTAGTGGTAGCTATGGAGAGCAGCCATCAGGCTAAGTCTTGAAGGAATGTAAAGCAGCTTGTTTTACCAGTCTATATTCTCTTGAATGGCTAAATGAAAGGAGAACCACACCAGGTATATATATATAAAATATATGTATTTATTCCTAAACACACCCTACTAGTCTCTTCATGAGGCTAGAGGTGAAAGCACATATGTTACACTTAATATATCACAGTCAATTAGCACAATATACGTTGAGCCCTAGGGGCGTACCAAACCATATATTAAGAAAGTGGTATAAGAACCATGTCTTGACTAGACACAAGGCCTAGTGCCTGTAAAATCGCTAGGACCACAAGGAACCACCCAAGGTAGTGACACAAGGGAAGCACGGGGGATGCGTGCAGTGTGAGAACACAGCTGCGAATCGCCATTAGCTTTTATGGGGAAAGTTGCGGTTGGAAATTTAAAGATTAAGGACACTTAGGAGAGGACTTTGAGTAAACCCCTCTAGACTTAAGGGGTTCTAGGGCCAACACCCATGGGAGCACCAGAGTACTCGAGTTACCTCACCCAGGGAAGTAGGGTGCATAGGTGTCTTTTGGTGTCGAAAATCTTTGTTGATTTAAATGGTGATCTGCTGTAAAGTGCTGTTGCCGTCGAGAGGAAAAGTGTCCGGTGTGATCCAAGCCTGGATCAAAGATGTGAGGAACCTGAAAGCAGAGAGGTCAGAGTCTGGGTCACTTACCAGTGACCAGGGGCACGATAGATGAATGCCCACCGATGTCAGGTGTTTCAGGTGTAAAGAGGAGAAGCTTTATTCTGCAGCCACGAGGACCAGGAGGTGTCGACGACAACCAGGAGCTGGGTTCGAGCTGTCTTACAAAGGATGTTGAGTGCTGCGATGTCGGTGCCCAGATTGGACTCAACAAGCCTTGGCAACAGCAACCCATGCAAGAAGAGAAAACATGCTTAGGTGTGGACCAGCAAGGTCCAAGGGACTTACTAAGTGTTGGAGAGTCAGGGCACATCTGGAGAAATCAGGGAAACCCAATAACAGTCAAAGTTGCCTTCTCAGGGACCCACCAGTCAATGGACCAGGGATGGCGAAGGTACCTCAAGCGAAAACACAAAGGGCCGGCTCACGGAACACTCGTGGAGTCTAGGCCAGTAATCTTTGTGGAAAAGGTGCTTGGGTCTGGGCTACAAGAAACCCAATGCACAGCCTCAAGGAACGTTGAGAAGCTAATGCACTTGCAAATGTGTTCGTTGTCCAGGGGTTCCAGTTCCACTGTACCCACGAGGGCTTTGGGTCTCAGCTTTGCTGGGGACTCAGGTTGGCCTAAAGGGAAGTCTGGAAATCTACCTCCTGGGGTGCAAATACTTCGGAGTCCGCAGGAGCTTCAGGGATGCAAACCGGTCAGATGCGTCTTTTGGTGCCTGCCAAGCAGGGGAGTAACTCCTTCACTCCAAAGGAGATTCTTCAGTCGTCTAGTTACTGGACTTGGGTAGCAGAGTTTCGTCCAGGTGTAATGTAACATCCGTAGTCAGGGCTTCCTTTCTTATACCCAAGGAAGGGGTTGGACTTACCCTGGGGACTCACCTATGGGAGGGTTTGGAAAGAGGGGTGGCTACACCCATTTCCTTTGTCCAGATTTGCACCAGAGCAGGGGCTGGTAGCCCTTACAACCTGTTTGAACTGGGCTATGCACAGGGACACCAAATGTGCCCCCACTGCAGACTTCAAAGCACTCTTGGAGTGCACCCACCCAGCCCCAATACACTAAAGCCTGTCTGGGAGGTGGTGACACATCCCTGTGACAGGAAACTTATTGTCCAGGCCTCCCCTGCCAGAATTGTGTCCAGCAGCAGGAGGCCAGAATCGTGTCTGTGGCTGCAGCATCCATTTTGTGATGCCAGGGCTCTTTTAAACAGGTACCGGGTGTACCAGTGTGTACATGTCTCTCCCTCTAGAAGGGTGGAATCATACCCCCGCCACCAGGACTGGCAGGGGGGTATGATTCCAAAGTGTTTGACACCAAACCCGACATATTTCCTTGCAGCCATTCCAAAGTTAGCATTTACTGCGAAGTTATAATGCACTTAAGAGTATATGGTCTGGATGCATCACAGAACAGCCCCAGAGAATAGATTCCGAAGGCCGCAGAGGGGCCCTGCTCATGCATGGGTACCCTCTCACACAAAACCCAGCACCCTACCTTCAGGATTGATAAGGCCTGCTATAGGGGTGACTGATAGGTTTAAATGTTTAGTGATTTAACGTAGATATAGTTAACCTATAGCTAGGTAAGCAGTGCATGCACCACCTTTCCCAGGCTGCAGTAGCAGTCCTGTGGTGTCATTTTGGAAGGCTTCCCAGGGGTGGCATAATACATGCTGCAGCCCCTGGTAGGCCTCTGGGTTACCTATGCCCTTAGTACCTAGTTTACCATATACTAGGCACTCATACGGGTATCCCAGTAACCAAACTGGAGTGTGCCTAAAGTGCATAGAACCAATTTAGAGAGGACGCAGCTAGGCTGGGGTCCTGGATAGCAGGGCCCCAGCCAGACTAAAGTCGAAAAACAGTGAAACATCAGCAAAATTGTGCGGGTAACCATGAGAGCAGATCCTACTCTCCTATGCAACCCCCACCCCCTCCAAATGCAGGGTCATTAAACTAACCTTGACCAGTTGAGTCTTCATGCTCTAAGTGGAAATATCTGGAGGGTACACAGACAAAATATCGATTTTTAAATATCGATATACAATAATATCGAAGTTTAAATATCGATGGGACAAAATATCGAAGGTAAGTAATATCGACAGTCTTAATATCGATATTAGTATGATATCAGTAATATCGAAGTTTTAAATATCGATGTCAATAATATTGAAATAAATAACTTTGATGTTACTAATATCAATTTTTAAATAAATTTAGTGTATATTATATTGTATTTATTATGTTTTATTATTTATTTTTACTGAAATTTAATTAAATATTGTCTTTTACTACTGTAGCGGGTTGTGGGTTTATAGGGGAATAGGGTGGGAAGTAATTTAATTATGTTAAATTAATTATTAATTAGTAGGAATTATTAATTAATTAATTGAGAATTAATTTTTATTTAATTTTAATTAATTGATTAATTGATAAATATGTTCTGTAGCGGGTTATGGATTTATAGGGGAATAGGGTGGGAAGTAATTTAATAATAATTAATTAATTAATATATGTTTTTACATATTTTAATTAATAATTAAATGGTAATTAATTTATATTAATTAGGTAATTAATTAATATAATTTTGTACATATTTTTAATTATTAATTAGTTGGTAATTAATTAATATTAATCAGTTAATTACATTAATTATAGTAATTTTTTATATATATTTTTTGTTATTCTTAATTAATTAATTGGGAAAAATAATATTATTTATTAAATTAAATTAATTACAGCTAATGTTCTAATATATTTACTTTATTGTTATTGTGAATTAATAATTAATTGGTAATTAAATAATATTAATTAATTTTGGGTAAAGGAGTATTTTTAGGGTTCAGGGTCAGTTTTCAGTTTTTGGGTAAAGGGGTATTTTTAGGGTTCAGGGTCAGTTTTCAGTTCTTGGGTAAAGAGGTATTTTTAGGGTTCTGGGTCAGTTTTCAGTTTTTGGGTAAAGGGGTATTTTTAGGGTTCAGGGTCAGTTTTCAGTTCTTGGGTAAAGGGATATTTTTAGGGTTCAGGGTCAGTTTTCAGTTTTTGGGTAAAGGGGTATTTTTAGGGATAAGGGTCAGTTTTCAGTTCTTGGGTAAAGGGGTATTTTTAGGGTTCAGGGTCAGTTTTCTGTTTTTGGGTAAAGGGGTATTTTTAGGGTTCAGGGTCAGTTTTCAGTTTTTGGGTAAAGGGGTATTTTTAGGGTTCAGGGTCAGTTTTGGGTTTTTGGGGTACAGGGATATTTTTAGGGTTCAGGGTCAGTTTTGGGTTTTTGGGGTACAGGCGTACAGGGTAAAAACAAAAAAAAATTACATTAAATCAATTTAATAACATTAAAAAAAATAAAATTACATTAAATTATTAAGTGTTTTATTTATTTTAAATGTATATGTATTACTTTTAATTTTGTTTTAATATTTTTATTTAATATTTGTAAAATTATATGTATTTTAACATTATTTTTACATTATTATTAATACATTTAAAAAAACGATATTTTTAATTCCGATATTTTTGTATTACGATATTATTTTTTCGATATTTTTGTACTTACCTTTATGAAGATATGATTCCGATATTTTTGATGTCGATATTTTTGTTACGATATTTTTGTATTTCGATATTCTGTCTGTTGATATTATGTCAGACATTCATCTGGAGAGTCCATCTGCATTGGCATGGTTACTCCCAGGTCTATGTTCTACTGTATAGTCCATCCCCTGTAGGGAAATGGACCACCTCAAAAGTTTGGGGGGTTCCCCCTATATCTGTTTTAGCCAGAAGAGGGGCTTATGGTCGGTCTGAAAAGTTAATCGAGTGCCAAACAAGTATGGCCTCAACTTCTTCAGAGCCGAAACCACAGCAAAGTCCTCCCTCTAAATAGCTGACCAACGTTTCTCTCTGGGAGTCAGCTTTTTGCTAATAAAAGCTACTGGCTGGTCCTGACCTTCATAATTCAATTGTGATAACACTGCCCCTACCCCCAACTCAGATGCATCTGTTTGGACAATGAATTCTTTGGAGTAGCTAGTACTTTGCAGAATGGAAGCAGTGCACATGGCCTGCTTCAGGTCATCAAATGCCTTTTGACGGGTAACTGTCCACTGAACTTTCTCAGGAATTCTCTTGGAAGTTAAGTCATTCAGGAGTGTCACAATGGATCCATACCCCTTGGCAAATCTTCTGTAGTACCCAGTCAGGCCCAAGAAAGCTCTGACCTGAGTCTAGGTAGTTGGAGCAACCCAGTCTATTATGGCCTGGATTTTGCTCTGCAATGGTTGAACCTGGCCTCCAGCTACAAGGTGGCCCAGTTACACAACCTGTCTCTGCCCTATCTGGCAATTAGTAGCCTTGATAGTTAGGCTTGATTTCTGCAGGGCCTCCAAAATATTTCTCAGGTGGACCAGGTGATCCTCCCAGGTGGAGCTAAAGACAGCAATATCATCTAGATATGCTGCACTGTAGTCTTCCAGGCCTGTTAGGACTTTATTCACCAACCTTTGAAAAGTGGAAGGTGCATTCTTCAAAACAAAGGGCATCCCCAAAAATGAGTAGTGCCCACTAGGGGTAGAACATGCTGTCTTAGGCTTTGCATCATCAACTAGTCTGATCTGCCAGTAACCAGCTGTCAGATCAAATGTGCTCAGGAACTTGGCAACGGCCGAAGTATCTATGAGCTCATCTGCTCTGGGTATTGGATGGGCATCAGTCCTCGTGACTGCATTGAGACCCCTGTAGTCTACACAAAACCTCATCTCTCTCTTACCACCCTGGGTGTGAGGTTTAGGCACCAAGACTACTGGACTAGCCCAAGGGCTATTTGAGGGTTCAATAACTCCCAAATCCAACATCTTCTGGACTTTAGCCCTGATACAGTCTCTGACATGGTCAGGTTGCCTGTAAATCTTTTTTTTTAACAGGCAGACTGTCCCCAGTGTGCACTTCAAGAGTGCACCAGGTAGTCTGACTTGGAGTAAGGGAAAACATATGTCTATACTGATTGAGCACCTGTCTGCAATCAGCTTGCTGCTGGGCAGTGAGGCTGCCAGACAAGGCTACACATCCACTGACCCATCATCAGGGTTCTGTGAGAGCAGGTCGGGGAGTGGATCACTCTCTTCCTCCTGTCCCTCATCAGTAACCATGAGCAAACCCATATCTGCCCTGTCAACATATGGTTTCAGTCTGTTGACATGGAGTTCCCTATGGGGACTCCTGGGAGTTCCAAGGTCTACCAAATAGGTAACCTCTCCCTTCTGTTCAACAATTATATGGGGGCCACTCCACTTGTCCTGGAGGGCTGCTGGGGCCACAGACTCCAACACCCACACTTTCTGTCCTGGCTGGTAAACAATCAGCACTGCCTTTTGGTCATGCCAGGATTTTTGCAATTCCTGGCTAGCCTCAAGACTTTTGGTTGCCTTTTTCATATACTGTGTCATCCTGGAGCGGACACCAAGGACATAGTCCACTATGTCCTGTTTAGGAGGTTTGAGAGGTAACTCCCATCCCTCCTTCACCAGACACAATGCACCCCTAACAGGATGTCCAAACAAAAGTTCAAAATGGCTGTACCCAACCCCCTTTTGAGGAACCTCCCTGTAGTCAGAAAAAAGGTAGGGAAAAGGATGTCCCATCTGTGCCTAAGCTTTTATGGGAGACCTTTAATCATACCCTTTAAGGTTTTGTTGAATCTCTCGACTAAACCATTGCATTGTGGGTGATAGGGTGTGGTGAATTTGTAATTCACTCCACAATTCTTCCACATTGCAGTCAAGTAACTAAACATGAAGTCTGTACCTCTGTCTGATAATACCTTCTCAGGAAAGCCCACCCTTGAAAACACTCCCAAGAGGTTCCTTGCCACCACAGGAGCTGTGGTGGTCCTAAGTGGAATGGCTTCTGGGTGCCTAGTGGCATGGCCCACTACCACCAGGATAAATCTATGCCCAGAGGCTGTCTGAGGATCCATGGGTAAACTATGTCAATCCCACTCATTCAAAGGGAACCCCCACCACAGGTAGTGGTATCAGGGGGGGCATTTGTTGTACCACCTGCCTTACCATTGGCTTGACAGGTGACACAGGAGCGACAAAACTCCTTGGTGTCTTCAGACATGTGGGGCCAATGAATGTGCGTGCCTATCCTGTCCCAGGTCTTGTTTTGGCCCAGGTGGCCTGCTAAGGGAATATCATTGGCTAGAGTTAATAGGAACCCCCTAAACTTCAGAGGTATAACCAACCTCCTGGCTGCACCAGGCTTGGGTTATCTACTCTCTGAGTATAGGAGTCCATCATCCCAATAGATCCTATAGGTACCACTAGCATTCCCAGCAGCCTCGGCAGCAGCTTGCTGTCCGAGGGGTTCAAGAGAGGGCGGGCTCAGCTGCTCCTGGTCAGATCTGCCCTGGAATGGCCTCCTGTCCACAAGAACTCAATCTGATCAGGCTCAAGCTCATCTGGGACAGTTCCTTCTTCAGGACTACGATCATCTCCCTCAAGAGACTGATCTGTATTCTGAGTCAGGGGAAGGCACTGTCTTAACCCTACTACTCCTCTTCTTGGAAGGCACCTGGTCTATTCTTTCAGAATCCAGGGCCTGTTAAGTTTTAGACATTTTGGCCTGTGACCTGGTCACAGCAAACACGTGTGTAGGGATTCCTAACATTTCTGCATGGGTCCTGAGCTCCACTTCAGCCCAAGCTGAAGTCTCTAAATCCTTGCCAAGCAAGCATTTAACAGGGAGGTCTGCACTTACCACAACCTTCTTAAGGCCAGTTACCCCTCCCCAGGAGAAATTAACAACTGCCAGGGCATGGTCAGTCCTGACATTGCTAGCATTGGTCACATGGTTCATTTCACCAAGTATGATCCGCTTAGGAGTCACAAAGTCTTGTGTCACCATTGTGACACTTGCCCCTGTGTCCCTGAATACCAAAGCCTATTTTCCATTTATCAAGGGCTGCTGTCTGTATTTGCCCATATTACTGGGACTCACAAAGGAGGACATATTCATGCCTCCATCACAGATCAGTACAGCCTGAGTTGGAACTCTGACTAGACCAGAATCCATCTCAGAACCCAGGGTTAACCCTACTACACCCTTATTCTGAGTACCAACACTTGGAGCTGAACTAGGGGGAACAGTTGCCTTAGGGGCAATGGTGGCTGGAGTTGAGTCTTTTGACTTATTACAATCACTAGTCCAATGGGATTTCTGTTTACATATTTTACACCATGGTTTCTGTTGGCCTTTTCCTTTGGTTGATTGGGACTCCCCACCAGATGCAGATTTTGGGGGACCTTGAGAAGACTTCTGGTATTTAGCCTTTTCCCCACCCCTGTCAGAGTTCTTAGAATCTTGCTTCTTTGGGTCACCACCTTGGTTCTGAATCTTCTGCTTCACCCTGGTTCTGACCCATGAGTCTGCCTTCTTTCCCAATTCTTGGGGAGTGGTCAGATCAGAGTCCACCAGGTAATGATGCAACAGCTGATTTTGACAATTATTAAGGAGTTGCTCCCTCATAATTATGTTGTATAATCCTTTGAAAACACACACCTTACTGCCAAGTAATCAGCCTCCAGAGCCTTAGTAGCACAATCAACAGAGTCAACCCAGTCCCGAGTCTGAGCCTTTTGGGTATCTCTTAACTTTATCCTGTATTGTTCAGTGGTTAGGCCAACCCCTTCAATCAGAGCGCTCTTCAGGACTGTATAATCATCAGCATTCTCTTCTCTAACAGTGAGGAGCTTATCTCTACCTTTGTCTGTAAAGGAGAGCCATAGGATTGCTGCCCACTGCTCCTGGGGTGCCCTTTCCAGTACAGTAATCCATTTGTGGATGTCATCCCCACTCTGGTAGGAAGGAACAATCTTGCTTAGATTCCTATGGTCATGAGATCTTTCTCTACCACTAGGGAAGTTGCTGCTACCTTGGGGCTCTAGCCCCAGCTTTTTTCTAGTTCTCTGAAGCTCTAGGACTTCTCTTTCTAAGGCTACCTGCTCTCTTCTGATTCGAAGCTGAGCTTCCTCATACTCAAGCAGACTTTCTTTCTTCTCATGGGAGGTTTCCCTCCTGTGAGATGTGTCTTTGGTGCCTGCCAAGCAGGGGAGTAACTCCTTTACTCCAAGGGAGATTCTTCAGTCATCTAGTCGTGTAGAACGTCGAAGTTCCGGGATTTCTGTAGCAGAGGTTCGTCCAGGTGTAATCTAAAATCCTGTAGTCAGGGGTTACTTTCTTATACCCAATGAAGGGGTTGGACTTACTCTGGGGACCCACCTATGGGAGAGTTTGGAAAGAGAGGAAGCTACACCCATTTCCTTTGTCCAGATTTGTGCCAGAGCAGGGGCTGGTAGCCCCTGCAACCGGTTTGAACTGGGCTATGCACAGGTACACCAAATGTGCCCCCAGTGCAGACCTCAAAACACTCTTGGAGTGCACCCACCCAGCCCTAATACGCTAAAGCCTGTTTGGGAAGTGTTGACACCTCCCTGTGACAGGAAACCTATTTTCCAGGCCTCCCCTGCCAGAGTTTTGTCCGGCAGCAGGAGGCCAGACTCGTGTCTGTGGCGGCAGCATCCATTTTGTGATGCCAGGTCTCTTTTAAACTGGTACCAGGTGTACCGGTGTGTACATGTCTCTCCCTCTAGAAGGGTGGAATCATACCCCCACCAACAGGACTGGCGGGGAGGGGGGGGTATAATTCCATAGAGTTTGACACCAAACATGACATGTTTCTTTGCAGCCATTACAAAGTTAGCATTTACCATGAGGTTATAATGCACTTAATAGTATATGGTCTGGCTGCATCACAGAACAGCCCTAAAGGATAGATTCCGAAGGCTGCAGAGGGGTCCTGCCCATGCATGCGCACCGTCTTACACAAAACCCAGCACCCTGCCTATAGGATTGATTAGGCCTGCTTTAGGGGTGACTGAAAGGTTTACATGTATAGTGATTTAAGGTAGATATAGGTAACCTATATCTAAGTAAGGGGTGCATGCACCACCTTAACCAGGCTGCAGTAGCAGTCCTGTGGTGTCATTTTGTAAGGCTTCCCAATGGTGGCATAATACATGCTGCAGCCCTTGGTAGTCCACAGGGGTACCTATGCCCTTAGTACCTAGTGTACCATGTACTAGGGACTTATAAGGGTACCCCAGTAACCAAACTTGAGTTTGCCTAAAGTACATGGAATCAATTTAGAGAGGAAGCAGCTAGGCTGGGTCCTGGATAGCATGGCCCCAGTAAGACTAAAGTCAAAAATACTGTGAAACATCAGCAAAAAGTGGAGGTAACCATAAAAGGGGATCCTACTCTCGTAAAGTAGTTCTAAGCATTTGTTGTACACCACAGAGGCAATAAATGAGACACACATTTAAGAATAAATTTGAATCCAATTTATGAAAAGAAGATCGATTTTTATATAATTTTTAAGACCAAGATCACAGTTCTAAGGTAAGTACTTTCACAGTTATGACTATGCAAAGTTTAAAAAATAGATCTCTTTGTGCGCTATTCTGCACCATAGGAAACAATGGGGGGAAAAGCAGAAAAATACATAGAAAATCAGGCAATGCTTTCACAAAGTTCACTTTGTGTTTTAGTCGATGTCGGGACCAAGTATAAAGGTCCAGCAGGAGAAGTTAGGGAGCATCCCGAATCGTCCGGGAGCAGTGTGCTGAGGGTCTTGGAAGCTGGTGCACAAAGATGAAGGGTACACTGCACAGGAGGACTTACAGGTTAGTCCGGTGGGGTTCCTTCAAGGGAGTAGGTCACAAGGGCTTGGGGACAATGGGAGCACAGTTGGTTAGTCAGTGCTGTGGCAGGTGGGGCCAGGTGCAGAGTGAATAAGTCAGCTGGGCATTGTGCATATTGAGGTCTTCGTGTTCATGAGCAGGCATGGGTACTTGCTTCTGATGCTTAGGAAGTCTGGTGTCAACTCTTCCTCCTGGTGTTTGTAATTGGAGGTCCGGTATCTTGGGTATTAGTATGCTGTGGCTCCAGTGGGTCCTGGTGTCTCTAAACTTGGTGGGGAATCAGACCTGAGCCTCTGGAGCAGTGTATATTTTCTTGCTTTGGTGCTAGAAGTTGTAGGGGAGTAGCAATCTGACAAACTGGACTTCACAGGTGCCTGCAGAGTGCAGGGGAGTGATACCTTCACCTGTCTTGGACTTCTCTTGTCCATTAAATCTGAAGTTCAGGTATCAGAGTGCCATCTAAATACTGAATTTAGGGATATTACAAGGGGAGACATGTAGTAGCCAAAGGGATACCTAACTTTAGGGTGTCTACATACTCTAGTGATCACTTCCTGTGGGAAGAGACACTACCTTAGCCCTGATAGGTGATTTTTCCACCATCCCAAGATGATGGAATTACAGGAGAGGGTTTCACATCACCTGCCTCACCAGAGGGATGTTATAGGTAAAGTGGGAACCATAATCAAAATCTAACTAATTTTCCGGCCAAAAGTGGAGCTGGGAAGGGGGCTTGGGGCTTCCCCCACTCTCTAGATGTTTCTGGGTCGGATTTCAAAGGCGGCAATCACTTTGAAGCTTCCCGCCCAGAAAGACCATCCTGTCCTGGAAGAGGAGTGAAGCACCTACGCCCAGAGCAGGCTTTGTCTCTTTCCTCTGAGAGTGCTGGCTGTCACCCCATGAGGTCAGAAACATGTCTGGTGGTGGAAAAATGGATGAAAACAAGTCAGAGACCTCACCAGTGCTTGATAGGTTATCAGGAGACCCTCTAGAAGGGCCTCCTGTGTGAATTTATTAATAGATCCAACACTGGCATCAGTAAGGACTTGTTAAGTCAAGATGTTTGGTACTAAACAACTTAGAAATCACTGAAACCATCACAGAGCTAGGAAACTCGTGTTGGCAAGTATCCAGCCCATGTACTTTTTGTGTCTTCCCTGTACACTTACAATATCTCAGAATAGACTGGACATTGTAGGGGCATTTCCCCTCATGCTGATATGCCCTCACATCGGGAATGGTGAGCCCTACCTTAGGGCTAAAGGCCTGCTATAGGGGTCACTGACCTATATCTTATGGAGTGTATGGGTGGCATGGCACACAGGGCTGTGTGCCATGTCAACTCTTCATATGTCTCTGCACCAAGACATGCAACCTGTAATGGCAGAGTGCCTAGCCTTGGTGAGGGGTCCATGAGGTGGTACAACCAGTGCAGCAGCCCCAGAAGGACCTGTTTCCGTACCCCTTCCCCAGGTATCTGGGGTGCCGATACTAGGGACATACAGAGTAAGCTGAAGTTGTGCCAATCGTGGTACCATTTTTGAGGAAGAGATTTGGTGCTGGAAACCTGGTTATCAGGAACCCAGTGCACTTACCGTTTGAAATCACGCCAGGCAAAAAGTGGGGGCCTACCATGCAAAAAGAGGCCCTTTTCTAAAAACATATGTTAGTTAGATGCACAGCTTCTGCCTCATTTCTATAACAAGACACAGTTTGTCATTCTTCCGTGCTCAATCTATATCCCAAATGAAGATGGGCCTACTTCAGTAGTAGTACTGTGGTGGGCAAAATGTCCTCCTTTTCTACTAAAACCTTTTACCTTCCCTGTTTTTTATCACTCTTAATGCGTTTACAGCAATTGTCAAGGGGTGAGAAAATGGTATATGCTTGTATTTCAAAGTTCATGGTAACTTGATCCTGATTTTAATCTGTAATGAGCTCGTGCAACATTTACATCATGTGTTGGCCTTTTTGCATCTATTTTCACTTAGGGATCTAGATCTTCGCATGAAATGATGCTGCTTTTAAATCATCACTTTCTGTTGATGAATACTGGAGTGCAGCAGGCTACAGATGAAATAGAATGAACTGACCCCAGGGCCCATATTTATCATAGTGTTACATTGCCAGTTCCGCTTGCAAGGGGAAGCAAATGCAATGTAACAAGTCAGATTTATCAACCCACGAAGGGCCACCTTGTGTGGCCCTACATGGCTTGATAAATCTGTAGTAACGCAAAACAGCACAAATTGCTGCCATGCGTTACTATGTTCGAGGGAGGCGTTCCATGGATGGAGTGTGGGTGTGCCCACACATCTAGCCATGGATTTTGGCGCATGTCTAGATTTACCATTAGTGGTAGACTTGGGAATGTGTCAAAAATCTCATGGTGAAATATCTTTATTTCTCATAATTTGTTGCTCTTACTATTTGTGCTGCATTTTGCAGTACTGCAGAGTTACCCCAAAACTCAGTGAGATTCTGTGATGTTCCACGAGTAGCAAAGTTTTGGTATGTTACACTGCTCGCACTTATTTTTAGTGCTGAGAGCTTGTACTGCGCTGTAAAATCAGTGTAAACGGCACGTTGTGGTGTATCAGAGGGCGCAGCTTCTTTCTGCCGCTCAAGTATATTTTCTACTCGAGCAGTAGCTTTCTCTACATGAGCGGTAGCGAGCTTCAGCGACCGCCCGTGCTGAAAAATCTCTCCACGAGGCAGTCCAGTGCTTGATTTGCTTTCTCGCACTCCCCAACTTCCTGTTGTCAAGCCATGCGCTACAAAAAAGTCTGCCACGCAGCGGCTGGCAAAGTTTTTCCAAAACCTGTACACTTGCAAGAGGATCGATTTAAATATCTAATCATCTAAAGCTGGTAGGTGGGACCAGGATGAAAATGTGTGACAAGGCTGTATAAACATACAATCAAAGACTGTACCCAGAGTTTTACACTGACACGCTTCTCGTAGTAATCAATCACACTGAACACATTACACAGAAGACATGTCTCCCATTTCAGAGACTGAAACCGATCAAGGACAAGTGTATCCATGTTCCCATGTTCTCACTTGATGATTTGACGACATTGGTCAAAATCAATGGCAGACAGTCCCCTTAATGGGTGCCTTTGTTCAGCTTAGTCTTTTGAATGGAAGCAACATTAATCTACTTCCTTTATTTGGACTCAACTCTGTCTTTTAATCGTAGTTAGTGTTGCAGATTCCTCTGATAGGTATCTATAACCACAATGTGCTGTGGTCTGCGTGTCATGGTAGCAGATGACCCTCATACAGGAGTTAGGACAGGAGATAGTGCACACACTGCACATAAGCTTCCTTTAACTTTCCCATGTCTACGATACACTTTTCAAACCTATATTTTTTTGACTTTGAAATTGTGCCTCTGACTGCTGTTATTGCTGCTAGTCTCTGTCTACAGTGGCATAATGGGCAAAAACGTATACACTGGAATGCGACCTAGATTAATTGAAGCATTCCAACCATGACACTTATCTGGTCCTCATTGCTGTTGCAGTCTATCCAAAGGATTGTGGGGCATGCTTACAAGCCCCTATCGTCACCACAACCTCACTCTTACCGACAACGGTGGCGATAGTGGCTGCGCCTTATGTACAAGGCAGCGTTAAGCCACTTAACGTGTCTTAACGCTGCCTTTTACATAAGGCCCCCTTTCACGCTCTGGTTAGTGTGGGCGTTCCACCGCAACACCCATTCATTTTTACGCTGACCTCTATGTACAGGGGTGGCATAGATAGGAGGCAGCGCTAAAATTAAGACCAGCAGAAAACTGGTCTTAAGATGGCGAAACGAGGAGAAATGCATTATTTCTCCTCGTTTTTGCTTTTTCCATGGGTGCTGCCTTGTGCAGCACACATGGATAAAGCGAAATGCCATGTTTAATTATTATTTTTTTTTACAGTTTTATATAGCGCAAACTAGACCCGAGACATTGGGTATCAGAGCGCTTTACATGAGCACCAGTTTCGTTACAGAAGAACACATTCATTTTTGTTAGGCCCGGGGAGATTAAGTGATTTGCCCAGAATCACAGGATGTTGAGCATCGTTCCCAAGACTTTAACCCGGTTCCCCAGCTTCGAGGTCGACCGCTCTAGCCGTAAGGCCACATCCTCTCCCCAAGTTGTCCCTCTCTGGTCATAAATAAACCTTTTAAAAAATGCCATTTTGTCACTTTCAATGTGTGGTGCATGATGCAGCACACATGAAAGTGACAGAATGGCATTTTAGGATTGTTTATGTGCAGGAAGGGACACCTTCCTACACATAAACAATCCTCCCCTGCACGCAGACACCCTTGCACTCTGGTGCAAGGGTGCCTGCGTTGGCACTAAGTTGCTAAACGTAGCGCCATCCCAGGGAGAAACGCAAGGCTGCACCACATTCTTGTAAATATGGTGCAGCCTTGCATTTCTGAAGTGTGGGGAGAGAGGCGTTAAGTCAGGACGGCTAACGGCTCTCTCGGCCATGTCATTGTACTTATGGCCCTTAGTGTGTTATTAGCACTGCCAGGAGGTTAACATGTTCTGTGGGAAGTATTGCATCTCCTTTAATTCAGAATGAATCAATTGACTACATTTTGCTTGGTAAGAAACATTTCCTTGCATTCATAAATATCTGGATGCACTTCAATGCACATGAAGCATTAGTATATTAACAAAGCTTTCTTTCAATGTGAGGAGTGAGAGTGAAACTCATTAATCTGCCTCCTACTCGCCCTCCCCGTTTATAAAATTGCCAGTGATTTTTAAAAAGGCCCTTGTTGTTGGCCAAATGTATCCTCGTCTAAGCTAGCCTTAGTCTGGCCCTGACCACTAGGCCCACTTTCTTTCGGAGTGAGCCCGCCCTACACGCTCTATAATCTAACAGTTTATACCACCCCACATTTAGTTCCTGCAACATCAAAGCCATTTCAACTTCATCACAAAGAGTACTATGAGGTGTCTTCCTCCTCAGCAACTTGGCTCATCAGCAGCAGCACCCCAGGCCCTGGAACCCCCAATTCCCATCAAAGTCCAGGGGAGGATTGCATAGACACACCTGCCCGGACACACACCTTCCAAGGCATATAAAGGTAAATAGATGGACTATGTTAAGCATTAGCGAAGTTCTGTCTGCACTTGAAATTACATGAAGTGGTGATGTCACTGAATTCAGCGGCGAATGATTGGATATGTCACTAGCACAACCAGCTCCTACCAAATTGTTTGTGTTTGCTGATTGGATGTATGGGTTAATGACCTTATTATACCCAAAGTCTAAGAAAATTATTTTACTACATTTCTCATCAGCAGTCTGTAGCAATGTGCCATACGAGGTTGTGTATTCTGCTGCACCTTGGCAAAATTGAATAGGAATATTCGGAATAAAGGTTTTCTTGATACTTAATGCGATTCAACGCAGTTTGTTTAACAGCGACCTCAGCGTTCAGAGGCACTTTTAACTTATACATTTCAAAGCAGAATCGTCTCACGTATGTTGAAAATGTAAAGGCAACGGGCGTGTAGGAGTTGATTTTTTCATATGGTAACCTGCAATTGTAAATGCACAGCGTTCACTATCATTTTGGAACAGTAGAAGCTAACCACCTTTAAAACTGCATGCTTTATTTAGCTATACGTGCAATGTGAAGGTTGCAAACAGCCCATGGACTAAGGATGTTGCCATAATGGTAATCAGTAGAATAGTGAATACTGTAAACAAAAATAAAAAATAAACACACAGAATACTTTCAACGGTACAACTGGAGAAATAAAGACTGAAAAAGTGTGTCCTTTAAAAAAAAAATAACAGAGATTTCATGCTGTTTATTGTGTACGGGAAGTTGCAACAGAAGTGAAGGATGTGTAGCTTGATAAATTAACGAAACAGCCAGCTATCACCGCAGTACCTCCCGTGGTGCATCGCTACGTTGTCTGCTCTGCAGAAATGAGGTGGTTCGAGTAGCGCGCGCCCGTGCCTAGCGTCCCGCAGGCAGGTAATCGGTAGATTTTCTCCCTTCCGTCATTGGCTCATCTTCTGGTACTTTTTCGTCTATTTTCGAGTAGTTGTTTTCTCCATTCTTTCCTGCTGAAAATATCTTAAATGACAGGGACGAAACAGACATTTTGGAAAGAATCGTTTAGTTCACATACCATATTGAATGAAAAAATGGCAGACATGAAAAGTGGGCCATCAGTGCCCACTGTTACAAATCACAAGCCTAAACACCACTGAAGTATTAGGGTTTAAATTGCACGTGATGGAAAGTGCTGTCCTGTAGAGAAACTGTTAAATCTAAACTAGAAACTTCCATCATAGAAACCAACTTTGGAAATTGTGAAAGCGTCTTTTAATATGTTCTTCTCTTCCACTGTATCTTCCATTGAAACACCCCACATTATAGAGCGCTCTTTTCGCTATCTAGCTGGGTTTGTGATAAATGATTGGGGGGCATATTATCAAGGACGGGTGTTAAAATTATCGCCGTTTTACTGGCAGGAAACTGCCGATAAAACGGCGATAATGGGCTTGATAATACGCCCATGTTAATTCCCACAGAAGCCCATGTGAACACCAGAACATGGGCTTCTATGGGAATTAACAAGGGCGTATTATCAAGCCCATTAGCGCCGTTTTATCGGCAGTTTCCTGCAGATAAAACAGCGATAATTTTAACACCGGTCCTTGATAATATGCCCCCAAGGTCGATGCCACTGACTGGCATCTGTCCATATCTTTATCCTAATAAGGGAACATTTGAAGATAGAAGGGACCTCACTTCTTCCCGGGCTTCAAGAGTAGGGCTGCAGTTTTGATTTCTTTGATTACCTGCTATGAGGGTCATTTTGTGTGACCCTGTAATTCTGATGGTGCCTGTAACTAACTCTTCGGGCTGCAGGTACTGTGGTTACTCCTGCAGAAACCTGCATTGCCATCCCGTAAAGTACTGTGGTGCTCCTGCGGGAGGCGCTGTACAAGCTTTCACCCTATGGTACTGCAGCACTGCGCAAGCTTCCTCTGGGGTACCATTGGGTGCAGGCTTGTAAGGTGGGTACAGTGGAAGTAGCTTTGTATCCGAAAACAATTAAAATAAGGAGAACAAAACTGCAAGTTGTGCCCCAGGGGTCAAGTACAGGGTCTGGTCAGAGGCCAGGCCATGGCCGTTGTCAGCGGCCCGCTGCCCATAGCCAAAGTCCAAGCACAGTGCGGGAGCTTGGACGGCTGCAGTGGGGTTGCTTGCAGGGCCTGACTGAAGACCAGGACCTTCAACCAACCACCGCTGAGTACAGCCAAGGCTGCGGATAGAGGCGGTATTGGCTGCAGGTTGCCTAAAGTCAAGATGCATATGCTCAAGTTTGAATATGATCGGAAGATCCATAAGTTTAATGAAAAAATGAAGTTTAGACTGATGTTGCAGTTAGGTGTTGAAATGAGTTAAGAATTAATGTTTAAAACACGAAACAACAATGAAATTCATCAGTTATAGTTCGAGCTACCTATAACTTGCACCCCCCGACTTGCACTTCTTTTAGCATTACATATTACATCACCCATGACATGTTAAATGACATAATTGATTTCATAACTGAGGACATCATCCAGTCAATGAAACATAACTCTATAGGGTTTGTGGACTTGAAAAAATTCAGCAGAGTACACCTGTAGCCAATTTTCTATTTTCAATCATATGATAATAGACATAATCTTGGACCACATGCTTGGCACAAAGCATATCTATCAAGACAGCCACATTTGGTCAATGTTTTCACTGGTATTCACCCACCTCTTTGTATCTGCATAAAATAGTTGGTTCTCTATTCATCTTAACAGAATTACTCTCTTCACAATGCCCACAATTTTAATACATTGACACTGAAAAGACACCTTCTACCAGACCCTACGGACAACCCTCTCTAATATGGTAAAATGCAATACATATACCCCTAGATTCATCAAAGTCCCGTTTTGCAAGTCCTTAATAGCGATTATTAAGGAATCGCTATTAAGGACTTGCAAAACGGAATTCATGTAGGAATCGCTAAATAAATTGCGATTCCTACACATTCCTTATTTGCGATTAGCAAATTGCTAATTACAAATAAGGAACAACTCTCCATTCATTCCTATGGGCCTAAAGGCCCATAGGAATGAATGGGGAGTTATTCCTTATTTGCGATTAGCAATTTGCTAATCGCAAATAAGGATGCGATTTCAAGGGTGCTAGGGGTGTCCAAAGGACACCCTGTAGCACCCCATAAATGTAAATTTAGACTTATGTTGCGCACACACATGTCCAAAGGACATGTGTGTGTGTAACATGCAACTGAGAAAAATGCACAAAAGTGCATTTTTCTCAGTTTTCGCTATTTACCACGAAGTCAGACTTCGCGGTAAATAGCGGCAAAAAATAGCGAAATCGCAATTTATTAATGGTTCATGAATAGCATTTAAGGAATCTCAAATTGAGATTCCTTAAATGCGATCGCAATTTGAAAAATCAAAATTTTTTGCGATTTTTCAAATTGCGAGTTCATGACCCATTGATGAATTCCAAATGCCGTTTTTGCGGGCGCAAACGGCTGAATTCTGCGATTCGCGCCGTTTGCGCCCGCAAAAATGCTTCATGAATCTAGCTGATAATCCTGAGATGGACACAATCGCATACAACCATAGAGCCATATTTACAATGCCAGTGTGAAATAAGCCACTTTTAATTGGGACACTCCTATTCTTCATTATTCACCAATGTGCAATGTCTCAGAATTTTCAGCAAAGTTCTGGCAATAAACATCCACACCTCATAAACAGCCTTGCTACATATAATTTGTCTATAGCACTGTATTACAGCTATTTTTCATGGGCATTTGTATCCACTTGTAGTTATTCTAGTGTCAACAGATGATTTGGCCTTTCTCACAAATTGTTTTACAATAGCCCAAGGGCTTAAGCCAGATCCTACAACCTACAATGAAACATACCTCTGCAAATCACTTCAGGTGTGCACAGCCTTTACCTTGTTTACATTGGAGTACTACTTGCGCCCCCAACTTGAGTGAATTGTAAGTGGTGCACCACATCAATTTCAAGTTGCTCAACTACACTGTTTTCCAGGGCTTAATCTAGTTCCATGCCATGCACCCAAATATGTACATTCAGTAACTCTATGCTATGTATGAATATGGTGTTATTAGTGATATCATCAGTAATATAATTTAACATGTCATGAATAATGTGACATGTTGGATCACAGGAAGTGAATGGCAGGGGAGGAAGTTATAGTTCACTCAGTAAAATATGACTGTTAAATTTCAGTATATTTCCTGATTTTTAATGGCTAGTTCTCATCTCATTTTAGCGCCAAACTTTAATGATACTTTAACCTTTGTTTTTCAGTGAATGTGTATATAAATGTGTGTTTATATATTATCTACTGGTGGTCGTCAGTTGGTAGCTATAGTTAGTACCTAGCTTCCATAGGAAAGGTGTTTTTTGACTTGCTTATTACTTTAATGTCGTTTGACGAAAATGTTCCTACTAATGTGTCTTCCTGATTTTAGTTGTGCATGGAAAGTTTCATGGTGATCCGTCAAGTGGGGGGTAAAAAAAGGTGCATTTCACATGTTAATTTTCATAAATATTTCAGACCAAACCAAAATGAATGTGTCCTTTTATAATGTAGCTGATGCTCATGTTATGCACTCCAATACCTTCGGGTCAAGTCTGTGCTATATAAAACTGCAAAAAATAAATAAAGTAAGTGTTTTGCACACTTCTGTCATTGGGCTATACTTGGACCACATTTGGGCGATATTTGTGCTATATGTGGGTTCTTATTTCTCTGGTGTCCATCTTGGGAGACATATTATATTATGGAGCTCCCTAAATTCCTTATTTACTGTAGTATCTTCAGTAGTAAATGCTTTCAGTTTTCTACTTCGCTTCCAATAAGATGGCGTTCAGATGTGCCACACCTTTGGCATGAATTCAGAATGTTAGCACTCTAGTTGCTCATTAGAACACTGCAGTAAATTTAAAACACTCCTTAGCACATATAGCAATTTTGTTACTCATAAAGTAGATAACATGTTTCCACAAAAGTTGATATAATTAAGTACATTCGTTTTTCTTTCTTTCTTTGTTGGCCACTTTTATTCCTGTGTGATTTATTCAGGAAGTTGTCCATAGCCAACACGTGTTTCGTCCTTTAAGGGAAATCGTCTCATGACTTTCTCAAGGCTAATTTCTGTTGGACTCAGTCGTTTTTATATGCGGTGATTACTCCAACCCACATAGGGGTTTAAAAGGAGGCGTCTATGGCTTATGTTCTTGTTTTTCATGTATTATGGTTAGCTTCTATTAATCTTCTTATGTGCTGTAAAGCTTTTAGGAGTGTTCGTGATGCTGTTGGAACGCCTCCCCGACATCTCGAGGCAGAGTACGCTCTGCCTCGAGATCTCCGGGAGGCGTCCCGACTGCATCACGAAATAGGGATGGTTCTATCAACAAATTATTTATATTGTCAATAAAATCTGTTATCACCCTTTAAGTGTTCTCCTTTTTGAGACCCTCTAAAACTGCCATTCACTACTAAGCTTTTCAATGGGGTGTTATCATGTATTTTAATCCCAGAATGGCTTCCAACACTTCCTGGTTTAAGTGTTGCCAGTCAATCAGATCCCACCATGAAATCTGTGCTAAAGCTCTGGCCAGATATACAAATGTGGTTTTCCTTTAATATCTCCAAAACTACTGAACGGATTTACGCCAAATAATTGCAAGTGTGATCTGTGAACCAAAAGCTACTTTTCTGGCAAATTCAGTGTAATTCTGTCGTGCAGTTCGGGCTGTAGTTGTGTTCAAAACCCCTATAGGAATTAACAGGAGACACACACCTTTTTTGACTCTCCCTTTTTCTCAGCCCCTGCTTGGCGGAGCAACCCGAAACTTTCCATGCACAATTAGAATCACCAGGCCACTTTTAAAAAAAGGATTTTGATAATATTTGTTAAACGGCGCCAAATATATAGTCAAGTCAAAAAACGCTTTTCATATGGGAACATGGTCCTAACTATAACTACCTACTGTGTTATACTGTATAATATTTATATTCACTGAAAAAAAATCCAAGGTCACAGGGATGTTATAGTTAGGCTCAGGTTTCACTTGTACAAAACCAGTGAAATTCAGCAGTTATAGTTAGTTAGCTTGTGACCTCATATTTTACATCATTTATGACATGGTCAGTGTCATCCCTAATGACATTACTGTGAAATCACTGATGACATCATCCAGTGACGGTGAGTGTTTTCCAAAAAGATTTATGACTGTTAAATACATGTGTCAACAAAGTGTTGTTCTGCTGTTCCTCTAATGGTAGAATGCAGAGTCAAGATGTGGCTGTGTCCAGCTAGGCCCACCTAGGTTCTATAGTTGGAAATCCATTTGTTGGATTTTAATGCTCTCACACACCCTTTCAGGTTTCATGCTTCACTAATGACATCCCTGTGAAATCACTGATAACATCATCCAGTGACTGTGAGTGTTTTCAAAAGAGGTTTATGAGTGTCACATATATGTACCAAGGTATATTCATGAATCAGTGGGTATATGCGTGGCTGTTTGGATGATCCCGTGGGTTTGTGACTGAATGTATAAGTGAGTGATTAAGTGTTGCAGTGAATGTATGGGTGAGTGGCAGATTGTGTGCCT
The DNA here is from genome assembly GCF_964263255.1 of Lissotriton vulgaris. NCBI lineage: Eukaryota > Metazoa > Chordata > Amphibia > Caudata > Salamandridae > Lissotriton > Lissotriton vulgaris. The sequence goes on along the minus strand of NC_141691.1, from coordinate 389,963,107 downwards.
GTATCAGTCTGTCTGTTGGTTTCTAGGTGGCTGTATGGGTGTGTGATTGGTTGTCTTAGTACCTCTATGGGTGTCTGAGTGTCTGTGTGGGGAGGGGGTGTGTGACTGTCTGTATGGATGAGTGAGTGGGTGATTCAGTGGTTGTATGGATTAGTATATGTGTGAGGAGCTGTAAGGGTGAGTGTGTGTGTGTGTGTGTATGGCTGTGTAGATGATTGAGTGCATGTGTCAGTCGAATATGGGTCAGTAACTGGGTATGTGAAAGGCAGTAGAGATGAGTGATGGGGTATGTGAGTGACTGTATGGGTGAGTGAGTGAATGTTAGAGTGGCTGCATGGGTGAGTGTGTGCTTGTGTAAGTTACTGTACAGGTGATTGAGTATGTGTTAGTATCTGTATGAGTAAGTGAGCAAGTGTGTGTGTAACTGTATAGGTGAGTAAGTGGTTGTGTGACTGAATGTATGGGTGAGTGAGTAGGTGTGTAAGTATCTTTATCAGTGACTGACTCAGTGTATTAGTGGATGTCAGTGGCTGTAGTACTGAGTGAGTGGGTATATGAATGGCTGTATGGGTGAGTGTGTAGATGTGCGTGTTGATCTATGAATCAGTGAGTGGTTGTGCTAATACTGGTATGGGTGTGTGAATGGGTTTGAGAATGGTAGTGTGGATGTTGGAGTGGGTGTCTGGAAGGTCATGTGGAGGTGTGAGTGGGCACGTCAGAGATTCTGTAGATGATATCATCAGAGATGTCATTTGAGATGCCATCATTGATGTAATGAGAGATGTCATCATTGATGTCATGAATGATGTCACTGACCATGTCATGACTGTTGTAATATGTAAGGTCATAAGCAGCGTATTGCGGGAGCATGAGTTATAGTTAGCTCACTAACTAGAACGGCTGAATTTCACTTGTTTGAATAAGTGAAACCTGAGCCTAACTATAACATCCTTGTAACCTTTGGTTTTTTCAGTGAATTTCTATGCTCTTTGAGTAGTAGTCATGTTTGCAGAGTGGTGGAGAAAGGGGGCTTGGCCCCAGACCAGATCTCAGGAATCCCACGGTGCAGAACTTACAGGAGGCTTCTTGGCCCCAAAGGTCCCTCAGGAGTAATGTGGACTTCATCCCTCAAAACAGTAGTGCACCAGGAGCTAAGTTTGCAGAATGGTGGAGAAAGGGGGCATGGCCTCAGACAGCCTCTCAGCAATCTTGCTGTGGGGGACTTACTGGAGGTAACAGGATGGGTAGATGGCCCCCAAAGACGTCAGGAGGGCCAAAATTGTTAAATATTTAGAAATCTTTTCCGTGATCGAGAAGGATTCACGAGCCTGCATTTTTTAATTAAAGCGTGGGGTCTATAGCCCCCACTCCTTGAGCTATATTTAGCCCCAGGGACCCAATCCTCTGGGGCTCAAATTATGTATTTAGGGAAGGGAGTATACCCCCCCTCCCTGAGCCATATTCACGTGTGTTCCCTGTCACCTAGGTATATGTGGCTCCAAGGACCCCATTTCCTGTGGCCCAAAGTATTTCTAAATGGGAGGGGGGCCACATGGCCCCCTTCCCCAGCTTTTAGTGTCCCCAGGGATCCCTTCCCCCAGGTCTGACTCTTGTGCTGTGTCCAGTGATTTCCCTGCCTGCACTGGAACAAGTAGGAAAACATGCATTTCTTCCCATCTGAGGGGAGCATTTTTAAATCTTTCAAACGGGAGAAAACACAAAGTCTCCTCCCAGCGGGTGTGAGCTTTAAACATACTCCCACCAGCTGGGAGCAGACTTGTTTCCCTGCCTGTATTGATGTGGGCATGGAAATACAATAATTGATTGCTCCTATTCAGAGGGAGCAACATAATAACTGCTCCCTCCAGTCAGGAGGAATGACGGCTCCCTCAGGTTGCGGGTAGTCAGCTGGGGCCGCGGGAAACCTGAGGGACCCCCCGCAGCCCCCAACAATGAGCTTTGTGGGTGCTCCTGGTGGACACAAGGGCACCCACCTTTAAATTATGTGGACCCGGGGCACAAATAGGCTCCTTCAGGATGGCTGCAGGCCCTATCCAACTTTAAAAAAAGCAGGGCCCTGGGGAAATGGGCCCCAAGGGCAACAGAAGGCAGCCCCCTCTACTTTTAAAAATATGTCCCTGAGAATGTGGTCTGCAGGGCCCGAAAATTACAGGTGAAGGTGTTGCACAGTCACCCCACCCCTAGGGATGGGGTCCTCCTGGTCTAGTAAGGCCCTGGGGCCTTGTGACTCTTCTTCCTTTTATAATGTGATGTGGTACTTGGTGTGGTGTCCCTGGGGCCTAATAAGGCTCAGGTATGGGAGGCTTGTGGCCTGCCAAACCCTTTAAAAAATAAACAACCCCTGGGGATGATGTTCCCTGGACCTAGATAGGGGAACTACATGGCCCCTTCACCCCATTTTTCTTGTAGTTGACTCTGGGGAATGGGGTCCTGGGGCACTGTAGGACTCGTGGGGGGGGGGGCTGTATGCCCCATCCCCTTAGATTTTGAGCCCAGGGTGGGAATTTCTGAGGCCTAAGAAGGCTCAGGGAGGGGGGACGCTCCTCCCTCTTTTTTGCATTTTGCCCTGGGGGATGGGGTTCCTAGGTTCTATTAAACCATATGGAAGGGAGCTGCATGTCCTCATCCCCTGTTAATTGAATTTGGCCCATGGCATAAGGCCCCTGGGGCCTTTTAAGGCTTGGAGGGGGAGGCAACATGGTCCCCCCTCTGCTTTTTTTGGGAACTAGCCTGAGGGATGGGGTCCTGGGGTCAATTAAGGGTCGGGAGTGAGTTGCATACCCCACTCTTCTTAATTTATATGTTTTGACCCAAGGGAGGGGGATTCCAGGGCCCAAAACCAATGCTATGCTGTGCTCACAAAAGGCTGTAAATGTTGTGGGTTGGCAGTCTGCTGGGGGTTTGGACACAGGGCCTGGCGTCAGGCTAATCCCCGAGGCCAATGCCCCTCTGTGCATGGCCAAAGGCTGTATGCAGCATTGGGTTGACTACCTGCAGGGACTTGGAAACAGGGCCTGGCTTCAAGGCAGACCCTGCAGCTAACCCCATGCCACACTTCATCAAAAGCCGAACATGGTTTGTGGTTGGCTGCTCCCAAGAGGCTGCCTGTGGGGAGTTGGACTTCAAGCCAGGCCCTTTGGCCAACCTTACGCTGGTCACGATGAAAGGCCATGAACAGCATGGGGTTGGCGGCATGCAGGGGTATTTCACTGCCTCAGGGTGGGTTGACTGCAGGGCCTGGCCTCAGGCCAAACCCTTTTGTCAACTGTGTAGTGTGCATGGCTGAAGGCTGTGTGCAGCGTGGGGTTGGCTGCCTTTGGGGGGGATTGTGTATAGTAATAAAATATTACTTTATGTAACACTACCTACCTTCTCTGTCCAAAATAAGCATCTGTGCACCAAAATATCTAATATAGCCAAGTTTTCTCCAAATCCGAATGACAACTTTCGCTCATTGAAATAAATTAACCAACATGTATTGAATTTAATCACCTTTGGAGACTCCCACAATATTTACATATTATAGTAAATATTTTGATGAATAAACGTTTCAATCTTTGCACTTTAGTGCTATATTTCTTGCAGTTTACACACTCCACTTTACTTTATGTCATTGCTCTGTACGGAATTTACAGTATGCTACTCCACTTTACAACACTACAGTATATGCCACCACATTCTACGCTAATCCTCTGTACGTTACTCCACTCTATTCAACCAAACTGGACTAGACAACATTACAATGTACACCACTATACTCTACATCACTGTACTGCTCACCACTGTATTATATTACACTTTTGTGGATGGGCCTACACTGTAATTCTTGCAACTCAAAGCTATTCCATTGTACCCTTCTCCAATTTACGCTACTCCACTACATGCTATTCCAGTGTGGCCCACTTCATGGTACACTAATGGAGTGTAAGCTCTTCCAGTCTCCACTACGGCACTGCATCGTACTGAAATACACTATACGCCACTGCACTGTAACATAATCACCTGTATGTTATTTTGCTTTACAAGAGTACATTCTGCGCCACTCAACTAAACCACACATCACTGTATGTAATTACACTGCATGATTGTATAATTTTGGACTCCACTGTCAAACACTACACTCTACATCTAAACAGTTAACACTACTAACCTTAAACTTAGTAAAGTAAACACTACTAAATTCTACGGTACTTCCCTCTATCTCACCATAGTATATGCTACTCCACTATACACTAGTGCACTGTACTATATTACACTCCAGCCCACAGTAGTCTATAGTATACCACTCTGCACCACTGCACAATACAGCACTCCAATATACGGCACTCCATTGTACACAATTTGACTTTACAACACCTCACTCTGCCACACTCCACTTTCAGTAAGTGTACTGTACTCCACTATAAACTTTACCCCACTCCACTCTAAAGCACTCCAGTATGCACTATTTTAGTTTACTCCACACTACTGTATGCTACATCTGTACTAAATATTCCAATAAAGGTCTGGAAAATACCACAACACTCTAAGGTGTAACACTACACTCTACGCCTTTAAAGTATACACAAATTCACTGTACCATATTTACAGCGCATCAATTTCCTTTACAACATTCAAATTTATGCTATCCCACTGCATGCCAGTGTACTTTACACCACTACACTCTATACCACTCCAATAAATGCCACTCTATTGTAACCAACTTCCCTCTACGCCACTCCAATGAATTCAACTCTACTGACCGCCACTCCACTGCATGAGATTAACTATAACTCGCCACTCTACCATGCACTGTGCTCTCACTGATAATATCATGTATCATGTCATAAGTGTTGCATTTGCTGCGATAAATTCACAGCAAATAACTTAGGTAATATTCAAGAGTATAGGTAGTTCATGCAGAATGGGGAGTTAGAATTAATGGCAAGTGATATATATATATGATAGGGACAAGTTGCTGCGTCAAATGGAGTCCAAAATGATATTAGAGCTGGACACTAAGGCACCGAATGGGCTCAATACCACGGAGGATCTTTATCATTTCCTCTAAGCTGGTTCATGCAATCTAAAATAGATGGGTCCATAATTTACACATTACTGTCCGTCTGGTTGCTCTTTTGTGTTATGAGTTTTCCAGTTAAGCTTCTCGCCTTTCCCCTTAGTTTTTTCCAGTCATTTTTTCCTTTAATTATATAATTTTTGCACTGGGGGCTTTCTCAATTATGAATGGATTATATTACTTTCCATTTTTGAGTTTAACACAACATATTAGGGTGTTATCGGCACATTTAAGTTAAAACATAGAGATCTACCAGACGGGTTGTGAACTAATGAGAACTACAGGGTTGCCATCATTAGTAGATGTCCCTAAATATTTTTGGTTCGGTTTTACAGGGTTGCCATCATGTACAGATGTCCCTGCAGGATTGTAAATAGTATTTATGTGGTCTTAATAGCAGAAGTATTTATATTTTGCAAATTTGCACAGAGTGTAGAAGTTTACAGTTTTGTATATTTTAACATCTGCATAAGGCAATTTTTATCAATAACAACTAATTTCGTATTGAGAAGTTTTTAAGTATTTATACTTTTATAACTGAATTGCCCACTTTGCACTGAGTGATATGTTTACATCTTTGCACTATTTTTTACATTAACTTTGTTTCATTAATGTCATGCTGCTTTGACAACATTCTTGCATTTATGCAGATACAATTGTATGAGAAACCGTTGAATTTATTCAGTTACATTAAAATCTACTTTTTAATATCAATGATTAATGAGTAGCATCTTATTATAAACCCATGTACTCAGATGCACATAAATACCTTAATAGTATTTTCTCTATGTCTAGTGAAATCACATGGTGTGCACTGGCATTTTAAAAAACCAGGCATTATGGGTAATGTTTGACTGTGAACAAGGGCAACTGCCCGAAACGCGTCAGTTTCGTTTGCTGCCATTTAACTAATCAAATAAACTTCTTGCCTTAACTTTGGGATTCGTGCTGCCTTCTGTTTCTGGGGGACCAGAGTTACAGTCTGCACTTGTTGTGTATATATATATATATATATATATACATATATATATATATATATATATATATATATATATATATATATATATATATATATATATATATATATATATATATATATATATATATATATATATATATATATATATATATATATACATATAGTAACTACTGGCGGTCGCCAGTAGGTAGTTATAGTTAGGATTTTTTTCAATGCAAAATCTTAAAATTCTATTGTGAATAACTTTGGCACCAGTTGACGAATCTGCCTGAAAATTTCCTAAAATTTGCCTCACGGAGCTCTGGTCCTTCCTTGAAAGTAGGGGGATTCGTCAAGCGGGGGCCGAGATAAAAGGGGGGTCCCAAAACGTGTTTTCCCCATGTTAATTTCCATAGGGAGACCTCACTTTTAGCCCGAACGGCTGGATGGATTTCCACCAGACCTGGCAAAATTGTAGGGACTGGTACCTCGATGTGCCTTTGCTATGTCTCAAGATATATGCTCCAGTGGTTTTTACGAAAATTAACTTTGAAAAAATATATATTGGGCTACATTGGGCTATATATATATGTTAGAGCCCAAATGTAGCCCAATGTAGCCCAATGTAGCCCAAAGATGGCCACCGGAGACAAAAAAAAACAAATGTAGCCCAAATATCAGCCAGATGTAGCCCAACTATAGCCCAATGACAGAATGTTCCTGAGTGTTCTAAAGAACAACTAGAGCGCTAACAGTCTTACTTATGACAAAAGTATGGCACACCTGAAGTCATCTTGATTGGAATAAAGTATTAACACTTAAAACATTTAATTTGCAAAGGAAAAAAATGAGGGGGTTCATTTTGCCATAGAAATTATGATTAGTGCTGAAGAAAGAAAAATTAGGGCACATTTTGAGTGACTTCTCAAACATTCTGATATGCAGTCTCCCAAGATGGCCACCAGAGACAAAAGAGCCCAAATGTAGCCCAAATATCAGCCAGTTGTAGCCCAACTATAGCCCAATGACAGAATGTCCCAGAGTATTCTAAAGAACAACTATAACGCTAACAGTCTTACTTATGACAAAAGTATGGCACACCTGAAGTCATCTTGATTGGAATAAAGTGGTAACACTTAATACATTTAATTTGAAAAGGAACAAAATGAGGGGTTTCATTTTGCCATAGAAATTATATATATATATATATATATATATATATATATATATATATATATATATATATATATATATATATATATATATATATATATATATATATATAGTTAGGATTTTTTCTCTATGGGATTTTTGAAAATTCTATGTCTAATAACTTTGGCGTTTGTGGACGGAATTGGCTGAAATTTTCAGGAAAATGGCACATTTTGTTTCTGAGCAGCCCCTGAAAATTTGGGGGGGTTCGTCAAGGGGGGGCCGAGAAAAAGGGGGTTCCCAAAACTCTGAGCAGCCCCTGAAAATTTGGGGGGGGTTCGTCAAGGGGGGGGCGCAGAAAAAGGAAGGTCCCAAAACGCGTTTTATCCATGTTAATTTCCATAGGGCGGTTGGCCTCACTTTTAGCTCGAATGGCTGAATGGATTTGCATGAAACTTGGCAAAATTGTAGGGACTGTTAGCCCGATGTGCCTTTGCTAGGTCTCAATATATGTGCTTCAGTGAATTTTGAGAAATTAACGTTCCAGAAAATATATATATCTGTGACAGCGCTCCGGGTAGCGCTCCGGTTCGCGTACTTGACACGTAACGGAACTTCGCGAAGCGAAGCTGATTGGCTCTCCGGTGTCTGTCAACATTCTAAACAGTCAGGACCGGCCGCCATCTTGTCTCTCGGTAGGATGGAGAGACAAGAGGAGGAGAAAAACGAAGGGGGAATTTAATGAAAGAGGGCAAGGTGGACCCCTCTTGACCCCCTAGGAATGATGTTGGTGTTATTAAAGGGTCCCGTGGGGCAAAAAAAAAGAATTCGATTTTTCGCGGTAGAAGCGCTTCCCGGTACGCGAACCGGGTCGCTCACCTGTAGCGTAACGGGAGTTCGCCATTTTGTGTTTCGTTTTATTTAAATCACAAGATGGATGAATAACAATGTGGGAAATGGGTATAAGGGGGCACGGGAGACGTATCCTGACCCCCCTAGGTCTTCTGAGGAGGCTCATATATGTTGATACATGTCTTCTAGCGGCTGCGCGTGAGCGGAATTTTTTTTTGCTGCGTGACGTCTGTTAACGTTCGATTAGAAGGAAATCAGGAAGTGTTGACCGCCATTTTGTCACTGCGAGTAAATATATTGTTCATTTCAAAGCGTTGGAACATGGAAGAGGGAGAAGGTAGAGATTGTCTTGCTGCGTAGTTTTTCTCAGGGTGTGCAGTAAGGCCCCGGTTGTTGTTATACTCACGGTGGGGTCTTCGAACACTTTAGCAAATGATGATCCAAGCTGAGGCAAAGGAGGGTGTCAGACGGGGGGGGAGCAATGGTGATTCTCACTGTAAGATAGGTAGTGCGGACCCTTGTCCCCCCTTTTGTAATCTGTAATGCCTATCTTCTCCCCACTGATTGGTAATTGGTTCTATCCGGACCATTTATTAGAGGTAGCTCGTCCAGCCCCACCGGAGGGCACCCCTAATAAAGAGGACATATATATAAAATACGGATTAGCCACGGTACCTTCCTAGCAAATTATTGCAAAACGAAAGGAATCGAACAAAATCAGTAGGCCACTGATAGGATCCTTTCTGACCCTGCTAAAACAAGAAACACCAGGAAATAGCCCTCCGCAAAAGTATGAAACCAGGGGGAGGAGCCAAGCTCGCGGTCGGGATGGCCACGAGGTAGTTCGGCTCCGCCGCCCTCGCTGCCTAAGCATGCCTGCCCTACCACCCACCCCGCCCAATAACCGACAAACCCTATACAAATGAAAGTCTGCTGATACCCACTATCGGCGTCACCAGATTGGACTAGATCACGCACAATTGGACTATGTCTTTTTCTGGTTATACAGTAACATCTTTGTGCTTGTTGCCACATTACAAATATATAGCACTCCAACAAAGTAGTAGGATTATAACACTTTAATAACTTATAAATATATACAATGCTCCAACAAAGTAAACACGTTAAAAAAAAACATTTTAAACAACTATTTACATGGCAGCCTGCTGCAACATCCATCTCAAAGCATTCACCGTCCGCTTGACACTGTCCCTGCCCTTCCCTCCCCGGAGTAGCAACAATGGGCTGCTTTGAGCTGTCTTTTAGTCCGCTTTTGGCTATAAAAAGCCTACAAAATCCGTCGGCCTGTGAGGCGGCGTCAGTAGCGGACCGTTGTGCGAATAGGCCAAAGGCAGCACAACGCGCCGAGATCCGGACGGCACCGAGGTGATGTCCAGCAAGTTGCCGCACTGGTCTGGCCATCCTACAATGCTGTGCCGAAAGACCGCGTGGGGCGCCCCTGGGGGGGAGGCGGCGCGAACGGGCCTCCCCAGGTGGAGGCTTCTCAGCTGCAGTGGGGCGCCCTTGGCATCCAACTGAGTTGCGCCCGCTCTTGCGGCACAGTGCCTTATCCGCCATCCAGCTGAGTTGCGCCCGCTCTTGCGGCACAGTGCCTCACCCGCCATCCAGCTGAGTTGCGCCCTCTCTTGCGGCTACAGCGTCTCGCCCACCATCCAGCTGAATTGCGCCCACTTTTGCGGTGCAGCGATAGGCGGCTGCCACAGTACTCTCAAAATGGCGGCCGGCTCTTCAGATTTGGGCCTGGTCCACTAAAATGGCCCTGGGACACCTTGGAACTCGGACGCTTGCCTGCTAGGGTATGGGCCCCATTCCCGAAAGCGTCCCCTCAGCCTTGAAGATTCTACAAAAGTCACCGGGGCCCCCGACTCCGGCAGGCTTCCGGTGGGGAGCGGCTGCCATGATTGCTTGCGGAATGGCCACGACGGAGCCAGGAGATGGTGGTGCTCTCATGCTGACGCCAGCTTCAGTCTGAAACATCCAGAAACACTGTATACTACCAATTCGATCAGTTCCGGTGGAGCCCCAACGTGACCCGGTAGGGAAGAACTTGCCCTCGCCTCTTTTGACTGATGGTTCTTGTTGCCTATCTCTTCTGTTGTCATTTAACGGAACCTTTTTTGACTGTCGAAAGGGGTTCTGGTCCGACCACTGTTGGTGGAGACATTTTGACTATATCCTGGACCTGCCCTGCCTCGCCCAAAATGGCGCCGGTATAAATGGGACTCGCAACTCCTTGTTGTGTACTGGTTGCCCAGCCTTGATATCACGAGATACGTATGCAGTTTTGAAGCACATGGCGGGCGGGGACGAGTACTGATTGAACATTTGGACATCCCTATTGATATTAAGTTCTGATGTGTTATTGATTACTGTACTATTGAAAGTTCGAATTAACGTCACCCATGGTACTTGCCCGCAAATGCATATCTAGATAATTTTATTGTAACTGGCCCTGTCGTACTTTAATTATAAAATTTACGTCCACCGATTCCGCAACTGTTAGACACCTTAGTTCTTGCAACCTAATGGCCCGCCTGTTACGTTCTTCTACAGTGTAAATGTCCCCTCATCATATACGATTCCAGTTTGCTCCGTGGCCGGCCCACGTAGTTATAGGCCCGTATTTGTATACTGACATTTTCACAATAAAGGTTTTTAACCCCTTCGCTGCGGCGGCTATTCCGCCGCAGCGCTAAAGGGGCGGGGCGGCCGCACGGCGGCCGCATGCTGGTGACAGAACCGCTCCGTCACCAGCCGCGGTTGAGCTATGCTGGTGACGGAGCGGTTCCGTCATGACCCGCCCCGCTCTTTAGAATGCCCGCGCAGGCGCGAAATCAGCGCCGCGCAGGCGCGGCGGCTGGGCCATGACGGAACCGCTCCGTCATCAGCACAGCGCACCCGCAGCTGATGACGGAGCGGTTCCGTCATCAGCATGCAAAGGGTTAAAACAAAACATGGTAGTAGTACCTAGATTGCATGACGGTTAAAAGGTATAATACGCAGGAATGCTGTAAAGATAAATGGTCAAGGGCTGTTGTGTTTTCCACTCCTGCAACATAAAGTGATCGATAGGAATCCGATATTCAGGCCTATCAGTGACTAAGACAGCAGGCCGAGCCTCTTTTGCTCAACGGCTCCCTCATGGGACGAAGAAACGCCCTTTTTCTCGAAATAGGAATATTTTACTTGCAGGACAGTTGTAAATTTCCCGGGATAAATACATTAGCCTGGAACATTGTTAGTGATAAACTGTAAATGCATCTGGGTCCTTTGCTTTACAAGTCAGAGTGAGAAAAAAAAGGTGAGGCTTTCATCATTTGGGAAAAAAAAATGTTCTAAACCAATGAAAAGTGTTATTTTTAGGTCATATGACCAAGCCTTCCATCATTAGGAAACCAAAAGTAAAATGAACCAATGAAAAGTTTTATAAACAAGTCACATGACCTGTTATGCTTACGTTACGCGCTCCGCGCCGCGCCTCGGATCGCTTCCGGGTGCATTAACGCGGCGCGTCATAAGACGCATTACCCGGTAACGTGTTACGTCGCGCTTACGCGACGCTTTACAATGTTGATTTCTAACGCGGTAGTTGCGCTAACGGAACGTTTACCGGTTTGCGGACCAGATCGCGGAACAAAATGAAGCTAACGGGAAGCTGCCCGGTTTTGCAGACCGGCAGCGAAAAAAAAAAAATATATATATATATATATATATATATATTACAAAAATATAAAATATATTTTTGAATTAGAATAACAATACATTTTACAGCTTTTGATATTTGCTATTAAAAAACCATTGAAATTCACTGAAAAAACCATAGGTTATAGACCATATATAGTTAGGGATTAGCATTTACAAAACCTTGAAAATTCACTGAAAAAACCATAGGTTACAGACCATATATAGTTCGGGATTAGCATTTACAAAACCTTATTTTACTCGCACAAAACCAATGAAATTCCATATATAGTTAGTTGCACTAACTATATATTTCGCGCACATTTGAGATGTCATCAGTGATGTCATCAGTGATGTCACTGACCATGTCATGAATGATGTAATATGTGACATCATCCGCAGTGGATTGCGGGTGCGCGAAATATATAGTTAGATACCCAATGGCAATCAACATACAAGCTAGTGACTATTGATGTCATCTCGTTGTATACATCCATAGAACACGAGATTGGCATACAAGCAGTACTTTATTTCCTAATGCAGCGACCAATCACAGAACGAGATCATTCGAAAATGCTTATAGAGATGATCAGAACTTGTCTATACAACAATGTTTTCCTTTTTAATAAGAAGGTCTACATGCAGAAGTGCGGTACCGCGATGGGAGTTTCCTTCTCTCCAAGCTATGCTAACCTCATGATGGGGTTGTGGGAGAGGAGCATAGCTTGGAGAGAAGAAAACGACCACCATATGATCAATGTAGCGTTATGGTTACGCTACATTGATGACCTTTTCCTACTATGGAAAGGAACGAGATCTGAATTCCTAATTTTCTTCGAAGAGCTTAACAACAACCAAGTTGGCTTAAAATTCACCTACAATATAAGCAACAAAGAGGTGGAATTCCTGGATACAAAAGTATATGTCCAAGATAATCAGATACATACCACAACTTTCAGGAAAAAAACGGCCACAAACAGTATCTTGCACGGAAAAAGCTTTCATCCTGAAAAACTGAAAAAAAGTATTCCGTACGGCGAACTACTAAGGATGCGGAGAAACTGTTCAGAAGAGAAAAAAATGGAAAGAAACTTTGATGAAACCAAAAAAAGATTCTTACAACGTGGATACAAACACGAAGACATCATCCAGGGAGAAATAAAAGCCAGAACAAAAACCCGAGCAGACATACTATTACCCAAATCATCGGATATAGAGCTAACTAATGAACAAACAAAGACCGATCCCCCCAGGATGATCGTTACCTATAGTAAGGAATGTCATAAAATACGTAAGATTCTAAACAAGTACTGGCATCTGATACAGAAAGACCCTGATATAGGCAAAAACATAGGAGACAGACCTCTAATGACCTATAGAAGAGCTCCTAACCTTGCGGACCATTTGGTACACAGCCATTACGAAGAAAAGAAAACGCCCAATTGGCTTACGGAAAAGAAGAAAGGTTTCGTAAGATGTACCACTTGTAAAGCCTGCAAAATAGGAAAAAATATGAAAGCAATCAATGATCCCAAAGGCAAGACTCATACCATAAGAGAGCACATCACGTGTGAAACTAGCTTTGTTGTGTATATGCTAAAATGTTACTGCGGAAAGCAATACATCGGCAGCACCACTTGCACCCTGAAAAAAAGAATGTTGGAGCACATCCGTGCTATACAAAATAATGACTTCACATATGCTATGGCAAAACACATAGCAACACACCCCAACAAAACGTGGAAGGATACCCACTTCTTTGGCCTGGCGGCAATACAGCAACATGAACGTGGTGGAAATAAAAAACAAAAGCTAAGAAGACTTGAATCAAGACTGATCATGCGCTTCAACACTAAACAACCGCTAGGATTGAACGAGAGTGAAGACCTTTACTTTCACCTTTAAAGATGTACTCTGAACTATGCTGAAGGGAACTCAACATTTGGGAATCCACTTATGACTGAAAATTGTTTGCTCTCTTTATTTTGTGCGAATGTACATTGTAGTGTCTAATTAATGGCAGTGACAAGGGCACTCAGCCTGAGGAATCAAACTGTTTGTACAGCCTGATAAATCACCACATGGCAAAAACCAGGAGGACACATTTCCATAACTGTACAATCATAGACACTGCCTTGACACACAGTCAGAGTGCTTTCAAAAAAACGAAACTGATGTATGGCACTAAGCTTACAATTTAGTAAAATGGTAGCATGCACAAGAATGTTAACATGACTAAAATGTTAAAAATAATTAAGCAAAATAAGCCTTAAACTGCATGTCCCACAATGCACTTTGACAAGCACTAAAAGATATATAGTTGTAAGGAAAGTAGGACAACTGTGTAACACTGCCGTGACTAGGAACCATTTGGTTCGAAACGCGTAGGCTGTAACAGTGTCTTAATAAACCTATAATTCCAAAGAGCGGAGTGCTGGTTTTCCTTTTTTGCGAGAAGAAACATCGGGACCCGGTCCTGGCCCCGAACCAAGCACCGACTTGCCTAGCTGTTCCCTCTGCGACGGGATCGTTTGAGAGTGATATATATATATATATATATATATATATATATATATATATATATATATATATATATATATATATATATATATATATATATATATATATATATATATATATATATATATCACTGAAAAAACCATAGGTTTCACACCAGTTATAGTTAGGAATTAGCATTTAAAAAACCTATTAAATTCACTGAAAAAACCATAGGTTTCACACCAGTTATAGTTAGGTGGAAAGTTTACTCGCATAAAACCATTGAAATTCGCACGTTATAGTTAGTTGGACTCACTATAACTTGCGCGTGCAATGCACTGCTGATGACGTCACATATTACATCACTCATGACATGGTCAGTGACATTACTCATGACATCACTGATGTTGGCGGAGGCTCCAAGAGGAGCTGTAGAGGTTTTGGGGAGACCGCATAACGAGACACTGCCATAGTCTAGCCGAGGTAGAACTCAGGCCTGAACCGCTAACTCAAATTCGTTTGGGGGTAGGAAGGGCTTAAGCTTCCTTATTGTGTTGATCTGAAAGTTTGCTCCTTTCGTTGCATTACTGATGTGCTTCTGTATATTGCAGTTACAGTCCAAGGTTATGCCCAGTGATTTCGCTGAGTCCACAATGGTTGGTTGAACATCGAGTTCTGTAAGGTGTTTTATCAAATTGTGCATAGTGGGGACTTTGGCGGAAGGAGCAATGAGGAGGAAGTCAGTTTTTAAGGCATTCAGTTTGAGGTGATTCACTGCCAGCCAGGTTTGGGTTGTCTTAAGAGTATTGTTGAGCAGAGTGATGTCGTCCAAGATATTGATCTGAAGGTAGAATTGGGTATCGTCTGCATACGTGTGGAATTGCACGTTGGGTGTTTGTAACAGATCGGTGAGTGGTTCCAGGAAGAGGTTGAAGTGTAGGGAATAATGAGGAACCTTGTGGTACTCCTAGCGTAACCGGGACTGGTTTGGACAGTGTGTTGTTGATCTTGAATTTTTGAGTCCGGTTTTGCAGAAAGGAGGTGAACCAGTCGAGCACTGGTCCTGAAAGACCCATTCTGTGTTTCAACA
Organism: Lissotriton vulgaris; assembly: GCF_964263255.1. Lineage (NCBI taxonomy): Eukaryota > Metazoa > Chordata > Amphibia > Caudata > Salamandridae > Lissotriton > Lissotriton vulgaris. The sequence goes on along the minus strand of NC_141691.1, from coordinate 389,947,774 downwards.
GATATATCAAGTGTTCGTGTTTTACTGTGTCGAATGCTGAGGAGAGGTCTAATAGGATGAGGAGACATGCTTTGTTACGAAGTTGAAGTGCATCATCAATGATATGTGTTACAGCTGATTCCATACTGTAATTTGCACGGAAGCAGGATTGGTGTTTATTTAGGAGGTTGAAGTGGTCAATATGTTTTGTCAGTTGGTGATGAACACATTTTTCCAGACGTTTGGTCGGGGTGGTAATATTGGAGATAGGGCGGTAGTTGTTGAGGTCCATGGGATCAGCCGTGGGTTTCTTAAGGATGGAAGACACTTGCCCTATCTTTAGGGAATACGGGATGCAGCCTTGTTGAAGAGAGCTGTTGCTGATCTTGGTCCATATAGGTAGTAGCATCGGTGTAAGATCTTTCACCGCATTTGCGGGGAGAGGGTCAGTAAGGTGATTGGAAGGTTTCAGGGCACTGAGAAATTTGTCTATAGCTTCTTCAGAATAGGAGTAAAAGTAAGCCCATGTTGCCTCATTTTTCACTGTAAATTTGGATGATCGTCAACATCCCCCCCGCAGCCACATCACCCCCCACCTGGGAGACCTGCACTGGCTCCCCGTCAACAAGAGGATCACCTTCAAGCTCCTTACCCACGCACAGAAAGCACTCCACAACGCCGGACCAGCCTACCTGAACAGCAGACTCAGCTTCTACAGCTCCGCTCCGCCAGCCTCACCCTCGCCGCTGTTCCCCGCATTTCAATGAACAACCTCCGGCGGCAGATCGTTCTCCTACCTCGCCGCCAAGACCTGAAACACCCTCCCTACCCACATACGGCAGACCCAAGACCTACTCGCCTTCAGAAGACTCCTCAAGACCTGGCTCTTCGAGCAGTAGCAGCACCCAGGGGACCCCCATGGGTCTCCATAGCACCTTGAGACCCCCACGGGTAAGTACCGCGCTTTACAAGTACTCTGATTGATTGATTGTTGAGAGGTGTTTGGGGGTGGGGCGGGGATTTGGTGAGGGGGCCAGATTGAGAGATTAGGTCCTTGAGGAGATCTTTCTTGATGTTCTCCGTTTTTAGGTTAAAGTGGTTGTGGGTGAGTTAGATCAATAGGCCGTTGAGGTTGGTCTTTAGATTGCGTTTTGATTAATTCAAAAAGTTTTTTGGGTTGATTTCTTGTCTGGTCAAGTTGTTGGCTTAAGAAGTCTGCTTTAGTGCGTTTGACCTTATGAAAATAGGCGTTTCTCTTTCTTTTTAGTCAGGAGGTGCTTGGCGGAAGGTGCTGATCTCCATTTGCATTCAGCAGTTCTGAAAGATCGTCTGTCCTCGTTCAGGAGACCGTTGAACCAAGGTTTAGAGTCTTTCGTGGAGACTCTCTTTAGTTGCAGGAGAGCAAATTTGTTAATTATCGTGGTCATGGAGTTTAGGTAGTGGTTGGTGAGGTGAGGTGTTGCAAAGGTTCATGGACAGTCTAATCCATGTGTGTTATCATCCATGAAAATTTCAGAACTATCAAATTACACACCTCTGGTATCTCCCCCTACGAAGAAAAGTAAACAACTAACCTTAAAGAATAAAAGCCCAACAGTCAGTCAAATGATTGCCCCCATACTAAGGACTAAACTAAAAATCTAATCAAAAAAGGGACTAAACAAACAGGGGATAAACTAAGGGGAGAGCAACCCTACAAAACAGAAGACACAAGATATTGAGACTCTAAGCAAATTCATGGTAAAATGGACTGTATATAAAGTCGCTTAATGTTCGAAATAAAATTATTGAGCAATGATATGGCTTCTCTAATAGAGATGGTTACCAAAGCACAATCTTTAAATCCCTCAAACATAATAAATAAGACCCCCTGCATAAATAGCCCAATTGGAAATTCAATGGAAACATTGAAGGGCCATAATAACAATGTTGTTAATCTTGACAGAGGTAAGTAGAGAGTTATATCAAATAAAGGAGAACATGGCAATGCAACAAAGTGTAAGAATACACAAAGATTATGTGTCACAAAACAGGGGTTTTAAACTTGCTGCAGATGAATAGAAGGATAGGAGACACCGAAGGCAAGGACAACACTCGTCCCGCAATTAGCCGAAAACCAGAGGGAGACGTATGAAACATTGAAGAACAAAGTAGTCGACTGGATTTCTGGGAAGACAAATGTTGGGGTGCAAACCCTGTATCGGGACATTATAATGTTGAGGAGGATAGACTAGGTGGGTACAACCAGAAAGGCATGCAATGGAGATTGTGTGGTGTTAAACTTTAGAAATAATATATTGGTGGGTGAGTTGCTGAAAGTATTTTTGAATGAGGATAAATGTCCTTGTAGAAAGCATCCCAACCATATATTTGCTGTACCTTTCGGTTTGCGCAATAGGCCAGAAAATGACTATAGTAAGACTAATATAAGAAATAACTATTTGGTCAATGTACCCTTGACTAATAGGTACTTGCCTTTGAGACGATGTAGTGAATTGGACTGACTTAGAATGGAAACAGCAACTTATGGTCCGGACAATGTCCAAAACATACTACACATCTCCTCAGAAATCACTCCAACAATACTAAATCAATCAGAGGAAAAACATTTAGAAGATGAGTCGCATATAATTAGGGACATTGAGAATCACTTTAATTTAAATATTGATCAGGAAAATGTTGCAAGATCCGTACTAACAAACAAAGACCTATCGACGGAGTCTAGTCTGGGAAAAAAGGAATCCCGACCAATGGACAACCTCATAACAGATGGTTCTTCTATGTATTACAGTGAATTTCTAAATATCATGAAATGGAATGTCGCTGGAATTAGAAACAAGATTAGTGATGAAGAATGGCTGAAAACCCTAGATGGGTGTGCTATTCTTTTAATCCAAGAAACTTGGTGTACTAATCCCTTTTTTATGAATGAATATCAATCTATTTGTACTAATGCAAACCCTTCTGGGTTGGGCAGAGCAAAAGGGGGTTTAGCTGCCTTAAATACACCATTGATTTTAAAGAAAAAGTTTGTCTCATGACAATATTATCAGTTCCTGTACTTTCTTTTTGAAGGGAAAGATACCATTGTTGCAATCATCTTTTATAATAATATTTTTGATAATACTAAAAGCAGGGTAATTGAAGCACTAGAAATAGATTTAGATAACTTTCTAAAGGGTTTTGACTGTGACTATATTTTAGTTTGGTCAGGAGATTTTAACTGTGCTAGCTGTGAATATGAAGTGGGAGAGCCCAATGGGTATTGTGATCACCTTGGAGATAGGATTTTGCATTTTTTTTACTAATGTGTATCGGAAGGTATTAAATAGCGCCATACATAAATATGATTTAGTAATTCTAGAACCCTCGAGCCAAGATGGGAAAACCAAATTACAAACCTTCATTGGGAGGCATATGGATAGAGATCATATTATAGTATCATCAAACTGTTATGACTTGGTGGTAAATACAAAAATTAAAGCTAGTCTTTACAGTGGCCATCATCCTTTAATTGTGTCACCAAGATTAAATATGACATCAAAAGTACAGGGAAAAAGAATGATAGTACCCAAAGGAATAATGGTATTTCAATAAAGTGGTCGAAGGTGAACCCAACAATCTTTATGGATAATCTTTTAGGTAAAACACAAAAAGATTTTCATATTTATTCAGATGGTTCCTCCCCTGATTTGGCAATAATAACAGTTTTTAGTAATATTACATCTACAATTTGCTGACAATTTGACAGTTAAGAGTAGGAAGAAAACATATGATCTAAACCCAAGATGGTTCAGTCATGCATGCTCAAGGCTGATTGGAGAAATAAAATTGGCATTGAAAAAAATACCTAGGGATAGTGCTAAAATCAGAATGGCGAGGAAAAGCTATAACAAAGCCAAACAAGGACTGAGCCACGTTATCAAGCCCCACAACCAGTGCAACCAACGGCCATCATAAGCCCCCTAATAAAACTAATCCAGCCAAAGCAAGCAAATTAAGGACCACAAATGGGTCATCTGTGAGGCCTGATCCCAAAATGGCAGTCACACAGAGCTAATCACACCGACAATTGAACCCTCCTACAACCCGGCTATGCTTAGGGACTCCAGCAGACACCTGGCATGGTAATCAAATAGAGACCTAAGCAATAACCACAACAAAACAAAAGGGAAGCTACAACGTGAAGCCCCACATGCTTAATAGCCCAAAAGCCTGACCCCCAAATGGCGTCCATTCGGGACATATCACTCCGGAGTTCTCGCCCTGCTACCAAGAAGGAAAAAAAAATTGCCATTCCTAATAACCGCTGCCTCTAGCTTAAGGGTATCAATACTTCAAAGCAAAAGAACCGGGTTATTTCACAAAAATAGTCTGCAGTGCAGAATTATAGCATGGCAATGGAAAGCACAGAATGACTGAGCTCAATTCAATTCAATTCAGTTTTATTAAAGTTTTGGAACTCTAATGAGGTCCACTTAAAACATACCAATTAATACATAAAATACAATAAAGCCATATAAAAATACAAAATGATAAGGTGGTCCGAGAACAACATTTTTCAACATATAGCAGTATCAAAAAATAAAGAATTTGAATTTAGCAGCCAAAATGAGGAAACAGCAGTATCAGGGGATACAATATAAAATTTAGCAGCCGACAATGAGAACGCAGATCATATCATGAATTGTGGAAGTAACAAATAGGTAGCAGCCAGGACACCATAGAGCACCTTCATGGATCAAAGTTTACAATTAGCAGCAGAAAATGAGAGAACAGGACATATCCGGAAATATGCAACTGACATATAGAAAGCAACCGATTCCTGTGCAAATTTTCAAATTAAAAATTAGATGAACACAGAGCCTTTAGTGTAGAAGACACAATAGTGTGAAATACCTTCGGAAATTTGAAGAAGATAAAACATCTAGATAGAAGGTCAACGATTCAGAAATTAAATCCCACTTGGGAAATATACAGTTTAAAGATATACATAAATTCCTTTAAAAAGATAACCAATTTTACGCATACTGCTTAATTTTTAGGATTAAAAAGAAAATTGCAAGCAGAAGCTACATCCTTAATACCATTTTGTAAAAACATTGGCCTAAGCCAGCGACGGGGATGAAAGGCTAGTGCCGGACAAACAAACAAAACATGATCCAAGTTCTGGATACTCTGTTGACAGAAATTACAGTTCTTTCCATTTTTCGGATTCTGAGACCACTGTACAGTTAGATCATTTAAAGGTATAAGATTTAATCTAAATAAGGAGAACCAGTGTCTTGTTCCATGATCTAAGTTCCAAGTTCGATATTTCTGAGGCAGTTTCTGGGAAGTAGTTTTTGTTAATATCTTTAGTCTCTCTTTAATCTTACAGAACTCAATATCTCTATTAAAGCTGATCATACAACTTAAATTGTTTACAAAGGATTTGAATTCTGAAGGCGGGAGGGATATCACGGATTCCTCCTGAACGCAAAACAGTTTTAGGGCCAGAGAGAAATCTCGATTTAGAGAGTATTTCTCCCCCATACTACCAAAAATTTCCTTACACATGAATCCCCTTAGTGAATAATGTTCACTATTTTTTAACTGGTATCCCCAATTTAAGTCAGTCCAAATTCCAATCTAATAGCAGCTGAGGAAACAAACGTATTAAAATTACACAGTTTTCGTAAAATCTGACCTATCTTCTCTAGAAAACTCCATTCCTTTACAGAGATTGATTCAATGGCATAAAGTAAGGTTGATGGAATCTTTGCTTTCAGCACCGTCAGTAGATGTATAAAATGCCTTCTACCCATTGTATTGTAAAAAATTAGCAGACCAGTAGCGTGGGACATAGCTTTACTGGTACTGTGTTCAATATGGAGTTTATGCTTCTTATTGCTCGTGATTAATTTCCCTAGATATAAATATGAATCAACCACCTCCAACTTTTCCTTGCCAATATGCCAATTAAAGTTTCTTAACGTTCTGCTTCTTTCACTTTTCTAAATTAAAATTTTGCTTTTAGAAACATTGACCTTCAAGAAATGAGCCGCTGTATACTTCTGTAATGACGACAATTTTTTATTTAGGCCTACTGGAGTTAGATCCATCACAACAATATCGTCTGCGTAAAGGAGGCAAGCGAAAGGATGGCTACCTATCTTTGGAGCATCGCCCTATCGCTGAGAAAGACAGTCGGGTAAATCTGCTAAATATAAGGAAAAAAGTATCAGTGCTAATAAACAACCTTGTTTCAAACCATTTTCTATTAGGAATACAGACGTTAATCCTTGGTTTCCACCCATTAATACCTGACACCAGGTTTGAGAATGTAATGCTATGATTAAGGGTAACAGGGGGGCAGGCAATCCCATATTTTGTAGTTTCTTTCAGAGAAGCGGCCGGTCTACCTTATCCAAGGCCGAAGAGAAATCTATGAAGGCCATAAAAACATTTGATTTGCGAGATAGCTTATATTTCTCCTCAATTAATTTCAACATGGTAATATTATCCAATGTGGAATAATTTTTCCTGAAACCTGCTTGTTCTATAGGAAGGACCTTATTCTCCATGACCCATTCCGTAAGATGATCTACAAGGCTGCGTGCAAATATTTTCCCCACTGCGTCTAATAAAGATATTTGTCTATAATTACCTGGATGACTTCTAGGGCCCTTTTAGTGTAGGGGGATTACATTTTTTTTTTTTACCCTAGTAGTGTCCTTAGTTGGTATCTGGTGTTGCATGAGCGGCGCATTGGTTTATTGACAAGTAGGTGCTACATTTTTTCCGGTTGTCCCTTTATCTTGGCCAAGAGCCCGTGGGCCTGTGGCTTTGAGGTTTAAGTAATGACTGCAAATAAATTGCTCTCTTGTAGAGTGCTATATACTAGAGCGTGTAAAAAAACAAAGCTAACCATTTAAGAAACAATTCATTACAAATAAATATTTTTAAAAGTTTTAATTCTATTTCCTCCTTTTTCCCTAAAAAGGATATAAGCAAAAATTTAGCAGGGATGGTGGAGTCTACTCCAGAAGCACATGGTGGAGCTAAGGCTATACCTGGAAACTCATTTACAGAAGTACACATTAATAATTTCCCCAAAACTGATGGTCCTCAATCTGAGAATTACAAATCAGGCAGTAAGATCTTACATAATGTTACTAATTCTAAGCCCAGATGCCTGCCTGTGAGCTAAATCGCTTTCCTGGAATCAACTGCTAACTACCCCTGCTCTGTACACATAAATAACCTACACTACCAACAAGGCTACAAATGGAGCGATTCAAACATCCTCATGGCAACCTCGACAAATCAAGCTCAAGCTTTCTAGAATGAGTCTGTCACCAATTACAGCACACTCTCAATTCCAACCCAGCTGGAAAAAAAACTCAAGACAGGAGTCCACAAACATCTCCCGAAATGTATCCTTTAGCTCAGTAGGCTCGTCCGTTCCCTGTTTCCTAGCCCCCAGGGAACAACAATGCACCCACAAAGCAGAATAATTAGATCACAGGTCAGCCTAACCCCCCTCCGAGCCAACTCAGCACATGGCTTAAAACCCCATGGCAGGAAGTCCTTTTCCATCATGTACCCTCCCAACCTCTCACCTAAAGCGAAAATAAATTTTAAAAGCAGGCTGATAAGACAGCACCAAGAATCCTTAATTGCGGACATATACCACCGTGCCTCAAAAGGCTTGCAGAAAATGGATCTTATTTTTCACATCCAGAATCTAAGGGGTTGGAACTCCATCCTCAGATCCCACCTCCATATATCTAAAACTACCACCGCCCCTCTCAGCTGTAAACTAACATTACTAATACCCAACTACCACACACGCAGCGGAAACACCTTTGCGACCATATATAGGAATGGCACAATCCTGATCCAAGCCACCAATGCAACCTGGAGGCCTTCGATTCACTCTTCCCCACGCTACGTCTTGCCCTCACCCATCTATCCCAGTTTAACGCGAAAGAAACCCTATCCTCAAGCCATACTTACAGGGCAAACCATCTAACCTATCCACCCACTCAATACCCTCCTGCCAATCTACCACCCCCCTAACCCCACTATCCCGCTCAAGGCCTCCCCGAGCCAACAAAATTCATCCCGTTTAGACACACCCAACACAAGGCCCACCCAAGATGACACACTTCAGCCCCACTCCAGTGTACCCCTCTCCCTTCACCCCCAACCAGTAATTAATAAAATCGACCCGCTGATAACAACCCCGATCTCCCCTTCTGCACTAAACCCAGCGAACTCACCACACAATCTCCGAAACACTCCACCGTAACCTATACCTGCGATCACCCCATAAACCATACAGATACCAGAAACACAGGGAACTGCACCCAAACAGATATGCTATCAATACCGAACACAACGAAACACCCCCCAACCACAAATGGTCTGACCCTGCTCACACAGAGACCAAACTCCCCCACCCCTCCCTCCTTGAGCACAACTCAAAGACTGGCTCGACAAGAATAGCAACTAGAAATAGTTGCACAGAATATCAACATAATCTTATCCACCCGCAATATCCTCCCTCACACTCTCTGGCACTCCCAATAAACACAGATACCACCCCAAAAATCTATGACTCAGATGGAAGGCAACCCCCCTCAGCAACCAACCACATAGACCCAAGAGGACGAGCGCTGTAATGTCCATGCAGGAGGCATGGGATCTCGCCGAATCCTATAAAGCAGCTCCAACAATCACCCCCAGCTCTGTGATACCAGTAATCACTGGATTTGGTAGAGAAGCTACATCTACAGAAATAGCGAGACCTCCACCGCACCTCACTAATATTCCTAGGCCTCCCCCAAATGAGGAACTAAGCAACAAGAAGGTGGCTTACTGCATGTTCATAAACTGCAGATCTGCGAACAAACATGCAACCGAACTGGCAGAAACCATCCTTACACATGACATAGACATCACGTTCATCACAGAAACATGGTTGAACAAATCCTCTCCCCCTATCTTCAATATGCTCATACCCCCGGGGTTCTCTATCATCAACAAGGACAGGAATAACCAGCGTGATGGAGGAACCACAATCATACATAAAAAGAACATCTCTATAACAGAAGCCAACTCCTTCAAATACCACAAACTGGAATACCTTGCAGCCACCATCAAAACATCAGATAACAAAATGCTTCACTGTCACCTCATCTACCACCAACCAGACAACAATACCGTATTTGGTGAACTGTTGGCTGACCTGATCTCACACTGCTCACTCTCAAACGCGAACAACCTAATACTAGGAGACCTAAACCTTCACTGGAATGAGACCAACAACTCTCAAATACAAACCTTAAATGAGCTCCTTCACAATAACAATTTGACCCAACACTGCACTGAACAAACCCACGACAAAGGCTCGATCCTGTATGCCATCATAGCCCACGAAGATGCAGTCACCATCGACCGCACCCTTCCTGTCGACTGGTCAGATCACCATCTCATCATCTTCCACATCAATCAAAAGACACATCCAACGCCTCGCGTGAATGATCACTTTCACTGGACGAGAACACTGAGACAGATCCCCTTGGAAGAACTAGAAGAAAGACTAAGTACACTCTTCCCCTCCATCGGAGAAAGGTCCACAGTAGAACTTACCTCTCAATACAATGAGACTCTGACTGACATGCAGGACAAAATAGCCCCACTGAAACAGAAAAAACCAAGACCCTACCATCGAGATCGTGGTTCAACACTGACCTAAGCCTGGAAAGAAGGCGACTAAGAGCGGATGAAAGACTTTGGCACAACAACCCCTCGACAACCCATCTTGAGCTACTCAAAAAGGAACGCAGGAAATACAATAAGCACATCGCACATGAAAAATCCTCCTTCTTTTGCGACACACTGAATAATGCGAAAAAATGCCCCAAAGAACTCTTCAACTCTTCAACATTATCAGACAGCAAACATCCAAACCATCACCTTCTGCAATTCCGACCTGAGTAACAAATTTGCCAATTTCTTCAACGAAAAAATACTAAAGATTGAGCTCTCACTTATGGACCACTCTCGTCCCTCAAAGGAAGGCCCTCTACTCTTCAGAGAGGACATGAACCCACCCAGCCAATCAACCAAGAACTGGCTAACCTTTGAACCCACCACTGAAATAGAAATTATTGAACTAACTACCGGATCCAAGCCCTCATCACACCTCGACGACCACCTCCCCGCTCAACTGGCAAAAAAAATAAAACACTCCTTAGCCCCTCTCTGGACTGAGATTATAAACAACTCCCTGGAAACAGGAATCATGCCTGACTGCCTCAAAATCGGTCAGGTAACACCATTAATAAAAAAAACAGGTGCCGACCCTAACAATCTCAAAAACTACAGGCCTGTCTCCAATCTTCCACTCCTAGCAAAATTACTAGAAAAATGTGTACTCCGTCAACTCACTCACCACATGGACAATAACGACCTCCTCAACCCTCACCAATCAGGCTTCAGAAAAGGATACAGTACAGAGACTGCCATCTTAAATGTCATTGATGACATGCACAAATCACTTGTCAAGGACCCCTGCTGTCTACTCATACTCCTTTATCTTTTGGCATCCTTCGACACGGTAGACCACAAACTACTCATCAATGTTCTCCAAGAAAGGGTAGGAGCAATGGTTCACCTCCTTCTTGCAAAACTGCTCCAAAAGAATAAAAATCGGAAACTTCACGTCCAACCTACACCATATAATCAGAGGTGTTCCCCAAGGCTCAGTTCTTTCACCAGCACTATTCAACAACTACATGGAGCCACTCACCATCATCCTCAAAAAAGCCAATATTCCCTTCCACCTCTATGCCGACGACACCCAGATCTACCTAGAAACCTCTTCCTTAACAGACATGCAAAGACTAAACAACACCCTAATAGAAGTCCAAAAGTGACTGTCCCTAAACCATCTGAAACTAAACCAAGACAAAACAGAAATCCTCCTCATAGCCAACAAAGAACAGACCCCCCATATCACGGAATGGATAAAGTCTATTGATGCTCTTGACTGTACCTTCATCCCAGCAGACTCAGTGAAGTCATTGGGTATCACTCTTGACCTCAACCTGGATATGATCAAACACATCAAGAACACCGCAAGAAGTGCCTTCTTCAACTTAAAACTACTGAACAAAATCAAGCCCTTCATCCCACCAACTGACCTTAAACAAGTCACGCAATCCCTTGCTCTATACGGATTAGACTATGGGATCGCCGCCCTCACAGGCACTGCTCAACTACACCTTGCTCCTCTTAGAACAACCCTAAATGCAGCAGACAGAATGGTGACGAGAGTAAAGAAATATGAACACATCTCCCCGCTCTAAAAGAGCATACGTGGCTCCCAATAGAAATATGGACCAACTTCAGAACTGCTTGTCTCACACACAATGCTCTGCACACTGGCAAACCCACCTATCTAGCTGCCAAACTCAAGAAAGCGGGACAGACAAGAAACCTCAGAAGCACCAACACTCTGCTACTCATCCCCCCGAAAACCCGCAAGCAAAAAACCTTATTGAGGTCCTTCTCCGGAAACGCACCCAGAATTTGGAATGCCATCCCTATACATATCAGGACTAACCCTTCCTTCAAAGTATTCAAAAGCCAGCTCAAAGCGTTCTTCCTCAATCGAGACCTCACAAAGTGACAACGGACCTACAAAAATATTCTGCCTCAAAACAGAGGACCAATGACTACGGAAACATCACTCCTTACACACCTTCCTCCTGTCCCGCACAGCACTCCACTCTACCTTTACTGCAAACTTTACAACGGAAAGATCACTCCATACAAAACCTTCCTTCTGTCCCACACAGCACTCCACTCTACCTTTACCGCAAACTTTACAACTCTGCCTTGAATGCTACTGGACTTATACTGATTAATGAACCACCTTGGAATATTATCAAACATTTTTTTGTTATCACTGTAACAGGAAATTAATCAGATTTCACTTCACTACTTGTTATCCAAAGGTTTTTGCATGAGGGCAAAAATGGAGCAAAGTAATTCCCCTCTAAATTTGCCCATTTCCAGCCCTTTGAAAGGAATCACTGTGTTTTCTCGGACACTCTTTGTATAGTGGACTGTTATTGACAAATGTTGTTAAGTGCTCCGATACCTCCGGGTCTGGCTAGCGCTATATAAAACTGCAAAATAATAAATAATAATGTATTGAAAAATAATATGGATTGCTGGATACCAATTTTATTGAACGTTTTTAATGCTATTTGTCGGCAGAGGGAAAGCAAGTTGCTGTCAGCCAATATCTCTTCTGGATTCCTCCTCGAAAGTGATGGGCCGCATAATTTTAGAAAGGCTTGAAAATTGGGTTAGTGAGCAAAATATCCTAACAGAGGCCCAGTATCGGTTCAGAAGGGGTATAAGGACAGTAGAGCAATGTTTTAATTTAGATTTATGAATAGGGAAATATACATTAGCAAAGGAAGGAGCGCTTCACTTGTGTTCTGTTGATGTTACAAGCGCTTTTTTATTTAGTCAATCACCACAAATATTAAAAGATCTAGGGGCACCTATAGACATAATAGTATACCTCTCCCAGATTTATAACCTTTTAACTTCCAATGTTCATTTTGGGAGAATGAACATCGGTCTTCAGAGAAATGCGTGGTATAAGACAAGGTTGTGTGTTAGTGACACTTATTTTCCCTTTATATTAATAATGTCGACCCTTTATTACAGATGCCCCAAAAATAGGAATACGTTCTACGCCTGTTTTATTATATGCAGACGATGCAGTGGTAATGTCTAGAACAGCAAGTGGATTGCAACTCCTTATAGAAAATTTTGAACTGTATATGACTAATATAGATTTCCAGCTAAACGTAAAGAAAACATTTGTCATGACATGCAGGAGTACCAGACTGAAGTCTAGATGGCATCATGTGGGCGGTTCCCATATTGACAGGGTTTTAACTTTTTCATATCTGGGAATGCTTTTTAACAGGAAAGGCTTATGGAATACTCATATTGAACTGTGTAATATGACATTTTTAGGAAGCATGGAGAGTATTTTTAGATTTTCGGGGAAGCTAGGGAATAAACCAATACGAGAAATCCTAGCATTATATCAAAGTAAATGTCTTTCAAGGGTTTTTTATGGGCTAGCAATATGGGGACGAGCGAATATAGCCTCCCTAAGAAACTCTGGAAAACAATTTCCCTAAAAGATTATTGGCAGTACCTAGATCTACTGCGAATTTCATTGTACATAAGGAATTTTCGGCCTCGTACTTAAGTGATTGGATAAACTTGGCTGGGTTGATTCTCTGGCGAGGGTTTTGGGCTAAAGAAGAAACAAATGTACTAAAGATCTAATAATGGATTGTTTAACCCTGGATCATAGCAGGAAATTACTATGGCTGGAACATATTTTTAAAGTATTAAAATGTTGCAATATAGACGTTAATAAAATGGACCCAACATCAAGAACAGAGCTTAGTAAAAGAGACCTAAAGTTCAGATATTTGAACATCATAGAAACAGAAAGGTACAGGGTCACAATCTTAAAAAATAGCATTGTTGCCTACTGCGAACGTCCAATAATGAAGGGTCTACAATCCTACTTAGTGTTGGTAGGCAACATCCAACATAGATTTTATTTAACTAGGCTAAGGTTGGGCACATTGCACTTTTTAGTATCATTCCCAAATACGGAAAAATTGTATATTAAATAACTGAATTTCCCTTGTGATGGATAAACACCGAAACCTACGCTGCATTTCATGTTGATTTGTAGTTTTTACAAGGATATCCGGAAAGCATTTTTAAAGCCTCTCTTCATCAAACATGTCTTTTAATGATTAACAAGCTTTTAACTTTGTTTGTAGTTTGTAGTTTGAAAAGTATGAAAATCCTAAGTTTTGTCATCAGATATGTGCAGTCTGCAATTAGAAAAAGAAATGATTATAGACATCTAGATGCATTGTTATACTAACATTTGGATTACAATTTTTAGAAATATTTTTCATCTTAAATATTCTCTACAAACATCAGTTTGTATTTATGATCACCAGTTACATTAACTGATATAAAAAATCTCCTAATACCCCTAACCCCTTATTGATGCTTCATTATTGGTAATATGTATTCTATGTATTTTATATGCAGTAATCATTGTATATGTTATCTTATCTCTGTAGTTTTATTATGATGCTCAATTGCTCAATACCTCAGTTTGTCTTGTATGTACATGCTTTTATGGTGATTCTAATTGCACCGAATACAGCTGATTTTTACTTTGACTTTGATTGGCTTAGGGGAGCCTATCCTGCTTCCTGTTTGAACAGAAGCCAGGAAGGAGGATGGAGAGGACGGAAGAGAGGTGGTGGCTGGACAGGACCGAAGAGAGGTGGTGGCTGGCTAGCCAACTGGTCGGCAGGTAAGCAATTAAAAAAAAACATGTTTCCCCTTCTCCCCCCCTCCCTGCACTGCTACTGTTTCATGGGAGCAGCCACGACTGGTCACTACGTCCCTTAGATAACTTTATAAATCATTGTTTGTGGCTTCTGATTAGACATAAACAACGGTTTGCTACAGTCCTTAAACATAATAACATTCCTATGGTGGCCATTTTGTAATATACCTGATAACATCCACAAAAGCAATCCACATTGAAAAAGAGCCCTCCAGTTCCATTTTACACAATCATTTCTTTTTTCAGGCGAATTTGGTGCCTTATCATATTGACATTCATCTTGATCTGTGAATGCCTGATCAATTGTTATTTGATGTTTTGTCGGAACCTACGGGGTGAGTATCAATATGCCTTCAACATGACACCCATTCACCATGGTCACCTAGGTTTTCACTCATCACGGCTCTATTAGCCAGGCTTCCGCAGTGTTTGAGGTGTATTAAGTGAGTATTGTCGGATTATTGCATTCATGTTGTGCCCATGTAGGTTGCAACCCCCATTCTACGTATGATGCATCAATTGAGGCCTGGATATATATGTGTGTTAAGGATAAATGATCCTTAACCATACATTATAAAGTTATTACAAGTCACTGAGGAGTTCCATAACCATATCATTTCTTTAAGGATTAATTAAACGCTGCCTTGCATTATAAGGATATTGCAAGTCACTGAGGAGTTCCATAACTAATTAGAGGACCAATATAGAAGGTTGAGTTCCTTTATAAGGTTGTGGAACTTCAAGGTGACTTGCAATACCCTTATCATTTACCCCAGAGGTTACTTTATACCATACAATACACGATCCCACCATCAACTTTCCCATAAACCTTTTAAAACATTGGGGCCATATTTATCAAATAGTGACTTGGCGCAGCACAGTAATTCACCTTGCTGCACTGTAGTTCATTACAGGGGAAGGGCAGGAATGTGCCATATTTATTCACACTGCTGGTGCACAGTGTGCTGCCTAGCACCAACACAGGCACTCTTGCACTATGGTGCAAAGTAGCCTGCATTACCAGCAGGATTGTTTTTGTACAGGAACGATACCTTCCTGCATGAAAATAATCCCCTGAGGCATGCTCCTCTTTCTATGTATTTTGCAGAATGCAGCACACATAGAAAGAGGAAGTAACAAGGAAAAATAAAGATATTTTTCCTCGTTTTGCCTCCCCTGGGAAGGTGTACCATTTTGATGCATTCCCTAGTTTACCAGGTATGGTAAATCTGGGAATGCATCTAATCCATGGGTGTTGCATGGAACACCCAAGCAACACTCATCGGATGCCTCTCTGGGGCAGAGTAACCAACTCAGCAATTTGCGCTGCGTGGCATTACTCCAGATTTATCGAGCCTCTCAGGGCCATGCAAGGGGTCCTTGTATGGCTTGATAAATCGCAGTGGTAGAAAAACGATGAAACCCTTCAATAAATATGACCCTAGGTACGTTGCTATTTCATGTGAAAGAGAGAGTGACAGAGCATCATGATATTCTGGATTTTTTAGGGGTGCATCATAATCCCTGGTAGTCCGCACACTCATATATTCCTGTGTTGAGCTAAGTATTAATCATTAGAAAATGTGGACATACTAATGAACAATGTATGTGTAATGTTAGGAATTTAGTTTGTGTTAGTGAAAGAAGAAAACAACATTTAAAATGTAACTGCTTATTGCAAATGCTTAACAAATCAGTTCATGTGTATTGTAATGCATCAGATTTAAACTTGCATTATAAAAGTCTGCACTTGTAGGGAACTAAATGTGCCTTAAGGTAGAAATGTAATGCTAAAATATGCAACGTCTATTAATTATATGTAGGTTTGGATGTGTAAAGGCCGGAAATAAATAACCACGTTTTGCCATGTTATGTTATGTTATGCGTTTTTATTAGGCGCACAGATGCTCCAGCGAAGGAGCGTCCTGGCCTGTTTGTGATTTCTTATGTTAGCTAAATTGTGTAGGCCGAAATGTGCTTCCTTGGAAGGGCTTTCAGTTTAAGGCAGTCAGCAGTCCAGTCGGCCGAGGATTCTTATAAATGGTAAGATCTGATAAAACGAGATAAGAATCTGGCACAATCAAGAGCATGCTTGAAAAATAAAAATAAAACCGTGCGTGCAAAATTAAACACATCAAAAACTTGTTAGAACCAGTTTAATACAAATCAGTTTAAAAAAAGAGCTGCAATAGGAACGTGTAGAAACATGTCCAAAGATTCTAGCTTTTCTCTATCTAAGGAGAGTAAAAAAACATCTTTCTGCTTGTCATTGTATGCTATTAAAATAGAGCAGGAGAAAGAAAAGCAATGCCCCATTTTTTGATTTAAACAGCTGCATCAATTAGGCTCTGTTACCAGACCTGCCTTTCACCTCCACTGCTGGCTCTGGCAGCAGGTATTGGAATGTCAGAACTTGACTGCGATAACTTATGATAGGCCAGTTCTGATGTCATTTCTTTATAATCAGTGACTTGATGCATCACAAGACGTCAATTATAAAGAAATTAGAGACTGCTGTTTATACAGTGATTACAGAACCACATGTATGATATGTATATATTTATATTACAGAGTGGTTGTAGGCACTCTGTAGTTATAGTTAGCATTCCAAGAGATAGAAATTCCTCAGACTTTGTCACTGTTTGACAAATCTATGCAAAACGTTGCAGACCTATTTCTTTTTCTACATTGGCTGATGAATCAAAGTTTTGTGATGCTTAGTAAAGGGGATGCAAAGAAAAATTGTCTGATGGTCTAAACAGAAATAGCAGCAAAAAGGCTGAAGTGATTTTCATGAAATTTGGTGGACTATAGATTATGGTGTCAAAAGGGTCCTTTTTGTTATTTGATCTAAAGTGGTTCAGTAGCTTTTACGTAAAAAGGTACAACAACATAGTGATATATTGGGCTGTGGTATGCCTCGGATTTCTTCGCAGCATACCACAGTACCAGGCGATGACAAAACAACATCTGATTGGTTAATGAAAGCCCTTGCAAAATGAAAAGGCAGCCATAATGTTTGGACCATGCTTGTTTTAATGTAGAGGAAGCAATTAGAAAGTTTAGTAATCTCTGTAGAGGTACTGAAATTAGTTTTATTCAAATACATAATTTTTAAAGTGTTAACGGAGTACAGTGGTACTTTTATGAAACTACCAAGAAAGTACCATGGTATCGATTGAAATTTAAAAAAAAGAATTCTATATGACACAAGGCACTGCACTACAAGCTACTCTACTCCACAACATGTCACTTCACTCTACGACACACCACTCCACTCTACAGCATGCCACTCCAATCTATGACACTTTACTCTATGACACTTTACTGCACGCTTCAACACTCTATACCACTCTACGATATGCCACTCTTTACACCACTCCACTTTGTGCAATTCCACTCTAAGACAGTCTGTGACATGCCACTCCATGACACGCCATGTCATTCCACTCTACATCACTCTACCCTTTGACAAGCCACTCCACTCTATGACATGCCACTGCACTTCACTATACACCACTCCACTCCTCTCTATGACACACAAGTCCACTCTATGACATGCCACTCCACTCAATGAGACACCAGTCCACTCAATGACATGCCACTTCACTCTACGCCATTCCACTTGATGGCCCTCCACTCTAAGACACTCCCGGGCTTCTTGCTTTCTCAGACCCATGCTGAGCTGACCGTGCTGTGGAGGGTTGTGTCTCGAGCCCACAGATGGCACCCTCCTCGATAACCTTTGAACAGCGTTTGATTTTACCTTGTGGGTCCTTCGGAACTCATTTCCACCTCAATATTCTGGTCAAAACCTGAATGAAAGCCAGGCCTTGGTGTAAGTCTGCTGTCTTTTAGTTAGCAATCTGCTGCCGCCTGCCCAGGCTCAGACATTAATTTCGGAGTTGCGCAGGAACAATTTTGTGCCTGAATGTGGTGCCATCAGTGTTATTTTTCTGAACGCATAAGGATTGTGAAAAATCCAAGTGTCAGATAATGAACAAGTGTGGCATATGTATGTCAGCAGGAGAGTGGTAAGGGTGTGCGGTATGAAGCCAGTGGTGCGTTTTGAAACACACTGCCCAAATATATTACTTAAGCATGGTTTGGTAGTGCACTGTTATTTACAGACAATACATATTACATTTGACTAGACACTAAATTTGCATAGACAGGCAGTTTTACTGATAAAACCAAATGTGCACGAATTAATGTGTGGAAATTGGAGTTCAGCCAAAATTTATCACAAAACATCACCAAGTGCAGTGTTTTCGTTAGTTTTTAATCCTATTAAAATATTTGTTTCCATCACACTGCAGAATTACAAAATAAAGGTGCTTCATTTGTTCTTTCCTAACTGCTGATATATTATGAAATAATTGTACAGTTCATTTAGGGGCATTTACATTTTGTTGTATGTTAGGAAAAAAAAATGAGATCCTACATCCTTTCCTTTCACATTCCCAGTACCCTAGCAAGATTGAGATTGATGTCTTATCCCTACGAGATAGCGATTGTCATATAGTTCATGTTACAAAATCCTCTCATTTTTTAGTCAGAAAAATAACAAGCATTGACAGAGCCAACAGGTCTCGCCTTTGGGACCTTATAAGTGTTTAGCCATGCAACAGTTGATGTTGTTGCACCAAGGATATTGTACTGCATAACTAAATACTTATAAGATCCTAAAAGCGAGACCTATTTGGCTATGCCAATGCTTGTTGCTTTTTCCATGTGTGCCGCCTTATGTTTAGATATTTTTAACTTTCATGACACCAAACAATAAACAGAGGAATCCATCATATAATAACACAAACAAATGTGTGAATACCTATCTAGCATTATAGAAAGAAGAGTCTTCAGAGGTAAAGTCATGAAAGGAACTGTTCCTGAACGCACAAGTTACTTACTTGTTCCCTAATGCGACGTAGAGCTTTGCACGAGGTGACATTTCTGTGAGGGCTTTGTGGTTTTGAGAAGCAGAGAGGCGTCATTATGAGGGCTGTTGGTGGCAATGGTCCAAAAATGGAATCTAAAACTAAAGTGCAAACATAAATTAGAGGAGCTTGACGATCTTAGATCTTAGATTAGAGTAGTTTTTATACTCTGATTGTTCACATTTAGCAATGACATATCTATTCGGTTACCATGAGAAGCAAAATGCACCTTCAAAATAGCTTGGCTAGCAAACAAGGCCGCCCACTCCACCTCGGCAGCGTGCTGCGCCAAAAACCATGAACACGTCAGGCGTATTGTGGAAACCCAGAGTAAAGGTAGACTCGAGCTAACAGTTCCCCTACTCAGAAAATATAAAGATTCTCACCAGTGCTTTTCAAGGTAATTGCCTAATAACCCTAAAATATGAAATGCCTCACCAAAGAACATAACGCTGTTGCCACCCTTGCCTGTGTTCAAGCAGTTACTAAAACAAACACATGGGCATGAAAAGCCTTTGAATCCCCTGCAATTACCATTGTATCAAAAATACAATTGAAAACCTTAAGTTGCTCCCTTTATTCCTAGGAGGCAAAACTCATTTTAATCCCTTTGTGTGCTTTTTCATTTACATTCTATATGGCTTTCTAATTGCCTCTCTCCCAGTTTGGAGTCTTTTTATTTATCTGCAATTTCAGTTTTTCTTTTTATGTATCCCCTGATGTCTTGCCAATTGAAGGACTGTCTTCCTTCAATAAAGACACAAAAACACATGTGGAGCAGCAAAGTTGCTATGAAAACTGTGAGGGCTCTGGACCGCAAAAACCAGAAACCAAAAACCCCACTGCAGCTGTGCTTCTTAGCTTGAACTGAAGTGGGCAAATGGTACCAACATGGTCCCCTGGTCCTCAAAGACAAAGCCCTCCTTGGAGGGGCCCACTGTGGACTTACTGATGCTGCCTGCAACCTCTGTTTGCAGTCACCCACTACCGTCTGTGCTCCCGTAGACGAAAACCTGACACCTAAAGACACCTCTGAACTACTTGCCCCTGGAGAAAAGGGCTAAAGGCATCCCTATCTCCCTGTGCATCACAGGAATTGAGCACCCTTGTTGGTTTAGCCATATTTGTCCCCCAGTTCAAGGCTGAAGCCTCTTTTTCAACAGAGTGATCTCCAAATACTTGAGTGGGGCATCTGACACTGTAAGACACCTTTGCACCAAGTGATGCCCGAAGTGAACTATTGGTCCTGCCTTGGACGTTGCCCCATACTCACCAGTCACCGGAATACAATGCATATTTTTCTTCCTAAGTTAACATTGCCACAAGGTGTTTAATTATGATTTAGAGTATCACAAACTTGTTTTCTTCAAACTGTTGATTCAGCGGTAATTTCACAGTAATTTCTCAATGCAAAACCTCATATACCTCTGTTTTACAGCTGAAAAGGTGTTGGGCCCTTGACACCATGTATTACCTTCAGGAGACTTTACATAAACATGAAAAATCAAAAATACAAATAATATTTAAGCCAATATAGAGAGTTGGTGTGTATTTTTAAGGGTTTTATTTTCTAGTCAAAAGTTAAGTTTCTCTGACCCTTTATTCATTATTCAAATATCAATCAGGTTAGAGAATGTGGAAAACTGGAAAAATAGAATTAATACAGAACATATTATAAGTTGCATACAAAACATTCCATAAAGGAAGGGAATAAGACATCAAATGTCAATCAGAGTTATTTAAAGAGTTAAGGAAATATAATTCAAGAGTGAATTATGCAAGGCTAATCAACAATTAATAATTGGCAAAAATCTCTCATAAAGAGAAATAAATGCATAAGGAAAATAAATCTTTTCAAAACTAATTAATTAGTCAAAGCATACATTTAGAGTTTTAGCATCTAAATCTAAACCCTTTCTATCTGTTGCTCTCTCTGCCCTGGTCTGATCAATCTGCCTGTCTGTGCTTAGGAGCAAGACAGCCCGCCCTTCACAAGTCCACAGAGGAATGTGATCTGCCTTGCCAAAAATATGATGTGCAAGGACTTCTCTGAAAAAATATGAGCGAGAACCCCCACCTCATCTTGGATGCAATCTCCTCCCAGGCAGCAGCAATCTCCTCCCAGGCTGCACCCGCAACGTTTCTCATACCTAACCCATGTGATGTCTGATCTCATCTGCCTCTTCTCCTCTCCTCCCTTTCAGACTGAAGCCCAAGGATCAAAGAGAAGCCACCACACCCCCTAAGAGTTCATTATGTATACTCTAATTCATGGCTGCCTATACTAATAATGTTGCACGTTTTCAGTAAAGCTTGTACTTGATTGGTTAGCATAGATGGCATTAGGGTCTCACCATCCTGTTCTCATTGGAAAATCCACCCCATACCAATTTTAACAAAAGAAGCATTAATCATTAATGCAATTATATGTTTTAGCAACATTTACTAGGAAAAAATGTTTCAGTCTATTTCAACCTTCCTGTCACATCGCACACAGGAAGGACACATTCCACAAACACTGATACATTGGCAGGATAACAAGAATGTACAGTTCATGGTGGCCTAGACTTATTCCTCCACTTAAGGCAAGCTGGTATTGATGGAGCAAGGATTCGCACGTTACGCGACTTGCTTGTATTCATGAACCTCCAATAACGTTAACGTCATAATCAACCCGTTTGTCTTATTAATATTGCACTTTTACACTATACGAGGGTGTCCCAGTGATGCTTGCTTATGTGTTTACTAATCCTAAATATGCTTGCATATAAAATGGTCGCTGCTTCGCGGGATTCTAGTCTGCGCATGTGTCGGTCATACCCATGTGATGTGACGCACTCGCAGTTCTGGAGGGAACTTGTCGCTCATGCGCAGCACAGCTAAAATGGCCGCTTTGTTTCTCACATGCTCTTCGCTTGCACCGCTGCTTCGGCACAGCTTTTTTGTTTTGCTTAACTCCTAATGCTATAGTTTTTATAAAGTAAGGGGTGTAGTATAGCCAATCATGGTATACAGTGTATTCATTTTTTCTGTGTTTCTAAATTGTTTTCGCGTACTTTTCATGAAACACTCTCCGGGGGCCTGGGAGAGGGGTGTCGCTCCATCTTGGAAGCCTGTGCGGTACCAATCACGTGATTGGAAAAAGAGAGTCTTGCAGAAGTGGAACTCAGCCAGCTGGCTGCCAAAGCTAAAATGCTCCTGGGAAACTGACCCATGCCCAGCGAGAAGAAATCAACTCGTACCTGCACTTGATACATTTGTGATGTTTTTCTGTATGCTGTATTGTATTCTGAATTTCTATGCCATGGGAACTGGAATGTAAGGGGTGGGTTCGAAAATTGAATATTTAGCCTGGGAAAGTGACCTAACCACCTCTCTTGTCCAATCCGAAGTTGGGGATCATTACACTTGCAACATTGGTGGGTGGTACACTGACCCGAAAACAGTATAACTAGCCTAGGTTTAGCTAGAGAAATTGTCCGACTTGTCCGAATAGCTGACCTGTCACTGACCCTACGAACTCTATAGGTGATTGATACAGAGAGCTGCGGAGCACTCTGTCCGTAATTTCCACAAACTCAGTCTGGGATGGAGAAACCTTAAGTGCTGGCGAAGCACTTTGCTGGGAGATTCGAGAACCCAATTGGCGTTATTGGCAGATTCCTTGCAGAGAGGGAGTAGCGCAGGCGTTGCATCCGAAGCTGCAGGTGTTGGTCGTACCCTTTGGTGAGCCCAGTCCTGATCCAAATCCTGGGGTTATCCTGTCTCGACTGTCCATGAGCTGTACCTGCTCGCCTACTGGCATCCTAAGTCCTTGAGGGTCCTTTCCAGCCTTTCCTAACTGACCCGTGGCCAGGGTTAGTCTCCGTCCTGTTCTAGGTAAATATATTTTGTGTGGGTGTTTTTCTATCTAAAATTTTCTTTCTCTCTCTCATTTCTTAAATAAAGCAAACTTGCCTATGTCAATTTCTCTCTCATTTGACTCTCACGTAAAGTATTTTACTAGCATGTTCCATTTCTTCTCCCTACTTATAGTCAAATACTGAACTGTTTAAATATATAGTATGTTCCATTCTTACCCTCCCCATAGAAAATAAGCCCTTGTTGGTACATAGACTTTCATGAGTTTCGTTTTTTTCTTAACTGTCAGAATATTGAATAGCTTACTTTGATTAGTATGTTCCCTTTCTTTACCCGCCTTTAGTAACGTTGTGAAAGTCTGATAAACTAAATTAGTGTGTTCCTTATTTTCCCTCCTTTTATTCTTCGATTTATAGATGATTCTTACTTTGATTCATAGTTACACTATATTCTTGATTTTAGTTATAGATGTTTTGATCTGTATGAATTTCATTCTCATGGCATATGAAGAAAATGATGATTAGATAAAGGTTTTGAAAACGTCTTGCATTTGTGGTTATTACAAAAGTACAAACATTTTTCAAATGTATATGGTATTTGGTTTGTGTTATCTTCCTACCCTCTGAAATCTCCTGATGCATTGTGATCTTAGGTACCTGTGACAAGGAGTGGTAAGTCAGGTACACAGAAATAAATATAAAGGAACAAGGATTACTGATAGTGGTGTGTAGGTTACCCGATTAATGGAAATTAGTGGTAAATAAGTTATGGGCTCAAGTGTGCATATTAGATAAAATAAGATTCAGGTGATCTGCGCGCTCTATCAGTATAATCTGCGCATGCGTTTTTCAGCACGATTCTCAGCCATGCTGGATTCTTAGGCAGCCATTTCATGGTGGGTCTATAAATAAAAAAAACACAAAAATAGTATTAATTTACTAAATAAAACCCATTATGTTGTACCACCCCATACTAGTATCCTGTATAAATGATTACCTAGCAAAAGCTATTTGTTTAAAGCAGCTTTTCTTATTATTTGTGCACAACATGCAAAATGTGCAATATGCAACATAGCATAAAACATGCACTGGTGTACATTTTTAAAGTGCACACAGTTAATACATATTCATAGCAACATGCTCTAATATTTTAGATAGCTTCTCATGCAAAATGTGTTTGCCCCCGTGTAGTGATGTTGCAGGGTTAATTAATACACTTTATAAGATGTGGTGTTATGAACTGAATGTGCATAGTCTAAATATGCAACAAAGACAAAGTCTCTTAAGAAACTAATATGGAGTGTAAATTACAAGGAAAATGAGCTGGGAAAAGAGAACACATTCCATGATTATCTTCAAAGCTAAAAAGGCCACTGAAATAACGAGTTTTCTCTACACTGCAAAAACACGTCAATTCAGCACAAGAATTTCAGACTGACTAGGCCTCATTTCATGTCTTTCCTTTTGCTTGCACCAAAATGTGCATCATTTTAAAAGCATTTGACTAGGCCCCATTTCATACTTCATGTGCCATGTGTTTTCACTTTTGCCAAAATGTGCGTGTCAATTTAAATGCAGTGTGTCTGATGCACTAAAAATAAAGCAATGGTTAATCTTGATGAAATCTAGCTCTATCACTGTAGTAAGGCTTATAGATCCATTGTTGACAACTGCTAAGTTAGATTGAGCTTCGCTGCCATGAGCCTGCTTTTGCGCACAACACTTCATGCATATATTTCTCAAGACTCTGTTTTTGCTCCTTTCACATGAGAACTGTCTACCTTGCAAGTTCTTAGCTGTGCTCTGAGGTTTAGTCTGCACACGATGTTCAAGGTTAAACAACAATGCCACGTGTTATTCTGTTCTGATCAGTCCCTTGCACTTAGACATAACATGGTACACACAGATGCATCACTGGAAATTGTGTACTTTAATATTGCAATCACAACCTGTTTTTGCACACTCAGAGATACACCTTTCCAGGGAGAAGACCTATGTTTGTCCTGCGATGTGAACATTGCATCTAGGCCTTGAAGACGGGGGTCCGCTGACAAAGCCCAGATGTCTTCTGTTTTATACTAAACTATCTCTTGTCACAGGGAGGGTGGTTAGGTCGTTCAGTCCTTTTCCACTGTTTTTTTAGCACATGACATCCCCTTCGTATTCTATGGTATTGTAACAATGCTGACTATATTGTGTTTATGCATTCCGCTGCTGGTATTGACTTGTGTACTGCACCATAGAGGGCAGTAGTTGAAATAAACCTTTTAAACTCTGATTACTCGCATTGTGGACAAGTATGAGTGGCTAAGCAAAAGAGTTTCTGGCTCCCGCGATTACCAAGATAGAGTGCGTGATCTGGGATGTCTAATCATTGGTAGCTCCGCTGTAGACGGAGAACGAATGAGACACTATAGCTAGTCGGTTTGGTAGTTTGGGTACGGATGTGGTAGGTAGGCTTGGGCAGTAAATTCTATTTGCGGAATTTGGGTATTTTCAAGTTCAGCGGAGAACGCGAAATTGCCCAAAATTCTACGTTCCGCAGCTTTGCGGAATTCTTTACTTGTTCGCATTCTCAAAGTGCGTGTTCGTAAGATATTTCCACCTGAGCACACAAACAGCGATCGCACACGGGAAAAAAGCATTGCAAACAAGCAATATTGCGTGTTTGCGTCATTTCTTACCATTTCGCTGAAATTTGCGTAGCGCGACTACGCAAATTCCCCCCCACCCCAGTGGTAGATACTGACACCACCTATTCACTGAGGTCTTGTTTTCCTGTGAATAGTTCGGTATATGTGCAGAATCCCTACACCATGGCACCACCAACGTTTGGTCAGGTTCTTATCTACGAGACGCTTGAGTAGTGCTTGTGCTTGTCCACAATACCCTCTCTTCTGCTTCCGGAGACGGCTGCGATGGGACAACCTCCTATATTGATGTTTTTATAGGTTCTTTCAACTTGATATTATATAAAAAAGGTTACTTTCTCATTTGCCCTTGTTGTGCTGCCCACTATTAAGTTGTACTTCTTACTTTCATAATAGGACATAACATTACTGCACACAATCGTGCCCCACTGAGATTTCTTAATAAATTATGGTGTCCCTTATGCAGAGGTATCTTTGATTTTTGTAGTTGAAACGGATCCTGCGGACTCGTTTGAAGTATTTTTGTAAATGTAAATGTAAATGTACAGGAATTTATATAGCGCAAATCACCGAGCGGTATCTAAGCGCTTGCCTAGGGAACCCGTCCTGGTATTCCCCTGTGAGATAACCCCGGCAGGGTATCCGCAAGGTCAAAGCCAGGCATCCCACCGCGAGGGGCCGTTGTGGAGATTAAGCAAGCTATTGCCCAGAGTCTCAGAGTGTGAACCCGTGAATCGAGTAGGCACAGGAGCGAGAATTGTCGAGTCCATGGACATTTTAGGACTCGGGACCCCGCCGAGCCGGGAATTGAACCCTGGTCCCGGGCTGACCTCTGCTTCCAGGTCTGCATTCTCTAACCAGTGAGCCACACTTCTCCACTTTTCTTTTGGGTTACCTTTCCGGCGGTGGACGCAGACAATAATGTGTTTCACGAATACACCACGCGGCTGTTCCGCTAGCGTATCATCCCTATCGGACCCTTGAGGTTCTGCTTACGGCTTGGCAACATCGTATTTGGTTTAATGCTTCCCTTCCTCACACATTGATGCTGGTCCGTTTAGGTCCTTTATCAATAGAAGGGACCACATGGCCGGTGTTAGCTGGGTATGCACCCCACCTACTTGGGTTGACCACAGCTACTCTCGAAGAGCTGCACGTGTTGCATACTTCCTTAATGTGTGTACACAGGGCTGTAATACAGTTTGTGTCACATGCTTTCCAGGTGGCTGCACCTGGAGTTGTACCATAACCTGCAGGGGTTGATTGAGTGACTAACAGCCCTGTTATCGTTATATCGGTGATGGTCAAGCGTCCGACTAATAAGGATGAACTACCTTATAGGCTTGCTGAGAAGTTTGGACAGCTCAAAGCAGTTTTTCCTAACTCCTCTCCCGTAGAAAAATACTGAATTTTGACTATTAGTTTGCCTCAAGATTTGCTTTCCGAGTTAGTTGATTGTAACACCTGGGAAAAGGTGTTTGCAGCTGTATATTCGAAGTGTTTTGGCACACCATTAATGACTGTGTTCCCCTCTGTGATAAAGCGTGTTTTAGGATGAATTTGGTGCTGAATCAGCTGTGGTACTAGGGATTCGTCTAGTGGGAGTTATCGATGTGTGGCTAATATGATCCTTGCCAATGTCAATGGCGATGCTGTGAGCTTTCAAGTCGCTAATGGCTTGGCAGCAGTCCCTGAGATCGACAAACCACGTGAATTACCAACAATTATTGCTAAAGTTTATAAAACCATTGGCCGCAATAGTTTGGGGAACAAACCTTTTACTCAGTTGCAAACAAAGGCTCAATCACAGCCTAAAGTGCCATCTGACACTGATGGACGTTCAGTATTTTCTAAAAAGAACTGGAGATACAAAAAGAAAGATCAACAACAACAACAGAAACAGGAGTCGCGTGCTAGTTCCCCATCACATGAATCTTCTGAATATACTTATACCTTGCACGACCACGCTAAAATTAAGACTCCTGATGGATTTCAAGTCCCTGATCAGCATTCTCCTTTTTCTTCACTGGACACATCCGGCTCACAGGTTGGTGGCAGTGATTGCCAGGATCGAGGCAAGAGTCAACAGGTTGCAAGGGGACGTGAACAACTTCCTCAATTTGTCTTCAAGAGGAAGCAGGACAAACAGCCATGCTTCCGGGCCCCTTTTCAAAAGAAAAAAGTTGCCACTTTAACAGCGAGATCTCCCTCGGACAGTGGAACACGATTAATGGATTGGACTTGGGCAGTAACCCTGCTAGACAGCGCAGCGGAAGTTACAATAGTGCGGGAAGCACTGCGTCCTTATCTGGAAGTGAAAGCAACTGATAATTTCATTACAGTAGAGACAGCTGACACCCGGGTGGCCCGCCTGGATCGGCTGTGCGAAATAGTTTTTTGTATAGATTGTGACATTGAGCGGGTCATCACTGGGATTTTTTGGGAGAATCTGACCGCTTCCTATGACATTTTGCTGGCGGAGGCAGACTGGCCCCACCTTTTGTTCTGACCCCGGCTCGCGGGGAGGACAAGATACTTCCTAGTTTTTCTCTGTATGTTCCCAAGGAGCATGCTGAGGCTTTTGCAGCTGAGTGGGCTTTGGCCCTGGTGCCAGTTGTGTACCGTAATCAAGTTGGCTGGGATAAAGACTCACCGCCACATGATATTCCATTAGGATTGATACCTCAACCACAACCCCAATATCCCATTTGACGGGAAGCAAAAGATCCTGGCGACGATATTCTCACTCAGTTAGAATATCAAGGAGTGATTGACACATGTATAACACTAATGAATAATCCGCTCTTTGCGGTATTCAAACCTGATGGGTCTTACCGCATAGTTTTTGATTACCCGCATTTGAATCCCATTGCCGGACCTTTGCAGTACAGAATATCCATAGTTCTTCCTTAATGGACAGCATAGTTCGTAAAAAATATAAAACGACTCTTGATATTTCCAATGGTTTTTACAGCCACAATCTGTCCCCTGAATGCAGTCAAAGGAGCGCAGTCACAATCAGTGGAATACAGAAAAAATACTGGCGTTTGCCAATGGGCTACAAAACAGCCCCGGAGTATTCACTGCACGTGTTGTCTCTTTATTAGATAGCATTGACCCAGATGCATATTCATATGTTGATGATATCTATCTCACAGATGACGAATTATGGGCGCATCTGTGCCGAGTTGACCACATAATTCTGCACTTTGCAGTTTACAGTTTCAAGTTTGTTTATGCCAAGTCTACATCGCTTGCTATGTGGTGCTCTTCTTGGGCTATGAGCGCAACAATGAAGGTCGAGGCCTGGCTCCTCATTTTTGGGAGAAATGGGCACAGTTGCAATCTCCAACCACACCGAAAAAACTTCAATCCTTGCTGGGATTTTTGAATTTCGGGCGTCCTTTTATTCCCGAATATGCCAAGCATATCAAGCCACTTAATGCTCTGATACAACCTACTTTTTCAAAAGCCAGCTGGTTACCGGAACATTCTGCAATTTTCTTTTCTTTGCAATCTGACTTGCTTTAATCTAACTACTTGTTTACGCGTGATAACCACACTAACTTGGTAATACTAATTGTACCGGGCATAGTGGGGTTCACTTACTTGATATACAATGAAGGTGACACAGTACCAATCGCATACAAATCACAGTTGTACACTTCAGCTGAAATTAGGTTTTCAAATTTTGAGAAAGTTTTGACAGCTGTGCAAATGTTGGTCCTGAAGGAACGCGCCCTGGCACAGGGAAAACCCATTTTGGTGGTTACCCTTCACCCTGCTTTAGAAGCAGTAACAAAGCCAGTGTGCCAAACTCAAAAGCTTTGCATCCCCGTTGGATACAATGGTCTACTTCTTTGATGCCTCTCTTTAGACGCAGGAGTTTTCGCAGTATGAACATGGTCATCCACCTCCTTTGTCTTTACTTCCTTTGGAAGACTACGTGTGTATTATCTACACCGATGGATCGGCTCAACCGGCCACGGATTATAAACATGCTTATTCAGCAGCATGTGCTATTGTTGCAGGTACAATGGTGAATGGAGAATTCAAATCTTCCATTGTGCACACTCAGGCGCTGGGAGACTGTACTGTACAATTGACTGAGCTACGTGACTTAGTTCTTGCTCTTGAGTTTGCTGATCCAAAAGTTTCTACTCTTACTGTCTGCAATTTTGTATTACTGTGTTCAGGCTTTCAATGACAATTTATTATTCTTGTCTCAAAATGATTATCGAGATTCTAAAGACAGCACAATTCAGCATAAAACGCTTTGGGCTTGAGTGGCAGATCCTAAACAACGTTTGCCACTCACACATGTTATACATACTCTTGGCCATCAGCGTGTCGGGGCACACACTGTTGGGAATAGTTTGGCTGATGAAGCAGCCAAATCTGCAGTAGCCACGCGTTCCATAGCAGCCATTACTACTTCCATGACGAAGATTGATAGTGACATTTTGGTAGCTATTGCTGCAACAAAGGAGGTCCTTAATTACCCGCAGGGTTCCCCTTCAAAATGTTCTTATCATTTAACCCCTGAACAAGTTCCTTTTGCTAGAATACCAGATGTTGTATGTTGGAGATAGCTGATTTCCAATGCAGGCCTCAGACACACTTTAATCAAAACCGCACACAAAGGCATGGCTTCGGCACATGCTGGAGTATCTGCAACTATTTCTAATTTGCAGCAACTGTACTGGTGGCGTGGCTTATATAAACAGAACCGCAATGATGTGCTTTCTTGTGACATCTGTCAGCAAATCAAGCTTTCTGTAGTAACACAACCACCACAAAGACCGCGTAGCATTGATAATCAGCCTTTTACTTATGTGTTTCTTAATCACTGAAGTCCCT
This sequence comes from Lissotriton vulgaris, assembly GCF_964263255.1. Classification (NCBI taxonomy): domain Eukaryota; kingdom Metazoa; phylum Chordata; class Amphibia; order Caudata; family Salamandridae; genus Lissotriton; species Lissotriton vulgaris. The sequence continues at coordinate 389,917,014 of NC_141691.1, read as the reverse complement.
TTTCTTCAGATACTGCATATAAATATATTTTAGTTGCAGTTGATTAGTGCACCAGATTCCTTTGGGTGTGGCTACAACGCAGTGATGACGCATGAACTTTCATCAGGGATTTGCGTGCTTTGTAGAGATTTTTGCCTGTGGCACATGTCATTCCGATCAGGGTCCAGGGTTCGCCTCTAAGATTTACAAGGATGCTATGAGGTCTTTGAGGGTGCTAGTGTGATTTTTGTCTCCATACAGGCCTAAGGGCAACTCAATGGGGGAGCGAATGAACCGTGACTTAAAGCAATCCGTGACAGCTAGAGTTTTAGGTACTGGCAGGAACTGGTTAGCCTATTTGTATGGCCTCCACTTAATAATCTCCCTAGAAGACCTCTGAGTGGGCATTCCCCATACGAAATGCTCTTTGGCATCAAAATGTTTGTGCCTAGAAGTTGGGGCGGTTGCTGCCGCAACATTTGATGAAATCATTGTGCTATGTTACAGAATCTACAAGAGACCTGTGCCATCCTTGCTACTCAACATTTGTCTCCTGCAACTGACGCAGCACTCCAGAATCCTGTGGTCGGCTGGCTTCCTAAAGTTGGAGATCTGGTCTGAGAAAAAGTGGAGAACAAAAAATAATTTTGTCGATCTTATCGTGCACCGGTTCCAGTGCTTGGCCTGAAGGGTACTCGGACAGTAATTTTACCTCCTCTTCCAGGTCGCAGAGACAACAGATACATCTCAGTGGACAATGTCAAGTTACAACATCTGGCCGAATCTGAATAGTGTGACACCTGTTGTTTCATGTCCAATCATTTGAAGAACTCAAGAGAATATAACATTATCCAGTTTGCCAAACGACACTGTCATCGAGATGAACACTGTTGTTGATAATTCTACTATCCCTCCTGTTTCATCCGACACCGCAGACGCTGTATTTGCATATTCCACAGGTGACACTTTGCAGGATTTGCTGGATACTGCTTTACATTATTGTTCAGATTTTCATTTGATGCATCCTCCACATCATCACATATGGACATACATTTGGTTGACTATTTAAAGTTTTTCTTTTTATGTCCATTGGGTTTTTAACTGTATTTTTTCAACTCATCAATGGCCACTACTTGCCTGAAAGCTCTGCTGCGAACTTTGTCGATGGAATTTTGGCTCCACATTCATCTACACACATCATGAAGCATGACCAGACTCTTGTTAACATTTCAGCATTCCCTGTTTTGGATGGTATTGTTTGGGATACAGTGGATTTCCAAATTCACGTCCGACAGAGCTTATTAGCGTACCGTACATTTTTAGAGTCTCGATGGGTGATGTGCTTACACAAGACATTCGTTCTGATGATTGGGATGTGCATGCGATTCAAGCTTTGTTTTCAGATTTGAAATATTAATGCTGAAGACTCGTATATGAATTCTTCTAATTATGCGGACCTCTTCTATTATCAACATTATGGGCATCATTTTATACACAAGAAAAGTACATAATGTCCTGTCGTCAATTACAGTCAGTGGGAGCATTGCCCGACGCCATTGAAAGGCAGTTCAAAAACTCTAAAGAAAAAGTTTACATACTTTACAGATTTGGATAAATCTAATTCTGAATCTTTCTATTTTAAATTAAGTAGCTCTTCCTCTCAGAAAATCATGTTAACACATAGTAAATTAATATATTCATCTTCCTTCCTCCATGATCTGTCCATAAAAGGTTATGAGCATTGGAAGGAAACCATTGATCTAAAATCAATCTGGGGTTCTGAACACTGGCAGGTGCGAGGCTCCGAGGCCCTGCATCGTGCATTCCTCATCCCTGCTCAATTATTGTTTTTACATAATACAGTATACCAGATCCCATGTTTTGGTTTGGCGACTGCTAAGAAAATTAACTCACCAGCCATTCCAACATTAGCTGAATATAACAATTGGCACACACACAAATTATACCATTAAGGATTTACAGAGTTTATTTCTAAACAAATAATTTAATGAATCTGAAATGGATCCCTTAGGTTGGGTAATTTGGCCAATTAGTTGGAATGCCTGCCAACTTCTTTTTCATAACTCTAGTTTAGGTTATACACAAGACAAGCCCGACCCTATATTTTTTCATTCACATACTGTCACGACCTACTCTGTTGGTAAGTTGTGTCAACAATGGTTACAGCACTCAACACTTTTGTCTGTTAAACAACATTTATCATTGCTGTCCAATAATATTAATTTGGCTGATTTTGTCTTAGGCCTGAGAGCTCCAAGAACAAAGAGAGGGATATATCCTGCTTACAATGAAATTTGGAAACTGTCTCAAATAGAAGCGGCATCCCGTTTACAGGAGATAGGCCAGGTAAACTTGGAAAAGGTTTTAGCTCTTGTTGACAACAGCATTAATCCACTGTATTCCAGTATTTATACTTTAGATAATATTGTTTCCTTTGTTATTGACATTGTGCAAGAAGATGAGTCTTTGTTATATCGTGTTCAAAACCAATTGCATTCAGTGATGCAATTAGCATGGACTTTGCAAACATTGAAAATGGGAAAAGTGGCATGGGATTTTTTTTAATGCAACCGCTTTATTTTCTCCTTTTAATTTGACAGAAAAACAGCAGGTGATGTCCATGAAGGATGCCACTTACACTCTTTTGCGCATTGAAAAAATAGACCCTTTACCCTGTTCGGTAGCGGAATCGGATTCTGCTGTTTGGTTAATCCATGGGGTTATAGGTTTACCTTTCCCTCTGTTTTGGTTTACAACCTGTATGAAATTACCCTGTGGGCTGTTTTGAACCTCTTGGAAGTGATTTTTTACATGAACTGTGGTTTTTGCCTTTCACTAATCGATGTTTGAGGGACAACACCGAGGTTTACCTAACAGGGGAGGATTGTGATTCCACTGTGGGATATTCCCTGGTCACAGAGCATGTAATCTTTCAGCTCCAAATCTTGCGTGTGTTTTAAAAGGTAAACCAACGCCCGCCATTATTCCCACGTTCACACTGCTTACCAATGGTATCTATCTTATTTTAAATAACCTTACATTGTAACGGTTTTCAGAGCGTAGTTTGTTGCAATAATGTGCTTTTTCCACCCCCGCATGGTGCACAAGATAGTTCAGTGTGGCCTTCAATCCCAACTATGAAAGCAGATTTCAACAAGCTGAACAGATTAAAGGTGCTTTTAACGCAACAAGAAGTTGCATTGATTTATGCACCCAAAACCTTCACACTCCAGGTGGCTAGTGTGGCGTCTGAGATTCAAACGCTTTTAAATACTAACCTCCCACTACATTTTGGGAGTTGATTCATCGCATATTCAATACGTCGAATACTCAAGGTCTGGCTCGTTTTTTTAAACTTGTGGTCTGGCTATGTTACTTCTTTTCAGACTATATTTGGTGTGATACCTGCATTCATTCATTCATTCTATCTTTTCCAGCGTCTTTGGTGGTTTTCCGTTACTACTGTCTTTAGCAGCAGGAATCCTGCTTCTGCTGTGCCTGCTACGCAATGGCTGCTTGTCTTGTGGTACTGCACAGGCCAGGCCGGCTGCAACTGCTTCATTACTGGGTGCATGAATGCTTTGGTACACTGCCTCTTGCAACACTTAGTGTGTCTTATGGATTATCCTTCCGTTTTGCATATTTTATTTGGGTGCAACCAGTTTTTTCCTGTCTCCGCTGTGACTTTACGTGGGCATTGGAATTATGTCTCACCAACACGTCGTGTCCAGTCCTGGATTTGGATCGGCTAATGGCCCCTTAGTTGCTCAAGAGCAGGAGTGCACTGGGATTGGCCTAATGGTGCGTGCTGCTGCACTTGCAATTTTGGCACAAAGGGATATCTGTGAGGCTTCGCAGAATCTCCTACTACAGAGCTACATTGAATATCACGCAAGTCATCCAGAAATGCTAATGGAAGCACCGGATTATGAGAATCACTCTTGTTCATTGTCTTTACTAAATTGGATGGCATCTCACTTTTCCATCAACGAAAATGATGTCCTGATGGAGGGTATTGCATTCTTTTGCATTTACACCTTGATGGATTTATCAGGTACATTTTGCCAGTAGGCATCAGCTGGGTCTTCGGATGCTTTGTTTTGAATGATTTGTCAAGTCAAGTCAAGTCAAAAAGGCTTTATTTCGACATATAACAATATCTTAAAAAGCGTACATACGATTAAAATTCGTTTCAGTACATTTTAAAAAAAAAAACGTACGTTTTTACTATAAATGAATCTATAAATTCCTAACAAAAAGCATATAGTTTAAAACAATCCATGGTATAAAATGTAATTAAACAATTAGCCTAAGTCTTTTTGACCGGATTCGCCATGCCCACCCAAGGTACTTCGAGGTGGCACATGCGTAAAAAGTACGAGTGTCCGAAAGAAGAATCCTTAAGGCCACGTTACACTGCCTAGTACCCAGTGTGCGACACATGGGTTTTAGCCATTTTGACCGTGGGATTTTATATGCAGGACACTCAAATAAAAAGTGAGGGACGGATTCTTGGCGTTGTGGGCAAAAGGGACACCACGGAGCAGTCTGGTATGGAATTTTCCAATGGCTAGTAAGATCCATTACGGGGAGAAGACCAATTCTAAATTTGAAGTACAGGGACCTTTCCCAAGGGGCTGAGATGATGTCCAGATACAGTTCTCTAAAGGGGGTATCTTTGGACTCCATGAACTTTCTGGTCGACTTGCATATCGAGGAGGAGGAATTCCTTCTATTTGACACCCAGTTCCAATAAAGCTGTTTTATTGTTGTTTTGGGCGGGGCTGACTGTTGGTACCATGCTTCTTCCAGCCCCAGATTGGTAAGTAAAGCTTTGATATCCGTTAGCCACTTTATTTTCGCCCACCCTGTCGATCTTAATATCTCCCGTAGACCATCCGCATAACTTGAGAGTTCGGGGACTCTCCAGATGCGGGCCCACAGAAGCAAAGGGCGTAACTTCGCTAGATCTTCAATAGCCCGGCGGCCCATGTCCAATTGCAAAGGCAGGATGGGGACAGAAGGGCCAAGGGACACCAGGCTTCTCAAGAAGGTGTTCTCAGCTCGAGTAAGATCTTTCAAGTTCGACATTCCCCATAGTTCCGCCCCGTACAATGCGGCGCTTACTCCTCTAGCCGCGTAGATGTCCAAAACTGCGGCTATGGGTTTAGTTGAGGCTGCTCTCTGCTCTTTTAGCAGGGTCCCAGTTACTCTTTTTAGGTTCAACAACATTTTGAACAAATGCTGGTCCCATTTCATGGAATCCACCAACCTGATGCCCAGATAATCGAAGGTTTTAGTCCTGTCCAATGCCACAGAGCCCAATGTTGGCGGTGGGCCAAGTTTTTGCGGAGGGTTCAAAATAAGGTACTTTGTTTTATCTGTATTTATGCAGAGTCCTCTTTTTTTACAAAAATCGTCAAAGCCTGAAAGAAGCTGTTGCAGGCCCATTGGCGATTTTGACAGAAGCAAGGTATCGTCCGCAAAAAGCAGGGTGGGAATAGAACGACCTGCCAGGCGAGGGGCATCCGCTGGAATCCTTGACAAGTGGTCCACCACCCCATTAACGTAGAGCGAAAAGAGTGTTGGGGCAAGGACACACCCTTGCCGCACTCCTCTGTTCACTTCTATTCTTCGGGTCTTTTGGCCATTGGGACCCCAGCGGATTTGGGCATAGTTGTTTTCATGAAACTTCATGACCAAGTGGAGCAGGTAAGGTGGCAGGCCAAGATCACTGAGGACCTTCCATAAGTTATTTCTGGGGACCAAATCGAAGGCCGTCCGGAGGTCGATAAAAGCAAGATATAATGTGCCCTTCCCAATAGTAACGACCTTCCAGTAAATCATAAGAAGCCTTAGCGATTGTTCAATTGTTCCGGTGCCAGCACGGAACCCTGCCTGGAGATCCGAAAGGATCCTGTTCTCATCTGCCCATTGCTGTATTCTAAATAGGAGAACCTTGCCTGCTACTTTTTGCGAACAGTCTATCAGGCTGATCGGCCTGTAATTCTCTGGATCTTCTCTCGAGCCTTTTTTGTGCAGGGGGACCACTTCGGCGGCCATCCAGGAGGCAGGCAGAGGTGCACCCGCCATGGCAGCGTTCAAAACAGATGAAATCATCGTACTCCAATCATCTAGGTCAACACGGAGCAGGTCACCCGGCAGACCATCGGGGCCAGCCGCCTTGCGCGGGACAAGAGATTTTATTGCACCTTCCGCTTCTTTCTTAGTAAACAGATTTTCCTCGGGACTCTCCACCTCTCGAGGGGGTTGTGGTAACACGGAATCCAACGCTTCAACTTCGGTTGCCGTATACAATTTCGAGAAATGTGTAAACCATAGGTCCTCGGTTATGTTGCAGGTGATGACTGTATCGAGGGGTCTGTTTTTCTTGTGTACTAAGTCCCAAAAACCTTTTGCGTTTTTTTCAACGCTAGCAGTTCGGAGATCCTGCCAGAACTTGTCTTCCCAGTCTCTTTTTGCTGTTTTGAGCTCCGTTTTATAATCCTTCCGTTTGGTGGCTATTAGGGTGGCGTCTCCACTTTTCACAGCCAGTATCAGGGCTCTCTTCATGGCACGACACTCCTTCGAGTACCATCCTGGCTTGCCCTGCCGATTGTCACGATTTGGGTTTCCTTTTTTAATTTTGGCCTTAAAAAGGTCTCCAATTGACAGCGAGACCTCGCAGAACAATGCTGTAATCTGATTTGGGCAGATAGGTTGGCTTTTTAAAATGGCACAGGCTGAAGAGGTAACAGCTCTGATACATGCCATTTTCTCCTCATCTATTGCCACTTTGTCCCATTTCAGACGTCTTAAGCAGTTCGATGGAACCACCCCTCCCAATGGCCCTGTCACTAGTGCATCATGATTTCCGCTTCCTGGTATTATCTCTTTCCACCAGATTGATAGGGTCAAGGAAAGAGCATTATGGTCACTTTCCAGGGAGGGTAGAACAATCATATCCTTCATATGTCCCCACAAAGAAAAGTTTAGAAGGATGTAATCAATCCGGGAAGAGTGACCAACCCTATTATATGTATGAGCCCCCGCTAAATCTGATGGTGTCCTCCCATTGGCTGCCCTTAGGCCGTGCTCTAGAGTGAGGGAATTTAGCTGGATGATTCTGGGGGTCCAACTATTTATGATGGGAAGATCAAGTGACGGGACACCTCTCCTAGAATCTTCATCATATAAATCCAGGGATTCATTGGGCAGCAAAGGCTCGAATGTACAATTGAAGTCCCCCATAACCAAAATTAGGGAATTGCTACTACACTCACCCAGGGCTGCCTCCAGGTCCAAGAGCGTTGGTGACAAGGCTCTCCCGGAGGCCCCTCTTGTATAGATGTTGATAATCTCCAGTTTTTCCGCACTCCTGGGACAAGTTACAGTGAGGTGCATCAAATCTGGAGATTTTTGGGGGTGTTGGTGAACCCTCCATCCCAGAGTGATGTTTACCCAGACCAAAAGACCTCCGTAGGGACGACCTCTTCCCGAGGCTGGGATTTCAGCCGGGACAAAAAAGGTGGCATAACCTACTCGGTGCCTTAGTTCTACGCACCACGTCTCTTGGAATGCACAAACTGAGTGGGGTTCAACGAGCGCCACCCAGTCTGGGACATCTTGCTTGCTTCTTAAGCCTGCCACATTCCAACTGATGATTTTCAGAGGTACATGGTGCTGGGGCTCATTACAACCGCTATTCCCACCCTGTGGACCCGGAGTTTGAAGTCCAGCTACGAGTTCAAGATTATTTGACCCGTCACCTAAAATAATAGGTAGAATTGGGGTAGGCGGGGGATGGTGCACAACATTATTGGTCAAGGGTACCTCCCCTACTATACAAATTGTATTAACCCTAGGGGGGGAGACATTGTTTACCACTGAGTTATTAAGTCACCAGCCCCAACCCTGTGGAGTGGCTGGTTGGGTAGGAGTCCGTACCCTTGCTCTGGGGTCCAAGATTGGATAATGGGGGAACCATACTCCTCTACCCCCATCTTGGCAAGGATTATTGAGCCCCATTAATGGGGGGGGGCGATAGAAATACCCCAAATCCCTAGTTTGTATGTCGCAGAAGTTGTAATGCGACTGTTGGCTACAAATCATGCCTGCTGCTCTGGGGTCATTGAAATTAATCAAAACGCAGTCCCCGGTAATAGCCTTGCGTCTGTTACCAATCCAACTCACGCGTCGGACGAAGGCTATTCTACCATCTATGTGCCCTGGGAGGGGTCTATTAGCTTTTAGCCAGGAGAGAGTCTTGTGTCTGAGTTCAGAATAGGACTCACAAGAACCCTCTTCAAGCTCGGGTACCCCTGTTAGAATAACCACATATGGCTTACAGCCAGGGGGAAGGCTAGCATTTGGCGTGCGCCGTTTTACCCTATCTTTGACCGGAGATTTTACTGTGATTTTTGCTGGAGATTTGGTCACAGCTTGTATAACAGGAGTGAGAGGAGATGGGGTTGTAACACCCTTACTTGCAGTTACTGTATCTCCAGTTACCTTAGTGTTAGGGGCAATAGGCTTGGGATTTGCGGCAAATTTGACCTTAAGTGCCTTGGGTGCCTGGGTGCTAGATTTGTTCATCGGACGGGACAAACTAGACTCAAGAGTAGTAGTAGACGGGGGGGGTATGGTTCCAGTGTTGGGTTGTTGAGATTGGGGAGCCTTAGCCAAGGCGGGCGTTTTTTGACAAGATGAAGGCTCAGGGAGGGCTGTAGAAATAGATAGAACTAATGGAGCAGCACCACTCCTTAGCCCACCGTTTTCTTCAACCTGGGATTTAGCGTGAAATTTAACTAACGATTTCACTGCATAAAAGTTGTCCAGCATTGACTGCTCAAGTGAGGCTAGTTTGCGTGTGAGGCCATCAATCTTATCTACGAGAGGCATCACCACAGACTTAATAATGCTCTCGACTTGAGGGAAAATGCTAGCATCTATAGGAGCCATTTGACCAGGAATACCCTCAGAGGCAGAATCTCCAGTATGGGCCACTTGGGGTTTTAAGTGAGGAACCTGATTCGGGGTAATACCCCCTTTTGATGTAATGTTCCTACTAACTTTACTGTGGGGTTTTAGAGAGCCTCCCCTACGGGGACTAGCGGGACGCTTTCTCTTCTTTTGGGGGACTATACCTAGGGCTGGATTCCCTACAGGTGCAGTTTGAGGGGCTACTACTCTAGGAGTATTAATATCGGAATGACCTGCAGTGGATAGAGGATTCACAGCTTCACTAACAAGCACTGGGGGGCTCGAGGCGTCAAGGATATCGTAGTTACAATCTGGGATCTGACCCCCTGGTGATGGAATACTAGGAAGGGAAGAAATTGAGTGTGTCGGGTCAAGCACAATACTTGGAGCTGTGGTGGTTACCCTTTCTAAGCTAGCCCTAATCCTACTCACTCTCTCGTCAATAGTAGGAGAATCAACTATTAACAAAGGAGTTAAAGGAATATGACCAGGGCTATCAGCTAGGGCAATGGCGCCCAGAGAAGAGCGCTTATTAGACACACTCAAGGAATCCCGTGATAACCTTCGCTCTGCCAAGATTATCTCCTTCTCAACTATGGAAACTGCACGGGTGATAAACTGGTCCATAGTACCTAAAACTACGTCTCCTGCAGATTTCTTTGTCTTACAGGATCGCGTTCCTGAAGCCATTGTCCTGAAAGCTGGATGTCCGCTTTACGGAGCCAAGGGATGTGGCCCAGCCCGGCCTCCTTCGGCCCCGGACGGCCACAGACGGTCCCGCCCTTGTCCCGGGCTTCTCCCGGCGCTATCGCGCGCTACCGCGCTGCTGTAAAGGCAGTGTCAATTTATATACAACTGGAGAGGAGGGGAGGAGCAGACAGGGAGAGCGGCCCAGGTGCTCTCAATTTGGGCAGGCAAGCGCTCCTGGGAGCTGTAGTCCGGCTCCTGCGCCTGCCTTCGCTCGCAGCCCCGCCTGTCTCTCTCCTACTCCGGACACCGGCTTGAAAATAATGTTCCAAAATCCACCCCGAGCGAAGCGGGACCCGCGGAGCGGGTACCGCAAGAGGTAGGCTGATGCTACAAGTATTTACAGGCACTCCGTCCTCACGTTAGCTGCCAAGCACAGAAAATGCGTCCCAATGCAGGACCAGAGCACTAGAGTTTTAAATCCCAGGGGAGGGGAGGAGCAGACAGGGAGAGCGGCCCAGGTGCTCTCAATTTGGGCAGGCAAGCGCTCCTGGGAGCTGTAGTCCGGCTCCTGTGCCTGCCTTCGCTCGCAGCCCCGCCTGTCTCTCTCCTACTCCGGACACCGGCTTGAAAATAATGTTCCAAAATCCACCCCGAGCGAAGCGGGACCCGCGGAGCGGGTACCGCAAGAGGTAGGCTGATGCTGCAAGTATTTACAGGCACTCCGTCCTCACGTTAGCTGCCAAGCACAGAAAATGCGTCCCAATGCAGGACCAGAGCACTAGAGTTTTAAATCCCAGGGGAGGGGAGGAGCAGACAGGGAGAGCGGCCCAGGTGCTCTCAATTTGGGCAGGCAAGCGCTCCTGGGAGCTGTAGTCCGGCTCCTGCGCCTGCCTTCGCTCGCAGCCCCGCCTGTCTCTCTCCTACTCCGGACACCGGCTTGAAAATAATGTTCCAAAATCCACCCCGAGCGAAGCGGGACCCGCGGAGCGGGTACCGCAAGAGGTAGGCTGATGCTGCAAGTATTTACAGGCACTCCGTCCTCACGTTAGCTGCCAAGCACAGAAAATGCGTCCCAATGCAGGACCAGAGCACTAGAGTTTTAAATCCCAGGGGAGGGGAGGAGCAGACAGGGAGAGCGGCCCAGGTGCTCTCAATTTGGGCAGGCAAGCGCTCCTGGGAGCTGTAGTCCGGCTCCTGCGCCTGCCTTCGCTCGCAGCCCCGCCTGTCTCTCTCCTACTCCGGACACCGGCTTGAAAATAATGTTCCAAAATCCACCCCGAGCGAAGCGGGACCCGCGGAGCGGGTACCGCAAGAGGTAGGCTGATGCTGCAAGTATTTACAGGCACTCCGTCCTCACGTTAACTGCCAAGCACAGAAAATGCGTCCCAATGCAGGACCAGAGCACTAGAGTTTTAAATCCCAGGGGAGGGGAGGAGCAGACAGGGAGAGCGGCCCAGGTGCTCTCAATTTGGGCAGGCAAGCGCTCCTGGGAGCTGTAGTCCGGCTCCTGCGCCTGCCTTCGCTCGCAGCCCCGCCTGTCTCTCTCCTACTCCGGACACCGGCTTGAAAATAATGTTCCAAAATCCACCCCGAGCGAAGCGGGACCCGCGGAGCGGGTACCGCAAGAGGTAGGCTAATGCTGCAAGTATTTACAGGCACTCCGTCCTCACGTTAGTTGCCAAGCACAGAAAATGCGTCCCAATGCAGGACCAGAGCACTAGAGTTTTAAATCCCAGGGGAGGGGAGGAGCAGACAGGGAGAGCGGCCCAGGTGCTCTCAATTTGGGCAGGCAAGCGCTCCTGGGAGCTGTAGTCCGGCTCCTGCGCCTGCCTTCGCTCGCAGCCCCGCCTGTCTCTCTCCTACTCCGGACACCGGCTTGAAAATAATGTTCCAAAATCCACCCCGAGCGAAGCGGGACCCGCGGAGCGGGTACCGCAAGAGGTAGGCTGATGCTGCAAGTATTTACAGGCACTCCGTCCTCACGTTAGCTGCCAAGCACAGAAAATGCGTTTGTGTACTATCACCTTCTCCTCTCTTTCTCATCTTTTGACTTCTTCTAGGACTTGTTTTTTTACACAAACTTTCGTTTTTGCTTTCTGCAAGTTTTATGGACACGACTATTGATGTCTGCTCATGCTTTTTGGACTTTGCTTTCTTGTTTAGTCTATATACGATGGCCATATCAGGGGGAGGGTGTAGTAAGGCTTATAGGTCCGTTATTGACAATTGCTCAGTTAGCATGAGCTTCGCTGCCATGAGCCTGCTTTTGCGCAAAACACTGCATGCATACATTTCTCAAGACTCTATTTTTGCTCCTTTCACATGAGAACGGTCTAACTTGCAAGTTCTTAGCTGTGCTCTGAAGTTTAGTCTGCACACAATGTTCAAGGTTAAACAACAATGCCCCTTGTTATTCTGTTCTTTTCAGTCCCTCGCACTTAAACATAACATGCTACACACAGATGCATCTCTGGAAATCGTGTATTTTAATATTTCAACCGCAACCTGTTTTCGCACACTTGGAGATACACCTTTCCAGAGAGAAGACCTATGTTTGTCCTGCGATGTGAACATTGCATCTAGGCATTGAGGTATGTGGGTCTGCTGACAAAGCCCAGAGGTCTTCTGTTTCATAATAAACTATCTCTTGTCACAGGGGAGGGTGGTTAGGTTGTTCAGTCCTTTTCCACAGTTTTTTATGACATGACATTCCCATTCATATTCTATGGTATTGTAACAATGCTGACTATATTGTGTTTGTGCATTCTGCTGATAGTATTGGCTCGTGTATTGCACCATAGAGCGCGATAGTTGAAATACACAATTTAAACTATACTGCGTCTCTGAATACCCGCATTTTGGACAAGCATGAGTGGCTATGCGAAAGAGTGTCTGGCTCCCGCGATTCCCAAGGCAGAGTGCGTGTTCATGATTGTCTAATCATTGGTAGCTCCGCTGTAGACGAAGAATGAATGATACACTATAGCTAGTTGGGTTTGGGAGTTTGGGTACGGATGTGGTAGGTCGGTACACCACCTATTCACTGAGGTCCTGTTTCCCTGTGCGTAGTTTTGTGTTTGTGCAGAATCCCTACAACAAAACCTGCTATTTTAAATAGAACCTACCAGATTTTAATGATCTTAGTGCCAAAAGTTTTCATATAGATAAGTGCTGTTTTGATAATTTTGTGTGGACCTCCTTATTGAGTCATTTATTGGCTCGGTATGTGCAGCGGATGTCTAATGCTCCTCTCTTATAAGCCTAAGGCTGCTCAACCACACTACCTCCTAGAAGAGCACCTCGGGATTGCTAGAGCAAGCCCCTGTCCATTACTAAGGGAATACCAGGACTCTTTGCATTGTATACTTCTTTTTGGTAGACCATATTAAGAGGCCGATTCCTACATTGGTGGTGTAGAGATCGGATACTGGGTGAATCCTCTAGAATCCAAAATTGTCTTTAGTGTAAAACGTTTTTTCCGATTCCAATTCTTTCTAAATTCTTTAAAACCTACCTATAAAGACCTTGTGTTAATTCCTACTGTGAAACGGTTTAGAGCTTAAGAGGTATTTAGGTAAAGTTAGGTCTTTAGACAGTACTTAGAATACTTTGTACTTCATTTTAATACCAGGTCTGAGGCAGCTCTTTCCCAGAAGTTCAACCTGGGGCCCTACAGGACCCTTAAGTTGTCTCAACTTAAATCCTTCTGCCAAGTATGGAACCTCACCCTGGGACCTAGACCAACAAAGGCACATCTGCAAAGACTGCTCACAGAAAACACTAGGTCTGTGGCTGAGGAAGTAAAACCTCTTGCAGAAGGGGTGGAGGATGCTGAAGTGTATGACGTTTACGACGATTCTAACAGCAATCCTAAGGAAAGCAACAACTGGAGTGCTGACGATACCTCTGGAGAAATAGGCAATGAAGATTCAGACCTCCAAAAACTAGCCAAGAGGATAGCCGTCGGAGGCTAAACTCCTAGCTATAGAGAAAGAAAGAGCTGAGATGGGCCTAGGATCCATCTCTGGTGGCAGCAAAATAATTAATAGGGAGAAAGATAAAACTTTTGACCCTCTAATACTCAACGGGATTGTACCCAAATGCACACATAGTGATGATATCACAAAATGGTTCACAGTCTTTGATAGGGCTTGTGAAATGAGGCAACTCAATCAAAAATATTAGGGGTCTGTTCTTTGGAAGCTGTTCTCAGGAAAGTGTAGGGATAGGCTCTTGATACTGAATGAGGCAGATGCTGAGTACCATGACCTCATGAAGGATACCCTGATTGAGGGCTTGGACTCACCACTGTGGAGTACAGGATCAAGTTCCAGGAGACTTGAAAAATGCAGAGTCAGACCTGAGTGAATTTTGCAGACTTTTCAGTGAATACACTAGGTGGCTGGTTGAAAGGTAATAATTTGCAAAACTATGAAGGGCCTTATAATCTCATTATGAAAGAGCATTGGTTGAGTAATTGTGTTTCTGAGAAATAACATAAGTACCTAGTTTACCTAGGTCACTTTATCCTTCCTCAAGAGTTGGGGAAGGAGGCAGACCACTGGGACAATAAAAGGATAACCAAAACAATTCCTGGTGGGGGTGACCAAAAGAAATGGGTCACTATGCCATCCACCAAGGGAAAGATGGTGACCATTCCTAAGACAAAAACAAAGAGTCTACTCAAGTCCCCCAAAAACCTGTTCAGGAGGGTGTGTCCCAAGCCAATACACAGTCTAGGAGTGGGTACTAGGGTAGCAACTGGGATCCCAAAAAGGCTTGGTGCTTTAAATGCAAGGCCACTGGGCACCGCACTATAGACCCTTGCTGTCCCAATACAAAGAGTCCCCCTAGTGCACCTGCAGTGAATGCAGTGTTAAGTCATTAGATGGGATCCCAAGGGAGCTCTGACCATGTTAAAGAGCAACTTCAGTCTCTGAGGGGGGTGGATATAGTTGTCCTTGCTGTCTGGCCCATTAACATGGGAAAATACAGACAACAGCCTCATATAAATAGGATCAGAGTTTAAGCACTGAGGGATACAGTTGCAAGTGTCACTAAGGTGATCAAAAGACTGATATCCCTAGGACAATACTTGACTGGTGAGACACTCACTGTCCTCAATGCTGATAATCAGGCTAAGGACTGTTCCATTGTGATGTTGTCCTTAGAATGGGGAGGGGTAGCTTGCTAAAAGAAGGTGGTGGTATCTTCTGCAATTCCTATAGAATGTCTGCTAGGCAATGAACTGGAGTCCTCGGCGTGGGTTGAGGTCAAAGGTAAAACCCATTCAGCTGTGCTGGTTATACCTGAATGGGTGTGTGTGAAAAACCAAGGACAGTGAAATGTCCAGAATGAAAAAAAGGAGTTGGAATCAGAAATAATTGCCCAACCCTCGAAGAGAAAAGGCAAGAAGTTTGAGAAACCAGGTTCTAAACAGACCAAAACAAACGCCCATCCTCCTCAGGGAGAAGACCTGTCAGCCCTAGAGGGAACTGAGCCTCATGAACGTGGGTCTTACATGGCATAGCTCCTAGGCCCGGGGGGCCCTCTAGGGAAGATCTGTGCTTGGAACAGATGAACTATCCCACTCTTGGAAGCCTGAGACAGCAAGCTGTTGATCAGGAAACAGGAGATGTCAATGGCTCTCACAGAACCTATTGGAAGGAGGGACTCCTTTACACCAAAGCCAGAGATCCCAAACCTGGTACCACTAGAAGAGTAGTAGTGCCTCAGATGTATAGAGAATTCTTACACACCTTGGCTCAAAACATCTCCTCTGCTGGGCATCTTGGCCAGGTGAAAACTTGGAGTAGGTTAGTTACCAACGTCTACTGGCCAGATATGTTCCAGAAGGTGAAGGAGTTTCGCAACTCCTGTACTACCTGCCAAGCCAGCAAAGCAGGTTGCTACTCAAAGGCCCCATTAATTCCACTCCCATTGGCTGAGGTACCCTTTGAAAGGATCGGGGTTGATGTGGTTGCCCCCCCCCAACATCAGCAGGGAATAGTTTTATGCTTGTAGTAGTGGGCCATGGTATCACATACCCTGAAGCCATTCCATGGAGGAATACCAGTGCTCCTGCAGTGGCTAGGACCCTCATTGGGATCTTTCCCAGAGTGGGTTTCCCCAAAGAGGTGGTGTCAGACAGAGATACAAAGTTCTTGTCTGGGTCCCTGAAACACATGTGGGCTAAATGTGGAATGACTTACACGTTCACCACCCAAAATCACTCACACAAATGTTTTAATTGAGAGATCTAACAAAACCATGAAAGGCATTTTCATGGGACTTCCTGAGAAACTCAGAAGGAGATGGGATGTCGTACTCCATGCCTTCATTTTTCCTACAGAAAAATGTGAGAGAACAGAGTAGGGTTTTCCCTATTTGAGCTTCTGTTTGACCACGCTGTAAGAGGAACCATTGTGTCTAGTAAAGGAAGGCTGGGAGAGACCTCTCAAAGAGCCTAAGCAAGACATACTGGACTATGTGCTCAGCCCATGTTCAAGGATGGCCGAGTACATGGAAAAAGCATCTAAAAACCTTGAGGCTAGCCAAGAGCTCCATAAGCTCTGGTATGACCAAAAGGTTGCACCAGTGGAGTTCTAACCAGAGCAAAAGGTGTGGGTTAGATACCTGTGGCTGGGGCAAATGGAGTGGGCCCTACCTTATCCTAGAAAGAAAAGTGGAGGTCACCTATCTAGTGGACCTTGGCCCTAGCAGGAACCACAAAAGGGTCATCCATATGAACAACCTTATACCCTATCATGACAGGGCTGTGATGACCTTAATGATAGTCACAGATGAGTATCGGGAGATAGAGAGTGAACCTTTCCCTGACCCGCTCTCTCACAACCCTAAAGTTTGTTCATTAGGGGGGTGGTCATTTCAGACACCCTCTATGCCCAACAGTAGGCTGACTATGGAAAAGTCCTGCAACAGTATGCTGAGCTCTTTTCTTTGACCCCTGGTCAGACAAGCTGGTTCATACATGATGTGGACACTGTCAAAAATGTAATCTATAGGAAGCCTGACCAAGTCAAAGAGAGCATCAAGGTTGAAGTAAGCAAGATGCTGGAATTGGGAGTCATTGAACCTTCTGGGAGCCCTTGGGCCAGCCCAGTTGTCATAGTCTCAAAACATCATATGAGGGTGGTAAAATAGAGCTGAGGTTGTGTGTAGACTACAGGGGCCTCAATGCAGTAAACAAGGCATATGCACACCCAATTCCTAGGGATGACAAATTGATTGACAGGTTAGGGGCAGCCAAAGTTCTCAGTACTTTTGATTTGACATCAGGGTGCTGGCAGGTTGGGCGGACCCCAGGAGCAAAAGAGAAATCAACATTCTCAACCCCAGATGGGCATTATTAGTTCACTGCAGGGCCCTTTGGACTAACAAATGCATGTGTTGCCTTCCAAAGGTTGGTGATCAAAGTCCTTGCTGTGTTGGAGGCATTTAGTGCAGCAAACCTGGATGATATTGCTGTCTATATTTCCACCTGGCAGGATCACCTGATCCACCTTGGAAAGGTCATGGAGGCTCTGCAGAGCACAGGCCTCACTATCATGGCAACCAAGTGCCAAATAAGACAGGGCTCAGTTGTAAACTTGGGACACCTTGTAGGTGGAGGTAAAGTTCAACCCTTAACACCCAAGATCCAAACAATTGTGGACTGGGAGCTCCAACCACCTAGAATCAAGTCATTACTTTCTTGACTTAGTACTACCAGAGGTTTGTGAAGGGATATGAGTCTATTGTGGCCCCTCGCATGGAACTGACCTCTAAGAAAATGCAGAAAAGTAAACTGGACTGGGCGCTGTCAAAAGGCATTTGACTCTCTGAAGGAAGGGATATGCTCAGCACCCATTCTAAAAGCTCCAGACTATACAAAACGGTAATCATGCAGACAAATGGGATGGGATAGGAGCGGTACTGTCCCAAACCAATGATGATGGCCATGACCAACCTGTTCATTTCTTTAGCAGGAGGTTACTTTCCAGAGAGCAGCATTGGAGTGCCATTGAGAGGGAAGCCTTTGACGTGGTTTGGTTCCTGAAGAAGTTGAAGCCATACTTATTTGGCTCTCATTTCCATGTTCAAACTGACCACAGGTCTCTCAGATTGCTGATGCAAATAAAAGGTTAAAACCCCAAACTGGGGATGGGCTTTACAGTGGAACACAGATCCGGATCTGACCATGCCAATACAGATGGCAATTTCAGGTTTTTCCACTTAGAAAATGAAGACTCTTTTGGAAAAGGTTAGTCTCATTCTCTTTCATTTGGGGGGGAGGGGTTATGTACGGAAATGCCATTGTTGACATGGTCACCCTACTTTTTGCCTCTCATTTGTTGTGATTTCAACTGGGAGTGCACTAGGTTACTGCTAACTAGGTCCCCAGTGCCAGATCTCTTTCCAAAACTTTGCAATTACTTTCTCCAAATGCTGATACCTTTACTGCCTTCTATAGGTCCCTAGTAAATGATATACCCAGTACCTAGTGCCCGAGGTACTTAGGAGGGTTCCCAAGGGTGGCAGCATGAATTGTGCCCCTCTAGAGGACCCCTCATCAAGCTCATACAAACTGTCACTACAAGCTGCATGTCTTGGTGCTGATAACAATGAAAACGACACATGGCACAGAGCCTGTGTGATCTGCCTGCAGACACTGCATGCAGTATAAGTAAGTAACCCCTACAGCAGGCCTTACCACCTTAAGGCAGGGTGCACTATTCAACATGTGAGGGCATAAATGTATGAACAGGTATACCTCTGTACTGGTCAGTTCCATTAATGCCAGTATAAATGCTCAGGGAAGCCATTTTAAAAGCATTTGCTATACACTGATAAAAACATGTTCCCCAGCTATATGGGATGTTTGGTATCAAACCTCTCATATTAATAAACCCACACTGATGCCAGCATCGGATTTAATAATAATGCACCCAGAGGGCACCTTAGAGGTGCCCCCTGAAAACCTACCCGTTACTGGTGTGCTGACTGTTTTTCCCACCAGAGAGAGGTTTCTGATTACCAAGGGTGAGAGCTTTTGCTCTCAGGGGGCCATTAATCAGTATCACTCCGACAGAGGGTGCTTTAAACCCTAGCCCACAGGATGAACTGCGGATTAGAATTAGAAGGTCGGGGAGCTACAAAGAGGCCTTCGGTATGCAAATCTGGCTTCCTTAACAAGAAGAGAAAACCAACCCCTTTTATCCAGAGCCCTTGGACACCTGGACATGGCAGGAAAATTAGCTAGCAAAACAGGCGTGTCAACCAGCCCAACCCTGGAGAGTAATTGCTCTTTGCAATCAGCAGGGGGAAAAAGGAAACAATCCGAGATGGTAGGTGCTGATCACAAACTGAAGGGTCATTCACCCAAGGTTAAGAGAACTAGCCAAGACTATGCAATAGGCAGCGCATGCAGAACACAAGTGGAGACCGGAAGAGGGGTCACACTTGAAAGACCAGACATTTTCCTTGATAAAATTAGTAAAATATTATCAGAAGCATTGGCCCCTATTTCAGCACGACTAGTCCGCATTGAAGAACAGCTTTCCTGTGAGTTGTAGGATTTAAGCAAGAACTTAGAAAACTTAACGGACAACTTATAGAGGGATAAGACCACCCAACCGAGCAGCACAGTTGGCAGCACAGATAATGTTCACCCTAATAGTATGGTTCCAAAAAGTTCTGCACTGACTTTAAGTATGGGATGACCCCCATCGAGAGGCCCTCAAAGTCAATCCCCGTGTTCAGACCCCCTGAGAATTCATATCCCGGAGTAATAACCAAAAGCTGGGACACAGAGCCTCAAACAGGTTGAGATCTGAGTTGTTAAATGGGGGCATTTCCCAACAAAGAAATCCTAGTATTAATGCACTTGTACATAGTTTCACTAATAGGGTGGGTGCAAAAGACACATTAAATTTACCACCAGATTGTACACCATATACATTGATTTTGACGGGAGTACCCCATCTTTCTCCCAGCTGCCAAGAAAGCTGGCAATGCCTAATTAACAAATCAGCCCACTGGTGTTTTAGTACAACTTTGTCTCAGATTAACTGGTTCGAATTGGTTAAGTCATACAGCCAAGTTTGTTGAAGGGGATTGTGTGTTCCTAAATTTGAAGGATGCCAAAACTGTGAATTTTCCTTTGAGGCACCTTGAAGACAAACTTAATGAGAATGAATCAATAAGGGCCTACCCACTGGGTTTCTTCTATCCCCCTCATCTGAGATTTAGCATGAGACAAGGGTCCCTCCCGGAAGGTTTGAATACACACTCTTGCATACAGCCTCGCCCATTCCTTCACCACAACCGCTTTGAGGCTCTTTCAGGCCTCACTGACATCAATTGACTCCATAATCATCTTAGAAAGGTAGCCATGAAGGGAGTGCTGGGACAACAATGGAGTAACCTAGGGAGTGAATCTAATGAAGGTGAGCCCGGAAGTAAAGGGCCTGTATACTCAGTTGGTGCCACATTGCACATACCGATTAACATCATTAAGGGTTCATACGACCACGAAAACACAATCTCACTTTCTGATAACATCCTTGCAGACCGACCCGTTGGTGAGGGTTTGGACTATTAGCCCACAAAACATCGTCCACTCTCAAGGACACCTGAGGGTCCATCAAACAGGGACACACTATGCTTCTCTTTCAAATTTTTTCCTGGAACATCCCAGGAATACGCTCAAAGCTCAAGAATGAGATTTGGCTAGAGTACATCAGAGGTTTTGATATCATCTGTCTCCAGGAAACTTGGTCCAGGGATAACATTGTTTTAGATGGTTATCGCTCTTTTACTCTCCCTACATTATCCTCTTCAGCAGGAAGGGCCACAGGAGGGATCGCGCTGCTAACTTTGGTTAAATATGAAACTTTAAAAGCCTCCTACATAAGCTCATCACCCTGGTACCAATTGATCATGATATAAAATGTAATTAAGGCTAAGATACTGGTGGTGAATTGGCATTATAACTTCTTTGACCAAAATAGCTGTCATGTTATTGAATCCCTACAGGTGGAAATTACACAAATAACTGGGAAGTGGCAGCCACTATGTATACTTTGGGTGGGGGACTATAATTGCACAACCTGTAAGTATAGTTCCCAATGCATCTCTGGGCTGTTGGATACTGAGGGTCAGTCTCAGCCACATTGTATGCATTCGCCCCAAGGTGAAGCTTTAAATTCTATCCCCGCTGGGAATGGTCTAGGTTTCATTAGCAACATGGTATGTGGTTATTTACCCCAGTGCCCTACCTATGTTGTTGGCGGTAGGGTAGGTTTTATTGACTATATGTTAATATCCAGGACATTTATTCCGTGGGTCTGTGATTTTATGGTGGAACCTAACTGCTAGTGACCATAATCCCCTTATAGTCCCTTTAAATACAATGATCCAGTGTTTTTAAATCAGTAATTATCGGCCCTGTGCCACCAACTTGGAAGGAGGCTATTGTGATTCCTGTTTTTAAGAAGGGCAACAGGAGTGACCCGGCATGTTGTAGGCAAATTTCTCTCATTGATGCAACAGCAAAGGTTCTAGAGAGGGTCCTCCTTGCCCGATTAGAGACTTGGGCATCCACCACAGGCGTATAGGAGGGGATTGGGCACTACTGAGCAATGTCTCAATTTGTCCCTAATTGTTGACAAGTACATGCTCTAGCCACCTGGCCTTCATGGACTTGTCCAGTGCCTTAGACACCATTAATCGGGATAAATTGTGGGACATGATGGGAAAAATGGGTGTAGAAGGAGCACTGATATCCCTTCTTCGCAGGTTACATTTTAATACTTCAGTTGTGATAAGATATGGTACCCATGGTGAAAAGACCAAGCTGATTGTGTCCACAGAAGGTGTCCAGAAAGGGAGCATTTTGACCCCCCTCCTCTTTTTAATGTATACAAACGATATAGAGGCTTATTTATTAGGCAAGGAGATTGATTTTCCTCGAATTGGTTGTAACCTTTTTTTTTTTTTTTATTTTTTATTTGCAGACATACAGATGATGCAATCAGCATTGACACAGTTCCATAAACATTAGGATGTAAGCATCAAGATTATCATTCGTAATTCAATGGCCACCATACCTTGTACGTCTACAGGCCTCATTGAATCTCATCCCACGGAACACAGTAAAAGTCAATCATATGTAGTCCTTCAGTACAAAAACAAGATCCCTGTTCCGGCCATTCTGATATCTGCAATATTTTCGTTTTTTTTTTTCTTTCAACAGTTCCCATTTCCAACTATCAACGCCTCCCCCCTCCCCCCACCCCACGAGAACTCAGTTAAGTGGCTTAAAACTGCCACTCCTACAGTAACTTAACTGTGCAGTCATATAGCAGTGTTTCCATGTGTCCTTCCCTTACCTCCCCCCTTCTCCCCCCCTCGGGGTCCCCCCTCAGTGTGCTAAGAGTAGCCGGTTAATTGTGCATCATGCTCCTTCCTTTTCCCTTCCAGTATCTCACATAGTCACCCCTTCTCCTCCCTCTTCAACAGTGCTGGGCGGTCTCAGTGTGTTCCCCCCCCCAGGCCCCCGTCTAGTCTGTGGTAGTGCCTCCATTTTGCCCATACACTTTTAAATTTCTTGGGGCAGCCTCTCGCCTTGTACGTCACCCTTTCCGCAGCCATGTAAATGTCTAGGCCCCTCCTCCATTCCTCTATCTCAGGTATGTTCTCCGCCCCCCAATGACGTGCGATATCGCGATTTGCCACAACCAGCGCCAATGTCAGGAAAACCAGGTGTGGTCTGGGTGAATTGGTTGTAACCTTGACCCATTATTACCATATGCAGACGACACAGTATTAATGGCTGTGACAGCTAACAGCCTCCAAAAATCCCTTATCGCTTTTACTGATTTTATGTCGTCACTTGACTTAAAAGACAATTTTATTAAATCATATACCATGGTATGAGGCCTCAAATTGACAAAAAAACAGGTATTTTGCTATAATGGGCAAAAGATTAGAAAGGTTGAACAATTTCACTTATCTGGGGAACTTATTCAACAATAAGATGAACTGGTAAACACTTGTATCAGCAAGGGTGTATCACACAAACAGGTCTGTGAAGGGACTATTTCGCTTTATATGCAAATTAGTTCACAAGCGAAAGTTAGTTACCCTTTACAAAGCCAAATGTTTGTCTGTTGCAACATACGGGACAGGGGTGTGAGGACAACACAAAAGTTGCCAATTACAAGTCTTGGAAAATAAATTGATAAAAAGAATATTTGGTATTCCGATTAGCTCCCCCACACTCTTTTGTCACAAAGAGCTGGGGTTAGAGTTTATAGAGGACTGTATAGGGCTGCTCTTATGGGCAAAAATCTAGCTGACTGACTATTTACGGTTCTCAAGGGAAGTAATTAAAGATTCTATCAACTTGGATAGTGCCCTAACGATTCCATGGATTTGATTTGTGAGAAACAAATTTCAAGAGATCGGATTAGGGCACTTTTGTGACAACCCAGAAAGCATTCCGATGACTGCAAAGGTTATTATCAAAGAGGCGCACATATATTGATGGTTTTAAATTTTGACACACATTAGCCACCCCTGCTATTTGCACTGCAGTATCGAATTATATTAAAGTGTTGATGGCTAATATTTTTTTTTACTTTTAATTTTATTTTTTACGAAGTTTTATATAGCGCAAACTTGATCCGGTATCAGGTATTGGAGCGCTTTACATAGCACCGGTTGCGTTTCATGAGGACACATTCATTTTTGTTAGGCACGGGGAAATTAAATGATTTGCCCCAAATCACAGGATGCTCAGTGTCATTGCTGAGACCCGAACCCAGTTCCCCCGATTTAAGGTTGACCACTCTAGCCATTAGGCCAAATCCTCTCCCAAAAGTGCTATGAGTTTTAAGGGCTGAATAAGAATGATGTAATTTGTTGTTGTTTAAATTAATATTGCTGGAATTTTGTCTGACAGTGCAATACCATGTTGTACTAAATGTTCTATTTTATGTATTGAACTGTTTAATTGTAGAACCCTATGAATTGTCTCCTCTTTTCTCTTTTTATCTCTTTCACTGTGATTGTTTTTAAAAATAAATGAATTGTAAAGGTTTTATTTGTTAAACTTTTATGGTTCTGTGAACCACAATTAAGTTATTGAATGGGGGTTGGGAGCACACTGCCTCAAAGTCCCAGCACAGTGCACCCCTTTGCATCCTGGTAAATGCAGTACAGAGTTCAAACTTACTTTATAATTAGCTGGAGTTTTCCCCCAAAGTTGGTGCAGACATTGCTGTATTTCTCTAGACGCGTGTTTCTGGGTTGAGCCCTTCATCAATAGAGAGCAGCAGTTTGAACTGTGTACTGCATTTACCTGGATGCAAAGGGGTAAACTGTGCTGGGACTGTGAGGCAGTGTGCTCCCAACCCCCATTCTGTTTAAAAGGCTCCCTTGAGCCATCAAGCTGACGAGCTTTGGAGATGCACCTGTGTGACTGTGAGTGGTATTGTGACTTGAGAGGAACTTGGCAGCATTTCCAGCAACCCCAGATGATTTTTCTTTGCTCTCTAAAACTGCTGCTCTCTACTGATGAGCCCCCGTTCTGTCAAAATTAAGTTATTCTTGAGCTTGACTTTAGGCTAACTGCTACTTGCACACTGGCCCAGGAGACAAAGCTGATCTCATTTTCTACCTGCAGCACATGGACAGTTAGCAAGTTATCTTATGTTATGTTATGTTATTTATATTTCTGAAGCGCAACGGTTACCCAAAGGTATCCTGGCATTGGCTACTACCCTCTGAGCGATTATTATTATGGAGATAGTATATGCTAAAAAGCTAGGGGCCTCATTTATGAGGCCTTGCGTCAGTTTTGCGCTGCGGATGCGTCACTTTTTGTGACGCATCGGCGGCGTAAAACATGCGCCTTGTTGCGCCATATTTTAAAAGTGACGCATCTAGGTAGATGCGTCACTTTTTAAACCCCTGCGCCACATTATGCCTGCGTCAGGTATAATGTATGCAAAGGGGGCGTTCCCCCGCAAAAAGCCTCGTAATAGTGACGCAGTGAAATCTATGAGATTTCACTGCGTCACTTTTAGGATGCAGTTGCGTCAAAATCTTGCGCCTGCCTCACAGCAGGCGTAAGACTGACGCAAGCCCTTTCACATGGGGCTTTCCCCATGTGAAAGGACGCATTGCTGGAGTTGCGTCACTTTTGTGACACACTCCAGCAATGCGTCACTTTTGCGCTTACAGATGCGTCAGAAATACTGACGTATCTGTAAGTCCTTGCGATATGATGCGTCATACATTAAATATGACGCATCATTGGTGTCGCAAGGAGTGCGGAGTGAAAAGTGACGCATCGCTGTTTTCACGCAGCGATGCGTCACTTTTCATAAATGAGGCCCTAGGTTTTTAGTCCCTTCCTAAATGCTTTAAGATAGTGGTACTTTTAAGATGGAAGGGAAGTTCAGTACAGGCCCTTGCGGCATTGGTGACAAAACCTCTCCCTCCCTACGTGGCTTTTTTGATAGAGGGTACTGTCACCATCTTAGCTCCTAGTGATCGAAGAGCTCTTTTAGGAGTATACCATTGAAACCGATGTTTCAGATATTCTGGTCCTACTCCTTGGAAGGCCTTGAAACCGGTGCATAAGGATTTGAAGCGCACCCATTTTCTGACTGGCATCCAATGAAGTCTTTTAAGGTTCTTAGAAACAGAAACAAATTTTGGTGTGCCAGTAGCAGTCTTGCTGCTGCGTTTGCAGAAGTTGGAGTTTATGTAGGTATCGCTCTTGAATGTTCAGGTAGAGGCTGTTGCAATAGTCCAGCCTTGATAGAATAAGAGATGTAATAACTATGCGTCGACTGTCCTCTGCCAGAAAAGGCATTATTTTTTTGATTCTTCTAAGACAATACAAGGTGGCTGAAGCAACAGCATTTATCTGGTTACCAAAGTTTACTTAATTGTCAACTACGACTCCCAAATTCTTAGCTTCCCTAGAGTATTTGGGGAGGGTGCCTAACTCTTCCGGCCACCAATCGGGGGTCCAAAGATTAGCATTGTTTCAAAAGATGATGATCTTCGTCTTGCCTGAGTTAAGCTTCAGGCAATTCTGTGCTATTCACATCTTGACTGATTTCATACAGTTGTGAACCCTCTTATTCTTTTCTAGTTTCTGTCCTGGAAGCAGAGACACAACAATTTGCTTGTCATACACATATGAAGTAAGATAAAAGCTGAAAGATCTAATCAAGGCAGCCAGGGAAGATACGTAGACATTGAAGAGAGTGGGGCCAAGGGATGACCCCTGTGGCACTCCACCAGGTGGAGCAAAATTTATCCAGAGACACAATTTGTGTTCTGTCAGTTAGGAAGGCTTTTAGTAGCTTCCTGGCTTTGCCCTGAATCCCGCATGCCGCCAAACAATCCATCAGAAGATTGTGATTGACTGTATCGAAGGCCGCAGAGAAACCTAGCATAATCAATGCTGTATTGCTTGCCTTATCCAGGGCTTCCATGATTTCTTCTGTGGACCTTAGGAGTGCCGACTTTGCGCTGTGTCCTTCTATGAATCCATATTAAGTAGGTTCCAATGCATAATTTGCATGGAGAAAGGCACTAAGCTGTGAATTAATTGGTTTCTCTACCAGTTTGTCCGGCAGTGGAAGGCAAGAGATTGGCCGGAAGTTGTTGGGATCCTTTTGATCTAAATTATGCTTATTCAGCAATGGAAATATTGATGCTAACTTCCATGTTTTGCGATCATGTGCGTAGTATTTTTAAATCTTAAATAATTGGGCTACAGTTAATCTTGAAAAAAAGTATATTAGGAAAGAAAGGTAATAATGAAAAAGTGCTCAATATAAATAGGTAAATATTAAGGAGGCAATCAAGTGCTTTGTCCAGCCTCACGAAATTAGATTTTTTTCCCAATGATCAAGTTAAAAATGGAGCAGATAAAGTAAAGGATGAAAGGGTTTATGTAGAAGACAGTAACAACAAATACTACCTTACATATTTTGAACATACTGAAAAGATGTAAAAACACTCCATCATTGCACCTAGAGGGGCTGCAACCTCTACAACCAGCCTCAGGGTTGGATGGATAGACTGCATAGTTGAAAGTCAGCATGACAGACAATGAAAGAAAATCTAAGAAACTACAGATATGTTATGAAGAAATGAAAAGCTGACGTGTTTCTATCTACCCAGCAGTGATATTTACAAAAGATGAAAGCTATAACAGTCTTTTTAGGAAATTTCTGATTTGCTACTAATACACATTTTCTGTAGGATCATATTTTATTTTTAAATGCTTATTAATTAAATTATTTAGATGCAATTTCCATATAGCAAATATTTATGCCAATCACTGAACATGATCTGGAAAGGGATATAAATTGGGAAGTACTTAGGATTTTGAAACTGGTGCACAGAAGATAGATACTACTTACAGTGTAGGCATAGGTTGCAAACTACCAGAAGACCATGGAGCAGGATGTATTATTTTGCCGAAATGAGGTAGGATTGATTTGGAATTATGTAAAATATGTGTTTACAAAATGAGCTTATGCGTCACCATCTTAGCAAATAGAGAGACAAACTAATTTGTCAATTCTAATAGAATAAATAAAGGTATCACTTCATTGTGCACCCTACCATTTTAGTGTTACTGTAGATTTATTGTATAGATGAAGTAATGAGGTCCCAGGAATAATTCAAGAAAAAGTACATAAAATAGACTTGTTAAATTCTACTGAAAATGGCAAAACTTTGATTGTTTTAATGCAGTTAAGTTCTGCTGAATTTGTAGTGTTTATATCAAGTGCTTAATACATCTTTAAACAATCCTGAATCTCTGTGTTTGAAAACAGGTTAAAGAACATGTGGGAGGAAATGTGCACACTGGAAAAGACAGGAAGAGTGCCAACCTCACCACTCAAAATCATCAATTCAGTGTGCAAAGAGAATAGGGTACTAGCAGGTGCCATGATAAACAAGCATTTGCAATGCAATACGTCTCACATCGACAAAACTCTCGTAAATGTGAGACCTATTGAATTGCAAATGCTTGTTTGTCAAAGCGCCGATGCAACGCTTTCACTTTAATGTCGGCTGTGCCCCTTTCCTTCGATGAGCCGCGTCTAAAGAAATTGGTGGGACCGACATTAAAGTGAAACCGCAGCATGGGGCACTTTTACAAAAAAAAAGAAAGTATTTGTCAAGTTGACAAACAATTTTTTCTTTGCCAAGTTGACAAACACATTTTTTTTTGTAAAAGTGCCCCATTCTGTGCTTTTATTTTAATATCAGCAATGACCATTTCTTTAGACGCGGCTCGTGTAAAGAAAGGTGCATTGCTGATTGTTGGACTTTGCCCTTTGTGACTAAAGTTCCTTAAACTTTTTGCCTTCCTCCTAGACCTTTTTCTGACATTATGTTGCCGACTTAGATGCTATTGGCACTTTGCAACTGCTGATCAGTGTCAAAGTGCGAGTGCTCCCTGTATAAAGTGTTATGGTAATGGGTTGTCCATAATTGGTATGTTTGCCTTACTAGTAAAGTCCCTTGTAAAGTGCACTATCTGTGCCAGGACTGGTAATGCAAATGTTACTCGTGGGCCTGCAGCACTAATTGTGCCACCCACACAAGTAGCCCAAAGAGAGAACTCAGGCCTGCCACTGCAGTGCCTGCGCGCAGTTTGCTAACTGCCATGTTGTTCTGACAAGTGCACCCACTTGCCAGGCCTTACCCTTCCCTTTCCCTGCACATCAGACACCCTTACAGTAAGCCCAAGGTAACCCCTGGGCAGGGTGCAGTGTCTGTGAAAGGTAAGACATGTACTGAGGTTTGTAGCATGTCCTGACAGTGAAATACTCTCCATTTCGTTTTTCACTGTTGCAAGGCCATCTTGTCCATAGGACAGAATGGGAAGGCTGTGTAATATGTTTCCTGCCTAGCTTCCCATAGGCTTAAGATGGAGAGGTGAGGTTTATTGTGTCTACACTCACAATTTTATAACACATTTTTATGAAGGTGGTTTTTGCATTCTGTGTTTAGAAACCACACTTTTAGAAGTGGCAGGTTTCTTTGTTCAAACAAACCAGTGTGTTTCTGCCTAGTTGTGGATTGACTGTCTGGATTTGAATGTGATAGGATCTGGGAAATGTTTTGACCCAGGGAAGGAGGTTATACAGCAACAGTCTGGCCTGCATCTGGAGTGTAGGGAGGAGGAGTAGCCCCTGGAGGTGAAGAGGCCTGGGCTGCTGCCATGAAAGAATGGCTCCACCTCCTGCTTAGTGATTGAGGAACCAGACCCCCACTAATCATTTCATTTCCTGAAGCTTTATTCGGTGCATTCAAAAGTAATGACCATAAAAGCAAGCAAGCAAAATGTTAACAGTAGAAAAGCACACAAGTTAAAAAACACATAAGGAATTTAAAAAATCATACTCTTCCTGAGTTGAATAGACTTACATAAAAACGTTGCAATAAAAAAACATTTGTCGGCGAGTTCAATTCTTAGATCATATTCATGGCATCCTCCACATTAAAAATAGCATATTTTTGGAAAAGTGGTTTTAAATAAACAATCCTCAAATTCATGAATAATGTGCAAATTAGCAAAAAGTGCAGGGTACTCTGCTTCGAGTGGCCATCATATGGGCATGGTCCAGCTGGCTGTCTCTTTAATTGTGGAAAAGCCACCAACCCATGGGCTATCCCCAGCCTAAGCCTCGTCCGAACAAACCTATGGGCTGGTTTGGTTATCACACTCAGATACGTTTGAAAGCCACCACTGTGCACATATTTATTGTACGAGGTAACCGAAGTGAGGCGCCCACTTAGGGCATCGCGTTTTTGGGCTCGGTGTGCCAAGAAAATGTTTTTCAAGTCCGACTTGTAGTAGTTTCCCACAGAGGTCTGCAACAATGTTTAGTCCAAATATCTTTTGAAAGCTGTCCCCAATATAACCGAGCCATGATATCTTTAAAAAGTAGTCCAGTTTCAGGCAGTCCATAATGATAGACCAGTTAAAAGCTCTCTCATCTGTACTCCAAATGGCCCTCCATAGCAATAATGGTCTTAACAAAATCAGATCGCTTAAGTAAGTAACTCCGACCTCCCTATGGGTAAGATCAGTGGAGGCAGAGATGGGGACACAAAGCAATTTTTTCAAAAAGCAATTTTCTTCCCTTTGCAGGCAGTCGACATTTGAATGACCCCATAACCCTGCCCCATATAAAGAAATTGAAACACTTTTCGCTTTATATATTTGTATCATATCATTAATTCTTCTATCACCAATCTTATTTGCAAATTTAAAAATACCATAGGAGCTTTTCTTCATTTTAGACCTTACATTCTGTAAATCATGGGACCAACTACCATTATGGGAGAAGATGACGCCCAGATAGCAAAATTTGTCCACATCCTGAACTTTCACCCCATCAATAAAAAAGACATTGTTTTTCCTGTTTCTATCTCCACATACCATCGTATGGGTTTTACTTTTATTTATGACCAGCCTCCTCTTACTAATAAAATCAGAAAATTGGTTCATCAACTGCTGCTGGCCTATCGGGGTCCTTGAAAGGAGCACAGCGTCGTCTGCATATAGCAGAACTAGGACACTGGTACCACCGAACTTGGGGGCATCTGCCTGGACTGTTTTCAGGGCCCGATCAACCGCGTTTATAAATAAAGTAAACAAAAAAGGGGCTAAGACACAGCCCTGTCTTATACCACGTTTAACATCGAAGTTAGGGGTACACTCCCCCCCCCCCCAACCCCAAAGTGCACACAAGTTTACATTTTATCATATATTCTAGATAGGAAGAAAATGATAGCCTCAGGTGCTCCAAGTTCCAACAGGACTGGCCAAAGAATTGAGTGGTCCAC
Organism: Lissotriton vulgaris; assembly: GCF_964263255.1. Taxonomy (NCBI): domain Eukaryota; kingdom Metazoa; phylum Chordata; class Amphibia; order Caudata; family Salamandridae; genus Lissotriton; species Lissotriton vulgaris. Next base: position 389,886,441 of record NC_141691.1, on the reverse strand, counting down.
CAGGTCAAATGCGCTACTCAGATCGGCAAAGCAAAGATATAAGGTACCAGGCTTAGCCCTGGTATACTTTCCGATAATTAATTCTAAGTTCAGTCATTGATCAAGCGTACCACGTCCCCTTCTGAAACCGTATTGAGAATCCGACAGAATTCCCTTTTCAGCTGCCCACTCCTCCAGCCTATACATCAGCACTCGACTCATGATTTTTATTGAGGAGTCCAACAAGCTGATCGGGCGATAGTTACTAGCTGCAGCCTTGTCCCCTTTCTTGTAAATTGGGACTATGATAGAGTCCCCCCAGGCCAGTGGAATCCGGGTAGTGCAGCTGCATTCAACGCCAGGGTTAGTATGGGTCCCCATAACTGCGGAACTGTTTTATAAACGTCCATGGGTACACCATCTGGGCCCTGTGCCTTACCACCCTTACTCAGCTTTATGCTGTATTCCACCTCAGCCAAAGTGATATGTAAGGGAACTATAGGCCAGGTACTTAAACTATAACTTGTAGAATCAGCACCTTGGAAGATGGCTGAAAAATGTGAAATCCAGGCCTCACTACTGACATTAGAAACAAGATGGGGAACTTTATCGTCACAGAGAAAAGGGGAATTAACGGTTGCCCAAAATAAGCAGTTATTTGAAGTTTCTGCAGCCTGTGTTAGAGTGTCCCATGCTTCTTGTTGCAGCGCCTTCTTCCATATACACAAAGCCAATTTATAATCAGACCTCAAGTGGGAAATCAAAGTTTTATCCCGGGGTTTTGCTCCCAGGGCCACTTTCACGCGGCTTAAAGTGGAGGTACATGTATGATCGAACCAACCCTTTCCTTTAGAGGGCTTAGCAGATCTATTACTAGTGAAGACTTCCTCAATAATTTCACTGATTTTGTTAAAGTAGACCATAGTATCAAGAGGAGGACTACCCACACTCAGGATCCCTTCAATTTCAGCCATGGATTTAGAGACGAGCATACTCATAACAGTTGCAGATTTTTCCCCTTTCCATCTTATCCGTGTCCCATTTCGCCTATGTTGCTCAATGTCACACAAATCTTTTGTCGCCGGTTGTCTGCTGTGCATACATAAGTCAGTTAGCAGTACAATTCGATTGTGATCACTTAGTGACAAATCCTGGACAACACAAATCGAAGTACTTGGCACAATACAGGAGGACACCATAACATGATCAATAAGGGAGTTAAAATTCCTTCCAGTAAATGTGGGTATGATGTGGCCATCCTCATCCTTCCCTTGTTCTAGTAGCTCTAAATCATAGGTTGCCATGAGAATATTAATAGCGTCACCATAGGCGTTATGTGGAAAATGTGCTATACAATTGTCACTATTGTCTCACATTCCACATGCCCTAGAAAGTGACAAAGACAAATTGAAAGATTAAAATCACCTAACCAAATAAAGTTAAAAGAACATTTTGCTTCATAAACCAGCTTCACGAGTGCCCTTTCTAATTCGTCTATAACTAAATGACGGGAGCTATTAAAAACATTATTATAAAAATGTATAAACACCACCTCACAGCCACCCTTTTCCTTGACCCACAAAATTTGCGAGTGCGTTCCTACCATGATATATTTACCAACTGTAAGTGGTAAGTCTACAGACAATAGAAAAATCAAGCCACCCTTCGCTCTACCATGCCTTGATTCTGTTGCTTCTAAGCTGTAACACACAAAACCATCGACACTAAGACTACTGGTACACCACGTTTCCAGTAGACAAAGAATGTCATAGGACCTAACTAAATCCGCCCAACCCAGGTTCTTTTCCTTAGAGGCCCACCCTGAGACATTCCAGCTCACCATAGAAGCCCCCCTCTTGACACTGCTATTAGACAAACTGGTCCAAGTATAGGATGCCTTGTCCCCATTCAGATCCGGGCGTAGAACAGTTATTGATCGAATCGAATGTCACCAATTCGGGGGCTATTAGACTGGTCCCTGAATCTGTCCTAACTGACACATCCAGGCTAGGGATGGGCACTAATTCTTGATTACTGTTGATAGTAGTGATCAGAGCCACATTCGTGTTTACCCTGGTTTCAGTTGCACCCCAACAGGATTCGTTATTAAACTTTTCCCCCCCTTAGCTAAACTATGCCCCCGAACCTTTGGCTGTCAATCATTCATGTCCAAAGAGCTTAAAGCTTGAAAGCTATTAAAAGTTGGAACCTCAAAGGTCAGTTGAAGGATAGGCAAAGTGGGTCTACCCCTGGTAGCAACCTGCGGTACTTTATTTAGGTGGTCATAGAAGTACCCCAAAGGATGAACATGTACTTTGTCTGCATCAGGATTTAGTGAGGCAGCTCTAAGTAAAACAGTTGCCACGTGTTGTGGGTGTTTGAAGTTGACAATTATACAATCACCCCTGTACACTTTCTTAGAGTTGCCAATCCAGTTAACTCTCCTGGTACTAAGTATTTGGTCGAAGTAATTTAGCGGAAACCCACACTGCTTATGTAACCAGGAAACAGTTATATTTTTTAAGGAATCATGGGTTTCACTGTAAAATGATAAAGGGTTGGGAGCTAGGGGTGGCACATTGGTAAGAACCACCGTAAAGGGTGCACAGTCAGGAGGAAGGTCTATATAACTACCCCTGTAGACTGGTAATTCCTTCTTACTAGCTGGCGCCACAAGGGCCTTCTTACTTTTATCAACTAGTACAGTGGCGGGCTTAGCCCTTTTATTCAGGGTCCCTAGCGGAGCTGTAGCCACTCTCTTATGCTGATCCACCCTAGTAATTGATGTAACAACCTTACTTACACCCAATAAAACCCTTTGCTGGCTTGATCCAGCATTGCTAGTTGTAGGCCCCCCTTCAGTAGCTGATGTATCACCTTGCTGCCTCAATCCAACATTAATGATTGAGGCGCTCCTGTCACGAGAGCTAGGACGAGCAATGTTATCAGTATTGACATTATGAGCTATTAAAAGATTGCCCAACCCTGTGACTTCGATACAGACAAAGTGGTCCCAGATAAACATGCAATAAACACAATCATAACAAGAATAGGTACATACACAGGTAATTATAACGACATTGTTTTTAATCACAACGTGTATTATATAAGAATCATTCATAAAAATGAGTACATGTTAAATCACATATAATGCCCCTAAGAATGAAATTAGGGAAGGGTAGTGCTGGGATAGTGAAAGATAAGAACTAAAAAGAGGGAGGTCATTAAGACCAAAATACAACAAAATTTGTAAAAAAATGACACAATGGAACAATTAATTAATCAATTGCTTTAGACAATCATGCCTCAAAGGAAATCAATAATAATAAATGATGACGGAGGCTGAACACAGGAAGGAGTGTCGACGTTTCGACCCAGATGGGATGCAGGTGTGGTATAAACCTTGCTAGAGGGTCTTCGCCCTGGGCGCTCCCGGGCGCTACCGCGACACGGGGGCTGCCTCCTTTTAGCGCGCCTTCTGGCACGAGATGGTGACGTGGGCGCGGCTCCCGCCGCTGGGGCGTCTGGGGGTTGTGGTTTTGCCCGGTCGCCTCCCTCAGCACTGCGGCCGCTTAAGCTGTAATCTGCGGCGGCGGAAGGGATACAGGAGGTGCTGGTGGCGGCTTTCCACCGGGCAGGGCAGGGCAGCAAAAGGTCAGTTGCCCTCGTGAAAAGGGACCCCCACTAATCAGTGGAAGAAGGTGTCACTGGCAGGGAGACACCCAGAACTGGTTTGGACAGGGGTTAGTGCCACCCTGAACACAAAGACTTCAAAGACATTTAAGGGTATAACTATGAAAGCTGAAACCCCTGAACGTTGAACTGATCAAGACTGAAAAGAATTGAAACTACTTTGTTGTCAAGAAGAACCTCTGCCAAGGAAGAACAGTTGAAGAGACTGGAAAGAAGGACTGGCCCTTGCTGTGCGTTCTGGGGCTGACCCTCACTTTGCTGATTTAACTAAAGAGAGGCTAAGGGACTTTGCGGTGTGCTGTGTCCCCCCGCTTGAAAGGACTTGGCTGTGTGTTGTGTCCCGAAGTAACTTGTCCCCAAGGGCCTCTGGAGAGCTAGCTCCATGTTTTGGAAACTCAGGAACATCATAGTTTCCAAGTGTGTCTCAGCGGCGCTGTGTATATGTGCTTTTTGCAGCCTGAGACCTTCCTAAACATTGCCCCAGGACTGTGTGGCCGGAAACCCAACCAAGTCTCAGTGATGCTTTGTGCGTGTGTGTGTGTGTGTGCAGCCTGAGACTGCCATTGGGGTCTATGGTGCTGGTTGGAAAGTGCTTTGTGACTGCAGTGCCCCCCCAGCGTGAATCATCGTCCATGCTACTGTGACGTTTTTTGTTGCCCGAGTCATCATCGTGACGGAGTCTGCGGATCAAGACTGCCGCAGCCGGCCCAAGCCGCAGTGTGCTGAAGGATTTCGTAAAGCTAATTAAGTTGTGAGGTAATCGTAATCCTTGTTTGCAAGTGGAATCTGCCCAAGATCGTCAGCAACGGAAAATGCAGCGCCGTAACTTGTCCGTCTTGAGCATCGCCTTGCATTGGAGCTGCATCATCATCGGGAGCGCCCAGGAGGACGCCCGACGAGCAGGGAGAGAGAGAGAGAGGAAGCCCATCCCCCAGGTAAGGCTTGGACTCCAGACAGGAGCCGCAAGCATGTATGACCTGGGGACGGGCGCATGAGGAGTACAGGAGTGCTCCCGTCTCTCTCCCGCTGCATCGCGTTAGACGCGCTGAGTCCCCGAGCTGCCCCAACCTGCCAGACAGGACCAGGGCCGCCCTCGGAAGTTCAGGACTGTTGTCTGTGGTTGGGGCCTACTGGTGCCCATGCTAATCGTGTCGATTGGCCTGGTATTATTCCTGCATTACGAACTGCCTTATTACTTGCATCAGGGATTGTATTATTCCTGCGTTACGAACTGCCTTATTATGTGCATTGAGGATTGAATTCTTCTCACATTACGAACTGTCGTATTACTTGCATTAAGTAGTGCGTTTTAATTGGATTACAAACTGCCTTATTACGTGCATTGAGGATTGAATTATTCTCGCATTATGAACTGCCTTATTACTTGCATTAAGGAGTGCGTTATACTTGCATTACGAATTGCCTGATTACATGAATTGAGGATTGCATTATTCTTGCATTACAAACTGCCTGATTACGTGCATTGAGGATTGCATTTTTCTTGCATTACGAACTGCCTGATTACTTGCATTGAGGATTGCATTATTCTTGCATTACGAACTGCCTTAGTCTGACCATACAAACTGCATATCATTGCATTAGGACTGCATTTGAACATTGTGAACTGCTCATTAATACCGCAAGAACCTACAAGTGTTTGTTGGCCTAATAACCGGCAAAGTGAAATATTACAAATACGCATATGTTGGATTTTTATCGTTTGGTTTTAATGTATTTTTCTTCTTGATAAAGATACCGGGCCTGATTCACAGAATAAACTTAACTTACACATTTCGGTATTCAAAGAAGGCATTTAGGAGTCCTAAAGTTAGGAGTCCTAACTTTACTACTACTACTACTAAACTGAGAAAATTCCTAATTTTAAGACTTTCGGTATTCACAGAAGGCATTTAGGAGTACTAAAGCTAGGACTACTAACTTCTGTGAATACCGAAATGAGTAAGTGCCTTCTGTGAATACCGAAATGAGTAAGTGCATTCTGTGAATACCAAAATAGTAGTAAGTTTAGGATTGAGTCTTAAGTTCATTCTGTGAATCGGGCCCATTGCTATTTTTATACATCAGTCTGGAGTCCATTTATAGTGTTATCACTATGTCACTGGGAGTGTGGTTGCAAATACTTTACACATTGCCTTGAAGATAAGCCTGGCTGCTCATGCCAAGCTACCAGGGGGTGAGCAGGGGTTATCAAAGAGGGTGTCTCTCTTTTCCCTGACTAGAAGCAAGGATCCCTATTTGGACTAAGTTAACTGCCTCAGCCAACTAGAGAACCCCAGTTCTAACACTGACATTAAAGTGAAAGTGCTGCAAGGGGCGCTTTAAAAAAACTTTAAAAAAGCATTTAATAAATGAAGAAAGGAGCAGAGCCGCTCGATTCACAGCGGTCCATGCTGGAAATATAAAGAAAGGTGCGCAGCACTCTACTTTTATTTATTGAATTTTACTTTACGTACAGTCAGACAAGCTTTTCAATAGATATAAGTGACAATGCATTTACGAACACAGGTACCAGACTTACAATGCCTTACTTACTATACAATGTTGGTATCTCATGTCAGCACACGTGTATTTTGCTATTCTGTGCTTAACCAGTGCTGTGAGGTGCCTCACTCCCTGTGTTAAAAAACGTAATCAGTGTCACTTCATCCTTCTGACTAGATATTTTCAACCCACCCCAGTTCTGTCATGGCCCTCCTGATCTACTTCTTCTGCGCTATCTTGTGCCATGTAGATCCTATACAGGCCCCATGTATCTTTAGGTCTGCAATAGTTTGGAATTAGAGCATTGTAGTTATCAGATAGTGTGGAGCAAAAGGCCAGATCAGTGTACCATTCAGACATTTTTGGCAGCGGGCCCCACATCCAGTGCGTAGCTATTCTATGTTTCGCAATAAGAGCCCTAAGGCCGACAATTTATGCCCTGATTTCTGAATATCCCTATCATAGCCTAAAAGTTTCAGGGTTCGAGTGCTCCAACATCTGAGTTAAGGCTAAAAATACCTTCCTCCAAAACTCATGCATTCCAGGGCACTCCCAGGATAGGTGAACTAAACCCGCGCACCCGGCCCTTCATCTCGGGCATCTGTCATCATCTATCAGCCCATATGGATGTAAACAGAGAGGTGGTGATATGCTCGGTGGAGATATTTATAATGTATCAGTCTATGGCATTCATTTTGTGATCTGGATTTGGTGTTTGCAAAACAAATAGCCCACTATGCTCCTGTAATCTCAATACCTGATACCTGATTCATGACTGCCACAGGGGGAGAGGGGTTTTCGTATGAAACTTATACATGACCGTGACTCGGGTGGTTTTACTTGGAGCGGGGGAGAAGGGGCTGAGGGCTGGATAGAGGCACTTCAGAGGCGCCTCTTGTGGGATGGCGGGGCTCGTATAGCATTTAATAAATTGACTTGCTCCTGGTTTGATGGTGGTATAGGGCTGCCTGACTTGCGAAGGTACTATTGGGCATCACATCTAGCCGCTTTGAATCACGTTGTATATGGAGTCCCCAGAGATCCAAGCTATGCTATGGATAGAGGTCAGGCCCCGGGTGGCAGGATAGATAGAGCATTATATTCTAGACTGGGTAGGTTTACCCTGACGGGTCCAATGGAACATTCAGTACGAGTGTGGCATGCTGCCACTAAAAGTTTGGGCTGGGAGGGTAGACTTACATTGGCCACTCCGTTGCTTAATTCTGAAAAACTGGGTAGCCTATGGAAATCCAAAGGGTTTGATAAGTTGGAACTTAACCCCTTCACTGCGGCGGCTATTCCGCCGCAGTGCTAAGGGGGCGGGCGGCCGCGCGGCAGCCGCATGCTGGTGATGGAGCCGCTCCGTCACCAGCGTCGGTGGCGCTGTGCTTATGATGGAACCCCGCTCAATAGAACGCTCAGCGCAGGTGCGCAATTCGCGCCGCGCATGAGCAGCGAGCGGGCCATGACGGAACCGCTCCGTCATCAGCACAGCGCCACCGCAGCTGATGACGGAGCGGTTCCGTCATCAGCAGACAAAGGGTTAAGGATGTGTGGGGGAAAAATTCGATACACACGTTTGACTCACTTGCAAATCAATATAGTCTCCACCAGAATGAATACTTTCGAAATGTGCAGGTGAGGCACTCGTTGTTATCCCACATTCCTGAGGGAACGGAACTCCCTGAGGCGTCCCCTCTGGAGGACTGGGTCCTTGATGGTCATATCCCTGACAAGACCATTTCCCTGATATATCGCAAGTTAATTAACAACGCAGGTGACCCACTGGTGAGGCTTAGGTCACAATGGTGTGCAAATGGCCTTGAAATGGATGATGAGGACTGGACGGAGGCGCTATCCTCCCCTAAGGTAGTCGCTGTCCAGATGAGGCTTCGCCTGGTCCAACTGAAAGTGCTCCACAGAGTTTATATTACCGGGCCACGGCTCTTGCGAATGGGTAGATTGCTTAGCGCAGCATGCAGGAGAGAATGTGGAGAAGAGGGCACATTGATGCATATTCTTTGGCACTGCACCTTCATACAGGCTTACTGGAAGAAGGTTAATGAGAAATTGAGAGTTGTTTTGGGATTGGAAGTACGCATGGAGGTACGTAGATGCCTTTTGAATGTATGGGAACCGACTGACCTCAATGATTATCAGAAACAATGGGTCACATTGGCATGTATGGTGGCCAAGCGCAGCATTGCGCAGTTGTGGGGTGCCCGCCAGCCGCCTCAGATACATAAATCATAAATGGGAAGAAGACCTCGACTGGTGCATGATGAGAGAACGGGCAGTCTATTTGGCCAGGGGCTGCCCCCGGAAGTGGGGGAAGGTGTGGGGGGCTTGGAACCAGTATCGTGGAGGCCTTGGTGAAGCCCCTGGGGGAGACTTGAATATTGCAGCAGAGGAGTCCCCATGATCCCGACGTTTCTTTTTCTATTCACTGCTTTATCCTGCACAGTACCCAATGAACCGAAATGTTGTAATGATTGCACTCACCTGAGATATTATTATTTCTATTGTTTTTTTTTTCATAATAAAAAGATTTTTTTTAAAACAATCATACTTTGTATGTGTGTTTAGCAATGTACAACGCACATGATCACTTAAAAACAATCATACCTTGTTTGTGTGTTTAGAAATGTACAAAGTAGCCATGAAGTCACCATCAAATTGGGTACTGCACTTTCAGGGAGGAATCCAACTTGTTTCTTTATTCAAAGAATTGTCCTGTGAAAAACAAGGTGCACCTCAGTCGGCACGGGGAAAGACGAAGTTAAACTTTCCAGCATAAAACATAGCATCTAGTTTGTGTCAAAACAAAATACGGAGTGGTGACTCCTGCACATGGCTGTATTGCATGCATTTGATGATTAAAGGATGGAATTGGTTACAGTGAGCCACTCACACGTTGATTGAACAGTGTGCTTAAAAACGAGTCTTTCACAGGGCTAATCCCATGATGTAACTTGGCTATTTTTTCAAACTCTCAGTTCTTCCTTCCGAATGCCGGCGTGTTCCCAAACTGCAAAGGCTGTGATTGGGAGGGGCCTGCAGGTAATACTTGTATCTGCAAAACCTGGGCTGGACTCCCGGCCCCAATGCATGCTGGTCTCTATAGTTGTACACTTATAAAAGAGTGAGTTCAGAAAGTTCATTAAGCCCCCGGATGGCAGTATCGAATTCCATTATTAAAAATGCCTCTTTTTTGGCTAACAGAGTAGCCGGGTCACCACCCCTGGAAGAAGTTTTTATGACCGCCAGTACTGTCCACTGAAAATCCACCAATGGAGCAAAGGCTGTCTTGCTTTTTCACCTGGAACGATGTTGCACTATGTGTTGCCACACCTCTTGGCTCGTTTTACCAATGTATACCTTTTTATAGGGGCAAACAATTACATAAACCACATTTTTTTATTTACAATTTGTAATATCATTGTGGTTCCAGTATCAGAAAAGAGCATTCCCTCCAACGTGGAGCGGCACACAGAACATGTATCACATTTAAGGTGACCCTGTATTGGTTGAAGGTTAAGCATAGAGTGCAAATTCTCTTTTTTCCGAGCAGGTAGGGCAGAGATGATGATTTGTTGGCAAGTCTATCATTCTTTTTGAGAGCAAACAGTGGTGGGCCAATGTCTGGGATGGTACCTTCAACCAAATACCAATTATTGCAAATGATATCTTTCATGGGTTGAGTGTGAGGTCCAAATGTAGACACACAGACGATGCGTTGCTTAGGTGGTTTACACTTCTTTGTCAAAAGATGTTCTCTCGATGTTCACCATGCTCTTTTTAGTGAATGTCTCAGAAGTTTGCATGGATACCCTCTCTCCTTAAGTTTGTTGGCCAGGATTTCTGAGTGAAGCTTGAAATCCTCCTTCTTGGAACAGTTGCTCCTAATTCTTAAAAAAGTGTCCATACAACAAATTGTTTTTTAGACTCCTTGGGTGGTAGCTCCAGGAGTGAAGGGCATTACGTGCTGTACATCAAACTGAGTTTGATGTCAGGGCTACGGTTGTTGAGGATGGAACTCTTTCAACACTGTGACTGGACCTTCCAAAATGCACCACACGTCGTCGATATACCTGTACCATTGCACAAAATTCCTGATTTGACCTCTACATCCAGGAATGCCAGGCATTTTGTGCTGTACATCAAACCGAGTTTGATGTCAGGGCTATGGTTGTAGAGCTATTAATAGAACTCTTTCAACACTGTTACTGGACCTTCCCAAATGCACCACACGTCGTCGATATACCTGTACCATTGCACAAAATGCCTGGCACTTCTGGACATAGAGTTAGCTTTATTCTGCAGGGTGATTTCCTTAAATGACATCCCTGTCTTCAACTTGCTGACAGTATAATCAACTAAATTATGTCTGCATAGTGCCCCCCATAACTGTTAACATTACAATTATCTATCTTCCTGAATTAAGTAAGGCCTATACTTACCTTTTTTTTTGTGTTCAAATCATTTTTATTGAGCAAGAAAAGGAAAAGAAAGTAAGTACAAACAATGATGTATACAATTGATACATACATGGTACAAAAATACATAAAAGATACCTACAATGATATATACATGGATCAATTTGTGTTGAAGTAAAGTAAAGTAAAGTAAGATAACAAAATAAGGTGAATACAGCACAAGCCCAGATAGCGCGTAAAGGCCAGATGTCAAATTCATGCGTGGAGTACCTAAATGTGGTCTCACATTGAGGGTCCAAGGTTATACTCGTAAGGAGAGGCCTTAACTCAAGACATCGTTTTCAAAAATGAATAGAGTAACAATTAAGACGTCATCATATAAGACAGTAAAACGAGCTTATGTGAGTAGAGAAATAAAATAAAACAGTTAACATAAATTGTGTTTCCATTGACTGTGCTCTTTAGTGTGTAACACAAGGTACTGCAAGATGAGCCTATATCTATTGCATAATACCCTGACATTCAATTGGCCCACTTGCAATACTCGCACTAGCACCCTTGTCTTAGATTCCTAGTACTGGGGGTAGTTTTTAGTCTGACCTACTGTACAGGTAGCATCCTACGATGGGTCAAACGAGAAAGAGGATGTATCAAGAGCGTTCCACAGTTTTTTGTTAGTTACATGCCATGGGAAAGAGTGCAAAGCAGCATTGTCGGTCCCTCTAATGCATGATAGCCATTCTTTCCACATAGTGAACGAGACCTCCGAGGCGCTCTTCCATTTGCACAAAACAACTTTGCACGCTAGTGTAAGTAGGAGGTCCAATAGCTGACGATCATGATCTCTTGCTAGTGTTGGATCAATAGCACCTAGTAGTATGTAAATAAATTCCCTCTTTGGCTTAATCTTAAATATGTGCTCAATGTAGTCAAAGATGTTTGACCAGTATTTTTGTAGTAAGGGACAGTGGAAGAGCATGTGTGGTAGGTCACCTTCAGTTGTGGAGCAATTCCAGCATGTGGGGGTGTCTCTTAGGTTAAGCTTGAATAGTTTTTGGGGGAACTTGTTTTTTTTTCATGGAGTATATTGTAGCACTCCTCAAAACAAATCGAGACAAGTTCAGTTTCTGGCAATCGAGTTAATTTGAGTCTTTTTGTGCATCATCCTCCCCTCCGGCAGATTTCTGCGAAGATTTCTCTTTCTGTCCTTGTTAAGTTTCTTAAGTGCCTGTTGTAGTGCTTGTGGGTTGGTGTAATCTTGTTAATGCCATTAAAGGACACCTTTAATCTAGCCGGATATAGCATAGCATAGTCGAGTTGCAGTTCTCTGAGTTTCCTTTTCATTGGTGCGAATTGCCTGCGTGCCTCTTGCACCTGTGGCGTAAAGTCCGGATAGAGAGCCAGCACAGAGCCTTCATATGTTAGCACTCACAACTCCCTGGCACGCCGGAGCGCTGCATCTCTATCTCTGTAATTCAGTAATCTTACCACTATGGGTCTGGAGGAGCCCCTGCTGGAGGTCTAGGGGCTAACGATTGGTGCGCCTGTTCTAATATTAAAACTGAGGAGAATGTTTCACAGCCCAGTAAGGTCACCAACAGCTGTTCTGCAAATGTCTCCATGTTTCCTGTCGTGGGGGACTTGGGCAGGCCCAAAATGCGCACGTTGTTGCGACGAGAGCGCACCTCCAAATCCTTAGGCTTATCTCGCAATAATGAGTTTTTTCCACTTGTTTCTGTGCTGATTCCTTCTCTGTCTGCGCATCCTCTGCTCAGATATCTGATGCTCTGCCATATCTAGTCATTGGGCGTGTTTGTCCAAGCGTTCAGACATTCGGTCCATTCTGAATGGTAAAGAGTCGATTTTGCTGTCTATGGAGGACAAGCTTTGTTGCATGGCCGCTAGTATATGCCGAATATCTTCACTGGTATCTGTAGCGTTTTCCGCCTGTTCAGGAGGAGAGGATTCCATGTCTTCCTCACGGGCCACCACAATTTTGCACCTTTCAAAAGAAATCTTAGTTTGCGCCTTATCTGTTTTCCCAATATTGCCAAAGGGGATTGTGCCAAGCAAAGGGGTCGACTAGTTCCACCTTAGAAAGCCTCTCGAGCTGCAGGGGCCCCAGATACACTCCAGTTAAATAGCTTCCTCATTCAGGTAAAGAAAGTGCATAATGGATGCTATGCACAGGGTCCCCACGATGGCCCTGGAAGTTACCTTGCTACTTTTAAAGAGAAAGTAGGGAACTGGGAAGGAAGTGTCCAAAGCGATCTTCAGGGGCTACACACAGACTCTTTGGGGATTGCATGTGCCTTTCCAGGAGTCTTATATGCAGTCAATATGCCCCCTCACAAAGTCCTGGGCCCCCACTGCATATGTACCGCTCCTCCCGGTCCATGGCCGCGACGTCACTGGGCCTTTCCAGCACGTTGCAGAATTCCGTCTTCTTTGGCGCAGCCGGACGATGTTTAGGAGCACCTCCCACTGTTTGCATGGGTCTCAGATGGTCCCCAGAGCACGATTGCAGCCCCGCAAGTTGGGGTGCATACAGGAAGGCCTCAGGTGCTTCCGATTTCCTGGCCTCACAGGTCGCCGCTTTCCGTTAGTCCACACCAGGCGCCCTGTATTGAGGATTGTCGCAGCGAGTATGTAATCACGTCAGTAAGCTATCCCTTAGCTGTCCTGGGCTAGCGGGTTCACTTCTGCATAGAACCAAACGATTTTGTGCCTGGAGTTTATTATGGGCGGCTCACAGAGGTCTCTCAAGCTGCAGCCATATCATCTCGTGGCAAGCTCTGCCTCCCGCAGCCGCTCTATTGAAAGCAGCCCATGTTGGAAAAATAAAGAAAGAAAGGCATGCAGCTATTGCAGGAAAGCATGTTGTGTCTGGAGTCTGACAAATAATGAAAGAAAATAGTTCTGATTAAATAAACATACTGTGTAACCATACAAGTAAAATTTCCAGTCCTCCTGGGAGGTTAGAAATGCAGACAGCGATACCAAGGAGTGACTACTAAGCCTATTAACGAATCAAAGATAAAATTTAGAAAGGACCGTAACAGGAGCCAATTGAAAAGTTGGGAGGAGAGTGGGTGAAGCTTCAAGCAAAATACTCCAATTCAGCATGCCTCTCAGAGCAGCAAATGTGCAGCCCAGGCTCGACCTAAAAAGCATACTAATGGCTTCATTTTACATGTAATTTGTCCATGGAAGTCAAGAAGGAGTTTTAAGCAGTGATAGGATGACTTTTCTAAGGTCCTCTAGGCTTAACATTTTCACATTCATTGAGAGTGCCTTACACTATTCAGGATTCAGGATCATCTTAGAAAGCAAAGAGGCTTCTGGGCCTGCTTTAACAGATTCATCATTCTACTATCTTACCTCCTCATGTACCACCTGTTGAGCCTCTGATCTGTGGGGATGGAGGGTTCTATAATGGAAGAGGAAAAGAAAGGCTGTGCTAATACAGTACAACACCTATTACCATTGCCGGTATGGTGAGTGCCAACAAATGGAGTTAATCGGTCCAAGGTTGATTTTGTGACAGAAGGGCCAATCATTTAGTAAAAGCAAGTTACGTTTTCAATCATGAATGAAATATAAATACTGCCCACCACTGCAAGTTTGTGCCTCATTTGCAACAAGGTACACATTTGTGTTTGTTCCTCAAAATGCAGTGCTTGTACTGAGGTTGTTCATACAGTGGTTAACAGTGACCAATGCTCCTTAGGACACCAGACCTCTTTTATTTCCGAGGACCCGCATTCATCACCTACACCGGAAGTGGTAAAGGCTCTGGATCTATAGAAAGTGTGGTGAAGATTGAATTTTGAGCATTTCCACGGTTTCTATATTTCTCAGCTGGACAGGTTAAGCAGTGAACAACTGCACGGTTAATAATAATAATAATAATAATAATAATAATAATAAAGTAGCTTATAAAGCACCTGGTGACGCCATCCCGGCGTGTCCCCGCGCTATGGAGAGAAAGAAACCGTAGGAACATTAGCACCTCAGCCGCCCATGCCTTAGCTTAAAGGTTGTACAGGTGGGTTTTGAGACGCCTTCTGAACATGGCCTCCGATCTTTCTAGTCTGAGGCACATCAGGAGTTTATTCCAGCTTGTCGTAGCTGTGACTCCAAAAGGTCGACCTCTCATTTTAGCTCTTTTTACGCGGGGAATCGTCTGCTGGCCCGTCCCTTCGGAGCGTAAGGCTCTACTCGGCTCGTACCTTTGTATCAGGTCATGGAGATAGGATGGGGCATTATGTCATAAAATCCGATGGCATATTAGGAGAGATTTATACAAGATCCTCTTTTTGACTGGTAACCAATGCAAGGCTGCAAGGGCAAGCTTAGAGGTTGCTCTTTTAGGGAGTCTCAAAACTAATTGGGCGGCCGCATTTTGAAGAATTTGCAGACGTCCCAGGCTTTTGTTGCTAGCACCCAAAAACAAGACATTCCCGTAGTCCATACGGGACGTCACAAGAGCCTGGATCATGGTACGTCTAGCTTCAAGGGGAAGTAGATCTAAGGTGTGATTCAATGTTTTTAGCACCCCAAAACACTTTCCCACTAGGCAGCGGATATGGCCCTCATAGGATAGTTTGGGATCCACCAATATTCCCAGATTCTTTGCCTACTTACAGGGAGTAGGAGTAGGGCCTAATCATGGTGGCCACCAATCTGCCGTCCAGCTGAGGTTCGCACCACCAATCACCAACACCTCGGTCTTGGTGCTGTTTAACTTCAAACAGTGCAAGTTCATCCATGAGGCCAAGGCCTGCATGCAGGCCTTAAAGTTGGAAGCAGCAGTTGGAGGTGCTTGAGACAGGGATATCAGCAGTTGGGTGTCATCAGCGTAGGATACTAATCCACTCCATACGCTTGTACCACTTCGACCAGAGGGGCCATGTATAAATTAAATAAAGTTGGACTTAGGGCAGAGCCCTGGGGCACCCCCTGTTCCAACGACACCTCTGTAGATCGAAAGGAACCTCGTTGAACCTGAAAGCTTCGGCCCGTGAGGAAGGATTTCAGCCACCCCAGTGTGGAACCTGTGACACCACCACTGTTTAGACACTGTAGCAGGATGGCATGAGCTACAGTGTCAAACGCCGCACTGAGGTCTAACATCACCAGCGCCATGGTGTGTCCGGCATCAGCCCCTCGTCTTAGGGTCTCAGTAGCTCTCAGAAGGGCCGTCTCCGTCGAGAATCCTGACCGGAAGCCCGATTGAGAGGGGTTCAAGATGTTAGCCTTCTCTAAGTGTTCTATCAGTTGAGAGTTTGCCACTTTCTCAGCCACCTTGGCTAAGTATGGTAGCAGAGAGATTGGCCTAAGGTTCTCAAGTACTTCATGACTCACATTAGGTTTCTTCTTTATAGGAAGAACTATTGCTTTCTTCCAGTCTACCGGAAGCGTTTGGGAAACAAACGAAGTCTGAAGTACATGCCTGATGTGAGGTTCCAGAACTAGCAGGTTCTCACCCAGCACCCTAGGGGGTGCCAGATCTCGAGGGGAGCAAGACTTAACACCTAGACAGATATTACGTAACTTCTCCGGGGGCGGAACAATATAGTACTCCAGGCAGCTTTCCGTCTTGCTTGCCCCGGTCACTTCCTCGAAACATAACCCACTTTCTGGTTGTGTTGAAAAGGAATTGTAAATATCCCTGACCTTCCCTGCAAAGTATTCTGCTACTCTGTTGCACTCCTCCACCGAGTCCTTATCTGGGACATTAGAGCTCACCACCAAAGAAATTTCCTTAAAAATCTTAAAAAGTTCTTTCGAGGTGTTCTCTGCTTCCCCAATGCGATTTTTATAATGGGTGGCTTTAGCTCTACGTACCATGGCTTGGTACTTCTTCTGTGCCTCCCTATAGTTTCTCTTCATATGTGGGCAAAAATCAACTCGCCATCTACGCTCGATTCTCTTGCAGTCACATTTTACAGTCTGCAGATCGGGCGTAAACCAAGGAGCTGACTTATTGCCTCTGCTACCGGCCTTAGCTAAACACATCGGGGCCACTTCATTGAGGGCACTCAGAATGCGTTCCTCTAGGTTTTTATTTGAACATTCACAATCGGCGCCCCTCAGTGGGCCCCTACCTGCAATAGTTTGCTAAAGGTGATTTGTGAAAAGTGTTTCCATTTGCGGCGGGGATAGCTCTTATTTTCCCCTCTTTGTGTATCAACCGCTAGGATGTTTATATTAAAGGGCACTAAATAGTGGTCCGACCAAGGCACAGGAAGGGGGGTGTCCGTCACAACTCCGTCCCAACTTGCAAACACCGGATCCAGTAGATGTCCATGTTTGTGGGTGGGGGTGGTATTTTTCAATTCTAATTGTAATGCCTGCAGTTCTTGCCTTAAATAGATGGCCTCCTTGAGCCGTTCTTCCTCAAGATGAATATTAAGGTCTCCTAACACCAGAAGCCTGCATCTCCTAATACCTAAATGAGCTATACCCTCCATCAGACTAGCTCTAAAATCTCCAAGCCCTCCTGGGGTCTATAAACAGGGATCCCAGAAACCGAATACTGAGGGCCGAATTTCAAGTTAAAGTGTCCTGCCTCACAGCTATCTATTTTTAGGGGTTCTAAAGTACATTCAAGCGGAGCCTTGGTAACTATGGCAATCCCCCCACCCCTCCCCCCGTGCCTATCTTGTCTGGCTATGGTATAGCCTGGCGGGATAGCTTCTATAATATCCGGGTCTGAGTTCTCCCGTAACCAAGTCTCAGTTAGGAAGAGAATGTCAATTTTTTCATCCAGGAGGAGATCCCAAATCTGGTTACTGTGCTTGCTGAGTGATCTACAGTTCAGAAAGCCTCCTTGGAACCTCTTAGTGCCTATCCCACTATCCGGCTCTCTCCTGCTCTTAAAGGAGCAATGTAAGCAATCTCGGAGTGTTAGTACCTCCATAGAGTGCCAACATGGCTCTATCACAGGTGGATGTAAATCCAGCAGTTCCTGTCTCCCATAGTGAATGGAAGCCAGCTTGTCAAGGACAGGGGTCGTGGCCCCAGGCCCCATCCGGCCGCGGACAGGCGCAGACGGGCTTAACTTTGGCGCAACTTAAATAGGAAGTAGAGCGGGGAAAGGGGCAACTAGAACGCTGACCTGACTGCAATGTGCCCGGAAAGGCTGGGCTCCTCCTTACCCTCCGCATCAAACACCCACAATGGACGCAGCGGACCAGGGCGGGAGTGCAGTGGGTGAGTAACCCCCCCCCCCCCAAACTCTTAATCAGCCCAGAAGTAGAGTGCACGTTATTTTTAAAAACAAATGTCGGCTCAAATGCAATGCAAATCGTAGGAACCTGCTAGCAGTAGTCGCTCACACTATGTGTTTAAAAATAGCATTACAATCGCTATTAAATTAAAAACGCTCTAAATCAGCGCCCACAGTGCAATGCTTGCAGCACACAAGCGGATAGCGTCTGCCTCTGCCACCGGCTTTCTCGTCTGCAGAACAATATATACTGCCCTACAGATTTTTCTAACTTGTGGAATTTGAGCAAACAGATTTAGGCTTACTCTAATAGAAAAAGCCATCCGCATCCATATAGTGGTTGATGAGTTTCATGAAAGATCTAATGAAGTGCTCTCTATGCTAGAGTAGTCTGATCACTATAACAAGAGATACAGGTGCACACAAATAAGTGGTTTCTAGTCTAACTTGAAGAGTAATAACAACACAATCCATACATATGTGGGTAGTTAGTTTTAATGGATGTCCCCAAGAAGTTGATGAAATAATTTCTCAAATGCCTTTGCAACAGCAAAACACCCAAAAGTACGCCAACATGTGTTTCATCCTATGGACTGTTTCAAGGCGAGAATTGTAATGGGAATACAATTACAACATAATAAGTGAAAAGCAATATGTATTTGTTGAATGCACAATACCATAGTCAATTATGAGTGACAGTTTTACATCCATTTGTGTAGATGAAGACAGGATACACCAGACAAGTGTATTGAGGTCAAAATTTGGATTAAAAAGATGAGCGATAAGTGATATGAGAAGAAGTGAAGACAAATGAGCAAGGCCTGATGAGCTGAACCTTGTTCCAATAATATTCAAGGGAAGACAGGACACACGTTGTGTTATACCATGTTCATGAAAAGAGAAATAAAATAAACGTTTTGTGAATATGAAGTCATTTGATAATATTTTATCTTCGTGTCCAAATATCCATGACTAGTAGTATTGTGGATGTTAAGATGAATGTCCCATTATAATATAACATGCATGTGGTTATTACTGCATGAAGACTGGTACTATATAAAGGAAAATAAATATCAAAGTCACTTGAGAGCCATGGTAGGATTTAAGTTGAGTGTAGCTGTTAAAGTAAAAAACAAAATGTAGAAGAAGGATGAGTAACCCCTTTGTTGAGTCCGACTCAATACCTAACGTTATATTGTTTAAGGTCAAAATTAGGCTCAATTTACACCCTAGTCTTAGCAGGATGGAGGAGGTGTAGATAATCAAGAACTTTGCATGAGTTGATGGTGGATATGAAGTATTCAATTACATGCTGTCCCGACAGTTTAGCAAAACTCAATGGTGTGTGGGAATAGTTATAAAATAGCATAAGACTGACATCAGTATCAAAATGGTATGCCCAAAAAATTACAAGGAAGCTACATTTCGAAGGTAAGGTACTAACTAGTGTCACCTGGGGTGCTGGTAGTAAGTCCCAAGAAGTATTATTAATTGGCTATGATAGACCTGCTACATCCCCATAAAGTATAACGATAAGAAATTACATAAGGAGAAGACAAAATATTATTAAAAGTAGGTCAAAAACGTAAGTGATGCTGTAACAGACCTGTTTATGTCTAGACATCTGTGTATTTTTGGCGTTCATGAGACGCTGAGATAACATATTTGGAAAGCTAGGAAGGATTGTGAGCAATTAAGATGCGCAGCCTTACTCAGTTGACAACAGGCACCATGTTGTTAAGTACGTAAGTAGAAAGCAAATGTGCCAATTACATATATAACTACTTTAATACCACTGATGGGTTCTATTTATTGGAAAACGAAGAAATTGATGAACTAGTCAATACTGTCTGAAATGTAAATAAAGAAGTAAAGACATCTTGCAGCAATAATAATTTGAAAACCCAGAAACTTCTTTTCTGTCGAGTAAAAAGATGGTAAACTGTGAAGAAGGTCACTGCGCTGCGGCCAGGGAAGGAAACTCCAGGGGGCATATTATCAAGGGGGTTTATCTCCGCTTTTTTGGCTTTAAAAGCCAAGAAAGCTGAGATAAAATTATCTCCCTATTACCTAGCTGCCGCTAACACCAGTTAGCGACAGCTAGTAGGAGATAACGACCATTTTGGGCCCCACTTTGCATGTCAGTGATATTTATCACTAATGAGATGCAAAGTGGGCGTGCCAAGATGTTAGCGACTGAAAACAGTTGCTAACATCGCTATCTCCTATTACCAACTTTTGGAGATATTCGCGCTAAGCGGGAATATCTCCAAAAGCTAACACCTGCCCTGAGCAGTTCTTAGCCATGTTATCTAATGGGAGGTGGATAACATGGCTAAGAGCATTAGCTCGCTAATGCATGAATATCGCTGACTTTTCAGCGATATTCATGCTTTGCGGCGATTTTTACCGCATTTGCGTTAAACCTTGGTAATACCAAGGTTTATTTGCGGTAAAAATCGCTGCAGCGCTGCGGTAAATTGTTGTCTCTAACCAAGCAATAGCGATAATTATCGCTATTGCTTGGTAATATGCCCCCAGATCCTTAGCACGAAGCCCGGATCTGGTGAAATGAAACAAGAGAGCTCAGTTCTCAACTTCTCGGCATGGAGTAGCATTATCCCAATATGCCCGGCATCAGGAATGAGGCGCACGCGAGCCTGTCATCACATGTTCTTGGAAACGTAAACCAGCTCGAGGACACCGAGCCCAGCGTGAGGCGGGCTTCAGGGAAGGGAACAGAGCGTCTCTTACCTTGGGAAGGGAACACGACAGGGACTCCACGCAGTACAGGAGAAGCAGGGTATAGGTTTGAGAGGCGGTTCCTGGAAAAATACAGTTTGTGCTATATAAAACTACAAAACGAAACCAATGCCTGACCTGCAACAGCCAGATGGGAGGAGAGGAGAGAGGCCATCACACGCTGTACTATGTGATGGTCAACTAAAATGTTCTCAGGGTGAAATCACTGATTAAATACACAAAGGAGAGAATTTAACAGAAATGCACCAATAACAAACCAGCATTTCTGAATGCTGCAGCTAACAGCCAATAGCAATGAGTGGGTTTGCCAAAGTCACACAGAGAGATACAACAGGTCATCGCTGATGCTCAACCTAAAAAGGACAAAAAGATTAACACCAACAGGAGTAGGGATGACTTTTTATTTTGTTTCAAGGGATAGAAAGTAACTGTGCATTGAAATACAGGGCTGGAAAGTGTCTGTGGTTGACAGCAATACACAGAAATGCACAGGGGTCTACTTAGGCAGCACAAGAGAATGTGTTGGAAATGTGAATGAAAGAAAAGAGGGACCCCTGACCAAAAGAGTCAGCCCCGAAAATATGAAAGGTGAAATGTATTTACTGATGACCAGGCAGATGACAGAAAGTGAGTGTCATAGGAAGAGTTGGCAATATTCGTACGGAAGATAATAGAAACAGTGAGGCATTACAATGGAAAGAGATAAAAAGGTGTCATTGAAGCCTTTCCAGTATCTACGTCTATCTTATCATTTTTTTTACATTTTTTCATCATAAGGATCTTATTTAGACTCTGTGGGTCCCCTTCCAGTTTGCAGCTTACCACCTACTAGAAGTAGGTGGTAACCGCCATTGTTTTGCGACAGCATCTGCAGTTGCAAAACAGTTGTACCTCCCAGTGGACTCGCTATAAGGAAGGGATGTCCTTGACACGCCCCTTCCTAATAGCAACTTGCAAGTCTTACTTTTGAGTCGGTAATAGGTTACCGACTCGCAAAATCGGGTTTGTAAATACCACAGCCCTTTTTAGTGGTTGCAAACGGCCCGATTTTCCATTTGTGCCAGCTAAAAACGGTAGTACATCTGGCCCCTATGTACATCTGGCCCAAAAGTCCTTATTGTGAGTTGCTAGAAATGCGACTTGATGCAAACAGTCTTTTGCACTGAAATTTGCATTATAAGTACTGAAACAATCTCACGTTGAACCAATAGTTTTTCTCATACAAATTTTGCCACGCTAAGTAAAATTTGTGAAGTGAAAGACCGAAAGATTGAGCCTTACTTGTCAGAACAGGGGAAAAATCTACCATCTTAAACTCCACTGCAATCTGCCGAATTCATAACTGTGAGGGGGTCAAAAACTTTGGCACATGGCTGCAGGATATCCCCAGGCATCACTACCTCCCCATACTACCCCGCACCTTAGAATGAGGTCATAAATGTGCCGTAATAGGTGTAAAATTGGGGAAGGCATAGTTTAGACCCATTCCCCATTTCTGTCTGGAATGCTAGATATTGTCCTATAAACCAGTGGCAGTCTGTACTACTGCTAATAGCCAGTGCAGTTTCAGCATTCAAATGTAAATGAGATCTGTGACACAATCCCCTATTTGGAGACATTTCCCGTACATACATGGAGAGAAAGTACAGTTTCAGTACTCAATCCCAGAGCCAACTTCCTCCCTCTCCTCTTCATGGTTGGATGAAAGGGAAATGGCACCTACATTCAGGGTATCGCATCAGATTGCTCTGATGAATAGGTATAGGCATGACCCAAGAGTTTTAGAAAGAGGTCACCAGAGGACCCCTATCGAATTTGGAGTCTGGTGCCTACACCTGGTTCAGCTTGATGTTTCTCCTGTGGGATGCTCTATAGCTGTCAAGGGACATTTGGGAAGCCAAACTTCTCTCCACCCCGCCCCCCGGCTCCCTACAGCTACGGAGAAAGATTCACACTGGTCATCGTGGGGCTAATTCAGTGAACCAGTGACACACAAAGCGCAGTAGTTTTCGTTTTAAAGGAAGCATGCTCTTGGGTGGATCAGCACAAAACTCCCTCCCATCTGGGAATGTACCATTTGTAGAGGGGTATTTTCGAGTAGCCAACCCCATAAGATGGATAGAGAAGAGCAATGCACCTCCACCCAATGCTGTTCACGCCACAGCATAGGTGGGCAGGAAGGCGAGCTGGAAGCATCCAGGAGACCCCGGCCTTTACTTTTTCTTTCTCAAGGCAAGCAGGAAAATAGTGGAGGTGGGGAAGTACGCCTTTAGCTTCTTTTAGATCAAAATGGAAAAGGAGAGAGTTGGAAGCGACCAGAAAAACCAGAACTCTATCTTTTAATTCCTCAGGAAATGGGACAGTGTAGATTAATGCTAAACTGATGAAGGGATCAAGTGACTCTTTCCAATATCTGTAAAAAAGACTGTTTTGGACTTCTATTGCTATGAAGATAAAGACATAGGTATCTAGGTACTTTAGGCTTTATCTTTTATAATGAAAGTACCTTTAAATCCATTCACACTGTGTCATGGTCTGTCCGGGGTATCGCAAGATCCTAGTCACTTAAACTTGTTGATGAAAATCATTTGCAGTTTCAGCATAGATTTTGAAATAAACATCTGATTTGCCTCCCTCAATAAAACTCTATTTTTTCATAATGGATTCAACTAATAAAAAAAAATGCTATGATAAATTGAAGTAACCAACTATTTTATCACACAGCATACATACCTATGCGGTGTGTGTCAACCTCATCTGGTTGAATTTTCTGTTCATCTTCAGCTAGCAGTAGATGCCTTACGTCTTCCAGTGAGAGATGAAATTCCTCATCTCCTATTTTATCTATTGGGATTTCTGGCGCATCAAAATATTCATCACCTGAATCTTCATCACCTCCACCTCTTTCTGATCTGTCTTTACCTATGGAATCGGCCAGCCCAGTAAACACAGTTTCAAAAGTTGAATTTCTTTCGGGAGAAACATAAAAACATTAGTTTTATGAGGAGCTTTCTCTTATAGTTATATTTAGTATATTTCTCATATTACTCATTAAACATTTGCAAATGTACTTAGCACATACAGGACAGGAGTGTCTATTAGCTACATACGTGTTATCATTGATAATATAATTAATCTTTTTTAGACACTTCACTTTTCCATCATTGATGATGACCAGACATCATAATTAATATAGACCAAATATATAAATTATCCAAACCATAATTGCGAAAGTGTACATTAGTAATACATTGGAGTCTCAGAATCTTGATGAAAAAATCTTGATTTATTTCTATTTTTTTGTAGATGTAAACATGAATTCAGCCAAGCCAACATGTTTCTTCCTAAACGGACTTCATCAGGGTTGTAAGTAAGTGCTCAAAACCAGGTGCAGCATCTCTAGTTAGGCTTTGCGTTGTATTTGAGTGGATCCCAGACGACAGTTTTAAAGATGAGTCATCAAATATTCTATGTTCAACTCCAATTTATTTATTCCAACCCTCCAACTTCCTCATCAAAAGTGAATTCATTATGATCCAAAGCAACAGTTACCAAACCCAGTTAATGGTGGCTGTTGCTTTCGATCCATGGAAGAGCAATATAATTGATCACACTAAATCCTGCAAACCAAGTATTACGCGCAATTGGTCTAAACTGGACACAGAAGCATGGGAGCACATGCTTGCCGATTCTATCCTCAAAAGCACTTTGAATCTTGGATGGAGAAAGCCCTAAACACCTGGTGCTGCTTAAACAACGGTGCCCCTCTTCTCTGTGACAGGGCACCATGGTTCTCAACTGAACTCCTGAAGCTGAAAAAGGAATCTAAACAAGTCAAAAGGGCTTGGAGTTAAAATTACGATGAAACTAGTAAAAATAAATATAAAAAGGCAGTGAAGAAATACAACAATGCTATTAGGGAAGCCAGGGTCAATCACTTCTCAACAAAAATAGAAGATACTTCAAATTCATCTAAAGAACTGTGGTGAACAGTCTGATGAAACCCTTAATACATTTGATCCTCCGCCTTTGGAGGCATTTCCAATATGCTGGCCATCTTTTTCCTGGAGAAAGTTAGCAATATCCTTAGATCTCTGTGGAGGAGATGGTGGAGCAACTAAATCCCAACAGCTGGGCATTTTAACCCGAAGCACTTTCTCAGAAATTATGTGGGAAAACACACAGGAAATGTTAGCTGCCCTCAAATCTGGCTCCCCTCTGGATCCTGCTCCCCCTGATATCATGCTCAAAGGTGGGACAGCAGTTACTTCTACTTTGACTGATATGTCTAACTGTTCATTAAAAATCAGACACTGTTCCATCGGCCTATGAACATGCCATAGTTAAGCCACTAATAAAAAAGTAATTGGCAGACCCATCATTCTGCAAAAACTATCGCCTAATCTCTCTCCTTCTAGGACCTAGTAAAATCCTGGAAAAGTTTGTAAATATAAATCTATCTCAATTCCTGGCAAGAATCAGAATCCTATATCCCTCTCAGACAGGCTTTAGACCAGGTAGCAGCAAAGAAACTGCCTTGCTTGCAGCCTTAGAGAAACTAAGGGCTATTCTGGATCACAGTGGGTCCCCAGCCTTGTTCATGTGGTATCTGTAGTCTGTCTTTGAAAACGTTTCCCACCCCATACTGGTCAATAGGCTGGAAGAAGCAGGTATCAAAGGATTAGCACTAAAATGGCTTTCCTTCTTCCTGCTAAACAACTTTCCAGAGGCCATACTGTTAGAAACTTACTCAATTAAGTATGGAGTACCTCAAGGTGCTTCACTAAGCCCTATGTTATTCAACCTGTATGTCCTCCCATTGGTAGAAACCGTAAAGACTTATGGCTTCTCCTCAATATTCTAACAGGGCCGGACTGGCCGTAGCGGGCACTGGGTATTTTCCCGGTGGTCCAGAAGGGCGGAAGCCAGTGGGGGTCTTTTTTGTTACTGGTGGCTGGTTTTGCAGCATTGATGCAAAATCGGCCCATAGTACCAAAACCAGCAGCAGTGTTTCCCACCAGTATCACCCCACTATACTCCCCCCAGGCCGGTCAGGTTTAATTGCCGGGGCTGGTTTGTGTTCTCATTCAGGCCCTATATCCTACACTGATGGCATACAAATTATCATCAACCGTTCCCACCAAACTGAAAAGACATCCACTCTCCTCAATTCCAACCTTAGGTATGTGGTGAACTGGAGGGCAACTAGAGTCTTAATTTAAACAGGGATAAGACAGGGGTACTGGTGGTTTGAAGCAACCTCTCAGGTAGGTATAGATGAACTGACCAGACTCTCTTGGCAGTCAACCCTCCCCTAAAAACTGAAGTAAAGAGTCTAGGAGTCTGAATCAACAACAAGCTCACAATAAAAACTCAAGCCAAGAAATTGGCAGCCACCTGTTTTGGCCTACTCTGAACTCTGAGTAAACTTCTGACACGGCTACCTGAATCCTGTAAATCAAATACTTCTAATGGGCCTGCAGCACTGGTTGTGCCACCCAAATGAGTAGACCTGTTAACTTGTCCCAGGCCTGCCATTGCAGAAGGGCTTAATTTGTAAAATATGAAGTCCAGGTGCTCAAATGTTTGTAGGAGACCACACCTATTTACTTCTGGCTCCACCCACTTCCTCCACTGGGTCCAAACACAATTAATCCTATGTGAATCATCATATATGAGGCATTTACATAAGCCAGGCCCAGAGGACTACAGGTTGTTGGAGTGACATGTCGTCCATTTGGGTAGGCAGTGTAGTTTAAGACTGCTTGATCTGGAGAAGCACAGCCTCCAAATTGAAAATGGAAACCCATAATTGGGGGTTCTCTTTAATAAGAAGAATTGATTTCTACCCAAATTAACCCTTTTTGCAGCATTATTCTATGCTCTAACCTATACTCTGAACTGTGCATTCAGTTCTTTGACAACAGTTAATAATTTACTGTTCCATATTAGGATTTTTAATTTATAAACTGTAACAAAAGGATGACTCTTAGAAAAGCAGTAACCCACTGATCTATTTACATTATGTGCACTTTTCATCTGTATGGTACGAATTCTTTACAGCAGGCATATTAACCTTCAACCAATGATGAGTCAAAGCCTCTGCTAGACACAACTCCCACCGCTCTCCAGGAAGAACATTAATCACTGAGTGTTGGCCATTTTTGCAGGGTCATCCCTGAACTTTTTATCTTCCTCCTATATTTTTTCTGACCTGTTGTTGGCTGTTTTATGACTCTGGGGACTTTACCACTGCTAAAGTGCATTTGCTCTCCCTATTATAAATTAATGTATGAATTAGTGATTCCATGATTGCCTTATTTGGTTTACTGGTCAGACCCTAGTACAGTGCACTGAGTGTGACCAGGGCTTGTAAACCAAATGCTGATAGTGGGTAGCTTGCAGCAACGGTTGTGCCACCCAGATAAACATCCTGTAAAAGTATGTCTAAGGCCTGCCATTGCAGAGCCTGTGTGCAGTCTGGTACTGCCATGCTAATGGGCAAGTGCTCCCACTTACCAGTCCCTAAACCTTCCCTTTTCTTCATATCAGACACCCCATGGTAGGCCCAAGGGCAGTGTGTATTGTAAATATAAGGTAGGACAAGCCCTGATGTGTGTGGCATGTCTTAATAGTGAATTACAGCCATTTTTGTTTTTCACTATTGCAAGGCTATCTGTTCTCCATAGGCCAGAATGGGCAGTTAGATTATTACATTTTATAATCCTAACTGACTCATGAAACATGGTAGAAACTCGAGTTTGGTATGCCTGAACTCATAATGATAGAATACATCCTTTAGTGAAGTTGATTTTAACATTCTGTGTTTGAAAATACCACTTTTAGAAAGTAGGTATTTTCTTGTCTAACTATCCAAAGCCTGCCTCTGCTAGGCTGTGTATTCCTTGTCTGTAATTTGAGTGACAGGGCTGGGGGATTCCAGGACACAGAATGAGTCAGCCCAGTGGTGAATAGAGAGATCTGCATCTAGATGGGACGGAGGAGTTGCACCGGGGACCTGAATGGGACTGTACTCACTCCCACAGTGCTGGCTCCACCCCCTGTGGTGTGTCGAATGTCTCTGCCCTGCACTGTGAAAGGAGAGAAGGAATCATGTCAACAAAGTGCTCCAGGGCTGTGCTTTCCCTCCACAATGCTGGCTCCACCTAGAACTGGTTTGAACTGGGCAAAGGCCCTTCTCCCTTCAGAGGACAACGGATTTTGGGATATAAATATTGGGACCCTGATCCCGAGAAATTACACCACTTTGGATTACCGGAAGAAACCTTTACTGAGCACAGCCTGACCTGACCTGGTCAGACCCGGTCGCTCCTCCTGCCGCTGCGTGGCCCACCCCGAATGTGCCGGCCTTGTCCTGCTGCCGCCGCCACTGCCTAGCTGTGTTATGCCCCTGTGTGGATTAACCCCCTGGCCCTGCCCGCTCTGCTGTGCCTGCCAGGTCCTAAGTATGTGTACGTTGTTCGTTATTTCTCTTGTTCTGATTGTCGCTCCCTCTGCCATCTGTGCTCCCCTGCCCCTCCGCCTGTTGCTGCCCGTTCTTCTGTGCCTGCGAACGTTTTCTTTAAGTTATTTTTGTGACGCTCCTAGCTAATTGTGCCGTTGTCGACCCTTTTGCCGCCTTACTGCCAGCTGTCCCCCCTCCCTGCCGCTGCTCCCCCACCCACGCTCCCTCCAGCATCACCTCACCGCTCCCCCCCTGTCGCCACCCCGCTCCCGCCTCCCAGCTGCTCCTCCCTCCCACTAAGGGTACTTAAGGTGAACTCACGGGGCGAGGAGCCGTGACCTGACCTGACCTGGTCAGAACCCGGTTGCTCCTCCCGCCCCCGCGTGGCCCACCCCGATTGAGCCCGGCCT
The DNA here is from genome assembly GCF_964263255.1 of Lissotriton vulgaris. Lineage (NCBI taxonomy): Eukaryota > Metazoa > Chordata > Amphibia > Caudata > Salamandridae > Lissotriton > Lissotriton vulgaris. The sequence continues at coordinate 389,857,959 of NC_141691.1, read as the reverse complement.
TGTCCAGCTGCCGGCGCCGCTGTCTAGCTGTGTTCTGCCCCTGTGTGAATTGACCCCCTGCCCCTGCCCGCTCTGCTGTGCCTGCTAGGTCCTAAGTATTTGTTCGTTGTTCGTTTTTTCTCTTGTTCTGATTGTCGCTCCCTTTGCCGTCTGTGCTCCCCTGCCCCTCCGCCTGTTGCTGCCCGTTCTTCTGTGCCTGCGAACGTTTTCTTTAAGTTATTTTTGTGATGCTCCTTGCTAATTGTGCCGTTGTCGCCCCTTCTGCCGCCTTACTGCCAGCTGTCCCCCCTCCCTGCCGCTGCTCCCCTGCGGCCCCACCCACGCTCCCTCCAGCATCACCTCACCGCTCCCCCCCTCTCGCCACCCCGCTCCTGCCTCCCAAATGCTCCTCCCTCGCCCCCCCCCCACTCTCCATTTATGGCAGAGTGCATGCGTACGCGCAGCGTTGACGCGCAGCGGGCGCGCCGATTGCACACCAAAGGCGCGCCAAAGGCAAGCCCGTCTGCGCCCGTCTGCGCCCGTCTGCGCCCTTCCGCGCATGGACCGCGCCTAGCGCCAGACCCCCTGGCCCCCGAAGATGCCTGCCCACCAGACGGACTTACGACCAGGCCCCCTTAAACGCACTCAACAACGGCCGAAACCCCGGCTGCCACCAAGCCACCACAGGATGCACCCACGGACCCTTCACCTGCCAATCCTGCAAGTTCTCCTGCATCCGGACCTGCACTGCATCCGCCAAGACGAGCACCAGCAGCAACCACCTGTCCTGAAGTGCATCCTGCTCAACACCCGCTCCGTCCACAGACACGCCGTGGAACTCTGGAACCTCCTCGACACCACATCTCCAGACATCGCCTTCCTCACGGAAACCTGGATGAACGCCTCCTCAGCGCCCGACATCGCCATCGCCATCCCGGATGGATACAAGATCACCCGGAGGGACCGCGTCAACCAGACAGGAGGAGGCATCGCCATCGTCCACAAGAACACCATCCGCATCACGACCAGCTCTGACGACACCCTCACAGCCGCCGAACACCTGCACTTCCAGATACACTCCGAACCCAAGACCACCCTCAGAGGCACCCTCATCTACAGACCCCCGGGACCAAGCACACAATTCAGCAAAGACATCGCCGATTTCATCAGCCCGCACGCCCTCCCCTCCGCTGACTACATCCTCCTCGGGGACCTCAACTTCCACCTGGAGAACAACAACGACCGCAACACCACCACCCTGCTGGACAACCTCGCCAACCTCGGACTCAAGCAACTGGTGACCACCCCCACCCACTACGCCGGCCACACGCTTGAACCCATCTTCTCCTCCAGCAAGGACATCGCCTTCAGCCACGCCACCGGACTCCACTGGACGGACCACAGCTGCGTCCACTTCAGCTTCAGAAGGACCACGATCCACCACTGCCCACAACAGGTCCCCCACAGATGCTGGAACAAGATCACAGCAGACCAGCTTGCCACATCCCTGAGCCAGAACCCTCCCGCCAGCTCAACGAACCCCAACCAAGCCACCAACAACCTCACGAGGTGGATCAGCAACAGCGCAGATGACCTCGCCCCACTGAAGACCCCCCCTGCCAGACCTGGCACCAAGAAAGCATCATGGTTTACCGACGAACTCAAGAGCCCCAAGAAGAACTGCCGAGCCCTCAAGAAAGCCTGGCGCAGAGACCCAACTACAGACAACATGACCACCCTCAAGCTCGCCACTGGAAAACACCACCAGCTGATCCACACCACCAAGAAAACCGCATTCAAGGAACGACTTGACAACAACGCCCACAACAGCAAGGAACTCTTCAACATCGTCAAAGAGCTCTCGAACCCTAGCGCCGGAGACAACGACATCACCCCATCGCAAGAACTCTGCAACTCGCTCGCCTCGTTCTTCCACAACAAGATCGCAGACATACACAACAGTTTCAGCACACAGCAGATGCACCCTACGACCGCACCAACGCCCCCCACTACCACCATCCGCGCCTGGACCCCGGTCAACACCGAAGACACCATCCCCACAATGAACTCCATCCACTCCGGATCTCCAACCGACCCCTGCCCTCACCACGTCTTCAACAAGGCCGACTCCGTCATCGCACCACGCCTCCTTCGACACCACCACCTTCCCAAAGAGCTGGAAGCACGCCAAACTCAGAGCCCTACTGAAGAAACCATCAGCGGACCCCACCGAACTCAAAAACTACTGACCCATCTCGCTCCCTCCTTTTCCTGCCAAAGTCATTGAGAAGACCGTCAACAGACAGCTGCCCGCCTTCCTCGAGACTAATGGATCCCTCGACCACTGACAGTCTGGCTTCCGGGCCAACCACAGCACCGAGACCGCCCTCATCACAGCCACCGACGACATCAGATGCCTGCTCGACAACCGAGAAACAGCGGCCCTCATCCTCCTGAACCTCTCCGCGACGTTCGACACGGTCTGCCACCGCACCCTAGTACAACGCCTCAGCAACATCGGGATCCAAGAGAAGGCACTGGAGTGGATCATCTCCTTCCTCGCCGGAAGAACCCAAAGAGTCCGCCTCCCCCCGTTCAGATCCGAGGCCACCGAAGTCATCTGCGGCGTACCCCAAGGGTCATCACTCAGCCCCACACTGTTCAACATCTACATGAGCCCCCTTGAGGCCATCGCACGCCAACACAACCTCAACATCATCTCCTACGCCGACGACACCCAGCTGATCCTCTGCCTCACCAACGACCCGCCACCACCAGAACCAACCTACATGAAGGGATGAAAGACGTAGCCGAGTGGATGATGAACAGCCACCTGAAACTGAACTCAGATAACACGGAAGTCCTCAACCTGGGTTCTTTGCCCTCCGCCTGGGACGACTCCTGGTGGCCCCCTGCCCAGCGCACCCAAACCAACAGACCACGCACGCAACCTGGGCTTCATCCTGGACTCCTCCCTCTCCATGACCAGACAAGTCAACACCGTCTCCTCATCATGCTTCAACATCCTCCGCATGCTACGTAAGATCTTCCTGTGGATCCCCACCGAAACCAGGAAGACGGTCACCCAGGCCCTCGTCAACAGCCGTCTGGACTACGGCAGCTCCCTCTAGACCGGAACCACAGCCAAACTTCAGAAAAGACTTCAACGCATCCAGAACACCTCAGCACGTCTCATCTTGGACATCCCCCGACACAGCCCCATCTCCGAACACCTGAGAAACCTGCAATGGCTCCCCGTCAGCAAGAGAATCACGTTCCGACTCCTCACCCACGCACACAAAGCTCTCCACAACCAAGGCCCAAGATACCTCAACGACCGCCTGATCTTCTACACTCCCACCCGCCAGCTACGATCGACCAGCCACGCCCTCGCCACCGTCCCCCGCATCCGAAGAGTCACAAGGGGAGGAAGATCCTTCTCCTACCTGGCTGCTAAGATGTGGAACTCCCTCCCCATCCACCTCCGCTTGACCCAAGACCACCTCTTCTTCAGGAAGCAACTCAAAGACCTGGCTGTTTGAGCGGTAGCGGACCCCCTTCCCCCAGTGCCTTGAGACCCTACGGGTGAGTAGCGCGCTATACAAATGCTTTGATTGATTGATTGATTGACTGAGGAGAGGAACCTGAAGAAACTGAGGAGAGACTATTCTCAAGCTGAAGTGCTGCTTGGGGAATCGACCTGCAGTGGTTGCCTTACTGCCAAAGGAAGGAGAAAGAAACTTTGTGTACTTTGCTTTCAACTTGTGAAGGATCTCCAAGGGCTTTGGAAAAGAGCTTGCCTCCTGCTGAAGTGTCAGGGACAACAGACTTCAACCCCCAGCTCCCCAGAGTTCTTGTGGAAGTGCCTGCTACTGTTTTGGGCCTTCTGAGGAACTGCGTGTCGCAAGGAGCAGGAAGCGGGACGCAACGAGATGGAAGCGTGTCGCCGTCGCTGCTGCTGCCGTTGCACTTCTGAACAAGGGGTGTACCGCTGGAGTTGTCGCACAGTACCGCATTGAGAAGAAGCGTGACGCAACCTAGAGAAAGCATGTAGCTGTCGCGTCTGCCTGTCGTCGCACTACTGAACAAGGTTGTCACTGCTGGAGTTGTCGCACTGCACCGCATCAAGAGACGAGTCTCGCAACATGGTAGAAGTGTGTTGCCGTCACTGAGACTGCCATCGTACTTCTGTAGTATCGGGTTACCAAGGCCTACATGCTCCGAAGATAACCCACTTACATTGAAAGAACTGTTGGCACGGAAACTGAAAAATTCAAAGAACAAGTTTATTAAGACCCCATGGGGTGGTGGTACATTCCTACAGCACCCTTCGGTAATGCAAGAAGAATCACACCGAACATCGGTGTGACCCGTTCTTTTATACAATTTGCAGGTAATAAAACGATAGGCGGTACAGAATTACAGAGCGTTATGTACATATATGGTCATTTTTGGAACACAGCCAGCTCATTGGAGGGGTTACAACCCCGCTGGTCAGTTTGGCGGCACATTCCTGAGGGGTGACTGGTCAGTTGGGACTGCGCATGCACAGGCTTGACCGTTACTAAAAATAGCCTGTTGCTGGGCAAAATCGAGTGGTCAGGGGCACGGACAACGGACTAAAAGAGCATGCTGGCCACGAGGCCGCTCATGATCTAAGATGGCCGCCGTAACGAACAAGATGGTGTTTCCAAGTATGGCCAGGTTAAGTGGGAAAACGTGTAGCACAGCTAAGCGCTAACCCGGCCATGGTCAAATTACGACAGACGACCCTTTTAGCGCTTAGCTGAAGCTACCTCATAGTGAACATAATCAGGGTGTTCATCTTTAATATCAATTAGCATTATTTGAGCTACTTCTTTATGAAGCATCATTTTGTTGTGAGCAAGAGCTCGTCTTGATGGTATGCAAGCCGATAAGCACATGGAACATAAAGCTGGGCCACATTGTATACATAAACATACAAAGAACAGTATCCCAACAATGATGCATAGAATCGTTAGCAGTTTCCAACCCCAAGTGGTAAACATTGACCAGAACCACCCTGAAAGAGTCCAAGTTCCATTGTCCGGATGTATTTCAGCAGCGATCTTATGCAATTTCGAAATGGCATCATAAACAGATGGTGAGTTGTCAGGCACATATACACAACAGCTACTTCCGATGATTCTACATGCCCCCCCACGGTCAGCTAGAACCACATCTAGAACCATTCTGTTCTGGAGCGTAACAATCCTAGAAATCTGAAGTTCTTCAGTAATATTCCCTAATGCAATAGCAGTATCATTGGCTACAACCTCAACAACCCGGGTCAATCGTCGTATCTTCCGACTATTCAAAGCAGCTCCCACAAAGGAAAACAGTCCCAAATTGAAGTCCACATACTGTTGCAAAGCAGTGTCAGTCTGGTCGATGTTGTCCAGAACAACTGCACGTTTAACACGATTCAACACAAAGTCGTGGTAAAGGACATAGTCGTTATGATACATTGGTGGGGCAATGAATACAGGGGGCAATACAAAAGATACGTAGCAAGTGCCTAACCATCCCAACGGGAGCTGATGATAACCCTTCGTTCCACAAATAAAATACGTATTACGGGATGCTACAAACGATAGGCTGTCAAATGTGAGTGTAGTGTTGCATTCGCTTCTTCCAACCGAGATGGTACCTTTATTGCGTATACATAAATCAGCTTTAGTAGCAATAACATTAATAACATGTGAGCTGGAGACATTAATGTTCCGTTGGTTGCTGTAAACACGTGGGGCAGACACATTATCGGGGCGGTACTCTTCCCATTCAAATCGAGTACCCTCAGCTCGTGGATACCCATCCCGGTCATGGTAGCAAATTTTATTCAAACGGAAAAGCACCCCCCCTTTTGTAGGCCATCTCAAAGTGAAGAGTAGAGTGTACCAGGCATTGCAAGATCCATTATGTGAGAACGGGAGTGGAATGAGTGGAGTGCCCCCTTTCTTCTGGTGCCCGGGCAACATCCCACACACCCAACAATTAGACGTATTTGTCATGTTATGAGTATGATGCAGGATCTGAATAAAGCTATTGTTCAAATAAGTCTGTCGGTGCCGTTCTTCATGATAAGGCAAAGTGAAGTGAAAATGTTCAGATGGAGCCGGGGTAGTCGGCAGCAAATGTTCACGTGCAGGCACCACAAGTTCAACTACCCAAGCTATCACTGCTATTACCACAATGGTCAAAACAAAAAGGATGGCACCAAGTATTCTTTTGTCTCGTGATGCGGATGACGCCATAGTTCAAAGAATTTTCAAAGTCTTAAATAGTTCGAAAAGTTCACAAAGTCTCAAATGTACATGTGTGTGTATTTACACCTAAAAAAGGAAAAATACGGTGCTGAGCTCCGAGGTAGCCGTTGTTTTCTTCTCCGGGGTCAAGACGGGTGTCGCTACTCTTGGCAGAACTGATCCCCCCCCTTGATATTCCCGGCTTCCGTTTCACAAACCCCAGAGCGGTAACCAACCAGTCTCGAAAACCAAAAAAAAATCTTCTTATCGTGGCCGCAGATTATAGCTCTCTCGTCCAGAAATAGTGTGGTCCGGGAAGGCTCCCTCAACCTCGGCCGATGTCACAGCTGGGCTCTTTTCTTTCTCCAGGATCTCCTTGTAGTCGGTCAACACAGCAGGATTCACCAGATCAGGAGAAACACGACGGCAGTGGGTTGAGTGCACTCACGGCTTCCTGTTGGTCACTCGTACAGCTGTTCGAGTTGCCAGGAGGACCTGCTCGGGGCCTCGCCACCTCGGTTCCAAGCTGTTCGCCCTCTCAAACGACTTAATCATCACAAAGTCGCCAGGGTGAAGATCGTGGCCCTCTCCAGTAGAGTTGTCGGGGAGCGCTTCTCGAACCTGTTGATGAATAGAAAGCAAATCATTTGTTAATCGTGCCAAATAATCGTTCATCATTATACAAGGCACATCATGTATCAATCGCGGCTTAGGCACTCCCCAAATATTCATAGGCCTTCCAAACACCACTTCATATGGTGTGAGGCCTGTTCGAGAGTGGGGCACTGATCTGAGAGAGAGCAATGCTAGCGGTAAGGCATCCGGCCACTTCAATGTCGTAGACGCCACAATCTTAGCCAGTTTTAATTTCAACGTGGCATTATACCGCTCAACAAGACCTGCCGACTGAGGGTGGAACACAGCATGAAACTTCTGCTGAATCCCCAAGCCTTTCAGCACATACTCCACAATTTTCCCGACAAAATGAGGCCCATTATCGCTCCACAAAAATTTACAAACTCCAAATCGAGGGAAGTACTCCTTGAGCAAAACCTTAGCTGTGTTCAAAGCTGTATTATCTTTCGTGGGGAAGGCCTCAACCCATTTGCTAAAAGCACACACCACCACTAAGACATACTTAAGGTTATTGCAACGCTCAAGCTGGATGTAATCCATTTGGAGTACCTCGAATGGTGCAGAGGGTGGAACGAACCCTCCTTTTGGAGTATGGGTCCCCTTTGCAGGATTGTGCTGCAAACATATCAGACAGGTCTGCACTACTCTCTTGGCTGTATTGGCAATCTCGGGATGCTCCCAAACTCGTGATAACAATCGAGTATTCGCAAGAGCTCCCACATGTGCTAATCCGTGTATCATCTGAACCATCGCTTGCAAGTAAGCTGCAGGCAATTTCCATCTCTCCAAGTCTTTGCTTCTCCAACAGCCCTCATCATCTAGCGCCCCATCTACTGCCCATGCTGCAAGTTCTGCTTCAGTCGCTGACTTTTGGATATCTAGTATCTCCGCTCTAGCATCGTACCATCGCTCAGCTTGTGATTTTGTTACATACATGGGGGAGTGAGTTCGGGACATAGCTGTTTGCCTTGCTATGCTGTCGGCAAAGGCATTTCCTTGACCCACTTTATCAGTGATCTTTTTATGGGCACTGCATTTAATAATCGCTACTTTCTTTGGGCAAAGCAACGCGTTTAGGAGATCACGCACCAGTTCTCCGTGCATAATGTGTACTCCATGAGAAGTCAAAAACCCACGTTCTCTCCAGAGTAGCCCAAAGTCATGCGCCACTCCGAAGGCGTACCGGCTGTCTGTCTAGATGTTCACACATAGGCCAGCACTCAATTCGCAGGCTCTCGTTAAAGCTATTAGCTCTGCTGCCTGAGCCGATTTTTGTGGTATTCGTGCTGTTTCTACCACTGTCTTAAGAGTCGTGATCGCATATGCTGCGGAAGTCGTACCATCTGGCAGCCTCAAACACGATCCATCAACCCACAGTTCCCCATCCACATCTGGAAGTGGCATATCCTGCAAGTCGACACGACCCTTTGTCTGTTCCTCAGTCAGGAAAACACAGTCATGATGTTTTTCTTCCTGACCCTCCTCAACCGGATAGGGCAATAAAGTGGCAGGGTTCAGGGTAGCACATCTTTTTAGTGTGATATGTGGCGCCAGAAGTGTGAGCTCATATCCTGTCAAACGTGCGCTCATAAGATATTGGGTCTTTGTTTGATTTAACAGGGCATCTACTGCATGGGGAACTAACACCAACAGTTTGTGCGATAACACTATTCCCTCACTCTGTGGTATAGCTACCGCTGTTGCTGCAACTGCTCGAAAACACCCAGGTAACCCTCGTGCTACAGGGTCAAGAACCGCCGAGAAGTATGCACATGGCCTTTGTTTGTCCCCGTGTGTTTGCACTAACACTGATAACGCACACCCATCTTTCTCGTGCACGTACAACGTGAAAATCTTTGTATAATCTGGTGTACCTAACACGGGTGCAGAACAAAGGGCTTGTCTCAACTGTTCAAAAGCATTTTGGCATTCATCTGTCCATTCAAGGGGCAGTGGTGTAGTTTTGGACAGCAACGCTAACAACGGTTTAATAATATGTGAAAACCCCATGATCCACTGTCTACAAAAAGACGTCAATCCTATGAAAGCACGTACATCTCTCTGTGTGCGGGGGACTGGTGTGTCTAAAATCGCCTGAATTCGATCTGATGTTAATGCACGCCCCTCCTTAGACAAAAGATGACCGAGGTAGGTCACCTTAGGTCTACAGTATTGGAGCTTTTTCTTCGAGACTTTATGATTATTTTGAGCCAAAAAGGAGAGCAAAGCAATCGTACTCTCCTCGCATTGAGCATAAGTATCAGCAGCCAACAAAAGATCGTCGACATACTGGATAAGGACAACTCCAGATTGCAATTTAAAAGAATCAAGCTGTCTTTTTAAAGCCTGGCTGTAGATGCTCGGACTCTCAGTGTAACCTTGAGGAACACGACAAAATCTATACGATTTATTATTTAACGTAAAGCCGAATAAGTATCCGCTGTCAGGATGAATGGGAATGGAAAAGAACGCGTTTTTCAGGTCAATGACACTAAAGGTCGTTGCCGTTGGTGGCACCAGTGTAAGCAAAGTCGTGATGTCGGACACCACCGGGTATTGGGGAATGACAATTTTGTTAATTTCTCTCAAATCAATAATAAATCGATAGACTTTGTCGTCAGTATCTCTCTTAAGGATCGGAAGAATAGGGCTGTTGCAAACATTGTAAGGAACCTCCTCCACCACTCCTGCAGTTATCAAATCTTGGACAATGTGTGTCAGGGCAATTTCACCTTCCCTGGAAATCTTATACTGTGGCACACGTGGCAGAGAGGCTCCTTCCTGTACAGTGATTCGAATAGGCGGAATACGCATCTCTCCCACATCCGTGTCTGAGGTCGCCCATAACGTGTGCGGGAGAGATGCCAAAGCTGGAATGTCTAGTATAGTGCAAAACCTATCTAATTCAGGATAATTGTCATTCAGGATAACCCGCACTCCCTCGGGAGCGCAGCGTATAGTCGCTCGGAAGTATTTAAGCAGGTCAATGCCCAAGATGTTATCTGGTGTATGGGGAGATAGTAAAAATTGACCAAAGCTGAAAAATTTATCGAGGCAAAGTGCAAGAGGCTTCGATAATGGGCTGGGAGGGGGTGTGCCATCAAACCCAATACATGTAATCATATCGCCAGACAGGGGAGCCCTCGGAACCAAGTTTTTAGACAAAGCGCTACGAGTAGCCCCTGTGTCGACTAGAAACTGATCAGTAGAACCCAAGATGCCCGCTGATACGTATGGACCACTCTGATCTACTGGCACTTCAACTGATTCCTTACCCCATCCTACGCAATCCTATGCATGTACATAATCCTGATGCTCCACATTCTCGCCTTCCGATATCTGGTACTGATTCCGTCTATCAAAGGTGTTACGCTCATCCTGGCCACGGCCCCTCTCCTCAAACCTGCCACGATCACCTCCACTACCTCTCGCCCCCGAATAACTTCCCCTCGACCGTCCCCCTCCACGACCACGCTGACTACGCTGCTCACGAAGTACCGGGCAATCATCAGCCCAATGCCCAAACTCCTTACAATAGGCACATTGATCCTCCGCTATATCCGTACGCCCATATGACGCATTACCCCCTCCTCGTCTGCCTCTATCATACCCTCTAGATTGCCTTCCCCGAACCTGCGCCAACATCACCTTTGTTTTCAATTCCTTCGCTTTCTTATCAACACTTTCCTTAGCCTCCAATTCCTGTCGCTCATAATGCTGAGCCATAGTTAGCAAAGAAGCAGGGGTCGCCGTGGCCCAGGAGCTTTCACTCGATTTCAATCGTTTTGCAATCTCCGGTAGGAGATTAGCCACATACTTATCTACAAACAGATGCCTACCCGTATCATCTGTTAACGATTGACCACTATAATCATGAAACGCCTCTTCGAAGCGTGTAAAGAAATCTGAGACCGTTTCATCTGGCTTTTGTTTGCACGAAGCTAACATGGTCCAATCGATCTTTTTAGATGGGACGAGCGTTTTTAATTTAATCAAAATAGCCGCCGGGAGGTCTAAAATCAACTGACATGGCTTACATGCCGGTTCCCTATCTAGATCAGCTGCATTTATTTCTTTCCATGTTCCTCCAAGTATTGTTTCATCATTATTTTTTCGAATTAGTCTCCACATATCAGGCGGAAGGATTAGCCCAAAAAACAAATCTATATCAACCAAAGTCATAACACAAGACGAAATAGCCCCTTCAACCCCTTCATAAAATGCTGCCGGATTTTTACGAAGGTCAGGAAGAAAATTTTTCAACGCCATAACATCCGCTCTATTCCAAGGCGTATACACCCAATTATATATAAAATATCCCTTCGCATCCTTTGACATTTTATCATCATCTGTACCCTCCCCTTTAGGCGGAACATACAAAGGTGCGGCTTCACGCATCGGCATAACATGCACGTTAGAATTCTTATCTGAACCCCGGAGAGAACACTCCTTAGATTGCCCAGTAGACTCCGGCCCGGACTCCTTATTCTTTTTCCGCTCGTCCCGCAATCTGGACGTCTCATCCCGCAGCTGGATCAGTTGCTTGTAAAAGGCATCAACATCTGAAAGATCAAATACACCTTTTTCCAAATTCTCACGATGAACTGACACAGCCTTAGATTCTAACGTATCCGAAAATTTACGGTACGTAGTAACAACTTCATCTGCCAAAGTAGCCAAAAAATACAGTAATTCTTGTTCTGTCCATTGACCCCTTTCAGTAACAAGCTCCGCCTGAGTAACAAAATTCGTATTCACTTTACGAGCCCAACTACGCAAATTCGCGGATTTCTCCGCAGAAAACCTGACACCAGACGTATCCCTTTTTCCTGGCTTATCCTGTCCTTCGTCATCAGAATCTGCAGTTGGAGCCGTAGGCAAGACGTACGGAGGCGGTGATCGATCTAGCAATGAAAAATCATCAATCTCGTTATTAAGGACAGGGTAAAGTGGTCGGCGAATAGGAAATTGACCAGTCGTTTGCAATTTACGTTCCCGTTCCTCCCTCTCTTTCTTCTCCTGAGCCTCCTTTTCCTCAAGCTGTAAAGCCTTATCACGAGCAGCCTTGCGCTGCTCTTTGTCCCCCAAGGCAACCTCAAGTTTCATTCGCTCACGCACCGCTTTCTCCCACATTCGCACACAATCAAACATATTTTGTCTAGACCTTCGTTGAAACAAACATTGCTCCACAAACTGAACCTTACGTAAATCGAACGACCCATGTAGTGGCCATTGCAATTCAGGATCTGATTTAGTGTACTTGTGCCATAATTTACTGTACATTATAGGGGGAAGGCCAAATTTAATGTACATCTCACGGTTTGGTGTACCTTCTGGGGGAGCCGGCTGTGATTCCGCTAACCTAATTGTGGTACCATTCCCAAAACAGCACATCTCTCGGAGTGTGCTTAAAACAGGCATGTTCAAAAAGTATCACGAAAGCGTGATACCGTATAAAATGGCACTTACAGTACTTCACACAAAACGTGCCGCTCAGAGGAAAAAAACAAAATTAGAGAAACATCTCTACATGCCTGCCTATGTGAAGTGCACTACACATATAGATTCAAAGTTCTCAAAGTCACAAATGTTAGCTAACTCAAATCAAAGTCACAAGTCATAGAACTTCGGTGAGCGTCCGGAGACTACCTCACCAATCACAAATCTTACCCAAAGTCTCAAAGGTCCAGATTCCAACTGCCAAGGTCTTTTAATCGAATCAGCCAAACGGCACTTTATCCAGCAACGCAGACAATCAAGAACTCAGTCGGAGACCGGCGCCACCTGGAAGGTCAGATCAGAAGGAAGGGAAGAAACACCGCGGGTGCCAAGACTCGGGTCACTCGGTGGCAGCGTACGCGTCCATGGCGAGTTTCCAAACCTTCGTCACGACCTCTCCTTCGGGCATCCGAGTCGCCGATGAGTCCCTTCGTGGTCGCCAATTTGTAGTATCGGGTTCCCAAGGCCTACATGCTCCGAAGATAACCCACTTACATTGAAAGAACTGTTGGCACGGAAACTGAAAAATTCAAAGAACAAGTTTATTAAGACCCCATGGGGTGGTGGTACATTCCTACAGCACCCTTCGGTAATGCAAGAAGTATCACACCGAACATCGGTGTGACCCGTTCTTTTATACAATTTGCAGGTAATAAAATGATAGGCGGTACAGAATTACAGAGCGTTATGTACATATATGGTCATTTTTGGAACACAGCCAGCTCATTGGAGGGGTTACAACCCCGCTGGTCAGTTTGGCGGCACATTCCTGAGGGGTGACTGGTCAGTTGGGACTGCGCATGCACAGGCTTGACCGTTACTAAAAATAGCCTGTTGCTGGGCAAACTCGAGTGGTCAGGGGCACGGACAATGGACTAAAAGAGCATGCTGGCCACGAGGCCGCTCATGATCTAAGATGGCCGCCGTAACGAACAAGATGGCGTTTCCAAGTATGGCCAAGTTAAGTGGGAAAACGTGTAGCACAGCTAAGCGCTAACCCGGCCATTGTCAAATTACGACACTTCTGAGCAAGGGTGTCGCTGCTGGAACTGTCGCAGAGCACCGCATCCAAGAAAAGAGCTTTGCATCCCCGAGAAGCGCGCCGCCGTCGGAGCTGCTACCGTCGCATTGTGGATGTCGCCGCTGTAGTTGTCGCATTGCGCAGAAGCTTCACGCTTCGTGGGAGAAGAGTGTCGCAGTTGGAGCTGTTGCCGTCGCATCGCTGAACAAGGGTGTCGCCGCTGCAGTCCATGCATCGAACCGAGAACTTCTCGCATCCCCAGAGAAGCGTGCCGCATCTGGAAGATCTTCACGTCTTTATTTCTTTGTACTTGAACTTTGCCGCATTTCCCTCGCTGCGACATTGCTTGTTGTGGAAGTGCAACGCAACCTAAGGTACATTGACGCAAAGAGTTGCATTTTAAGAACTGGCCTAAACTAAGCTAAATCTACCATTTTAAAGTAACAGTATTGTGTATTTTTGTTGTTTATGGTCTTGTGGTAACTCTTAATAAAGTATACTTATTTTTTATATAAAACCTGGTGTGGTGTCCATCTGTAGTGTTGTCACTGGGTTACTGTATGTGGTCACAAATGCTTTACCCGCTGCCTCTGAGATAAGCCGTTCTGCTCATGCCAAGCTACCAAGGGTGTGAGCAGGGGTTATTTTAGGAGTGTAATCCCCTTATCCTGGCTGGAGGCAAGGGTCCCTATTTGTCACAAGTACCTACCTGTGCCAACTACAGACCCCAAAATCTAACACTGAGTTATATTTCAATCTTTATTGTTGCCTGGAAATTTGCTGGAGACAAGCAACCCAGCAGCAGATGCTTTTAAAATGAAAAAAAACTTGCAAACACTGCGCTCCTTGAAATCAGCAACTGGTTTGATGGTACCGGTTGTACTGCCTTAGAGCCGGCCATGAGACCAATTAAACACTAGTGTCACAGTGGTTACTTCACTGTGGCACAGAGAGGGGGCAACACAGCCAGCAAACCCTAATTCACCTCTACCGCAGGCACAGCGTGTGTGGACTGCGACAGAGACCAGGGCAGAAATAAAATGAAAAACATGCCCACGGCAGCAGATGGCACGTGAACAGGGGTTTTTCTGAAACCAGTGACATTCACATGGACTTGCTCCAAAGACCGGTTTGGCTGCTGGCACAGCAGTTTGACCTGCATGATGCATGAACACAAAGTAAATACAGAGTGAATACTGTAAGGGTTTTGTGCTTTTTGTCTCACTTACTACGGAGGTGGTCATGTGCTAACTAGAATGTAAAGCATGAGCATCACTCTACTACCGGCGGGTGTTATGCGATATTTAATGAAATGTTTACTTAGCTTGGGTTGGGGAAGTATCCCACCCATGCATGTCAGATTTCTCCTCCCTTTCCACCAGCTTCTTCAAACCCGCTGGCCCTTTGCTAAGTTCTCAATATTTCCATACAGATTGCACATGCTACCGTGTTTTGACCTTGCATTGAGTTAAACCACAGTCTACAGTCCTAAAGCGCACATGTTTATCAGAGTTCCGCAGCACTTTGTTCGCCCCATGTGCCTGGCTCCCCTTTAATTCCTGTCACTATATAGGGCAGCTCCAGCCACCCGCCAATGCCAGGTCCTCCGAAATCTGCCTGGCCTCGTGGTAATTATAAACAGAGGCCTGGGGGAATGTGGCAGCGCCGCACGGGAGTGCTTCTTCTTGTGTTTGGGTGAGCACCCAGCAGGATGTGGCGGGATTGCACCTCCGTAGGTGATTTTATGGTAGCAGGCACGCGTCTGTTGGGCGAGGGGTTCGCCTACGCACCGTGAAGTACAAGACAAGCTTCTATCCAGGCTCTGCACAGAAACTCCAAAAACAGATCAACTATGCACAGGTGACACAAGAACACCACTGCACAAACAACCTGGACCACGAGCACGAGGTTTGATGACGTAAGAAATAAACTTTTGACAGGTGCACCTCTCCATATTGCACACCCTGGAGAACAGGAATTATTAAAATACTAAAAAACAAAGTATATCCGAAAGAGATAAAAATGCTTGGAAAAACAACATTTCATGCGAGTCAACAGTCAATTCGACTATGTCAACGATTAGATACAAAGGGGTTGAAGCCAAAGGGCAAGGCCCTCCTTCTTCCAGCCCCCAGGCCCTGAGCATTGCACACTGTGCTGGCGGCAATATTGATTTCACTCGAAGTCTGTTTAACTTGACTAAACACGGTGACTGTAACACCGCACTAAAAAAAAAAAAACATTGTTAATTTGGGTACTTACTTGGTTTACTGGTGGCACTTCCTCTATTAGACCTACTTCACGTACACTGCCAATCGACATGCTGGCTGCTGGAAATTCTTCAATACGTCGTGCTGAACTGGTGGTGACTCTTGCAATGCATGTGTGCAGGCGTTTGAATTGAAAAAAAAGGTTACGCACATGCACACTGCTGCCGAAATCTACCCCGCATAACCTGATCCAGCCCAATCATTCACCTGTCCATAGCACCACTGAACTGAGGGCAAATTTTCACACAATCACAGATATGGATGTATTAATCGGCACAGCAGCACTCTACACCGGGGACTCAGGGGACTGTGATAGACTGTAAATTACACTGTAGTGAGTTGATTATTTATATTGTGACATATCACATGCTGATCAGTCATTGATGTGAGTTGGCAGTGGCCCTTAGGTGTTTACCCGGCCCTGAAAAAAAGTGCTGGTGCTTGGCACAGGAAAGCACCGGCACAAAATAAGCACTGCATCGCAGTTTCTGTAAGTGCAGTTTTAAAGTGCCATGTAAACCTGGCAAGTGCACTCACTTGCTAGGCCCTATCTCTCCCCTTTACTACATATAGGGCATCCCCAAGGTAAACCCAAGGTACCCCCATGGGCAGGATGCAGTGCATGTGAAAGGTAGGACATCTACTGGTGTGTTTTACATTTCCTGATAGTGAAATACTACCACTTTTGTTTTCTCTTTTGCAAGGGCTAGCTCTCCAATAGGGTATCATTGGAGCTGCCTTGGATCTTACAAGTGCAACATTCAATTGGGAACAGGTAGATATTTGGAGTTTAGGCTGTCTGAGCTCAGAATTTATTATAATTTTTTTTTATTAACCACATGGCTGCTAGGCGTTTTCCCGTCCTGCGCTGAAAAATGAAAATCACAATAATCCATGACGAGCTGGCCTTGTCATCCGCGCACGGCAGGTAAGCGCCATGACGAGCCCAGCTCGTCATTAGCTTCGAAGGGGTTAAAGATGTTTTTTTAAATTGTGTGTTTGAAAATTCCATTATTAGAGAGTGGGCATGTTCTTGTTTAACTATTCTGTGCCGCTGCCTGCCTGTGAAATCAATGCCTGGTTTAGATTGACAGGGGTCTGCTTGTGTATTCACGCTAGACTATCACACAAAGGGAGTTGAGGTGTGCCCTACATATCCTGATGGCGCATCACCAAGCTTATGGGTCTTCCTGAGCTAGAGTGGTAGGAGGAGCTGTCACTGACACATGAATACGGCTTTGCCTGGCCTCTCACAATGCTGTCTCCATCCCCCTGGGGTGAGTCTGGAGCCAAGACCAGGCGGGACAAGAACTTGTGCACTACAAAGACAATTCTTTGAAGAAGGCCCACTTCAAAGACCAAAAGGGGTATAAAAATTGGACCTAAAACCCCAGACTTGTCAAACACTTCTGGGTCAAGAGGAACTTCTGCCAAGGAGAAGAGCTGAAGAACTGTGAGGAGTACTGCCCTTTTGCTGTCTGTTGCTTTGCTGGGTTGGCCTGCAGTTGCTGCTTCAGCTTTGGAGAGGAAAATGACTGGACTTTGCTTTGCATCCTGCTTGTGAAGTTTCTCCAAGGGCTTGTTTGTGTTTTCCTCCTGTTAAGGAGTCTCAGGTACAACAAAGACTTCACTTGCAGCATCCCTTAACTCAACCGTTGGGTGTTCTGACCTGTCAAGTGGTGCCAATTCCAGTACTAGGCCCTTGGAGGTCAGTCCTGCTCAAAGGTCTGCTTGAAATCATAATAATTGACGCGTTGATCTTTCAGTGCCTGTTTTCCCTATGCAGCACCGCTCTGTGGGAGGAATTTCCACCCACTGCTGCAATGCGGCCAAAGAAATCAACACAGCACTTGCCCGCAGCTGAAGAAACCACCACACCCCAAGTTCAGCGCACCATGTCTCCGAAGTCCGAGACCACTGCACTGACTCCAAAGCGAGCCCCGCTGAGAGGCTGACAAGATCGATGCAACGTGGGACTGTGGCTTAAGAAACCGAAGCAGCACCTGTTTGCTCCTGCTCCAATGATCTCCAGCCCTTCATCATTTCCACACTTTGCACCTGTGTGACAGGTTTCCCGATGTGTCACCGGCAGCCCAGAGCCATCTTGGATTTTGACGTATCGCTTCTCCCTACAGTCCGGATTCGATACAATTCTTCTCCTGTGTGCAGCAAAACTGACGCATCACCTCCCCAAACGCATCTCTGTGTTTTCCAATGCTTCCGTCCTCTGCAGCTGTTTTGTCTTGTGGATTTTGATGCATTTGAGGTCATTTGTGTAAAATCAGCACAGTTCTAAGGATAGAATTGCTTGAAACCTTTTAAACAGTCATATTTTGAGTTGCGTGTGTCGGATTGTTTTGTAATTTTGGTCGTGTTTGGATTAGATGAAGATACTTTTTCTAAACTGGTCTGGTGTCCATTTGTAGTGTTTTCACTGTATTACTGTGTTTTATGTACACATACTTTACTTATTGACTCTGAGGAAAACCTGACTGCTCATGCTAAGCTACCAAAGGGGTGAACAGGGAGTTATCTGGGTGTGTAACTCCCTAATCCTGACTAGAAGGAAGGTTCCCTACTTGGACAGGGTGCTAGCCACTGACAACTACAGAAGTATAATAAGTATGGCCAAAAACTCAATTTTCTCATATTTATCTGACGAAGAAATTCCAGATCATACCACCAACAGCAAATTCATTGTTAGTAATTGAGCTTTTGATTGAGGTGGGTGAAAACCCTTCTTAAGCAACAACCACAAACCTTGTCAGTGTGAACCACAAAAGTCACTAAATTAGTTTGTGCTTAACCCTCTGGTAGCTTGGCACAAAAGCAGTGATAGCTCATCCACTAAGGCGGAGGAGCGTCGCCCCACTGCTCTCTGAGAAATAAAAAAAGGAAGAATAAAATGACTATAACTCTGACTATAACTAAGTGTTATTATAACTTTATTTTTCCGTACTTGCTCAGTTCTTGGGCAAGGCTCGGCTGTGCAGAGCAGGGGCAGGCATGGTAAGTATTTTTGCCGGCCAAACAGTCATGCACACTTTGCGTGTTCTCTATAGGGTTGTAATGCACAGTCTGAGTTGAGAATAGGCATAGGCTCATAGTCCCTGTCTGAATGCCAAACCGCTGTGCTCATACAAATCACAACACTGCCGTCGTGATTGGCTTAGGGGAGCCTGTGTGCTTCCTGCTTTTGACCGGTAATTAGAAGAGACAAAGCGAGTGTTGTGTAGTTCCTACTAATAAGTAGGATCTGCACATTGTTTGGACAACATGAACTATGGGCTTGGTGGAAAGACTGATTCCGGACCTCTCCGCAGAATATGTTGGCCTATAGACCAGCTACTTTACAGTCCCACTTTAAGCTCCTAACCTATCAGGGAGCAAATGGTTTTCTGACAACCACTGAACATGACAACCTGACCCTCAGGGATCGTGGAAGCAGCACAGAAACTTTTGCTCAGGCACCCGTTGTTAGAAATGGGGGTCTCTAGTTGGCAGTGGCTGGCCACAGTCCAAGAAGGGATTATTCTTCCTAAGTCAGAGTAAGGGGACTACACCCTTTGATAACCCCTGCTCAACACTGTGGTAACGTAGTACAAGCAGCTAGGCTTATCTCAGATGCAGTGTGTAAAGCATTTATGATCATACACAGTAACATAGTGAAGGACACTACAAAGGGACACCACACAAGTAGCTATAAAAAAAAGTATATTTATATATAGACTTAACACAAGACCAATAACGGTAAAAAGCCACAGTACTGAAAAGGGGGGAGGGGGGGATACTCTTGAAAAGCTGGAAATAGAGTTCAAAGTGTCCAAATAGGGGTTCAGTTCAAGGCAGGGGTTTCTGTGACCCTTTTACTTACAAAGTACCTGGTTTCGTAGCAAAACAAGCAAAATGTTGCAAACGACTGTAGCGATGATTTTCCCCATGCTAGGCCGGCGATGCGTTGAATCCTTGCCCCAAGGGAGGATGATGCGCTGGTCTGCGGGTGCGTGCGGGACAAAGCGACAGACTTTTTCACGCTAGGCCAGGGATGCGTTGAATCCTTGCCGCAAGGGAGGATGATGCGCTGATCTTGTTGCGTGTGCGATCTTGTTGCGACAAAAGAAAATGGCGCCCCGCGAGGGAGCGACGATCCGGGTGCAATGGCGAGGAAAATGGTGGACTCATGGCTCCCGCTCTGCGATGATCTTGATGCGATGATCCGGGGTTAGCGAGCCTTCGACAAGCCCGCAAATGTGCGATGCGATGATCTCTGGGGTTAGCGAGCACTTTGTGGCCCGCAAGCGTGCGATGCGATGATCTTCGGTTTGCGAGCGCTCAGCGGCAGCAGCGCGATGATTTTTCTGACGCTCTTCAGCTGCTGCGGCTCACAAACAGCGTTAGCGATGATTTTCAGCACTCTATTCTCTGTAGTTGAACTAGAGGCCCTGGAACTCATAGGAGCCTCACCTGCAGATGAAAATCCCCGCTGGGAGGAATCAGGAGGCTGGTGGGGGAGTCAGATGTGCCTGTGACTCCAGCAGGCACACTTCTAGTCCTTGGGTGATTGCTTAGCTAAATAAAAGTCTCTCAAAAGTCCTTTTCCCTTTTCTTCCAAGTCCAAGGGGAATTACTGCAGGCCAATCCAAGAAACAGCACACAAACACAAGGACAGTCCTCTCCTGCAGATTCCTTCAGTAACACGGACAGAGGTTCCTCTTGACATCCAGGAGCAATACAAAAATCTGGGGTTTGGGCACAGATATTTATACCCAAAAAGTCTTTGTTCTCAAAAGTCTATAGTCACTGAACCCAGCCAAAACCAGTTCTGCTCAGGCCTGGAGCACTTTGTTTACCAGGCTGCATCCTTCCTTTCAGAAAGAGGGGTCTGCCATCAGACGCACAGTAGGAGGTGGAGCCTGCATTCACCTTGCCAGGCACAGCCCTATTCAGACCAAGGAGCTACCCCTCCTCAGTACTCAATGCAGATCTCTCAATTCAACCCAGGTCTGACTCAGCCTGCCTTGCCCCTCTAAACCCAGACAGCCAATACACATGACAGCAGAGCACACTGGAAGGCTTATGGAAGAAAATACCTACTTTCTAAAAGTGGTATTTTCAAACATAGAATGTTAAAACCAACTTCACTAAAAGATGTATTTTATCATTCTGAGTTCAGGCATACTAAACTCGAATTTCTACCATGTTCCCTAAGTCAGATAGGACTATAAGATGTAATAGCCAGTCTGCCAATTCTAGCCTATGGAGAAGTGTGCAGCAGTGAAAAACAAAATGGAGCGTAGTTCACTAACAGGACATGCTACACATATCAAGCCATGTCCTACCTTACACACACAATGCACCTACCATAGGGATGACTGACATGATTCACAGCCAAGATGGCAGTTCTGGCCTGCATGCAGACACTGCAGTGGCAGGTCTGAGGAACACTTTACAAGCTGCTTCTGTGGGTGGCGCAACCCATGCTGCAGGCCCACCAACAGCATTTGAGTTACCAGCCCTGGGCACACACAGGCCGCACTACTAGGGACTAACAGGTAAACCAAATAGCCAAACAGGGAGCTACCAATTCACAGTCATATTTACACAGGGAGCATTTGCCATGTGGCACTGAATGGCAGTGGCACAGTGCCCAGAGCATCTAATACCAGCAAAAACAGAGGAGACAACAGCGAAAAATGGAAGGGAGACCCACGCCAATGGTGCCAGGTCTAACACTCTTGCTCACTTATGCTCAGAGAAAAGACTGAGAATACACATTGGGACGTTTTCAATAAAATCTATTGCATAAATTACGTGTGCTGCAGTGATTAGTAGACAGAAGCGGATAAACGTGATTACAAGCACCAAAACCGTAAATAGTAGATATAGTTCAACCATGGTGCTGAAACAATGTATATATGCAGGCATATAAAACAAGGCAGTAATCTAGCATACTCCCACAATGCGAACCCCACTCTGAGTGTACCTAGAGTGTGTGTAGGTGTAAAGCCAAGAATCTCCCCAAGGGACAAACCAAACCCATTACCTGATGAGACAGGGTGAAGGACCCCATTTTGGTCACGAACCGGACACCCCTCAAGAGAAGTCCGACCGCTGAGTGGTGAAGTTTCAGAATGCAGAGACCCTCGGTGTTCACGGACATGCCTCCACTACTAATCTATCAGGATGCTCATCTTTTATAATAGAAAGCCGCCTTGTGATGTGTGTATAGATTAGTGAAGTTATGAATATGTAGATAGTCCTGTCGCTCCGTGGATGAAGATAGAGATGACATTTGTACCTAGTGTGAACAGAGACCTTGTACATGATGTTCAGTGCATCGTGATAATGTTGTGCGAAGCTAGATCTGTAAACCCGTTTAGTTTCAGGGAAACTAATCCAACATTGTCATGCACGTAAATATGTGAAAAAGGTCATGGCTGAAATGTTATTGTGAGGACAATGTAATAAATAAGCTGCTTCACTAAAAGACATAACCCAGGAATATAACACCGGTCAGTGCTTAATTTGAGCAGGTGCTTTCAGGTACTCAGCACCTGCACTTCTTTCACAGGGACGGGGCTACAATTTCTGAACCTGCAGGTGGTGGTCTCAATATTAATTGTTCAATTCAAAATAAAAAGAATAACATACATTGCATGCTGACTGGCTGGTAGATGTTCATAGGCAGGCCGGCATACGCCTGTCCAGGCAGGCACGATTGTGTATCACCACGTTAGTGATGATGTCCTCACGCTGATCACAAATCCAAGAAGTCATCGACAAACTATGGCTTGCATTCTATTCCCCTAGTCTTCTGCACCCTGCCACTACCTGAGCCTAAACCTCCCATTGGATATTTGTAGCTGGTGGCTGGATCATGACGGAGTTGAGGCAAGGAAGGTGCTAGAGCGCATTTGGAACTTGGGAGAGAGGGCTCTTGAGGAAGAATAAATGAAAGTAAGTGAAGATTTTCCACTTGTTGCGTAGCCAGAGTAGCCGCGCCCTGCATTGCTGCTATCTTCAATGTGCTCGAAGCAGCTGTGGCCCAACACAACTTTTGTGCACCATGGCGTCACCTGTAGAATCTGTGCGCTGCACCCCAGCATGGTAATTGCTGAGCGTGAGTGAGTCCAGTAGGCACCACAACCATACTTACCAGCATTGGCAGCATTACTGCTGGGGACAATGCCTGTGCTGTAGCAGACAGGGTCATATCAAGCTGAGCAGTTGATGCCGATGCCGGCGCCATCCCTGGACCTACTAATTACAGGCGGCACCAGCAGTGACATGACCTGCCGTGCTCAAGCAGTCGCCTGTTCTGCAATAAACCCAGTCATATCACACTGATTAAAATATGCAAAAAACATTTTCATTTGGTGTACATTTTGTTTTTGACCTTGGTGTAGGTAAGAAAGTAAAACACGTCATCTTCTCCTTCTTTAGGAATGACAACAGGAAAACACAGAGTTCAAAATAGCAGGGACATGTATAGGCTGACGACAGCGGTCACAGGCAGCAGCAGTGTTAGAGCCGAGAGACAGCGAGAGTAAAGAGGAGAAGAAACAACAAGAGAAGAGAGAGATAAAACGGAGCAAAGTATAAGAAAAGGAGGAGAGCAAATCAGATACAAAGAGAAAGCAGCCATGATGTGAAGAAGAGAGAATATAGAATGACAGGATGTGGAGGACAGGACAAAGGAAAAAAGCAGACAAATGATAAAATGGAGACACAGCTAATCACTGCTAGAGAATGATAGTAAAGAGACAAGATCAATGGGAGAGAGAGCAGAGCATGGATAAAAGTGAAGAGAAAAAAGGCCAGGGCTAAAATGAATAGAGGGCAAATCAGAAATGCAGGGTGTGACAAAGATGATAGAAAACAATTAGAAAGCTGAGAGGATAGACTCTCAGAGCAAAGACTTTGGGGACAGACAACAGATCAACGTTAGAAGATAGAGACTGAGGCAGTGGGAGTGTTGAAAGTGGGGCTCACCGGAGGAAGACGTGAGCTGTGGCCTCCTTGGAAACATTTTCAGCACCTGCACTTCTTTTTTTACAAATTAAGCACTGACACCGGTACATCCACCTGACAAACTTTGTTGGAAGGCAGGACTGCAACTGCATTACCTGCAGACGTGTTGTCGCCTGCTGCTTGTCATGCTTCAGGAACGGGACTATCACTTGGTGGATTTTGCCTGGATGTTGCTGGTCTGCAGCTATTTGCCAACTGTTGTGACTCGTGTCTCTAGGCACTCTCCAAGGGCTGGTCGGCTCGCCTCTTGTCCACGAGATCCCAGGGACAGAAAAGTTCTCCCCGTTTCCATGAGATAGTAATGACGCGCAGAGTGCAGCGGAGATGGGTCAAAGTGATCGTCGGTTGGGACAAGGACCGTCCTGATGTGAGCCATCCTACACTGTTAAGAGGAGTGTGCTTGCAAAGACCAGTGGCCTACTTGGGGTGCCAGAACGTGAGGATGTGGAGAAGTGTGGGGGAAGTTTGCTGAGTTCAAGTGTCCCATGCTTGCAGCCAGAAACCTGTGCTAACTGCTAGCTTGCACTCCGTAGCATGTGGGGTCAGAGGGGTATTGGGGAACATTTGCTGAGTCCACAGGACTTGAGTTGAAAGCCCAGACTGTGTCTGACCTCCAGATCAGGAGGACCATAGTGCCTAAAATTGAGTTCTCCAAAGAGGCTGACTCCCACTTCCCGGACCCACACCATAAGGTACTCTGTTTTGAAGAACATCGTGAGTGGACCCAAAGGGTCTGGTTTTGCCTTTTGGGCACTCATGACTGGCTGCCTGGAGCAACTGCAGATCACACCTCCACTGGAGGGGAACCATTTGTCCAATTAGGAAGTGCAACAGCTTCTGGTGTCACAATATTTTGCCTACAGTGGGGATAGTGATCCCGCACTGGTAAAGATCCCGCTGGGTGTCTGGAGTCCTTATCTGGATGGACGAAACCCAGTAACTGTTTCCTTCCACTTTAGGTAGTCCTGGTAATCTAATCAAGTGTCGCCTGCAGGGGCAACAAGTATAACTGGCTGGTGTAGAGAGCACTGTCACCGCGTGGATGAAGAGAGAGATGACATTTGTACATAGTGCGAAAAGAGAACTTGTACATGATGTTCAGGGCATTGTGATAATGTTGTGCGTAGCTAGATGTGTAAACAAGTTTAGTTTCATGAAAACGAATCCAACATTATTGTGCCCGCAACCTGGGAATATACCACTTCACGTACTAAGTATCGATATCTTAAAGCTATCTAAAAAGCCAGCAGACCATTTTATAACGTTAAAAAACTAGTCTTAAAAGCATCTAAAATTGGGCTTACCTTTAAAATATTTATTTAAAAGCCTTTAAGTTATTATACTATTTGAGATCCCAAGCACTCAGAAAGTCATGGTACCTAGAAAGAGAAATCAAAAGCTGGTTTGGATAATTTTGTTTAAAAAATAGGCCAAATTGTTCCCAGTCGGAAGAAGGCAAATATTTATGTGGAATATGACACGTTATTTCACATGCCATTACAATGAAAGTGTTAATGTATGCGAAGTAAAAACTTTCCTAGTAATAAAAATGGTATGCGGAATAACGTGTCATACTAAAAAAATACATTTAACCCCTTTTTTGCAATGTTTAAAACACAACACTACAATAAATAATAAATAGAAATACACTACCCTACACATCTAAAACTCTAAAACACTACCAAAACACTAAACCACTGCACTACTGAAACACCACTACACTACCCCAATACCCTAAACCCTAAATCACTAGCCCCTGCATGAACATACACATTCCCCTACTCTGGTCCCTACACTCATTCACTACCCATCACAACCCCCGACACTACACTAAACACTAAAACAGTAAACTACACTACAATAACACCACAGCACTACCCCTAAACCCTAAAACACTACCCCAGCACAACCCTGCCCCAAGCCCCAGTCCTGTCCCTACTCCCAAAAACTACCCTGCACGACCTCAACACTACCTTCAACCCTAAAACTGTACCCTACACTACACAAACTCCACAACACTATCCTTAACCCTATCACACTACCTCCGGCATCACCCTACCCCTAGCCATAGTCCCTTCACAACCCCCGACACTACACTGCACGACCCCCGACACTACCCTAAACTTTAAAACACTACACAAACTCCACAACACTACCCTAAACCCTAAATCACTACTCCCAGCACAACACTGACTCCTAGCCCCAGTCCTGTTCCTACTCCCAAACACTATCCCGCACAACCCGGACACTACCCTAAACCCTAAAACACTACCCTACACTAACACCAAAACACTACCCTAAACCCTACAACACTACCCCCAGCATGACCCTGCCCCTACTCCCAGTCCTGTCCCTACTCCTAAAGACTACCCTTCATGACCCCCCCACAACTACCCTAAACCCAAATGCACTACTCTACACTACCCAAACACAAGTACACTACCCTGCATGACCCTACACAGCCCTACAAGACCCTACACAGCCCCTCTTACCTCTCTCTCCTTGTGGTTTCTGCAAGTGTGGTTCCTCTCTTCTCCCCTTCCTGCTTCCTGTGTTGTGCTCCAGCTTCCTCTGTCAAGCACGTTGTTGTGACGAAAAGCAAAAGCGCCCGTTTCTTCACAAAGAAGTGAAGTCATAACAATGGATGCGTTGTAACAACGCATGTGATGTAACCGCTTGCGTAGTAAAGGCTAGACTAACACATGCGAAGTAATGGTATACGGACTAATGTCCGCGTTCTAATGGCTGCTAACGGTTTATGTGTTCTGAGTGATGGATGCAAAATTACTGTTGTCCACACCTTCAGATGGCGTTCCAAGAGGCGCACCTGATAGCATGTTTATGGAGCAAATGTGATTCCCTCCAGTTCCTGCAGTAGCTGCTGAGGGTGCTGTTGTAGCCCATAAGTTCTCTGCAGAGCTGCTGTTTACATTACTAGGAGCTTAAGCATCCTAGAGTCTGCATTCAACATTCAACATCAATGGAATATGCTGGAGACAACAATACACATGGGCTTTAACCTGTTCGCTGCTGATGACGAGCTCAGCACGTCATCAGCTACGGCGCTTGTATGCTGATGACAAGCTGAGCTCGTCATGTAACGCAGGTTTTTGAAAATCGCCGCACACAGCAGGAAAAGCCGCCGCAGCGATGCGGTTAAATAGTCCATCAGTACCACAATGTCCGGTGGCGCAACCAATTGTTATCTGAGACATATATTCAGGATGCATTTGTGGCTGCAAAGCAGACAGTGGAAGACATGTTCTATGCAGTCAAGCCAGACAAGCCTGAAGGATAAGAACCAGTGCTCGTTCAGTTCTTGAAGCCGAGGTATGCTGAAGCAGTGTACCATGCACTCACCTCAACGCCGCACAGCAGTGCTGTTTCCATTCCGAGTTGAACTGGGACGTCATTACGGAGCAGAATAATCAAAATCAGGATTCCCGCCACAAGTAGCAGGACAAGTGGGAGTCCTCCAAAAACGCTTGCCAACACAGAGTGTATAAAAGATGGTAAAACTCAGACAATCGTCTGAAATGTGCTAACCAGACCAGAGGTCATACATTTTAAAAAGAGCACTATTCCTTTCGTATCAGACATGTTAAATATGCGATGGACCAGGCCCTGAAAATGCAGCCGGAAGTTAGTGTGGAGGAGTATCTGTATCTCAGACAAGGACTTTGAAACCTGTAGATCAAATGTCTCTCTGACTGAAGTTAAGGCCACATCCTTTTGAAAAAGCATGGCTTTCAGTTTGCCCAGACAATCAAACTGTATGTTGGAAACATTTATTAGAGGTCATAGCACTGCCTTCCTAACTGTGTGGGCAGGTGTAAACAAGTCACTATGGAATCAACCGTCACCAGATGAGCAATGCCTGGTTCCATTGGGCATCAACCTTGATAATTCAGCATCAACTGGCCCCCATTTGAGAGCAGCTTGAGCACTGGATGAATCACGACAGCTGGAGAACCCTTCAGATAATAAGACAAGTTCGCTATCAAAAGCCTTGCATGCTCCTTGGAGAGAAATGCCCTTGCAAACTAAAGATCCGCTTAAAGCATATTCACAATCGGAGCCACTGAGAAAAACTTCTGCGTCCCAATTCCTGCATCTAAACCTGAACGTTAATTCCCAATACTCATGCAAATAACCTTCCCTTAGCCCTTCATATCTGCCTACCTGTTGCTATTGGAGACAATATTGGAATTGGAAGGTCGCGACGGGTAGGATGATGTAACCATAGGTTATCCAGTCAGTGAATGATGGCTCAGCCATGGTGAAAAGTTAATTGGTCAAATTTTTCAATGTCTAGCATGTTATATTTCACATCTCTGTGTGCCATTACTATCTGTCTTTCCATTAGATCATATTCAGAAAACAGCCCAGTACTGCTGATGGAACGCCATGGCACTTGGCCAGAACATAATGTTAGTAACCCCTAGCTCTGTATTACGATGGACCATGATTGTGGCTATCCATGTTGTAAAATAGACATGTCTTGCTGTATTATGTCAATTACAGAAGACACTATGTTGCCCAGTGAATAAATTCTGAATGATAAGATGGTCATAACTTTGTCAACCAAAGTCAAAGCCTTTTCTAAATTAGCTGTTGATCTCGCGCAATCTCTAAGCAGCTTTCTGTTGAGAAATCTTTCACAGCTCATTGTGTATTCTGTACAAAAAGCACTTTTGAAGTGGGTTCTGGGGACCTAATAAAAAATCCATGAGATCTATGTCATCAGAAAGAAGGGACAAGTGTTACTTCACAAGTGAAAGTGTTGAGGTTTTTAGCCAAACTAGGCATAACTTTCCAACTATATGATGTCCCAACTGCAGAGTGTTTTGTTTGTACATAACGCTGATCAGGCCTATTGATCCTAACCCTTCAGTGTTACCAGGAATCTTGATTGGCACCCATTCGTGTCCACAGGCCAACCACCCATTCCAATTGGGATCTGATGACTAAAAAGAACCATTTTGTAGCATGGCATCTAGTGTATCCTCACTAAAGTGTGTTAGGTACTGCCAGTTCTCAAAGAGGGAGAACGCTGGAATACGAGGCGTGTTCAAATCCTTCATCTTGGCTATTCCAAGACAGGACGTTTGCTACACTGTTTTATTCAGGAAAATCATTTGATGTTTTATGAGGCATGCTCTAAACAAAGCCTCCATTCCCTAAACCTGCCAATCTTTAGTCCACTAGACAGATTTTGTTTATGGTGTCTTCCCAAAAGGCGAAAGCCTGTATAGGCAGTTGGGAAAAATATCAGCTTGGTGTTGGTGCAAGCCTATAATAATACGAGGGTGGGTCTGATGTATCAAAACCTGAAAAATAAGCAAACTTTTGTGCAAATGTCCTTGAACTATCTTTCGGTGGTGTTGGGCAGTGTTCCTATTGTGTGTTATTATAAAGAGCTCGGTGGATACTAGCTTTGTGCAGAAAATGGTGACTATAATGTTGGAAGAAGAATATGTCTCCATAATTAGATGTACCATCATACAATTCATCATTATAAAATGCAGATGATTGCTATAGATCTGCTAGATCTGTCAGAAATCTCTTTCCTCTGAGATAAGAACTCTACAGAATCCAGGTGAAGCAATAAGGGGTCCACCTCGTGACATCCCCAAATCTGAATATAAGCACAGAGTATTAGGGCGATCAGGTGAGGGAAGGATAGGAAAGGAACAGCTGAGAAAAGGAACCTACTGTTGCGTGTTTATCTAGGCTCCTGATCGATACTGTGACCTTATGCCCCTATTCGGCTATAAATCCATGTATTCCCTATATTGGCATAACCGTTCAAGTGCGATATTCAGAAAGTCATCTCTGGCCTCACACGAACAGAGCCACATTCCAGCATAGCTCTCTGCCACTTCCTTTGCAACCAATTAGTGCAATGACAGAGCAGAAGTCACTATCTGATATTCCTAGATTAACACTCCGAGTTCTTCAACAAGATAAAAACTCAGCAAACCTGGAAATTCCCGCTTGCTGTGTTTTGATTAGTAATGGAACTCTAATGAGCAACTGATAGCTATCACTTCCTAGTGACATCTTTAATTGACGTCTTATGTCCAACAAACTTGCGTCAAACCAGGCACCTGTCAGGTATAAATATTACCAACGTTGCCTTAAGCAATTGCTGTTGTGTAGGCTGTTGTTGCCTGCCTGTTAATAGCTGTCTGAAGCTAGCACCCTGTCGCTGCAGCCTGCTGCCCCGCTGCTGTTGGTGAAGCTACTGATACCATTATCGCTGCTAAAGCGCGAACGATGGTGCAGTGAGCTTAGGAGCTGAACAGCCGTCCCTCTGCGAAGAGCCCAGCAGATTCCAAGCTGCCCGCGGACGCTGTCCCCCCTCCTTCCTCGACGCGCTGAAGAGAGACGCTGCATTTCTTCTGTTGAGAAATCCAGCTCCAGCGTTTCCGGTCTGCCCTCGCGGGTGACTGGGATACCGAGTGCCCCCTGAAGGAAATACCAGACTTCCGTCATTCTATTCAGAGGTATGGTGTTGACTAAACCCTTAGATGAGAATTCTTGAAGCAAACCTTGGCAAAACCAACTTAACTTAAAGCTACTTACTTACTCCCCTTCCACGTGTTAGGCTTAGGTCAGGCACATTGGGGTAGGCGTAGTTAGAAGCACCAGTTGAGTATTTTAGCCTAATGTATATATGACTGTATATATGTTTTATTACTTTTAAACCATCGTACGGCTAAGAAACCATATCAATGCTTTTACAGTATTATTTTGCAATACTTATCTTACTGTACGTACTTTTTATAATAACAAGTCTTGCAATTGTGGCAATACATTTCTCTTGTACGAGAAGAAAAACTGTTCAATAAATGTTAACCTTTTATTGACAAACGCCCGTCTCTCTATTCTCTACTTATTGTGAAAGTAAACTGCACTAATCTGACTGAGTGAAATACATGTCTATTGTTTCACACGACCCTAGAGATTGACTCTTGATCTGAGGAGCAAAGTTGTCATGTTGCACGGTTGTTGGAAAGCTGAATCCCTTCTTGTCTGTGCCAGGGAAGCTGATCACTTGCCATGCAGAGAAGAAAGTTTCCAGTGACCTCTGAGCTAGTTGGTATCACACCCAATTAAGTTTAGCATAGTCAGTGGAGGCCTGGAATATCCGCAGTTCCACGTCGATACTACTGTTTATGTTATTCCAATGCGCAGGGCCTAGTGGGAAACTAGGAACTACACTACATGGCGCCCAACGTTTGGTAAGGCGATAAACTAACGCAAGACGTTAGAGTAACTCAGTCGTGCATATTTCACAGACCCCTTTCTCCCGTAAATACTCCAATAGACGTCTGGAGTGGGTGAAAGGTTAAAATCCGCCCGACCTTAGTAGGAAGAGATTCCTATGTAAAGCTCTGGTTTATTCAACGTTGAAGGATACAGTGTTCCAAAATATTGTGCACCTAAACTTTGTCTCCTTGGAGACCAACTCTGCAAACCTTGCATTGTAACAATGCCAGGAGAAAACGGAACCACTGGGGCCGCAGTAGATGCGACTCAGCATGGTCCCGAACACACAGACCCGGATGCTATTATCATCCCGGTCCACTTAAGAAAATCTATAACGTTAAAACTTATAGAGAACGGACTGACACCTCAAGGTGGTACAGTAATTTTCATGATAGAGGCTCACGAATATCGGCAGACAGAGGTATTCTATTCATGGATAAACTTTCCAGCGGCAAACGCTACAACAAAAGAGTTTCACTATTACAAAATAGAGGAACCTCCGGAAGAGTACGCTCCTTTCGAGGAGACTGAAATCCCACTAAAATTCCAAGAGCACCTGCTCTGGTTTAATGGCGCCCTAAAACACAATGATCACATTACCAGGCTCGGTCCACTAGGTAGACCAGGAGCAACGTGGCCGGTTCTAGCCAGCTACACACCACATCCGGACATTGTAAAAATGTCTAGAGAAGAGCTGTTAGTACAGCTAAACACATTAATAAAAATACATAGGCAATTAGTCCAATATGTAATGCAGACTGCAACAGTCCAGCCAGCTGTTAATGTACCACAGCTGACCCCTCATCAGGGGAACACTAATAAAATCACACCACAGAACATACAGTCATGTCTTGGTAAAACACCCGTAAAACGGGAACAAATTCCTTTCTGGTTAGCACAGAAAATCACTCAAATAGAGGCAGTATTTCCTGATACTACCCCTATTGAGAAACACAGAATCTTGAAAATCTGCCTTCCTATGGGAATCGCACCACACATAGAGGACTGCGACACTTGGGGTACAGTCTTTGCTTCCATTTACACAAAAACACACGGTGAACCGTCAATGGCGGTAATACCAGAAGTGCTAAAACAGATTCAAATTGAATACGGTCCAGAGCCCGCTTTAAATCTAGGTATGAAACTACTGAAAGATTTCAAGCAGGTCTCGGCTATATTATTAGCCAACATAAAAGGAGAAGCAGCATCTGTGGCGATTCGCCAGAAGTTGAAGGAAACAGATATAAAAGATCCAATTGAGCTTGCCAGAATCATAGAAAAATGCTATGAAGAATTAGGTAGAGACAGCTTGGGTGGGAAACCAGTAAAGCCCCAACTGCTCGAAAATCCTGAAAAATTATTTATTAAAAATAATTCAAACACTCCTAAAAAGAGCTGGGATGGAAATAAACAATCCACTCCCAAGGAAAAAGTTTTCCAGTCCAGAGGAAGGTCTCCTCGACGGAGGGAAAGAACTACGACTAGAGAACACCAGTCTCCCCAGAGGGAGCCCTCTGAGAAAAGATATAACCTTAGAAATAGGGATAATCTGAAAAAACCTGATAGATATCAAAGTATTGATGCACGTCCCTCTCAATCTTTTCCACAGAAATCGGAAAGAAGAGGATGGTCAGACCCAGGAGAGCACACCAAGTCCAAAGACAAAGAACCTGCTCAGAGTAAAAAATCTCAATTTTCAAAAAAGAAGGTAGCCAGTATTAGAGTAATCAACCATGCCGAGAATACTGAGGACACAGTTGAAAAACGGGGAGTGGGCATTGACAATGTTGGACAGTGCAGCAGAAATCAGTATAGCGCGCAAGATCTTGATGAGTCATCTGGAGACAGTGAACACGAATGAATACATTCAGGTTGAAACTGCCGACACCAGACTTAGCGAGCCCCATAAAATATACAATAACATTGCGTATAGAGGGTGATAAGACTAGGAAAATAAGGGGTCTATTTTGGGATAAGCTCTCAAAAGGCTATGATATTCTGTTAGCTGAAAAAGATTGGCCCCCAGAGTTTGTCAGGGAGTGCCCTCGTGGCGAAGAAGTGATTATGCCTGCCTTCTCGAATCACATTCCGATTCACAAAAAATATACATATGCAAGGAAATGGGCAGTAGCCCAGGCACCGGCATTGTATAAAAATCATGTAGGATGGGATGAGGACTCTCCTCCTCACAAAATCCAATTAAAAAGGGAACCAACTGCCCAACTGCAGTATCCCATTAAGCAAGAAGCTAAAAAACAAGTCAGGGAGATCTTAGATCAACTTGAATACCAGGGGGTGATTGAAACATGCACCTCTCAAATGAACAATCCTTTGTTTCCTGTCTCCAAGCCAGACAATTCATATCGTCTAGTTTTGGACTACAGACACATTAATACATGTTGCAAAACTTTTGCAGTACAAAACTCGCATAGTGCAGCCCTAATGAATAACATAGTTAGGAAAAAATATAAAACGACATTAGACATATCTAATGGTTTCTTTTGTCAAAATATTGCACCAGAAAGCAGATATTTGACCGCTTTCTCTGCATTTGGGTCGCAGAAAAAATTCTGTCGACTCCCACAGGGGTTCAAGAACAGCCCAGGACTATTCTCAGCTAGGGTAACAGAGTTACTACAAATATATGATGATGAGGCATTATCTTACATAGATGATATCTATCTCACAGACGACGACTTGGATACTCACTTGAAAAGAGTGAACACCATTATACTTGGGTTCGCAGCAGAGGGTTACAAATTCAACTTTAAGAAGTCCCGAATTGCCCATCTGACAGTACTATTTTTAGGGTACGAATTATCAAGTGAAGGGAAAAGCCTAGCGGACAACTTCTTAGAGAAGTGCGCTGTACTCCAAGTTCCAAAAACGCTGAAGAATTTACAATCCATTCTAGGTTTTCTGAATTTCGAAAGAACTTACATTCTAAATTACGCAGAGAGGGTTAAACCTCTCTACGAACTAATTAAACCTGATTTTAAACAAATCAATTGGACTCAAAAACACACAGAAATTTTGAGATCACTGCAAACAGACATGTTAGCAAAAACAAAATTAGATACACGTGACAACACAATCGATCTTGTAATCCGAGTCATCCCAGGAAGATGCGGATTCACTTACCTAACCTCTAATGAGGGAGAAAAGGTACCAATTTCAATTAAATCACACTTGTACACACACGCAGAAAAAACATTCAGTCACACAGAAAGAACTGTGAAAGCAGTCAAATCGCATTAGCATATGAACGAGAACTAGCACACGGCAAACGGATTAATATCCTCACAGCGGAATCCGCCTTCGAAGCGCTATTCAGCCCAGTAAACCTGCCTACAGTGTCACTGGTTCCGAAATGGATACAGTGTATAGATTCTCTAGGAGCGGAAGATGTGAAATACTATTTCGCCCTGCAATTCGAAGAACTGAATGATTTAGAATATGAAGAAGAATATCCTCTGCCAATCGAAATTCTGCCTCTCCCACAGTACGCCTGTATAATCTATACAGATGGATTTGTACAGCATTTCAACGTAGAGAAAAAATCCTACAATGCAGCATGTGCGATCATTAAAGGTCGTTGGCTGTGCGGTAAATTCAGACAGAAAGTAACAAAAACTGAATCTGTAAGAAACTGTTCGGTTCAGAGAACTGAAATCAGATGTTTAAAGATGACGCTCGAAAATGCAGAACGTGAATTTCCGACACTTATAGTGTGCGATTCTCATTTTTGCGTCCACTCTTACAACAATAAGCTGCAGAGTTGGATTGAAAACGACTACAAAGATGACACAGGTGCCACAATAAAGCATAAATTGCTCTGGAAACAAGTAGCTCTTTTATACAAAGAACTACAAAAGACTCACGTGATTCACGCACAGAGTCTTCGACGTGATGGCGTTCACGTTGCAGGGAATTCATTGGCTAATACAGCCACAGCGGAAGCAACTAACCCGGCTTCCGTAGCCACAAAAAAGCGTACAGAAAAATACATAGACGGGGAAACCATGCTGGCAGTAAAAACGACCGTAAAAGGCGACTGTGCAGCATTACCCGTAAACTATCCACTCAATTATGCATACGTAATCGATGCAAACTCCGTTCCTTTTGCTCGAATCCCTGGAGTGGGGGGCAGAGTAATTCCAAACATGAACAGGAGAATATTTTTAATAGCAGACGCACACATGGGATTGGGTCTGAGACACCAAACAATCAGGGACTCTCTGACTGAATTACAATCAGTATACTGGTGGCCGGGAATGAGTGTAGAACACCAAATATATGCAAACAACTGTGAAAACTGCAATAGGGATCGCAGTAGTGAACCATGCTACCGGCTACTGATCAGAAACAGCGTAACGCTGCCTACGCCCCATCCTGCGTCCTATTAATCAGTTAAGGCTAAACACACTTAAAAAATGAGGCCTCCAGCGCTCGGCTGACGCTAGAACGGTTATAAAAGATTTGCGAGTCCATATCGGCATATACGCAATTACCACGTTCCATTCTTACCAGGGTCCTGCTTTCAGCTCTCGAGCTTATAAGGAGGCCATGGCTAGCATGGGAATTGGGTTGCGGTATTCTTGTCCGTCGCACCCCGAAGGGAATAGTGTGGTAGAAAGAAAAAAACGGGACATAAAGCGATCTATAACAGCGAAGGTATTAGGTTCAGGCGCTGGGTGGGTCATACATCTAATAAGTGTCCAGACTAGTCTTAATAACTTGCCAAGAAATTCTCTAAAAGGTTTCAGCCCATACGAACTATTGTTCGGAATTAGAATGAACATTCAGGACCTCGATAGTCAGATGTCAGTGGTACAAGAAAAAACAACAGACTTTGACATCAAAGATCGTTTGGCTGTTTTACAGGAACTGAATGAAACAAGAAAATCCTTAAGCAACATAAAGTTAAAGCAGCCAGATACCACTGACGAGGTACCACAAGCAACAGCCCCAGCAAGGCCTGTCTGGAGTCCAAAGATTGGGGATCTAGTCAGAGAAAAGATCGCGGTGAAGAAGGAATTTGGGCCTTCTTACAGAAAAGCAGTACCTGTCTTGGCAGTCACCGGAACAAGATCAGTTGTGCTACCGCCCCTTGCTGGTAAAAAGGAGAACAGAGTCATGTCTATCGACCTGGTAAAACCACAAGCATGTGGCCTATAATCAACAGTAGGCCCAGTGGACTCCCAAGAAACAACAGAATACCCAAACTTGCAACAATCCAAGAGGTTCAAACTGAAAGACTAATCACATTCGATCAGCCTGTAGTGCACAATGAAGGACTATGCAATAATGCCATGGAACTCGTGCCTCTTGAGACACAGATTGAAACAGTTGGTCAAGAAACAACACCAGTCTACACTAATGTGGCATCAGAAAATGCTACCGATAGACAGATTGAAAGAACAGTCCCATCAATCGACAGAACTGCCTCTGGTTATTTCATCAACTTCGACAACTTCTCTGAAGATCAAAACGACCCCGAAGTGATGCCAGAAACAAAAAGGTATTCTAAAGAAAATACAACAGGACTCCTTCAACAAATCAAAGAATTATATCTGGATTCACCGTTGATTGAGCATTGGATTATCTCAGGGGTATTCATACTCCTACTATGCCTAATTTTAGTTTTAATTTTAGGAAAGTTCATTACAATTGAATGGACACAGCAAGTCAGAACATCAACCTAGTCCTGAAACCACACAGATCATCCCACGTGAAGAAAAGAGAACTGTCAACAGTAAATGTCACAGCAATTCCAATACCTGGTGGGGTAGTATGGGAGAAAACAGACTATGAGACATATGGTCCGGTCGAAATCCTGAAGTATCCTCATCAACTGAAGGTTTCCTTAAGTGACTTTGTAACACCGAGTACATTCTCTGATGATTGGGACTTTAACAGTATTAATGACATGATGTCTGATTTAGTAATGTCAGCTAGATTCACAGATCATGATTATTTCCAAGGTTCATCTAGTTATGAGCAGTTATTCTGTTACACACACTATGGTGATCATTACTTGCATAAATCTGCACAGCCTAGAAATGTTTTTATGTATAATCAATGGGAACATTGTGCTACACCACCTAAAAGCAGTTCTAAAGCATTTTTTGAGAAATTCAAATACTTCTCAGGGTTTAACACCAGTGATGCAGAAACGTTTTATTACAAACTGTTAGATAAAACAGGAATGAAAACAATGCTGACAAATTCTAAATTGATATATTCAGAAGCATTTTATGACAAAATGATGACATTTGGTTTTGACTATTGGAAAAATAACATTGAAACGAAAACAATTTGGGGTACAAAAAATTGGCAGGTACAGGGCATTGAAGCACTATTTAGAACCTGCATGATACCAGAACAAATGTTGTTTTTAAATGACACAATACACCAAATATCCTGTCTTGGCCTAGCTAAGATCAAAGACCTTAAAAAACCGTCTATACCAAAGCCAATACCTGAAAATGCAACTACAGATATTGAGTTAGACGTAACACAAATTTTACATTTTAACAGAACACATCCTGATTGGAAAAAGTGGTTAATCTGGCCTACTGACACAAACAGCTGTCAAGATAGATTCCTGAATAAAACACAGGGGTTAAAAATGACCAGATTAGACCCGAGATATTCCCAGAGACAACATCCAGGGATAATAACAACATACAGTGTAGGGAAACTCTGCCTTGAATGGCTAACATCATCCACACTGGCTGAAATTAAGCAACACTTGTCTTTACTAAAAGATGGTGCTGATTTGCGCGATTTCATTCTTGGACCACGCAAACAGCGTCAAAAGCGTTTCATAGCGACCAGTATCTATGCTGCGTACAACGAGGCTTGGAAAGCCAAACAAATTGAAACAGCTGAAAAAATACGAGAAATTGATCGTATTAATTTGGAAAAATCACTTTCTGTAGTAGACAATGGGTTAATGACTCTGTCTTCCAGAATATATTCGTTGGACAATATTGTATCCTCTGCCTTTGATGTGATAGATAGAGACTTGCTAATGTTACAACATGGCCAATCTCAATTACGCTCTATTATACAATTAGGCTGGACGCTGCAAAATCTTCGTTCAGGCTATGTGCCTTGGCGTTTAATCAACACAACGTCATTATTTTCCATTTTTAACCTTACTGATAAACAGATCAGTTTGGCACAGAAAGGAGCAGACTATACAATCCTGAGCATCGAAAAACTCGAGAGATTACCATTGACAATGTCAGAGAGTCCTGTCATTGAATGGATAATACACGGAATTATCACTATTCCGATTACAACTTTCCTATTTAAAAAGTGCCTTGAGTACATACCTGCTGGCCAGTATGAACAATTGGGTAAAGGATATGTAAAATCAGAATGGAAATTACCATACACACATTCTTGCTATAGTGACAGCGACAAAAAATTATTTCTTAGTGGTGACAACTGTAAACATTCACTAAGCGGTATACTTTTGTGTCAGGGTATTAATTTACAAGGCGCATGTGATGGAAATTCTAACAACCTTTCATGCCACCAGCTAGTCACACCTGCAACTCAGATAGAGCCCTTCTTTATGCAACTTGCAAACGGGAGTTACATTCTTAGAACGGATCACAGATGTTGTGGCCTTGTGCCAGGGAAAAGTTATCTAGTAAGTGTAACATCCATGGTCAAATGCTGTATGCAAGCATTGTTCCCGAGTGGGCATGCAGACACAGTGACTCCCATCTGGCCTCGTCTGAATCTCTATTCTATACGAATTGATACTTTAAGCAAAATGAAATCTGTGCTTTTACAGACAACAGTGCCTATAACGTCATCAAAAGAGACGTATGATCTTCTAGTTGCAAGGACAGCTACCGAAGTTCATGAACTTTTATCAACAAATTGCCCCGTGCATTTCGTAGAAATGCTTAGCCAACTCCTTAACATGTCTAGTGCCACAAGCATCCCAGGCATATTTAAGTCAGTCTTTACGGGACTGCTAACACCTTTTCAGGCAATTTTGGGAATCGTTCCTAATTTTGTCCACTCTGTTTTTGGCGGCATACCATTATTTTTGGGACTCGTCGCAGGGATTTTATTTTTGACCCTCCTGCTTCGTTATGGCAAGCCGAAACTCAGACATAGCTCCCATGGGAATGGAAGAGACAATCCTAGCAATGCGCTACCGGGACAGGATAACTAACGTCCTTGGATTGGCCAGGCTGAGAGATCTAAACATGACCTGGTTCCTTTCATTCAGACCTATATGGCAGAACTGTATCTTACCGGTACTAAGATGTATGCTATGTGGAGATGAATGCGTGTTGGACATCTGTCTTTCACTTCCATCAGCAGTACCAATGGACGTCTATACTTTGCTCAGTCCAATAACGGCTCACGCATTGTGTTGTCCCCAGCGGCTACCAATCCTGATGACAGCATTCGTTGAGACTCCTGTACTACGACTAGGTGGTAACAGTGGAGCAAGTGACAAAAGCAGCATCACCCAGGTACGACCTTCTGTGAGCATTGCTGAACCCGACTATGATGACAGGAATCATTCTCACACCTGCCAAGTTACAGCACTATCAAATTTGGTTGAACTGTCACCTGATTTTGTAGACCAATTCTTTGAGAGCCTGTCTGATACGATGTTCTCACCCGTACAGAAACAATAACTTTTGAGAAGCTTTCCGACACACAGCGTTCCCATGAACTCTGAATTCGGCCTTCAGTTTTGATCAACAAAAACTGCTAACAGCGTTGGAACTCTATGCCCCCGTAAGCATTAATTCTTTTGAATCGGATATTTTTTTAATATTGACCTTTTTTTTGGCATGAACAATTCTTTGCTTAACGTAAAAACTATTCTTAGAGAACAGAAGCTTCACACTTCTATTTCTAAACACATCTAGAGACATAACAAACTTACATCAGCCTCTAGCACATGTTATTGCAATGCATTTATATGTGATGATTTATCTCGCCCTTCTTCTGTTCAGAGATACTTCATGTGTAATT
Source organism: Lissotriton vulgaris (assembly GCF_964263255.1). Taxonomy (NCBI): domain Eukaryota; kingdom Metazoa; phylum Chordata; class Amphibia; order Caudata; family Salamandridae; genus Lissotriton; species Lissotriton vulgaris. Next base: position 389,817,961 of record NC_141691.1, on the reverse strand, counting down.
CTTTTTGCATAATCGTTCATTGATTTCATATGCAATAATTGTTGAATGATTTCTATGCTTCAAAAACGTACAGTACCTAAAATTCACGTATGACAAATACGCCTATTTCGAATGCATTTATGTATTTTGGGGTGGGCAATATTACACATGCATCTAATTGCTCTAGTTTTAGTAATTTGATGGACATGAAAACGTGGAGTGGGTGTTGCGTGTTTATCTAGGCTCCTGATCGATACTGTGACCTTATGCCCCTATTCGGCTATAAATCCATTTATTCCCTATATTGGCATAACCGTTCAAGTGCGATATTCAGAAAGTCATCTCTGGCCTCACACGAACAGAGCCACATTCCAGCATAGCTCTCTGCCACTTCCTTTGCAACCAATTAGTGCAATGACAGAGCAGAAGTCACTATCTGATATTCCTAGATTAACACTCCGAGTTCTTCAAAAAGATAAAAACTCAGCAAACCTAGAAACCCCCGCTTGCTGTGTTTTGATTAGTAATGGAACTCTAATGAGCAACTGATAGCTATCACTTCCTAGTGACATCTTTAATTGACGTCTTATGTCCAACAAACTTGCGTCAAACCAGGCACCTGTCAGGTATAAATATTACCAACGTTGCCTTAAGCAATTGCTGTTGTGTAGGCTGTTGTTGCCTGCCTGTTACTAGCTGTCTGAAGCTAGCACCCTGTCGCTGCAGCCTGCTGCCCCGCTGCTGTTGGTGAAGCTACTGATACCATTATCGCTGCTAAAGCGCAAACGATGGTGCGGTGAGCTTAGGAGCTGAACAGCCGTCCCTCTGCGAAGAGCCCAGCAGATTCCAAGCTGCCCGCGGACGCTGTCCCCCCTCCTTCCTCGACGCGCTGAAGAGAGACGCTGCATTTCTTCTGCTGAGAAATCCAGCTCCAGCGTTTCCGGTCTGCCCTCGTGGGTGACTGGGATACCGAGTGCCCCCTGAAGGAAATACCAGACTTCCATCATTCTATTCAGAGGTATGGTGTTGACTAAACCCTTAGATGAGAATTCTTGAAGCAAACCTTGGCAAAACCAACTTAACTTAAAGCTACTTACTTACTCCGCTTCCACGTGTTAGGCTTAGGTCAGGCACATTGGGGTAGGCGTAGTTAGAAGCACCAGTTGAGTATTTTAGCCTAATGTATATATGACTGTATATATGTGTTATTACTTTTAAACCATTGTATGGCTAAGAAACCATATCAATGCTTTTACAGTATTATTTCGCAATACTTATCTTACTGTACGTACTTTTTATAATAACAAGTCTTGCAATTGTGGCAATACATTTCTCTTGTACGAGAAGAAAAACTGTTCAATAAATGTTAACCTTTTATTGACAAACGCCCGTCTCTCTATTCTCTACTTATTGTGAAAGTAAACTGCACTAACCTGACTGAGTGAAATACATGTCTATTGTTTCACACGACCCTAGAGAGTGACTCTTGATCTGAGGAGCAAAGTTGTCATGTTGCACGGTTGTTGGAAAGCTGAATCCCTTCTTGTCTGTGCCAGGGAAGCTGATCACTTCCCATGCAGAGAAGAAAGTTTCCAGTGACCTCTGAGCTAGTTGGTAACACACCCAATTAAGTTTAGCATAGTCAGTGGAGGCCTGGAATATCCGCAGTTCCACGTTGATACTACTGTTTATGTTATTCCAATGCGCAGGGCCTAGTGGGAAACTAGGAACTACACTACACTACAAAACAAAGAACAATACTATAAATAAATGAACACATGAAAACTACTCTCATTTGGTCTCGCTAGTTACTCCGCTCCACTTAGCTCATCTGACAGCAGTCCCTCTCATTCTTCATGCAACTGGGAATCTCTCTCTCGTCATGAACACATTTCTACAAGGCATAAGGCAACAGATTAATTGACATCAGAAGGCAACACCTCACCAAACCATATCTGAAAGAAACAGCTTTGTGTTAGAATCCTTACCTTAGAATATCCGCTGGCGTCAGGCTGAATACGGAAAGTTTTCGTCAGCAGTACCCTTGCGCGTCTGTAGGAGTCGTCTGTGGCTCCACTTCCATCGTCGGCGTCGAAATCACCGGAATGACGTCGCTGGAGTACTTAGCCGCCGTCCTTGTGCGCTGACGTCATTTATTTTTTCCCCGCCAGCTAGGTCACATCCGGGAAGAGCAGTACTCTTAGTCATTGTTTGACTAACTTTTTGGTCTATTTTGGATCTCTTTTTTCGAGTCGACTTCGACTCCTGGCTTCAAGCCGTGTGACGCCTGTCACTGCCTGATGTCGGTGACTGACCCCCACCATTGGTGTCTTTACTGCCTCGGGCCGACCACGATGACAAGTCGTGCCCCGACTGCCGGGCCTTGACCTCGAAAGCTAGGTGGGAGAGGTCCCACAAGCTACTCAAGATCCGGCAGTCGGCTCAGCGCCGCTCGAGGTGGAAGTCGAGGGACCTGTCGCAGAGCCGCAGTCGTCGCTCGTCGAGTCATCGCCAGCACTCGTAGGGCTCCAAGTCCTCCGGTAAGTCGAGGAACACCAAGAAGAAGTCGAAGAGGCAACATCTCCCTTCAGACTCCCCTCGAAGCCGCAGGCGCTGCCTCCAGGCCCATACCCTTTGGTCCCTGGGCTGCGAGCAATGCCGGAGGAGATTTGTGATTTCTTCATTACCATGAGGACTCACTTCCCTCCGTTGAAGCTTGCCGGTGTGCCTCCAGGCACCGCAGACCCGACTTGGGGCCTTGGCGGGCTGGTGGCTCTGGCCCCGAGGCTGTCGGGTGCTTCGGCCACGGCGCCGTTGTAGACTTCGGTCCAAACGCCGCTGGATCCCGGTCGATGCCAGTTGACCTTACGACTCCTCCGCTGGTGCCGACCCCAATGGTGTCACTCCCGGCACCGTCCTCAGACGACGTCGGCCCCAGTTTCAGTCCCGGTCCGGGTCCGGTGTCGGAACGACGCCGCTCAGCGCCGTCTCCGTCGTCGATGGGTGAGGCCTTCACCTACGACCCGGCTCCCTCATTCCAGCCTGTTCACGAGGACAAGGATGAAGGGGAGGACTGGTAGGGGTCTGAGGACCCACTGGCACAGCAGTGCCAGTTGAGCCAGGACTGGGCAGATGAGCAAGGGGAGGCCAGTGGCTTGGACACATCGCCCGACACTGGATTCATCTCACCTTCCCCGTGTCTACGGAGGTAGGTGTTACGTATAGTGTGGTGTTGCGCAGGGTAGCCACGTGCCCCCTTGTGGATCGGAACGTGGTCTGACACCACCACCCGGACCCTAGCTTTCTGTCTGTGCATCCCACGCCAGAGAGCCTGGTGATCCAGGCTTCTACGTCCCAGACCGCATTCCCGACCGCTCCCCGTTATCGGGAATCCAAAAGGTTTGATCAGTTTGGGAAGAAACTGTTCTCCTCATTGAGTTTGGGGTTGCGGTCTATCAAGACCGCTTGCCTTTTGGGCCGTTATACCCACTCTTTGTGGGACAAGTTGTGGTCATGCTGGAGGAGGCCCGGGCTGGGGGAGGCCCGGCCCAGCTCGCCCAAGCCCTTGCGGAGGGGCGGGATGCGGTGCGTTATTCCATCAGGTGTGGACTGGATACCACGGACTCGCTGGGAAGAGCTATTTCCACGACGGTGGAGGTTCACCGCCATGCCTGGCTGAGGTCCGCCAATTTCGCTGGCGATGTACAGGCCACGCTCATAGACATGCCCTTCGATGGCCGTCGCCTCAGACAGTGCGCTGGAGCGTTTCACAGACTCCAGGGCTACGCCAAGTCCTTGGGCCTGTCTGGCCAGCGCCAGCAAACTTCAGCTTTCCGCCCCTTTCGTGGCCAAGGAAGGGGCCTCCCCACACTTCTTGCCAGCCACAGGCCACAGAACCAGCCTCAATGCGGCCACGGGGTAAACATCGTTTACAACGATGTTTTCACAACGCGGTACCTTTACAACGCGGCCGTGACAACGCAAGTCGTTACCACGATTTGCGCTGGAGGGCGCTCAAGGTTTAAAAATAGTTAATTTACTATCCTAACACCTTCCCTAGGGTCCACGGGGACTGGTGTTAGAATAGTAAATTAAACTATTCGAAATCCGCGCCCCCCAACGCAAGTCGTGGTAACGACTTGCGTTGTCACGGCCGCGTGGTAATGGTATGCGTTGTGACGGTACGCGTTGTACCGTCATATATCCGGCCACGGACATGTTTACCGACATGGCGGTGCCGGGGGACAACGGCAAGGTCAGTCCACATCCGCTACCGCAGCATCTGCCTCAAAGCCTTCCTAGTCCGAGCTTTCAGGTCCATTCAATGCCAGTGGCAATCACCTCCTCCACTGGTGCTCCTTCATGTCAGACAGGTGGGTGCTGCAAATCGCCCGAAGGGGCTACTCCCTCCCCTTCGAGGCGACCCCTCCAGCCATGCCACTGCAGTATCACTGCATATCAGGGGATCACTTGCAGCTTCTGGAGGAGGAAGTTATGGCCCTCTTGGCCAAGGGGGCCATCGAGCGCGTTCCTGGGCCAGAAGTAGGATGTGGTTGCTACTCCTACTACTTTCTGGTACCCAAGAAGGGCAAAAGAGGCCTACGCCATATCTTGGACCTCCGGAGCATCAACGTCTTCTTCGGGAAGGAGAAGTTTAAGATGCTGACTTTTGCTCAGGTCCTAGCTGCCCTAGACCCTGGAGACTGGATGGTAGCATTGGACTTGCAGGACGCATATTTCCACATCCCCGTCCTACCTGCGGTTCACGGTAGGCCATGAGCACTTTAAGTTTACCGTGCTCCCCTTCGTCCTTACCAGCGCCCCTCGAGTGTTCACGAAAGTGATGGTGGTGGTCGCAGCTCATCTGAGCAGATCAGGGGTTTCAGTCTTTCCCTATCTCGATGACTGGTTGTTGAAGGCGAGCTTGCCCCAAACAGTTGTCTCCCACCTCCAGACTAAGGCCGACCTCCTGCACTTGCTGGGGTTCTCCATCAACGTGCGGAAGTTGCACCTGTGCCCCTCTCAGAAGCTCCTTTTCATCAGAGCGGTTCTGGACTCGGCGCAGTTTCGGGTTTATCCCCCCGTATAGCGGATTTGGGATATTCAGGGTCTGATTCAGATCTTTCAGCCTTTATCCCGAGTTTTGGTCAGGTTAAAGCTGTGGCTCCTGGGGCTGATGGCCTCCTGCATCCTTCTGGTGCATCATGCCAGGTGGCGGATGCGGGCTCTGCAGTGGGACCTGAAGTTTCAGTGGGCACAGCATCAGGGCAACCTGTCCGACCATGTCCTGATTTTGGAGGGCACTGCAAGTCAGTTGCAGTGGTGGCTCATGAACCGCAATTGGGACAGCAGCAGATCCCTGTCCCTACCCCAACCAGAGCGTAGTAGTGACGGATGCGTCCCTCCTTGGATGGGGGGGCCACATGGGAGAGGCGGAGATCAGCGGCATCTGGTCTCCGGCGCAGTCCCGGCTCCATATCAACCTTCTGGAGCTGCAGGCGATCCATCTTGTACTGAAGGCATTCATTCCGTTTGTCCGGGGAAGTGTAGTGCAGGTGTTCATGGACAACACCACTGCCATGTGGTACTGCAACAAACACCAGGCAGGTTCCCTGAATGCCAGTGCGGACGAACTAAGCAGCCGGTGCATGATGGATCATGAATGGCATCTGAACTCGGACGTGGCGCAAGGTCTCTTTCAGCAGTGGGGAGAGCCTTGGTTTGATCTATTTGCCACCAAAGAGAACGGGCAATGTCATCAGTTCTACGCGTTGGAATTTCCAAGGTGGCACTCTCTCTGAGACGCTTTTCGTTGCGAGTGGAGCTGGGGTCTATTGTATGCCCTTCCACCTATACCACTTTTGCCAAGAGTGCTGAAGAAGATCAGGCGAGACCTGGCCCAAGACATCCTTGTGGCACCGGATTGGGCACGAAGATACTGGTATCCCGAGCTACTCAGCATTTCAGTCGATCCCCCGATTTGTCAGCCTCTTCAGGAGGATCTTCTGTCGCAGCAGCAGGGGACGGTCCTTCACCTTTCTATCTGTTCCTTTTGTGATGCCTCAGTGGGACTTGAACCTTGTACTGACTTATCTGATGTGCGCTCCCTTTGAGCCACTTCATTACTGTCCTATACAACTTCTAACTCTTAAAACTGCATTCCTGGTTGCCATCACATCTGCCAGAAGCGTGAGTGAGCTCCAGGGTCTATCTTCTAAACCTCCTTTCCTCTCTGTCCATCTGGACAAGGTTGTTCTGAGGACTCGTCCTTCTTTCATGCCCAAGGGGGTTACAGCCTTTCAATTCAATTAAAAAAAACTTTATTTCGGCCAATTTGGCCATAAAAGAGTACACAGTAAAAGGAAAAAGGGAAAAAGCTGGAAGGGAGGGCAGGTAACATTTAAAATTCATTTATATACACATAACAATATTTTCATACAGGCAAAAATACCCACTCAACTATACCACATTAAAATTAATTAAAAATAGCATCAAATTCAGCACACTTGTTTCTAAGCTTTAAAGCTAGCAATCGATTTCTATGAATTTACGCCTCTTACACCACATAGCTAGCAGAAATTTAGAGAGTGCAAAAACAATAGGGCTCAGTGTACTGGTTTTAAAATTTCTAAAAGCATCCAAGCAATGTTTAAAACCGAGGTTTCTGCACAATTGTATCAGCCAATATTTTCTTGATTTTGTGTATGCTGGACAAAAGAAGAGAACATGGAGTGCATCTTCTAAGTACCAGCTGCAGCCCAGGCAAGACTTATTAGAGGAGGCCGTCCACTTAGATGTAACGGCCTTAAGGGGTAAAGTGCCTTGTCGCCATTGGATAAAAGGTTTCCGAGCTAAAATCGGGAAGACAACATCCATGAAGTCCTCAAAATGATAAGAATTTTTTAATTCAAAGAAGGAATTAGTGAGGGTGCCTGCATTAGGGGCCGTAGATAAAAGTTCCAGCTTTCGCCCTTTGTAAATTTTAGTGAACATTTTCCGTGACATCGTGCCACAGGCCCTATCTGGCTCTTCCCACGTGGGCTGTAGTCCTAAACTTAGAAGTTCACGCTTGATGAACGCAAGCCAGGGAATTTTGCCCACACAGTTAAAGCTCAGGATCTGTTTGAGTTCATCCCTGTAATTTATGAGATCTGGAGTGGTCCATAGTCTGTGCCAGAACCTTAGGGGTTTTACTGTTAACTCGTCTGCAATGGGCGTCAGTCCCAAGTCTAACCTCAGTGGTGTTATTGGGGTACTCTGGGAAAGCGATAATGATGGCCTTTCATATTGGGCAGTCCATCACCTTGCCCACCTTCTTTCCGCCTCCGCATCCCTCGAAAGAGGAAGAGAGGCTCTACCGTCTGGACCCAAAACATGCGCTCTCCTTCTATCTAGACCGCACACACCAGTTCCGGGTAGACGACCCGCTCTTTGTTGGTTACGTGGGCGCTAAGATGGGACGGGCGGTGCACAAGCGGGCCATCTCTCGGGGGGTCTTTTTGTGCATCAAGGTTTGCTATTCCTTGGCAAAAAAGGAGCCTCCTGTGGGGCTATGCGCCCATTCCACTTGGGCCATGGCGGCTACTACTGACCAGGGTCGGGGAGTCCCCTTGCAGGACATCTGTCAGGCAGCTATGTGGGCCTTTGCTGCACACATTTGCTAAGCACTACTGCCTGGACAGCCAAGTCCGGAGAGATGGCTTTTTCGGCCGTTCTGTTCTCCAGGACTTTCTGGTGTGATCTTGGTTCGCAGACCCACCACCGGGGTTGGTATTGCTGGGGTATCTATTCTAAGGTAAGGAATCTAGTACTAACCGGTTTCTTTCAGATGCACAAGTTACTTACCTTCGGTAATTATATATCTGTAAGAAACAGTAGAAACAGTAGTTAGTGTTAGATTCCTTACCACCCCACCCATCCTCCCCGTTCTGTGAACCAATATCTAGGGTTAAGGACATCCCTTTCAGGGCCCTAGTTTTATGGCACCAGTGGCGGTTTCTATCATGGCTCTGCGTTCCTGGCACGGAAAGCTATGTACAGAACTGACGTCAGCGCGCGAATGCAGCGTTTAAGTACTCCAACAACGTAATTCCGGCAATCACGATGCCGACGCGCAAGGGTACTGCTGACGAAAACTTTCCGGATCCAGCCTGATGCCTGGGGATAGTCTAAGGTAAGGAATCTAACACTAACTACTGTTTCTTACAGATTATTTTTACTGAAGGTAAGTAACTCGTGCATTACTTCATGCAGACTCCTTACATACCTGCTCCTTATCATACCCTTAGTAATGAGAAGACGCCCAATATAAAAAACAGAAAACAAAAGGTGCTGGCAGATAAACAGAATCTTAAACCACAGAGAGAAAAAGAAGGGATTTTCTACTTCCCAAGTGTTCAGTTCCCAAGAGCATTGTCATAAGCAACCCAAAGAATTTTTTTATCTTCTTTTGTTCCATCAACAGTAAAGAAGACCAGTCCAACAAATCGCTGTTCCCACAGTAGTTACATGGATTTGGATCCTTGGCTCAGCGAGCCAAACACAAACGAAGGAAAATGAAAACTCAAGGAGGGAGAGCACTACTTCATGCCACAGAGAATCGGTAATGCATGGTTATGGCTCACCACCGCATTCAGCTCCGGCAATCCGATTAGCTCCGCATCCGCCGGGCTCAGCAATGCCACAATGCACAAGTCGAACGGCATAACAGCGGAAATCCTTTGCCACTGCACGCCAAAGGTAAATCACTGGCCAAATACATAAACATTTTGCAAGAACAGGAATCCTTGTTCTTGCTCACCTCGGGACTCTTACTTACAGGCAAACAATCCTTCTGGAGTTTAGGGAACCCATGCTTCTCAATGCACAAACAAATGAAGCATCACAGAGCGGCTTCCAGCAGCCGCAGGTCTCTCTCACCCAAAAGAGAGAGCAACCCGGAAACATGAATTACGCATACCCATGAGGGTGCATCAGCCCGTATAAAAGGCCACTCGGCTGATCAAATGCCTCCTGGGAGTTGTAGTCCTGACCTTAGCGAAACAGTAGGTGCTACCCATCCGAATTCCTGACAGTAGGCCCTCCGGCCAAGCTCCTCCTAGGAGCAAGCTTGGAGGGGTTCCTCCGATAGAAGGAGCGGACAGCAACGGGAGTGTGCATATTCTGACAGGGCTCCCAAGAGTAATCTTCCGCAGAGTATCCTTTACTTGGGAAAATATACCATAGCATACCCAACCTAAGCTTGGAATCCAGAATGCTCCTGACCTCGTATTCCAGACTCCCAGCAAAAGACACCGGGGGGACATGCCGCCTCGCATTTGCAGCTAGCTTCAGAAAGTTGCAATGGAATACTGGGTGTATTCTGAAACTGCCAGGTAACTGCAGCTTGTAGGCGACTGGGTTAATCTGTTTGACTATGGTATATGGAATAATGTATCTGGGGTGGAACACACTGCATGGTTTAAACGAGATGTTGTTCGTGGACAACCATACTCGGTCTCCCTCTTGGTACTGATGGCCTTCCGTTCGGTGACGATCCTCCACCTTCTTATAGACCTGTTAGGTATGTAGCTAATGCAATCTCAATCTCTGGTGAACAACTTGTAATTTCTTCACATGATCACTAACTGTAGGCTGATTCGCGATATCATCCGGAAGGCTGATGGACAGCGTTCTTGCATTATACCCAAAGTTAGCCAGAAAAAGTGATACCCATGTTGAGCAATTCCAGGCGTTATTGTAAGCCAGTTCAGCCATCCACAGCAGCAACACCCATGAGTCCTGAGTCTCTTTAGCATAACACCAAAGATACTTCTTCAGAGTCTGGTTTAGTCTCTCCGTCTGGCCATCTGTTTGCGGATGGAAACTCGTTGATAACGTGGAATCGATCTGTAACACCTTGCACTGCTTTTTCTATATCCTTGCTATGAATTGAGGTCCTCTGTCAGACATGATCACTTTGGGCAACCAATGGAGTCATATGACCTTACTCATTAGTAATTGTGCTGTCTGTCCCGCAGTGGACAAGTTCTTACAGGGAATAAAGTGTCCCATTTTAGGGAGGTTGTCGACAACCACCAATATGGCTGAATAAGCCTGATCCATGGGGAACCCTGTTATAAAATCCAGGCGGATGTTCTGCCATGGTTGTTGGGGGATACATGGGTAAAAGCTTCTCTTTCTTATTGGTGTTTTTTCTTTCGCTCTAGCACATTCTTCACACAGAGACACCCAAGAAGAGACATCTTTGCATACATTTTTTCACCAAAAACGACGTTGTACCAACTGAATCATCCTGAGTATTCCCAGATGCCCTGCCAAAGGAGATTCGTGACACCAGACATAGGCTCAGTGGCGGTTCGTCCATTGGGGGTGTTGGGTCGTTGCCCCACTAGCCATGGACGACCGTCACTGTCACTGACACACTGCGCATTCAAAATGTAAAATTATGAGCTCAGCGCAGCCCGATAATGATTTGAGGTCTCCGGTTGGAGTCACGTCATCATTGTGATCGCGGAACTGGTGTGAGGGGCGGGCCTGCGACAGTGAGTGACAGGCTGGCAGCGTGTGACTGTGATAGCAGCAGCAGTGTGCGCATTTAGGGCAAGTCATTTTTATGACTTGCCCATGCATGCGCACACACGCAGTAGCCCCTTCCCTCCTCCTCTTCCCCTAGCCGTCACACAGGCAGGGACCTGGGGGAGCCGGGTCTCATTACGGGCAGTATTAGCCCTGCTCTTTAGCCAATCCTGGTGCAGTGGCAATGTTATGCTGTGCCAGGATTGGCTGAGTTAGTTACCGCACATGAGGATGGTGGTGCTGGTGGCTCGAGTGAGTCATGCGGACGGTGCTCCGGTAAAGAAGAGACTGTACGAGACTTCAGTTCACGACGTAAAGTAAGTAAGTATTTAAATTCTTCCTGACAAACAGAAAGGGAGCAGAGTGGAGGATTGGCTCAGGTCGGGAGTGGGGCTGGAGAGACTGGAGGGAGGTCATAATTTCTGTGCTCCCGGCACGTCATGAGTGCTCGTTGCTGAGAGAGACGAACGGTGAGTGTCATTCACTTAAAGCAGCCGCTTCTCTTGAAAGTGCTGGCCACTAATCTGATGGTGTGTGCCTTTGCCTGACATTTCACTGGTAGAGTCTAGCAGCGCAGGGCCGGATTGCAAACCAACTGCAACCCTGAGACAAATGCTTAAAGCAGCCCACCCCCCCCCTCTCTCTTTCTATCCGTCCTTTGTCTCGCTCATCTCATCTCTGACTCTCTCTCCTCTCAATAGAATTATAGAATAAGAAAACTGCACGGTTTGCACAGAACTGCATGACTGGCTTTGCATTCCGTCCATCATCTGTTCTTTTTGCTTTTGTCGCCCTAAGTGGGAAGGGTATGTCCAGACATGGGTCTCGTGCGCACAGTGTCACTGGATTCAACCTAGTGGTGCTGATGAGGGGTAATATCCTGAAACCAATTTAAGGATGTTATTTTTCCGCTCCAGGGGGGACATGGCCTGGCAGTTCGGGATGGACGGTTCCCATGGGGAGCAGGGTTAAAACTGATTTGCATAGGGCTGGGTCCAAACTTGGGTGGCGTGGTGAGCAAAACAATGATAGATCTAACCCAGATCTGTGACAAGGGATGAATGTTGGATTTGTTCACCATTCTATCCATTATCTGTTATTTTTGTTTGTTTTGCCTTAAGTGGTAAGGGTATGCCCAGACATGGGCCTCGTGTTCACTCTGTCACAGGTTTCAAGCTAGCCTGGTTAATGAGGGCTACAAGCCAGTCTGCTACCAGGATGCTTTTTTCTGATCCAGTGAGGACCTGGAATGGCAGTTCTGGCTGGATTGTTCCCATGGGAAGTAGGGTTAAGTCTGATTTGTATATGGCTGGGTTCAAACTGGGGTGGAAAAGTGAGGAACAAAAGGATGTCTTTAACCCAGATTTGTAACTAGTGGTGAATGTTTGATTTGTTCGGCATTCCATCCTTCATCTGTTCTTCAACATTGGATAAATACACCCTTTTATTCGGAAATGTAGCTAAAATTGTGGATGTTTGGGGAGCTAATGTAGACTTGTGCATGGGGGAGGAGGAACAGGTCTGCAAGACACAGGCCTGCCCAAACAAGTTCACAAAAATCTGGGGGGAATGAAGAGCCCGGATTGATGACATGGTCAGAGTACTCAGGGGGAGGAGTCCAGGGGGTTCCAAAAGTATTATTGAGCCAATTCCTGTGGAGTGGCACGAGAAGGAGGCACCAAGAACCAACCATGGCTTAGTCAAGGTGGGACACTTACCCAGATTCAGGGAAATAAGGAGCAACAATGTTTGAGATGAGAGGAAATGATGTGATTGCTGACCAAATGTCCTCACAGTTCGGGGCAAGGCAGTGGATGGGGTCTCTTAAGGGTCGTTGGTGTGTTGTACTTTAAAAATCTATAAAATATATAAAAACATCATTAGACACTGCCCTGATGATGGAAGAGGAGCAGCACATGGATAATTGGGGAATAGAATGGATGGAACAGCTACCGATGCCCAAGAGGTCTAACTCCTTGAGTTTCCTGCACCCATTCGAGACTAGCAAGATAAAGTACCCTCCCGGGTACTCATCACAACTTCTCTTGCCTAGCACCCTGATTTACTTCTGTTTTACACCCGAGATCTAAGGCCTTCTTTGACATAGCCATCAGTGCGGCAAGGAACTTTTTAATGGCACATAGTCGCTGCATACAAACATCAAAGCAGCTCTTAAGCACACTTTCAGTTTTAGTAACCAATCCGTGCAAAAAGTAATCATTCACTTCTTCATTTCGTTTGTACCCCTTTTGGCAACTTTCTCGTGGTGGCAAGTGGCCTTGGTGACCTTAGCAGTTGCAGTCAATGTTGTGCCCACCTCATTCTTTTTGGGTCCCTCTCTAGAATATCAGGAACAAGGTCGTGTGCAGGTAAACCAAGCTCCTCTTCCATGGTTAGAATTTCCTCATTAAAGGCCCCCAGAGCAGAAGTCAAAAAGTTAATTATATAAGACTTACATTGGGCACCTTGGAGACTCATATTTGAATTATTATTGGGAGCAGTAGATGTATGTTTCCAAGGCTCGAAGGATCACTAAATGTGAGGTAAAAGAAAGGTGTCCCGGTCCAGTCATGGTCAGACACAGATGGCTGCAGATGGGCCTTTCTTGGCCCGGTATTCCCCGGGCACAGGCGTCCAGCAAGGAGGTATGCTATAAGCATGATAGCTCCTCCTCCTGCCACACCAGAACCTGCGGGAACCTGGGATTTGAAGTCCAGCAGCAGCCAAAGGTTCAAGGCATCTTGCACTCTGGGGAAATGAGGCATGTTATAAGCAAGATAGCCCCTTCTCCTGCCACACCAGTCTCCAATTGGATTATAGGCTTTGAAGTCCAGCAGCAGCCAAAGTGTCAAGGCGTCCCATGCTGCAATGCAATGAGCCTAACACGATAGCTCCTCCTCCTGCCACACCCAAACCAGCAGGTTCATGGGGTTTGAAGTCCAGGAGCAGCAAAAGTGTCAAGAAGCCCCCTACTGTAGGGCAATGAGGTTCACTACAAGCGCAATAGCCCTCCTTCTTCCACACCAGAACCAGTGAGATCCTGGGGTTTAACGTCCAGCAGTAGCCCAGGTGTGCAGGTGTCCTGCGCTGCAGGGCAATGAGGTGCGTTACAAATGCCATATACCCTCCTTCTGCCACACTATACCCAGCAGAAACCTTGGCTTTGAAGTTCAGCAGCGAACAAAGTGTCATGGCGCTCCATACTAAGCATGATAGCCCCTCCTCCTGCCACACCAGAACCAACGGGATCCTGGGCTTTGAAGTCCAGCAGCAGCCAAAGTCTCAAGCCTTCCTAATAAACTAAAATAGCATGATCAGGATTTGTGTCACATTAAATCAGGCTGAAAGAAGTGCAAATTTGAATATCACATGATATTCCAAAACACAAGATGTTTAATTAATTAAAAAGTACACTTATTACACTGCTCACCTTTTTTCTATTGTCATTGCTCAGGAATGTGTACTCAATGGTGTACAATTGTAAATATAGGGGTAGGTGTTTGGACCGTAGGTATGGGAGCACCAGCTTTGATGGTCTTTCAGGTACATGAGTTGATGGTTTTTCAGGTAGGTGAGTGTGTAGAGCTTTATGTGTGAAATAAAAGGCTTTGAACATGACCTTCTGGTTAACTGGAAAGTAGAGTTGTAAAACATTGTGGGGGAGGTCTAGTCTATCCATCCGGAGCTATTAATCTTATTTTTTATTGCCAATTAGTGTAAATGGAACTCACAAACTCCTATTTTCTGGGGCTAACTTTAGAGGTGATCATCTCTCAATCCCTTAGAAATGTAATCTCTAAATATATCTTTTCTATGGCTTCTTTCCTGGAACTCCCAACCCAACCCTTCCCCTCGACAGGCCACTCTGATAATCTGTGAACTACAAGGCAGATTCTGTGGTGCCTGTAGGTGGGGCATAATTAGCATTGAATCGATCCTTTTATAAAATGGAGCAGACAGTGGAGCTTGCAAAATAATGAAGCCACAAGTTATATATCTCCTGTTCAGTTTGTGCTCAAGATGACCATCGTTAGATGATTTGCTTAAAGCATTCTCTCTGTTTCACTAAGAACCTGCAGATTCCAGAGCCACAATATTAGTCTATGCTGAGAGGGTGTCTCAATTACAAACTTAGATAACTGGTACGGGGATGCCAGGATAGAGGAGTCCTTTTGATATACCATTAGGCAGATTTGTTCTGCTCATTACACATATACTGGCAAGGCTACTGTTAGTTCTCTGCCTATAGCACCAAATAGTTCTGTTGTGATTTCCATGCAATTCCCGTTAGCAGCTCCAAAGAGATTTATAGGGGAACCGAATAACATGCAAGTCTTTCTAACACAACTCAAGTTGGATTTCAGGTGAAGAGCCACAGCATTTCTCAATGCTCCGCCTCATCCAGCATTTGTAATCTCTAATTTGACTGGGGAAGTGACTTTGTGGACTGTGCCTTCGGCTTGGCAGGTCGATCTAGTACTATGTAACTGGAAGCCTTTGTGTCTGATTTCAGAAAAGGGTTCAGTAGAAGAACAGCCAGCTTATCAGCAGACAGGGAGCACTTTTGGCCTGATGAGAAATGCAGTCTTATTTTACCAGTGGTTCAAAGAATAATTAAAAGATGTGCTAGTGCAGATTGACATCAAGTCAACTAAGTGCACTGACTTAATTAAACGTATGCCTTTTATGTTAGACTCTGGAGCAACCAGGAACTTAGTACGTGTTTGTGTAGTCAAAAATCTACGTTACCCTATGATTTCCAAACATTCTCCAGAACTCTTGCGAGCAGTCAATAGGTCTCTTCTTTCTTTGAGCCCAAATACCTCCCAAATTGTATTAGAGGGTCTCCTTTATGAGGTAGATCAAACTGTGCACAGGGAGAAACTGCAGTATAACATTGTAAATTAGTCTCAGTATGGTTTAAATCTAGAGATGCTGTGTCTCCCCTAACACAATACTTCAATTTTTGGGTTAATTGCACAATTCAATTCACAGCTAACTTCTGTGTTCAGATTTTTTTCTCAGCTACAATGCATAAATTAAGTCCTGTCGTGTCTCTTACTCATGACCTTTCGTTAGACACAGCTACTAAAAAATCAATGATAGCGAAGAACAGTCTGAAACATTGCCCACTCATCGACAATATAATTGCTAGATTGATGTGATCACCGGAGCAGACGTACCATGCATCTGCATTTATGCCCTCAAGGAGAGTGAGCACATACCTTTACAAATATCTTTAGAAAAATATCTGGTGAAGGGTTTTTATTTGAATGTCAATGTTTCCTGCAGCTTTTACGCAGGTTTTCTTCCCAAAAGCAAATAGGGAGCTGCAAATCTGCACAGATTAAAGTGAAGAAATTAATATATTTTGCAACATATCTCTGTTCTTTTAGATCAAGTAAAAGGAGTTTCCATCCACAACAAATTAGACCTTAGTGGGGTGCATCACTTGATGAAAGTCAGGGAAGGCGACAAATGAAAGACAGCCTTCAAGATGTGTTATGGATGATACTTAGTTGTCTGAAGCTCAATGCTTGTAAGACTAAGGTCCTCATTCTCAGCAGTCAACCTTCTATCTGGTCCGCGGGATGGTGGCCTGATTCCCTGGGAATTCTACCAATCCCCAAGTCTAAAGCAAAAAATCTTCGCACGTGGTTTGACTCGAAGCTCTCTTTTTATAATCAAACCACGAGCCTTGCAATACAATGCTTTGGGATTTTAAAAATCCTGAACAAAATTCTTATCTTCCTACCAGAGACAGCCAAGAAGACAGTGGTCAAGTCTGTGATTATGTCACGTCTGGAATACTTCAATGTCCTAAATCAAGGGGTATCTAAAGCGAGACTGATGAGACTGCAATGCATACAGAACATGGCAGCCCGGCTGCTACTCAATTTGCCCAGACTCGCTCCTGCCATAATATTTTTACCAACAAAGGCCCACATTATTTGCATCCACTGATGGCACACTATTGCCCCAACAGGAATTTGAGATCAGCTGTGGTCTGCTTAGTGTGCATCCCCATGGTCAGAAGTGCTCGGTTTGGAGGCTATCTGGCAGCCAAGCTGTGGAGTTCTATCCAACTTACACTTAAGCAGGAAAAATCTGAAAATATCATTCTGCAAGAAACTTAAAACATGGCCTTTTAGATCTCCTTAATGTGGCCTTTTTCAGCACATGCTTCTCTGTGTTGGAGTGATGAAATCCGAGCACTGGGACATGTCAACTGACATAACCATGTGCTTTATAAATTATATTATTATTATTATCAATAATAAATATTGTGTGATGCCCTTTGGGGTTTGTAAAACACCAGCCAATTTCCAATATTTTATTAATGATGTACCTGTAGATGTTTTAGGTAGATTTGTCTTTGCATACATAGATGATATCTCTCTGTTTTCCAATAACGAAGTCAGCCAAATTCAACAGGTGTCTATGCTTTTGACTGCCTTTAGGACGCACAGTTCTTT
This sequence comes from Lissotriton vulgaris, assembly GCF_964263255.1. Lineage (NCBI taxonomy): Eukaryota > Metazoa > Chordata > Amphibia > Caudata > Salamandridae > Lissotriton > Lissotriton vulgaris. Next base: position 389,800,928 of record NC_141691.1, on the reverse strand, counting down.
CGGCAAATTAAGCAAATGTAATCTACATATTACCAAAGTGGAATTTCTAGGTGTAGTTTCGACTTCAAAGGGATTTCATATGGCTGAAAGAAAGATTCTGCCAGTAGCATAATGGCCCACACCTGAATCTTTGAGTGACGTCCAATGGTTTCTAGGATTTGCAATTTTTTTTTGCTGATTCATAGACTGTTTTTCTCATATCCTTGCACCTATCACACGCTCACTATGTAAAAAGGTAACAGTCTTATAGCCCAAGGAAGATTACACCTTTGAAATCTTAAAAAGAGAATTTACATATATAAACCCCGAGATATCTTTTACTGTAGATGCTTATGCTTCTAATGTGGCGGTAAGTCCAATTTGATCCCAGCAAGATGAGAAAACCCATCAGATCCAGTGGCATATGTTTAAAAAACGTTATTCAGCAGCACAAAATTACACAATTGCAGAAAAACGGATTTTTGAACATCCATGATGCATTTAGAGAGCGATGCCACTGTGGCAGCATATAGTGGCCATTGAAATTTACAATTCATGAGATATGCTCGTTTGTTGACAGCAAGACAGTTATGTGGACTTTATTCTTTGCAGGATCTGACTTTATTATTATCTTTTTGTACTCAAACAGGTAATAGGAAAGCTGATGCGCTCACAAGACAGGATGGCTCTGAAAGTAAATGTGAAGATGAACCTCATTTCATCATCAATCTTCAAAAAGTGACTTGATTCCAATTTGTTTCTAGATACCGTTTGCCAATCATTTCAGCAGCTTAAATTGCAAAATTGGTTAAAACAAGATTAATATTGTTCATTCTTCAGGGTCTCCCTATCCAGGCTGAAGATCATTTTTTTTTATCTTCGAAAGCCTTTCAAACATCTGTGCTTCAATGATGTCATGATAATCCCACTGCAGGTCATCCAGCATGTGAAACAACGCTCTTTTTAGTTCTCAGATCACTTTAGTGGTCCACAGTGCAAAATGATCATACAATATTTTTTTAATCAGAGTGGGGTTTTTGTGCAAGCCCAGGTGGCCCACTTTAAATCATAGTATTATTGCAGCCACTGCTGCCCCAATTTTGCCTTTGGAAAGTATTTTAGGAGATTTTATTGTAACTATACCCCTAGAATTATGATAACTGCAATCTTGATAGTTATCTGACTGAGTTAGCCCATTTTGTAGCTTTCAAAAAAATCCTCACTGTAGTACACATGGTACATTTTTTGCTGCAGCGTGCAGTCTAATCACACTAAATACTCACAAGCATTATATCAGATTGTAGAGTTCAATTTACCTCATGCTTTTGACAAAAATGGTGCTTAGTTTTACCTGTAGCACCAGCTTTTTCCACTAGTTTTCATTAGGTCTGTGAGAAATGTTAATAAAGCTGGATTAATCGGAGTAATTTTAGTGCTTTTCTGTCCTTCTTGTGACCCAAAATAAACCAAAAGTATATGATTACACCACCTACCATAATTTAGAGTAATTTGGGGCACAAATGCCTATTGCAAGAGCACAGGAACAGAATGCAAATGGCTGCTGACTGCTGCTGTTCATGTTCTGTTGCATTTAGCACTATTTTCTTTGAGCAAAATGCATGCTTGGTTCCGGCTAATTGCAGGTTTATACTCATCACATAATTCTGCGTGATCTTACACAATTATGCTGTCATTTCACGGAGTTGGTCCCACTTCACTTAGCTTATGCAGCCTGATGGCCAGATGAAACAGACTTTAACACAATATCTACAATGTTATCGGTTCAAGAACTCGGCTTTTAGGTGCATCTTCTCTGGCTTCTGAAAATCGCCTACAACAATGCTTGCCATTGATCTACAGGTTTTCGTACCTTCGTTTAGCATTTTAAGATTTCATCCTAGATTATTATGATTAACCTTTTTATTGCAATTTCAAGTACCTGCTGCTACATGCAAGATTCAGGATATTTTTTTTTTATAAAACATTTTTTATGTAGACAAAACAAACATCAGCAATAGCATGGCAACACAGAAGGCGCAGATCGGTAGGCATCAGTGGTACAGCAGGCAATATCACAAGATACAATCATACATTGTGGAAGGTCTAGGGCAACGGGAAATCATCTCTTGCAGGCGTTAGTGGGGGTTGACATATCTCCATGATAAGAGTCCCACAAGCCCCACATGCGAGACCATTTTTTGGGACATCTACGTGACACGTATACAGTCTTTTCTCTAAACATCACCCAGTTCATGTCTTTTCCCCACTCCTGTGCCGTGGGTGGAACCGACGCCCCCCATCGCCGGGCAATATTCCTCTTGGCCAGAATTAGGCCCAAAGTCACCCACTGCTTCAAGCATACGTTCAAGTCAGTCGGTTCCCAGATGTTTAGGAGACACCTGTGGCCCTCCACTTGGAGATGCGCAGACAGAACAGTATTGATAATGTTGTGGATATTACGCCAGTAGGATTGAATTAGTGGACAATCCAAAAGTATATGAAAAAAAGTTCCCAACTCGCCACAGCCCCGCCAGCAGGCCCCCCTTCCACCCTACCCATTTGTACCAATTGGCGCCCGGTTACATAGATACGGTGGAGGAGTTTTAACTGGACTAGGGGGACCCGAGCGTGTATCGCTCTAACTCTGTGAGAAGTGACTGCCTCCTGCCATTCCTCATCATCCATTTCTATTCCATTCCTGGTCCACTTCTCTCTGAGAGCCAGGAGAGGGTCCGAGATGTTGTTGACCAGTTTTTTATATATCAAAGAAATGGTACTATCCAGGAGATGACCATCCAGCATCCTATCTTCCATTGGGTATGATTCCGGCAGCACGGTTCCGGGCTGTAGGTGTGTGCGAAGTGCTTGTCGAACCTGTGAGTAACGGAAGTGCTCTGAATCAGCCAAGCTATATTGTTGCTGTAACACAGCAAAAGACTTAATATCAGATTTGTCCCACAAGTCCCTTATGCACGCAATACCTATGAGATCCCTTTTGTCAAATCCCTTACTCTTCCATAGGTCACCCAGTTGCCCGGAGTCCCATAGCGGTGTTGCTAACGTCAACTTCCCCCTCCAACCTAGGCGATTGCTGGCCGCATGCCATACGTGTATTGAGTGTTTAGTGGGGCCTGTGAGTGGATGGCACCGGGGCCTAGAATAAAGAGCTCTGCTAAAGGTCCCCCCAGGGAGGAGCCACCTATCCATGTTATATCCCGGGTCACAAACCTGGGCATATGTGCAATTGTTGATGGAGGACAGATGGGACGCCCAATAGTACAATTGTATGTCTGGGAGGCTAATGCCTCCATAATACCAATTGAGGAAAAGCTTGCTTAAAGCAATGCGTAGTTTACCCTTCCACAACAGATCCGGTTGGAGGCTCTCGACCTCTCGGAAATAGGATGTGGGTACCAGATCCATGGAATTCTGAAGGGGATACAGGAATCGGGGTAGGGACATCATCTTAAAAAGGGCTGCCTTACCTATCAGAATGAGGGGGAGCGCCTTCCACCTGGCAATATCTTTGTGCAGATGAAGCAGCGGAGGCTGGAGGTTGCGGAAAAATCGAAGAGAGGGATCTAAAGAAAGGAAGATACCCAGGTATGTAAACCCTTCAATACAAATTTGTAGTGGGCACCCACGTGGCAGAATCGGGGGCTCACTCGCCACCACGAACAAGAGGGATTTGCTCCAGTTTATTGAGTAGCCTGAGAACCGTCCAAAGATCATGAAGATATCCAAGACCACTATCAGAGATCTCCTTGGGGAGGACAAGTATAAAAGGATGTCATCGGCATAGAGAGAAATCCGTTCTTCCCAGTCTGCGGACCTGCGCATACCCCTTATCATCAGGTCTTGACATATCCACGCTGCGAGCAGCTCCGACGCTAGGGCAAACAGCAACGGGGACATGGGGGCAGCCCTGACGGGTCCCTCTGCCCCGTTCGAAGGCAGCCGACTTCTTGTTATTAACCACCACCTGGGCCACAGGGTGGGCATTCAGTAACTGCACCCATTGTATGTATTTGGGGCCAAATCCAAATTTCTCCAACACCGCCCAAAGATAGGGCCATTTGATGAGGATTCAGGATATTTATAAAACATTTACTAAAATAATAGACAGCTTAACTTGAGCTAAAAGTGAAACAAGAAACAGGCAGACAAACATCATCAGGTGGGACCAGAGTATTTGAAACGAGATTGTTTATAGCTTAAATATGTAATTTAAAATTCAAACAGCCAAACACATTTTATCCTAGTTTATCCTAGGACCTTACACTGCGGTAAAAAGATTGAATTCATTAACTTACAAGTGAATGCAACCTAATACCTTGAAAATTCATCCGGTACTTCATACCTCTCTGTTAAAACTAGCTAAGTCTCCTTGACAAAGCAAACCATCTCTAATTCTAGCTCAAGGAGAGCTGGAATGTAAGTAGAGAAACTTCTAGATTCCAAGTACTCAAAAAGGAAACTGTAATGTTTAATATCTTGTCCAGAATATGGACCAGGAGAAAACTCTTGGGTACTAGCTAGTGCTGTTCATGCTCTTGTACAAACCTTTTATCAATTGAATCCCTTGTGCCCTAGCCCAGGAGCATGACATGGGGGGGGGGGGGAGACCTGTCAGGAGTCAAACACTGATGACACAAGAATTACAAGGAAGCTATTCCATAAAATTGCAACATTATAAAAGAATATGTCTAACGGAACTGCAGAGATAAGGCATTTTGATCAGCAGAAAGATATGTTGCGAGAACACCTTGGCCCAAGATGGGCAAAATCCTGGTGGTGCTGTCATTGATCTGTGTAGAACATGGGGATACAAGTCTTAGGAAGCTGTGCACTGCCTACATCTTGGCTGGATCCCAATATAAAAGAGACCACCCAGAAAACACAGATGCTCAGTATTAGTCAAAATACAAAATTTTTTAGGGCAAAATTATTGGTCTTTCTGAAGCTCCTCCTCCTGTTTCCTACCATTCCCATTCATACTCATTTTCCATGTCTCTCCTTCTCTGTTCATCACACCCTGCTTACTTGTCTCTCATTTCCTTCTCTAGGGATGGCTGCTTCCTTGGTGGGATCAGCTTCCAGGTCTCCATTATTTGCTGCTTCTCCCATGAGGGTTAGAGTTTGTGCATTGCTAGCTCATGCTTAGTTCCTTCTTTGGGTACTTTATGAGTGTGTACTCTGTGCCGGACTCTTCATTCCTTAGAAAAGTGTGCCCCCAAAAGTGTTTTTGGAAATGCGAGACCTCTGACAGCCTTGTCAGAGACCTGCTATCTCCCCCAGCAGCTCCACTGTTGTGCCGCTGACCCCGTTCTTTTCTGTACTGGTTAGTGTTCAAGGCCGTCCTCTACCAGCAGGTGCTTCCCTTCTCCCTTCCCTATTTAATGGTGACCACTGCGCAGCCGACAAACCTGCACGCTCCTCCCCACCCCCACGACTTCTGCGTGCATGCTGGATGCCAGCACCACTGAAGCCCTGAAGTGCATCCTCCTCAACGTGCATTCACTGCATAGACATGCTGTAGAGATCTGGGACCTACTTGACACCCTCTCGCCAGATGTCGTCTTTTTCACAGAAACCAGGACCAAGGCCTCCTCCGCCCCTGACATCACCACCGCCATTCCTGACGGCTACAAGATCCAGAGGAAGGACCGCACCAACCACGCAGGAGGAGGACTTGCCATCGCACACAAGAGCTCCCTCTGACTCTCCAACTCCAGCACAAGCGACTCCCCTTCCACCACTGAATACGTTCTCTTCCAGATCCAGGCCATCCCACAGAACAATGCTTTTCAACACCCTCGCCTAATGGACCCCCCAGGCCACACGCTTCATTCTCCACTTCCATCACATCGCACCTCACGTCATCGCCTCCATGGACTGTATACTCATCGGAGACCTGAACTTCCACCTCAACAACATCAGCGACCCCAACTCCATCGCCCTCCTGGACAACCTCGCCAACATCAGACAGAAACACCTCAACACCACCCCCACCCACAAGGCAGGACACACCCTTGACCCCATCTTCGTAGGAGGGAACAACATCCACTTCAGCTACACCATGCAGCCCCTCAAGACAGACCACCACAGGGTACACTTCTCTTTCAACACGGCCACCGCTCACAAACCCACTCCACGCCCACCACAAAGGAACTGGAGCAAGGTCACAGAGGAGCACCTCAACACCACACTCATCCAAGACCCCCCTCGCCTCGGCCAACGCCAACTCTGCAGCCAAAGAACTACACCAATGGATCACCAACTGAGCAGACAAGTTTGCACGCCTCCGCAACCCCGACAGACAATGACCCTTGAACTCAACCTGGTTCACAATTGACCTCCAGGAATCCAGACGCATCTGCAGAAATTTCAAAAAACGATGGAGGAACAGCAAAACCACTGAAGATCAGACCACCTACAAGAACGCCAGGACAGAATACCACCAACCCACAAGATCCACCAAAAGGACCTTCATCCGGAACAAAATCCTCTCCAACATCCAGCAATTCACCAAACCCCCCAGCAAAGCCACAGATATCACACCCTCCCGGGACCTCTGCAACAAGCTCGGCTCCTACTGCCACCTGAAAAACAAGGCCCTCTATGACAACTTCAGCTAACAGACTCCAGAAACCACCCTTTCCTCCAGCAATGAAAGTCAGTCACATTCACCACCTGGACCCCGTCACCACCAAAGATACCGCTACGACCATGAAGAGCACTCACTAAGGAGTCCCAACAGACCACTGCCCACCGCACATCTTTCACAGAGCCGCCGCCATAGCACCCAAGCCACCTTCAAATCCGCCACTTTCCCCGATGACTGGAAATGGGAAGTAGTCAAGCACTCCTAAACAAACCCTCTGCAGACACAACAGACCTGAAAGATTACAGATCCATCTCTCTCCTTCCCTTTACAGCCAAAGTCACTGAGAAGATCAGCTGACAAACTTCAGCGAAGAGGACGCCATGCTCGACTCTTCCCTTTCGATTCGCAGTAGCCACAGCACCAAGACCGCCCTCCCCGCCGCCACTGGCATCATCGACACACTCCTTGACCAAGGCCACACCGCCCCGTCATCCTACTAGACCTCTCCGCAGCCTTCAACTCTGTCTCCCACCGCACTCTTGCAGCCAGACTCCAAAATGCCAGCATACAGGGAACCGCCCTGAACTGGTTCCGCTCCTTCCTGACAGGCAGAAAATAAAGATCAGACTCCTTTCTTTCCTCTCCGAACCCACAGAGATCAACTGCGGATTGCCCCAAGGATCATCACTCAGTCCCATGCTATTCAACATCTACATGGCCCTCCTCGCCACCATCGTCAGACAGCATGTACTTAGCGTAGTATCCTACACCGATGACACCCAGCTCATCCTCTCCCTTACGAAGGACCCCGAAGCCACCAGACTCAGCTTCCAGGAAGGAATGAAAAACATCACAGCTTGGATGATCAGCAGCTTTCTGAAGCTTGACTTGGAGAAGAAAGAAGTCATCGTCCTTGGATCAACCCCCTCAGCTTGGGAAAACACATGGTGGACCACCACCCTCTGCAAACTCTTCACCTCCATGGACCACGCCCGGAATCTCAGCATTATACTCAACTCTTCCCTTACCATGACCCGCCAGATCAACACAGTCGCCTCCACCTGCTGCAACACCCTCTGCATCCTTCGCAAGACCTTCAAATGGAAGCCAGAAAGACCATCAGCCACACACTCCTAACAAGCAGACTGGACTATGGAAATGCCCTCTCTGCTGGAATCAACAAATCACTGCTACGCAAACTCCAGACCATCCAGAACAGTGCATTCAGACTCGTCCTCTGTATTCCACGACATGAGCACATCACCTAACACCTGCAAGACCTGCAGACCCGTCGAGAAGAGAGTAACCTTCAAGCTACTCACCTATGCCTACATATCTCTCCACAACACCGGACCCAAATACCTCAACGAAAGAGTCTCCTTCCACGTAGCCAAAAGAATTCTCTGCGCCGCCGACCTCGCCCTAGCAGAAGCCCCACGCATCTGCAGATCCAGAGCAGGTGGAAGAACCTTCTCCTACGTCGCGGCTAAGGCCTGGAACGAGCTCCCGGTCAACATCAGATGCTCCCCTACTCTGCACAACTTCAGGAAGAGCCTCAATACCTGGCTTTTCAGCTGACTCAGACCTGCACCCTCCCCCCCCCCCCCCAGTGCCTTGAGAACCTTACAGGTGAGTAGCGCGTTTCAAAATTCTCTGATTGATTGATTGTGTGTGTTCTAGTCAGAATGCTCTAACTTTGTACCCTGGTTTCAATGTCCCTCACCACCAGTTTTAGAAGTCGGGAAAGGGAAATGAGACAAGTGAGAATACAGAGACACATCGCACCACCGCTCTGGCTCATCTCTTATGTTGATCAAGAATGCCTACAGGATGTAGCAGATATCTAAAAGGCAAAGCGCTATCTTAAATAACTTGTCATATAAGTTTCAGGGCTTAGCTGTATTAGTTAATGGATATAACTTAGCAACATCTCTGTGTAGCCAACTCTCTTAATTTTGATATAAAACGTGTACCTCCAGAAAACTAAATATACTAAGAATGAGTACCTCAAATATATTTTCACTAACACTTCTCTCTTCAACTTGAATAACTATCTCAAGCTTTGCCACTATGTACTTGCTTTGGAAAATGAGTTATCTTGACTCTTGTGAAACTACAAAATAACCGAAAATGTTACTATTCTGTCGCCTTAGCAACTCTTATGTGTGTACTAGAACTCTAATGTCTTATATTTTGACATTCTTACATAGAATGAACAACACAGCCAAGGATAAGAATCCTTCCTCGTCCATCACAGGATAACACTTTTTAAATGTAACTATCTTCAGTCTTAGAATATTTCATATAAACGTTCAAATATAGGTCAAAGTTCATGAACACAAACAACACAAGTTTCTGAAATGCATTCTCTATATTCCAAATGATTGTCAATATAGATCCATAGGAAAAAAAGTGGGTCTTCGCAAAGGAAATCTGAGGTCCATATAGTAAAGTCCGGGCAGCAGCAAGATTTTATCCCATTTGCGTTTCAAAGATGCTATGGATCATGAGGGAAGTTATACCCAGATTTCTCTCCAGACTGCGTCAGAGTCATTTGCCTGCTGGAAATTTTAGTTCATAGTCAGGAAGACGCCACATGGCATGTTCTCCATATCGATGAAGCCTCATTCCAGACAGTGTCAACACTCCAGCCTTAAGGCACCTCGAGCAGGTTTGAGGTATCGCTCCTGTGCCCTCATCCAGTACCAAGTACATACATTGTATGTATTTGGGGCCAAATCCAAATTTCTCCAACACCGCCCAAAGATAGGGCCATTTGATGAGGATTCAGGATATTTATAAAACATTTACTAAAATAATAAACAGCTTAACTTGAGCTAAAAGTGAAACAAGAAACAGGCAGACAAACATCATCAGGTGGGACCAGAGTATTTGAAACGAGATTGTTTATAGCTTAAATATGTAATTTAAAATTCAAACAGCCAAACACATTTTATCCTAGTTTATCCTAGGACCTTACACTGCGGTAAAAAGATTGAATTCATTAACTTACAAGTGAATGCAACCTAATACCTTGAAAATTCATCCGGTACTTCATACCTCTCTGTTAAAACTAGCTAAGTCTCCTTGACAAAGCAAACCATCTCTAATTCTAGCTCAAGGAGAGCTGGAATGTAAGTAGAGAAACTTCTAGATTCCAAGTACTCAAAAAGGAAACTGTAATGTTTAATATCTTGTCCAGAATATGGACCAGGAGAAAACTCTTGGGTACTAGCTAGTGCTGTTCATGCTCTTGTACAAACCTTTTATCAATTGAATCCCTTGTGCCCTAGCCCAGGAGCATGACATGGGGGGGGGGAGACCTGTCAGGAGTCAAACACTGATGACACAAGAATTACAAGGAAGCTATTCCATAAAATTGCAACATTATAAAAGAATATGTCTAACGGAACTGCAGAGATAAGGCATTTTGATCAGCAGACAGACATGTTGCGAGAACACCTTGGCCCAAGATGGGCAAAATCCTGGTGGTGCTGTCATTGATCTGTGTAGAACATGGGGATACAAGTCTTAGGAAGCTGTGCACTGCCTACATCTTGGCTGGATCCCAATATAAAAGAGACCACCCAGAAAACACAGATGCTCAGTATTAGTCAAAATACAAAATTTTTTAGGGCAAAATTATTGGTCTTTCTGAAGCTCCTCCTCCTGTTTCCTACCATTCCCATTCATACTCATTTTCCATGTCTCTCCTTCTCTGGTCATCACACCCTGCTTACTTGTCTCTCATTTCCTTCTCTAGGGATGGCTGCTTCCTTGGTGGGATCAGCTTCCAGGTCTCCATTATTTGCTCCTTCTCCTATGAGGGTTAGAGTTTGTGCATTGCTAGCTCATGCTTAGTTCCTTCTTTGGGTACTTTATGAGTGTGTACTCTGTGCCGGACTCTTCATTCCTTAGAAAAGTGTGCCCCCAAAAGTGTTTTTGGAAATGCGAGACCTCTGACAGCCTTGTCAGAGACCTGCTATCTCCCCCAGCAGCTCCACTGTTGTGCCGCTGACCCCGTTCTTTTCTGTACTGGTTAGTGTTCAAGGCCGTCCTCTACCAGCAGGTGCTTCCCTTCTCCCTTCCCTATTTAATGGTGACCACTGCGCAGCCGACAAACCTGCACGCTCCTCCCCACCCCCACGACTTCTGCGCGCATGCTGGATGCCAGCACCACTGAAGCCCTGAAGTGCATCCTCCTCAACGTGCACTCACTGCATAGACATGCTGTAGAGATCTGGGACCTACTTGACACCCTCTCGCCAGATGTCGTCTTTTTCACAGAAACCAGGACCAAGGCCTCCTCCGCCCCTGACATCACCACCGCCATTCCTGACGGCTACAAGATCCAGAGGAAGGACCGCACCAACCACGCAGGAGGAGGACTTGCCATCGCACACAAGAGCTCCCTCTGACTCTCCAACTCCAGCACAAGCGACTCCCCTTCCACCACTGAATACGTTCTCTTCCAGATCCAGGCCATCCCCAGAACAATGCTTTTCAACACCCTCGCCTAATGGACCCCCCAGGCCACACGCTTCATTCTCCACTTCCATCACATCGCACCTCACGTCATCGCCTCCATGGACTGTATACTCATCGGAGACCTGAACTTCCACCTCAACAACATCAGCGACCCCAACTCCATCGCCCTCCTGGACAACCTCGCCAACATCAGACAGAAACACCTCAACACCACCCCCACCCACAAGGCAGGACACACCCTTGACCCCATCTTCGTAGGAGGGAACAACATCCACTTCAGCTACACCATGCAGCCCCTCAAGACAGACCACCACAGGGTACACTTCTCTTTCAACACGGCCACCGCTCACAAACCCACTCCACGCCCACCACAAAGGAACTGGAGCAAGGTCACAGAGGAGCACCTCAACACCACACTCATCCAAGACCCCCCTCGCCTCGACCAACGCCAACTCTGCAGCCAAAGAACTACACCAATGGATCACCAACTGAGCAGACAAGTTCGCACGCCTCCGCAACCCCGACAGACAATGACCCTTGAACTCAACCTGGTTCACAATTGACCTCCAGGAATCCAGACGCATCTGCAGAAATTTCAAAAAACGACGGAGGAACAGCAAAACCACTGAAGATCAGACCACCTACAAGAACGCCAGGACAGAATACCACCAACCCACAAGATCCACCAAAAGGACCTTCATCCGGAACAAAATCCTCTCCAACATCCAGCAATTCACCAAACCCCCCCCAGCAAAGCCACAGATATCACACCCTCCCGGGACCTCTGCAACAAGCTCGGCTCCTACTGCCACCTGAAAAACAAGGCCCTCTATGACAACTTCAGCTAACAGACTCCAGAAACCACTCTTTCCTCCAGCAATGAAAGTCAGTCACATTCACCACCTGGACCCCGTCACCACCAAAGATACCGCTACGACCATGAAGAGCACTCACTAAGGAGTCCCAACAGACCACTGCCCACCGCACATCTTTCACAGAGCCGCCGCCATAGCACCCAAGCCACCTTCAAATCCGCCACTTTCCCCGATGACTGGAAATGGGAAGTAGTCAAGCACTCCTAAACAAACCCTCTGCAGACACAACAGACCTGAAAGATTACAGATCCATCTCTCTCCTTCCCTTTACAGCCAAAGTCACTGAGAAGATCAGCTGACAAACTTCAGCGAAGAGGACGCCATGCTCGACTCTTCCCTTTCGGTTCGCAGTAGCCACAGCACCAAGACCGCCCTCCCCGCCGCCACTGGCATCATCGACACACTCCTTGACCAAGGCCACACCGCCCCCCTCATCCTACTAGACCTCTCCGCAGCCTTCAACTCTGTCTCCCACCGCACTCTTGCAGCCAGACTCCAAAATGCCAGCATACAGGGAACCGCCCTGAACTGGTTCCGCTCCTTCCTGACAGGCAGAAAATAAAGATCAGACTCCTTTCTTTCCTCTCCGAACCCACAGAGATCAACTGCGGATTGCCCCAAGGATCATCACTCAGTCCCATGCTATTCAACATCTACATGGCCCTCCTCGCCACCATCGTCAGACAGCATGTACTTAGCGTAGTATCCTACACCGATGACACCCAGCTCATCCTCTCCCTTACGAAGGACCCCGAAGCCACCAGACTCAGCTTCCAGGAAGGAATGAAAAACATCACAGCTTGGATGATCAGCAGCTTTCTGAAGCTTGCCTTGGAGAAGACAGAAGTCATCGTCCTTGGATCAACCCCCTCAGCTTGGGAAAACACATGGTGGACCACCACCCTCTGCAAACTCTTCACCTCCATGGACCACGCCCGGAATCTCAGCATTATACTCAACTCCTCCCTTACCATGACCCGCCAGATCAACACAGTCGCCTCCACCTGCTGCAACACCCTCTGCATCCTTCGCAAGACCTTCAAATGGAAGCCAGAAAGACCATCAGCCACGCACTCCTAACAAGCAGACTGGACTATGGAAATGCCCTCTCTGCTGGAATCAACAAATCACTGCTACGCAAACTCCAGACCATCCAGAACAGTGCATTCAGACTCGTCCTCTGTATTCCACGACATGAGCACATCACCTAACACCTGCAAGACCTGCAGACCCGTCGAGAAGAGAGTAACCTTCAAGCTACTCACCTATGCCTACATATCTCTCCACAACACCGGACCCAAATAGCTCAACGAAAGAGTCTCCTTCCACGTAGCCAAAAGAATTCTCTGCGCCGCCGACCTCGCCCTAGCAGAAGCCCCACGCATCTGCAGATCCAGAGCAGGTGGAAGAACCTTCTCCTACGTCGCGGCTAAGGCCTGGAACGAGCTCCTGGTCAACATCAGATGCTCCCCTACTCTGCACAACTTCAGGAAGAGCCTCAATACCTGGCTTTTCAGCTGACTCAGACCTGCACCCTCCCCCCCACCCCCCCAGTGCCTTGAGAACCTTACAGGTGAGTAGCGCGTTTCAAAATTCTCTGATTGATTGATTGTGTGTGTTCTAGTCAGAATGCTCTAACTTTGTACCCTGGTTTCAATGTCCCTCACCACCAGTTTTAGAAGTCGGGAAAGGGAAATGAGACAAGTGAGAATACAGAGACACATCGCACCACCGCTCTGGCTCATCTCTTATGTTGATCAAGAATGCCTACAGGATGTAGCAGATATCTAAAAGGCAAAGCGCTATCTTAAATAACTTGTCATATAAGTTTCAGGGCTTAGCTGTATTAGTTAATGGATATAACTTAGCAACATCTCTGTGTAGCCAACTCTCTTAATTTTGATATAAAACGTGTACCTCCAGAAAACTAAATATACTAAGAATGAGTACCTCAAATATATTTTCACTAACACTTCTCTCTTCAACTTGAATAACTATCTCAAGCTTTGCCACTATGTACTTGCTTTGGAAAATGAGTTATCTTGACTCTTGTGAAACTACAAAATAACCGAAAATGTTAATATTCTGTCGCCTTAGCAACTCTTATGTGTGTACTAGAACTCTAATGTCTTATATTTTGACATTCTTACATAGAATGAACAACACAGCCAAGGATAAGAATCCTTCCTCGTCCATCACAGGATAACACTTTTTAAATGTAACTATCTTCAGTCTTAGAATATTTCATATAAACGTTCAAATATAGGTCAAAGTTCATGAAGACAAACAACACAAGTTTCTGAAATGCATTCTCTATATTCCAAATGATTGTCAATATAGATCCATAGGAAAAAAAGTGGGTCTTCGCAAAGGAAATCTGAGGTCCATATAGTAAAGTCCGGGCAGCAGCAAGATTTTATCCCATTTGCGTTTCAAAGATGCTATGGATCATGAGGGAAGTTATACCCAGATTTCTCTCCAGACTGCGTCAGAGTCATTTGCCTGCTGGAAATTTTAGTTCATAGTCAGGAAGACGCCACATGGCATGTTCTCCATATCGATGAAGCCTCATTCCAGACAGTGTCAACACTCCAGCCTTAAGGCACCTCGAGCAGGTTTGAGGTATCGCTCCTGTGCCCTCATCCAGTACCAAGTAGTAACCCATGCCTTCAGACTTGCTTTATGACATATTCACTAGTAGGACTGCTACCTCATCCCTTGGGCCCATCCAGCTACCCACTGGTCTTGTCTAATTATTGGGTTTTTATGGTTACATGAAGTCATTAGGTCCTTGCTTACTTTGCAATATGGAGAGAGAAGACCAAAGCCTGACTTAGCATGTTGATGACATGTAAATTTACATTAATAATAACAACTCTATTAACCACTAAAAATAATGTTTTTCATAAAACAAATGTGGATGAATAAACAGAAAATAACACAGAATTGAGACAAAGCCGCATTTCTGACAGTCAATTGTTAATCCTTTAGCCATAAAACTAATAGTTTACTCGTGCACCCCAAAGAAAGTTACCCTGTGTTCAATTCCTATATACAAACCAGGCATGTTTAATTTTTACACCATCTGGTTTATGAATGGGAATTCAATTTGTGATGTGAGGTATGTACTTATGTACAATGTACATTGTACATTCATGGGTGGTCGCAAAATGGCTTTCCTATTAAAATTGCAATTTGCTACCTCATGTAACTGGAAAAAAGATGACTTCAAAGGACAGAAGAGCTCCATCCCTGAGTCTTCATTCCCATACTGGACATTTTTTCAAAGCAGCCCATGACCATTAAAGGGACTATTGCTGCTTAAAAAAAAAGAAGTTTTCCCTTTGGGAACACATGGGTGACAGCTGGGAGTAGTCCTCTGGACCCCTGCCTTGCCCCGCTATGATTCCCAAATGGGAAGATGTCCAAAAGATCAATAAACTTTATTCTGCGTAAGCTAAGAAGATCGCCAGGGAACATCAGTGCAAGAGCATCCCTGAATCACCAAAGGGCAGTGCTAAAAAGATTGAAATGGAACATCAAAAGACATGGCGAGAACGAAATCTGGGCAAAACTGCTATATGATACGAATAGCAACAACAGTGCCCGCTTCTGGAAAACTGTGAATGGGATCATGCGTCCACAACATAAGAGCATAGGGTCTCACATTTCTTTTTCTTTTTTTTTTCTCTTTTTTATCAACATGAGGAAATAGCAATAAACAATAAACAAATTACATAGCATCAGTATACCCAAAACAGAATGCAGTCATCTAGGACTCAACAATTAAAATAATCAATTTGACAGTGCAATTACATTAGGGGGAAGAAAGGGGAAGGATAGCAAAGAAAAGAAAAGAAAAAGGGGCACATTTTTACATTAATGATCACCAGATTTTTTCAATCTTACATAATGATTGGATCCCCCTCGTTTTATCAAGTGCAAGTTCCATATCATATGTTTCTTTAACCAGGCCCCACAACTCCAGAGCCAGCGGTAGGCTCCGTGAGATCCAGACCCGAGCTATTGTCAGTCTAGCACAAGCAATTAAGATAGTTATTAATCCATAGATGCATCAAGCATCCCTTCTGCGAATTCCAAATAGCGAAATATAACGAATCGCTAATAAGAATTTGCAGAATGAGATGCAACTTGAAACTCGCTAATAAATAGTGAGTCGCACCTTGCTACAATCGTCAAATGCGATTTCGGAAAAATATTTCAAAAATCGCAAAATCTGCTGTTGCCAACCCACAAATAGTGAATTCGCAAATACCGAAATCGCAAATAGCAATCTCGCACATTGCGAGATCGCAAAAATGATAAGTCGCATTTGGAGCACAAAGATGACATCACTACCAGGAAGTAGCCTGCTCCAAGCATCATTCAGCGCACAGTAGGAGGCAGAGAACTGAGCTCCAGGAGCCACGCCCTGCAGTGCCCATACAGAAGTGCAAATCTATCTACAATTTTCCTAGGAAGCTGCAGGACCAAATGAGAAAGCACGCAAGAGGAAAATAAAATTCAGTGAGAAGGAACTGGAGTACCTCATTGAAGGAGTGAGGAGGGACCATGACCAACTGTTTGGGAAGCTATCCCGGAAGATGCCTGAGGCAACCAAGAGGCGCATCTGGGTGCGCATCAAGGCAAAGGTGAACGCGGTGGGAGTCACCCACTGGTCCATCAATGACAAATGCGATTTCAGAAAAATCCTTCAAAAATCGAGAAATCGGCTGTTGCCAACCCACAAATAGTGAATTTGCAAATACTGAAATCGCAAATAGCGATCTCGCACATTGCGAGATCGCAAGAATGATAAGTCGCATTTGGAGCACAATGATGACATCACTACCAGGAAGTAGCCTGCTCCAAGCATCATTCAGCGCACAGGAGGAGGCAGAGAACTGAGCTCCAGGAGCCACACCCTGCAGTGCCCATACAGGAGTGCAAATCTATCTACAATGTCCCAGGAAGCTGCAGGACCAAATGAGAAAGCAGGCAAGAGGAAAATAAAATTCAGTGAGAAGGAACTGGAGTACATCATTGAAGGAGTAAGGAGGGAGGGACCATGACCAACTGTTTGGGAAGCTATCCCGGAAGATGCCTGAGGCAACCAAGAGGCGCATCTGGGTGCGCATCAAGGCAAAGGTGAACGCGGTGGGACTCACCCACTGGTCCATCGATGATTTAAAAAAGAGGTGGTATGACCTCAGAGGCCGTGCCAAGGAGCGCATTGCTGAGAGACTGGGGGAGAGACTGGCTACGGGAGGAGGACACTCCACAGTCCCTGAAAACACCCCCACGGAGGACCTGGTGGAGGACACCATCCACCCGGAAGCCTGAGTGGGCATCACACAACTGGAAACATCTCCCTCCACACAACAATCTCAAGGTAAGAGGCATGCTGCTGAGACCCCGTATCCTAACAATGCCCATGCCCCCAGTGCAATCCATATATTCGTGAGCAGAGTATTCCAGTCCCTGCACCTCCCAAATGCCCAAATGCATTGTAGAACCTGTAGTGTGTAAAGGTGCCTTGATAGCCAAAAACAGCCAGATTAGTAAAGATGCACGGACCCCTGAAGCCAGTCAGGGAATGCGTGCATTAACCAATAGCGAGCCTGCATGCATGTTGCAACAGTCCAGGTGCCTTAATCATACCAGTAATCATGCACTCATTCACATCACAGGTCCAGCGGATACTGACACATCCGACAGCGACATCATCCACATTACGGAGACACCTGAAGAGACAGAGGGGGAGAGGCAGCATGCACCTGCACCGACACCCAGGGCTACTCCTGCTGCTACAGCCGGAGCACAACAGCACGTTTTGGCACATAAAGCAGTGGAGCAGACCCCACCACCACCCAGGAGGCAGACACAAACCACAGCAAGTGTGCGGGCCCACGCCAGAAGCAGGCCAAGGCAGCAGCGTCCGTGCCCACCACAGCAGCCATGGAGCAACACGCACACAACTTGGGCCTGGCCATTGAGGCTCAGATGCTGCGTGTACAAAACAGCACGCAATATCAGTCTCCTCACTGAGAGTGTGCAGGAACTGACCACAGAGGTGAGGGAGAGCAACCAGCTGATGGTAGCTCAGCAGGACGTCACCAGCAGACGCCACAGGCAGCTGCTCACACGGCTGTCAGCCTACACCCGTTCGAACCACCTGATCGGGAATGCCACATCCCAGCACTCGAGGAGATTATTGGCCATGCAGATCAAGATGGTCCAATGTTGTGCTGACGTGGCAAGGGCCCTCGAGCAGGTCACCAACGCTGTGGAGCACCAACAGGCGGCTGACCATAGCAATGCAAGGGGGGGCGATGATGTCAGCGAAGAGGCAACTAGCCTCAGCAGCCTGTCTGTGCTGGTGCAACCAGACAGGAGGCACAGTGCCTGGCCCAACACTGCATCCTGACAGGACCAGCCTAGCGTGGAGGGTGAGAGGCGACTGGGTGCGCGAGCCAGGAGGCGCTAGTAACATGACATTAGAGGCTGTGTGGTGGTGAGGCAACCATGCACACCAGCTCAGGTTACATGACCTTGGATTTTTGAATACCGTAAACCATTTATGTTGCTGATGGAAGCACATTGAGACTGTATGAATTAAACACAAACTTTATCCTGAAAACAAATAATCCTCATGTCAATCTTTGATGTGACTTGCATGAGTGCAGTGTTGTGTGAAGGGTATGGATGCACTAGAAATAGTTCTGTGTGATGTGCGTGCGGCGCCTGTCACCTTCAGCAGGATTCTCCCCGTGTGCATGATGCACATGTGCAGGTGGCAGGTTGTCCCCCTCCGACTCACTACCAGACACCTCAACAGGTATCCTCCGCTTGGTGGCAATATTGTGAAGTATGGCACACACGGCCACGATGCGGCAGCAGATCTCAGGCCGGTACTTAAGGCCCCGCCAGTCTTGTGGAGGATGCGGAATCTGCTCTTTAACATGCCAAATGTCCGCTCTATCACATTTCTGGTGTGTATATGCGCACCATTATATCTCCGTTCCTGTGGTGTTGCTGGGTTGATGTATGGGGTGAGGAGGTATTCACGGCGGGAGCAGGCGCTGTCACCTGAAGAGAGGAGCAGAGGGTCAGTGCCTGTTATGCGTGGCAACATGGCCTTGACATACTGTATGTGGGCATGTGTACTTACCTAGGAGATATCCCTCGCCAAATTCGTCCCTGGCCAAGCGGATAAGTATGCCGCTGTGCCGGAAGATAAACAAATCATGCATGCTCCCAGGGTATTGTGCCACAATCTCTGTAATGATGGTCTTCGCATTGCAGACCATCTGAATGTTGAGGGAGTGATATGACTTGCGGTTCCGGTACATGTATTCGGTCTCTGCGGGTGGATAGATCTGTATGTGGGTGCAGTCGATGCAGCCAATTACATGGGGGAAATGTGCTATATGATAGAAATGCAGTTTAGTTTGCATTAAGTCCTGTTGGGTTGTTGGAAAGGTGATTAAGTGATGTATCCGGCTCAGCATGACATCCAGGAAACTCTGTAGGCAGCGTGAAAGTGTACTCTGGGATATACCCCCTACATATGCGACTATCCCCTGGGAGCTGCCGGAGGCCAGGAAGGAAAAACAAAGAAAGGCTTGGGTCCCGTCACTGACCGGCCTGGACCACTACTATTGAGTAAACAAAAAGAGATGGCCGAGCAGGTTGAATTTTAAATAGTACACCACCTAGTCAGACAAATTACTAGGTTGAACAACCATTTAGTTGAATGAATTGGTACTTTATAAAACAATTTTTTCAAGAATATTTTTCTTATGTCATCAAAAACAAACAAAATATTTAACAAATACATACATACATTCAATAGAGTGCAACGAACATATCAAACAATTATAAATCACAAAGTAATTGTCACATAGAATCACATAGACAACTGTATAATGCCTCCGGTGTTGTAATTATGAGGCACCAGTCCTGAATCAAAATACAGACAAACAAGTGGACAAGCTGGTAATTACATCCGCCTATCTGTCAACACCAACCCAAGATATATATTATAATTCAGAGTAGGGTGCTAATTATAGGGATTGCACACAGTGGACTAAGCAATGAAAATGCGTTATTTAGGGCTAGATGTAGGTAGGAAAGATTTACCGATTTAAAATTACCGAATTTTACCGATTCGGTAATTTAAAATCTGTAAATCTATGGGTCCGACATGTAGGTATTCCAGATGTGCTGGAATACCGAATCGGATTAATTCGGTATTTACCGATTTGGTAAATACCGAATTCACACAAGGGTGCAGGGGGTGTCACTTGGACACCCTCTGGCACCCCCAAAACTGGCACGGGTGCCATGTGGCAGGCATACCTGCCCTAAGGGCAGGTCTGCCTGCACACATGGGCATGCACACCGGAATTGGTATTTTACCATCAAATTGGATTTGATGGTAAAACACCGATTCGTTAAGGCTCCTGGGACTCTGAAGAGTCCCACCTACATATGGGTGGCTCCGAATCGGTAAATTTACCGATTACTTATTTTACCGAATCGGTAAAATTACCGAATCTGTAATTTTACCGATTCGGTAAAATAATGCCCCCTACATACCATTCGCCTATTTACCGATCGGTAACAGCCGAAAATACCGATTTTCGGCCGTTATCGACCGACCTACATCGGGCCTTTAGTTCCTATAAAGCCCCTTATATTTTATATCTTGGATGGAAAGTCAACGCGTTTCGAACCCAATCTGATTCTGAAGGGTTCTCCTCAGGACACGGACTGGGGGGTCGCTGTCACTTTTTCGTAATGCGTGGGAGTTCGAGAATTGTTAACCGTCCCCCATCCGTTTTCTTTTTGCAAACGGTATGGGCGGAGGGGGTGGATGGATGCCGGATCAATTTACTAGGACTCGGTGTTCTTATGTTTTTAAACTTCCGAAATTCCACTTTTTCCTTTGGAACGAACTCGGCTGCAGGAAGCGGGGAAGCGGCAGCCGCCGCGCAAGATTGCTGGTTGTGACCGATTCTGCGGCTTCTACACTCCGGCATCCATCTTCTCACCGAAATGAGACACGTGATGCCAGGAAGGGCAGGCAGCACAGGGCCAGTACATGGGTGGGCACGGCATTGGTCCGCCGTGTTGGGTGCTGCATCAGGAGGGCAAGGTCTCTGATGAGCTTCTTAATCATTGCCCCATTGAGCCTGTATTTGGAGTAGATCTCCTCTTCAGTCTGTCCCAGTAGTGTTATCCGCAGCCGTAAGATGCGCTCATGGATCCTGCGTCGGTTCTGGGCTGCAGCCTGGAGCCTCAGCCGCCTTGCCACGATGTAGAGACCTGCCATTGTGACTTTGCTCATGCTCCTACTGAGTCTCCTTAAGTGTGTTTGATTTAACCAACACCTGTTTGATGTTTGCAACAATTTATTTATTTTTGCCAATTTGACTTCATGGTTACCACCTGGTTTAGCTTCTCCTTAAATTGCGACTCGTATTTTGCGAATTATGGTATTTTCGCTATGAGCGATTGCTGATGAATGTGGATTGCGATTTCTTAGCGAGTTTGCTATTTGGTTGCGAATTCGCAATTGATTTAGCTAAATATGTGGGAAATCGTATTTAAGGATTCGCAATGGGGGTTTAAACGGGTTTAGCGATTAGTTGTTCAGCGAATTCTCAATTTGCTGCTTTTCTACTTGATGCATTGCGGACGAGGAAATTGCTATCACAATCGCTGTTTCGCAGCGATTACGATCGCAATTTCTCTTGATGCATTTATGCCCAATTCTTTCTGGCTAGAGTCCCTATTCTGCCCCCCCAACATCACATCCAAAACTGTAAATGATATAGATCTCCCAAGTTTCGGAGAAAGAGTTTGTTCAACCCTCCGCCAAAACTCTGCTAGTGCCGGACATTGAAAATACATATGTTGCAAATCAGCTGCAAATAAATCACACTTTGGACACTTCGCTAGTAAGAGTATTTGAACACCACCTTGCTATCCTTTTAGAAGTATAATATAATGGGCATATAGTTCTTTACTGCTGTAATCTTAGGTTAGAATAATGTATCCAACTACAAATACCACTGAGTACTGCTGAGATAGTATTAGCTGTAATATTGGTACCCATTTTTTTACTCCATCGTTCAGCTAGTCTCACACAGTCATCCTCTTTATATGAGTTAAAGCTTTTATATCCAGTGCTAATCAGCCATTTATCCTTAGCCATATAAATGCAGTTCCATATATCAGAATCTAGTACAGCTGTATATTTCATACTTCGTGTAAAATAATCACAGATTTCATAGTATTTAAACCGCATATTCTCTGAGAGATTACATGAGATTTTTAATCTTTCAAATGTCAGAAACCCGGTAAATCATACAGATCCCCCAGATTTTTAATGTCTAAATTAAACCATCAATTCCCCACCCCATCATGAAAAATTCCTGGAAGTCCTGGATTATCCCACAAGGGACGTTTGAGATAATAAAGCGATGTTTTACATTTATTCAGGATAGCCCGCCAGATGATTACGCTATCCCGCGCAGCCTTAAATTTGACCCGCTTATAGTAATTTGGGTCACTAGTTCTATACAGGAACATGTTAGATTCTTCCCCCAACATAAATACATGATAAAAGAAATTGTTACTAGGGTTTAGTAAACTACATATACGTCCGAGAGAAGCTGACAAAAAATATAATTTGAAGTCTGGGAAATCAAGGCTCCCATGATTAAATGGAAGTTTTAATAACTCAATTGTGCGTTGTGCTTTTTTGTAGCCCCAAATAAAACTGGTAAATATCCCATCTAGGCGTTTAAAAAATGAATTATTAATACGCAAGGGGATGAACCGAAACAAATATAGAAATTTAGGCAGAATCTTCATTTTTATTAGATGTATCCGCCCACTTATACCTAAAGACACCTTATGCCACTTTTTTAACGAGATAACTGTTTCTTTCAGTAATAACTCATAATTTAGCTATCTCATCTAATTTTGCAGAGACTCTGATCCCTAAATAAGTAGCAACACTGCAATATCCTTGTGTTGAGGCCGGAGGCTTATAATTCATCACTTTAGTAGTGCTCAGTCTGTAGCCTGAGATAGCCCCAAATCTCCTTGCCTCCAGAATTATCCCCTTCATTGCTTCCCCCACATCTGTTGAGTATACTGCAATGTCATCTGCATATACAGTAATTTTAAGGGAATTCAAACCAGAAATAAAGGGGATTATTTGGGATTGGTTTCGCAGGGCCACCAAGAATGGCTTAATTGATAGTGCAAATAATAAAGGTGAGAAAAGGGCTCCCTTGACTAGTACCCCGCAATATTAAAAACGTAGACGATTGCAACCCCGCATAATTAATTTTGGCACTAGGATGATCATACAGAGCTTGTATCCATTGTAGAAACTGTCCGTTAATTCCGAGTGTAGATAATGTTGCCAAGAGAAAGTCCCACCTCACTTGGTCAAAAGCTTTCTCAGCATCTAATAATATCATACCGAGCGGGGTTGACTTAACCCTGGCAACATTAAATGCTGTCACAGCCACATTTACATGGGCCGTGGTATCCCTTCCTAAAATGAACCAATGTTGTTGTGGGGACACCAGGCCAGGCATTATCGGTGCCAGACGACTCGCCAACATTTTCGTGAATATTTTTGCATTGGGGTTTATGAGTGATATGGGTCTATATGACCCGCATTCATCAGATGTTTTTTTTTTATTTAAAAACACGATCTTTGTGATATTCCACGCGTTAGAGGCCTTTCCTCGAGTTCCAATATGTCTAGCTACCTGACTGAACAGTGGGGCTAGCTCGTCCATGCATGCCTTATATAGCTCCAGAGGGATTAAATCCTCTCCCGATGCTTTGCCTGACGGTAGGGCGGAGATTGCCAGTTTAATTTCTGCTAATGGGATATCTCCAATTAATGAGTCAGAAATTTCATCCTCAATGTGGTTCAGTAGACTAGTTTGCAAATATGTATGAATGTCATCCGGCACAGGCCGGTTCTCCGGGGTATAAAGTTCTCTATAGTAATTAGCAAATTGTTCAAGTATTTCATTGAGGTGTTCATAAACCTTGTTATTAGGTCCCTTGATGACCTTAATGAAAGTTTTAGCTTTTTCGTCAGCAACTTTATATGCCAAAACCTTCCCCATTTTCTCTCCACTCTCATACTCGGATAAATGATATTTATTCAGCTTGGTGAGGCTTTTTTCCCTGAGTGTATTTTTTAAGGCAGATTTAAGGTCAACCAGAGTGTATCCCAGATCCTCTACCTCTATCGAGCCCTGTAATAGTGCCTCAGCCATTTGATTCTCTGCCATGAGTGTGCTTGCAATAGTTTTTTTCCATTTACTTCTTGCGCTCATAGTTCTGTCTCACTATAAATTGTTGTGTGAAACCCCTAATACTAGCCTTACAGGCATCCCATACCACAGTATGTGGGGCTGAATCGATAATAATTTCCAAAAATTCTTTTAAATGTGCCTTAATTTATAATATAAAACCTGTATTTGAAAATAGATACCTAGGAAATGAGAAAAGCAGACATCTATGCCTCTCTGCTGCGATTTTAAAAGAGAGAAGGATGAGATTATAGTCAGACGTGACCCTTGAGCAGATCTCCATAGTGCTTGTTTCTAGAATCTTATCTGATACCCAGACCATGTCAATACGTGAGCATAGTTTATGCGCAGCTGAATAATAAGTATAACCAGCCACGTCTGGATATAGTACCCGCCAAGCATCCTTTATGGCATGTATTCGGCCCATTTCTCTGATTGCAGCACACATTTTACGCATCCTCTGGAAGGCCCCTCGTCTAGTAGTATCGATATCGTAATTCATGATATAATTAAAATCTCCCATAACCACCCGTTCTCCCTCCCAGCCCAGCAGCTTAATATTTACCCTATCAAGGATAGTGGTATCATCTATGTTTGGGCCATACGAAACACAGAACTTATATGTACAGCCTTCCACTATAATGTGTGCTATAGCCCATCTGCCATTTTTGTCTGAGGCTGTTTTGCTAATCTCAGCTCTAAATTCCTTATGTTTTATAATTACAATCTGTCGTATTGAGGCATTTAGATCTGAGCTAACAACTACATTAATAAACTCCGGTCTTTATAGGAGATATGCGTTTCTGAAAATAAAACTAAATGCAGGTTGTACATCCTTAATTCTTCAAAAACTAGCCTCCGCTTATTTCTACTATTCAATCCCGCCACATTCCAGGCTAAGTATCTCAATCAATCTATCCTAGTGATTTTTTCCTTCCTTCCTTATTCATTGTATCCAAAATAATCTTGCCATTAGTATTATTAATGCACATTATCCCCATGTTGTTTTTACTAAAGTTTTTCCCCCCCTCGTGAACCCACCCAACCCCAACCGCCTCAAACCCATCCCTTCCCACCCTGCTCCCCCTGTCCCATAGAGGAGGATTCCTCTCTTTATCCAGCTGCCATTGTCTGGGCAGCCATACAGAGTCACAGCCGTGGTGGTCTACCCCACCCCTTTTTCAATATCACCTTGAAAGATAGCACTTAATATAAACTTAATATACGCTAATCATACTCAAATACGTAGGATATGTGAGATATACGAGAATTCATTAACACCCCCACTTAATTTCCATTAATTTCACTAAAAGTCCCTCAGACACCCTGTGTTTTTAACCATTGTCTATAGTTATTATAGGCCACTTTTCTGCTACTTCTCTGTAGCTTCTCCTTGCCACTTGGCCACTGACTTTTTCATCCGTGAAAAAATATGTGTGGCCATTCTTGAATTCTTTTACCTGAGCTGGTTCTTACAAGAAAGCTTGCCCACCAAGGGCTTTATTTGGGTCTATGAACTGTTGCAGTTTCCAACGCTTTTCCATTGTGACTTTGCTTATGTCCGACCTTACAAAAAAGTAACAGATTCCATTGAAACTGGAGTGTTAGGCCTTCAATGAAACAGCTTGTCTCAGTGGAACATTTCCCAAATAGATCAAGAATGGCCGAGGATATTGACCTCCCTTATTCTTCTGGACTAATGGTAGTCTATGGGCCCTTTGCAGCTTCGAGCCCCAGTTCCAGTCTGAGAGGTCAGGGAATGCCTTTTGGGATAAATTAACTATATCAGCCCTTGGATGGACCCCCTCTGCCCCTTCCAGGATTCCAAGAAGTCTAAGATTTTGTCTCCGATGGCGATTTTCCATATCCTCCAACTTAGCCTGTATATGAGAAATTTGGGCGTCATGCTTCTTCACAAGGACCTCTGTGCAGGCCACCAGTTCTTCAGTGCCCGCAACTCTCTGCTGCAGTTCTGAGATCTCTTGTGTTAATCCTTGAAGCGTCCCTGCTACCTCCTGCAGGGAATATTGCATTCTGCTGCTGTCTACCCATACCTGCTGCTAGTGTTGTTGGGCTTCATGTCTTTGCTTGTTTTAAGCTTGTAAAATCAGACATAAAGATGATGCCTCATCTTACCGGCTATCCGTGGCTCTGTCCATTAATTGAGTGGCTATTTGAATCAGATTATTGTTTTCTGCAGTTTGACCCACCCTAGAGGCCGGAATTGTAGATTGATTCTCATCTAGGGGACCCAACTTAGAGCTGTCAGTTGTTATTATTGGTTGGGGTGAACCTTCACTAGACTCCCCTCCATAGGGCTAGTACCTGAGAGTCGTAGTGCCATAGACTCAATCCCACCCTTTGCCTGGACCCATCTCCGTAAGGGACTATTGTCAGAAATAGCTTTTCCATGTGGGGTAGTACTATTTTGCCCTCCATTTGAATTTTTACCTTTGTTTTTAGACTTCCCTCTGCCTTTTTTGCCCCCATTTGTTTTGCCCTTATCCTTAATGGAGTAGCAGTTTCTGTTAAGTCCTCAAAATCTTCGTTCAAGCCTGTTTCATCCACCACATCTGCCTCCTCCAGCATACCCTCTATTCTGCCACCTCAGCTTCTCTTGAAGTATCAGTGGCCATAGGGCTAACACCCAAATTCAGCCTATCTGTGTGGCTGGATGGATTAGGTATGTGAGGGGTGTCAGTTAGATTAAACAAGCTTCTGCGTGGGATTTCATAATTAGCAGAGGCACCCCCCCGGGACACACCCCGACTGAGCCACTGTGGGGGTGTCAGACTCTACCGCAAAAGTGTCTTTCTGACCCCTCCAATCCCCTGAGCATGCACTATCCTTAGGAGGTGCAGTGTCTGAAGTCAAATCAGCCCGAGCAGCATCCATCTCAGTATCAGAGGCCACAGTGTTGCAGAATGAGATTGTTGCGAGTAAAACTTCAGTAACTTTGTTGCCCATAAAGTCCTCCCCTGGGCTGTTAGCGAGGAGCTCTGACACTCTCCCTGTCTGTAACATAGGGGATAGAGGTTTGCTAACAGTCTGGGCAGTTTTCTCTGCAACATCCCTTGCGTTGATAGTTCCTGCGTCTCCTGCGGCGGCTGCGGCATTCCTGCCAGTGCGGGTTCTTCTCAGGGCAGTATTTGGTGGCGCCATCCTCCGTCGTTTTATGGCCTCCATAGCCTCCATCGTAGCCTCAGACACTGGAACCACGGCAGTAGCAACCGCGAACAACAGACCCAACCAGCCAACCGTCGACTGACCTGCCAATCTCCACAAGGGTAGCCTTGTTCCCTGCAGCAGCCAACCAAGTCGAATCCTGAGGAGCCGCTACATCCCATCGTCTGTTACTATGGCAGGTCAGAGTTTCTTTCTGTCTTTTCGGTTTTTAATTTTTTGTGTTTTTTTACATCTCACAAAAACACACCAAATTACGAGTGTTCCAATTATAACGCTTTAAGTGCTTTTCTTTCCACCTTTCCAGCTTCTGCCGTGGGTGTGAGGAGAGCCTCCACTCTGCTGCGCTCTGCGGCGGATTCACTCCGCCATCTTGCCTCCGGGTCTCAAATTTCTAAAGCAAATTGGATAAAATATCTTACTAGTCACTTTAACAACCACACAGAATATGCAGGAGTCCAAACCTCAACAGGTGGATTCCAGAGGGACAAGCTGAAGTAATAGCATACAACATGAGGGAGCAGGAGTACCCAGCCATAGAAACCAAACCTCCAGGAGTAGCGAGATGCCTGCTACCACACTTAATTAAAAAGCAGATAGCTAAAGGGAGTAAAGAAGGAGCGCTGGAACAAAATGGCATTCCACCTGCCCTGTTCACAGCGAAGAGTGAAGAGTGGGCCGACATCCTACAACCTCTCTTTTTAGAAACTAGGCTGCTGAACAGAATACCAGAATCTTGGAGTAGCTCGACAATAGTCCTAATTCACAAAAAAAGGGACAAGGCCGAGCCAAACAACTACGCCTAGTAGCTCTGATTGATAATGAAGCGAAATATTTTGCGGGCACCATACTAGAGTAGCTCACACTATGGGCTGAGACGTACCAGATAATACCACTAAATCAGACAGGTTTCTGCAAAATGACTAGTACTTCTACAAATATCCTTGCAATATCCCTAATAATCGAGGCAGCAAAACCATCTAAGTTACCTCTACAGCTGTGGTACATTGACTTTAGTGCTGCCTTTAATAATGTAGAGAGAGGTAGATTGTGTGGGAAACTGGCGCGATGGGGCATTCCACAGACTACCTTAAATATGCTGATGCTTCTACATACAGACACCTGGGTGCAAGTGAAAGTAGGCGGTGGTACCCTCCTCTCCTCAAAAGTGCCCACAACAAAAGGACTGAAACAGGGTATGTGCTTGCACTAACCCTGTTCAATCTGTTCATGGCATACCTCCCAAAGGTGATTGACGCCTGCAACTTTCACTCTCCAAGGGTAGGAGGGAGAACCTAAACCAATCTTATGTACGGAGATGACGTAGTTCTGCTCATTCACACTCACATGGGTCTTCAAAACCTACTGACGGAAATGCAGAAATGCACCACAGAACACAAATTAAAAATAAACCTGAGCAAGAGAAGGACAATGTCAATAAATGATAAAAAGAACCCACAGAGGAACTGGTTCCTCGAAGGTACTAAAACCGACCCAGCTTGTGAGTACAAGTATCTAAGAGTGATATTTGACAAGGAAGGTTCATTGTGGCGCCAGAAAGAGGAAATAAGAAGGAAAGGTCTATTGACCGCCATGACGATGAAAAACCTTGCAAACCAATTGATGGGACCGACTCTGACCCCGCTATTGAAGGTAGTCCAGGCTAAACGTATCCCCTCAATCACTTATGGTAGCAAGGTGATGCGGGGAAGAGACGCTGAATAGCTGGATAGCACGCTGGTTAAAGCTTATAGAACTCTGTTCTGCCTCCTGCTCTATACATCACCCGCTCAAATAAGGTTGGGGTTTGGCCTTCAACGACAAGTCCTAGCCAGGTACAGCATTTATATCATCTGTTGAAATAAGATAAGAAGTGCCACTACAAAAACGTTAAACTATCTGTTGTGGCACGACAAACAACACAGGGCGTTCTCTCAGGCAAGAAACTATCTTCAGTTAGCCTTGGAATCCACCAAACTCTCTGGTCTTTGGGATGCGCAACTCGGCTAACACAACTTAAAAAAACTAGTCTGGAAAAACATAAAACTAATTTCCTTATTGGAGGACAAGGCGAGCTTCTCGAAAAGATCTCATGCCTGGATGACCCTCAACTCCTATAAATCACTTGCCCCACAAACAATACTTTAATCAGGGCTATTCTAGGGCCATACAAATGAACTTTCTAAGGTACAGACAGGGGATTCATCGATGCACCCAGCATTTACCACCATGGCTGAGGTTGAAAGGACAAAACACTTGCAGGCTGTGCAACATCAACAATGTCAACCTTCTTCATTTAATCTGCCTATGCAAAGGACTGCACCAAGAGCGGCAACAGTTCCTGAAAGAACCCCTTAAAGAAAAAGGTATCCGCAACAGAAGGCAAGCAGTGCCGGCCTGCTTAAACCCAACAAATATCCAACTTAACTGCAGATTGGTAAAATTCCTGATGATGGCTGAACAAAAAAAGCCAAAAATACCAAAAAATGCTCCAAAAAGCCAGCTGACGGGTAAAAGGACTTAGCCGTTCCTCAGTAAGGAGTCTTACCAGCAGCAGAGGGGCAAATCTTGCAATAAGCAGAGTCAAATTTAAAGATGCAACAAATGGGCAAGCAGGGCTGGAAGAAGGAAAGTCTGAGAGAAGGAAATTACAGCATCCAACGACTCAATGACTTTCTTTAATTAGCACAACTGAACCATGATTTAAAATTTGTAATGAACTTCCTTTCTTTGGTTTTATTGGGTTTTAAACAAGGATGTTTTAGATATTTTGTATTGTTATAATTGCAACGGTTTTAATTAACTATGCAAAATAAAAATAAACTTGTAACTTGAAACCAATGGGAAGATGTCCAAAGGGTCAGCTTCCCCTTGTAAATAAGATACCACACCTTTGAGGTGTTGGTATCTGATCAATGGTAACAAAGCACTGATACATTAATCTCTGAATCGGAAGTAGGAAAGGGATGCCTGTAAAGACGAGTCTTTCACGAGAATGTATCCACCGCTCCTTTAATTAGGTTCAACGCAGTAAAGGCCCCAGCCAGGCCAGTAGCTGTAGGCAGGACATCTGGCAAAGCTTCCCAGATTAGAATGTCTCCCTCATAACATTCCAGCATTGATTCAGTGGTTACAGAATACTGCATCATCACCTGGTTACAAACAATCACATCACCTCCCTCCACCAACACAATCCCCACGCAAACTAATAATAAAAAATATTAAAGCATGTATGAAATACGAACAACTATGTACCTGTTCTTCTTTTTTAGGATTACAGGGAAGATTGGCTTGGATGGATGAGGAAGCCCACAAGAATTACACCTCTAAACATAATCTCCTATATCGCCGTGGTCTCACACTTTGATATCCTAATAAATTCTCAACAGGATGGTATCTGGTCACAATGTTGAGAATCTAGATCCTGAGATTAGATGTTTTACTGTGTTTTTAAATAGTTTTATCACCTTTAACGGTTTACTAAATTTAGAAACTGTCCCCTTATTCTTTGGGGACTTGATTTTTATCCAATCCCCTACTTGCACTGGAGTCTCTTTAACAACTTCCCTCTCACCTTATTCACTCTCTCTCTCTCTCTCTCCACCCTTCAACATTTCCCACCTCCTTCCATCCACTTCCTTTCTTCTCCCATTCACCCATCCAGGAACTGTCACACAACTTGGAAACCTTCCCTTAAACAATTAGAATGGGAAGACAACAGTGTTAGAGTGCGGTGCCAGGTGGTATTCTCACTCTTTCTTTCTCATCCAATGTTTCCAATTCATTTCGCCCACACTGGATTGTTGCAAGCTCTCCTTAAGTACTTTTATAAAGCGTTCAACAGCAACATTTGATTCAGAGTGGTACAGCACTGCCTTCCTATGCTTTTTGCCTCGATTTCTCAAAAACGTTTCAACCATATGAGAAGGTATTTGCACCATATTGTCTGTGAGTATAAAAAAAGGAATACTTTCCCTCTCGAGGAACTCTTCAAAAAAAATTATGATCTCCCTTGACTCCACTGAATTTACTAATCTGCTCTGTGGCCAATGTGAGAACATATCAATGAACACAATACCATACCTGTCAGATGATCACACCTTGGTAGGACCAAAAATGTAAACCTCTATATTCACCTATGGACTGAAGGCCTATTCCCTAAAACCCATGGGTTGTGTCCTGCACTTTAGCACTTTACCATTTCACACACACTCTACACAATTTCTCACCTCCCTCTATAGCATGAAATCCATGTCCGACCACCAGTAATTTTTACTGACCCTCTCTTTGGATTTGGATATTCCCATATGGCATGGGCGTGATCTACCAAACTTCTCCTTACACTGTGTGACAGTACCAGCTTACTACCACTCATCAATAACTTATTCATCACAATCTACTCACTCATCACTTGCCAGTAACCCAAAAGTTCTTTGTTACACCTGTTTTGCTGCACCAACCACCTAATACCATCCCTACAACCTTCTGCAACACTACATCATCCTGAAGGTCTTTCTTCCTTTCAGCTTTCTCGATTACCCCATCTTTTAACAGGCACACTTTCACTTCCTCATCAAAATGTTCTCCTCCTAAATAGTCATCACTCTCATAACTGCCCTTCTCGTGCCCATGACACATCCTCGAGAAACAGTCAACTTGTAAATTACATGTGCCAGGTACATAGCACCCCTCAAATTTCAACCACCACCCATTTGCCAAAGCGATGAGAAACCAGATCACCTCCTTTCTTTAAAAAAACTTATCTAGGAAGCTTATGATCTGTTTTTATTTTAGACCTGCACTCACACGGAAATTTCTTGAGTTTCCTCACTGTCCAATATACACATACAGCCTCTTTCTCTACGACGGAGTTATTGAGCTTAGCTCCTCTTAAACCCCTCGAGACAAATAATATCCTGCTCTGGCCTCCCAATCTCTGTATCAGAATCGCTTGCAAGCCTTTCGAGCTGGCGTCTGTCATGATCAAAGTTTCATCTTTGGTATGAAAACTCCCCAAGTCTGATCCATATTGAAAATTCTTTTTATGTCTGAAGATCCTTGCTCACATGATTTGTGCTAGATAAAATCCTTGCCTTTTATGAATAGGCCCTCATACACGCTGGTTTTTCCGAAAACCTGGGAACAAACGTTGTAAAATTCTGCCATCCCCAGAAATTTTACTAGCTCCTCTTCACCCTGAGGAGGTGATGGATTATTGATGGCGCTCACCAACCCACTTTTGGGTCGAAAAACAGATTTATTGACTTTATGTCTTAAATACTCATGTTCAGATACACTAAATCTGCTTTTCTCAGATTTTAATGTTAGCCCACAGTTCTGAAATCCCACCAAGACTTTGTACAACCTTTCATTGTGTTCACCAACACTAGTCCCAAATACTAACACGCCGTCCTGATAAACCTCCCCCCCTACACCCTTCAAATTCTTCTCCATACCCCTTTGAAAAATGAGGCAGCGGAAATCAACCCAAAAGGCATCCTGAGAAAAGTAAAGGTGCCAAAATGTGTTGCAAAGGAGGTGAGTTATTGAGAAGAGGGTTGCAACTTTATCTGGGGGTATGCTGATGTTAAATTGAGTGATAAAAATGCTTTATGCCATTAAGAGGACACAACATCTCATTTCTATTGGGAAGTGGATAGTGGTCCACTACCACAGACTTGTTGAGTTCCTTAAGGTCCACAATGGCCTGGCCTCCCCTTAGGCCCTGCTTACCATCAAAACAGGTGCAAGCCACTCAGATGATTCCACCGCCTGCATAATCCTGCTATCAATCAACTTGTTCAGTTCTTTCCTCATGCTTTCTCTCACCAATAATGGAACACACCTCACTTTAGCAATCTTTGCATGGGCAATTGGTTTGAGCCTGACCACATGCACCCCAGAATTCTTCAGGAAAGCTGTTCAACCTCTCATCCTCCTGACATACTCCCAACATTCTGAATCTTCTTCATTCTGACAGGAGGATTCTCATTTGGGTCCAGATAAACAAACAAGTCACGCAGGTAGAACCTACTAATGAGGGAATACCCTTTGATAGTCACCTAGATGTTCTCAGGTATAATGTGATCTTTAAACTCAGTCATTCCCCAGTTTGATCGACTCTCCACCATATCCTTTAGGTTTTATGTTCAGCTTCATTAAGTTTACCTTCATTTTAAAATGTTGTTCATAGATTGTTTTTGGAATCAATGTTATCTTAGCACCAGAACAGAAACTTGACTTATTCCCCAATAACCTGGATTGTCTCAAATGGGGCCCTCAGACAAATAGCCTTCTATCTGTAGTACTGTGACCTCCCTAAGTATTCTATAATTTTCATCGTCATACTCAACCTCCCTCATCTTCTCAATATAGTTTGCTGACTTACAACATTTCATAAAAGTGACGTTTTCTCCAACATTTCTTGAACACAACTTTGCACCCAGGACCCTCTTTGTTATTTGGCCATATGACCCACATTTTTCACACAGGAAACATTTACCCGAAGATGGTTCTGTAGGCTTGGAAACTTCTTTGTCTTGTGTTACTTTGCTCAGCATAGCCTTGTCATGTACAAGTTTAACTGTCACACTTTCCTCCTTATCAGCAAGAGTGATGCCATTGCAAATACCCTCCAAACAGGCAGTGGAACGCTCATGTGTGTTTGCTATTGTGAGCACTTCTTGAAGAGAGGGGTTGTCCTTCTGCCACATGTTTTCCTTAGCCTTTTAAAGTGTACACTTGAAGAACCGGGCCTTAGGGCCTGGCGGCGCAGGGCACGCCTGAAATCTCCGAGTTCACCTGCCTTGTTTCACAGAGACACGGAATACTCTGTTGGGCGTAGAAAACCAAGTTTTATTAGCTGCAGCTAAGCACAGTTGTCCCAGAAGTACTCCAAGTAGGTTCTCAGGAGACTGCCACTTTACTCCGTGGCTCACAGTCTTTTATAGCAAAAATACATCTGTACAAACATTTTAGCCAATCTGAAGAGTTCGAAAACAAGGTGTTGCGTAACCAGAATGCTCTCTGCTTACATGTTGTGTGTTATCCAGCCCCCAGAGTTAATCAATACTGGTACCCATAGTTCAGTGTTGCAATGGCAGGACATATCTGTATGCTTCAAAAGAAAGGTTGTGAAATGGGAAAACACAGGGAGAGAATGGCGAAGGCCAAAAAGATAAGATAGGCAAGAGAAGAATACTAAAGGCTAACAGATAGTTCATACAGGGATTAAGATTGGTTTCAAAACAAGGACGGAGGGGGTTTTCGACACTTTGCAGTCCAAAAGGACAGAGATACTTCGTTCATCGAGCAACCTGTGTAAAGGCAACACAAAATGGCAGCGAATGTAAGATGGAGTCGAAATTAAAGAACCTCACACTCCAATATAAACTAGTAAACTGGTCTCGTAATCAATCCTCATTGGTACCTCCTAAGCTACAGATGGAGGCTAGTCTTTGTAGTTCCATTATATATTGCACAATTGTCCCTTCTTGGTGTTGCATTCTGTTTCAGAAAATTGATAGTGCAAGGGAACAGTAATCAATTTTGGAAGATAATGCAGGTCCAATTTTTTTTAACTGGCCTCACACTTGCAGAGTCACTATCAGACAGGTAAAGAAGGTGCTCAAACACTTCCTGTCTTTTAGAGCCCAGACAGTGCATCTATAACAACATTCTCTGCTCAGTGCTGAGTGAAGTGGCACATTCCCTTTCAGAGTGGCTGAACACCTTTTTCCCTTTCAGTCACGATATTCGTGAATTGTTTGGTGAAGCTAAAAAAGAAATACGGGTGCAGTGACTTTCTGCATGACACAAGGAAGAAAGAAGTAGCTGAGAGAAAAACAAAAGAAACAAAGCAGACGAATGGAATAGAAAGGAAATAATGTTCAAAAGCCTAACTAAATAGCGCTGGTAATACCCAAGATGTTGAATATCCCTCTAAAAGGTTCACACAATTCAGAGGTACTCCTAGTAAAGTCAAAGTCTCCGAGTCATTTCAACTGTTGGCCTTCTTTTGTTTTTTTGTATCAGGAAAAAACTGTTTAATAAACTCACAGCGCACAGTGTTGTAAGTGTCAAAGTGCACCAGTCACTGATGGGTGACTGTGCTGCTTTCACTGTAAATATGTGCCGTAACACAGAAATACTCCAGCTTTAATTATAACCACACACCGTAAACACAGGGACGCCCGGCTCCCTTCTCCAGTGTATGACAACAGGGGGCAGTCTAAAGTCATTGCTTCACAACAGTGAGTGAACCAAATTTGCTCGACTTCATTCTCCAGCGTCACTTGACAACGGGGAGCTGAAGCCTTCCAGCATTGTTGCCTTGCAACAGAGCATAAACCGAGAATGCTTCGACTTATCTCTCTCGCGTCGCTTGCCAAAGGCTTATGACGTCATGACCCCTACGTACTTGCATACAGTAAGGTGCGCTCGCAAGTCTCGATAGTTTAACAGCCGCTG
This sequence comes from Lissotriton vulgaris, assembly GCF_964263255.1. Classification (NCBI taxonomy): domain Eukaryota; kingdom Metazoa; phylum Chordata; class Amphibia; order Caudata; family Salamandridae; genus Lissotriton; species Lissotriton vulgaris. The sequence continues at coordinate 389,764,971 of NC_141691.1, read as the reverse complement.
TCGCCCCATTAATTAAAATAGTGGTAAGAGTACCTTTTTGTGTTTTAACGAAGGCTTGTTGTGGTGGTTGTGTTCAAGCCATGTTAGTCACCAGAAGTAGATCTTGATGAACGAAGTGTAGGTTCTGAATGAGATAGGTTGATCCTCACGATGCCATGGAGGTTTGGGGTCTGCCCATTAGACCTCAGGGCAAGTCACTTGTCAACAATGTAAAGATGAGTCTTCTACGAGAATGTACCTACAGTTTCTTTAATTAAGTTAAATGCGTTTAAGGCCCCAGTCACACCAGCAGCCTCAGGCTGGTCAGCTCGGCACAGCTTCCTAGATTAGAATTTCACCCTCATTTACATTCCAGGGATGATGGAGTGGTGACAGATTACTGAATCATCACTTGGTGACAGAATACCTCAATGCCCATTACACACTCCCTCTAATTTGCAACTTAGACAGGTTCCCAAAGAACCTTATACGATTCCGAAAGACTTTCCGGACTCATAAAAGGACCTTTGGAAAGAAAAATAAAGCTATTTTGCATTCACAAACTTTTTCTCAATCCTCCACCCTGCCTCCTAATTAAGTGCCGCTCAGCAGTAAAGCATGAGTCTGATATCAGCGATCTCATACTGAGTCAGAAATTCGGACTTAGCGATCCTGATAGAATCTACCATTCTAATCTCCTTGTTACTGATCTTCTGGCCGATCCCAAGACTCTTATGAATACCTTGCACGTTCTATATGCAACAATACCACCCAAGTGTGCAGACTGCACATCTTCTACCACGCCCCAGGCATGAACAACAGATTCACTGACCACCTTATTGAAATTCTCACAGCCAAGGCCACTCATAACTCCAATTACATTTTCCTTGGTGACTTTAACCTACATTGGAACGACCCAGGACCCTCAGGTCAATGCCATCTGAGACTTCTTGACCGACCAAGCCCTTGCTCAAGCCTGCTCATCACACAACCCTCTCGAAAGGCGCCAGTCTTGACTGGATCAACTCCATGGAATCAGCGATCAAGCTTATCCCCATAGCCTCATGCGACTGGTCTGACCACCACGCTATCACCTTCCTTCTGCCCGGCACCCACAAGACATGATCACCTCATCCTGTGATATCCAAACGCTGGGTTAGAGACACCAAGAACCTCGATCACATGAAACTGGTTGCCCGCTGTGAGACTAACCTCCCCCCCTCACGCCACCACTGTAAAAAACCTCACCAATCGTTATTCCACAACCATATCCAACATTCTTGATGACCTTGCTCTGCTAAAACTAAAAAGAACCCAGATCAAAGACAGGAACCCCTGGTTCAATGGATCCCTTAACAATGAGCGGAGATCACTCCGACAGGCTGAATGCAACTGAAAAAAGCACCAGTCAGCAGCCCCTCCACATCTTCTCCGCCAGTCCAGAAACACATACAATAGGAAAATCCACAACTCAAAAAAAGAATTCTTTAGAACAGAACTGGAGAATGCCAAGACTAGACTGCACAAGCTATTCTAATTGCACAATCTAACAAACTGGCTAAAACCTCCAAAGAAATCCCCAAAGCGCTAATATCATGCAAGGAATTTTCCTCCTTTTTCTGTGCAAAATCTCTGCCCTAGGAAATTAACTTAAATCAGCAATGCACTCCCAAACCACATTGGCTCCACCTCTTTTCTCCAGGCTGCCTTCCCAGTCTTCACACAAAAGTCTAGCTCACTGGTCCAACTTCAAAGTTTACGATGAACATTCTGTCTCAAAAATTCTGTCTTCCTTAAACTCGAAAACCATTACAACGATCCTCTCCCCTCTAACTGCTTAGCCACCGCATTTCAAGGTATCATCCCCTCTTGGACTGCAATCATCAACGCATCCCTCCTACAGGGAACGATACCTGACTGTCTTAAAGCCGGCCAAGTCATCCCTATCTTAAAAAACACCTACGCTGGACCCTGCATCCACTGACAACTATAGGCCTATATCCAACATCCCACTCCTAGCGAAAGTTCTTGAGAAATGTGTGCAGCAGCAGCTGAGCCAATACATCACCAACTTCCACCTAGTAGATGACTGCCAATCCGTTTTAGATCTGGTCACAGCACTGAAACCACAGTCCTACAGATCATGGATGATGCCCCACAAGCCCTTGGCAACGGCAAAACATGTCTCCTTATCCCCCTCGACCTATCCTCGGCTTTCGATACGGTCATCTACGAAACACTCCTCAAACGCCTCAAACTCAGGATGGGATTGGATGGCACCACTCTCAAATGGTTAATGTCCTCCCTCCAGAATCGTTCACAGAGAGTCCAAATCAACTTTAACTTATCTGCTGCCACTCTGATCACGGTTGGAGTTCCCCAAGGATCAACCCTGTCCCCAACCCTCTTCAATCTTTACCTTGAACCGCTTTCAGAGGTGCTTCGTACCGCCAATATCGCATACCACATATATGCCGACGACACTCAGATCTACATTAAAGTCTCTTCCCCTGAGGACATTCTCTCCCTGAATGAGGCCTTAAAGCTGACTGTGCATTGGCTCACCTCTAACCAGCTCAAACTGAACGTCAAAAATACTGAATTTCTCCTCATCTCCCCAAACAAAAACAACCCTGACCTTCAAGAATGGATCAAAGCTATCACAGCGCTAAACTGCCCCCTACCATCGTAGACTCGGCCAAATGCCTTGGAATAACCCATGACAGCTGCTTGAATATGCGTGGCCTTATCAATTTGATGGCCAAAACCGCCAGATTTCCCCTGATCTATCTAAGAAACCTGAAACCCTTCCTCGACACTCCCGACCTAAAAATGGCAATCCAGATGCTAGTCATTTCCAGACTGGAATATGGATGCTCCACCCTCGCAGGTCTACCCAAGAGCTCGCTGGCCCCACTGAAAGCCTGCCTCAATGCCGCCGCCAGACTCCTAACAGGTTCAAAGAAATTTGATCACATCTCTCCCCACTTGAAAGCTCTAAAATGACTACCTCTAGAGGTCCAACTTAAGCTGGCTTGCATCACTCACAAGGCTCTATACTCCAATTCCGCTGCATTTCTGGCCCAGAAACTTGTGATATCCGGAGAGGCCAGAAATTCCTGATCTGTCAGAGACCTTTTGGTCCAACTGGCACACCTGCGGAAATAAAAACATACAATCTGGCTTTTCTGGGGCCGCTTCAAGAATTTAGAACTCTCTTCCGCCCACCACCAGAAGACTTCCCTCTCTGGCTCGCTTCAAAAATGAGGCCAAAACTTTCCTAATGGGCAAATTCCTCCCCTAACACTGACATTACATGCACCTCAGTGACCCTGTTCCACCCTCTATTTTTGCATTATCCATGGTCTTTCTGGATGATACCGACCCACACTACGACTGTTATTCTGAATGTTTTCACCTTTTTTTCCTCACAGGTATCCTGGGATTGAAACCGCTTGCTTCTGTATAATGTATCTCACCTTTTTTTCATTTTATTTTTCATCCCAATTGTTTCCTCCCGTGCTTAGCCATGTGTTTATCTCTTATCATTCTTGTAAATCGCTCTGATACCCTCACGGGTCTGGTTCGCGCTCTATAAATCTCCAAATAAATAAATAAATAAATAAAAACTGCAATGTTTGCACCTGCGAATACCTTTAAAGATCAGGCTCAAAGTCCTTGGTCTAAAATGCTAAAGAATGCCTAGTCTGTAGGTGTTTTCACGGTTGGATTAGGATCATAAATAGGCCTGGGCCTCTAACGAAAAGTGGCTCACATTTGCAGATTGTGCTTTTTCTCAAAACACTGCTTCAGTGTTTCAAGTATCATCAAATGAAGAAGGGGTGTTCTCTAAAAGAAAGATGTTTTCTTAATTTCACTGAGATTAAATAAATGAAAATGTTGCCAGGACTAATTGTGCACCGATTAGTTCACAATGGTGAACCACTCATGAATATAAGTAAGATCACTTCTGCTCAACCCGTCCTCCTGCTCAATCTGCATTTATTAATGGGCCGGCCCAGTGAGAGAGTGCAAATGAAACCTCCACCCCATGATAAAAGAGAGGTTATTGGAAGCTGATCAGTACCCCACTGGGCCGCAGGCGGCATCTGAAAAGCACACACAGCCCAAATCGGCCACCACATTGGCCAAAAATGCAGCCAACAGCTGCAACTCAGATACTGGCTCATTTTTCAAGTGCCTGCCTTACCAATCCTACCCTGGGTGTTTTAGGCAATATGTTTATGTGCATGCACATACAGTGTCAGATCTCAATTTAGCTCAAGTATAGTAACTCATTGTAGGACTTTGCCTTTTTGGCTAAAGTTCCCTAAACATTTTAATTTCCCCCTAGACAGTTTTCCTGACATAGAGTTGCAATCTAGATGCTTTGGGTACTTTGCCACTGCTGAGCAGTGTCAAAGTACAAATGTTCCCTATGTAAAATGTGACGGTAATTGGTTGGCCATGATTGTTCTGTTTGCCCTACTAGTAAAGTCCCCAAGTGATGTGCACTGTTAGTGCCAGGGCTAGTAATGCAAGGGCGCGCGGAGAAGGGAACTCAGGCCTGCAGTGTAGGACCTGCACGCAGTTTGCTAAGTTAGCATGTTGTCCTGACAAGTGCAACCACTTGTCAGGCCTGATTTTCCCTCTTACATACACATTGGGTACCCCTGTGGTAGGCCCTGGGTAATCCCTGGGCAGGGTGCAGTGTAGGTAAAAGGCAGGACATATACTAAGGTGTTTGTTCTGTCCTGACTTTGAAAAACACTCAATTTCGTTTTTCACAGCTGAAAGGCCATCCTGCCCATAGGACAGAATGGGGGAGGCTGGGTGTTGGGTTTGTTAGCCTAGTTTCCTGTAAGTTTATAATGGAGAAAGAAGTTTAGTATGTATGAGCTCATAGTGTCATAACACATCTTGCTGTGGTTTTGTCACTGTGTGTTCAGGGGCCACTCTTTTAGAAAGTAGCTGAGTTTTGTGCTTTAGGTATTTCTATGTGTCTCTGCTGAAATGTGGATTGTCTGTCTGGATCTGGACGGTGAGAGGAGCTGGGAGAGGTCTTGACCCAGGAAGGGGTGGAGATGGCACCAGGCTGTCCTGCATCTGGAGAGTTGGGGAAGTGAATCCTGGGAGGTGAAAAAGCCTGGGCTGGTGCTATATACCTATTGACCTATCTCCTGCTGACTGATTAAGGATCCAGACCCCCCAGTATCAAAGGGAGAAAGGTGACACTGGGAGGGAGAAACCCAGAACTGATTTAGGGAGAGGTCAGGGACCCCTGATCACAAACGAACTTCAAAGACATTAAGGGGTATAACTATGAGAGCTGAAACCTCTGCTGAAGAAGGAGCAACTGAAGAGACTGCTGTGGAAAGACCAATCCTTGCTGCATGATCTGGGGCTGGTCTGCAGTTTGCTGTTCTAACCAAGGGAGAGGTCGTTGGGACTGTGCTTGGAGGTACTGGGTCCCCCTGCTTGAAGGAGACTGTGCTTTGTGCTGTTTCTTGTTATCCCTAGGGACCAAGGTGTGCTGGCTCCCTCTTTGGAAACACAGGAACATAAAAGTTTCAGGAGAAGTCCCAAGCAACGCGGTGTGCGTTTGCTTTTGCAGCTTGAGAACCTCAGAAGTTGTGCCTTGTGATCATGGGCACGCAGGAGTAAGCTGAGTCTGGGACGTGCATGGTGCGTGTCATGGTGCAGGCCAAGGAGTTGGTGAGGAGTGCGTGGTTGTTGTGTGCACGGGGAGACAAGGAGAGACTCGGACATGCAGAGTGCGTGTCGTGCTGCAGGCATTGGTGTAACGAAACTTGAGGGGGCCCCCCTGCAAAGCACATGGATTTCTATGTGGTAGGGCGGCGTGGCCCACCATGTACCACTTTGCCCTACCACACAGAAATCTAGCATATTTTGATTTGAAACCTCCAATATTTAAATGAAATGCCTCTATATTCTCTTTCTGTAAGTTCTAGTGAGAAAGTGGAAAACACTCTCAACATACACGCTATGCCATTTGCAACAATACTGTCAAAAGCAGATTATTTAACTGAGGCAGCAATCAGTCAGCCTTGTATGGGAAACTACATCTTGGGGGTGTTGGACTGGTTAACTTGTGTTGCCAATTAATCTTTATCTGCTATAGAATTGTCCAAGAGTGACACATGAGCACCAATTATGATGACGCTTTTCACTTACCCATTGGACACAATCCACTGAGCCAGTGACCAGATGTTGACAATAAATGGCCACTGGGTTCAAAGTTGGCAATAGGACATAGATGGGAAAGGCTGGGATCTGTGTTACAGCCAGTGAAAAAGCTCATAAAGCTGAACACCCACTGCAGGTCTACATATAACATGGATAAAACAGTGTCAAACTCGAAATGGAGTGACTCACACTTCATTCTTCAGAGCATAATAAAACAAGTGCTCTTGAGTTGGTAGTTCAAGAGCATCTGCTGTAGATGTGTATGGCAGATCCACCAAAGTTCATATATTGCTTATTCTGCCCACTGCTCTCCAAAGAGAAGGTTTGGGTCCTGGCACTTACGTTTCTTTCTGTTGGTTGTACAATTTGTTTTGATGGTGGTGAGTTCATGTAGTGAGCTTGATATTGGCAAGTGCTGTATACAGTACTGCTGCTCTGCTACAATTCAATGTATGTTTCATTTGAAGGTCATATAGACATTCCTTGTAAGTGTGCCCCTTCATTATCAAGAAGCAATTCGGTAACCATCTTGGAAATATATCCATCTGGCATTAACCGTGACGATGTGGTATACACCACAAGTCTATTGATAGTGCATTAGAATGTCAGGAGCACTTGAGAAAAGTGGCATCCAGTTCATTTGTACATTCTTAGGTCCTCATTAAAAGAATCAGAGAGATTCTGGGGGAGATTTGGCAGCCAGAGCAGAGATTTCACTTTGGCTAATAATAGGGAACTGTTTTCAAAATTATTTAACTCAAATGGTTTTATGTTAAATACTAATGTAACTCCATTTCATATATTTAATTCAAATGTAGAACTAAATAGAATAAATGCCACAGCACTATTCAATTAACTTAGAATTAAAACTTTAACCAGTGGAAATATGTTACATTAAGTTCATTTGTTTTTCTGACGTTTAAATAAACAAATTAATTCACACCCGAAGAAAGTGGTGTATCGACTTAATTAAAATTAAGGAGTTGTTATAGAGAGAATAGAAAATCCCTGGATTGCATGGGAGTGCCATTGGGTCTTTGAATAAACCTGGAAGACTAGTATCTAATGGCGATTCTGTAGATGTATTTTGTGATGTCTTTATGCAAATCTTATGCAAAGGGACACGGAATGGAGGCTGGACATGTGTTTGAGGTTCTGCGAGTCAGCCGAAGGATGGCAAGGGAGTTAATCATTAGGGTTGCATTGGTGAGGCAATAGTTCAGAGATGTATTGCTGAATTTCTGTAAGTATTTTATGAAATTCTTGGCCAACAGATCACTGTTTGGGAGCAGATAGGAGAGGCTATTCTGCTTATCTAGTGGATCTTCTTGGCAAAGTGAGTGGTTGCTCTGTAGTCTTTGAGTTGATTGGCAGTGCTAATCATTGAACAAGAAGCAAGGTGCAGCTTCAGGAAACCCCTCAACCCATTTGTAGCTTCCCACGAACCAGCACAAAGTGCTTGGTTTTTCTGATTTCAAACTTGCCTGCCGCCCTGCCCCGTTTCCTTTTCCTTCCTTGCTCCCTCTAGGTCTCATGACAGTGACACACTGGCTACGTCACTGGTTCGTAGTAACCTTGGCTTACTGGCTGCAGCTCTTTGACTCACTTAATCACACTTGAGAGCCACTATTTGACAAGCTGCAGCGTTCCTCTTTATCGCTTGGTGAGGCCTTCAGAGTGTTGCAGGCTGGATCGGAACCACTGCAGAGTCTAATGCCTGGCTGAACTACAGAGTAACACCGTCTGGTTCACTGACAGCACATCTGCCAGTCTCCCACTGATGTCCTACATTATTTCCGAGTCTCACGGATTCATAAGTAGCACTCCCCCGTGCCTCTGCCACACTGACTCGCTGCAATAACTCCCAGACTCTTGGTATGGCTGACGGGTTGCACCTCTTTGATTCTCGCACACACTTGCACCACAGCTGTCCTAGGCCTCACTCACTCGTGCACTCCAATGCTCAGAGACAGTTTAATTTGCGTCATGTGCTATATGAATATGTGCCCTACACAGGCCAACTATTCAAGTATATATGAAGCCATCCTGCAGCACTGGCTCCTCATACCAAGATATATTTTTGGGCAGTGGGCACCTTTGCCAACCAAGGATCCGCGTAAACAATTCGGTACAAACACACACACAAAAAAACCTAACACCTCATTAAACACTGGAGCATTTATCTATCTCCATGTAGAACAGGCGTCCGTCACAGGGTGCAACTTGCTATCATGGTGAAAACTCACCATACTGAACGCTCACCTTCAACAAAGAGATTTATCACTAGACTACCGTGAAAACGCATGGAAAGGCACAGATTCCCTCGTCACTGAAAGGTGCTGAGATGCCATGTTAAATGAAGATTGGGCGCTATACAGGTGCCATGAACAATATAAATAATGGATCACATTCGCTATCACAGAGCTCAGAGATGGGACACAGGCGCTACACTGTGACACCTGAAAGGGCTACGCTGGACAGAGTGGCTTGAAGGCGCGTGATTACTCCGACCCGGTAAACACAGGATCTGTGGGTTTCTTCTGCTCAATTTCACCTAATCTGCCCAAGTCTAGCTTTTTGCTTAAACACTATAAAGCGAACAGTCTCTCCTAGCTGTTGAGTAATGGCTGTTATTACCCTTTTCATGGGTACCAATTTTGCCCATAGTGGAAAGATAAAAGGCGGAGTCAGCATTGGAATCTGTTATCAAGGTCTACAGAATCAAACGTAGTAATCCGCTGATCCGTCCTAGGGTTTTCATCCTACAGAGAAAGGCCTTCAGAGTTCACTCTCTCTGCCGCAAACGCCCAAAACCAGGAAGGGCTGAAGGCCTCGCACTGAAGGCGAGTCCTCACAGTACTCTCGTCGTCCTTAACACCCAGAGATGGTCGCCCACAGTCTGGTACAAGCAGACATCTTAATGTCAGTAAATACCCTTTTTGCTACAAGACAGATTAAACAGGAATGGTGATAGCCTCATGTTCTCTTGAGTCCCAGTCTATGACTTGCTGCAGTAGCAGTACCCCACAGTTTCATTCACGTCATAGCCGTTTCTGCTCCTTGCACACTAACGTTCTACAACACGCCAGGGTCTCACTGCATGACTTGTCACGTGACTCCCTCACCTGACCTGAGGGCTTGGGGCCTGCTGGGCCTGGCCTGCAGCTCAGAGTTAGGGCGCCGCGAGGCGAGCAGATGGGCAGAAGGCAGGCAGGGGCTGAGGGGGGGGGCAGCGCAAGGCTAGCCAGGAAGGGGCCGGGCCGGGCAATTTAAATTATTGTAAATAAAGGCCCCGCCGGTGACGGACTTCGGACAGTCCTGACCTCAGCGTGGCTTTGTCTTCTCTTCTCTTGGCTATGCGGCTGCGCGCCCCTGATGCCACACCTTACTGTAACGCACATTTTTATTGCGTGTGATGAGCTCATTGCGCAATGCGCATGTGTTGTCCCTGTCCCCCGACAAATGTAATGAGGGCATTGGTCACCAGTCAGCCCTGCCCCCGCCCCCACGCGCATACGCGTCCCGGAAGGCGGAAAGTGAAAGTCAGGAGAGCCTGCTCAGGCCAGGGCGGCCCCTGCACCATTTCTGAAGAGCCTCAGGACCCCGGCCGGGGCCCACGCTCCATTTATAATTGCCTCAGGGGCCCCGGAGGGGGGGGGGGGCCCACTCTCTGCCCAGCACCGACACCGTCCATCCATGCCATTTAAGAGTCTAAAAACTTGGGGGGGTGGGGTCAGTCCTGCCCTCACGGCGCACCCGCACCATCCACCATTAAGACTCAGTAGTCACACACCCGGGCCCCAGCTGGGGCCCGCCTACCATTTGTATCAATTTCAGGCACCCCGGCCGGGACCCGCACCATTCCTCAAGAGCCATGCCAGCCTCATGGGCCCCGGATGGGGCCCCGCACCATTCCTAGAGAGCCGCTGCCAGCCACATGGGCTCCGGCCAGGGCATGGCCCTTCACCATTCCTCAAGAGCTGCTGCCAGCCTCACGGGCCCCGGCCGGGGCCCCCGCACCATGTATCAATTTCAGGGACTGGGGCCCCCGTACCAATCCTCAAGAGCCTCAGGGCCCCGGCCCATCCGGGGCCCAGACAATATACTGAAGTGCCTCACTCACGGGCCCAGGCCCCCCGCACCATTTCTAAGACTCCACTGGGGCCCCGGCCGGGGCCCTGCACCATTTCTAAGACTCCAGGGGCCCGTGCCGGGGCCCCCGTACCAATCCTCAAGAGCCTCAGGGCCCCGGCCCATCCGGGGCCCAGACAATATACTGAAGTGCCTCACTCACGGGCCCAGGCCCCCCGCACCATTTCTAAGACTCCACTGGGGCCCCGGCCGGGGCCCTGCACCATTTCTAAGACTCCAGGGGCCCGTGCCGGGGCCCCCGCACCATTTCTAAGACTCGCAGGGACCCCACCTGTGGCTCATGCAGTGCACCATTTTGTCAGAGCCGGGCACGGGTGTGCCGTGCGTAGTGCACACAGCGCACAGACTGTCCATTAAAATCAATATCTGAATATCAATGAATGATGCATGCATTAGAGTGAGGGGCCCGGGGCCCGGGGCCCCTGGAGCACGACCCCCCCACAACAGGGGGCTGCGGGGGAGTGTGTTATGCCCCTGGCTGCAGGCCATGGCATTGGTGAGAAGCGCCTGGTCATTGGGTGCAACGAAAGAAGAAGTGAGTCTCAGACGTGCAGAGTGCGTGCTGTCTTGCAGCCAGGGAATTGGTGAAGAGCGCCTGGTCATCATGTGCACCGAGTAAATAAGTGAGACTCGGAAACGCATAGTACGTTTCGGGGTGTAGCCAAGGCGTTGGTGAAGATCGCCTGGTCGTGGTGTGCACAGAGTGCAGAAGTGAGCCTTGGACGCACAGAGTGAGTGTTGTGGTCCAGCCAGTGCATTGGTGAAGAGCGCCGGATCATCGTGAGCACCAAAGAAGAGGCGAGTCTCAGATGTACAGAGTGCGTGTCAAGGTGCGACCTGAGGCGCTGGTGAGGAGTGCCTGGGTAGTGTGTGCACCGAATTTGAAGTAAGTCTCCACAGTGCTGAGGGCGGGTCTCGGTGTTCACTGAGACCGCCAGAAGGAGGGCTAGGTCATTGGGCCCTCAGAGTAAAACAGCAGCGGCCCGGACTGGCAGCCCTGGAGGAGCTGAGCCGCCGGCCCGAGCTCACCATACCTAATGACAGAGTTCTGGATCAAGGCTCAAGTCGCTGATAGAGGAGAGGAGATTGGGGTCGCACCCCCCCCCCCCCTTCACCCCTCCCCCACTAGGTAACATGGATCACCACCTGGGCCAGGGTACGGGTTTGAAGGGATACTCTCACGGCCTCTCGCTTCTGTCAGCTGCGCGAGCCTGTTGCTTCGGCTCGGATCTCGACCCGTGCTGACCCAAGGAGCGGCAGTACTGGGGCCGGAGTGAGAAGCAGTGCTTTTGGTGTCATCATTGATCCATATTGGGGGCAATGGTAACAAAGCACCTAATCTGTCGTATTACACTTTGCATTATTACTGCTAACTGTCGAATGACGCCTGACCTCATTTGTGCCTGACGAACTACATGCTTGGTGCGCTACACACTGCGTACATTTTCCCTTGCAGAGTACATGATTGTAACGTGGTGCATTGCATTATTTCTTCATTGCACAGTATCTGATTATAACGTGGCGTGGTGCATTATTTCTTCCCTGCAAAATACATGACTGTAGCGTGACACATTGCTTTGTTTCTTCCTGGAACAGGGCATGCTGGTAGTGATACGCATTGCATTATTCATTCTATTGCAAAGTACATGACTGTGGCGCTATGTATGGCATTGTTTCTCTGTTGCACAGTACAAAAGAATATCATTACGAATTGCAGTATTTCTTTTCATTTGCAACATGTGTGATTCTAGCAATACGACTTGCCTAATCTTTTGGAAACGGTTAGAAGTGAGCTTAACTGTTGGTTAGAAGCGGTGATTAAGATTAGAGCCTACAAACCCACTGGAAGGAATACTAGCCATTCTTATATGTTGATTTTGTATTGTGTGGTCATATCATATAAGTTCTCATGTAAAGATTATACTCATTTTATAAAAACTTGTGTCTTTTTGTGGTGACATTATTGGGTTGCTGTGAGTGTGGTTGCACATATTGTACACTTGTGCCTTGGAGATAAGCCTGGCTGCTCGTGCCAAGCTACTAAGGGGGTGAGCAGGGCTATACTTAGCCTAACGTTGAAACGAATTGTCAGCGACTCCTGCCTCCAGCATTTGGGGGCTGCAGTGAGCAGCGCCAGACTGGCTACCGGGCGTTTTGGCATGCTGCAGAGATGGGGGCTGATTTAGTTGATGGGGACCTGCGTGTGCTGAAAAAAATGTGTTGTGCTTTGTTTATTTCGAAGCACAGGCAGGTCTCCATCAACGAAATCAGTACCCACCGCAGTGAAATCAGCCCCCAGCTTGGCAGCATGCCAAAAAGCCCGGTAGCCAGTCCGGCCCTGGCAGTGAGGGATAAGGACCCCCACTTCCAACAGTCATTAAACCGATTTAGAGCCTCACTCAAAACATAACCAAGTTATAAAGCCACTGTTAACCTCAAAGCTAGAGTATGATATCTCCATTCTCACTGGACGCTCTGCTAACCAGTCATCATCGACTATAAACGTAGGGAAAGTTGAACATCCCATGCAAACCCTTATCAAACTCAAACGGCTCGAAAAAGCAACTTGATATACTTTCAACTCTAAGGCATAAGACTCAAATCTAAACACCCCCATTATCTGAAAAACAAATTAGAACTTCTAGACAGAGGGACACACATTTAGAGCACGAACAACCTCAAATTGCAAACAATTTAATGCATCAAAACATCCACAGTAAGGCACTACTTCTCAGGTTTTGCTTTGAAGATCCCCAAAAACATTTTCTGCAAGACACTATCGTGTTTTACATCCTTTAATAAGAACATGAAAAATGACTTATTCCTGAAAACGTTCTCCACATCCCAGCATGGTAGTCTGTGTGTGGCACCTGCCTGCTAGAGTCGCACGATGACTCCGTAAATAGGATTCCCTGCCTGGGAAGTTGCTTTCAGGAACACTGTCATGGATCCGGCAATGTGTGTACCTTAATGTAATTATCATTGGGAATTGCCCACATTCGCTACTAATATTACTTTGGTATTTTCTTTCCTGTATTTTAAGTCACTTCTGTTGTGCTTATCTGGCTGTACAATAGTAGCAGAGGCACTGCTGGGTGGAAGCCTGCTGTAGAAGAATTGCACGAGATAGTCCCCTGGGACTGAACGATTGCTGTAATGCCCTACTTCTGTGATCACCTTCTCTTGTTCGCATCTGCTGTGCGTAATTCCAGCTTGGTGATTCCTACTGTGTGCTATGAGCACCTGATTTAAAAGAATGTACGCAAAAAAAATGCCCGACTACCACGGTGGCCATTATCTTTCAAAACGACTACATTTTGCAAGTGCCTTACAACATTTTTGTTATAAAAGTGGAAATATATATACATTATTCATTGTTCTTTCTTTTATAGACAGCGTCTAATTTCTTCTCCTAGTAACTCGGCTAAGTACCTTTTACGTGGATGTCTACATTATATCATAATCACACTACATGAAAACTTTTACAGCAGGTATAATTGTTTAGATTAATGTGAACAAACTCGGATTTTAAAATCTACAATCCTAAATTCGTTTTTAAACGAGACAATCGCAACGCCGCTAACATCTAAGGCTGCTTCTCAATTAAAATGTTAACATTTTGATTCATTTATCATTTGTTTTACTTACAAGTCTGGCAGACTCATTTTTCCTCGGCGAAACTGCCATTGGGACATCGCATTCTTAGAAAATGTACAATAAGAATGTCACTTGGTTCGTATGACATCCTTTAGAGCATCACAGAGGAAATTAGAATATGTTTATGATGTCATCGTCATGAGCGGCTTAGAGACATCTATAGAGCTGGCTCATTCCAACTCGTGTCTCACACAATCTCAGGCCTCAGTGTTCTCCCATCATTCGAGATCTTGTTCAACCATTCCAATGTTTAAGTGTAAACAATCCAATGTGTCCCTCCCACTTGCTGCTTGGAGATGCTGAGATGATTTATATTTCAGTGAGGAATACACATTCTCCTAAGCTAGTTTATTATATATAGATCAAGAAAATAAATGGTGTCAACTTGGAGCACAAAAACATCTTTTATTCACAGCGGCCAAATTAATAATTCTCAAAGCTATTACATGTATAGGTTTTGCGTATGCGCAAAATTGAATTTTTGCTGAGTGCAAAAGCAAAATCACTTGTGGATTTTGTTTGTGTATTAGTACCAGTATTTACTCACATAAAGATTTATCAAGAGCAAGACTACTCACAGAGATGGAAAGTGGGCCATCGTGGGCCTGAACGCTTTAGGGCAGATTTACATGCCCCTTGCGCCACTTTTGCGTAATTTGCCCCATGTTAAAAATGACTCAAAAGTGGCGCAAGGGGCTTGTAAATCTGCTCCTTTGTGTGTAAATCTCTACCTTGGTTAGATATCCACTAGAGGACCGCATTACCTCAACAACGAGTGAGGGTGTAGGCAAGGAGTTTCCCAATGGAGAAGATATTTTCCGCGTGGAGCAATGTTTTTTTTTCTTCTAATGAAACTGCACAAATGCAGTGATTCTTTTTATCAAGCATGGGCGTGCTATGTATGATTATGCATGCATGTACAGCTTGCTCTGCTTTCTATATTGTCACAATGCCAAACCTTTCTATGGGTTCTCCCAGCGAGCGGCCAGGCCCTGTCCATTCTGAGCAAGCCTCATGGGATGGGATCATGAGAGAGAGTGCTCTAAGGAAGGCCCACAGACAATGGTAGGGAGCCCCAGGGTAATGTTCTTTTGCCACTAGGAAAGGGTTAATGAGCCTCCTTCTACATTCATTGAGGAGGCGGGAGGCAGCCCTACTCTTTGGTGGCTACAGAGTAAAATCTGTTTAAATGCGGAGCATGATGTAGTGAGTAGAAATCGGGCCAGACAGTGTCTGACACACACATAGGGCGACAGATGTCAACATAACTGCCACAAAGCCCATCGTGGGACTCTTTCGCCCCAAAGGGGTGAGCTGATTTATGTACCTCGCCTATATCTTGCAGGATTCCATGCAGGGAACCCAGGGTCCCAAGGAACCCTACCAGAAATATAAATGTTGATACAATCACCACAGTGTGGAGTGTCCCACTCAGCAGCATCCATGTTATAAGATTGTTTGCAACATAGGAGAGGTAAGTGGGGAAAACATGTTGTGGATGAGTTTTACTTATTTAGAGGCCAACAACCTGACCCTGTAAGGAAATGATAATGCCAATAAGCATCTTACATCAGCAGGTGAGGTATGCAACAGGAGGGGCTACCAGATAACAATTAAAACGAGTAGATCATTGCGTCCTTTTAAAATTTGTGCAAAGTGGGTCATTTGAATGCCCAGTGGATGTGGGTCTAACAATAATATACCTACTTTCAAAGGTCCTCATATCTCTTCATTACCATTTGTCAACAAATATGGTGTCATATTATTTTGCATAAGTGAAATTACAATAGTCAGAACAATATAAACCTTAAACTCTTCCTCTAAAATATTTGGCTGCAGCCCTTTTAAAGTAATCTACTTCGTTTTAGGATGCAATGGTTCTTACTTAAAAGTAAATTACAGCTAGAGTTTCAGAGTGTATGACTATATTTCATGCCCATTGTGATTGGTCGGCAGGGGGTTCCAATGTGTACCCCGCATCCCATTACCGTGCATGTTTGGCACTGGTAGTTCCGCTTCACAGTGCGCCTATCGCAGCATGTAGGTTCCTGCTGAACATGCATTTGCTAATGTCTTGCAATGTCATGTGTCAGCTTGACTTCTAGTAAGGTCCTGGTTCAACAGATTTTGGTAAAACCGCTATATCTGTCTATGGCTAGTTTTGCCATGCCTGTTATTATTCTTATTAATGAAGAAGACTGGAAAAAATGATCACCTAACTAAGCATTCAACTTTCAGGAAGCTTCAATGTTACAATATCACTTAAACATTTTATAACAGAAACTTTAAAAAGGAGATGGAAATAAATCACCATCTAACCAGGGACATGAATGTGCAGGGAATATAGACAGCTGGAATTTAAAACAAATTAATAAAATAACTTTGAGCCAGATTTGTCACTGAAGAGAAAAGAATTACTTTTAGGTGGATGTGAACAATATACACAGGCTTTGTGTGAAAGGAGCCACTGGGTATATGGGCTGCACCAGTGCTCCATGCCGTACGCTCTGGTGGGCGAAACGAAAAGTTGAATGACAATTTATCAGACTTTTACACGAAAAATTTCTCTGTAGAGTACAACAGACCTCGAATGCTCCTCTTGTGTCCCTGGTGCCTCTGTCCAACAGTAAACTGTTTGACAGAACACCTGGAACAAGGAAAGCAGAATGTGGAGCAGACATTGTATATAAACATTCTTGGGCTTATTTACAAGCCCATTGCGCTGTTGTGTTTCTATCTAGGACCCTAATTCGATATTCCCGATTCTGGCCCTTATGTGGTTATAATCAATAATATTCTGATAAAGGCATAAGAATCATATCCATATTCAGTAATAGCCCATGCAGTCCAAAGCACAGCACGGCTACTCCCATCGAATCCTAGAAAGCACAAAGGGTTCTTTAAACAAACCAAGCCTCCAGCAGCCCAGGAAATCCCCCTCTGCTTTTGTTTTGATTTGAACAAGATCTCCTGGAGTCCAGAAAGAACAGTTCTTAGTGACGTCTTATGTCCAACCTTACGTCAAACTCGGCACCTTTCAGGTATAAATATACCAACAGTTGCCTTAAGCAAATACACGGTGGTATGGAGCAGAGCGGCCATCTACTTGCCCGAGAGCCCAGCTGATGCGAGAGCCCACTGAAGCAGCCCCTCCCGTTTGACGCACTGAGAGAGACGCTGTCTTTTTCTCCAGCCGAGAAAATCCAGCTCTGGTGTTTCCAGCCTACCCTTGCGGGTTGCTGGGAGTTCAAGTCCTGAGGAAAGAGATACCAGACCTCCCACATTTTATTACCAAGGTACGGAGCTGACTAAACCCTTAAGAGAATTCTTGATGCAGATTCTTGGCAAAACAATCTTTACCAACTTAACTTAAACTGCTACTTACTTACTCCTTCCCAAGTATTAGGCTTAGGTCAGGTACACCGGGGTAGGCGTAGTTAGAAGCACTAGTTGAGTACGTTAGTCAAATGTTTTTATGTATGTAAATATTTTATCCATTTTAAAGTATCATATGGCTAAGAAACCATATCAATGCTTTTACAGTATTATTTCATAATACTACTTTTACTGTACGCACTTTACTTTATGATAAGTATTGCAATTGTGGCAATTCATTTCTCTTGCATGAGAAAGAAGACTGCTCAATAAATAACACCTTTTATTGAAAACGCCCGTCTCTCTATTTCTCTGCACTCTGGGGAAACTAAGTATGCACGGTTGACTGAGTGAAATAGCTGCCTATTGTTTTCACATGACTCTAGAGATGCACTCTTATTCTGAGGGAGCAAATTTGTCATGTTTATGCGGTTGTCAGAAACTGAATCCCTTCTTGACTGAGTCAGGGAAGTTCATCCCTCCCTATTCATTCAAGAACGTTTCTAGTGACCTCTGAGCTAGCTGGCGCAAACCTAAATAAAGTTTAACATAGTCAGTAGAGACCTAGATGACCTCAGTCCTACGTCTACACTGCTGTTTATGCTATTCCAATGCTCAGAGTCTATTGGGAAAATAGGAACTACACTACAGCGCTGCTGGTGCATCACTTTGTTTGACACACTGGCAGCGAATGGGCTTGCCCATATTTAAAAGCCCACGTAAAGTCACCCTGCGTGTCTTTACAATCTTATAAATATGGGCCTCTTTTACGCAATACTCTGTATGAAAAGGTCCTTCAATGGAAGTTGCTGTGGGTGTTCCCAGCAACATCCATGGAACTTGACGCATTCCCAGATGTACAACATTTAGTAAAACTGGGAATGCGTCAAAATCCTACGCCTCCCCAAGGGAGGCGTAGGAATGGCGCAACAAAGATTAATACTTTTATTTCTCTGCATTTGTTTCCTCTTTCTAAGTGTGCTGCAGCAAACACAGAAAAAAGGAAAATGCCATTAATGATTGTCTTTGTGCAGGAAGGTGTCCCTTTCTACACAAAAGCAATCAACTTTGCAGCGCAGGAACCCTTGCAAAAGGACTCAAGGGTGCCTGCACTGGCGCATGGCACAAATTGTGTACAAGCACAGGGATGAGTCGTATTGTTCTTAATACGATGCATCTCTGCGCTTTGAAAATGACGCAGCACGGCGCAACTCAATTGCTTGCGGAGCCGGAGCTGCGTCATTTTCTTGTAGATGAGGTCCTCTGTGTCCCAACACTTACCTGCAATTAGCCTAAACACTGAGGAAGTGCACGTTGTATAACACAGCACAGACCAATAGATAAAGCCCGCTGACCAAAAGGCCTTCAATGTATGCATGTTATGTATAAATTGTTTGGAGAAATATTATCTTGTTATGCAGCTAAAGCTGCCTCAAAGGTCTGACCTTAAAAAGGCCAGCATTAGCAGTAGTGTAGTTGAGCCTTACACTCCTACACTATTACATGTATCACGGCTACTGGTGCATATGTGCCCTTTTGAAGATAGGGGCACATTATTAGCATACCATGTACCATTTTCGTAAACTACAACCTGGCCTGTGCCAGTTTATTTCTATATACTCCTTTAATCATTTATGTTGCATGCAGATGTAACATGTATTGCCCCATCAACTTTGTCGTGATTTTAAACACTGCTGCACGTATGTCAGGTGTGCCTTCCAACTGGCCTTACATCTTAGACTGGTCTTTGCTTGGGCTGAGTTGTAGCTATCGTTTTGATATGTTAACAAACGTGCGGTGTGCCTTTTGCAGCTTGCACAGGAACCGCACACCTCGTGCACCACATGCTAAAATCTCTGACTTGGACGTGTGTCGCTTCACGTGAACTTGTTGAATTATTGTGTGTACACCTATATAAATATATATATATATCATAGGGAATCTAAAATGTTTTTTTTCGTACACATTCTACTTTTACGAATATTCCTTGGGTTATTTTGTAATACAACCATATGTGCAATATGCGATTCTATGGATTGGAATGCAAACGCATGGCTGTGTTTACCATCGATGTCTTGTTCTTGACAATGATTATGCAGTTACTACCTAGGTTGAATACGCTGGCTTAAAACGCCATTGTGGAACCTTTGTTAGTGCTTAACTTGTACACATTTTAAAAAGATAATAATACCTCTAATTCTTGTTAAAAAATGTTTACCGTCCAGAAATGTCTCCCTTTATAGTTCCAAAAACATCACAAGCACACTGGGCATAGCGGACCATGACTTCCTTCTGTATCCTAATATAGGGATGTGGCTTATTATTTTGAAAAAGAAAAGATTAATTCTCTTGTCTGATTTAGATTCCGAGTGGGGTTAGAGCAGGCGTGTTTTGATAATATATGCACACGTCTTTGTCTCTGGAGGTACCGCTTCAAAGTCTGCGTGCACAGCCGCGTTGAGATTTCTGCCTTCAAAGAGTTCACACCACTGAGAGTGTTTCCCTTTCCTTCAAAGAGGTCTCATGGCTAAAGGGCTCTCCTTTTCAGAAAACTCACATTCCCAAGATGGCATCTTCTGAAAGCTCACACCTCCAGAAGACTGGCCTTCTTCAAAGACTCTTACTATGCCTTGGGAGTTTTCCCCTTTAAAATGTTTGTTGGAATCTTTGCTTTATTCTTGCTGTCTTCCCCCAGGGGAAATAGAAAGCCTCTTTATGAACTGAAAAGTCATTCTTTTTAGTTGAAAACGCGTTTGAGTTCAGTTTGTCTGCTGATCCCCATGTTATTCCTGAACAGGGACTGAGCCACCTTCTTTCGATTATAAGAGCACAAGACATTATTGGGTGCAACCTATCTGGTATGTTTTGGGAAGACAAATAAACTTGGCTATATAGATGATAAGTTAGGCCTGCAAGTAAAGTAATGCTAATTACATTTTCTGATATGAACAACAATTGTATACACACCTACAACTTACAGTTTTACAATGATAGATAGGAGCAGTTACATAAGACAATCATGCATTGGCACGGCCAATAGCTCTGGATTATAACTGAAAGTGTTGCTTCGGTCACTGGCAAGTTTAGGAACTCAATAGGTCATTATACATAATATACAGGCACTCTAAATCTCATCCAGGCACTCATGCATCTATTGTCCACCAATTGGCTTTTTCTTAACTTCACCCACTTGCTCTTAAACGGCAAACCCCCACAAACTCAACAAGCATATGCATGATAATTCAAAAAAACTGAAGTAAAAAAAGGGAGCATTCTCTGCATCAAGATGATGGGCAGATCCCTTGCAATAGCAACAAAATTAAACAAAGCAGTCAGTGGCATTCTTGGAATGGGGTTGTGTGTAGTGTAATATTGTTTTTAGGTTCCAGAAGGCCACCATGTTTAGAAACAATGTGTTGGCCATCTTGGAGCAGTACAATAATGATGTACTATTCACAATACCATTGCTAAATGACCCTAAGCAACCTTTTCACTCTGAGGCTATCTTATAGTGGTATTGTTCATAGTGGATAATTGTTGTAACAATGCAAGATGGCTGATAATGCTTCTAAATATGGTAACCACCTTGGAACTGTAAAGCAATAACACACTATGGATCACACCATTCCAGGTGGGCGTTAGAGATACATTGCACTACATTGAAATGAGTGGCAAGTAAGCAGCCTGTCTGGGAATCAACAACATTTTAAACTGAAAATAGGGGGGGGGGCATTGCCTACCACTGAACAAGATGGCTGCTTGCTAGAGCGGCTCCTGCCAGCCATCGGAGCTATCCCCTTACACTCCACCACGCAATCCATCCCCAGCTGCTTACAGGGCAACGCTCTACACTCTGTTCGCTGTGGGGATACAAATGCAGTGCGTTCGTAGACCTCTTTTATTACTCATAGGTCACGTGGTGCTGACGTGTCACGCCTGTTACGCCACAAGCTAAAACACTACAGTCCTCCCCAACAAACATGAAAACAAAAATCAACAGAGATCTCTTTGGTTCCAATCCAAATTGGTCAATTACAACTTCACATTATTTCAGCAGGCACACATATATGAACAGTCTTACGTGAACTAGTCTCTAAGTCGGCAGGATGGCACTGGGTTCCGCCACAGTTGGTGTTGTGATAAACCCCGGCTCTGGGTCTCGCTGACATCGGCCTCAGGTGAACTTTCACCGGGCCGGAGCTCATGATCACAGCCACTGCTCTCCAGCCTCTCATCCGCCGCTTCGTCTAGCTGAGTTACCGCCTGGCCAGGGGACCCCTGACTTTCTGCAGGAAGGGACAAGTCCATCAAACCACGGGACTCAGTGTTTTCCCTGGTCGGGGAGCCAGGGGTCTCCCCACGCCTTGTGAGGGAACATACGGCCCCCGCAGATTGGTACTTTTTTAAATGAGACACATTGCGGGTCACTGTTTCTCTCCCTCTGGTGGCAATGACCCAGGTTCCATTGACGCCTGTCCATGGATCGGTTTCATAAGGCAGTCTGAACTTTTCACTGTTGATGCAATTTTTTAGCAGTACAACGTCCCCTCGGGTCAGTTGGGGCGCTTTGGCCCTCCTCCGCCAACTGACCTGAGCATGGGCTTTCCGGCATCTGGCATCAACTTGACTGTCATCAGGAGGCTCTGGCCGCCACTGGGGATGGTGAGGTATTGAGTCCGTAACGACTCAGCCCATGAGGAGGTGTCCGGGAACTACACCCGTTGTGGTGTGGGGTGTCTGACGATAACTCCTTAAAAATGTGAAGATGGCCAGTTCAAGGGATTGTCCTTTGTCATGGAAATGCAAATCCCCTTATTTAATGTTTGCATAAATATTTCTACTTTGCCGTCCGATTGTGGCCATCTGGGGGTTATTCGGCGTTGTTGAATGCCTAAAGCACTCAGGTATGTGGCTAGTTCTTGGCCTTGAAATGGAGGTCCGTTATCAGTTCTCAGCTCGCGCATTAATCCATGCACCGCCATGATCTTCTCCAGTTTGGGAATCACTTCTGTGGCACTGATCGGGCCGGTCGAGGGGCTTCTCCCGTCACTTGACACGCAGCACAGGACCGGACCGTAGCCTCTACCAGTTCGTCCATCAAGGGGAACCATACCTTATTTCTGAGTCACAACAGAAATTTCACTACAAACTCTTCCTGACCCCAAAGCTCCCCCCTAGCAGTACCCAAAAAGGCCCAATAGGAACGGAACGCCCCTTCATATGCCTTCCTTGTCCTGGGTGCTAAACTCTCTCCCACGAGGTTTTGTAGTTCGGGGCACCGAGAGACCAGAGAGCTTCGGGAAAGGGTGCCGCCACCGGGTCCGCTGTGGGCAGAAAACCCCAGAAGGCCTGCATACGGAAATGAGAAAGCGCATCAGCCGCTTGGTTCATCACCCCCGGCACATGTCTTGCCCTAAACAGTACATTCAGTTGCATGCATAACAACACAATTTCCTTGAGCAGTCTCAAAATCAATTTGCATCGTGCTGCCTGACTATTGATACACTCCACCACGGTCATGTTATCAGACCAGAACACCACAGAGTGATCACGGAAACCCCCAGGCCACGTTTTCAGGGCCACCAAAATAGGAAAAAGTTCGAGAAAAGCAATGTTACTCGTCAACCCGCACTCATGCCACCATGACGGCCATTTTTGAGCCGACCATTGTGTACCAAATATGGCGCCAAAACCCATACTCCCCGCCGAATCTGTCCAAAGCCCCAGCTCCTCGGAGGACACCGCCGGTTTGTTCCAGACAATTCGACCATTGAAATCCACCAGAAATGCCAACCAAATGCGCATGTCCTGGCGAACCTCTGCCGAGAGTCTCGTGCGGTGATGTCCTTCCTTCAGGCCGACCATGGATTGTGCAATCGAGCGGGAAAAGGGGCGCGCCATCGGTATCACTCTTAGGGCAAAATTCAACTGACCCACCACCTGTTGCAATTGATGCAGGTTTACTTTTGTTGCACGAATACATGTCTCAAGGGATAAACTGAATTTCAACACTTTTTCCTTGGGTAATCGAAAACAACCTTCCACCGAGTCGAGCTCGATCCCCAGAAACTCGATCAAGGTCGAGGGACCCACAGTCTTACCTGGCGCCAATGGCACACCAAATCCATTCATTAAGACACAAAATTCATGTAACGCCTGTCCACACTCAGGATCCCCGGCTGCCCCCAAAAACAGAAAGTCATCGAGATAGTGCATAACATGTTGAAAACCTGTCTTCCTTGTGAACACCCACTGCAGAAAACAACTGAACTTCTCGAAATAGGCACATGAAATCGAGCACCCCATTGGCATACATCTATCCATGTAATAGCGACCCTGAAACATGAAACCAAGAAGACGCTGATCGTCTGGATGTACCGGGAGCAACCGGAACGCTGACTTGATATCTGATTTTGCCATCAGCGCCCCGGGCCCCAGGCGATTCAACATGGCTACGGCCTCATCGAAAGATGCGTACCGCACTGAACACACTTCCGGGTCTATCGCGTCATTCACGGAAAGACCACGTGGGGCTGACAAGTTATGTATCAGCCGAAACTCACCCGGGTCCTTCTTGGGGACCACCCCTAGAGGGGAACAAACAAAGTTAACAACAGGTGGCAAATCGAATGGACCGGCAACACGACCTCGAGTCACCTCCTTCCCAATCTTTACCTGTACCACCGCCGCGTGCTGCAAGACCGACAGTTGATTCTTACAGTTTGCTACACCCTGAAAATCCCCCACTGGGATGCGGAAACCATATGAGAACCCGTTTCGCAACACCCCAGCGGAAGCATGATCCGGGTATTCGTTGAGCCAAGGAATCATTGCCATGGTATCAATCGGGGTAGGTAAAGGCGCCCCTCGGACTATATCAGACCTGTTTGGCGCCTCCCTTACCACCGTTATCACCCGTTTTGGCTCTGCACAAGGACTCAGGATGGGATGGCTGCCCACACCCCCCATACTCGTGTCTGAATTTGCATGACCCCTGGGGCCTCGTACATTTCCCTCTGTTAAAATTCCAACAGATCCCCCTTTTCCCTGTGTTGCCACTCGGCTTCGAGTGGTACTCATTACCTGCACCCGCCCGAAAGGGCGTCCCAGAGTTTTGGCGGGAAGATTCTCCTCCGTTACTCCCTACCAATGGTACCTTCAACATTCCTGTACTCTCCATTTTTTGCCATGACACGGAGTCGTAACAATCCCAAGTCAACAATGGGTTGTGTTCCTTAGCTTTTCTAAAAAGATTGTCATAGCAGAACCACTGATTGCCCCCATATGCCACAAAATACTCCATAATACGTGACTGATAAATGGGTAACTCGGTCAGCAACTCGGGCCTGCGCTCGCCCATGATGGAGGTAAATATGCCCCACGCTCTGCCCCAAGTACCAATGTTCTCGTCAACCTTAAAGGCGGCCATTTTTGCGCGCCAAACACTCGGATGCATGAGCTCCTTTTGGCTCTTCACATGCTCTATCTCGTAATGGTCGGTAAGCAATGAAAACATGTTTACATACTTATCCGCCCAAATCAATTCCTTAATTTCTAGTGGGACATGCTGGGCAATCTTCTCCCTTCGAGAAGGTACAGACCCCTCCCCCGCAATCGGCAATGGCCGCTTACCTGAAGTAGACCCCTCGCTTGTCGCCGAACTTGGGCCTGCTGTACTTCCAGCCGCCGGAACCTGTGGGGGAACAGAAGATGTTGCCTTCGCAGCCTCCCTAGATTCCCGCAGTTGCCTCATTACTGCCCGGGCGTCGTCAGCCGTGGCGCCCTCGCTATCGTTTCCCAACCACGCTGCCAATTGTGCCGCTAACTCGGGGGGCATATCCTCCCTGTTCACGGGGGTGACCACCACAGGGATTGGATTCCCCTCTTTCGGCACCGGGATTGGCTCCTCACGTGGGGTATCGGGAACCGGGGTGTCTCCCCCAAGTGCTCCCCTTCTGGGCCTCTTGCTTTTTCCACCGGGGACTGCTCCCTGCAAAGGCCGTTTCGGTCCTCCCTCCCCGTCCTTAGCCTCCACCTTTTTCTTCAGATCGGCTATCTCCTTCATGAGCATGCGGAGCATCTGCTCGGTACCGACCCGCTTTCCGACTTTCTTGGGCATTCTCAGACGGGATATCTGTAAGACAAAAGAAAGATTACAACGCTCAAAATTGGCTCTTCGTTCCGTCTCGAGCTCACGTGCAGCGGGGAGGTGCAGCTTCAGAGCACAGGAACAAGAGGATGCTTTCTTGGCTTCCGCTCCTTTTATCCGTCTTCAGGGCGGGCGTAAATCCGCCCCCGCCTGCCTCCGAGGGCGTGGCCGGCTGCGTCGGTGTCTAGGCCAGCCCACTCTAGGGCGGGAAAAAGGGCGCCCCGGCTACGCCACTTCGGGCATACCAGCCGAGACTCGCCTCCCGCCCAAGATGGCTTCCCGGGGGGATCGTGGTACTCCACCATACGTTCGGGGGGACCGAATGGTCGCCCCTTTCCATTCGTCCATCAAGGGGAACCATACCTTATTTCTGAGTCACGACTTGGTTTTAACCATGCCTTGATGGCCAACATGAGCGAGTTGAACCACTTGGGCAGTTAGTGATGAGGGTATCACTAGCTGGTGTCCTCTTAGCAGGCATCCGGTGTCATTTTTAGTGAGCTCGTCTCTCACGTGATGTAAGTTGTCCATGACACGCTGTTCTTCGGTGGTCAGTATCTTCCATTCCTCCTTGGCCTTGTGCCAATTTCCGCTTTGCAATGCCACCCTGGCCCGTTGTAGGCAGTCGTCCTTTCTGGTGGCCTCAGCAAGGCTCTCCATGGAAATCGGTAGGGGACATGATCGGGCGGTTACACATCGGACATATTCTTCAGTGTCGGCCTCGTCTTCGATTTGTTCACGGGTAGCTGCTCGGGGATGTTGTGACAAGTAGTCTGCTGGTTTCCGAGAGCCAGGCTGGTATTCTACATTTCAATTGTAATTTTGGAGTTGTAGCATCCATTTCTCAATCTGTGGCAGTGGCTTTGTGGAGCTCCCAGAGAAGAGGGCGACAAGTGGTTTGTGATCGGTTGCTACCACAAAGGGTTTTCCATAGACATATAAGTGAAAATGGCGGCACCCCCAATGTATGGCGATCGCCTCTTTCTCGATTTGGGAGTATCTCTGCTCCGTCTCGGTGAGGGATCGGCTGGCAAAGGCTACGGTGGCCTAGTCTTCGTCCGGGTGCCACCGTTGCATCAGCACCGCTCCTAGTCCCATGGGACCAGCGTCCACAGCCACTAATGTCAGTTTCCTGGGGTCGAAGAAGGCAAGTGTGGTGGACTCTGAGAGTGCCTCTTTGATCTCTCGAAATGCCTTGGCTTGTCTCGGGCCCCATCTCCAGGAAGTGGAGTCTTTGGTGAGTTCCCTCAGCGGCAGGGTTAGGTTGGCGAGGTCACGGATGAACCTTCCGCAGTAGTTCACCATACCGAGGAAACTCCGGATTTCTGTGACGGTGGTGGGGACAACGGCGTCTTTGATGTCTTTCACCTTTTGTGGGTCAGGGTTGACGCCCTCGGTCGAGAAGGTGTATCCAAAGAATTGCATTTTCCACCTCAAAGAACTCGCACTTTTCACAATGAAGGGTAAGCCCCACATCTTGCAGGTTCCGGAGTACTTGAGTTAAGCGGTTGTTATGCTCCAGAATGTTTTTCAAATGTATCATAATGTCGTCACTGACATTGATCACACCGGGGATGTCCGCAATGAGTTCCTGTATTATGTTCTGGAATACTTCAGCCGTGCTGGATACCCGATGCTCAGTCGGGTATATCTCCGGAGCCCAATGTGTGTTGAGAAAGTTGTAATGTTGGGATGCCTTGTCTAGCACCAGCTGGTGATAGCCTGATCAGAGATCCAGTTTGGAGAACCAGCCCGCTCCCACCATTTCCCATATGAGGTCATCTATGGTGGGGGTTATGTGGCGCTCCCGCTTGATGGTAGCATTGGGCAGTCACAAGTCCAAACAGATCCTCACCGCGCCAGGCTGTTTGGGCTTCCTCATGACCACGAATGGTGAGACCCAGGGGGTGGGACCTGTTACTTTCTCTATTATTCCGGCAGTCTCAAGCTTCTTGAGCTCTTCGACGACCAGTGGTCGCAGGTGGAACGCTATGCGTTGGTGCCTCAGGGCCACTGGCTGGACGGTATGGTCAATGTGGAGGTGGACCTCTTTTCCTCAGAATTTTCCAATTCCTACAAAGACTTCTGAGAATTCCGTCAGAGCAGATGTTGGATTGACTCTTGATGGACACCAAAGGCGAACGTCACAACCCCTAGGTCTTCGGCCGCCCGGCATCCCAGCAGCATGCCTTGTCCGTCTTCTGTCACAAAGACGTTGGTTGTGATGGACCGTTCCCCATGTGTGATGTTTATTTTGAGAGGTGTGTCTTGGCCATAGGCAAACAAGGTGATGGCTGGCGGAATAAGCACCGGCGGTGGATTTTGGGTTTGATGGAGGGCAGATGCCATGATGTTTATGGTGGCGCCTGTGTCCATGACTGCCATGACGTCTTGGGAGCCTACGTGGATGCCGCACTAGGGCAGGCTTCGTGCCTTTCGAGTGGCGGCGCCGATCGTATGCACCTTGTGCACTATTCACTCTTCATCCTCATCATCGTCCATGTCGCTTTGCCCTCGGTCTCCTTCTAGCATGGCGTTGACCACTTGTCTCGGCTTGCGATACTTCTTGGATCTGCAGACCTTCTCAAAGTGGTTAAAGCATCCACATCGCGAGCATCGCTTGCCTTTGGCGGGACATTCTGCCGCCGGATGGGGTGATCCCCCACAGTACCCAGAGGACTTAAGTTGCCCTGACGTAGATGCTCCGGATCCCTTCTTGGCCCACCTCGTTGGAGGCTTCATTGTCACACCGTTGACCGGTTCGGCTTTCACTGGCGCCCGGAGGGCCGCTTCCATGTGTGCAGCTCGGGCCTTCGACAGCTCCTTGTTGCGCCCTAGGGTTAGTATGTCGGCAAGAGGTTTGCCCGACTCTTCCAGTATCCACTCCCGCAGCTTGGCGGAGGCACAGCCTTGAATGATCTGGCCGTGGATTTCTTCTGTGGGTTCGGTGAACCCACACGTGGACGCCAGGTTCTTGAGCCGGGCATGATACTTGTCCAGCGACTCCTCGGGTAGCTGCCTTGCCTGGCGGAATATGAACCTTACATTGTCCTGGTTGGCCATTGGTTCAAAGTGTCCATTAAGGGCTTTTATTAGTGTGTGGTGGTTCTGTGGGCGTCTTTGCCTCCCAGGTGGAGTACCATGGCCCTTTTCTGGTCCTTGTAGACCTTCGTTGCTACAAAGAAGATAAGTAGGCGATCCACCCAGTCCTTCCAATTGGGTGCAAATGAAGAGGGTGATCCCTCCACTATGAACGGCTCTATTGGAGGGATCGTGGACATAGTGGGTGCAGGGGCGTGTGGCTGTCCCTACAGCATCCGTGGATTGGTCTGTCCGGTTTGTCCTTTCTGGCCGGCCTTCTGGGGTTCCCCTTCTGGATATACCAGTGTCATTGTGATGGTGTACATTCATTTCTTTAACTGCGCCTTTAATATGTTGGAACACTTCTTTCTATGTATTCTGATCTCGTGTGAGATTCTGGAATACACTGAGTTTCTACTTGTCAGTTGAGAGCTAGACCTGTGGCTGAGGAATTAATTAAAGCTTGCTCTCAAATCTACTTCGTTCCTGACTATTTAATTCAATCAACAGACACCACATTTATTGGCGACGATCGGGTGAACTCTACCTCAACACAGGCGTGGAAAAAGAATCATGCTTCAGCTCCTCCAGCGGCTGTAAATTTAAAAGGAAGCGGAGTCTTCCCTGCAGCTGTAATTGTAAAGAAAAGATAATGCGGTGAGGAGTTTGGTTGGGAGTGTGGATCGGAACTTGGTCAGATAGAAAATAATTTGGAAAAGGGAAAAGGAGATTAGGAAAGCGTTGGTTTCACGCGCTTGCTCTCGCGAAGAGAGAGACTCGTGAGCAGCTGACGCAGAGCTGCGTGTCAGAAGCGGTGCGCTTCTGACGTCTCGCTTCTGCTTTTCAAGACTCGTGAGCAGCTGACGCTCTGACGTCTCGCGTCTGCGTTTCAAAACTAGTGTCGGAAGTGCTGCGTTTCACTTACGAAACAATGACTGAGTCAAGCACAGAGTAATGGAATTAGAATGTAGAAATGTGCGCTGAGCATGAAAGACTAAATTATTACATCACAAAGCTTGGAAATCTTGTTGTTTTTTCTAAAAAGAAGAGAAGCTTTGTTTAGTCTGAATAATCACATTATAAAAAAAAAGAGGAAAGAATTGAAGAGGAAAATTCAAGAAGAAGGTCAAAAGGACTATTTATATATAGCAAAATAAAAATAAATATAAGGGAAAAGGGAATTAATTTTGAAAACAATACTAAATAAAAGAGATAAGGAGAGAAATATTTAATTGAAAAAAACATATAGTTATATTAAAGAAAGCAATATATATATATATATATATAAAAATGCAGAATGTAACTCAGCCTGCTTTCTTTCTAACAAGTCCAGGAGAACCAAATGTCAAATGGAAAAAATGGAAGAAAATATTTGCTAACTATGCAAGGGTGTGCGGAACTAATTTGAGTGCTCTTCTTCTTCATTGTTTGGGGGGAGAAGGTCAAGACGTCCTGGAACATCGACCTGACTTGTCGGCTGGAGAACAACGGAACTTGATTGAATATGAGATTGCAATTGCACAACTTGATAAACATTATTTGCCAAGAGTCAGTACCATTATGGAACGGTATCATTTTGGGTTGAGGGAGCAGAAAAAGGATGAGACTGTTGAAGAATATGTTTCCTCATTGAGAAAGTTAGCCTCTTCATGTAATTTTGGTAAGACTTTAGATGAACAGATTAGGGATCAGTTTTTACTGAGGTGTGCACATGATGACATCAGAAAGGAACTCTGGTTGAAGGATGAACCGGCCCTTGAGGAAGTGTTAGTAATAGCAAAACAGGTAGAACATATAACTAAATGTGTTGGTGAATTGAAGAAGGAGAAAGAAAAGGGATCGTTAAATGAAAAAAAAGAAGAAACAAAAGTAGAAGAAGTAGTTTGTCAAGTGAAGAAAAATGAGACTTCAAATAATCCTGAGAAAGAAAATAACGATCAAACCTTGCAAGTCAGAATTTATTTGCAGGACAAAGTAATACATTTGCTTGTTTTAGATGTGGTCAAATAGGCCATTTGGCGAATTCATCAATATGTCCTGCATTGAGAGTTGTGTGTAACTCGTGTGGAAAGAAAGGACACTATGCAAAATTTTGTAGAACAAAGGTGTTTAGGCAAGAAATAACAAAGAAAAGATGGAATCAGCCACAAGTAAGAACAGTAACTTTTGAAATAAAATGTGAAGTGGCTGATCATCCATCACATCTGGTAAAAGTGGAAAATGTAATGATTAATTTTAAATTTGATTCATGTTCACGAATAACATTGATTGATGAGAATTTGTTTAAAACGCATTTTGAGGGAAAAGTAAAGCTGATGAGATCTGATTTGAGACCACTTGGATATGGTGATAAACCAATTAAGATGCTTGGTTGTTTTATGGCTGAAATAGAACTTGGGAGTAGGATTATAGTTGGTAAGATTTATGTTGCAAAGAAAGGTGATATATTACTGGGTTGGGTACATCAGGGTCAACTTGGAGTGAGCTTGAATCCGAATGCTAATCCCCAGGTTCAGATTCATCAAGTGGATGTTAATGAAATGAAAGTGGATAATATGGATCTGGGATGAGAATTAGCAAGAACATTCCCAAAAGTTTTTAAGGAAGATTTAGGATGTTTGAAGGGATATAAACATCACATTAGATTGAGGGATAATGCTGTTCCAGTAATAGTGAAAGTAAGGAGAATACCCCTGATAGAACAAGAGAAAGTGAAGGAGGAGATAGATAAGTTGTTGAAGAGTGGTGTGATTGAGCAGGTGGAAGCTACTGAATGGTTAGCTCCAGTAGTTGTCGTTAAAAAGCCTACTGGTGAGATTAGGCTTTGTGTTGACCTGAGATCGTTAAATAAAGAGGTGGTAGTGGACAGATTTCCTCTGCCAAATATTGATGAGATGGTGAGTACGTTAGAGGGGACCAAGTTTTTCACTACTCTAGATCTAGCTTCCGCTTATCATCAGGTGGAGTTGGAGGAGTCTTCCCAGGATCTGACAGCATTTATCACCCCCATGGGCACTTATAGATATAAAAGAATGCCTTTTGGTCTCGTGTCTGCGGCATCTGTATTTCAAAGGATAATGGCAAGAATTTTGAGAGGTATGACTGGAGTGAGATGTTATCAGGATGACTTACTGATTTATGGGAACAGTCTTCAGTAACACTATAGTCGAGTATGTGCGGTTCTGAAACATTTGGAGGATGCGGGAATGAGTCTTAAGAAAAGTAAATGCAAGTTTGGTGTACAAGAAGTAAATTACTTGGGACATAGAATAACTGGGGAAGGAATTTATCCAAAAAAAGAGCTTCTGGACACAATTAATAAAGTGAAAGAACCTGAGAACAAGGAGGAATTAGTATCCTTTCTTGGTATGGTAGAGTTTTATGGTAAATTCATTTGCAATTTTGCAGATAAAACTAAGTGTTTGAGGAGATTGACTTCTAAGAATGTTGGGTTTGAATGGTCGGATGACTGTAAAAGAGAATTTGAATGCATTAAATCTGAGTTGAATAGAGCGCCCTCTTTTCAGGCATTTGTACCGGGTTTACCTACAATTTTGTTTACGGATGCGAGTGAGAAAGGACTTGGTGCTGTCCTGGTTCAGAAAAGGTATGGCAAAGACTATCTGATTTGTTGTTCATCAAGGTGCTTAAGAGGATCGGAATTGAATTATTCTGTTATAGAAAAGGAGTCTCTGGCTATCTACTGGGCTTTGAGGAAATTAAAGAATTTGATTTGGGGGACGAAGGTGTTTATTTTTTCAGATCATAAGCCATTGAAAGAGATTTTTGATAAAAAGGGCTTGGATGCAATCTCGTCAAGGATTAGGAGATGGGTAGTTTCTTTACAAGAGTTTGACTTTGGTGTTGATTACATTCCAGGTGTGTCAAATAAATCAGCAGATTGTTTGTCGAGAATGGTAAGTAAGGAGAATTTTGATGATGAAGATGATTTTGGTGAGTGTGATGATTGTATAAGTGTGTGTGAGATTACAGAAGGGGCAATTGAAGAGAAAGAGTGGAGAGATGAGTTGGAGAAGGACGAGGAAATAAAAAAAGTTGTCTTTGAGTAATAATTCTCGCTTGGAGAAGCCTTGAGCTTTCAATGAATAGTGGTTTCCTGACTCGTGGAGCAAAAATGGTTCCACCTTTGGGTATTAGAAAGAAATTATTGAGTTATGCACATTCAGGACATCTTGGTATTGTTAAACCAAAGGAGATTCTACTAATGCGATTTGGTGGCCTGGTATGGACCTAGAGATTGAGAGATTAGTGAGAGATTGTCCTGAGTGCTGTGCTAGTGATAAGATCTTGAAGACGAAGCAAATGCCAATGGTGAAGAGATTGTTACCAAGACATCCTTCGGATGAGGTGGCAATAGATATAGTTGGTCCTTTATCAGGTGTGTGTGATACGCCTTATCTTTTGGTGTTAATTGACTTGTATTCGTGGTGGATAGAGGTCTCTCCTGTTAGGGAGATTACCTCGGAGGAGGTGATCAAGTTTCTAGATACTCTTTTTAGGAAGGAGAGTTTTCCCAATAGTCTTCTTTCGGACAATGGGCCTCAATTTTGTTCGAGGGTGTTTGAGGAGTTCTTGAGAAAGTGTGGTGTGGTACATAAGAGATGCTCGTTGTATCACCCTGAGTCGAATGGAGCAGTTGAGAGAGTCAATAAAACGCTGAAGGAGTCTATACAGTTAGCTAGGTCATCAGGCTTGAACTGGAAATCTGTTCTTCAGGAGAGAATTTATGCTTATCGCTTTGCACCACATTCGACAACTGGGAGAACTCCATTTGAGTTGTTTAAAGGGAGAGCTCCCAACACTTGGTTGTGTCCTGGGTGGATGAAAATTGACAAGGGTTTGGTGGATAATGGGATTGGTGAATGGCGTTGCAAGGAAGAAAGGAAATTGGATAAGAGAAAGCAGAATTTTGATAAAAGAAATTGTGTGGATGTGCAGAAGATCTTAGTGGAAGATCTTGTGAGAATAAAAGCTCCTGTTGGTTGTAGATCCTGGTCAAAGTATACTGATGTAAGAACTGTGGTGAAAGTTTTTAGAAATGCCATTAAAACGGAGGATGGGAGGATATGGAATAGGAGTAGGGCAGTTGTGGTTAGGTCAAAAATTCCTGCTCAAGAGTTACATCATCCATCTTCTCATTTTGTTAATGATTCTAATATTTCTTCATCTTCCCTCAGGAGTCAAAGGGTACGCAGACCTCCTGTTTATTTGAGAGATTATTTACTGTAAGTCTTTTCTCTTTTATTCTTCTTTCTGTAAAGTTTACTATTTAATGCTTTTGTTTAGAAGGGATATGTGTGATGGTGTACATTCATTTCTTTAACTGTGCCTTTAATATGTTGGAATACTTCTTTCTATGTATTCTGATCTCGTGTGAGATTCTGGAATACACTGAGTTTCTACTTGTCAGTTGAGAGCTAGACCTGTGGCTGAGGAATTAATTAAAGCTTGCTCTCAAATCTACTTCGTTCCTGACTATTTAATTCAATCAACAGACACCACAGTCATCTTGGTTGGGCCAATGCTTGATGACTTTGGTCTGACTTTGCTTCCAGGTAGCAATGCTTGTTTGCCTGTCCCTGATGACTTGCTTTGGGCTGCTAACCAGCTGGTATGTTTTCGTGGCCAGGGCACGTGGAGCCTCCTGTGTTGGGCCTCTCCACCTTTCCACTGTGTGTTGTTGGGACCACTAGGCCCGTGGTTCAGGCTTTTCTCTCTCCCCTTGTAAAGCTGTACTGCCCTCATGGCTGTAAAGGGGCCTGAAACTCTGTTCGGGCCTTGCTGCAGGACTCGCTGGGGCTTCAAAGGGAGAGCCGGCACCTGGAGCTCCTCGCGCCCCCCCCCCTCCCTTCGGGGATTGTCAGCCGAGGATTGCGCACCTCCCAGGCGGGACACCACGTGGCTGCCGGCCGATGCGCGGCCGAAGCGAGGCTTCACACTCAAAGCCGCTGTGCACCTCAGCTCGTACACGCTGTCAGTGCAGTCGCAACACCAGGCACTCCTCCGCAGGCTCTGCCGAGAACAGGCGCAGCGCGCCGCACACCGGGGCACGAGCGCCGCGAGCCGATGGCAGGGCTCGCGGTCGCCTCACCGCAGGATGGGTGACACGCGGCGATGGCACGCCCACCCTCGTCGTCAGCTGTTGTGTTCTTGGGCAGCCCCTAGAATAGGGCTGGGGACACAATTGGGGGGCGCATTTAAGGGGAGTAATCGTATAGGCCTGTAAATAATGCACGGACAGGGGAGTACAGGTATGCTGGTCACCTCGCTGTCGCCAAC
This sequence comes from Lissotriton vulgaris, assembly GCF_964263255.1. Taxonomy (NCBI): domain Eukaryota; kingdom Metazoa; phylum Chordata; class Amphibia; order Caudata; family Salamandridae; genus Lissotriton; species Lissotriton vulgaris. Next base: position 389,730,071 of record NC_141691.1, on the reverse strand, counting down.
TGGCATACGTGCGTGCGTAGACCTCTTTTATTACTCATAGGTCATGTGGTGCTGACGTGTCACGCCTGTTACGCCACAGGCTATAACACTACACTAGGCGCTTCCGAAATCAGAGCTGAGGCCCCATCTGAATTGGAGTCTGGTCTGCATCGGCTAACAACCGAGGCCTCAATGCGATTTGAGTGTGGCCTGCAATGAAAGGGGACTCTGGCTTGCTGTAAGGCCCCCAGACTGCCTTATCCGCACATAGGACAGGCCCACTGCCGTGCTGAGAGGGGAGGACCCGCACACTACACTGGCAACAGATTGAAGGCACTTCAAATGGTGGTCCCACCCGCACATGACAGCAGCAAGTGGGTGCCTGATGCACTGCAATATCTGGTGGGCCGCTGTGATCTGGACACAGGCTGACTTGCCAACTATGCCATATTAATGTCTTACTGCTCGCCCTCTCCCCCGCACTATAAAAACTGAAGAAAGAAGCCAGTCGCGCTCTGGCCACTGAGTGCCATGATCTCACCATTTACACTAGATGGGCCCTAATCACATTCATTAAATGGGCATTATAGCCAAGAATTGACTTAGGGGAGCTACATTAATTCCAATACTGAGTGCCTCTAATCAACGATTTTGGCAAGCGTTTTTAACTCACTTCCTTACGTGTGAGGATGCTGTTCAAGAACTCAGCAGACAGAGCAAGTGTGGTCTATTGAAACACCACCCCTCAGCCTCAGTCCACATACCTACTATACTAAATATCCTGGGAGGTTGGAGTGCAAGTGCAAGGAAACCCGGCAGTCCGTGTGCTGCATGCAATGTGTTCCTAGGCAGGAGCCGATAAACACTGGGGCAACCCTCTCCCCCTTTTTGGATAATCTTTCACGGATACCTGAAAGAGGTTGCCCATTTGTGCAGTGGCTTGATCCAGAGACAATGACTGGAGGAAAGGGAGGATGAAGTAAACATCAAATGAAACTAGACAAGTACACTCTACCCAAGGAACTGGCTGCAGTAAATGAAACTCAAAATATTCATCCCCCAGTGGAACAAGCAACCCAGGGGCCAGAGATTCTAAAGCTTCATGATGTTATGACAGTGATTCAAGGGGTGCAGACCTCCCTTGAAACCAAGATAGACTCAGTAACGACGGAGGTCATGCTAGTGAGAGTAGAACTCAATAGCATGGGTGCAAGACTGAAAGAAGTGGAAGACTCCACTTTGCTCTGCAGGGTGATGCGAAAGTCTTGATAACCCAGGCCAAAGAGCTGCGTACCATTACAAAGACTCTTGAGGCAAGACTTGAGGACTATGTGGGCCACAGCTGGCACAATAATGTCCGCATAATAGGAGTCCTGGAATGCACAGAGGTGCAAGCAGTGGATCTCTTTCTTGAAGATGTTATCCTAAAGTTGCTACAGCCGTGTGGCTTCTCCAATTACTTCTCAGTAGAATAGACCAATTGAGTTAGCAGTGCCCAACCAAAACTGGGGACACAACCACAGAAAATTATAGCCTGTATATTCAATTACCATACTCGTGATGACACACTCAGACAGCCCAAGGTACCCCGCCGCTAATTTATGAGAACGCCACTATCACATTTTTCCCAGACTTCACACTTAAAATACAGAAGATGGGCCGCATTTTCCAGGAGGTGAAAAAGGCCTTGAAAGACTGTGTCATCAAGTATTCAATGCTTTTCCCTGCTAAACAGCGTGTGTCAGTAGAAGATAAAAGTGGTACTTTGATAGTCCCGGGATGCGTGGGACAGGCTCTATGGTTTGCGGACAGCCGGCAGGTCAACATTGCGAGCTGGCCGAGGGCAAGGACAGTATCGTGTTGGCACACCAGAGTTGCGGGATGAATATGCTAGCCAACAGATTAGAGGTGAATTCCCACAGACACACTGAGAACTCTTGTTGGTACAGTGCCATACTGGTGACAACTACAGCGACTACCCTAAGACACCAGACAAGTGTTTCCAAAATACTTAAATGAACAAGCCTGTGTGAGCATCACACCTCCACTTTCAGTTTGCTCTTCCTTAGTGAGCACCACAGCTGCCGACTGGGCAGCAAAAATACTTCATTTGTACTGGTGAACATTGGCACATTGATAGCACTTTTTCATTTTATTGATAGGGCCTGATGGAAGGCATCTAGGAGCTGGCTAACGCCACCATGGAGGGTAGTAGGCTGAAGGGTCTGGTGTTGGGTTTTGTTGATTCTGCATGTTTTGTATACTTTTCATTGTTTTGACTGTGGCACATTGTTACTGAAGCAGCCACGGCTCCTTGCGATTGAGTCCTGCCCTGGCACATGTCTTTTCTCACCCTGCCTTAACTCTGTCCACTGCGCTTAACCCCCACATGCTTATTACCACCATGGTAGTGGCTACAAAATTTAAATTACTGTCCTGGAATGTTAATAGGCTGGGAGACATAATCAGGCAGGGAGTAGTGCTGCAGTCCCTCAAACAACATGCAACAGACATAGTACTGCTCCAGGAGACAAATCTCCAGGAAAACACCTATCGAGCATTGGGCAGTTGGGGGTACAAAATGATAATCCATTCAGGCTACACTAGAGGCTTTAGAGGGATGGGTATCCTGGTGCATAGATCCATTCTACCTACTATATTAAATACATGGGCAGACACAAACAGGAGACATGTGGCACTTTCTGGGAAGTGGGAAAGTAAGATGCTCAACATTGTTTTTACTTCCACTCAATAGTTAAGACCTTTTCGCCGTGGTCATAGAATTCACCAGAACCAGCTGACATACCCCATCCCAAGACCTCTGCAACAACCTCGGCACCTACTTCTACTGCAAAATCAACAAGATATATGACAGCTTCAACAGTCTTGATACCCAAAACCCTCCCACCCCACCGCAACAACTGCACCGTATGAGCTGGATCCCCTCACTGCAGATGATACCCTCAAGACCATGAAGAGCATTGACTCCAGAGCACCCTTGGACCTCTACCAGTATCATATCTTCAACAGAGCAGGAACCACCATCACCCCCAAACTCTGCCATACCATCAACTGCTCAATCAACTTTGCCACCTTCCTGGAAGACTAGAAATACACAAGAGATCAACCCGTTGTTGAAGAAACCCTCTCCTGACCCAATGGACCTCAAGAACTTCAAAACCATCTCTCTTCTCCCCTTCCCAGCCAAAGTCATTGAGAAGGTCCTCAATGCCTAACTTTCCAAGTTCATTGAAGCATACCACATCTTGGACCTCTTCCAATCTGGCATCCAAAGCAACCATAGCACCAACACCACCCATATTACCGCCACAGATGACATCCTCACCTTCCTTGGCTGAGGTAAAACTGCAGCCCTCATCGTCTTGGACCTCTTAGCTTTCTTCGATACCGTCTCTCATCGCACCCTATGCACAAGACTTCCTGATGCTGTTATCCATGGCAAGGCCCTGAAATTGATCCACTCCTTCCTCACCTGCTGAACACAGAGAGTCAGACTACCTCTGTTCCTCTCTGAACCCACAGAGATCAGCTGTGCAGTGCCTCAGGGCTCCTCCCTGAGCCCACTGTCTTCAACATCTACACTGGCCCACTTAGACACGTTGTAGGGGGTAATTCAGGGAATGGAAGCCAGACTAACATACAGAAACCAAGAGAGCTTACACCACCAGGGAAGCTGCCAAACCCATCTATCAAGCAACCCAATACCACCTGTATGAGGGGGCTGTTAGAGCCTGGAAACTTCTGGCCTGGCTCGAAAAAAAGGAGAGAGTCAGTAGGTGGGTGCTGGAACTCCAGACTGTTGAAGGGGAGCTGGTGAAGGTTAGATAGGGAAAAGCACAAAGCTGTGTGACTTACTATACACAGTTGTACTCCCCAGCACTCATCGCAACAGATGAAGAGTCCAGCAAATTGCTTGCTGATATCCAACTCCCAAGACTCCCACTGGCAGACAGAGTGTTACTGAAAGAAGAAATCACTGAAAGTGAGCTAATCCAGGCGATCCATGACCAGAACGCAGGTAAAACAGTTGACCACAATGGTTTACTCCTTAAATTGTACAAACTTACGTCTTCTAAGATTGCCCCTACCTCCTGCGGATGTTCACAGAAAGCTGTAAATCAGGCTCCTACCCATGGAACAATGCCTGGTATCCATAGTCATCATACATAAAGAGGGCAAACCTCCTGAGGAATGCGCCTCCTATAGGCAAATCTCTTTGTTAAATGCAGAAACTAAAACTCTGGTAAAGCTACTCCCCTCCCCGTTGGTCCAAGTATTGCTGACCTTATTTCATCCTGATCCATCTGGTTTCATGCCAGGGAGAAGTACCTCTGTCAATGTGCGGTGGCTACGTGGAGTACTTGGACGTGCTACAAACTGTGCAAGGATGCCCTTGTGATCTCACTAGATACAACCAATACAATCGATACAATCAAGTGGTCATACATGCTCAAAGTCCTATCATGGATGTGAGAGCTCTGTAAGGATCCAACGGCCCAGGTAATGGTGAATGGAGGCATATCTACAATGTTCCAACTTAAACGCGGAACGAGAAAAAGGCTGCCCACTCTCCCCATTGATTTTTGTATTGGTCCTGGAGCACCTGGCTGCCCGGTCTAGGTGTGACCCCTTGATCATGGGATTGTGGTGGTAAGATGACTGGGAACACAGGATATCCCTGTATGCATATGGCATTCTTCTGTACATCTCAGATCCTGTTCAAACCCTCAATAGGATCCTTTACATACTCACTTTGTTTAGCCTTTACTCTTCTTACACCATCAATTGGAACACATCTGTAATCTCTACCCTTCACAGTCAAATCCCACATCTTCCTAGGATTTGCAAGGGTCATATTGTTGAAGAAGAGTTTTGTTATTTGGGAATATATGTCACCACGAACCCGTCAGCTTTTATGCTCAGAATTTAGCTCCTCGATTGGCACACTTGAGAAGGGAGGTCCAACACTGGTGAGCTCTATTTAAAACAATGGCACTACCTTGCTTCTTCCTTGCCCTCCAAAATACACACTTCCCAGTCCCGGCGTCCTACTTTCAAGACACTGACAGTACAACCTATACACCACTTTAGGACGGGGGCCCTACACGAATAGTTATCAAGAAACTAACCTGACACTGGTATGACGGTGGGATAGCCCTCTCAGACGTGCACCAATATTATTGGGTGTCGCATCTCCTTGTCATTGAATTTATCACACAATGGAAAAAACAATGTATCGTATGAATAGGCAGGCCATGCAGGTGGGAGGTTACCTCAGGACCCTTCATGGAGGGTCAAGAGCCATATCATTTCCGAACTACACTGCAACTACACTCGCCCTCTGGAATATCACGGTACGTGCTTTGGGATGGTGAGTAGGGATAACACAGCCCAACCCCCTATGGGACACAGCACAACTAGGTACATTGAGGACTTCGAAAGGTTTTGATGAATGGGATCTAATCGGCCTTTCTAAAGTGGGGGGACCTGTGCGCACAGGGTGGAGTAATACTGTTTGCTCACTTACAGGTTGATTATCAACTGACCCCCAATGAAATATAGTGCTATTTGCAAGTCTGACATGTGCTACTAACATCGTTGACAAAGGGAGAGGATATTACTGAATAATCCGCACTGGAAGACAGACTATTAACTATTAAATGCCCAAACAGCAATTTCCCTCACTTACCATAAATTGATTAATAATTTCTCTTATACTCTGACAAGGCTATGGGAGCGCTCGGAGAGAGACTTGGAAGGTCTAGAAGACGATGAGTGGCCAGAGGCTTTGGCGTCCCCCATGAGGTGGTTATTTTATTTCATTTTTTATTTTGAAGGTTTTATATAGCGCTAGTTCCACTCAAGGGTATCAGAGCGCTTTACATCAGCAAGGAAAGTACATAATAAAAACAATCATGGCAGTTGAACTAAAACGGGTTATACAGGTGCTCAAACCAATAGAAAAATACAGGGGGTAATTTAGGGACATGATTAGAGGCACATATAGATGGTGATTGAGAATGAGAAGCAAGTTGCCAGAACCAGGATGATTATTGAAAATAGTAAATTTAACAGTATGTCAAGGAGGGTTCAAAGGACAAAGTAGGCACCACTATGGTGAGGGTGGAAAGATTACCGTCATCATTGTGTCATAAAAACTGTTGCCAGTCAGGTAGGTTTTTTCACATGATCTGGAGCTGCCTGATAATTCAGCAGTACCTGAAATCTGTGACTCAAAGTATCAATACGATATGTGGGAGTGCCACATGGGCCACCGTGAAGGGGTGCTTATTAGATGTTTGGGAGGAGACTGACTTTCCCTAAATGGATCACATATGGATGACGTTAGGATTTATAGTGGCTTAGCGCAACATTGCACAGCTGTGGAGGACGTACCTGGCACCACAATTTATAGATTTGGAAAATTGTATGGACTGGTGAATGCTCACAGAGTGGACAGTCTGTGAAGGGAGGGGATGTTAAAAGAAGTGGGCACAAATTCAGGGGAATGGACCGACCATTGTGGTGGGCTCTGTCCCCCTATTGAAAGTACTGATATTAATGCAGTGTGTCTAGGATATAGGAAGTTGTTGTATTTCTGACCATGGGTGGGGGTGAGACTTGGTGGGCCGAAGAGGTATATGACTTGTATGACACAGTTGTGATGCTGCAGTGTATTGTTACTCTTCCTTTACTTTTGTCAATGTCTTTGTTTTCTCTTCTTGCAAATAAAAAGACATTAAAAAAAACTGAAAACAAAAGATCCAAGCATAAAAAAGGTAAACTAAGGACTGGTACTAAAGCACAATACTTTTCAGGCATATGTACACAGGATCAGACAATAGAGGTAGTGGCTCAAGTATGTTGACCCATTGCCCCATGTTGTGTGCTGTCATGGACGGAAGCAGAAATTGAATGACACTTTGCCTTCACCCCATCTGTTTTCTGAATCAGTTTTTGTTGGCTTTTAGGAGTCTGTGCACTTTACCACCACTAACCAGATCTAAAGTGCTTGTGGTCTCTCCTTTAAAAGTGGTGGTGAAATTGGCTACACCCAATTGGCAAGTTTAATTTACTTATGAGTAAAATGGTTCTATATGTATCCAGGCATTGGGGTGCCTTGTTACATTTAATAAGTGATAATGTTTGTGTGAGATTGGGTAGGAATGCCATGTTTGGTGTCTGAGAAATTGTAATTTAAAAACTCTCTTTAAGGGTAAAGTTGGATTTTAATTCATAATTATGAAAAAGGCACTTTTAGAAAGTTCACTAAAAAAAAGTGATGCTAGTTGCTGCGACCCTAGCTGTTGCACTGCTGTAAAGGAAACCTTTTTTCCATGTACTCCAATATTTCATCTTTAAACCAGGTAATCCATAGTAAACCAATCTATTTTAATCTGTTGTACTCATCATCATCTTGATACATGTTGAGTCATTCCGGAGACAGTTAGAAAGTTGGCATTTTCTTGTCCTAACCCAGGCTTCTCCAAAGAGCAGCTTTTGAGCTACCGGTTGGTACCCAGCTACCTAAAATTAGCTTTCCTGTGTGCAGCACAGTTTACTAAATCGGAAGCTACTGAACTAATATATGTATTCCATAATTGAAATGTGTTCGTCTGAGACAAAAAAGTGTATATTTGTAAGAACTTTTAAGCTTGTTTGGAGTTAAATAGTTGTTTTCCACTATATATATGATGCTAACATTTAAGTGATAAGTCATGTGGAACCGGGGGGAACATTTTACTGATGTTATTACCTTTGTGGCAGGAGTTGCAGGTAAAACTGCTATGTATTACCCATTCCAAATTGATGAAACCTTGTTATGTTGCTTCAGCAACTCCACCTGATATGATGCATTAAAGTGATCATTGCTGGCAACCCAGCGCTGAGGTGACCAGCAACATTAATCTTGCATTAGGTGGCCACCAATGTAATCTTGTCTGATGCTGTCTTTATTACAACACTAACAATCTTAGTAGCTCTCAATGATTTTCATGGAGCATAAGTAGCTCTTATTACAGAAAAAGGTGGAGACCCTTGTCCGTACCACTTGCTGCCTGTAACCTGTTCCTGGGTCCTATGGCTAGGTGTAGTTGGCAGTTGGATATATGTATTCCTCCCACACAGCATCACAGGAGAGGGTCTTGGTGTTGGACAGATGGGCCATCCTGCGATAATGGGGGGCGGAGCTGTCACCTAACACACTGGCACTTCAAAGGCACTGGTCTAGCTCACACACAAACGACTTCACACTAGCATATTACACTCCGACAGGCTGGGACCAGGACAGGAAGGAAGAAAATTCCTGTCATCTCTGTAGGGGGAAGCACCAGAAGCTCCTCCCACTTCAAAGTGAGCACAAGGAGCCATATTACACAAAATGCCCTTGGGGCGCAAAGGGCATTTTTGCCTGCTTTGCAAAACCCCTGGGCACTATGATATTACAGAAGGAGCTGCAGATGCTTGCATGAGCCCCTCTGTAATACCCAAAGCGCTGGCTCACATATAGCGCCAACGCTTTCTCAAGAGGGCGATCCCTCTTACCTCTGTGCCCATGCCATATTATAGGCATGGGCACAGATAAGCTTTCAGGCGGGACCTAAAAGGTGGTGCACTGTTAGTGCGCCCCCTGATAGCAGCCCTCTGGAGGGGGGACAGGGGATCCTTTGGACCGTCAGACATCCACTTGCAGGTGGGTGCAGTCACTCACTGCACCTTCCTGCAAGGGTATCTCTAATCCCCTTTAAAAGCGCAGGCAGGTTGCCTTCTAGACAGTGAAACTCAGAGTGGCTGCTTCAAAGCCGCTCCGAATTTCAGAGCACAAGTTTGCGGCTGCCCTGGGGCAGTACATTCTATGTACTAATGCGCATTTTTCCTGTTTGTGCGCGGTGCATATATTTTACGGTGTGCCAGGGTGCAAACAAGCAAAGTGTGCCCTATACATAAAAGGGCCCCAGGTATTAAAAAGGGATCCTCAGACCCACTCTTGAGTACACTCAGTGCTGGGCTAAAAGAAGCAGCGCTGGGTTCTCTCCTGATAACAGGTGAGTAAATCGGAATTCATTGTTCCGATGATTTTAGGTGAATATTTTAAAGTTCCAAAACTCCACACTTAGAAGAATTTCCAAGTGAAACCAGTCGATGTTAGCCTCTGGAAGGAAATTCAAGTTATTGGTAAGTATGGTTAGAATTACTTTTAATGATTAGTACTGGGCTCAAAGATGCAGTACTGGGTTCTCTCCTGATAACAGGTGAGTAAATCAGTATTCGTAGTTCGGCTGATTTTAGAGGAATATGTGTACGTTTCAAAAATGGACCCTTAGAAAATTTTCTGGTGAAAACAACACAATGGATTCCTATGGAAGGAAATACAAGTTATTTGTTAGTATGGTTAGAATTACTTTTCAGGGTCAGTGCTGGGCTAAAAGATGCAGCACTGAGTTCTCTCCTGATAACAGGTGAGTAAATCCGAATTCGTAGTTCGGCTGATTTTAGAGTAATATTTGTACAATGGTGAAGGAAGGGGGCGAAGCCTGAAGTGACATGTGTGCAAACACACCCTGTGGCGCAATTTAAGTTGGGGAATTAATTCCTCTTCAATCTTGCGGTCCCCTGGGGGCCAACTAGCCCACCAGGTACCTCCAGTATGTGCCAGGGAGCTGCGTTGCAGAGAGGTGTTCATTGGCCATGCCCCTTATTACAACACTATGCAACACAGCTCCGTGGCACTTACTAGAGGTACCTGGTGGGCTAGTTGGCCCCTAGGGGACCTCTGGATTGAAGAGTAATTAATTCCCCTACTTAAAATGCCCCACAGGGCGTGTTTGCACACATATCACCTCAGGCCCTGCCCCCTGTCTGCAACACTGTGCAAACACGCCCAGTGGCGTGTTTTAAGTTGGGGGATTAAGTCCCCTTGAATCCTGAGGTCCCCTGGCGGCCAACTAGCCCACCAGGTACCTCCAGTATGCGCCAGTGAGCTGGCGTTGCAGAGAGGTGTTCAGAGGCCACGCCCCTTTTTTACAACACTCTGCAACACAGCTCCATGGCGCTTATTGGAGGTACCTGGTGGGCTAGCTTGACCCCAGGGTACCTCTGGATTGAAGAGGAATTAATTCCCCAACTTAAAACGCGCCACAGGGCGTGTTTGCACACATATCACCTCAGGTCCCGCCTCCTACCTTCACCACTGTGCAAACGCGCCCGTGGCGCGTTTTAAGTTGGGGGATTAAGTCCCCTTGAATCCTGAGGTCCCCTGGCGGCCAACTAGCCCACCAGGTACCTCCATTGCGCCACAGAGCTGCATTGCATAGAGGTGTAAAAAGGGGGGTGGCCTCAGAACACCTCTCTGCAATGCAGCCCCCTGGCTAGTTGGCCCCCAGGGACCCCCAGTATTCCGGGAGACTTTGTCCCCCCTCTGCAAACACGCCAGGGGGTGCGTTTGTTGAGTGGAGCAAGGAGGGGGCGTGGCCTCCGGTCCAATCCCGTTTAAAAAAAATTATAATTCAAAGACCCCATCCCCCGGGGCATGGCTCTTTTGTTTTAAAATTCTTATTTTGAAGGGGGACTGCCTTGCCCCCTCCTGTGGCCAGTTTTGACCCCGGGGACCACATCCCCAGGGACCGTTTCTTTAAAAAAATATTTTACTTTTTTTTGGGAGGGGGGCCTGATGGCCTCCTCCTGGGCCACTATTAGCCCTGGGGAGCCCACCCCCCCGGGGTTGGCCCTCTTTGTTGGGGACCGTGGTGGGGGGTCCTCAATCCCCCCACGGTCCCAGCCAGCTCCCTACATCCTGCGGGAGCCTGCATTGCTTTTCCACATGTGTCACGATCTGAGTATGTGCCGCTGACTTTGTTTATGTTTTAGCTTTCCTCGTGTTCATGCGGGACTCGAAACTACAATTCCCGACATGCTCAGGACGTCAGGGGCGTGACGCACATCTGCGCGCTCAAACCAGGAAATAAACATGCATCGAGGAAGACGAACGCTGCCGATTATTCCACTGTTGACCCGGCGCGTGCGGTGAACCTTCAGCTTCTGTGGTAGTAAGTGTACATCTGCTTCCTGCGTGCATTCTGTTGTACCCCGTGTTGGGTTGGGTACTTCCTACAGTTTCAGCGGACAGCAGCGAGGTGCGAGTGCTCTTCCTCGTTGGTGGGCATTACGTTTGTTTTCAGACTATTGTATGGGATCTCGTGGAGCTAGAGATTCCGCTTTTGGGTTTGCAACTCTGAACACTCGAAGATTGTGAACTATATTTCTTTTGCTTTCCTATTATTTTGCACGAACATTTGAACTGCCTGAAAGGCGGTATTGGTATACCTATCATTATGCTATCTGTCTAGAGGAGTGACAATAGCAGGTCCTGCTGGTTTTAGAACAGTTCGCTCTATTACAGAAACATTGCATATGTACAAGGAATCTGTACAGAAAAAAGGGTATCGATCTGATTAAGTCGTATTAATAGATTCATCTGCCCTCATCTTCATTTGTTTCTAAACAACCTTTTTGATTTTGTCTCAACCTCAGACGAAAGATTCACAGGGGAAACAGGGGAACCTCAGACCTAAGAACTGTACCTGTTAATGCTGGTAGGATGCGAAGAATTTATTACATGTTATTGTGTTAACATTTCAGTGTTCTCAGTTTGTTCTTTGTTTTCTTATGGTAGGTCTGGTCTTTGGTATTTCCCTTATCTCTTCTGGTATTGAGGCCACCACATTTTTTCCTTCCAGGTAGTAACTTAGACGTACTATTGTATAGAGGTAAAGGAAGATAATGCTGTGATCTATGTACGGTCCATGGTGTGTATACTTAGTGCACTTATATTGTTGTTACAGCTCTCCCTCCCCGCTGTCCCCTTCCTTTCCCTCCCTCGCTCGACTGCCTTGGTGATCTGTATGCTTTCAGCTAGACACCAGGGACATCGGGAGGTGGAACCCATATATCTTCAGCACAATCCCGAAGACAGGAACGACTGAGCCTGACAACATGGGATGCAGCTAACATGCTGCTCCCCCTGTGGGAAAGCAATCTGCTTTCCTATTTGGAAGAGAGAGTAGGTTTCCTGCTCTCTGTTCCAAATAGGAAAGCAGTTTGCAATGACAGGGTGGGAGCCGCGAGGCTCCCGCCCTGTCATTGCAAACTACAGTGTCCCGGGGGTGGGCACCCCGGGACACTGCAGAAGCCGGCCCTGGGGGGTGGCGGTCCCCAGAACCATCTTGGGCTCAAGGAGGGAGCCGCGCGGCCCACCCTCCCACACTTTGAAGAAGCCCCGGGGGTGGCGGTCCCGGGGGGACCTCAGAGCCCTCCCTCACTTACAGTTTTGAAGCCCCGGGGGGTGTTGGTCACTGGGGATGGGGGGGCCTAGGAACCCCGCCACCCATTTTAAACAAGCCCCGGGGGTGGCGGTCCCCGGGGCTGCGGGGGGCCCCATGAGCCCCTCACATATATTAAATTAGAGCCCCGGGGTTGGCGGTCCTCGGGGCTGTGTGGGGGGGATTGGGACCTCCCCATACTATTTTTTTTTATAATGCCCCCGGGATTTACCATATTTAGCACCGGAGACCGTGTTTTTTGTTTTTTTCTATCGGCAGGATGCACAGATCCTGCGCAAATACTTCAGTTTAAAAAAAAATAACAAATTTAGGGGGGCCTTGGGAATCCTTGTGGGACCCCCTGAGCAGGCCTACGGGGCCAGTGTATTTCTACCCTGCCCCCTTTTTGCGTTTTGCGACTTTTTTGGGGTTTTCTTGTGCCTCGGTTCTACCGAGACACAAGATGGCTGCTAACACTTCCTGGTTTGGAGTGTTGACAGCCAATTAAAATACAGCTTGTGCACCACAGGGTGCCCGTAGGCTTCGCTTAGGGTATACGGATCCCTCCGCGGACCCTCTGAGGCCTTAGATACATAAATGATTTTAACTGTCATTTTCTCAGGACCTACTGAACGGATTTACACCATTTAAGCAAAAGGCACAAGTCTGAACTAAGGACTACCTCTTTGCCAAATTTTGTGTAATTCCAATCATCTGTTCGGGCTGTAGTTGTGGCTAAAGGTCCTATGGGAAATTGAATGGGGAAAATGAGTTTTGGGGCCCCCCTTTTTTCTTGGCCCCCTCTTGATGAATCACCGTGAAACTTTCAGGACCAGAACTGGCCAAAAGTTTGGAAAATTTCACGAAGATTCGTCAATCAGCGCCAAAGTTATTCCAACTAGAATGTTGCGGATTTCCTATGCATAATAGGTCCTAACTATATCTACCTACTGGCGACCACCAGTAGGTAATATTCCTTATCAAGACTGCCTACCAGTTTCTAGTATTAATCACTGGTTAATGGGTTTTGATTTGAAGGTTCTCTTTACGCATTATTTCTTATGGCAAGCTTCAGCAATAAAATCTAAAACAAAATGTTAAACAAAATAAACAAAAGCTTAGCATATACTCAGATACTGTATTGCAGGATGCTGTAATTGTTGCTACTTAACTTACACATACCTTTTGATTTCCTGTAAATATCTCCAAAGGGTTCGAAAACTAAGAAAAAATACAGCACAAACAAAAGAAGCACAATTTCCAGTAAAATGTCCTTTTTCAATTGACTTCAATAACTACATTTTTCTTAGCCTTATACAGCCCGATTGATGAAGGTAAATTGCGCTTGCAAAGGGCCAGATTCTGAGAATCTGGCCCTTTGCGAGTGCGATTTTTGCATTTGGGATTCATCATCCCAAATGCAAAAATCACTATTAGCGAAATCGCATATTTGCGAGGAATTGGATTTAAGGAATCTCTATTAGAGATTCCTTAAATGCAATTCATTAACCAATTGGAAATTGCGAATTCGCAATATTTGGTCGCTATTTACCACAAAGTCTGACTTCGTGGTAAATAGCGACAAAATAGTAAAAAGCACTTTAGTGCATTTTTTTCTGTTGCATGTTACACACACACATGTTCTTTGGACATGTGTGTGCGCAACACCTGTTTAAATTTGCATTTCAGGGGTGCTACAGGGTGTCCTTTGGACACCCCTGGCACCCTTGAAATCGATATCTTATTTGCGATTAGCTAATTGCTAATCGCAAATAAGGAATACTCCCCATTCATTCCTATGGGCCTTAGGCCCATAGGACTGAATGGGGAGTTATTCCTTATTTGCGATTAGCAATTTGCTAATCGCAAATAAGGAATGTGTAGGAATCGCAATTTATTTTGCGATTCCTACATGAATCCCGTTTTGCGAGTCTGTAATAGCGATTCCTTATGAATCGCTATTAAAGACTCGCAAAACGGGTCTTTGATGAATCTACCTGATAGTTTCTTAAGCTTGTACAATTCAAATATAAAGTTTCTTAGAGTCTTTGATGCTCTTTAGATTTCTGTTCATGAAAGGAATTATTTCTTAAGTCAAAGTCACTTAGATGAGGAAATAAAATCTTTCCGCGTTTATTTTAAGTCAAGGAATAACTTTGCCAAGCTTAGTTGTCTAATTGTTCAATGACCGATTTTCAAGTCTCTTTTACACAAATCTGTCCGCCATCTTGGAAGTTAGCGCTCTAGTCGCTCTAATCATAAGGGCTATTTTAAGCCCGATGATGCGACCGCGCAGCGAGTAAGAAGCTGCTTGATCCTTGCTGGCTCGAGAACCGCGTTAAAACTGAATAGAAAGATTGAATTAGATCGTTAAAATGTTTTAATTAATGCCGCCGATTGAATTTTAAAATTTATAAGATTGTTACCTGTCAATATAATTTTTTGCTGCACGAACTACCGTTAGTGGGAATTTGAGTGGGGAACTAGTGACACACAAATCTGCCGCCATCTTGGAAGTTAGGGCTCCAGTCCTTCTAATCATCAGGGCTATATTAAGCCCGATGACGCGACCGCGTAGCGAGTAGGAAACTGCTTGATCCTTGCTGGCGCAAGAATCGGGTTAAAACTGAATAGAAAGATTGAATTAGATCGTTAAAATGTTTTAATTAATGCAGCCAATTGAATTTATAATTGTTAAAATTGTTACCTGTCAATACAATTCTTTGCTGCACGAACTACCTTTAGTTGGAATTTGAGAGGGGACACACAAATCTGCCCGCCATCTTGGAAGTTAGCGCTCCAGTCGTTCTAATCATTGGGCTATATTAAGCCTGATGACGCAACACACGTGCAGCGGGCGTGCTGCCGGTGTGCCGAAGGCGCGCCAAAGCCAAGCTCGTCTGCGCCTGTCCGCGCCCTTTCGGGACCAGGGGCCAGAACCCCTGCATGTTCCACAACAGGAAATTTACGGTAGAGCTCAAACCTACTCATATCTTTTAATTCATCTTTAGACCCTGAATGCCTTCATTCCATTGCTTACGATCAATGGAACTAAAATGCAAACACTGTTTCCTTAATTTGCAGGACCTTGGTCCTACTAACTTAAATACAGCCAAACCCCATCACATTTTTAAGTTACTCCTATTGAACTGTCGTTCCCTATCAAAACACTCGGTGGAAATATCCCTGCTTCTCTTGGAGGAAAGTCCGGACGTCCTGTTTCTAACGGAAACCTGGCTGAACACGGCCTCTGATCCTGATGTAGCACAAGCCCTCCCCCCTGGCTACACAATACAGAGACTTGTAAAGGGGGTGGAATAGCCATCATTTCAAAGATTATTTGCAGAATCCTGGGGAGTCCTCTCTCAAACTGCGAAAATCTTCACTTTTCGATAGGATTTACTCCTACATTAACCTTTTCAGGGATTTTGATTTATAGCCCCCCAGGACCTGCAGGCCAATTCTGTGACTTGCTCACAGACACCATCTCTAAACTAGAAAATTCCCTTGCTAATTTTACTATTCTTGGAGATTTCAATATTCATTTTGATGACACAAACTCCAAGCGTACAACTGAATTGACTTCTGACTTAGCTACTTTACAGTTAACTCAAAAAGTACAATCAGCAAAGCATTTAAAAGGACATCTTTTGCACGCCATTTTTCAAGTCTAAAGGAGCAAACTTGCCAATCACCAATATCCATCCCTTGGCCGGACCACTCTCTCATCCCTTTTTCATGGTCACCTGCCCACACCATTCCCCGAAATCGATTAGTTCAAACCATATCCCAATGTTGGTCAAACTCCCACTGGACTCTTGGAGAGCAACTTTAGAAAAATCCAAGCCTGTTCCTATTTCGGACCCAATGGTGGCTAATACAAATTTTGACAGTTGGATTAATAACTCCTTGGACTCAGTTCTTCCTCGAACTATTATCAAGCTGCACATAGGTGCCTGGTACACTCCAGAGCTCTGAGAATTGAAACAACTGTGTAAGAAAGCAGAGAGAGGTTGGAGAAGGAATTTCTCCCTACACAAAAAGCAGGAATATAAAGATGCCATCAAAACCTATAAAACCGATATTAGAAACTCTCAAGCTCTCTACTATGAGAAGATTATAGCTTCCTCTGCTAACTCCTCACGGAAAACCTTTAGAGTTGTTAAGAAACTAATGAATGTCCCCTCTCTCCCTGACTCTTCCACCACATCTGACCAGCGTTATAATGAAATGGCAGAATTCTTTCATAATAAAATTCAAAACATCTATGAATGTTTCTCCCCCACTGAAGACCACAATTTTATCTATCATGATAAGCCTCACATAGAAGGCAGGGAAACAAGCTTAGCAGACTTTCCTACAATGGATTACAGCTGTCTGTTAGTGACGTCTGGTTGAGTAAAAAGCGGATCACCCAATGACCCTGCCCCACTTAGTATTCTTAAGCAGATAGCAGAGACAGTGGGCCCGGTCCATCTTGATGTGGTCAACTCTTCTATTGTATCCGGAGTAGTTCCCCCTCTCTGGAAAAAAGCTATGGTTAGAGCTCCTTTGAAGAAACCCACTCTAGATCTTGACTGTTTGGCCAATTATCGTCCAATCTCCCTGGAATTAGTAAAATCTTGGAGAAATATGTAAACATCACTCTCTCGGCTTACTTAGAATCTAACCATCTCCTTCACCCAACCCAAACAGGATTTTGTCCCGGTCACGGCACAGAGATGGCCCTCCTAGCCATCCTGGAAGAATCAAGAAAAATTCTTAACTCTGGAGGGACATCTGCCATGATCTTACTAGACCTAAGTGCGGCATTCGATACGGTGAATCACCGTATCTTGATTGGCTGACTTAGAAGTTTGGGGGTGACTGGAACAGCATTATCCTGGCTGAGGTAATTCCTGGAAGGGCGCTCTTTCCAAGTATTTGAGGGTGAATCCAAGTCCAAGTCCTGGCCTCTCTCATGTGGAGTCCCTCAGGGCTCCTCTCTAAGCCCAATGCTTTTTAATGCTTACATGGCCCCACTGGCAGAGATCATACAGCCCTTTGGAGTAAATATTGTAACATACGCTGATGACACTCAGCTAGTGGTCTCACTCAACCAGTCTGACTCACCAACATATTGTCTCCGTACTTGTCTTGAAGAAGTGGCCAAATGGATGCATCATTCCCGTTTGAAGTTGAACGGAGACAAGACGGAGCTTATGCTCCTTGGTAATCCTTTACTATTTAGACCAATGGAGATGTGGCCAATGGTAATGGGATCAGTGCCTACCCCTAATGCAAATATAAAGGGTTTGGGGTTCTGGTTGGACTCAGACCTTACCCTCAAAGTCCAAGCCAGAAAGGTGGTTGCTTCCTGTTTCAACTTGCTCTGAATACTTCGTAAAGTGCTGCCCTTACTTACTTTTCAAGCTAGGAAAATGGCTGTCCAAGTACTCATTCTGTCACGGTTGGACTTTAGCAATGCACTTTATTTGGGCGCCCCAGAGGTGGTACTTTCTAGGCTTCAAATGACACAGAACTGTGCGGCAAGAACCCTTATGGGAACTCCCTATCGACAGTCAGCTAAACCTGTCTTAAAAGCCTTACATTGGCTCCCCATTTGGGAAAGAATCCATTTTAAAGCACTTTGTATTACTCATAAATTGCTTGGCGGGAACGGACCAAAGATTATCTCCCCAATAGTCAAACCCTTTCAAGCCAACAGGCCCCTAAGATCGGATGAACTACTTTTGGCCTTTGTACCAAGGATCAGAAGAACTAGAAGCATAGGTCGGCTTTTTTCTTATAATGCCGCCATGCTTTGGAATTCTCTTCCTTTCCAGTTACGGAAAGATACCAATCATCCGACCTTTCAGAAGCTGTTGAAAACCTGGCTTTTCCCCAGAGAAGTCTCATCTGCCTCTTCCTACTTCCAGCGCTGGGATGCCCATGGGTAGCCATGCGCTTTACAAATGCCACTTCTATTCTATTCTATTCTTGTCTCTTATCTGATTTAGGAAGCCGGAAGACGGGCTGGGACACTGGAATGCAGAAACTGCCAGATTAGAGGCTGAGAGCACCGGAACAGGAATCTTCACTGGAGCACTTCGGAGAAGACAGGAGCAACGCAGAAGCCAGGTGAGTGCTGAGCTTTTTCAAAAGCAAAGCGTGACTTTGAGGGTGAGCGTGGTTTAAATAGCTCTGTGCTCCGATCCAGTTCTTAACTTATACGTGTGCACAATAAGACTTGTTTGCACTTATCCACTTTGCTTCTGATGTGAACAGCACGTTTTGGGAGCACATTTGAATTGTCAGTTGGGAATTTAGCATAAAATTAGCATTAGGCGCACGCCGGTTTGGAAAAGGAACATGGCATGATTAAATTAGTTAAAAATATTCTAGCCAATATTATAGACAATGCGCAGACAAGCCAGGACATCGTTGGTAACAGCGAGCTCTATATGTGTTATAAATAAATAAATAAATAAATAAATAAATAAATAAACAAATGGTATAATTTTATACACAAAGTACAAAACTATATTTGGACAACATTGACACTGAATAACACTTCATACTTGAATAAAACAAAGCTAGGGTGCTAAGATACTTTTGTGAATATCAGGATGCAGTTGGATAACAAGATGCATACCAATGTAATGACACATGGTGTTGAATACTTTAACCCATAAACATTCAAGCATAATATTCCCAGGACAACTCTGCTAAGTTTAGGACATTGCTGCTGAGTTTATTGAGTTCTGTCCACCCATAAGAGTCCCCCCCAAAGGAATTTTAAGGGGACAGGGTTTATCAGGATGCAAGGCATGGAAAGCACAGACCAATCATGGAACGTGCACATTAGCCTCAGGTTCCCATTATCTTTCTGAGGCATCATAGGATTTCCAGTTTATTAAATAGCACAAGTGACCATATATTCTTTTAGCATCTAAAATTTGCGCACTTCATACTCAACATGATCTCCCACAATGATAGGTGGTGGAGGGCTATCAGGTCTTGTTAAAGGGTTGTGGGGTTTAAGAAGGGACACATGGAAAACAGGATGGATGGTTTGGTCTTCTGGCAAATCCAAAATTAATGGAAACTCGGTTAAAAATTTTACAAATTGATTATGGACCTATATAATTTAGTTTTAATTTTAAGGACCTTCTAATTCGATATTCTAAGTTGACAGCCAGACTAGATCTCCTACTTTGTAAGATGGTTCAAGTGTTCTGTGATTATCTGCATTTTTCTTGGCTCTGATTTTATGTTTTGCTTAGCTGTTTTTGGCCACCTCCTGCAGTGTTTGCAATGGTGTTAATCTTTCAGTGACAGCTGGCATGACATCATTTTGATGTGGCATCATAGTAGGACGGGATCTTGGATGAATTCCTGTGGGAAAATAAAAGGGAGAACAGCCCAAGGCTGCATGCAGACTATTGTTATAAGAGAATTCTGCCAATGGTATTGCCAAATCTCATTGTGATGATATAGTGGAAGTCAGACAGAGTAAACTCTATTCTAGATATTGGTTAACTTTTTCGGTTTGACCATTGCAAAGCTGTTTCCCAAATTTTGAGATAAATTTAGGGTCGCGGTTTGAAATGATTAAACTCGGGAGTCTATGGAGTTTCAAAATATTGTTAATAAATATTGTACTGAATTCAATTGCAGTTGGGATATTTTTTAACGGAATGAAATGACCCATTTTGGATAATAAATCCACTACTAATACAATTGTTGTGTGGCCATTAGATTGAGGCAAATCGGTAATAAAATCTAAACTGATGGTATGCCAGGGGTTCTGAGGAATTGGCACAGGTTTTAGGAGTCCTGTAGGAGCAGAATGAAGTGATGTGTTTCTAGCGCACACTGGACAAGCCTTAATGTATTGCTGGACATCTTATCTAATATTTTTCCACCAGAAATGTCTAAAACAAAGTTCTAGTGTTTTCCTTGTTCCAGGATGTCCAGCAATACTAGAATCACGGTTCCAATGGAGTACCTGTAGTTGTTGTGCTTTTAATAGAACATAGATTTTATTGTTGTGAAAGAAATTCCCATCATGAATAGAATTATGTTCATTAGCTAACCAGCATTGTTGGTTTTGGTTTTGCACACTTTGTTTTACTGTATTCCAGAAGTCATTGGCTTGTGTAACAGCTACTATTTTTTCAGGTGGAATAATGTGTTGTGGTTGGATATGTTTGTCTGAAGAATCCTCCTTAGTCATTCTGGATAAGGTGTCAGTTATGAGCTGTTTCTGTTCTGGATGATAAGTTATCAGAAACTCAAATTTGCTAAAGAAGTGAAACCAGCGCACTTGCCTGGAAGTGAGAGCTTTAACAGGAAAAAAGAACTGAAGGTTCTTGTGGTCTGTGAATATAGTAATGGTGTGCTTAGCTCCTAACAAGTGATGCCTCAATTCTTAAGATGTAGCCTTAATTGCCAGCAATTCCAGCTCAGCCATTGTATAATTTTGCTCGGCTGGTAACAATTTTCGAGAGTAGAAGGCAATGTGATGCAAATGTCCTGTGTTTGCGTCTTTCTGCATCAACATCCCTCCTAATGCCTTTTGAGAGGCATCCACCTCGACAAAAAATGGTTCATCTGGATCTGGGTTAATCAAGATGGGTGCTGAGGTGAAGGCCTGTTTTAATTTGTTAAACACATTTTCAGCGGCTGAATTCCATTGGATTGATTGACCCTTGCGTAGAAGCTGAGTTATAGGCGTGACTATTTCAGAAAAGTTAGCTATGAATCGCCTATAAAAATTAGCGAATCCTATCACTTGTTGTGTATCTTTCACAGAAGATGGGGCTGGCCAATTTAAAACAGCTTCCACTTTCTTAGGGTCCATAGTACTACCGTCTGGAGAGAGCCAGTAACCAAGGAATTCCACCTTTTGCGTATTACAGACACGTTTTTCAAGTTTTGCATCTAAAGAATTTTGTTGCAACCTCTGTAGCACAGCGCGAACATGTTGAATATGCTCTTCCTTGTTTTTGAAAAAAAAAATGAGTATGTCATTGATGTAAACGATGACACAAACATCAAGTAGATCGTGAAGTACTTCATTAGTAAAGTACTGAAACGCTGCTGGGGCATTACGGAGGCCGCATGGCATGACTTTATATTCGAAAAGACCAGATTTTGCACGAAATGTGGTCTTTCATTTGTCTCCTTCTTTTATCCGTATGAGATGGTATGCGCCCCGTAAGTCAAGCTTGGTGTAGATGGTTGACCCCTTGACTTGATTTAACAGGACTCGGATCAATGGTCGGGAGGTAGCGATTCTTTATTGTCACTTTGTTGATTGCACAATAATCGATGCAAGCCCTGATATCGCCAGATATTTTAGCTACGAAGAAAAGTGGTGAAGAAACAGGTGATGTAGAATGTCTGATAAAATCGAGTTCTAGCAATTCGTTCAAGTACGTTTTTAAATACTGAGTTTCAGGCTCGGTTAGTGCAGCTACAGGGTACAGGGTAAAACAGAACCAGGGAGGAGGTCTATCCTGCAATCAAACACCCTGTGATTATGTAAATTAGTTGCTTGAACAGGGTCAAAGACTTTTGAAAAATTCTTATACTCAGGAGGTACTGATTGCGGACAATTTTGATGAACTGCGGAACAGCACAAGGGAACCATCGGATCTTGATTTTCCTTGTAACATTGGTTCCTGCATTATGGGGAGTCTAAAGTGACTGTTCTTTTGACCCAGTCAATTTTAGGGTTATGTAGTTCTAACCAAGGAATTCCGAGTATAACGCCAAAGGTTGGTGTGTCTATTAAATCAAAAATAGTTTCCTCAGTATGGCCTTTTTCACCAACTATAGTTAATGGTGACAAATGAAGCTTGATTAATCCTGAGGAAAGGGCCGAGCCATCTACGGCTTAACTGGTTCTGGTTATTTTTTCGGAATCTGGGTGTTACCTAACTTTCTAGCTAGTTCTAAGTAAAATATAAATTGCCAGTAGCCCCGGCATCAATTAATACTGCTAGACTCTGTCTTTGTTGTGCAGAAATGATGAATGATAGTCTAATTGTCATATGTCTAGGGATTTGATTTATGGTATTAGTAGCATGCTGTGAGATCTATAGAATGTTTTTTCTCGAAGAGACCATCTCATTTCTCCCAGAGAAAACTAGTTTTCTGATTCAGAAGTGGATTTATCTGTAATGCCAATATCTTTTTCTTTTTTGGCTTGACTGGACAATCCTTAGCATAATGTCCAGCTTTTCCGCAATATAGACATACAAGAAATGATGAAAGCTACTTTAGTGATATCAGAGACAAAAATTGGTGGTTTACACAAAAAATTTAATTGACATTGGCTCATAAAGGATGCAAAATGATTGCTGTCTCCCAAGAACCGCTCTGGATTAGCCAGAGGAACAGGACT
Source organism: Lissotriton vulgaris (assembly GCF_964263255.1). NCBI lineage: Eukaryota > Metazoa > Chordata > Amphibia > Caudata > Salamandridae > Lissotriton > Lissotriton vulgaris. The sequence goes on along the minus strand of NC_141691.1, from coordinate 389,707,361 downwards.
AGGTGAATCTACCGTTACTCAAAGATTCTGATCAGTGAGTGGAGTCGAAGGTATAGGACCAAATTTGGATGAGATAGAATAGGCCGAGTGTCAGACATGTGGGATCTCTCCACCTAGTGGACTCTGATATAACTCGGGCTGTTTCTTGACTTAGTGCATGATTTTTCTGTCTAAGCTGCTGCATTTCATGCGTTAATTTTTGAAGAAAAAACAGCATTTGTGATGGGTCCAGTTTATCCTGATCAAACTCTTCCATCATTAGCAGACTCAGGAAAGGAACAAAAGTTTTTTTTATGTAGGCTTCGCTTTCTGTAACGAGGTACCCACCTGTACTCCAGTTGTTCCTTCCTTGATGCCAACTGTTCCCAAATCCCTTCAGGGACAACCAGAATTACATGGAAACTTCACTCTTGTCGTCCTGATAGTTCTCGGGGGGGGGGGAGGGTGGAATGGGAGCGAGAGACAAGAGAAACAAGAAATCTTCATCTACTCTGCTGGGTGTGTCTCTGGGGATTTTCTCTGGTGGAAGTGTTTCTGGACGTTCTCTTATCTTGTAGAGAATTGTGGGTGACTCAATGGTTAACCTACAAAAAATATGATACCTTAGACTAGCATGAACTTCTATTATTTCTTAGCAATTGTTATTACCTACTGGCGGTCGCCAGTAGGTATATATAGTTAGGATTTTTTCCCTATGGGATTTTTGAAAATTCTATGTCTAATAACTTTGGCGTTTGTGGACGGAATCGGCTGAAATTTTCAGGAAAATGACACATTTTGTTTCTGAGCAGCCCCTGAAAATTTGGGGGGGTTCGTCAAGGGGGGGCCAAGAAAAAAGGGGGGTCCAAAACGCGTTTTTCCCATTCATTTTTCCATAGGGCGGTTGGCCTCACTTTTAGCCCGAACGGCTGAATGGATTTGCACGAAACTTGGCAAAATTGTAGGGACTGTTAGCCCGATGTGCCTTTGCTAGGTCTCAATATATGTGCTTTAGTGGATTTTGAGAAATTAACGTTCAAAATAAGATATATATCTGTAACAGCGCTCCGGGTAGTGCTCCAGTTCGCGTACTTTTCACGTAAAGGAGCTTTGCGATGCGAAGCGGATTGGCTCTCCGGTGTCTGTCAACATTCTAAACAGTCGGGAGCGGCCGCCATCTTGTCTCTCGGTAGGATCGAGAGACAAGAGGAGGCCCAAACAAAGGGGGAAATTACCATAAGGGGGCATAGTAGATCCTCGTTGACCCCCTAGGTTTTATGTGGAGGTTTTGAAAAGGCGAACCGGAAAGCGTTCTGGGCAGCGTACTATAAGGAAAAAAGAATGATAGACTTTTCAAACACTGTATGTTAATTGTTTGTTGTTTTTGTTGATTATTTTTTATTTTCTTTATTTTTTAAGCATTTTTTTTTATTGTGTTTGTGTTTCATAATTTATTAAACTTTCTAACATTTCAGTGTCAGAAATTTCATAATTCTCATTGAATATACTTTGAAGTCTTTGAGGGTATAAAATGTCCTCATTTTTAAGGAGGTTATCTACTGCCTCCACACATTGCAATAGTTCCTGGTCTCTACTTTCATCCATAAATTCATTTTCATTTTCATTAATGTTTTCTTGGCTGCTGTCTTGCATGACAATTTTAAATTCAATTTTTTGTTCGCCTTCCATTTTGCCTGAAATTTGGATAAAAAAAATATATATATTAGTAGAGATAGGGCACTGTTGGGATTAATTTTAGATAGGCAGTTTTTATCAGTGAATTTATCTTTTGGCAGTGTATAGTATGAGAGTGGAAGTAGGAATATAAAAAAGGGTCTGTGATTTAACCAAGAGAAGCCTAACTCCATCCATAACTATAACAGAGAAGTCTATCTGAATCTATAACTACTACAGAGGGATAGTATATAACTATCAGAAAAAGTTTACCATATTAACTTATAGTGCACAATATACTTCAGTTTTAAAAATATCAACTTACCTTTACAATCAAGTTGAAGAGTTTAGTGATAATTGAATTGTAATGTACAACAAGAAGTTGCAGTCAAAATGGCTGTGTTTCCTTCTCTTCCTTTATATATATTCAGGTATGTAACCAAACAAATGTCAGGTAATAAAAGTAGAAAATGAAAGTAACATTTTCATTGGTTGTCAATTCCAACACATTAGATGTGTTTTGTGAAGTAATTTACCTCACAGTATTTAGAGAGGTCTACAGGCTTAATGGCTAAATGGAATTTCAATCAAATTTGTGAAAATGAATTGGATTGTTATGTAGTATGAGCTAATGTATATTTGGTGAGAGTGTTTCCAGTCGTTTTTCTGTGAATTACTTTCCCACCTTTTTTATTGGACCGCTTCCCGGTATGCGTCCCGGTCCGCGAACCAGCAGCGTTACGGGAGTCCACCATTTTGTGTTTTGGTCAAATCAAGATACAAGATGGAGGGCAAATAATGTTCAGAATGGGTAGAAGGGGACACGGTAGATGTATCTTGACCCCCTAGGTTTTCTGAGGGTGGCTGAGGAGGACCATATGTGCGGGGAAAAAACATTTTTTTTTTTAATTTTGCGCGGTTAGCTTCCAGTTCGCGTACCGGGTAGCGCTCCGGGGAGCGTAGTTTGTTGAAAATTAGAGAAAAAAGTTAGAGAAAAATAATAAATGTGAGTGATCAGATGTAGGGTAGCTCTGAGAAGAGCTTTTGGGTTTATGGTACATTTAGGTACTTATAAGTAGGTACCTATGCACAGTCTTAAATTCAAAATGAAAATTCTGTTGCCCTCATCTGAGAAGTGAACTCCATCTCCTCTGTAGATATCTTGCATGTAGTAACGCAAGTTATTGTTGTACATGGAGCCCATTCCATGGTCTCTCATGTAAGCTGAAACAGATTTGTTTACATGCTTCCTCGACTTCTCAATTTGTGGACAAAATTGGTTGGACCACCTCCATTTCTGTCTTTGGCATATATTGGAATATACCAAGGCAGTTTGAGGAAAAAGTGCCATTAGTTGCTCAAAGGTGTCCATTAAAAGCATTTCCAGACCTACCCCAGTCAAAGTGCCCAAATCATTACCTCCACAGTGCACAATTAACAGGTCAGGTTTTGGCAAATGCATAAAGGTTTTCACCAATGGTATCAATTGGTGACATTTTAATCCTCTTTGGCCCAACCACTTAATTTCCACATCTTGTAAATTGAGGTTAGGTAAATTTCTGTTCTCAGCATACCTTTGAGCCCAGTGGATGTAACTATGTCCAACAATCCAGACATTAAACATGGTGGGAGAAGGTTGTGCTGCAGTCAGATGAAGTGTGGTAATGAAAGGGCAGTTGAAACAGTAGGAGTTTGTAAAGAAAAAAAAATGTGGATTTCCAGTGCTAATGATTCATTAGCAGTGATTGGTGCATTTCCATTTCTGAAAACAGAAAGTTAGGGTGCATGGATGTGTTCTTTGAAAGATGTAATTTGAATGGTCAAGGAAAAAAATTTTATTGAAAGATTGCACTGGATACGCAGGTGCACTGAGAGTTCAGAGTTCAATTGAAACATTGTTGTGTGAACTTGCAAACATGAGAGGTCTTTCAGGAGGTGGTTGCTAAGCAAAAAAGGCAGAGAGGGCAGAGGGGGGAAGGGTTTTGATTTGAAAAAAGTGAGGGAAGAGTTATCATTGGCTAATATGAGAGATATGTGTAATGAATATCAGCATTTCTGTGCTTTCCATAGCTGCAGCCTCTGGAGTGCAACCTCTTTGTTCTGCTGAAGACAATTTGGTGTATTTTTGAGACTGTTTTGAATTTCAAAAAGTATTTGCTAAGGTGAGAAAAGATTTATTTAATTTAGATAGAGAATAGTATGATTTAAGGAGAAAATGATGAAGAAAGCTGTGTTTTTAAAATGTGGCTTTGTCTCAAGTGTTATACAAATAGATTTTGTTTCTTTGAGAAATTGTAATTGCATATTTTGTGTAGCAATCTGGCATGCAGTAACACAAGTTATTGTTGTACATGGAGCCCATTCCATGGTCTCTCATGTAAGCTGAAACAAATATGTTGTGTTTAAAAACGATTTTTGAAAACAATTACATTTCTGGATACGTTCTGCTAGAGCTTCATAGGTTGTTTGGGCCATATTTATAAGGCATTTGAGTGTCTCTGATGTTATTGTTCCCATTTTAATTGAAGAGCTTTCTTCATGGGGCTAGTTTCTTGTAAATACGCTCCCACCTGTGCTTGGTAAATTTAGATTTTGATAATGGGAGTTACATAACCATGTTAAAAATGTCCCAAAAATGGTGCAAGGGCATTCAAAAAAACGCTTTCATGTGTTTTAAGGACATTTTTAGTCATTTCCTCTTGAATGTAGGTATACAATTGATTTATATGCTGTGTTTAAAAACGATTTTTTGAAATCAATTACATTTCTGGATATGTACTGCTAGAGCTTCATAGGTTGTTTGGGTCATATTTATAAGGCATTTGAGTGTCTCTGATGTTATTGTTTCCATTTTAATTGAAGTGTTTTCTTCATGGGGCAAGTTTCTTGTAAATACGCTTCCACCTGTGCTTGGTAAATTTAGATTTTGATTATGGGAGTTACTTAGCCATGTTAAAAATGTACCAAAAATGGTGCAAGGGCATTCAAAAAAACGCTTTCATGTGTCTTAAGGACATTTACAGTCATTTCCAACTGAATGTAGGTATACAATTGATTTATATGTTGTGTTTAAAAACGATTTTTTGAAATCAATTACATTTCTGGATATGTACTGCTAGAGCTTCATAGGTTGTTTGGGCCATATTTATAAGGCATTTGAGTGTCTATGATGTTATTTTTCCCTTTTTAAATGGAAAGCGTTCTTCATGGGGCAAGTTTCTTGTAAATACGCTCCCACCTGTGCTTGGCAAATTTAGATTTTGATTATGGGAGTTACATAGCCATGTTAAAAATGTCCCAAAAATGGTGCAAGGGCATTCAAAAAAACGTTTTCATGTGTCTTAAGGACATTTTCAGTCATTTCCTCTTGAATGTAGGCATACAATTGATTTATATGTTGTGTTCAAAAACGTTTTTTTGGGGGGCACAGGGTCAGAGCTGATTTGCATATCGCCATTGTCTAACCCAGGGTGGTGTGGAGTGCAAAAAAATGATGGATTTGGGCCCAGATCTTTGGACTGGGTTGAATGTGAAATTGATCCACATTCGGTCCATCACCTGTTTTGTTTGCAAAAACGTTTTTTGAAATCAATTACATTTCTGGATATGTACTGCTAGAGCTTCATAGGTTGTTTGGAGCATATTTAAAAGGCATTTGAATGTCTATGATGTTATTTTTTCCATTTTAATTGAAGACCTTTCTCCATGGGGCAACTTTCTTGTAAATACGCTCCCACCTGTGCTTGGCAAATTTTGTTTTTGATTATGGGAGTTACATGGAAAGAGGCGACCACTCGGTCCCCCCGAACGTATGGTTGGGTGCCCCGATCCCCCCGGGAAACCATTTTGGGCGGGAGGCGAGCCACGGGCTTTACCCAGGTTATGCATTACCTTGTTGATTTTCTGTTTCTGGGGGCAGCCGGTGACACAGAATGTGCACAGGCTTTGAGGGAATTCTGTAATCTCATGAAACGATTTGGTGTGCCACTGGCACCAGGCAAAACAGTGGGACCATCTACTTCACTCGAGTTTCTGGGAATTGAGCTCGATTCCGTAGAGGGGTGCTTCCGTTTGCCCAAAGAGAAGGTAATGAAATTTAAGGCCTCGCTTGAGATGTGCCTCGGCGAGAGAAAAGTAACTCTTCATCAGTTGCAATGAACTGTGGGTCAGCTTAACTTTGCCCTTAGAGTGATACCGATGGCTCGCCCCTTTTCCCGCTCTATCGCACAAGCCATGGTTGGCCTCAAGGAGGGGCACCACCGCACAAGACTGTCAGCAGAGGTTCGCCAGGATATGCGCATATGGCTGGCATTTCTGGCGGATTTCAACGGTCGCGTCGTGTGGAACAAACCGCCAGCTTCCTCCGAGGAGCTGGGGTTGTGGACCGACTCGGCGGGGAGTGTGGGTTTTGGCGCCATATTTGGTAATCAATGGTCGGCACGAACATGGCCGGCGTGGTGGCACGATGGTGGGCTCACGGGTAACATTGGGTTTCTTGAGCTGTTCCCCATTCTGGTGGCCGTGAAAACATGGCCAGAGGGGTTTCGTGATCGGTCTGTGGTGTTCTGGTCTGATAATATGACCGTTGTTGAATGTATCAATAATCAGGCAGCACGCTGCAAATGGATTTTGAGATTGCTGAAAGAAATTGTCCTGCTATGTATGAGACTAAACGTCCACTTTAGGGCAAGACACGTGCCGGGGGTACTGAACCAGGCAGCTGATGCACTCTCTCGTTCCCATATGCAGGCCTTCCGGGGTTTTCTGCCCTCAGCGGACTTGGTGGCGGCACCATTTCCCGAAGCTCTCTGGTCTCTCGGTGCCCCGGATTACAAAACCTCGTGGGAGAGAGTCTAGCACCCAGGACAAGGAAGGCATATGAAGGCGCGTTCCGTTCCTATTTGTCATTTTTGGGTTCAGCTAGTAGGGAGCATTGGGGGCAGGAGGAGTATGTCCTGAAATTTCTGGTATCATTACATCAGACAGGCAGATCAGTGGCTACAGCCAATAGGCACCGGGCCGCCATTTCCTTCATGGCGCAGGCTCATGGCATCCAGGACCCCACATCGTCCTTCCTCGTAAAGAAGGCACTGCGTGGGTGGCAACGCCTTGAGGGTCGTAGAGTGGATGAGAGGCACCCGATAGGTCTAGCAAGGTTGTCCCTGTTAATGTCCGTACTCCCTGCGACATGTTCATCTCAATCAGAGACGGTGCTGTTCCGGGCCGCTTTTGCATTAGCATTCCATGGGGCTATGCGGGTAAGCGAACTGGTAGCGAGGAATAAGCAGGATATGAAGGGAGGTCTGTGTCGAGAACACATTCAAATTAAGGGGGAGACAATGGTAGTCTCATTAGCCAGGTCCAAGACCGATCAGGGAGCGATCGGGGACAGTGTGGTAGTCCAGCGGATTCCGGGGTCTCCCATGTGCCCGGTAAAATGCGTGGAGGAGTATTTAGCGCAGAGGGCGGCATCATGGGGGGGAAGTTTGCTGAGGCACACCGACGCCACCCCACTGACTAGGTTGCAGTTTCAGCGGGTGTTAACAATGGCAATCGCGGCAGCGGGCTTGAACCCGAGCGATTTTGGGACCCATTCCTTCCAGATAGGGGCTGCTACAGAGGCAACAGCCAGGGGTCTGAGTGTTGAAAAGGTGAAACAGTTGGGGCGTTGGTCCTCGAATTGTTATAAAAGGTATGTGCGGTTGCACATGTTGTGAAGCTAATGTCATGCACTCACGCTTCTTGTTTTCTGTTTGGTTTACAGTTTCGCGAGCAGGCTTTGCGGGGCGGACTGTGCAGTTGACCCGACACCTGGGGACCAGCGGTCAAAGATCACCGGCTGAGGGAAGAGTGGTGTGGGTCGTTGGCCACTCATACGTGAGGCGCGCCGCGAATGTATTCAAAGCAGGTGACATGATTCACGTGGCTGGGGAATACGGGTACAGGGTGACCTTCCACGGAAGGGGCGGGCTCTGTATTGACCGGTTTCAAAGTTTTATGGAGGGACTGTTAGGGCGGACGAGGTCACCGCCATCTGTAATCATAGTGCATCTTGGGGGCAATGATTTGGTGACCATTGGGCGACAAATACTTCTCGAGTTAATTTTATCCACAGTAAGTTGGTTGGCGAGAAGGGTTCCGGGGTGCACGATTGCATGGTCACACATGATTCCTCGGAAGGTGTGGCGGGGGGCCCTCTCTGTGACGGCTTTGAATCAGTCGGTAAAGAAGGTTAATAACAAACTGGGTAGGTTGTTTCGTACAGAGAAATTGAATTGTATTCCACATGGATGTATCCGGGGGGACTATATGTATCTGGAGGATGGGGTCCATTTGTCCCGGGTGGGGAATGTCTTACTCATAGGAGACTTCATAGCTTGGTTAAAGAGTTTGTGTAGCCATGACCTTTAGTAGGAGTTTTGTGGGGGGTCCGAATAGCCGGTCAAATATCCGGCCTGTGGCGGTAAGGTCATGATCGGTGAGCAGTAATTGGAAGATCCCTAGAGGTGGGCGCCACCCATTATGGATGGGAGCGCCCGGGGGGAGGCGGCCATTGGCCCCTCACACGGGGAGGCGGTACCCTCTAAGGATGGGGCCGCCTGGGGAGGAGGGGCTACGGCCCCTCCTGGAAATTTCCCGGGGCCAGGACATCCGCGACGGTGGATGTGGTAAGCAGTGTGGGGAGGGAGGGGGTCTACGCTACCTTCTAGACACCTCACACGAGTCCTCGGACGACCACCAAGATGGCGTCGAGTAAATATGGGGCCCCCGCTAAGACAAGGGAAATTGGAAGTTGGCACAGAGGTACAGTCCTCTGTGCGCCCGCCCCTCACAAGTAAGGGGGGGAGCTCTGGTATTAGGGATCTGACACTGGTTATGACCTTGCCGTTGGCCCGTAACGTTAGGATGTACAATTTGAATTTTGAGAAATGCATTTACAGGATGTTTTAGAATCGGCTAGGAGAACCTTTGTATTAGAGATATGTTAAGGTTAGCCAATAAACATCGTAATGTGTAAATGAAATTGTACATGATATGAAACTGTTATTTTAATGTTTTAATTTTGTTTCATATTTTTAATAAATACGGCCGGGAGGATAACTCCCTCCCGCCTTCCAAAAGTTCAAGAACCGTTTCCGTCTTCCCATTCTTAGGGATTGTGTTGGGAGGGGGTGACGGGTATCCCGGCCATATGGAAAGGGGCGACCACTCGGTCCCCCCGAACGTATGGTTGGGTGCCCGATCCCCCCGGGAAACCATTTTGGGCGGGAGGCGTGTCTCGGCTGGTATGCCCGAAGTGGCGTAGCTGGGGTGCGCCTTTTTCCCGCCCAAGAGGGGTTGTCCTAGACACTTACACCGTTGGACATGCCCCGGGGGCGGTTGGAGGAAGGTCCACGCCCTCCCGAGGAAGAATAAAAGGAGCAACAATCCAAGGAAGCATCCTCTTGTTCCTGTGCTTGGAAGCTGCACCTCCTCGTTGCACGTGAGCCCGAGACGGAACAAGGAGCCAATTTTGACCCACCCACCAACCCCTGATGGCAGCGATTTGTATTGCAATAAAGTCGATTAACGAGGATATTATCTCTTTTTCAGGTTGTTTTTAATAAAGTTGGGAGTGTTTGATGTGACAATAAAATGGTTGCTCCTTTAGCATGTACTTAGGCAAAGTATCGCAGCTGAGTTGGAAGAAGTGTTATGGCATAGTTAGAAGTTTTTACTTGAAATGCCCAGTATAACTGTTTGTTCCGTCCTCATTAGGTTAAAAAATGTCGTATTTATTTTTGGTTGGGCGGTAAGGTCATGATCGGTGAGCAGTAATTGGAAGATCCCTAGAGGTGGGGGCCACCCATTAGGGATGGGAGCGCCCGGGGGGAGGAGGCCATTGGCCCCTAACACGGGGAGGCGGTACCCTCTAAGGATGGGGCCGCCGAAAGGGAAGGCGGTCATAGGCCCCTCCCTGGGGAGGAGGGGCTACGGGCCCCTCCTGGAAATTTCCCGGGGCCAGGACATCCGCGACGGTGGATGTGGTAAGCAGTGTGGGGTGGGAGGGGTGTCTACGCTACCTTCTAGACACCTCACACGAGTCCTCGGACGACCACCAAGATGGCGTCGAGTAAATATGGGGCCCCCGCTAAGACAAGGGAAATTGGAAGTTGGCACAGAGGTACAGTCCTCTGTGCGCCTGCCCCTCACAAGTAAGGGGGGGAGTTCTGGTATTAGGGATCTGACACCGGTTACGACCTTGCCTTTGGCCCGTAACGTTAGGATGTACAATTTGAATTTTGAGAAATGCATTTACAGGATGTTTTAGAATCGGCTAGGAGAACCTTTGTATTAGAGATATGTTAAGGTTAGCCAATAAACATCGTAATGTGTAAATGAAATTGTACATGATATGAAACTGTTATTTTAATGTTTTAATTTTGTTTCATATTTTTAATAAATACGGCCGGGAGGGTAACTCCCTCCCGCCTTCCAAAAGTTCAAGAACCGTTTCCGTCTTCCCATTCTTGGGGATTGTGTTGGGAGGGGGTGACGGGTATCCCGGCCATATAGCCATGTTAAAAATGACCCAAAGATGGTGCAAGGGCAATCAAAAAAATACGCTTTTATGTGTCTCAAGAACATTTTCAGTCATTTCATCTTGAATGTAGGTATACAATTGATTTATATGTTGTGTTCAAAAACTTTTTTTGAAAACAATTACATTTCTGGATATGTACTACTAGAGCTTCATAGGTTGTTTGGAGCATTTTTAAAAGGCATTTGAGTGTCTATGATGTTATTTTTCCCATTTAAATTGAAGAGCTTTCTGCATGGGGCAAGTTTCTTGTAAATATGCTCCCACCTGTGCTTGGCAAATTTAGATTTTGATTATGGGAGTTACATAGCCATGTTAAAAATGACCCAAAAATGGTGCAAGGGCAATCAAAAAAAACGCTTTCATGTGTATTAAGGACATTTTAAGTCAATGAGGAAACACAGGTGATGTAATTCTGAAATGAGGAAAAGAAACTCCACATTTTTCAATTACATCACTAGTGTTTCCTAAGTATATGAATGACATTGTGCAGATGAAGTTTAGGTCTGACCACAGATTCAAAAGAGGTCTGCCCTTTGTTCAACAGTGAAGTGGACATGACTTACTTCATTGGTAGGCCTTCACATGTATTATCTCCTTTGTTTTCTTCAACAAGCGAAAATCTCATCTGCAACCGTGTGTTGGCCTCACCTCAAACAAACAAAACAGGTGATGGACCGAATGTGGATCAATGTCACACATTCACCCCAGTCCAAAGATCTGGGCCCAAACAAACCTCTAGATAGGCCACACCTTATCGTCATCCTGAATCAATCATTTAAAATGTTAGGGAGAGATTTATGATAGGTGTATGCCTGTTTTGTACCACTGTGCATCACTTTTGTGACGCAGTGGTGGTGCAAAAGATTTGCTATGTTAAATAATAAGTAGGGTGTTAAGTTTTTGATGACTGTTATTCATTTACTGTTTGGTAATAGTGGTTAATAACATTTTTTATTATATTTTTCCACAGATTCAACTGCAGATCATTTCAAAATTTGAAAAATGCCAACTAAGAATCGAATTAGAAAGGCTAGAAAACGTCAAAGACAGCAGGATCATCTATTATTGCAGCAGTCCTCTCCCCAAAAAACTTGTGAAATCACCAAGAAAGCTCCGGGTAAGAGCACGAAATCATTCATTAGAAATATTTGTAGTAAAAAAAGTATTTCAACAAAAAATGTTTCAGTCCAGAAAAAGAGAAGCAATTTAAATGGAAAGGAAAGACCAATCAAAAATGTTACTGCTAGAGCAAGAGATAACTCTGTGCATGATAGTAGAAGGAAACAACAGTTTAGGGACATTCGAAAACGAATGTTCCGCAACAGGATAATAGTTAATTTATTAAAAAACATTAAGAAAGGCCAACAGAAAGTGGCATTTTATAAGAAAAAGAAAAATGTTGAGAAAATTATTGATCATGCTTTTGAAATTAAGCGAAAGTTATTTATTTTGGTAATCAATAGAATTAGGACACTAAACAAGGTAATTTCTGATTTCAAATCAAATAGTAGATGGAAGAGAGTAGTTAATCGTAGTAACTTTTGTGAAGTTTTTTCCGGAGAATGGATGCATAGTTCAAGTTGTGAGGCATTTTTTAATGAGGAGAGTTATTTTCAGGATAATGATTTGGTGTTTGCAGTTGACACCAGTGGTCGAGCTTATGAAGTGAAGGATGGTTGTCCAGTTGAAAAAGAACAACTTGTGACAACAGAGATAGAAGAGGTGTTAGGTAATGAGGTTTTAGAAAGACGTCCTAAAGGTCCTGTGTACATTTGGAAGTGTAGTTCTATTTGCAGTGTGCAACAGGATTCCATCAATTTGCTTTGTGATTTTGTACGGACATTTACTAAGAAAAGTTTGAAGCAGAAAATGAAGTTGTTGCAAGAATTAGATCCTTGCAGAGTGAGACAAATGACAGGTTTGCGTGGTCATTCACTGGCTTGTCTTTCCAGGAGAGTATGCCAGAGTATTTTTCATCATTTCAGGATGCTAGCAGTGCATCATAATAAAGTGAGGAAATTAGTGAGAATGTTGTATCATGCTAAGAGTCCAGCAATTATGCTTAAACAATTATGTGCTGCTCTTTTGCATGGTTCTGAAATAGATGCCAAGAATATTTGTGAAGAAATTGAGTTTTGTTACTTTGGAAGTAAAGATGAGAATGTTGAAATTGACCCAGAAGTAGAGGGTAATGTTGAAGATAATGTACAGGTTTCCAGTACAGATAAATTTCAGAAGGAAATTGCCACGTTTCAGATGAAATCAAGTGAGAGGCCTAATTTCACTTGTGTGTGTTGTCGACGCACTTATTACAAGAATCAGACTAAGTTAGTGGATTTATATGCAAAATGTGAAAGGGAAAATAATAGTGAATGGAAGAATTTCACCACATACTTGATGGTAGAAAATTATTTTGATTTGGGATCGGATCAACGTGTGTGTACTTATTGTTGTAACAAATTAAACCAAAACCAGATGCCTGCTAGGGCGGTTCATAATAATCTGGAATTGGTTGAGATTCCTTCTGAATTGAAGGATTTAAATACTTATGAATCTATTTTGATTCAAAGTATCCATCCCTTTCAGGCTATTGTAAGAATGGAGCCAAAGACAGGGAAGTTGCCTCCATCAGATTTACAGAGAGGATTAAAGGGAAGAGTTGTTTATATGCCTGTAGATTTGAACAAAAACATTAACACAATTGGAGTAGAAAAAGTGGAAGAGGAACCTCTGGTTATCTTGGTTAATGGGGTTCCGACAAAGAATAAGAAAATATGGCAAGATTTAGTGGATGTTAGGAATGTCAAAAAGGCAACATTGTATTTGAAGAAAAATAATAAATACTATAAGAATGTATATGTTGCAGAAGAGGAAGTAAGTGATGAAGAGGATAGCGATTTGTGTGCTGGCCAAATTGAGAAAGTAGAGGCCTCTAAAAGTGAAGAAATATATGAACATTATAGTGTTCATCCTTTGCATTCCAAGGAAGTCATGGGGAATGCTATTGAGTTGTTTCAAATGAAACAAGCCAAAAGGAGTCCCATTAGTGTTTGGGAGGAAAGTTTGGAAGCTCGGTGTTTCCCACAGCTATTTCCAACAGGTCAAGGAGGAAGATATGATGAGCGACCTCATCAAATTCCTGCGTCTGAATACCGGACTTTACGATTGTATGCAGAAGATCCTAGGTTTCGTCAATGCATTCCCTATTTGTTTCATCTCCTGTTTGAAAGCGATCTGTCTGGACTGTCATATGCAGTGAACCACATCTTAAAAAGTGGTATACAGATGCGAAACATCTCGGCAAGTGACTTTATCCATAAAGTCAATGTCCAAGACAGTATTTTGGATTCTCACCTAATTAATCTCATGGCGTGTCAGCGTGGTACTAATGAGTACTGGTACCGTCGTCATGGTGATTTAAAATGTATGCTGAGGAACTTAGGAACTCCAACATGGTTCCTCACTCTGAGCTGTGCCGAGTATGGCTGGGAAGACTTACTTGAATTTCTACGAGAGGCAAATGGAAATATTGAAAACATTGAATTCAAGACACCTGGAGAACTGTGTTCTTTGGATCCAGTGAATGTATGCAGGTACTTCAATCATAGATTTGAAGCTATGATGTCTTTCATCACAAATAAGAAGAATCCACCTCTTGGAGAGGTGTTGGATTTCTTCTGGAGAAAGGAGTACCAAGCAAGAGGTGCTCCTCATATACATATGTTGCTGTGGATCAAGGATGCACCTAAATTTGGAACAGATCCGGATGACTTAGTGATGAATTTCAAAGAACAGTATTCTACGTGTGCTGTTCCAAACGCAACGGAGAAGAAAAGCCTAAGAGAACAAGTTCTACGTTTCCAAACCCATCGTTGTGGAAAGTACTGTCGTCGTAAATTCAGAAACAAGGACAAGTTCTACACCAAATGTCGTTTCAACTTTCCAAGACCGGTGATTTCTAAAGGAAGAGTGAACAGTTTGATGTCTTCTCTGCGACATAATGTGACAAGGAAATCACCCAAAAATACATACAATTTGAAAAGGAACGAAGAGTCCAAGTACATCAACGACTACAACCCAGTGATTTTGTCCATGTGGAATGCTAACATGGATATACAGTTTGTGGCTGACAACTGTATGGCTGTGGCTCGGTATGTGACATCTTACATCACCAAAAAAGAAAAGACAGAATTGAAGGATATGTGGGAGGATATTTCCCATGAAAAAAGCCTCAGCAAGAAGTTGTACAGTTTCAGTTTAAAGATGTTGTCGCATCGAGAAATCGGAGCTTACGAATGTTCTGACCGGTTGTCTTCAGCAAGTCTCTATGCCAAATCTAGGAGTATCGTTTGGGCGAGTCTTGGTCTTGCTGCAACGCGAAATCGAGTTCTAAAACCTGTCCGGGAAATTGAGTATTTGGCGGAAAAGGAGCCAAACAGTACCGACATTTTGAAGACCAACATGTTGGATACATATTATCCAAATCGAAGCAGTCACCTTGAGAATGTTTGTCTATATGAAGTTCTACAAAATTACATATTCAAGAGGAACATCAAAGAAGATATTGAGAAAGGAGTGTATGCTGTAATTGGAAGTGAGGGATGTCTGGTCAAGCAAAGAAAATGCCAATTAGTAAACCATCGAAAATTGAGTGGCGAATCTCCAGAAAAAAAGGAGTTTTTCTATTTAGCACTTTTGCAACTGTTCAAGCCTTGGCGTGCAGAAGAGGAACTGCTTGGAGATTTCCTCTGTTACGAAGACTCTTTCACTGCCGCAAAGGAGACCATAGAATGTCCTGCTTTTCCCAAATATCAAGAAATGTTGACTTTGGAAATTGAGCTGGAAGCAACGATTGCAGCCGAGATTGCCAGAGACAGTTCTCAGGACAGTCAGAGTTCTGTTTCATTGAGTCAGGATCCACTAGGAGGACCTATTATCGAAAATGAAGCTGCCACTGCTATGAATGAAGTGGAAAGTGCCATGGCACATGCTCAGGAGGATGCGGTTAACTTAGAAGACTTGGAAAAACAACTCAACGTTGAGCAGAGGAAAATATATGACGAAGTTACCAAGCAAATTGATCATGGATTAAGTCATGAGAAGAAAAAGTGCTCATGTACGTCGTTGAAGCCTGTACGACTGTACGTGAGTGGAGAAGCGGGAACTGGAAAAAGTTTCCTTATTAAAGCAATTTCTTATTATTTGCAGGAAAGGACTGAGTCATCGCTGTCTTGTGTTGTTACCGCTCCTACTGGACTGGCAGCACATAACATTAAAGGTATTACTTTGCATCGTCTACTGATGCTGCCAGTGGAGCATGACAACAAATTACAATACCACAAGTTATCTGGGGATGCTTGTTGTGAAGTTTCAAGAGTCTTGAGGAAAATGAAACTTCTTATCATTGACGAAGTAAGCATGGTTTCCAATGTCATGCTTGCCTTTGTGCATTTGAGAATGCAAGAAGTTCTTAAAACTGAGTATGATGTGTTATTTGGTGGCAAACACATCATTGTTTTCGGAGATCTTCTGCAGTTGACACCAGTAAAAGGACAACCTGTGTTCAAAATACTCACGCATGAAGATACCAGGAAGTGCCTAGGGAGCATTGGCAATGTCAATATATGGTTAAACTTCAATTATGCTGAACTGCATGAAAATATGCGTCAGGCAAAGGATGAAGATTACAAGAATATTCTACAAGATATTAGAATTGGAAAAGTGACCGAGCATGGGAAAGAAGCTTTAAATGCACGATTACTGTCAAATTTATATCCAGAACAAGACGTTGTGCCTGAGAATATTTTTCAGAAAATTACTGAGAAGAAATCCGGAATATGTTTGATGCCAACTCTTGCAGAATGTGCCATCTTCAACAACAAAATGTTGAATTTAGAAACGCAAGAGATTGTGAAACTTGAAGCTATTGACAGAATAGAGCATATGGGATCAACAATTATTTTGTCTGAGAATTTGAAATCAAAATTGGATTCATTAGAGAAGACTATATCTAAAACAGCGGGTTTTGAAAAGACTTTGAATGTGTGTTTAAATTGCCGAATCATTTTGAGAAGGAATTTACATGTTGAAAGAGGTCTGGTAAATGAATCATGGGGTAATGTTGTTGATTTTGAGAGATACAAAAGTAGAGATGGAATTGAATTTTTAAAAATTAAATTTGATGGCATTGAGGAAGTACAGCTAATTGGTCGTTGTTCTGCTAGGTTTTTGCTTGTTAAAGACTTATATGTTCGCCGTAAACAATTTCCTGTTTGCTTGGCATATGCGGTGACAATCCATAAAACGCAAGGTTTAAGTGTAGATAGTGCATTGGTGAATATTGGCAGTTCTGTGTTGAAGGAGGGTATGGCATATGTGGCATTTTCACGAGTTAGAACTTTATCGGGATTGTACTTGATTGATTGTGATGTCACAAACATTTGTGCGGATCTAGATTGTGTTAAGGAATACAATAGGTTAAGAAGAGAGTATGCGCCACATTTGCCTCAATATCCTTTGTTTGAGAAACGTGTGGTAGGCCGTAAACGAAGAAATATCAGTAATAGTAGGGAGGTTGTAGCAAAAAGCCCAAAAGTCGATGAACCGAAAATTGTAAGCAGAAAGAAAACGGATTCTGTTGAAGATGTTGTCGGTTTTCAATCTGAAAACAGTTCTGGTGTCAACTGCTATGCAAATGTAGTGGTTAATGTTCTCTTTTCACTAGAGACTTTAAAAGAACAGATTGTGTTCAATTCGGAACAAAGTTTATGCTGTTTGTTGAATTCTGTGTTAGAGAAATTTAGCACTGATCGAACAAAAGTAGAAAGTGTGTCTGAAGTTCGTTATCTGTTAGATGAATGTTCAGGTCAAACAGACTTCTCTGAAAATAATCAGCAGGAGTTTTTAATGTATATGCTTGATGTATTGCAAGATGAGGGTGTAGATGTAGATCACCTGTTTGGGCTTTCTTATCAATGGCAGCATGACTGCGAGAACTGTACATTTTCAAGTACTACTAGTGTTGACTCTGAAAGATTTATATATTTAACTTTGCCAGACAGTAAATCAGTCTCCTTTAATAGGCTAGTGAAAGCAGCTGATCACAACATGGAGTGTAGCCAATGCAAGTCTGCAATGCTGTCCACATTATTTATACGAAGATATGGCCAGTATGTCATTTTAATGATCCAACGATGTAGGCCTGATGGATCAAAATTGTCAACTTTAATAAAAAATGTTGTTGCTTCGCAGCTGTCAATATCAGGAAGGACTTTTGTAACTGTAGCAATTATCTATCACGATGGTCCTTCAACAACATCAGGACATTACACAGCTTATTTAAAGTCTAGAAACGGCTGGTCATTCTGCAACGATTCTGTTGTAACTTTCAAAAAAAAATTGCCGTTTGACCTTAAAAATTCTTACCTGATGTTTTTAAAACCAAAATTTTAAGGAAAGAATCTCGGGATTTGCTCTGAGGAATTGCAAAAGGTTCATGAAGTAGAGGGAATGTAAGTCTGCAATGCTGTCTAGATTATTGGTCCAAAACTTTTAATTATAATGTCATTTTAAAAATCCAACTATATAAACCTGATGCAAGTAAGTCTGCTTCATAGTAAGCAGTATCAGTGTGATAGGAAAAGTAGAACATGAGTGAGCAAGAAGGGTAAGATATTAGTAGTCCAGGATTGTGAAAGTAATCTTAAATGTTTTCTTTTTGAAAGTTGCGAAAATAGAAAATGACGGGATTTGATTACAAGAATTACAAGAGTTGTAAATCGCTGCAACATGATTTGGCCATGTGGAAACATGTGGTAGAATGTGAAAAGTCTTTTATTGTATGTAACATATTTTTCAAAACGATGGAGGTTTTCTTTCAGAAAGTGGCGGGCTGAAAATATTAATAGCACAACAGAGTGTTCGCTATTCATAGGACATCCTTCGACGTTATGGAAAGTAAGTTAATTTTAAGGAGTTTTGAATTCAAATTTCTAAAGTTGTATGGGTTTTTTAAACACAATCATTTTGATTGTGTTTTTTTTTCCCCGCTGTTACATGATGAATACCTTCAAGTCACTGATTTAAGTGAAATTTGATACATTCTGAGTACAGCAAAAATAAACCATTTAACATGTATAATTAATGTTTGACTTTTTGTACTTATGATATACATTTAGAAATGTGAGGTAGACAAGGAGAAACTGAGGCTTCTGTAAATATGAAAGTTAATGCATACACTGCTGCACTTCTGGGTACTGTTTTTTTATGCTGGACTACATCTGCACTATGAGATACCTAAGCAAAGGCAACACAGGTGATGTGATTGTGAAATGAGCAAAAGAAACTCCACGTTTTTCAATTACATTACTTGTGTTTTCTAAGTTTACGAATGACATTGTGCAGATGAAGTTTAGGTCTGTCTATGGACACAGAAGAGGTCTGGCCATTGTTTAAGAGTGAAGTGGACATGTTTTACTTCAATGGTAGGCCTTCACATGTATTATCTCCTCTGTATTCTTCAACAAGCATAAATTTGATATGCAACCCTGAGTAGTATGGGTTTTGATCTCAAAATTTTTTTTAAAACAAGAACAGTAAGTATAAGGGAAGGAAACAGACAGTTATGTTACAAGAAAGACAGCTATAGGAAGTAAACAAAAGATACTGTTACTCGCAATCCACTGCTGATGATGTCATTGACCATGTTAAGAATGATGTAATATGTGACATGATCAGCAGTGGATTGCGGGTAACAGTATCTTTTGTTTACTCCCTATAGCTGTCTTTCTTTTAACATAACTGTCTGTTTCCTTCCCTTATACTTACTGTTCTTTTTTTAAAAAAAAATTTTTTGATTCGCTCCCGGTTCGCGTACCGGAGTGCGAACCGGGAAGCGAACTAAAAGAAATAGAGGTTGGCAGAGTCTAAAAAATTCTACCAATTTTTTTATAATGGGGAGGTAGTTCTGAAAAGAACTTTTTTTTTTGTTTTTGTTGTTTTAAATTTTTTTTATTATTTTTCAGAACATTTTTTTTATTTTTTTGTATTTTCTGAACATTTTGATATTTTGTTGTTTTTTTTGGGGGAGGGGGAAACAAAAACGATTCATTAAAAAGGGCTCAACAGGAGCAACAAAAAAAAGAAGAATTTATTGTTTGGGGCGTTTCGGGCAAACATGATTATCAATAGCTTTGATAATTAGAGTAATGCTACTTTCTCGGTAGCAAATGAGTTGATTACAGCGCACGAACACTTGCTTCACTTCCTCAAACTTCATTTGTATGTTTGGGACCATCTCCCTCGCCTCTGGTCCCGTCACTTCTTGAACAACCGACCTTCTGGCCATCGCAGGGGGATTTTGTTGCTCATCACGTAGCTGGGCAGCACTATAGTTGTTTGGATGCCACCTACTCATATGCCGATGCATAGTGTAGTTGCCGTAACTGTATTTTTTATCAGTCCCCCTGGACAGTCTATCATTGCATATACGGCAAAACACATAGCGTGCATTTACTTTTTTTGTCCCTCAGGAAATTTGAAAAATTGCCAAATGTAGTTCTCCTTCCTATTATACCTCCTGGGCTCCTCTGGCAAAAACAGTGGCTCTTCCTCCTCTTCCTCCTCTTCCTGTTCTTCCTCTTCTAGTTGTAAAATTACTTCAGCAGGTGGTCCTCTCTTCCTTGGATCTGGTGGAGGTGGTGGGTTTGAACCAGCTGAAGCTACTAATGAAGCCATATCTCAATGTTAATAAAGGGTCTTTCTCTCACCAAGATGAAAGCCAGAGTGAGGAAAGAAGGAGGGGTTTTCATCATTTGGGTAAAGCAAAAGTTCTAAACCAATGAAAAGTGTAAATTTTAGATCACATGACCTAGTATTACATCATTAGGAAACCAAAAGTGAAATGAACCAATGAAAAGTGTTATTACCGAGTCACATGACCTGCTGTGTTTACGTTTTGCGCCTTGCTCCGCTTTCCGGTCCGCTTCCGGGTCCGCTAACTTGGCGCGTCCAATGACGTATTACGCGACAACGCAAAACGTCATGCTAACGTAACAGTTACGCAAACGGAACGTTTACCGGTTCGCGGACCGAGTCGCGGCTCCAAATTGAGCTAACGGGCAGCTAACCGGTTCGCGGACTGGGAGCGAAACAAAAAAAAAATTGTATAAAAAACATGTAAAATATATTTTAAGATTTAAAGAAGAATACATTTTACAGCTATAGATATTAGCTTTTAAAAAACCAATGAAATTCACTGAAAAAACCATAGGTTATAGACCATATATAGTTAGGAATTAGCATTTACAAAACCATGAAAATTCAATGAAAAAACCATGGGTTATAGAACATATATAGTTAGGGATTAGCATTTACAAAACCTTATTTTACTCACACAAAACCAATGAAATTCCATATATAGTTAGTTGCACTAACTATATATCGCGCACCCGCAATCCACTGCTGATGATGTCACATATTACATCATTCATGATATGGTCAGTGACATCACTGATGACATCACTGATGACATCTCAAATGACATCACTGATGACATCACTGATGACATCTCATTTGACATTACTGATCACATCACTGATGATATCATTCATGTGATAATACGATGAACCTCTTCAGACTCTAATATAACCTTAGATACAATCAGTATAAACAGACACTCACAGACTGTCACTAATCCACGGAGTTACTCACACACCTAGTCAGTCATGCAAAGAATCAATCACACCTCCTTTTCCTCAACTATACAGTTATACAAACTTTACTTATTCAAACATATACTAACACATATTTACTCGCTTATACAATCCCTGATACAAGTTCACAATGATCCATACAGCCACTCACACATTCACTGGCTCTTATGCACAGTTATTTATATATGTCAACTCTCACATGTACTGTGTTTTACATATGTACTTACTTTGACATGTAGCAATGAGATATCCATTCACTCACCAATACACTCATGCACACAGTCAACCGCCCATACAGCTGTTTCCACATGCACTTTTGAAACCATACATCTAGTGAATCAACTGCTCACAAATCTATGCACAGAGTCATACACCTCCCAGCCACCCACACACACACTCAGTCTCCCATACAAATACTTGGGCAACCAATCAATAACCCATATAGTTACTCAAATAGCTACTTATCAACACATGCAACAGTTTACAGAACAATAGACATAATGATGCACAAATTAAGACAGTTTAGTCACTAACCCATGCACTCAGTGAGACACATTTAATCACTCACTCATACAGTCAGTCATGCACCTACTAAATCCTTCATCCAGACACTCATTCTTCAATATGTAAGACATATTTTAACTTTACAGAAACATACAGTCACTGGTTATTGTCATCAGGGATGTCATTTTAGATGTCATCAGTGATGTCATCAGTGATGTCACTGACCATGTCATGAATGATGTAATATGTGACATCATCAGCAGTGGATTGCGGGTGCGCGATATATAGTTAGTGCAACTAACTAAATATGGAATTTCATTGGTTTTGTGTGAGTAAAATAAGGTTTTGTAAATGCTAATCCCTAACTATATATGTTCTATAACCCATGGTTTTTTCATTGAATTTTCATGGTTTTGTAAATGCTCATTCCTAACTATATATGGTCTATAACCTATGGTTTTTTCAGTGAATATATATATATATATATATATATATATATATATATTACCTACTGGCGGTCGCCAGTAGGTAGTTATAGTTAGGATTTTTTTCAATGTTAAATCTCAACATTCTATTTGGAATAACTTTGGCGCCGGTTGACGAATCTGCCTGAAAATTTCCTCAAAATGGCCTCGCGGCGTTCCGGTCCTTCCCTGAAAGTTTGGGGGGGATTCGTCAAGCGGGGGCCGAGATAAAAGGGGGGTCCCAAAACGCGTTTTCCCCATGTTAATTTCCATAGGGCGGTCGATTTCACTTTTAGCCCGAACGGCTGAATGGATTTCCACCAAACTTGGCAAAATTGTAGGGACTGGTAGCCCGATGTGCCTTTGCTATGTCTCAAGATATGTGCTCCAGTGGATTTTGAGTAATTAAGGTTCAAAAAAATATATATATCTATAGCAGCGCTCCGGTACGCGCACCGGTACGCGCACCGGGCGCGCCACGCGACTTGCGCGCAGAAAGCTGATTGGCTCTGGGGTGTCTGTAAACATTCTAAACAGTCCGGAGCGGCCGCCATCTTGTGTCTCGGTAGGATCGAGACACGAGAGGTGGCCAAAACAAAGAGGGAAATGACCATAAGGGGGCAGAGTAGACCCCCCCTTGACCCCCTAGGTTTGATGTGGGGGCCATAAAAGGGCCCCGCGGGGCAAAAAAAAAAATTTTTTTTTTTTGATTTTCGCGGGGGGAGCGCCCGGTACGCGCACCGGGGAGCGTACCGGGGAGCTTACCATGGGGAAAAAGAATGACAGTTTTAAAAGTAGCTGTTTAGAAAAAAAAATGTTTAGTTGTTTTTTTTATACATACACATACATATATAAATGCATATGCACATATATATATGCATATATGTCTATATGTGTGCGTGTAGAGAGAGGTAGAGAGGTAGAGGTGTAGAGGTAGAGAGGTAGAGCGGTAGCGTTAGAGAGGTAGAGATTAGTAGAGAGAGAAGAAGAGAGAGGTAGAGAGGTAGAGAGTAGAGAGTGAGTAATAGAGAGTAGAGAGTGAGTAGTAGAGAGTAGTAGAGAGCAGTAGAGAGAGTAGCAGAGTGAGTATTAGAGAGTAGTAGAGTGAATAGTAGAGTGAGTAGTAGAGAGTAGTAGAGAGTGAGTAGTAGAGAGTGAGTAGTAGAGAGTAGTAGAGAGTAAGTAGTAGAGTGAGTAGTAGAGAGCAGTAGAGAGTGAGTAGTAGAGAGTAGGAGAGAGTAAGTAGTAGAGAGTAGTGGAGAATATTCCAAAGTTTGGCACAGCACCACTTTCACAATGAGTCCAATCAAATCATATCACTTAGAGTACTTATTGAAGCGCTGAATCTTGGTGTATATTCAAATGCTTTTATTTTCCTTAAGTTTATGTACCACAGCCAGCCGAAACGTTTCGTTCTGTACAACAGAACTTCTTCAGGGCGTTCTTATTTCCTTCAAGTTATGTCGGTATCCCGTAGTCATATAACTAGATATTTCTTCCAAATGTTAGACGAGACATAAGTATATTCTTATTAAAAGTGACTAGGTATCAATTTTACCCACACAATTCGGGCAGACTTGAGTAATTTATAGCATCCTCAAAGTCAGTCTTTCAAAAATTCCAAAGTATAGGACATGATAATCCAAATCCAAATGTTTCTCAAGAAAAGTCATTTACAATCGTTCGGAATATCGGTGTTTGGGCAGATATGATCCAGGGACCCCCAGTATGCAAGGGGAATTAGTCCCCCCTCTGCAAACGCGCCAGTGGCCTGCATTGCAGAGAGGTGTAACAAGGGTGTGGCCTCATTATACTTCTCTGCAATGCAGCTCCCTTGCGCATACTGGAGGCTCCTGGTGGACTAGTTGACCCCAGGGACCCCCAGTATGCAAGGGGAATTAGTTCCCCCTCTGCAAACGCGGCAGTGGGCTGCGTTGCAGAGAGGTGTAACAAGGGGCATAGTCTCATTACACCTCTGCAATGCAGCCCCAGGCGCATACTGGAGGTTCCAGGTGGGCTAATTGCCCCCCAGGGGCCCCCAGTATGCAAGGGGAATTAGTTTCCCCTCTTCAAACATGCATGGGGGCTGCGTTGCAGAGAGGTGTAAAAAGGGTTGTGGCTTCATTACACCTCTCTGCAATGCAGTCCCCTGGTGCATACTGGAGATTCCTGGTGGGCTTTCAGGTCTTATATAGTTAGGAATTAGCATTAAAAAAACCTTTGAAATTCACTGAAAAAACCATAGGTTTCACACCAGTTATAGTTAGGAATTAGCATTTAAAAAACCTTTGAAATTCACTGAAAAAACCATAGGTTTCACACCAGTTATAGTTAGGAATAAGCATTTAAAAAACCTATTAAATTCACTGACAAAACCAGTTATAGTTAGCTGGAAATTTTACTGACATAAAACCATTGAAATTCCCACGTTATAGTTAGTTGGACTCACTATAACTTGCGCGCCTGCAATGCACTGCTGATGACGTCACATATTACATCACTCATGACATGGTCAGTGACATCACTCATGACATCACTGATGACACCATCCTTGTGACAGAGTGACAGACCTAATTTCAGTGTAATGTAACGCTTGAAACACATATTCAAAAATAGAAACAAACATTTTCAAAAAAATGGAGATACCCAAACCAGTAACAACAACCAATTCAGTAATTCCACCATCTATATACTCATCCACTCATTCACCAACAGTTCTATATAGTCACTCATATATATACTCACTCATCATATGTAGTGATACACCTATACATCCTGTTACACATCAGCAGTCATCCAAAAGTTACTCACACACATACTCACACATGCACATAAACTATTGAACATCCATTTATTTGCATATACATTTATACACACACTACCACCTTACTTCTAAGGAAACTTACACATACTTACTCTCTTAAACAATCACTTATAGAAACACATACTTATTTAAACAGGAACTCCTACAATCTCTCACTATATATACTATACTCACTTATATACATCAATACTCACATATACTAGATTAAAACATATGTCGTTACTAATGAAGACACTAGTGAGACAGTCATTCACTCACTAACACACACATATACACACTCGTCCACCCATACAGTCCTGCACATATGCTGTCTTCAAAACACATACAAACAGTGAGTCAGTCACCAACACCTGCAGCCACTTATACACAAAGAGAAACACTGATACAAACATTTAAATATTTAAACAATACTCGCTAATATATGTATTCACTAAGATTCACTTAATAAGCCAGTTAACCAACCAATTTTTTTTTTAAAAAACATCCATTTACACACTTTTTTAAACATTTATTCTTCCATCGACCTTTACAAATACATATATAAAACAAATTTATTTTTCAGAAAGACACACATTCACTGGATGGTGTCATCAGTGATGTCGTCATGAGTGATGTCACTGACCATGTCATGAGTGATGTAATATGTGACGTCATCAGCAGTGCATTGCAGGCGCGCAAGTTATAGTGAGTCCAACTAACTATAACGTGGGAATTTCAATGGTTTTATGTCAGTAAAATTTCCAGCTAACTATAACTGGTTTTGTCAGTGAATTTAATAGGTTTTTTAAATGCTAATTCCTAACTATAACTGGTGTGAAACCTATGGTTTTTTCAGTGAATATATATATATATATATATATATATATATATATATATATATATATATATATATATATATATATATGTATATATGTATATATATATATATATATATATATATATATATATATATATATATATATGTATATATGTGAACAAGAGCACTAGTTGCTCGAAACGCGTCACCTGAGAGGTTGGAAATAAATCTCCCTTACTGCAGCCTTCTGGGTCCGTGTCTTCATTTTTGGCAGGAGTGTGCTGATTGAAGATTTGTTTATATATATATATATATATATATATATATATATATATATATATATATATATATATATATATATATATATATATAAACGAAACTTCCTCCAAAAAGAATGAAGCAGGAGCCCAAGGGGGACATGGAAAACGGGCTTTATTAACTGTCAGGTAGTCCCAGTGGCGGTAGATGCATTTCGCCGTCGTGGCTTCCTCAGTACCCAACACTGGGAGCCTTCATCCGTTGTGTGTTCATCCTGCTGCCTCCGTTGAAGTACTGGCGTGATCCGCTCCTCCCCCTAGCAATAAGGCCCACCTGTTGGAGTCCGGTTCAGTTGGAGGACTACAACTCCCAGAAAGCCTAGTGAGTGTGGCTGTCCGGGTTGGTGAGGTGGGGGAGGGTGTGATAGTTGTTTTCCTCGCAGTCACCAAAGCAGGACACGATGACCACTGTAGTGGGGTTAAAGCAGCCAGTCTCCCACGTCCCCTTACGTCGCCACTCCCAGCGCGCAGAAAGTCAAGGTTGCAGGGATCAGAAGGGCAGGTGCACAAAGTCCCAAACAAGGCAATGCCTCTCTGCTCCGTATTCTCTGCAGGCGGGGCGGGTGCCGGACTATCCTTCACAGGAAACAGTGGACGCCGTGCAAGGCGAGTTACCAGCAGCTGTCCGGGTCCCAGAAACGTGGCGGTGCTCCTGAATTGTGTCACTGGCAGGCACAATAAATACAAACAAAACTTCCTCCAAAAAGAATGAAGCAGGAGCCCAAGGGGGACATGGAAAACGGGCTTTATTAACTGTCAGGTAGTCCCAGTGGCGGTAGATGCATTTCGCCGTCGTGGCTTCCTCAGTACCCAACACTGGGAGCCTTCATCCGTTGTGTGTTCATCCTGCTGCCTCCGTTGAAGTACTGGCGTGATCCGCTCCTCCCCCTAGCAATAAGGCCCACCTGTTGGAGTCCGGTTCAGTTGGAGGACTACAACTCCCAGAAAGCCTAGTGAGTGTGGCTGTCCGCGTTGGTGAGGTGGGGGAGGGTGTGATAGTTGTTTTCCTCGCGGTCACCAAAGCAGGACACGATGACCACTGTAGTGGGGTTAAAGCAGCCAGTCTCCCACGTCCCCTTACGTCGCCACTCCCAGCGCGCAGAAAGTCAAGGTTGCAGGGATCAGAAGTGCAGGTGCACAAAGTCCCAAACGAGGCAATGCCTCTCTGCTCCGTATTCTCTGCAGGCGGGGCGGGTGCCGGACTATCCTTCACAGGAAACAGTGGACGCCGTGCAAGGCGAGTTACCAGCAGCTGTCCGGGTCCCAGAAACGTGGCGGTGCTCCTGAATTGTGTCACTGGCAGGCACAATAAATACAAACGAAACTTCCTCCAAAAAGAATGAAGCAGGAGCCCAAGGGGGACATGGAAAACGGGCTTTATTAACTGTCAGGTAGTCCCAGTGGCGGTAGATGCATTTCGCCGTCGTGGCTTCCTCAGTACCCAACACTGGGAGCCTTCATCCGTTGTGTGTTCATCCTGCTGCCTCCGTTGAAGTACTGGCGTGATCCGCTCCTCCCCCTAGCAATAAGGCCCACCTGTTGGAGTCCGGTTCAGTTGGAGGACTACAACTCCCAGAAAGCCTAGTGAGTGTGGCTGTCCGGGTTGGTGAGGTGGGGGAGGGTGTGATAGTTGTTTTCCTCGCGGTCACCAATGCAGGACACGATGACCACTGTAGTGGGGTTAAAGCAGCCAGTCTCCCACGTCCCCTCACGTCGCCACTCCCAGCGCGCAGAAAGTCAAGGTTGCAGGGATCAGAAGTGCAGGTGCACAAAGTCCCAAACGAGGAAATGCCTCTCTGCTCCGTATTCTCTGCAGGCAGGGCGGGTGCCGGACTATCCTTCACAGGAAACAGTGGACGCCGTGCAAGGCGAGTTACCAGCAGCTGTCCGGGTCCCAGAAACGTGGCGGTGCTCCTGAATTGTGTCACTGGCAGGCACAATAAATACAAACGAAACTTCCTCCAAAAAGAATGAAGCAGGAGCCCAAGGGGGACATGGAAAACGGGCTTTATTAACTGTCAGGTAGTCCCAGTGGCGGTAGATGCATTTCGCCGTCGTGGCTTCCTCAGTACCCAACACTGGGAGCCTTCATCCGTTGTGTGTTCATCCTGCTGCCTCAGTTGAAGTACTGGCGTGATCCGCTCCTCCCCCTAGCAATAAGGCCCACCTGTTGGAGTCCGGTTCAGTTGGAGGACTACAACTCCCAGAAAGCCTAGTGAGTGTGGCTGTCCGGGTTGGTGAGGTGGGGGAGGGTGTGATAGTTGTTTTCCTCGCGGTCACCAAAGCAGGACACGATGACCACTGTAGTATATATATTCACAGAAAAAACCAAAGGTTTCACACCAGTTATAGTTAGGAATTAGCATTAAAAAAACCTATGAAATTCACTGAAAAAACCAGAGGTTTCACACCAGTTATAGTTAGGAATTAGCATTTAAAAAGCCTAAGAAATTCACTGAAAAAACCATAGGTTTCACACCAGTTATAGTTAGCTGGAAATTTTACTGACATAAAACCAATGAAATTCCACGTTATAGTTAGTTGGACTCACTATAACTTGCGCGTGTAATGCACTGCTGATGACATCACATATTGCATCACTCATGACATGGTCAGTGACATCACTCATGACATCACTGATGACACCATCCAGTGAATGTGTGTCTTTCTGAAAAATAAATAAATATGTTTTATATATGTATATGTAAAATTCGATGGAAGAATAAATGTTTAAATTATTGTCTTAATTAATGTTTTTTTTTAAAAAATTGATTGGTTAACTGGCTTATTAAGTGTATCTTAGTGAATACATAAATTAGCGAGTAATGTTTAAATATTTAAATATATGTATCAGTGTTTCACTTTGTGTATAAGTGGCTGCATGGGTTGGTGAGTAGCTACATGTGTGTGTATATGGGTTATTATATTTTTTTTAGTATCAGAAAGAGTGTCTGTATGGTTTGGTGGGGGTGTTACTTAGCACATAGATGCATCAATGACTGACTCACTGTTTGTATGTTTTTTGAAAACAGCATATGTGCAGGACTGTATGAGTGGATGAGTGTGTATATGTGTGTATTATTGATTGAATGCCTGTCTCACTAGTGTCTTTATCAGTAACAAGATATATTTTAATCTAGTATATGTGATTATTGATGTATATAAGTCAGTATATGTGAGAGTGAGAGATTGTAAGAGTTCCTGTTTAAATAAGTATGTGTTTCTATAAGTGATTGTTTAAGAGAGTAAATATGTGTAAGTTTCCTTAGAAGTAAGGTGGTAGTGTGTGTATATCTGTATATGCAAATAAATGGATGTTTATTAGTTTATTTGCATGTGTGAGTATGTGTGTGAGTAACTTTTTGATGACTGTCGGTGTGTAACAGGATGTATAGGGGTATCACTACATATGATGAGTGAGTATATGTATGAGTGACTATATAAAACTGTTGGTGAATGTGTGAATGTGTACATAGATGGTGGAATTACTGAATTGGTTGTTGTAACTGGTATGGGTATATCCACTTTTTTGAAAATGTTAGTTTCTATTTTTGAATATGTGTTTCAAGGGTTACTTTACAGTGAAAGGAGGTCTGTCACTCTGTCACAAGGATGGTGTCATCAGTGATGTCATGAGTGATGTCACTGACCATGTCATGAGTGATGTAATATGTGATGTCATCAGCAGTGCATTACACGTGCAAGTTATAGTGAGTCCAACTAACTATAATGTGGAATTTCATTGGTTTTATGTCAGTAAAATTTCCAGCTAACTATAACTGGTGTGAAACCTATGGTTTTTCAGTGAATTTCTTAGGTTTTTTAAATGCTAATTCCTAACTATAACTGGTGTGAAACCTCTGTTTTTTTCAGTGAATACATAGGTTTTTTTAATGCTAATTCCTAACTATAACTGGTGTGAAACCTTTGGTTTTTTCTGTGAATTTCATAGGTTTTTTAACTGCTAATTTTTAACTTTTTATAGGGCTTCATACCTATGCATTTTTTAGTGAATTTCTAAGGTTATTTTTTCGCAAATGTCTTTAGCTGAGAAAGGTATGTTTTTCTAAAAATGAACCCTATATTGTATATTAAGATATTTTTGTTTTGAAATAGACTTAAGTATGGGGAATGACAGATAGTGACGGAACCAGAGAAAAAAAACAGTAGTGACGGAGGGAAAGAAAATAGCAGTGAGTGTAAGTAAAGAGGAGTGAAAGAGGGTGTATATAAGTGAATAAGGGTAAAACACGGGGAGTGACAGAGAGAAAGAAGAGAGAGAGTAAAGGAAGGAGTGTCAGAAAGGGACTAAGTGAACCAGTAAAAAAGGTAAGTGAAGGAGTGTGGATAAGCAGAGGTACTTAAAGAAGTTGAATGTGGTAGGAAGTAAACATGGAGGATAAGAATAAGTGAGGGAAGGAAAGTAAGGAAACATGGGTGAGGTAGGGTGAGAGAAAAGTAGTGAGGTTAAAGCAAAGGGTGATACCAAACTACATTTTGTAAACACACTTACCATATAATTAATGAAAACTTACTTGTATCTGTGAAAGCAAAAAAAACACGTTATAATTAGTAAAAAATATATGTTAAAATAGAAGAAACAGTTCAAGAGGTAAAAAATCTAAAAAAGTTTTCTAAGAAATAAAGCAATAGTGAAGGATACAAAAACAGAAATGAAGTAATGTAGAAAGAGAAAAAAGAAGGAGAAAAAAAATAGAAAGAGAACAAATTACTGAAGTTAAGTAAGATACTAAAATAATGTGAGATACCAAAACAAAATCAGGAAAGATAAGAAAGTAAAAGGAAAATGAGTGAAAAGGAGAGGAGTCTGAATGAGGAACTATTAATAAGAAAGAGGAATAGAAGATGACTGAGAGTGAGTGAAGGGGAGTCACAGAGTGAAGGGATGAAGGGAATGAGGTTAATATAGAACAATGGATGAAAAAGGAGTGAGAGAGTAAGTACACAGAAAAACAAAGAGAAGGACTGAATGAACTACAGTACAATGAGTGCGAAAGAAAAAAAACGGAGAAAAAGAAAGAGAGGGGAAGAAAACTAAAGCAGTGGTACTGAGAGAATGTGAAAAAAGATAAAAAGTGGTGGAAGGAAGAGAGGAAATGCAGACAGTTCAAATTGGATTGAGAAGTTGTGAATGAAGTGCAGTAAAGGAACAGCGATGAAACAAAGTTAAAAAAGGCAGTGTAAATGACTAAAGAGAGGTAAATAAGGGTGAAAAAGGAAAATGAGTGTGAGACAATGTGAATACAATATAAATTACACAATGCAAACTATAGAATAACTTCTACAATATGTTACATTGTTTATTTTTGCTGTTCTCAGAATATATTGAATTTCACTTAAATTAGTGAGTTTAAAGTCTTCATCATATAACAGTGGGGAAAAAAAAACACAATCTAAAAGATTGTGTTTAAAAAAAAACATTCAAACTTACATCTCATATATGTACACTAATCTTTGATTCACTTACTTTTCCGTGAGACCAAATAGAAGATAGTGAAGGTCCTTTTGGTGGAAAAAAAGTCTGCTGTGCTCTATAACTTCCATTTCATCGACTTCCTATGAAAAAAGATCTAAGAACATCATACCTTACACTTTCCTCACGGCCAATTTTTGTCAGATATACCAGTATTTTTTACTTTGAGATCCACTTACAGTACCTATATGAGATAAATAATTTAAAACATTAGATTAACTAACTAACTAACTAACTTTTATTATCTATTCCCGTCTTCAAAGGCCAATTCCCTTTACTAAAACTTTGGTTTTAAAAACACTAGGTAAGAATTTGTAGAGTATGTATGTATGTATGTATAGGCATTTATATAGCGCACTACTTACCAGTAGGGTCCCAAGGCGCTTCGACCGTTGCGAAACCCTTCCTGGCTTCCCTGAGAGATGGTCCCTTAATGGGTATCTCCAGGGTGAGACCAGGCATCCCCGGCGGTCTGGTGGGGCCGTTAGTGAAGATGAGGCAAGCTAATGCCCAGAGTTGCCGAGTGTGATCGCTGATCAGAGTGGGCACCGAGGCGAGAGAGTTATCGAGTCCGCTGACCCTGGTCCAAAAACCTGCCGCGCCGGGAATCGAACCCTGGTCCCGGGCCGTCCTCTGCTCTCGGGTCTGCCGCCTCTAACCAGTTAGCCACACAAACGTTGTTTATAAGTCAAATGAGAATCATTGCAGTAACTCCATCCTTTTTCACATTTTAAGTAGCATGTATAATGTCCTGAAGTTGTCGAAGAACCGTCATGATAAATAATAGCTTCAGTTGTAAAGGTTCTTCCTGAAAAATATTAACTGAGAAGCCACAACATTTTTGATAGAAGTTGTCAATTTAGTTCCATCAGGTCTACATCGTTGGAAAACTAAAATGATATACTGACCATAACTTTGTATAAATAATGTGGATAGCATTGGATAGTTACATTGGGTACACACCATATTATGATCTGCTGCTTTAACTAGATTTTTAAATGACACTGATTTACAGTCTGGTAAAGTCAAATATATAAATCTTTCAGTCTCTATTCTAGTATTACTTGATGAACTACAATTGTGGCAGTCATACTGCCATTGATAAGAAAGGCTGAAAAGATTATCTACATCTACACCTTCATCTTCCAAAACACCAAACATATACATTAAAAATTCCTGACAATCCTGCTGAATGTTCTGTGAAAATGTATCTTGACCAGAACACATATCTAAAATATTTTGAATTTCTGTTACACTTTCTATTTTTGCTCTATCACTGCTACATTTCTCAAACACAGAATTCAATAAACCACACAATCTTTGATCCGGATTTTCAACAATCTGTTCTTGTAAAGTTTGAAGAAAAAAAAACAACATTAACCACTACATTAGCATAGCAGTTGACACCAGAACTATTTTCAAACTGAAATCCAACAACATTTTCTTCACAATCCTTTTTCTTTCTGTTTTCAATTACAGTTTTGTCTACTTTTTGTCTTTTTGCTACTACCTCACTGCAATTACTCTCATTTCTTCTTTTTTCGGCCTACCACACGTTTTTCAAACAGAGGATATTGAGGCAAATGTGGAGCATACTCTCTTCTTAACCTATTGTATTCTTTAACACAATCTAGATCTGCACAAATATTTGTCTCATCACACTCAATCAAGTACAATCCTGATAAAGTTCTGACTCTGGATAATGCCACATATGCCATACCCTCTTTAAACACAGATCTTCCAATGTTCACTAAAGCATTATCTACACTTAAACCTTGAGATTTATGAATTGTTACTGCATATGCCAAACAAACAGGAAACTGTTTTCGGCGAACATATAAGTCTTTTACAAGTAAAAATCTAGCAGAACAACGACTGATTTGTTGTACTTGCTCAATGCCATCAAATTTTATTTTTAAAAATTCAATTCCATCTCTATTTCGATAATTCACAAAATCAACAACATAACCCATTGCTCCATTTACCAGACCTCTTTCAACATTTAAATTCCTTCTCAAAACGATACGACAATTTAAACACACATTCAGAGTCTTTTCAAAACCAGCTGTTTTAGAAATACTTTTCTCTAATGAATCCAATTTGGTTTTCAAATTTTCGGACAAAACAATTGTTGCACCCATATGCTCTATTTTATCTATTGCTTCCAGTTTCACAATCTCTTCATTTTCTAACTCTAACATTTTGTTGTTGAAGATGGAACATTCTTGCAGAGTTAGCATCAAACATATCCCAGATTTCTTCTCAGTCATTTTAAAAAAAATATTCTCTGGAAGAATGTTTTCATTTGGATACAAATTTGAAATTAATCGAGCATGTAAAGCTTCTTTCCCAAGCTCGCTTACTTTTCCAATTCTTACATCTTGTAGAATATTTTTATAATCTTCATCCTTTGCCTGTCGCATATTTTGAAGCAGTTCAGCATATTTAAAATTTAACCATATATTAACGTTTCCAATGCTTCCAAGGGACTTCCTAGTATCTTCATACGTGAGCATTTTAAACACTGGTTGTCCTTTTACTGGAGTCAACTGCAATAGATCTCCAAAAACAATAATGTGTTTTCCTCCAAATAACACATCATACTCTGTTCTAAGAATTTCTTGCATTCTCAAATGCACAAAAGCAAGCATTTGATTTGAGACCATGCTTACTTCATCAATGATAAGAAGATTCATTTTCTTCAAGACTCTTGAAACTTCAGAACACGCATCTCCAGATAACTTGTTGTAATGCAATTTATTATCATGCTCAACTGGCAGCATCAGTAAACGATGTAGAGTAATCCCTTTAATGTTATGTGCTGCCACACCAGTTGGAGCAGTTACAACACAAGACAGCGGTGAATCAGTCCTTTTCTGCAGATAACTTGAAATGGTTTTAATTAGAAAACTTTTTCCTGTCCCCGCTTCTCCACTTACGTACAGTCGGACAGGCTCAAATGATGTACCTGAGCACTCTTTTTTCTCATGTCTGAATCCATGTTCAATCTGTTCTGTGACTTCATCATATATCTTTTTCTGCTCAACGTTTAGTTGCTTTACCAAATCTTCTAAGTTCACTCCATCCTCTTGAGCTTGTTCCATAGCTCTTTCCACCTCATCCATGGCAGTGGCAGCTTCATTTTGGATAATAGGTCCTCCTAGTGGATCCTGACTCAATGAAGTAGAACTCTGACTGTCTTGAGAACTGTCTCTAGCAATCTCTTCAGCAATTGTGGTTTCTTGCTCCATTTCTTCGTTCAACATTTGCAGATAATTTAGAAAAATAGGACATTCTATGGTATCCTTAGTTGCATTAAAAGAGTCTTCATAACAGAGAAAATCTCCAAGTAGTTCTTTCTCCGCCAAATATTCAATTTCTGGTACAGATTTCAAAACTCGGTTTCGTGTTGCAGCAAGACCTAGACTCACCCAAATGATTGTTCTTGATTTGGCATAGAGACTTGCTGATGATAACCAATCAGAACATTCATATGCTCCAATTTCTCGATGCGACAACATCTTAAGACTGAAACTGTATAATTTCTTGCTTAGACTCTTTTCATGTGAAATGTCCTCCCACATTTCCTTCAGTTCTGTCTTTTCTTTTTTGGTGATGTAAGATGTCACATATCGAGCCACAGCAATAGAGTTGTCAGCAACGAACTGAATATCCATGTTAGCATTCCACATGGACAAAATCACTGGGTTGTAATCGTTGATGTACTTAGATTCTTCGTTTCTTTTCAAATTGTATGTATTTTTGGGAGATTTCCTCGTCACAGTATGTCGTAGAGATGACATCAAATTATTTACTCTTCCCTTAGAAATCACTGGTCGTGGAAACGCAAAACGACATTTCCTGTAGTACTTTTCCTTGTTTTTAAATTTTCGACGACAGTACTTTCCACAACAATGAGATTGAAAACGTAAAACGTGTTGCCTTAAACTGTTTTCTTCAGTAGATTTTGGAACAGCACATGTTGAATACTCTTCAATGAAACTCATCACTGTTTCATCCGAATCTGATCCAAATTTGGGTGCATCTTTAATCCATAACAACATATGTATATGAGGAGCACCTCTCGCTTGATATTCCTTCCTCCAAAAGAAATCCAAAACCTCTGCAGGGGGAGGACTTTTTTTGTTGGTAATACAAGACATCATAGCTTCAAATCTATGATTAAAATATCTGCAAACATTCACTGGATCCAAAGAACACAGTTCTCCAGGTTTTTTCAATTCTATATTTTGTATGTTTCCATTTGCCTCTCGTAGAAATTCAAGTAAGTCATCCCATGCATACTCAGCACAGCTAAGAGTGAGGAACCATGTAGGAGTTCCTAAGTTTCTTAGCATACATTTCAATTCTCCATGACGACGGAACCAATACTCATTGGTTCCACGCTGACATGCCATGAGATTGATTAGCTGAGATTCCAAAATACTATCTTGCAGATTGACTTTCTCCATGAAGGCCCTTGCAGAAACATTTTGCAGATGAGCTCCACTTTTCAATATATGATTAACTGCATAAGAAAGACCAGACAAATCACTTTCATACAGTAGATGAAACAAATACGGAATGCATTGTCGAAACCTTGGATCTTCAGCATATAATCTTAAAGTCCGGTATTCAGCTGCAGGAATTTGAACTGGTCGATCGTCATATCGTCCACCACGACCTGTTGGAAATAACTGTGGAAAACAACGAGCTTCCAAACTTTCTTCCCATACACTAATGGGACTTCCTTTTGCTGCTTTCATTTGAAACAAGTCAATTGCATTCCCCATTACTTCTTTGGAATGCAAAGGATGAACAGTATAATGTTCATATATTTCTTCATTTCTAGACACATCAACTTTTTCAATTTGGCCAACTGAACAATCACTGTCTTCTTCTGTAGCTGTTTCCTCTGCTCCAACACTTACATCTTTATAGTACTCATTGTTTTTGACCAAATACAACGTTGCCTTTTTGACTTTCCTAACATCCACTAAATCTTGCCAGATTTTCTTACTCTTTGTCGGAACCCCATTACCTAGAATAATTAGAGGATCCTCTTCTACTCTTTCTACACCAATTGTATCAATATTTTTCTTGACATCTAGAGGCAAATAAACAACTCTTCCCTTTAATCCTCTTTGTAAATCTGCAGGAGGTAATTTCCCTATCTTAGGCTCCATGCAAACAATAGCTTGAAAAGGATGGACACATTGAATCAAAATTGATTCATAAGTATTTAAATCCATCAATTCAGAAGGAATATCGTTCAACTGAAGATTATTATGAACTGCTCTAGCAGGCATTCTATTTTCATTTAATTTTTTCAAACAATAATTACAAATACGCTGATCAAAACTCAAATCAAAAGAATTCTCCACCAACAAATAACTTACAAAATCCTTCCATTCACTATTATTTTCCAATTCACATTTTGCATATAAATCAACTAACCTAGTCTGAATCTTATAATGAGTCCGTCGACAACACACACAGTTAAATTAGGCCTTTCACTTGATTTCACCTTAAACTTGGTAATTTCCTCGTCAAACTTTTCTGTACTTGAAATCTGTCCATTGTCTTCCACATTACCATCCATTACTATATCCATTTCTACACTGTCCTCTTTGTTCCCAAAATAACAAAACTCAATTTCTTCACAAATAGTCTTCACATCCACTTCAGATCCATGCAAAAGAGCACTGTTTAACTGTTTAAACTTAAGTGCTGGACTTTTTGCATAATACAACTTTCTCACTAATTTCCTCACCTTATTATGATGCACTGCTAACATCCTAAAATGATGAAAAACACTCTGACATACTTTTCTAGAAAGACAAGCCAGTGAATGCCCATGCAAACCTGTGCTTCCTCTCACTCTGCAAGGATCTAACTCTTGCAAGATCTTCATTTTTTGTTTGAGACTTTTCTTACTACATGTACGTAAGAAATTTCGAAGCAAATCGATTGAATCCTGTCGCACACTACAAATACTACTGCACTTCCATGTGTACACTGGACCCTTAGTACGTCTCCCTAAAACTTCATCAGCTAACACCTCTTCTGCATCTCTAGACACATGTTTCTCTTTTTCCATCACACAACCATCTTTCACCTCATATGCTCGACCACTGGTGTCAACTGCATGCACCAAATCATTTTCCTGAAAGTAACTCTCCTCATTGAAAAATGGCTCAGAACTTGAACTATCCATCCATTCGCCAGTAAATACTTCACAAAAATTAGACCGATTAATAATTCTTTTCCATCTACTGTTCGATTTGAAAACATCAATTGCCTTATTAAGTATCCTAATTCTATTGATTACTAAAATAAATAGTTTTTCTTAACTTCAAAAGCCTGATCAACAATCTTCTCTACACTTTTCTTTTTCTTATAAAAAGCAGTTCTCTGTTTACCTTTCTTATAATTTTTTAGCAAATTTAAAACTACCCTATTACGAAACATTCGCCTACGAATGTCCCTAAATTGATTTACCCTTCTATTGCTATCCATTCTCTTTTCTCCTACTCCAATCGAAACATTTTTTGTGGGCCTCTCCTTCCTTTTTAGATTTGCTGTCTCCTTCTGAATATTCACATTACCAATTTCATTTCTTTTTGTACGACATATGTTGCGAAGAAAAGACTTAATTGTCTTACCAGGAGCTTTTCTGGTGTTTTTTGAAGTAGTTGTTGTAGAGGATTCCATAAATTCTGTTGCTGATGTTCTCCTTTTACGTATGGTATTTTTGATACTTCTTTGCCTTGAAGGCATTTTTGCTTGCTTTTCAAAAGTTGATTTGAATCTGTTGTTCTGAAAAAAAAACACATTAAAGACCACTATTAGCAAACAACAAAGTAATGACAAAAAGCAAACAATATAAACAATAAATTGCAACATATTTAAGTTTATACAACAACAACTCAGGGCCTTATTTATGAAGGCTTTGCGCCACCAGTGCATCCAGTGTTAAAAGAGACATACCGGCGCCACAAGACAATCATAAATTAGACCCAAATATAAATACCATTGATTGGCACCAAAAATCATTTTTTGAATACCATTTAAAAAACACAGGGCAGAACCTATGTACAAGCACTGAATTTCACTTTTGAAACCTCACTGTTTCCCAAAATACAAATCCTCTACCTTGCAAATGTTGATAGCAAGCATTACCAAAAAGCAGAACACAAACCAAGAGCAAAGAAACTCAGGGCCTTATTTATGAAAGCCTTGCGCCACCAGTGCGTCACTTTCTTCCCATGTTAAAAGTGACATACCTACGCCACAAGACAATCATAAATAAGACCCAAATATAAATTCAATTTGTTTGCACCAAAAATCGTTTTTTGATTAACATTTTAAAAACACAGGGCAGAACCTATGTACAAGCACAGAATTTCACTTTTGAAACATCACTGTTTCCCACAATACAAATCCTCTACCTTGCAAATGTTGATATCAAGCATTATCAAAAAGCAGAGCACAAACCAAGAGCAAAGAAACTCAGGGCCTTATTTATGAAGGCCTTGCGCCACCAGTGCGTCACTTTCTTCCCATGTTAAAAGTGTCATACCGACGCCACAAGACAATCTTAAATAAGACCCAAATATAAATACCATTAATTTGCACCAAAAATCGTTTTTTGAATAACATTTAAAAAACACAGGGCAGAACCTATGTACAAGCACAGAATTTCACTTTTGAAACATCACTGTTTCCCAAAATACAAATCCTCTACCTTGCAAATGTTGATATCAAGCATTATCAAAAAGCATAGCACAAACCAAGAGCAAAGAAACTCAGGGCCTTCTTTATGAAGACCTTGTGCCACCAGTGCGTCACTTTCTTCCCATGTTAAAATTTACATACCTACGCCACAAGACAATCATAAATAACAGCCAAATATAAATTCCATTGATTTGCACCAAAAATCGTTTTTTGATTAACATTTAAAAAACACAGGGCAGAACCTATGTACAAGCACAGAATTTCACTTTTGAAACATCACCGTTTCCCAAAATACAAATCCTCTACCTTGCAAATGTTGATATCAAGCATTATCAAAAAGCAGAGCACAAACCAAGAGCAAAGAAACTCAGGGCCTTATTTATGAAAGCCTTGCGCCACCAGTGCGTCACTTTCTTCCCATGTTAAAAGTGACATACTGGCGCCACAAGACAATCATAAATAACAGCCAAATATAAATTCCATTGATTTGCCCCCAAAATCGTTTTTTGAATAACATTTAAAAACCACAGGGCAGAACCTATGTACAAGCACAGAATTTCACTTTTGAAACATCACTGTTTCCCAAAATACAAATCCTCTACCTTGCAAATGTTGATATCAAGCATTATCAAAAAGCAGAACACAAACCAAGAGCAAAGAAACTCAAGGCCTTATTTATGAAGGCCTTGCGCCAGAAGAGCGTCACTTATTTCCCATGTATAAAGTGATGCACCGGCTGCACAAGGCAATCATAAATAAGGGCCAAATGAAAATACCATTGATTTGCTTCCAAAATCGTTTTTTGAATAACATTTAAAAAACACTGAACAGAACCTGTGTATAAGCACTCAATATCACTTTTGAAACGTCACTGTTTCCCAAAATACAAATCCTCTACCTTGCAAATGTTGATATCAAGCATTATCAAAAAGCAGAACACAAACCAAGAGCAAAGAAACTCAAGGCCTTATTTATGAAGGCATTGCGCCAGAAGAGCGTCAATTATTTCCCATGTTTAAAGTGATGCACCGGCTGCACAAGGCAATCATAAATAAGGGCCAAATGAAAATACCATTGATTTGCACCCAAAATCGTTTTTTGAATAACATTTAAGAAACACTGCGCAGAACCTATGTACAAGCACAGAATTTCACTTTTGAAACATCACTGTTTCCCAAAATACAAATCCTCTACCTTGCAAATGTTGATATCAAGCATTATCAAAAAGCATAGCACAAACCAAGAGCAAAGAAACTCAGGGCCTTCTTTATGAAGACCTCGTGCCACCAGTGCGTCACTTTCTTCCCATGTTAAAATGTACATACCTACGCCACAAGACAATCATAAATAACAACCAAATCTAAATTCCATTTATTTGCACCAAAAATCGTTTTTTGATTAACATTTAAAAAACACAGGGCAGAACCTATGTACAAGCACTGAATTTCACTTTTGAAACCTCACTGTTTCCCAAAATACAAATCCTCTACCTTGCAAATGTTGATAGCAAGCATTACCAAAAAGCAGAACACAAACCAAGAGCAAAGAAACTCAGGGCCTTATTTATGAAAGCCTTGCGCCACCAGTGCGTCACTTTCTTCCCATGTTAAAAGTGACATACCTACGCCACAAGACAATCATAAATAAGACCCAAATATAAATTCAATTTTTTTGCACCAAAAATCGTTTTTTGATTAACATTTTAAAAACACAGGGCAGAACCTATGTACAAGCACAGAATTTCACTTTTGAAACATCACCGTTTCCCAAAATACAAATCCTCTACCTTGCAAATGTTGATATCAAGCATTATCAAAAAGCAGAGCACAAACCAAGAGCAAAGAAACTCAGGGCCTTATTTATGAAAGCCTTGCGCCACCAGTGCGTCACTTTCTTCCCATGTTAAAAGTGACATACTGGCGCCACAAGACAATCATGAATAACAGCCAAATATAAATTCCATTGATTTGCCCCCAAAATCGTTTTTTGAATAACATTTAAAAAACACAGGGCAGAACCTATGTACAAGCACAGAAATTCACTTTTGAAACATCACTGTTTCCCAAAATACAAATCCTCTACCTTGCAAATGTTGATATCAAGCATTATCAAAAAGCAGAACACAAACCAAGAGCAAAGAAACTCAAGGCCTTATTTATGAAGGCCTTGCGCCAGAAGAGCGTCACTTATTTCCCATGTATAACGTGATGCACCAGCTGCACAAGGCAATCATAAATAAGGGCCAAATGAAA
This sequence comes from Lissotriton vulgaris, assembly GCF_964263255.1. Taxonomy (NCBI): domain Eukaryota; kingdom Metazoa; phylum Chordata; class Amphibia; order Caudata; family Salamandridae; genus Lissotriton; species Lissotriton vulgaris. Next base: position 389,666,024 of record NC_141691.1, on the reverse strand, counting down.
ATACCATTGATTTGCTTCCAACATCGTTTTTTGAATAACATTTAAAAAACACTGCACAGAACCTATGTATAAGCACTCAATATCACTTTTGAAACGTCACTGTTTCCCAAAATACAAATCCTCTACCTTGCAAATGTTGATATCAAGCATTATCAAAAAGCAGAACACAAACCAAGAGCAAAGAAACTCAAGGCCTTATTTATGAAGGCATTGCGCCAGAAGAGCGTCAATTATTTCCCATGTTTAAAGTGATGCACCGGCTGCACAAGGCAATCATAAATAAGGGCCAAATGAAAATACCATTGATTTGCACCCAAAATCGTTTTTTGAATAACATTTAAGAAACACTGCGCAGAACCTATGTACAAGCACAGAATTTCACTTTTGAAACATCACTGTTTCCCAAAATACAAATCCTCTATCTTGCAAATGTTGATATCAAGCATTATCAAAAAGCAGAACACAAACCAACAGCAAATAAACTCAGGGCCTTATTTATGAAGGCCTTGCGCCACAAGAGCATCACTTATTTCCCATGTTTAAAGTGATGCACCGGCTGTACAAGGCAATCATAAATAAGGGCCAAATGAAAATACCATTGAATTGCACCCAAAATCGTTTTTTGAATAACATTTAAGAAACACTGCGCAGAACCTATGTACAACCACTCAATATCACTTTTGAAACATCACTGTGTCCCAAAATACAAATCCACTATCTTGCAAATGTTCATAATAAGTATTATCAAAAAGTAAAAAACAAATCAACAGCCAACAAACTCAGGGCCTTATTAATGAAGGCCTTGCGCCACCAGAGCGTCACTTATTTCCCATGTTTAAAGTGATGCACCGGCTGCACAAGGCAATCATAAATAAGGGCCAAATGAAAATACCATTGATTTGCACCCAAAATCGTTTTTTGAATAGCATTTAAGAAACACTGAGCAGAACCTTTGTACAGGCATTCAATTTCACTACTGAAACTTAACTATCTGCTTCCAAATATTCTCCATAGAGCAAACACGTCTCTATCTAAATTAAATAAATCATTACTTACCTTTACAAATGCTTTGGGAGATTGAAAACAGTGTCAGACACACACGCCAATTTTTCTTTAGCAGAGCAAAAGGTGTGCACTCAATACACTGAAACCAAGACTGGCATAGAAAATCTCTAACTTTGCACACATATGCCTTATTTCAACCAATCAAAAGTCTTCCCTCACTATTTTCAAACCAACACCCTTCCCCCTCTCAGATCTTTCTATCTGTTACCATAGCAACTCCCTCCTAACTGAACTCTCAGGTTCAAACGTTTATTCTACAATGTTGCAAATTAAGTCAGCAAGGATGTTTGACCTCTCAATACACCAGCTTATCCAGGGCATTATTGCTTTTAGTGACTTTTCTTAACCATTCAAATTGCTTCTTACACACAACACAACCATGCACCCTAACTTTCTGTTTTCAACTAACTGAATCCACCAATCATTGCTTGTGATTCAACAGCAGGGAAACTCCACAATTATTTTTTTGTAATCTCCTACTGTTCCAACTGCCATTTCATTCCCACACTTCATCTGACTGCACCAGAACCTTCTCACATCATGTATTCTGTATGGATTATTGGACATAGCTACATCCACTGGGCTCAAAGGTATGCAGCAAGCAGAAATTATCACAACCTTGATTTATCAAATGTGGAAATCAAGTGGATTGGCCAGAGAGGATTGAGATGTCATCAATTGATACCATTGGTGAAAACCTTTTTGCATCTGCCAAACCCTGACCTCTTAATAGTGCACTGTGGTGGAAATGATTTGGGCACTATGACTGGGGTTGGTCTGGAAATGCTTTTAAAGGACACCTTTGATCAATTGATGACACTTTTTCCACAAACTGCCTTGGTATATTCCAATATATGCCAAAGACAGAAATGGAACTGGTCCAACCAATTTTGTCCACAATTTGAGAAAGCACGGAAACATGTGAATAAATCTGTTTCTGCTTACATGAGAGACTGTGGAATGGGTTCAATATACAATAATAACTTGCGTTACAACATGCAAGACATCTACAGAGGAGATGGTGTGCACTTCTCAGATGAGGGGAATAACATTTTCCTCCTGAATTTAAGACTGTGCATTGGAACCTACTTGTAGGTGCCTAAATCAGCCACAGAGTCCAAAAGCTCTTTTCAGAGCTACCCTACCTCTGATCATTCAAAACGTTTATCTTTTTCTAACTTTTTTCACTATTTTTCACCAAAGTAAGCTTCCCGGTACGCTCCCCAGTGCTCGTACCGGGCGCTTCCCCTGCGAAAAATTCGATTTTTTTTTTTAGCCTTTATGAGCCTCCTAAGCCCCCCTCAGAAAACCTAGGGGGTCAGGGGCTGTCTACCGTGCCCCCTTCTACCCATTCCCAACGTTGTTAGTCCTCCATCTTGTGTCTCAATTGTACCGAAACACAAAATGGCGGACTCCCGTGACGCTGCCGGTGCGCATACCGGGGCGCGCACTGGTAAGCGCTCCCTAAAAAAAGGTGGGAAAGTAATTTACAGAAAAACCACTGGAGACACTTTCATCAAATATAGAATAGGCCCTACTACATAGCAGTCCCTACCATTTGCCCAAATTTGGTGGAATTCCATTGAGACATTTCGGCTACAGGCCTGTCTAAATATCCTGAGGTAAATTACATGACCAAAACACATATGATGTGTTAGAATTTACAACCAATTAAAAAGTGTGTTTCATTTTTTACGATTATTTCCTGACATTTGATTGGTTATGTACATGAATAAATAAAAAAAGAGAAGGAAACACAGCCATTTTGACTACTACTTGCTGAAGTACATTTGAAAAGAAATTACACTGACAACTTCAACTGCTTTCTCAAAGGTAAGTTGTTATTTTGGAAAGTGAAGTATGTTGTGCACTTTAAGTTAATTTGAGAAAAAATATTCTGTTAGTTATATACTATCCCACTGTAATAGTTTGAGATTAAAATAGGCGTCTCTGTAATAGTTATAAATTAAGTTACACTTCTCTTATATAATTATAAATTTACTTAGGCTTTATCACATACACTTTTTTATATTTCTAATTCCAGCCTGATACCATACACTGCCCAAAGATAAATTCACTGTTAAAAAATCCAAACTACATGTCTGAACTTAAACCCAACAGTGCCCTATCTCTACTGATATAATTATTTTTTATGCAATTTACAGCAACAAAATGGAAGGAGAAAAGAATATATATTTTTTTTTTTGAAAACCTTTATTATACCTTCACAGTTTTACACAGCTTGTCGCCTACAACCCGAATGGGCCGGCCGCTAATCAAGGTGTCAAAGAAAAACGTTCTTTACAATACATTTGTGCAGGTAGTTGCCGAAGTCATGAAGGTAAAGATCGGTAAACAAGTGGTGAAGGTTAAATACAAATGGTCCATGCTTGGTGAACGAAGTTTTCATTTTCTGTTTTGTACCTAAAGAAAGAACATTCAAAACTTTGGGAAGTCACAGCACGATCAATGAGTATGCTTATTGCCAGTTAGACGTGAGTTTACTCCTGAGTTGAAACCAACCTCATGCACGCCCACAAGGCAAGGTGGGGTGTGAGCGAACCATCTTTACCCCCCCATCCCCCCTGGAAGTACCCCCCCACACTAATCAGCCCTCCTCATCCCAACCCGTCTTCCTCGTCAGAGTCCAGTGGGTCATCTTCAGGTAGCAGATCGCAGATGTCGCCCCGGTATGCGTTCCATGGGGACCACACCTTGTTCCATTTGGCCGGACAAGCCCTGTTCAAGTAAACTGCCCGTTCTGTGATCATGGCCCTGTCCATATTTACGCACCATTGTGGGGCCGTCGGGGGGTCCGCCACCCCCCAGCGCTGCGCGATGTCTCTCTTGGCCATCATCATCCCCAATGTTACCCAGAGGCGGCCATGCCGGGACAAGTCAGTTGGCTCCTACACATTGAGGAGGCATCGCCGCGGCTCCGGCAGCACCGAGACCTCCAGCACCTGTGACACAGTGCGCATGACCTGACGCCAATAGGTGTGTATAACTGAACAATCCCAGAATGTGTGGAAGAGTGTGCCCTCCTCCCCGCAGCCTCGCAAGCAGAAGGGGTCAGGGGATCGTTGTATGCGGTGAAGCAGAGTCCTGGTGTAATATGTTCTGTGTAGAACTTTGAGTTGGACGAGCCTCATTCTAGTCGATATGCCCGCTTCCTTAGGGGACACCAGTGCCTCGTTCCATTCATGTTCATCTAGCTCGCCCACCTCCTGCTCCCATTTCTCCTTAAGAGGCACTAGCGGGTCTGGGGAATTGTTAAGGAGTTTTCGGTAAGTGAGGGAGGTGGCCTTTTCTATCATGTAATCCGTCAGAAGGCGATCTTCTAGCGGGGAGGACTCGGGGAGAGTCGATCCCGCCGGGATAGCTGCCAGTAATGCATGACGGATTTGGACATACCGGTAGGTTTCATGCGGCCCTAGGTCATAGATTTCCTTCAGACGGGCGAAGGTAATGACTTCCCCACGCTCCCACATGTCCCCCACCGTAGAGATGCCGATATCGTCCCAACGGGAGAACCCCTTACTGGTCCGAAGATTGCCTAGGGCTCGTGTGTCCCAGAGTGGAGTGAGCTTAGTGAGTGTGTCTTTCCACCCTAGCGCACCGGTGGCTGCGTGCCAGGTGGCCACTGTGAGCCTAGTAGGGCCCTTCAGCGGTCTGAGTTTCCGTATATCATAAAGCGGTGCCAGCAGGTTATTGGTGCCCAGTTGGGCCCTGTCTGCCCGGAACGCTGGATCCGATTGCGATGCATGCAGCCACTGGTTGATCGGTCTGAGCTGTGCCGCCCAGTAGTAGAGATAAAGGTTGGGGAGTGCGATGCCGCCCTCGTACCAGCTCCTACATAGCTTGGCGTGTGCTATACGCGCCGGGCGGTTGCCCCACAGCAGACCAGAGACCACTGCCGCCACTCTCTTGAAGTATTTTTGGGGTACAGCAAATGGGGTATTGTCTAGGATGTATAGGAAGCGGGGCAGGGATTTCATCTTAAACAGGGCTGCTTTCCCTAGCATCGTCAACGGTAATCCCGCCCAGAAGCTTGCATCTTGTTTGAGGCGGTCCAGCGGTGGCATGAGGTTCAGTTTTTCGTGTTCTGCCGGGTCACCCGTGACGTGGATACCAAGGTACTTGAATGAGGAGCCGGCCAACCGCAGAGGGCAGTCCGGACCAAGCGTTGGGTGACCACCCGTCAGGGCGTACAATTCTGATTTAGTCCAATTAATAGTGTAGCCTGACATCTCTCCGTGGTCATTACAGAGGCGCAAGAGGGCCGGTATGCCTTGATCGGGGTCCGTCAGGTATACCAGCATATCGTCCGCGTAAAGCGATATGCGGTCCTCCCAGCCCTCCCTCCATTTAATCCCTTTAAGTAAAGGGGTAGTCCTGATGCGGATAGCCAGAGGTTCCAGTGAGAGTGCAAAAAGAAGGGGGGGAAAGAGGGCATCCCTGTCGGGTGCCACGCCTGAGTGGGAAGGAGCGTGAGATGTGGCCGTTCGCTACCACGTGTGCTACCGGTGCAGTGTACAGCAATTTGATCCAGGAGATGAAGACGGGTCCGAATCCCATATATTGAAGAACCTCAAAGAGATAGGCCCACTCCACCATGTCGAAGGCCATTTTCGCGTCAAGCGCCAATATAGCTGCAGGTTCGCCTATGTCATCCGCTTTAGCTAGCACCCCGTGCACCCGTCTGAGATTGAGCGAGGTGTTCCTGTGGGGCATGAACCCCGACTGGTCCGGGTGAATAAGATCGGACAGATGAGGCATGAGACGATTTGCCAGAAGCTTTGCTAGAATTTTACTTTCTGCGTTGAGCAAAGATATAGGGCGGTACGAGGAGCATTCCCCAGGGGGCTTACCGGGCTTAGGAATAGCCACGATTGTGGCCGTCCGTTGGTCCAATGGGAGCATCCCCTTATCACGACACTCTTCATACATTTGGAGCAGGTACGGGCTAAGAACGTCTGTGCGCGCTTGGAACCATTCGACTGGGATGCCGTTTGGCCCCAGCGCTTTGCCCGTACGGAGGGCCCCAATGGCTATCCGCAGTTCATCGGCGGTAAATGGTGCCTCCAGCTCTGTTACGGCCTCCGGTGGCAGTGTTGGGATGTTTATGTCATATAGTGCGCTTTGGGCTGCAATCGCGGTGATGTCCCGTTCCGGAGTGTATACTTTTTCAAAATGGGTAGCCAGTGCCTCTACCACGCGATCCGGGTCTGTCTGAGTGCTTCCCTCCTCGTCTTTCACCTGCTGGATCCCTCTGGAGCTACCCCCTCTCTTATCGAGCCAGGCCAACATCTTTCCTGCTTTGTCTCCAACATCATATATTCGATTCTGTGTATCTGAGATGTGGCCTTGTGTGATGAGCGGAGCGTGGTCTGTATATAGGCGCTGAGCAAGTGCGAGTGCATGTGTTGTGTCATCCGTGGGGTCTGCTTCATGGGCAGTGGTGGCTTCACGCAGTCGGAGCTCAAGGGCCGCGTGCTCAGCTGCCTGTTCTCTTCTATGTGACGTTATAGAACTGATAGCTTGCCCCCTCAAGACTGTCTTGTAGGCCTCCCAGAGGACCTCAGCCGAGGCTGCGGTCGGTTCGTTTTCCATGAAATAATGTGTTGTGGCGGTCTGCAGGGCCTTCCTGACCTTAGGGACCTTAAGATAAGAGGCGTGTATAGGGAAGACGCGGCGGCGTGTTCGTGTCCGTGAGGTGATGGTGAGAGTCAGTGGTGAGTGATCTGAGATGCCCCTAGGGTGTATGAGCACCTCCTCTACGCGCTGCAACCCATCCCCTAACGCCAGGAAGTGATCAATGCGGGATAGACTATTGTGGACGGTGGAGTGGAATATATACTGTCGCAGTGTAGGGTGAACATGGCACCATACGTCTACCAGCCCTAGTGCCTCTGTGAAGCGCTGAAACCTGGAGGGACCCCCCGGGAGGGCAGTTGCTGGGAACCTGTCGAGTTGTGGGTTTGCAGTTGCGTTGAGGTCCCCGCCTAGAAGCATGTCTCCCTCGGGGAGGGACAGTAAGAAGTCACCCAGGGCTGGTAACATCACCGAGTGTAATGAAGGTGGGATGTAAACTGAGACTATTGTTAAGGGGCGCCCGTCCCATTGTCCTGCCACTGCCGCAAAACAGCCCTGTGTGTCAGTCCTAGTGCTAAGGGTGATGAAGTTGGAAGATTTTCTGAGTAGGATACCTGTACCCCGGGACCCAGTGGAGAATTCCGAGTGGGCTAACATTTTATACCCCCTTCTGTCCATGGCCTTAGTAGCGCTACCCATTAGGTGGGTCTCTTGGAGGAGTATTAGGTCAGGTTTGTGACGTTTCACCTCGGACAGAACGAGGCCGCGTTTCACTTTATCACCTAGGCCGCGCACGTTCCAGGCAAGAAGTTTGAGGGCGGAGCCGCCCATTCGCGTCTCCTCCGCTCTTATTACGTTAGGCTGTACATCCACCATCAGTAAACATCAGAAACATAGACCATCGGAATAGACTCCACCTCCCCTGCAACATTTCAATAAGCATCATAGCACTTTGTACAGTTTGTGATCGATTCTGTGAATGTCCCATAAAAACGAACAAACCCCCCCCAACCCCCCCCACCCTGCCTCCCTGCCAAACGGGATCAGAACTGCCCGCCACCCCAACTTAGCAGAGCGCTTATCCCATGCCAAAAACAGAGTACTTGCGCGTCAGGGGAGAGTGTCCCCCAGAGCAGGCGGTCCCTCTGCTGTCCTCGGGCTGTCCGGGCCAGCGTCCAAGAACGACTTGATGAACGATCGTAGTGGGAGTAAAGCCCAGGTCACACATTCAGTCCCTCACGGTAGTGTCATTCGCCTCCAGCGGCCCCCACGTGGTCCTGCGATGGCGATCCATTTGCGCTGCCCCTGGTTGACGATTGCGAGCCCGGCCGGCTCTCCTCTCCCGTCCTGTTGCGTCGACGGCTGGAAGTGCGGTCCACCGTGCGCCATCCATCCAGCCATTCCCTTGCGGACTCCGCCGAGTCAAAGAACCAGACCTTCTTATCGGCCACCACTCTCAATCGGGCCGGAAACAACATGGAGTACGGCAGTTCTTGGTCGCGGAGTGATTTTTTAACCTCAAAGAAGGTCCTCCTTCTGCGGGTGACCTCCGCCGTGTAGTCCGGGAAGAAGGATATCCGTGAATTCTGGATTTGGATGGGCGGTGCCACCCTGGCTGCCTGGAGGACTGCATCGCGGTCTCTAAAGTTAAAGAGTCTTGCCAGGATGGGGCGCGGGGCGCCCCCCGGCGCAGGTGTCCCTCCAGGGACCCGGTGGGCCCGCTCTACTGTAAAGAAGTTGGAGAGTCCCTTCGGGGACAGCTTTGTCTTTATAAGGTCCTCAACATACAGATCCATGGCTCCCTTTGTTTCCGACTCCGGAACTCCCAAGATACGGACATTGTTGCGTCTGGAACGCCCTTCCTGGTCGTCCAGCTTGCTTTTAAGAAGTTTATTGTCCGCCTGCAGTCTCTCCATTGCCACTTGTAGGTCGGAAACGTCCTCTATCAATGATTTAGTCACCACCTCCACCTGCTTCACCCTTTCGCTCATTTTCTGGAGGTCGGATCTAATGAGGGTAACCTCGGCCGCAGTCGAACCCACCGTGGCCTGTACCTGCTCCAGTGCTTTCAGTACATCGTCTAGCGTGGCTTTTTTTGTCCCGTCGTTGTCCGCTCCCTTTCCCAGTGATTTGCGCTGCTCAGGTTGAGTGGACGTCTGGTTGTCATAAGCATATTTTCCGAGCTTCGCCTGAGCGGCGGTCTGTCGTGGCCCCTTCCCCGCCATTTTTCCTTTGCGGCGAGACACCGTTTATGATGGAGCGGGCCGGACGCCCGTAGACGTCCGCTTGGGGGGGGGGGGGTTATGTAGAAGGTTCAGACTGGGTACAGGCCAGGGGTCGCTGACGATGGCAAGGTGCTGCCAGCGGCCACGGAGCTGTTGCGGTCTCGGCTAAGTTCAGGCAAGATGGCGACTGGTGCCTCGCAAGTCCCACGGTGTATGTCGAGTGCAGCAAAGGGGGCACCACGGCGTAGCGCCACTGGGTATGCCGCGTGAAGGGTGAAGTGGTCGGCGGGAAGGATTGCCAGCCGGTGGTGTCGAGTGCTGTCGTCAGCGGCTACTTCCGGTTGGTCGTGCCGGGGAGGGTAGACTTCCGCCCGGCCCAAGGTTCCACTCGACACCGGTGCTCGCCTCGTGCCGCCAGGCCTTTCGTCCGTGAGGGGCGCGGACGAAGTTTCGTCCCGTTGCTGGGGTCTGAGCGCTCCCAAATTTCCCTTGCGTGCGCCGTTCGGTCACCGCACCCAGGACACCCCTTCTGGAATGATCAGTGAACGGATAGGCATGCGGATTGTTGCGGGATGCCGCCTTGCTACGGGAGCCTCTCTAGGTTGCTGCCGCCATCATCGGCTGCTAGCCACGCCCCCCAAGAATATTTCTTTTGAAATTGTTTTGGACAACAACCATGATGGAAAAAATGCTGAAAATGATAACATTGACTTTATGGATGAGTCTTTGAACCTTGAATACCTTGAGTGTGTGGAATCAATGGAAACACAGATTGTAAATGAGGACATTCGAGACAATATATTATTAGAAGTTTTATTAAATTATGAAAAATAATCAGAAGAATAAATTTATATTTAATAATCAAAAATTGTTCGAGCCATTATTCATTTTTATATGTAATTCATCAAGTAGATCAAACATTTTTAAAATATAAAGTGAGACTTATAGTATGCTGTGGACACTGGTGCGACAGGCCCTACAGTGACCACAAGGATAAAAACCCTTTAATCCTTGTATGTGTTGGCCAGTATTGTTGGTTATGTCACTTTTGACAAACATATCTCTTAAATTACGGCCTCTTCTGTATGTTATAAGAGGTCTTTTAGTTAGTTTAGGGCCTATGATGGTGTCAGCTTTAAGGAGTTTCCAATTGTCAGCCATGATTTTTTGGACCTGATAGGACTTCTGATTGAATGTGGTTATAATTCTAGGGGATTCTACAGGGTGAAGGGCTTTAGGTTTAGGGATAAGAGTGTCTGATCTAGGAACTGTAGATGTTTTAGTTATAGCCTTAGTAAGTACCCATTCTGGGTAACCTCTTTCCCTAAACCTTTTCAGAATGGTGTTCATTTCCTGTATGTAATCATTGCCCTATGGATTATATCTTTATCCAGGCGTGGAACTATGTATTGGTAAAATATTCTATGTTATTAAGCGCAGAGATAGCGACCACAATGCATTGTTTTGTGAAATTGTAGGTGGGATATTGGGCACTTGTGAAAGGGTAATCCCCGAAAGTGTGGAGTATCCCAAACGCATGTCCACAAGACTGACGGATGAGTATGTGGAGAAACTGGTAGGTTTTCAACAAAACTTATCAAAGGAAAGGATCGAAGGGCATCAGGTGGCATGGTATGAGGATATAATAGTACAGGCGGTGCAGTGCATAAGAGTGTACCTAAATGATAAGAAACAAGTCAAGGCAATTGCACAACCCAAGAAAGGAAAGTCCAAGTGGTTTAATCAGGAATGTCAGAGTAAAAAAAGTGTGATACGAAAATTAGAGCGATGCCAGAGGATCAGCTATGACCTTGGGAATGTGGAGCTCTTGCTTGGGTTGAAGAAGGAGTATAAATCCCTAGTAAAGAAGCAGAAAGGGATTTTTAAAGAAGAATGCTGGGCAAACCTTTTAGAAACAATTGAAAATAAAAATATAAAAGGATTCTGGAGGTTGATACAGGATGCTGCAGGAAGGGTACCGGGTACTATGAGCTGCGTTGTGGAGGAGGCAGCATGGGTAGACTATTTAAGTAACCTTTATAATGCTAAAAAGTCCCCGGAAAGCGAGAAGAATAGATCAACTCGGATAAGGGATGTAGAAGGTTTAATACCAGACTTCTCTATAGAGAAAGTGAGAGAAACTATTAAAAAATTAAACTTATCACGTGCAGCAGGTCCAGATAATCTTCCCGCCATCCTAATTAAAACCCAGATAGATTGGTGGGCTGGATTTTTTTCCCACATGTTTGTGGCAATCCTGGCTTTAGGTCATTTCCCCAAATCCTAGAGAGGTGCCATAATTAGACCCTTGCATTAAAAAGGAGAAAAGAAAGACCCTAAGAACTATAGGTTAATTAACCTATTAGACATCGGGGAAAAGGTATTCTCTAAAATAGTCCTGGGAAAATTGAAAGAATGGGTGGAGCGGCAGTCAATAGTTCCAATAGAGCAAGGTGGCTTCAAGGAGGGGCACTCCACTATTGATCACTGCTTCGCACTTTGGGCTGTAGCCAGGAAGTCCATGGAGCAGCAGGGCAAATTGTTTTGTTGCTTCGTGGACTTTCGAGCAGCCTTTGACTTGGTGGATAGGGACTGTTTGTGGGAGACATTGAGAAAGTATGATGTTCCGGCGGATCTTTTGTTAATTATCCAAGAATTGCATAGCCATAACTGGGCACGGGTGATTAAAGATACCTCTGGCGGCCTTACAATGGAAATACCGATAAACAATGGGTTGAGGCAAGGCTGTGTTCTGGCCCCGTTACTTTTTGCCATATTTTTAGCAGACTTGCCCCTTCTCCTTGTTACTGCCAGAGGAGCGAGCCCTAAAATAAATGGTAAGCATCTGTCCTGTCTGTTGTACGCAGATGACCTTGTAATAATGGATGAAACAGAGGTGGGGCTTCAGAGGAAGTTAAATGTATTCAATGAATATTCTATCGCAAAGCGACTTACAGTAAACATGGATAAGACAAAACTTCTATGTTTTGGGAAGAAGAGCACGAAGTTTAGCTGGTACTTGGGCCAAACCAAGCTAGAAACTGTAACTGAATATAAATACCTCGGGATTTGGTTCACAAGGTCTCTGAAGTGGGATTCCCATTTGGAAGCGCAGAAACTAAAAGCGCATTTAGCGGTATGCGGGTTGAAAAGATTCAACCATAGCTATGGCGATATGTCACATAAACCTCTCTTGACTGCCTTCAAAGCTATGGTTCCGCCACAATTCCAATATGGGGCTGAAGTTCTCTGCTTCGATGGGAAAAGCACCTGGGATAAAGAGGAGGGAAAATGTTTAAAAGCCTTGCTGTCCCTCCCTGGGTCGGCAATGATCCAGGCAGTTAGAGTAGAATTGGGCCTAACCGCATGGAATGTTCAGGTGCAGATGAGTCTCCTCAGATTCTGGAACCGTTTGGGTCAGGGGGAAGTCACTAAGGTATCACAATGGTGTATGAAAGAAATTCAGACTAGTGAGTTAAAGTGGGCGAAGGCAACAAGAAGGAAACTCCTGGCCATTTGTGATTACCTGAATGTGAAAATCGACCCTATGACACTCCAAATTAATGTTATAAAGAATGTTCTTAAAGTGCATGGTAAAGAAATTTCTAGGGCGACAGACCAAATGTATCTGAGAGAGAAAGACTCTGTAAAGTTTATGAGTTCAGGATGGGAGAAAGACTCTAACTTTCCATATATAGACTTGCTACCAAACCGTTGGATAAGAGCAGAAGTTCTTAAATTACGAATAGGTATTAATCCGATATTTACAAATAGTGCAATAAAACTGCCCTAATGCATCCTGATGGTAAATGTGTGTGTAAACTAGGAATGAAATGTGATATTTTGCACATCTTGCTGGATTGTTATATGTTTTTAAATTTACGTAAACAGTTTCTCCGCCCGATATTTTTAAAATATGAGGTTGAGGATCGCACTAAAGCACGGGAGCTTTTAGTTGACATGGAAAATCTTGACATTGCGATAGCTATCGGGAAATATATGCAGGGGGTATATAAGTTCCTGATCTGTCTGGAGACCCAAAATAGCCAATGGCCCTATAATCCAAATGAAATTTGGTTTTAAATTGTATAAAGGTTGTTTTTAGGATAAATTTTACTGTTAAGAATATGAATTTGTGTTATGTGATTTTAAATGATAAAGGATGAACTGTGGTTTATAGATCAAATGGTCTAAATAAACATATTTTTGACTTGACTTGACTTGTATGTAATCCTCTTCTCTGGTACAATTTCTTTTAGCCCTCAGGAGTTCTCCATAAGGGATACTCCATTTAAGAGGATCAGGGTGGGCACTTAGGGCATGGAGTAGGCTGTTGCCTGCGGTATCCTTTCTGTGCAGTTTTGATATAAGTTTGCCTTCATGGACCTCAATGCTGGTATCTAAGAATTCAATCCGACTCCTACTGATGTTATATCTGAGTTGGATGTTATAGCTATTCTGATTTAATTTGGCAATAAAGTTTGCTGCTTCTATTTCTGTGCCCTGCCATATGACAAAAAGATCGTCTATATACCTGATCCAAGTATGTACCATCTTGAAGTCCTCTCTCAATCCTTCGTCTGCTCTGATTTCTTCTTCCCACTTGCCCAAAAAGAGATTAGCAAAGTTAGGAGAAAAAGCTGAGCCCACAGCTGCGCTGCAAATTTATTTGAATAGAGCCCCATCAAACAAAAATATGTTATTTCGCAGGCATAGTTTCATCATTTCGATGAGCATGACTGTATGGTTACTAAATCCTAATGCTCGATTTTTAAGGAAGTAGTAGCAAGCCTCCATACCCTGGACGTGGTCAGTGATGGTATACAATGCGCTTACGTCCATGGTTATGAGTATAGAGCCTTCTACCCATACTGCTGTGTCAATTTTGGTGAGGAAGTCGGTGGTATCTTTTATGTAAGAAGGAAGTTTAATGACGTATTCCCGAAGGAAGTGGTCAATGTAAACTGAAAGGTTTTCATTAACACTTCCTATTGAGGAAATAATGGGTCTCCCTGGTGGCTCTGATAGGTTTTTATGGACCTTGGGGAGTAAGTAGAATATAGGTAGCTTGGGGTAATCACGTTTGAGAAAGCAAAATTCATGCCAAGAGAGAAGTCCTTCTATTTGCCAGTCATGTAGTTTATTCCAAGTCTCCTGAATGCTATTATGGTACTCAATGGAGTTGGACCTGGTATAGAAAATATTGCCCTCCAGTTGTCTGAGAGCTTCCTTAACATATAGATCTCTGCCCCATAAAACAATATTACCTCCCTTATCTGAGGGTCTCAGAACTATAGTTTTATCATCAGATAAGGAGAAAATAAAGTCCTGTTCTTGTTTGGATAGGTTTCTGTTCCAGTTGTCTTTGTTATTCTGTTTATGTTTAAGTTTGACAAGTTCTTTGCTGACTACTTCCTGGAAAGTATCAATGGGGTCATGTGGCATAATGGGATAAAGCACTGATTTGGGCTTAAAGCCTGTACATGCTGCCTGGCTCATGTTAGTCTCCCTCACACCCACAATTTGATCATCCTGTTGGCTCTCAGTGGTGACTTCACCCAAAACATAAATGTCCCGTAACAAATCATAATCATTAATAGTGAGTTCAGGTGGGCTTATATCTGCTGCAGGCACTTCGCTACATTGTTTAGGTTTCAGTGTGTGCCATTTCTGCAGCTTAAGTTTTCTTACAAAGTTATAAATATCTATTCTGGTATCAGAATAACTAAACAGTTCGTTAGGACAAAAAGTCAATCCTAGGCAGAGAATGCGTTTCTCTTTGAGGGTAAGTGTTCTAGAAGACAAGTTAATAATGGTTTTATTTACCGTTTCATCATCCATGGTTAACGTCTTCTTCTGTAGCCTCCCCTTTTGGATCCCATTGGCTTTGTGTTCTTTCTGTCTTCTCTGCTGGAACTTGAGTCGTCTCTTTTGTGATCGGCTCTTCCTCTTGCTTGTCCTCTCGGTCTGCCCCGCGTCGGTGTTTTCTGAGTTGATTGTTTTTGTTGTGCTTCCGCCTCCTTCTTCCTTCTTGTTCTCAGGACCCTGAACTCCTATAAAAAAGTCGCCGGTTTCTTGATAACCTCTGTATCTGAAGCCGTACTAGTAGATTGTCGTGACGATTCTGATTCGGGTTCACTTGCAATTGCTGTGGGTGTGCTTTCTCCTCAAGCTTCCTGGGGTTCGGATATATCCGTGGCTGTGTTGCTTTGTTTATATAAGTAATCGTATTTGGGTCTGTAGGTTAATATACGACCACTGTCATAATCCCCACAGTCTCTATGCAGTTTACGTTGTTTGCGGTATTTAATCTCTTCTTCATTTTTCTTGAGGCGTCCCTTCAGATCATCTTTGAATTTGTTAATCATATCTTGGTTAGGGTGGGTGCTAAATACTTCCTCAAGTTCTTTTATTTGTTTAAGTATTGTCTCACGATCTTCCCATGCGTATTTTATTAGAATGCACAGCATATTTTTGCTACTGGAGGCTGAATTTTCTGACCATTCTTCTAGCATTCTAGCGTTGGGGGATTCATGTGATGGGGTTATATAGATTCTTAAACCCCGTGGTATCATCTTTTTATCCACATAGTCCTGGAGGGAAGTAGCCTCCCACCATTTTGAGGTTTCTTGTTTTCTCAGCTTTTCATACTTTCTTAGTTGAGATGTTAGGGAACTGCCATCAGTTTTTTCGAAAGCCACGGGACCTATTCCACTTTTACCTGGTCCCCTCGCAAACAATGTGGCTGCCTCTCTTCTTCGTTCATCTTCTTCCTCCATATTTGATTTTAACAATTCAATGTTTTTTCTGTAAATGTAACATATGTTCACAAGTGATAGTTGCACTCGTAGGTTACTCTTTGGAAAAATGACGGTATGCTTCACCGTACACTCGTATGTTAGCAGGGCTGTACGCACTCACTGCTTAGATAAGCAGTTCCTGATGCCGTGTAGTTAGCACGTTCTCCCGAGGGATATGGTAAGAGTATTACAGGTTTGTGGCTTTGTTCAAGTCTGTCAGGTATTATATCATTGAAATACCGCCCGTCTCTTATCCCGCTAATCCTAGGCAACAACCTGCTCCAAATTACCACTGTGCTGGATCTGATGCCCCTTCCCAAACGCGCCGGTGCCTCGACCCGCAGAGGCAGCAATCAAAGAGCAAGTCTTACCGTCAGGATCAACAGCGGTCACCTCTCCTCTTCGGATTTTTGACGTAGATCGTCCTTTCTTGCGGCCGGTGTGGATCCCTCCGTAATGTATCCAAGTACTGTAAGAGGGTTGATTCCTCGGATCCAGATCCCGGAGTCAGGTGGCGTGTCAAGCCCGGTGGCCCCCTACCACCGAGGGAAGTTCAATAGGTTGCAAGGTTTACCGTAGTAAGTATCACACGCACTCAAAGTGGTACAGCTGGTGAGGATTTATTTTCCAAAGTCACGCTACGCGTTTCAGCACCGAGGTGCCTTGTTCACACGTTTAACCTTATCAAAGTGAGGAGCAGCTTTAAAGTACAAACAAACCGATCACATTGTGTCATAAACATAAAAAAAGTACATAATACACATGGAAAATGTGGCGGCCATTGTTAAGTGTACTTATTATCAAGGGTTCAGTATAGACATAGTGGCTATTGTAATATGAAGGGGTTACCACAGTCATAGTCGAGATACGTGAGCTGTAACAATTACTGAAACCATATTCAATTCATAAGGCTTACTATGTATAAAGTTTGAATGACAATCTTTTGTATGTCAACATTTGCCCAATTTGGGCGCCATTTTGAACCGGGAAGTAACATACGATTCAAAGTCCCAAGCGAGTTTTATACACTTGATCAGTGAACATGTAGGGAAGCATCACATACCCTCGTAAATTTGCAAGTAATTAACCAAAGAAATTGATATATCAGTTACCTGCAAATGTTGACATACAAAAGACTGTCATTCAAACTTTATACATAGTAAGCCTTATGAATTGAATATGGTTACAGTAATTGTTACATCTCACGTATCTCAACTATGACTGCGGTAACCCCTTCATATTACAATAGCCACTATGTCTATACTGAACCCTTGATAATAAGTACACTTAACAATGGCCGCCACATTTTCCATGTGTATTATGTACTTCTTTTATGTTTATGACACAATGTGATCGGTTTGTTTGTACTTTAAAACTGCTCCTCACTTTGATAAGGTTAAACGTGTGAACAAGGCACCTCGGTGCTGAAACGCGTAGCGTGACTTTGGAAAATAAATCCTCACCAGCTGTACCACTTTGAGTGCGTGTGATACTTACTACGGTAAAACTTGCAACTTATATATATATATATATATATATATATATATATATATATATATATATATATATATATATATATATATATATATATATATATATATATATATTATATGTTCCTTATCAAGACTGCCTACCAGTTTCTAGTATTAATCACTGATTAATGGGTTTTGATATGAAGGTTCTCTTTACGCCCTATTTCCTATGGCAAGCTTCAGCAATATAATCTAAAACACGATGTTAAACAAAATAAGCAAAAGATTAGCATATACTCAGATACTATATTGCATGATGCTGTCATTGTTGCTATTTAACTTTAGCATACCTTTTGATTTCTGGTAAATATCTCCAAATGGTTCGAAAAGTAAGAAAAAATAAAGCGCAAACAAAACAGGCACAATTTTCAGTATAATGTCCTTTTTCCATTAACTTCAATAACTAAATTGTTCTTAGCCTTATAATTTCTTAAGCTTTTACAATTCAAATATAAAGTTTCTTAGAGCTTTTGTGCTCTTTAGATTTCTGTTCGTGAAAGGAATTATTCCTTAAGTCAAAGTCACTTAGATGAGGTAATAAAATCTTTCTGCGTTTATTTTAAGTCAAGAAATTAATTTACCAAGTTTGGTTGTCTAATTGTTTAATGACCGATTTTCAAGTCTCTTTTCTTGGCTCTTATCTGATTTAGGAAGCCGGAAGACGGGCTGGGGCACCGGAATGCAGAAACTGCCAGACCGGAAAGCGCGCCGAGGGACTGGAGGCTGAGAGCAATGGAACAGGAATCTTCACTAGAGCGCTTCAGGGAAGACAGGAGTGACACTGAAGCCAGGTGAGTGCTAAGCTTTTTCAAAAGCGAAGTGTGACTTTGAGGGTGGGTGTGGTTTAAATAGCTCTGCGCTCCGCTCCAGTTCTTAACTTACACGTGAGCACAAAAAGACTGTTTGCAGGTGTCCACGTTCCTTCTGATGTGAACAGCACGTTTTGGGAGCACCTTTGAATTGTCAGTTGGGAATTTAGCATAAAATTAGCATTAGGAGTACGGCAGTTTGGAAAAGGCACATGGCATGATGAAATTAGTTAAGAATATTGTAGCCCATATTATAGACAATGTGCAAACAAATGGTATAATGTTATACACAAAGTAAAAAACTATGGGGGTCATTAGTATGGCGGACGGACCGCCACCCCCGAGGAAGAGGGACCGTCTGCATGGGCAGCTGCGGTCCCTCCATGCAAATTAGGATGTGACCGCCACCCTGGCGGTCACATCCTCTACATTTAACATTGCGGCAATGCTGCTTCAAGCAGCACCCGCCACAAGGTTAAAAAATGCATGTTTACCTTTGCATGCACGAAGCGACAGGCACCGTGTGGTGCCTGCCGCTTCGTGCATGCAAAGGCAGAGGGTACCATAGGTACCCCCATGTGCACCCTGCACCCCCCCCTTCACCCCTCGGGGCCGGCAACGGGCCCCCAAAGAAAAGACCGTATGCCTTTCCACAGCGGAAATGCTGCCGTGGAAAGGCATAGGACCCCCGCCATCCTAATATGGCTGGCGGTGTCTGATAGACACCGCCAGCCAGGTTAGAGCTTTTCCGCCGCGGTCGGAAGGCAACCGCGGCTGAAAAGCGGCGGACGCAAAAAAGATGCCCCAGCCATCCTAATCTGGCGGGGGTCTTTTCCCAGTCTGCAGTGGTTAATCCGCATCCTCCGGGCCGGCGGTGGCTTCCGCCGGCCCGGAGGATGCGGATTATCCGCTATCATAATCGGCCCCTATATTAGGACAACATTGTCACAAAATAACACTTCATACTTGAATAAAATAAAGCTTGGGTGCTTAGATACGTTTGTGAATATCAAGATACAGTTGGATAACAAGATGCATACCAAAGTAATGACACATGGTGTTGAATACTTTAACCCATAAACATTCAAGCATAAAATAAATCCCATGACAACGCTGCTGAGTTTGCTGAGTTCTCTCCACTCATAACACCCCAGGGCTCCTCACTCAGCCCCACACTGTTCAATGTCTACATGACTCTGCTGGCACTCAAGGTATCAACATAATCTCCTACGCTGAAGACACCAAACTCATTTTTTCCCTCTCCGAAGACACAGACATCACTAAAGTGAAATTCCAGAATGCCATGACCGACGTCGCCTACTGGTTGAGAGCCAATTGCCGCGAACTCAACACTGACAAAAGTGAAATTCTCTTCTTCAGAAGACGCCTCTCATTGGGGTACGAGTCCTGGTGGCCCTCTGCCTTTGGACCACCAACATCCGCAACCTCTGTATCATCCTTGACATCAAACTCTCCATGCTCTGTAGAGACTTCAGATGGATCCCAGCCGACACCAGAAGCAGCCTCAAACAAACCCTTATCACCAGTCGACTTGGCTATGGAAACGCCCTCTATGCCGTAACAATCACCGTTCTCTTCAAGCGCCTACAAACAATCCAGAACACAGTAGCAAAAATCATCCTGTACCTTCCCAGTCAAACCAACATCGCCCCCCCACCTCCGTAGCCTGCACAGTCTCCCCGTCAAGCAGAGATGCCACTTCAAGCTGCTCACACATGCCTACTAAGCCCTCCACAACACGGGACCAGAATACCTGAACCACTGCCTGACCTTCCACCAGACACCTGCAGTCGCCCTCCTTGGCCCTCTCCAGCGTCTCACGCATACATTGTTCAAGAGCCAGATGACGCTCCTTCTACCACCTCGCTGCCAAGGCAGGGAGCCACCTCCCTATCCTCCTACGAGCCCCTACCTTACTAAACTATTGAAGATACTAGCAGGAGTCATCAAGAAATTTTCTGTGCAAGCCAGCCTGCCGCTGGTATATTAGAATATTGTTTTGTGCAATGTGAGTGCGAGCTTAAAAACGTTACTTAGAATTGCGTAATGTCAAATTTTGAGAAATATTGCACAGATTTCATAATGTAAAATTCACCCACATAATATAATATGTAAAATAGTGGTGGTTGCCACTGGGTAGTTATAGCTAAGTCAGTGTTTCCATAGGAAATGCACTTTGGCACAGTTTGATGAATCTCCACGAAACTTTTTAAAAGAGTGCTCTTTCGGCCTAGGTTGTGCCTGGAAAGCTTCAGGGTTTTCCATCAAGTGGGGTTGAGAAAAAAGGGGGGTCCCAAAATGCAAAATCCCCAAGCATTTTCCATAAAATTCTTTTAAAAGCGCGACCACAGAAACTGCTGAACGGAGTTGCATCAAATTTATCAGTAAGCTAGATCTTGGTCTGAAGATTGTCCTATTTGTGATTTGGTGTAACTTGGTTCAATAGTATATGAGAAATTAAGGTTTGAAAATATTTGTATATCTTGCCGATTGGGTCCGCAAGAGTCTCTTGTGAGCTGCGCGGGAGCACCATTTTAAAAATCGAGGGTTTCTGATTGGCCCAGGGAGCTATTTCCCCTTGGACCATCTTGCTCCCACATGAGTCAGACTTTCACTGGAGCAAGTGCTCTGATTGGCTGCCAGCAATATGAGAAAAATGATGCTGCCAGCCATTACAGGACCTGGGGGCTTAGTTCCCTGTCCTGAACTAAAAAAAATAATATAAGAGGGGCGTGGCCAAGATGGCGGCGGAGTAAGACGTATTTTCGAGTCCCTCCGGCGCCGAGCCCAGCTTTGCTTTGTTTAGCACGTTTAGCGGCATGCTCTACGGTCCCACTTGGACTGATTCGGCTCCCTGAAGTGGGGGGTCAGCTCTGGTGCCACAAACGGGACCTTTGGAGGTCTGAACGAGGTCTCTGGAGATACGGCGCCACGCGGCCCTGCAATCCCCGGCCTAGCGCGTTGGAGGGGCTGGACTTCCTGATCCCTGACGCGGCTCTCCAACGCGGAGTCTGAGGCAGAGTGGATGTGGCTTCGACATCCACGCCCCCAGCTTTGTTGCCTACCGAGTCTGCTAGCAAGGAATTGGAGAGGTGAGACGGCGCTGGAATCGGGGACCGCGACCTTCACGTGTCCTCCGGCAGGGTGGTCAGGCGGAGTAACGGCGCCTTGCCCCCCCCTCCTCCCGCTCTCTACTGACTGTTCCAGCAAAGCCGCTGTGCCGGTGGCTTCCTCCCCCGGCGACGGTGATCCCCCAGGGTGGTGAGGAGAGACTTGGCACTGAGTATGGTCCCGGTGAAGGCTGACCTGGACTCCGGGGCGTTTTGAGATCCGCAGGCCTGTGATCCCCGGCCTTGCGTTGCTACTGGGCCCGATCAACCTGCGCTACTACGGAGAGTGCCGGAGGTGGTCTCGGAGTGGTGCCCGGAGGAGTCTATGGATTTCACCGATTGCTGGGGGACCTGTACGGCGTTGGAGGTTGCGGGGAGACCACGCTGGAGCGGGGCCTACTGGAGTGGAGAAGTTGGCGCTTCCAACCGAGGTCTGAGAGCAGAGCCGATTGGGTGACTGCATGGACTCTTCCCCACCGCCCTGCATTGGCCTGCCGTGACAACAGTGGCCGCCTGGCACCTAGGAGGGTCTCCAGTGGGGGCTGCCGCGCTCTCCCACTGTGACTGCAGATGAAGGTTCGCGGAGCTGCGCTGGGCCCCCCTGGGAGAGCTACCGCATGAGAATTGGTAGCGCAGCCTGTGTGGTGCACCTGCATTAGGAGTCGACGGGAGGTGGCTGATTATTGGGGTGCCAGAATCGCCACCTGAAGCTAGGAGAACGTCGCACCCGGATAAGAAGTGCCACGATGTCAGCGGAATCCCGCGACAAAGGGAAGCCTGGGAAAGATGGTGCAGCGAAATTGACTCAGCAACCGGCGTCCCCTGGACCCAGCGCGTCACCCAAGAAATCGGATGATGAGGCCCCAGCGACTAAGGCCTTTATGACGGAGCTCTTTGCCTCCATTAAAGAAGACATTTCGGAACTACGCGCCCAACTTGCATCGGACGTCCGTGAGGTGCGGAGAGATGTGGACGGTATTGGAGAGAGGGTGGCTACCCTGGAGGATCACGATTTAAGTATGGCGAACGATGTCCACCAGTTACAACAAGACATCATTCGGCTCACGGAGCAAAACCTGGACCTCCAGTCTCGCACGGAAGACCTGGAGAACCGTTCCCGCAGGAACAACATTCGCATCCGCGCGGTACCATGGGACGGAGAAGCAGGGGATCTGCGGGGATATGTCCAGGCCCTTTTCCTGCAGGTGTTGGGCGACGATGACGTCCAGGAAATCAGAATGGACAGGGTGCATAGAGTTGGTCTTCCGAGGAGAGGGGGGCCGCCCCCGGACATACTAGTTTGTGTTCACGATTTCCAGCTAACAGAACGCATTTTACGGAAGGCACGGACCATCACTTCTCTGCAATTTAGGGAACACCGGCCGCAGCTCTACCAAGACCTGGCAGCTTCGACCCTCCAGAAAAGGCAGGAGTTCCGTCCAGTGACCGCTTTCTTCGGGCACGCGGGATTTCCTACTCGTGGGGTCATCCAGTCTGCATCATCTTTCGGTGGGAGAACAGGCTAGCGCAGATTCGCTCTCTCCAAGTGGCGAAGGATCTCCTGGGTTTGGATGACGTGACCCCCTCCCAAGGAGCAGGCGGCTCGCCGCCGCGGAGGCACAGGCGCTCCTCCTCATGGCAGAGAGTGGGCCCGGATTTGGACACCAGACGACCTGATCGTTCGGCTAGCTTGCTGGAGAGGGGATATGCAGTGGCCTCGGTGGCTTCGGCGACTTTGGCGTCCTCCAGCAAAGCTCAGGAGCTGCTTGATCTTTCAGCGCCAGCTGGTAGTTGCCGGAGGGGCACATGACTTCAGGTACTGTGGGTTTGATTGTACTTTTGGAGAAGACACCCCGGTCCGTGGTCTCTTGGGGTTCCAATTATGGTTCCCTGGCCCCAACCCAGGAGGATTTTCACGAACTACCATCCACTGGGACTGCTAAGTACATTTGCTTGCTTTTGGTTTTGGTTTTGGTCTTGGGGGGGGGGAGGGGGGACACTTTGGGGCCTTTGTGGGGGGGGGGGGGTTGTTGGAGACTGGGGGGGAGTCGGACTGCTAGGTGGTGGCGTCTGGAATGATTGTGTAGTATGCTTTCGTCTTTGTTCATTTGCGTTGATTGTGATCTTGTTTGTCGGGCCCTTGGGAGGGTTTGTTAACTGGGTGGGAGCTGCTGCTGAGCCTGGGTTTCCGAGATCTGGAAGGAGTACGGTGTTCAGTGAAGATCTGCTGCTGATTGGGGCTTGGGGGTCTGCTTGGCTGCCTTTGGGGGTATGGAGGTGTAGGCAGGTTGTCGGGTCGTACATGCAGGGGGGGTTCTGATTAATTCCCATGCCGATTAGTATTGGGACTTGGAATGTGAAGGGCCTCAACTCACCCCAGAAGCACCAAAAAATTTGGAAATATGTATCCGATCACCACTTAGACATTGTGGGGCTCCAGGAGACCCACCTGGCGCGTAAAGATGAGCTTTGATTGCGTCATAGGCATTTCCCGCTCAATTATAGATCTTCTGCATCTACTAAACATAGAGGGGTGGCACTTATGTTCCGAGCGTCCCTACACTTCCAACCTATGGGGATCAGCTGTGACAAAGAGGGGCGTTGGCTGATGGTCAAGGAGGTACTTCATTGCACGACCTGTACGTTTGTGGTGGTGTATGTCCCCAACTCGGGGCAGAATGCTTTTCTCCGTGATCTGTTGGACAGGGCGGGGGATTTTGTTGAGGGGCATGTGGTTCTTATGGGGGATTTCAACATGGTATGGGACAAGGACTTGGACAGCTCTCGGGCTCAGAGAGCGGGCCTCAGGGTTTTTTCTGTGGACACTCAGAGTGTAATTGGTGACCTTGGTTTGATTGACAGCTGTCGATTCCTGCATCCACAAACACGAGATTAAACGTTCTTCTCTCATGTTCATCATACCTATTCCCGACTCGATCATATCTTTGTAAGCCAGGCCCTCAGGGGAGATGTCCGGGATTCTAGCATCTTCCCTCTTTCGCCGTCTGATCATAGCCTACTGGTGCTGGGGCTCCACTGGTCGACTGGAGGAGATGGGACGAGGAAATGGTATTTCCCGCCGGCCCTTGTTCGGGATGACACCTCCTGTAAGGAACTGCGAAAAGCGATAGGGGAATTCCTGGCCCTCAACCCCGCTTCGGACACTTCCCTCTTTAACACTTGGGATGCGTGTAAGACCTCCCTGCGGGGCACCTGCCTCAGTCTCAACGCCAACCTCAATAGGTTGAGGAGGAAGGAATGAGAAGATCTAGAAGCGGAGCTGGCTGTTTTAGAGCAAGCCCACAAAACCAATCCGTCTAGATTGACCCTTAGACCATTGACTGCTGTACTGGGCAAATTAAAGGCCCATTATAACAACCGCGCACAGTTTGCCCTCCTTCGGCCTCGGCGTATCTCCTACTCACAGGGGAATAAAATAGGCAAGCTCTTGGCTCGTCAGCTTCGGGGCAAGAGGGAGACGGATTATATCGGCGGCATCCTGGACCCCACTGGGTCGTTACACCACAGAGATGTGGACAAGGCCAATATCTTTGGCCATATTTATGAGGCACTCTATAGGGGTGAGTCCCTTGATCAAGTGGCTCAGGATCGCTTTCTGGCTGACCTTCCCATCCCACGGGTGTCGAAGGAGTGGAATGAACATCTTGCTACCCCCATCTCCAGATCAGAGGTGTTGGATGCTATTAGGGATTTGAAGCTCCACAAGGCGCCGGGACCCGCTGGCTACACTGCGTTGTTTTACAAATCATTTGCATCGGAGCTTTGTGATTTTCTGGTGTCCCTCTCAACGAAATGGCAACCACGGGACGAACCTCGGGCTCCATGGTGGAAGCTGTGATCACAGCGATGCTAAACTGTATTCCACCATCATAGCGCGCAGGCTCCAGGACCTGATGCCGGCCATAATTCACCCGGATCAATCGGGGTTTATTAAGGGCCGTCAGATGCATGACAATCTGAGAAGAGTTATACATCTCATAGAGAAGGCCTCTCGATTCCGTATCCCTGCAGTATAGGTGGGGTTGGATGCAGAAAAGGCCTTTGACCGGGTGGATTGGGGATTCCTGTTCCGCACCCTAGAGGCCTTTGGCTTATCACACCAATTTATCACCATGATTCGTGCGAACTACATCACTCCCAACTCCGGAGTGGTAATTAATGGTCATCGCTCCGCCAGCTTCGCTCACACCCGGGGAACTAGGCAGGGCTGCCCTCTTTCACCCCTCCTCTTTGCTTTAAGCATTGAACCACTGGCCCTTGCGGTGCGTGAGAGAGAGCAAATAAAGGGAATCCCCTTTACGGGGGAACAGCATAAAATCTCCCTTTTTGCGGACGATGTGTTGCTATCGGTGAGGGACCCAGCTCAATCTCTGCCACACATTCAATCACTGCTGTCTGCTTACGAGGAAGTGGCCAGATTCAAAGTTAATTTCGACAAATCGTATGTCTTAAATTTGACGCTCCCGCCAGCCGAGTTGGAGCGACTCCGCCCGCTTATGCCATTGGCGTGGGCGCCTGCCTCCCTGCTATACTTGGGTGTACGTTTGACACTTTCCATTGGATCCCTATTCGCTGCAAACTTTCCTCCTATGCTATCGGCTGTACGTGGGGAACTGGACCGCTGGAAGCCGAAATATATCTCTTGGCTGGGTAGGATCCATGCCATTAAGATGGTTCTACTCCCCAGGTTTTTGTACCTCTTCCAGCCTCTCCCCATCCCTATAGGGATGGACTTCTTCCGGCGCCTTAAGACACTATTGCTGAAATTCATCTGGCAGGGAGGCCGGGCGCGCCTTTCCTTTGCAACTCTGCGGCGCCCGCGGGAGGAAGGGGGGTTGGACTCCCTGATATGCACCTGTACTATAAAGCCGCGCAGTTGCGGGTGCTGGTGGAATGGTCACAGCAAGAATCTGAGAAACACTGGCTGCATATGGAAAGGAGTGTGGCTGGAAGGTCGATCTGGGATCTGGCCTGGAAACCCAAAGTTGACAGGCCCAGAAACGCCTACATCAGCACATCCACGGGCACTGTCCTGAAGGTGTGGGACACAGTGATGGGAGATGAGCGCTGGACAACGTTCCCCTCCCCCTTCACTCCTTTGCATTTTAATCTGGCCTTTCCGCCGGCGTTGCGGGAGGGGCCATCTCGACTCTGGAGAGAGGGAGGTTGTAGAGCCCTTACGCACCTGTTTCACGGCGCGGAGCCTCTCTCATTTCCTCACTGCATGCGTGACTATGGCCTTCCTTCTACGGAGCATTTTCGGTATGCCCAACTGATCCACTGGGCTACCTCAACGGGATTGAGAGAAGCGGCAACTAGACCGTTCTCACTCTTCGAGACCTTTCTCTTACGAACTGCCACAATGAAGGGAACGATTTCCTTTCTATATAAACTTTTTTTTTCGTACGCCGATCTCTCCCCGTCCCCGTTACATGGACCACTGGGAGGGCCTTCTAGGTAGGGACATAACGGAAGGAGAATGGAAGGGTCTCTGGCGAGACATTAGAACTCACAATCACTCAGTGGACTTACGGGATGCCCACTTTAAAACTATGTTCGACTGGTACCTGTACCCCTCAAAACTGCATCGCATCTTTCCGGCATCTTCGGACCGCTGCTGGAGGGGCTGTGGCCTGTTAGGAGATTTTAGCCACATTTGGTGGGATTGTCCGGTTATACGGCCCTTCTGGACCGAGATCTTGTCTCATATCAAGGACATATTGGGATATCCGATCCCGGATTCCTTGGCCTTTGTCATCTTGGGCCTGCGGGACCCGCTCTTGGAGCACCAGACGAAGGCGGACAAACAAATTCTATGGCTCTGTCTGGGAGCGGCTAAGCTTACATTGGCTGTGGCCTGGAAGAAACCGACGGCCTCGGCTCTGTCTTTGTGGCACGCGAAGCTATGGAGGTTGATGAGCATGGAGAGAATGGCGGACAACTTCCTGGGCAACTTTAAGAACTTTATGTTTCGGTGGGGACCTTTGGTCCGATTTCTATCGCGAGGTTTACCATATGCGGTCTGCCCATCAGCCCTGCGAGCCCTTCACCTTTTCCAGATTTAAGTAGGCTGTGTGATAGTGCGACTGTGAGTGAGAATGTATGTTGGCGCCACCACCTTGGGGGGAGGGGGAGTACGGGGAGGCGGGTTGGGGAAGAATTTTGTACTTGTTGCGGCACTGCATAGCTGCTGGAAGATTTTGCTTACCCGGGGGCTCTCGAGACCCGTGAACTTGCTAGATTGACTTTCCCCTTGGAGGAGGCAACCGAGGCATCCGGAAACGTATGATTGTCAGTTCCTTGACTATTGCTGGCTTTCCTTGCATCCAGGACAGCCCAGTTGCTGGAGAATATCAGTGCAGATGCATCTGTCTGAGACTCTTCCCCCAATCCTGCATATGTGATACTGCAATATTGCCGCCTGTTTTCTTCTCTCTTTCTCTCTCTCTCTGTTTCCTTCTTTCTATTTACTATGCAATAAATAAAAAATTTACAAAAAAATAATATAAGGATCAGGGTAGGGGTAGCCTCCCCCCCCCCTGTATGCACCTTGGAGGTGACCCAGAGGGACCCCTTTGGAGCCAAGATACAAAAAAATCCGCAAATGTTGCCACAATCACACATAACTCCTGTGGGAGTGCAGCAAAAATAAAAAAACAAAGACCAAAATGGCAGCATGCCAATATTTACCTATATATGAGGAGGGAGGCATCAGAGGGACCTCCCTTCAGAGGGACCCCTTTGGAGCCAAGATACAAAAAAATCCGCAAATGTTGTTACAATCACACATAACTCCTGTGGGAGTGCAGCAAAAAAAAAAAAAAAAGACCAAAATGGCAGCTGCCATTATTTAGCTATATATGAGGAGGGAGGCATCAGTGGGAACTCCCTTCCCAGCCCATTTAGGACACCGGGAATATCATTCCCCTGACCATGTATATTTAAGGGGAAGGGGGCACTTGGGCTACCTCCCGAGCCATTTTTAGCTCAAAGGACATCATCCCTTAGGGCAAAATCTATTTTTTAAGGAGAACGGAGTGAATTCTCCCCTCCCCGAGCTGTATTCCGCCCTGCAGACCCGATCTCCTGGGGCCCAATGTTTTCT
Source organism: Lissotriton vulgaris (assembly GCF_964263255.1). NCBI lineage: Eukaryota > Metazoa > Chordata > Amphibia > Caudata > Salamandridae > Lissotriton > Lissotriton vulgaris. The sequence goes on along the minus strand of NC_141691.1, from coordinate 389,637,741 downwards.
GTGGGGAAAACTACCCCCTCCCCAAGCCCTAAAGAGGCCCTGGAGACCCCATCACTGAGGGCTGTAATTTAAATAAAAAATTACGGGGGCCTTTAATGGGCTGGGGATGCATCCGGCTCACTTGCTTTGTCCCAGGGTGGCCGCCTCCAGGACACTGCAGTTTCCCAGTTTGTGTGGGGCAGGTAAATTTGTGCTTGGTGCCATCTGATGGTAGGATTTTCAAATCTGCCACCAAATATAAGCAAACACTAAGGTCCCGATTACAATGCGGTAAGGAATTGCTCCGACCCTCAGTTTCAGCCATCCTTATCGCATCGTAATCTCCTGTTTGTAATCATTTCCGACCAACCCATTTTGATGGAGTTGGTCAGAAATTATTACAAACAGGAGTTTTGAAAGGCTGACAATGGACATGGAGAGCCTGTTCGCCATTCGGAAGGCCTGCAGTAATCCCTCAGAGTCTCTTTCCAGCGAGGGATTACAATGGCAGTTTCCCCCTGTCTTTCTGTGCCGGCCTTTCCAACACAGAAAGGCATTGGGAAACTGTCTTTAGGGGCCCCCAGCCGTGTCCCCATAGGTGCAAGGCCACTGAATGGTGGCCTAGGGGGCATGCTCCGAAAGCAAAGTATAGGATTACGACTTAACAGGATTCGGTCACATCCTATAGCTGGGCTGGATCCAACAACAGGAGGTTGTTCAGTTCCAATTTCCAGAGCGATTGGTTCCATAGTCTGTTCTCAGCTGGTGGAAGATTTAAAAATGCTGCTGCCGGCTGGGAGCAGACTTGAGATCTGATTCCCTGCCTGCACTGATGTAGGTAGGAAAACTAAAAAACACATTGCTCCCACCCAAAGGGAGCAATGTGGGCTTCCGCACATGTGGGGAGCCAGCTGGGGTCATGGGGACCCTTGGGCTCCACCTGCAGCCCTCAACGTGTGCATAGTGGACACCAGGGCACCCACCTATTATAAAGACAAACCCCAGGGTTGGGGTCCTTGTGGCCATATTAGGCTGGGGAAGGGAGGGCGACGAGGACTCCCTCCTCTTTAATCTACATACAGCCCTGTGGGATGGGGTCCCCAGGGCCTAATGGGGTTCCGGGAGGGGGGTTAAACAGCTGCCCCACCCCATTAAAATATATTCGACCAGGGAAATAGGGTCCTCAGAGCCTGATGAGGCTCAGAGAGGGGGGCCACAAGGCCCACCTGTGCAGTATATCGTATAGGATCAAAGCTGCTCATAATACATGCTTGCTACATCTAAGGAAGTTGTATCTTAGATCGCATTAATGATGCTTCCTATTATGCTGAGCTATTTTTTCTTACTTTCAGGCCTCTAATGTCATACTAGTTTATAGAGTAATGTGTAGAAAAGAAGTCTAGGCAATGCTATCAGTGATATCATCAATAATGTAATTTGAGATGTTATCAGTTTAGTCATAAATGATGTCATCGAACATGTCATCAGTGATGTATTATGTGAGGTCATAAGCAGTGCATGGGGGGTGCAAGTTAAAGTTACTTCTGCTAACTATGACTGGCAAACTTCTAGGTTTTTTTTAGGTTCAAAGTTAATGTTGAATGTTGTCATTGCCAGTTTCCTAGTTTTTTTTAACTTGCCTTTAACTTTGGCGTAGTTTGACAAATCTTCATGAAATTTTCCCCACAAAGTATCTAAGAAGGTTCTGGTTCTCATGGAAAGTTTGGGGGTGATCCGTGCAGTGGGGACCGAGAAATAAGGGCGCGAAGAAAGGGTGCATTTGTAACATTAATTCCCATAGGAACGCGTTGTTGAACCTACAGCCCAAACCGCTTCATAGAATAACACCAAATTTGACAGAAAGGTATCTGTTGTTATGCAGATTGTGCTTTTTGTCATTTGGTGCAAATACTTCCAGTAATTTTGAGAAATTGGGGCCAAAAATTATACATATATCTCTGGTTATGGATATTTTGCGACGGTTTCGCAATTAATCACGGATGTACGCGCCAACGGGAATGCTCTGATTGGCCGAACACAACCTGAACAGAAAGTTGGGGCGACCATTTAATTATTCGAGAACAGTTCTGAAGGCTGAAAATTGTGGAATCCCACATAAAGTTTCAGGCTGGAGACACTCTGACCCCATGTTTGAGAAATGGATGTGTTAGTTACACAAGCTATGCGCCCAAAATAGATTTTTTTTAAATTGCGCACGATATTCTCGACATCTATCAGGACGGATCCTCGTGTTCCATCGTGGGAACATCACTAATATCGCAAAGTCATCGCCAATATTGGTGAAAATATATAACAAATATATATATTTGCATGCACTAGATGGTCACTCAAAAGGAGCAAAGAATGGCAGTAAGGATTAACTAGTTGCACTACCCACACAATACATGAAAGTCACAGCAAAATCTTATCTGCATATGTTGCATACCTCTTAGATCCACTGCCTATGAACCCTAGAAATGCAAAAAAGACTAGCACTCGTTTTATGAAAGCATGAGAACAATTTGTTGGATACTCTCTATGTGTTTTTTGTTGCCTCTCTATTCTTCTCTTTCTTACTAGCTGGTCACTGTCACACACTCATGTATGCACTCACAAACTCACTCAGACACTTATACACCCATTCATATACCCACTCACACACTTATACATTTAGTCACATACCAACTCATACCAACTCATACACTCACTCGTATAGTGATGCACCCATGTACAGACCCACTCAGAGACTTATGCACCTACTTTAAGACCCGCTCATAGACTCATGCACCTACTTAGAGGCCCAATCATAGACTTTGTGTACAGTCTCATAGCCACTTAGAAACTGTTACACCCACTCACAGACCCATTCAGATACTCATACCCCCACTTACAGTCTTGCTTGGATAGCCATGCATCCATGAACAGACTGAGTCAGAGACTCATGTATCCACTTACACACTTGCATATGTCCTCACAGACCCACTGAGACACTCGTACACCCCCTCACAGACATACTAAGATACTCATTCACACACACATATAGTCACTCACTCAGACACTAAGAACCTCATAGACCCACTCACAAACTCACTAAGATATTTACACACCCACTCACTCACCCTGTCAAGGCTTACGCATGCACTCACAAAATCACCGAGACACTCACCCTCCCGGTCGCAGACCCACTCAGACACTCATGCATGTACCCATTTACTCACCCAGTCAGAGAGATATTCTCACTCACAGACCCATTGAGACACTCATACACCCACTAACTGATCCACTCAGACACTCACATATCCACTCATGGACCCACTCAGACAAACACACCAAGACCTTCACTCACACAGCCAGTCATAGACCCACTCAGAGACTTATGCACCCAGTCAGTTGTACACTCAGAGACTCATGTACCTACTCAGAGTTGCACTCAGAGTCCCATGTATCCACTGACAGACCCTCTCAGACACTCACATTGCCAGTCATAGACCCACTGAGAGATTCATGCACTCAATCATAGACCCACCCGGGCACTCATGAACTCACTTACTCATCCACTCACACACTCACTTGGACACTCATGTATCCACTCATAGATCCAGTCAGACAGTGATATACTTACCTACAAATGTACAAATGCACTCATGCACCTACTAACAAATTGAGTGAGAGACTTACACAACCATTCACAGACCTATTGTCACACTGATGCATGCACTCATAGATGCACTGTGGCAGTCACGCATTTAATTACAGTAGTATTGAAAGACTGATGCACCATCTCACAGATCCCCTCAAATACTTATACAGTGAATGGGAGATGTAGTGATACAATGATACATGCAGTCATAGATTACACTGAAAAAGTTATTCACTGTGTTATAGAGATATGAAGGTAGTTGTCCATGTTATTATACAGTTGTACAGATTGTTTTGTAAAACAACTCACTTTAACCCTGTTAGGTTTTGTTTGAGGCAAAGAGCTTGTCCCCTCTCCTCACAATAATGTGGGCTATAGCTAATGCTTTAATGTTTTGTGTGGCTTAGATTTCGCTAATTAAAAGGGACACAATACTGTATTGTACTTGCTATTATTTGTGTACAATGTTAAATAGTTTTTGCCAAGGTTTGTTCATCGTTGCCACAGTTTGTTTGCAGTGGTAACCCTGGTCCTTTTATTTAAAGTCCTTCATTTGCATATGAGAACGCTGCACGTTTCTTAACTGAAACCGTTTCAACGTGCAGCGCGTGTGAGCCCCACCCAATGTCCTCTATAAAAGACAGTTTAGAGGTGAAACACATGATTGTGCTTGTCAGACTATCCTTCTCATCTGAAGGACCCGCTCCTTCCCGCATCTTCATTCCTGCCTCAGCTTACCTGATATCATTGCATGGAATTCTTCGTTCCCCTGGAGCTCTTCCTCCATCGCGGCTCTTGCTTTCTTCCGGCGGTTCTCCTTCCGAGTGCCTCTGGGTCCTGCCTGTAGTTCTTCCCCACTATTTCCGGCATTTCCTGGATTCCGGTCCCCGTTGAAAGTGGAACTACCTAGAACAGAAAAGAGGTCAGCCTTACTAAAAATAATGAACAATACTTGAGTAAGTATATTTTGACATTCATAGCTGAGGAAAGCACGAAGGTTAAAAAAATCTTTCGGAGACTTTGAAAACTGTGAACTTTCCGCATTCTTTGCTTTTGGTTTCTTGAGACTTTAATCTGCAGAAACTGTAAATATTTGAGACATTATTCAAGGCACTTGAAGCACAAAGGTTGTCAAACTAGGCATTTTAGTTATCATTAAGAAAGAGTGTAAAATTGTATTCTTTTCAAAGGACAGTAAAACTTTCCCGTATTAATGCAAAAATGTATGATCTTAACAATTAAATGTTAAATCATTCTAGGATAATTATTTACGATGCAAGGGCCAATAATATAGTAAGCAAAACACAAAAGAGTCCTCCAAGAAATTGTGTACTTAGTGCTAGACAACATATCTAACGCTTGTTCTTTCTTTCACTGAATGTAGGAAAATATATATTTATTTTCTCAATGAAAGAGTCCTAACTGGCGATCAATTAAAAGGCCAGAGACAGAGAGGTACATTTATGAAGATTGTGTGTAAGCATCTGTGGTTGATCTAGAATACCAGAAAGAAAGCAGAGGATATATATATATAGATAGTTTTGTAATGATCTTGTATTGGTTGTTTCTTCCGATAGATAACACAGCAAACAGAACTCCCTCCAAGTGACGTCTCACTGAAGCAGTGTCTCTCTCTCTTTTGTTATTTTCTCCACTTCCCCCTTCCCTTGGGCTTCTTTTCTTCATTCACTGTTTTTATATCAGTGTAGTGAGATCAGGGGCTTAAGAGTGGGTGCGAATTGTCTTCGGATATCTCCAGCAGAACTAACTGGATGTTCAGGTGAGCGAGGGTGCAACAGAAGCACAAGCCTTTACAACATCTAGTTCTGCTGGAAAGGGATGATCCTATTCTTCACAACTGGACCCAATTTAAAAGAACTATGACACGCTTATTCGCTAAACATACATACATGCAGGCAAGTGATAATGAGCTTTTGAATCTCAAACAAGGTAATAAAGATTTGTTGACCTATCTTACTACTTTTAACAGGCTACTGACCAAAACACAGTGGCCAGAGGAAAAACATACCTCCCTCTTTTATAAGGGACTGAGAGATGACTTGAAAGACGCTCTTGCCCATATCGTGGATCTATCGGAAGATTATTCTGATTTTGTAGATTTAGTAGTTAAATTGGACCATAGACTTGGAGAAAGGAAAGGCGATAAAACTAAGATGGAAACAAAACTGACCTTTGTAAAACATGATAAAAAAGAAGCAGACACTAAATTCCAGGAAGCAGAACCAATACAAATAGGGACAATCAAAGGTCCACTATCTCAATAAGAGAAGGAAAGAAGGATAAAACTCCAATTGTGTTTATATTGTGGTCGAGCAGGGCGTTTCGCCAAAGAATGTCCTGTAAAACCAAAGAATTCAAGAAAAGTTAATACCTTGTCCACAAATCCTTCGGAATCGGAAAACGTGTAGACTCAACAAGGGCAAAGGTCACTTGTTCGAGAAATGTTTGTACTCAGACCTCTAACCACGCTGGTTATACAGTTTCACACATACCAAAAATGTTTTGATTCAAATAATCCTGATTGTGAGCACACAGCTAAGGCATTCCCTCCCAGTTCTCCTAGATTCGGGTGCTACGGGAAACTTTGTGGACAATAGTTTAGCTAAACGATTAGGTCTTCCCATTATAAGTAAGACCTGTCCAGAATCCGTTTGTGCAGTAGATGGATCAGAATGAACGTCAGGATTGATTACACAGCAGACAAGTCCTTTAACTATGGTGTGTCAGAACGGACACACAGAAGTTATTAGTTTTGACTTGACAGGCACCCCCACCTTTGGTTTGATTTTGGGAGCACCATGGCTTACAACCCATAACCCAAAGATAAATTGGGTATCCAGAACAGTCACTTTAGACTCCTTATTTTGTAGATCCAGTTGTTATCAAGAAGCAGGGAACGAGCATCTAACCATGGTTCATTGTGCTAATATTATTCAATCGGAAGGAATCATTCCTCCGGAGTATCAGGATTTTAAGGATGTCTTTGATCCGGTAAAGGTGAGCGTTTTACCCCCACATCGCACATATGATTGCCGCATAGATCTTATACCTGGAGCTCCATTGCCAAACAGCAGAGTCTATGCTCTCACTGAGGAAGAGACAAAATACCTGAAAACCTATTTAGATGATCTATTACAATCTGGTTTAATTCGCCATTCTACGTCTCCGGTTTCGTCTCCACTTTTTTTTATACCGAAACAGGATGTGTTTCTTCGCGCTTACATAGATTATAGAGGACTCAATAAGGCCACAATAAAAAATAAATATCCACTCCCTCTAATACCAGTGCTACTTGATCTGTTGCATCACTCCACCATTTATACCAAATTAGATTTAAGGGGGGCGTACCACTTAATCAGAGTTAAGGAACAGGATGAGTGGAAGACTGCATTTAAAACCAAATTTGGTTTATTCGAATACACTGTGATGCTGTTCGGTTTGTGCAACGCTCCAGCGGCGTTGAGGTCCTACATGAATTTCTGGATGTTTGTGTCATAGTTTATATTGACAACATTCTTATCTATTCCAAAAATCAGGAGGAACATACACAACTCTTTAGAGCGGTGTTAACAAAATTAAAAGAAAATTGTCTATTAGCCAAATTAGAAAAATGCATCTTCAATGCAGACACAGTAGTTTTCCTGGGATACTGTTTAACATCAAAGGGTATCCCCATTGATTCAAACAAGGTCAGTGTTGTTAATGATGGGCCAGAACCCACTTCTGTAAAGGAAGTGTAGAAATTCTTAGGTTTTGCCAACTTTTATAGAAGATTTATTTCTCATTTTGCTGACACTACGGCCCCCATTACCAAATTATTGCAGAAAGGTCAACACTTTGTTTGGGATAGTCAAGCTTCTCAGGCTTTCCAGCTTTTGAAACAAAAATTCACATCAGCACCAGTTCTCAAACATCCAGATCCTGATCTTCCATTTTATGTAGAAGCTGATGCTTCACAAGTGGCACTCGGAGGAGTCCTCTCTCAAAGGGATCCTTTAGATGGACAATTACACCCAATTGCTTTTTATTCAAAGAAATTGTTACCTGCCGAACAAAATTATACCGTTGCAGAAAGAGAACTCCTGGCTATAAATGTAGCTTTTTCTTAATGGAGGCATCATTTGATGGGGGCTAAATTCCCAGTCACTATTTTCAGTGACCATAAGAATTTACAGTTCTTTAGTTCCATAAAGGCCTTAACTCCACACCAAATGCAGTGGCTAAACTTCTTTAGCGCATTTGATTTTGTTATCACATATAGACCAGGCACACAACAAGTTCAATCAGATATGCTTTCCAGGTATGGAGATACTCTAGAAACTAAACAAGAAAAAAGGGGGCTACCCATTATAGCGCCTCAGAAGATATTGGCACCAGTACAACAGAAGGATTTTATGAAATATATTTATGCAGAACATTTAAAGATAAATCCACAAGATTGGTGGAAGGGATCACACAACACCATTCAACAAGGATTATTTTATCATATTTCCTTACTCTACATACCAACCATAGACTTACAAACACAAATTATAGCTTGGCATCATACATCAGTGTTAGCAGGACATCCAGGTTGGGTAAAGACATAAGAAAATGTACGTAAACACTTTTGGTGGTCTTCCATGAGTAAGGATGTTAAACAATATGTGCATGACTGCCCTATATGTGTTCATCAGAAAACAGCGCACAAAGCTCCTGCTTGGTTGTTATTACCAATGCCAACTCCCACTAGACCATGGCATACAGTAAGTGTAGATTTTATGGTTAATTTGCCTCCTGTAAATAAATTCACCACCATTCTGGTAGTTATAGACTACTTGTCTAAAATGGCACATTTTGTACCCCTAGCAAAACTCCCCACAGCAGTTGAATTTGCAGACATTTTCATAAAAGAAATTGTACGCTTACATGGCCTGTCCAGTAAGATCATTTATGACAGAGGTAGTCAGTTTAATTCCAAGTTCTGGAAAACGTTGTGTGAAAAGTTGAAATTGGAAGTATCGATGTCCTCTGCTTTTCATCCAGAAACATATGGACAAACAGAAAGAATGAATCACACTTTACTTCAGACATTACCATGTTTAATGGCAGAATTCACAAGTGAGTGGGTAGCAGCATTACCAGTTGCAGAATTTGTTTATAATAATACAGAGCATTCAGCAATACACTGTACCCCATTCTATTTCATGCAAGGATATCATCCAAGGGCATTACCAATTGGGGTAGATGACTCTCTTCTCCCACAATTTACTGAAAGATTAAAGCTTTTATCAGACATACAAGAAAAGGCTAGAAAACATCTGTCTACATATAAAATACAAATGAAAGTACAGGCAGATAAACATAGAACAGAGTCACCATTATATCAGGTTGGAGATAAAGTGTGGCTCTCTACTAAGAATCTGAACATTGAAGGCTCTCGGAAACTGCAACCAAGGTATATTGGGCTCTTTAGTGTCACTGCTGTGTTGAATCCTGTGACTAAAATTAGACTTGCCAAGTGAGTATCCAATACATCCTGCATTTCATGTATCTTTACTCAAACCTTACAATTCTCATACCAGACTTGAGCCTCCACCTCCACCTATCTCAATCAAAGTAAATCTTGAATGTGAGGTTCGCAGTATTTTAGATGCTAAAAGAATTCATGGACATTTGCATTATTTAGTAACATGGAAAGGATATGATGAGACCGAAAATTCATGGGAACCAGCATCCCACGTGCATGCCCCAAGGTTACTTAGACAATTCTATTTAAGAAATCCTGGGAAACCTCGTCCAGTAGGGGGGTTCTTGAGGGGAGCGACTGTTAGGATCTGTTCAAGGCAAAGAGCTTGTCCCCTCTCCTCAAAATAATGTGGGCTATAACTAATGCTGTAATGTTTTGTGTGGCTTAGATTTAGCTAATTAAACCGGACACAACACTGTGTTGTGCTTGCTATTATTTGTGTATAATGTTGAATTGTTTTTGCTTAGGTTTGTTCATGATTGCCACAGTTTGTTTGCAGTGGTAACCCTGGTCCTTTCATTCCCGCCTCAGCTTACTTGATATCAGCGCCTGGAATTCTTCGTTCCCCTGGAGCTCTTCCTCCGTCGCGGCTCTTGTTTTCTTCCGGCGGTTCTCCTTCCGAGTGCCTCTGGGTCCTGCCTGTAGTTCTTCCCCACCATTTCCGGCGTTTCCTGGATTCCGGTCCCCGTTGAAAGTGGAACTACCTAGAAAAGAAAAGAAAAGAGGTCAGCCTTACTAGAAATAATGAACAATACTCGAGTAAGTACATTTAGACATTCATAGCTAAGGAAAGCAGGAAGGTTAAAGAAATCTTTCGGAGACTTTGAAAACTTTGAACTTTGCGCATTCTTTGATTTTGGTTTCTTGAGACTTTAATCTGAAGAAACTGTAAATCTTTGAGACATTATTCAAGGCACTTGAGGCACAAAGGTTGTCAAACTAGGCATTTTAGTTATCATTAAGAAAGAGTGTAAAATCGTATTCTATTCAAAGGACAGTAAAACTGTCCTCAATTAATGCAAAGGATTTATGATCTTAACAATTAAAGGTTAAATAATTCCAGGACAAGTATTTACGATACAAGGACCAATAATAGAGTAAGTAAAACGCAAAGGAGTCCTCCAAGGAATTGTGTACTTAGTCCTAACTGGCGAACAATTAAAAGGCCAGAGACAGAGAGGTACATTTATGAAGATTGCGCATAAGCATCTGTGTTTGATCTAGAATAACAGAAAGAAAGCAGAGGATATATACAGGGCCAGACTGGGAACTGAAAGCAGCCATGGCAGATTTAGCCAGACCAGCCCCCATCCGGCGCGTAGCGAGCAAGCACAGAGAGCAAGCCTGAGCGCCACTAGGTGGGTTTGGGGGGATTATTCCCCCAAGAAAATTTTGGAAAACGACAGACCAAAATGGTGAATTTGACAGAACATTTTTAATTACATTTTCAATTGTATCAACTTTCAAAGCACAGTAAATAGTAGATGATGACCTTAAAGAGCAGCAGGTTACCCACCCAGTCACATGGTATTTTATGTTATGTTATATTATGTTATTTTGGCTCTTTTATAGCGCACGGCTACTCCATGGAGTGTCCCGGCACTTTGACAAAGACCCGAAGGAGAGACAATCCAGGACAAATGCAGAGCAGCAGAAAAAAAATTACTGGGTAAAAAGCCATGTCTTCAGTTCCTTCCTAAAAACCAGTAGATTGCTGATTTTCCTAAGGGAGACGGGCAAGGAGTTCCAACATCGTGGTGCCAAGTATCGAAAAGAGCGGCCTCCAATTCTAGCCCGTCTGATGGGAGGAACAGAAGCCATGGCCAAAGAAGCCGATCTCAGAGTTCTGGAGGGCCGATAAAAGGCAAGACGCCTTCTGATGTATCTAGCCCCTGAAAGATGAAGTGCCTTAAAGGCAAGAGTCAGCGCCTTAAAAGTAATCCGTCTCGCGACAGGGAGCCAGTGAAGCCTTTTAAGCAGCTCCGATGCACTCGCTCTTCGATGAAGGCCAAAAATGGCCCTTGCAGCGGAGTTCTGCACTAGCTGAAGGCGCGCAAAAATAAATTTTGGCAATCCCAGATAGAGCACATTCGCATAATCTAGGCGGGAGCCTATCAAAGCCTGTACTGTGGTCTTTCTGTGCTCCAGGAACAAGATCGGAAGGAATTTCCTTAGCATTTTTAAAATGCCAAAGCATTTTCCTGTGAGCTCGCGAATCTAAGGCCCAGAGGAAAGGCCATCATCAATCTGGAAGCCAAGATTCTTCGCCTTGGAAGAGGCATCTGCCGGAGGGTACATGTCAGGAGGCCACCAGGCCTTCCATCTCGGATCAGGAGAGCAGCCAAAGAAAAGCAATTCCGATTTATCGGAATTACATTTCAGACTGTGCTGTTTAAACCAGTCAAAAAACGCTCCCAGACAGTCCCTGATCCGCATACCATCAAAGTCAAAGCCCTTAGTGCAGGTAAAAAGGATCTGGGTGTGATCAACGTAGGATACGATCTGGGCACCGAACAACTCCGCCACTGCCGCCAGAGGGGCCATGTAGATATTAAAAAGGGTGGGGCTCAAGATAGAGCCCCGAGGCACCCCCACCTCCAATGGCGGCATGTCGGCGGAGAAAGGTGGCGCCCAGACCGTTTGCCATTTGCCGGCCAAGAATGACTCGAACCACTTTAACACAACTCCACGCAATCCGATCTCCCGGAGTCTTAAAAGGAGACCATCATGGGGAACGGTGTCGAGGGCCGCCGACAAATCCAGCATAACTAATATGGCCTTTCCACCTAAATCCAGAACTTCCCGGATGGCATCAGTAACTTCAAGGAGAGCGGTCTCCGTACTCATGTTGGTGCGAAAACCCGACTGAGTATCGTGAAGGATGTCGTTACTCTCAATATAGTCAGAGAGGGAGATGTGAACATGCTTCTCAACCACCTTTGCCAGAGCCGGGAGAAGGGAGATCGGCCTATAGTTAGCATGGATTAGATGGCCCAAACTGGGCTTCTTGACAAGCGGCAGGATCACAGCATGCTTCCAGGCCTGGGGAACCACCCCTGTGCTTAAAGACATGTTGAGCACTGGGTTAAACAAGGAGTTTTAGGCTGGTGCTACTTTACCAAGGCATTTAGCGGGACAGGGATCCTGCGGGGAGCCAGACTTGAGCTGGGTGAGAAGGTCAAGAGATGCAGGTAGGGACAGAGGGGGAAACTCAGAAAGAGAGGAGCCTTCCACTACCAAGGATGGAAACCGAGAGAGCCTGTGCTCGGATACAGATACTGAACTCAGAGGGGAAAAAGTATCTTGAAAAGCTTTAATTTTAGAGGTGAAAAAGATTGCAAGTTGATGGACCCATGCATCCGTGTGGGAGTGGGATGGCAATATCGAGGTAGGGGAGATAAAATCTTTTAAAATGCAGAAAATTTCTTTACTCCTATTCGCCGCGTCCACAATTCTTTTGTCATAATAGGCTTTTTTCCCAGCCATAATATGGCGGTGATAGAGCTTCGTGAGTTCCCTATATTTATTTTTGTCACTGGGATCATACATGCGGCGCCAGGCCCTTTCAGCTTTTTTACACTCTCGGCGCAGCTCACCAAGAAAAGGAGTGAACCACGGTGCCGAGGCGCGGTTGCAGAATTTTCTAGGAATAGACATGGGAGCTAACTCCTCAAATCTATCCACTAGCCACCTATGTAGCAGATCCAGATCTTCCTCTAAACTACCAGACAGTTGACAAGGGTGCATGGAGAGTGCAGATGCCTTCAGGGGAGACCCGGTGAAAAGCCCTAGCAGTCCCTCTAGGGCCTTCCAACGGTCTGGGGGAGTAGTGATGACAGGAGAAATAATAAAATGTATTAAAAAGTGGTCAGACCATAGGACAGGGATCGGGGGGGGATGCGCAGATCACAGCTGTAGAAAACATTTGGTCTAAAGTGTGGCCTTTGTTGTGTGTGGGGACAGAAACATACGGTAACAGCCCTAGAGGAGCTGTAATGTCCCACAGCTTAACAACATCCAAATCACTACCATCATCCATGTGTAAATTAAAATCACCCAATAAAATGCAATGTTTGAATTTTAAACAAAGTACAGAGAGGACAGCCTGCAGTTCCTCGAAAAAAAGGCCTATGGGACCCTGAGGTCTATAAATTAAAAGCCCAGCACAGACTTGGCGTGGGGATAGAGAGAGGGTAAAGCCAAGAGACTCACAGCCCGAAATATTATCAGTGGGGAGAGTGGCGCAGGGGAAGCGCTTGTCAACTACCAAAGCGATCCCGCCGCCTCTTCCTAAGGCCCTGTCCTTTCTAATAATAACATAGTCAATCAGTAGAAATGGCATTCGCTAGGTCAGGGCCAGAACTTTCTCCCAGCCAGGTCTCAGTTAAAAAAGGCAGGGCGGCTTGGACTCCGTCAACAGATTGTGGATGTTCAAAGAATGCCTGCTGAGAGATCTGGTATTTAGAAGAGAGCAAGGATTGTAAGTTGGCAGGGTCGCTGGGGATGCGACATGAGAGCCGACCAAATGCCATCTGCAACCAGGGCAGCCTTTTCTCAAAGCCCGCCAAACAGGAAAAATGCAGCGGCACGTAGCCACCTCGCCCCGAAGGGAAAGGAGCTCCACAAGGGTATAGGAGCGCATAGTGGTAAAGAAAGAGGAGAGACCGCCAATAGGAAGACCCACGTCCGCACCCGTCCGCATTCGGAACGCTGACGGGCTTACCTTAGGCGCTCCTTTGGCGCGGGATAGGCTCGTCCACAAAGCGCGTCTGCTGCGCGGAGCGAAGAGCCCCTGAACTTATAGTCGCTCAGGGGGAGTGAAAGGAGAGCCGCACCGCTGGTCCGCCGACCGGTGTGTAAGATCTCCTCCCAAGATGGCCGCTGCTCCAATCCCACAGTACCCAGCGGCACCTCGTATGCCGGACAGGGGTGGGGAAGAAAGAAAAAGACAGGTCCACTTCCCACAGTGCTGTTGCCACCCAACACAGGCAGGGGAAGACCGGAAACAAAGTGCACAGAGACAGCGAGGAGAAAGCACCCGGCTTTCCGCCTCAGGTGCAGAAAAAGAAAAGGTACAAGGGGAATAAGGGTCAGAAAGGCGCAAGACACAGCCTGTCCAACTATAAAAGCACTCAGCAATAAGCAGTGCTGGCGCTTGCAATCAGCGCGATGGTTCCAGGAGCAGTACTGGGGAAAGCGGTGACACACGCTAGCACTCAGCGCGAGAAAATAATTAAAATAAACACAGCGCGTTAGCAGTCAGCGCGCAATGCTTATAATTAAAAAAACAAAGTTAGTTATTTTAAAAGTGCCACAGCACATCAAGCCCCAGAGACTCCGCCTCAAGTTCTTTGCGGAGCGAGTCACGCAACAACATGTACCCATAGACATTCTTTCAGAGAGCACCAGAAATAGACACGAGTAGTGAATCAGAGAGAACAAAGTAAAAGTGAGACCAGCCCCCACACGGTGTGTAGCGAGTAAGTGCTGAGAGCAACCACTGTGTTGAACTTGTCCCCCCATACACTAGACAGAACAGATGCAACAATAGTATTGTTAGTTTCACTCACACGGAACTGCCATTGCAGAGCCTATAAGTACAGTATGGCCAGGAGTGATGCATTTTTTCAAATGGCTCCCCATCAGCACCTGGAAAACTGTTATGCATGCACTCATCATGAGCAAGCTGATCTATGGGAATACCCTGTATGCTTGGATCAACAAAAAACTCCTCAGAAGGCTGCAGACCACTCGGAACTCTGCAACCTGAATCACTTTCAACCTCCCACATCACATTCCCATTGAAACACACCCGAAAAAGCTCCAGTGGCTCCCATACACAAAGAAGCACAATTCAAACTTCTCACCCACACTTTCAATGCACTACATAACACTGAACTGGCATACTTCACCAATCGCATCTCCTTTCACAAATCTTCCAGACACCTCTGCTCGTCTGGGCTCCTACTTGCACACATCCCGTGCCTACGAAAAACCAGATTCGGTGGTCAAGCCTTCTCCTACATCGTTCCTAAAATGGGGAATTGTATGCTGCTGCACATAAGAGCCTCCTCCTCACTTCTTGAATCCACAATCAGCGGAAGACCTGGATTTTCAAGTACTCCCACTAGTCTCTAGGGGGCATATTATCAAGAAACAGCGTTAACATTATCACCGTTTTAGCGAATGAAAACTGCATCCAAAGTGGCATAATGGGCTTGATAATACGCCCTTGTGAATTCCCATAGAATCCCATGTTCTGGTGTGACCATGGGCTTCTATTGGCATTCTCTACGGTGTATTTTCAAGCCCATTATCGCTGCTTTAGCTGCAGTTTTCTGCTGCTAAAGCAGCGATAATGTTACCTCCGTGCTTGATAATATGCCCCAAGGTGTGGCTAGACTGACCTGCTCAGTGGCAGGATACTCTCAAAGGTGAGTGTGATCTCAGAATCTGCATAACATAAAGACAGAGAGCAGATACAGCGCAGACAACAACAGCACAGACCTCCTTTCTTGCACACAAAACCTTCACAGCACAGAAGCAACAGTCTATCTGCCTCATGTGCTGCATCCACCCAAGCTTCTCTCACACATGAAAGAGGTACAGCCTGGGCAATTCTATCTCCACGTGTCCTCCTTAGAACAAAGCTAAGCCCACATTCCAACGAAATCTGGGGGTTCCACAAGATGACACTGCCCAAACTTAAACACAACAATTCATCTTACATATACAGCAGGCATATCGCAGAAAGCAGAAAGCATCAGCACAGGCTTCCTGAGAAGAGGAACAGGTACGGCATGGGCAGCAGCACTGCAAGCTTCATACACATTGCAAGCTCCATACACAGACACACAGACATGCTCTCCTTTACCCATTCACACTTTGAACTTAATATTAAATATATTGTACGTATTCTCATTGCCTTCCAGTGGCTGTATTGTGGTGACCCTTATGTGTGCCTGGGTGTACCTCGGTCTGTTGTGCTAGCACTTTTGAAGACCTTTGGGGCATGTTTTATACATCTTAATAACATAATATCACAACTGCTATCACGCATTGTTGGTATTTGCCTGTGTTATATACAGAGACAGTGAAATTAAGTGATTCTGGGGCCACTTCAGTTACACTAATTTGGACTTTGCTGCACTTGCCACATAATCCATCTACTGCTTATTTGTTTCTTCCACTGCAGCATATACCCATTAGTCCTAGTTATATTCTATTGACCTGAGCACAGGACATTCCTTCCCGGGCTTTGGCCAGATCCCGTGCCACTTGGTTTGCTCCGAGAGTCCAGCTTGAAATGTTTTTCTGTCAGCCCCTGTTCTCCCGCCACATTGATCCATTCGTTCTTTCCAAGTATTACTGTCCCTTGTTGTACACAAAACTGCAAGTCTATATTTAATCTCTACTGGTATAACATGCACTGCAAAGTTTATGTACATTTGTGTGTAAAGTGTTCTGATGCACTGAGGTCTGACCTGTGCTTACAAAATAGATGGGGGCCAGATTTATCAAGGTTTTGCAGCATGCCTGCGCAGAACTGGGCCCCTGCTCACCAACAGCAGCAGGCCTGCCCTGCTCACATATATATCCACATCCTGTCCACATTCTACACTCAGAACCTCTATGTGCAGAACCGGGCCAGGGATTAAACAAAAAGGTATAGGCCTGGCCAAGGCCCTGGGCCGGGGGGAAGGGGAGGGGGGAGCTATACCTTGTTTAATCCCTGCCCGGCCACAGTGCCATGTTGAATCTGATTGGCAAATGGCAATTGCAACTTGCAAACATTTGCAACGACTGGATGCCGCCGGACACGGACAGACACAGGCACAGGCACTAGAGTAGTCTAGAGTGACTGTGAGATCTCTGAAAGTGAGTGACTCACCGTCGGGCAGGCGGCAGGCAGTCGGCAGCAGGGAGTGGGACAGGAGGCAGCCAGGGGATTGAAATAATTAAATTATAGTTTATGGGGTGCCTCTGCTCTCTCACCAGGTGTCGTTGTCTCAGTCTCTGGCAGACTGGCAGTGGCTTAGCTCTGGAATTCTCCTTGACCTGGCCTCACCGTCACAGGTCACGCGCACTTGCTATCCAATGCACATTATCACCACCAGCCGCCCGCCCCCACCCTAAGGTGGGTGAACTGAAGAGACCGCGGCAGCGGAGACATCTGCGGACTGCGCGCTACTCCCCCATCCTATTGGTGCACAGACAGTGTTCCAATGCATATGCAAGATGCATGCCATTTTATGTAGAATGATTGATTGCAGAGAAATTAGAGAATACAGACTCAGAGAGATGGAGTCGTAAACTTCTCTGATTTTTTTTCTTCTGACTAACGCTGCCTGCCGGACCAAAAATCGGCCCCCAGCAACAAAACCGGCCCCCTGCCAAAAAATCGGCCCCCACCTCATCCAGCCTACCGGGCGATTGCCTGGTGCCCGGCATTGCCAGTCCGACCCTGGATATAAATATAGATAGATTTGTAATGATCTTGTTTTGGTTGTTTCTTCCGATAGATAACACAGCAAACAGAACTCCCTTCCAAGTGACGTCTCACTGAAGCAGTGTCTCTCTCTCTTTTGTTATTTTCTCCACTTCCCCCTTCCCTTGGGCTTCTTTTCTTCATTCACTGTTTTTATATCAGTGTAGTGAGATCAGGGGCTTAAGAGTGGGTGCGAATTGTCTTCGGATCTCTCCAGCAGATCTAACTGGATGTTCAGGTGAGCGAGGGTGCAACAAACCCCTAATTCCATGATCAGATGTAGGAAATCTCTTTGACCTTGGTTCCTAAATGAAATATGTACTCTGGTCCTATCCTCTAAGTATTCACAAACTTGTAAACTATGTTTTAAATTATTGTTATAATCACTGTATAAC
Organism: Lissotriton vulgaris; assembly: GCF_964263255.1. Taxonomy (NCBI): domain Eukaryota; kingdom Metazoa; phylum Chordata; class Amphibia; order Caudata; family Salamandridae; genus Lissotriton; species Lissotriton vulgaris. Next base: position 389,619,709 of record NC_141691.1, on the reverse strand, counting down.
ATTGGCAGTATAAAACTATGAAATTGGCCCCCTTCAGGTATTACCTTTTATATATTCACAAATCTATAAATCCTGTTTTTAACTTTTCTCTAACAAATATTTTTTATAATTATTGTATAATATTGGCAATATGAAATTGTAAAGCTGCTTCCATGTTTTTAATTTAATTTTTAATGACTATTGTGCAATATTTGCGATATGGTACTGTAAAATTGGTGCTTTTATGGTTTTTGTGTACGAAAATTTGAACACCGAATAAAGCTGAATTTGAATTTGTGTAGATAGTAATGTGTTTAATGTGTTGATTAGAATCTATTTTGCAGTTATACATTTTAAATCTGGTGGTGGCTATCGAATGTCTGCATTTGTCATGTCATTTTGCGAAATATTTGCAGTGAACGCAGCTACCAATATCATCATGAGGCCCTGCGTCATCGTGAAAACGGAGAATAAGTTTAAATAGTTGTTTTTATGCAAACTTCCTACAAAAATATGACTTTAAACAGTGAAGTAATAAACCCCTGTGTGAAGAATACTGTAAAATCTGTGTATATATGTGTTTTGCAGCCCCTAAAAAAAGGAGCAATCATCACAGTTAATAGTCATTGCGAATCTCTGCATCATCAAGAAGTAGGGTTCAAACACCGTTTTTTAAAAACAGTTACTACAAATATATGTGTACAAACATGATCTTTAAGTTTGTAATGAATGTATTATAATAGAATACATTTTTTAAGTTAACATTTTTTAATGTGGTGGTGGTCGTTGAATGTCAGCTTTTATTTTGCAATTTTGCGACGTGACAAACATCATTGTGACATCACTGCGAGTTTCAAAGATTTCCAAAAATATTATTTGAGAAAAAAAAGGAACACAAGTTTGGCCTCTTGGGTGGCTCTGACAAGAGCCTTTGTGTTGAGAGTGTATACAAGACAGCTACATATATGACTAGTTTCAAACATCAATAAAAAAGTATATATATATGTATATATATATGTATATATGTCTATGTATGCATGTTTTAGAGTTTCTGAAAATACCGTTTTTAAAATGGGAATTTCCTACACTTCCAGTGCTCTACTTTTTACCCAAACTTCACAACAATGCCTTATAACTACCTGGGAGACCTATTGTCTCTTCAATGGGCAGCTCTTTGAAAACATGTCTCAATATGTTGCTTACTTTCTAAACCTAGAAGGTCTAGCCTCCTACATTTGAGATTCAGGTGACTTTTTACGCATCATTGATAGCATAACCTGGGAGAATAGTATAATTTAATGTCTCTGGACATCAACAGCTTATACACATGCATACCACATTATTTTGGTCTGCAAGCTTGCAGACATTTTCTGAAGACGGAGGCAATGACCGTATCCTACAATTCAATGGTATCTGATTTAGAAACACTGAGGAGAAAGTGTAAGAATACTGGAAAAAATAAGAAAAGGAACAAAATATGGGCATTAGAAGGTTGAAGATGGATTCAATAAAATTAACCTTTGTCAAGGGGCAAAATAATATTAATTTCTAGCGCTCTATACTTGGAAGAGGCAAAGATTCAATCACTAGAAAAATAATAATTTCCTTTTTGGGTATCAAGAATGCATGGGTACCATGTTTGAAACCAAAATGGACTTAAATTGGCACATAAGATCTAGACATCATACATTTATCAACATTGAGTCCTTACAAACACAACATATTGCGAAAAGCAAATATATTCTTTTTTATTTTCATAAACCATTTCAGTAATTATTCTCATACATTTTAAAATCACAGTTAGTAAACACTTGAAAAGGGGACTAATTGTAGTCCACAAATATCTAATACATTTTGAATTCCTGGAGATATTTATAGCATGATGTACAAAGAGTTAAACATCTAATTTATAAAATATTTCATTTTATAAAAACGTAAAAATCATGACGCAGCATTTGAGTGGAAAATTGGGTGTGATTAAGGAATGACAATCCACCTTTTTGAGGCAATTCTCTAGTTTTCTCAACCATATTCCATTACTGAAACCTTGGTTATTATTATTTTTTAGGTGACCCTTCATTGCTAGGTCCTGATGAGACACCACATTATCAAGTGTGTCAAAACGTCGTCGACTAAGTGAAGCAAACCATTCGTCAGCTACTGTTATTGTATTAGTAGGCTGCGAGCACTCATTATGTATTGATTTAATGGTCGCTTTTGTACATGTTTCATGAAACCATGTTTTTATGTCACAATGAGTCACAACCTTGAAATATAGGTTTCAGAATCACTTGGGACACCATGCACTGGATTTAAAATAATGTGTATGCATTATATAAAGGAACGTATTTTCATACCAAATTTGTGCAATATACTTTTTCTCTTTCTTACAGCTCCTTGCCTTCAATTATTGTGATTGTGCTAATATGTATTAGGTATCATTGACTGATTGTCCACAGGAACCATTGTTTTCTGTTAAACTGTTAAGTACCCTGGTTCCATGTGAGTAGGGTTTCCCTTGTTTTTTCGCACACGATTAATAAGTATAAATGGCAGCGCCATCAGCTTTTTTCAGCCTTGCCACAGCGAAGCACTTACAGTTCCTGAATCTTCAGTTGGCAGGCTGTGAATGCGGGCCTGCTGGGGTGGAGATTCAAATTAATAAAAGTAATAGAGGTAGAAACTAGACAAGCCCGCTCCAGCTTACCTGGGTTCCTACTCAAGTCCACGGGTTGGCCGACTGCTTTTCTGTGACCAGCCTGGCATGCGCCCTAGAGCATGTCCTCACTGGTGCAATGAGGGAGCTGAGGGGAATGACAGCTGTAGCCCCTTGCCATCCCAATGAGCACTGAGTGCACCTGCCCAGGCCAACCCACATGCTGCTCTCATTGAGCAGCATCTAGATTGCCTCTGGTGCACTAGGTATTGTGAGGGGGAACATGACCAATCACTGTATGGCTTCATGATGAAGTCATGAGGTGACTGGCCATTTCTGCTTTTGCATCTCTTCCATCTTTGTGCTGATTGCCACCCTTTATGGCATTTCACATGAGGGAGTACTGCAGGCAAGATCCCTCCTCCAATCACCTTTTGAGCCCCCACCTCCAACTGGAAATACCCCAGGCCTGGCAAAAGTACAACCACCCTCCAAGTCACAGAAGCGGCGGGCCACAGAGTAAAACAAAAGGTAAACTCAGTTTTTTTGATTTTTATGTTTCTGTGGTATGCCAATGCCGCTGCCGCCAGTGTTAGAATATGCGGCTGTAGACTAGTGGTGTTTATTTTTAAGGGTACTAATAATACCCTTATAATAATACATTGTGAGTTTGACCAGATATAAATTACAAGTAGGGGTACCAGGCTTGAGTCACGGCGTCCGCTCAACCTCCTGTCATCCTTGGCAAATCACTTATTCTAAAATAAATGAATGTGTCTTTGTGTAACACAACTGGTGGTCATGTAAAGGACTCCGATACCATCAACAGTTGTTACCTTCCTTATCCTGACCAAGTTGGACTGTGGAAATGTGTTTTTAATTGGTATCCGGAAAAAGTCGTTACAAAAACTACGAACACTACAAAACGTGGCAGCCCGACTTCTTGCCAGAATTCCCAAACATAAGTAAGCCGTCCAAACACTGGCCAATCTGCATTGGCTACCCAAAGCAAAACATTTAGAGTTTAAGACATTATGCATAACTTTTAAGGGGAGAACCCTTAGAGCCCTGTGGGGACCTTTCAGATTACCCCTCAGCATACCTAAGTGGTGGGTTTGAAGGAGACCCTGGGGAGGATCCCAAGAGTAGGGAGGTCTCTGAGAGCGAGAGTTCCCAGCCCATACCCCTGGGGGGCGGTGGCCCAGAAAAGGAGGAAGAAAATGACAGGGCGGGGATGCCAGTAGATAGTGAGGACCCCATAGAACGGGAGTCCCTTGCTGGATCCAGTGCCAGGGGCAGTGCCCCGTCCCCTTCCCTGTCCCTAGATATGTGGGTGGACAGGAGGGAAGAAAGGAAGCATCAGCTGGCGTTGGGAAGGCTCAGAGTGGAGCTAGCGCAGCTGAGGTTGGAACAGAAAAGGCTAGAGAACGAAAGGGTCCTGGCACAGGAGAGGATGGCGGAGGCAGAGAGGGCCTTTGCCAGGGAGACACTAGCTCTAGAGGGTAGTTTGTCCTGAGTGTGGTTTCAGTAGTCTGGATTCACCAGTGAGGGTGGGGGTCCAGTGGTGGCAGCAGTATTTCATCCAGTGTAGGAAGTTCCACTCTCAGATCTCAGAGTATGGTGCCTGGTTCCCAGGAAGAGGGGTACAGGTTGAGGTTCAGGGGCAGTAGAAAACGGTCTCACCTGTCCTGGGGGGAGTTTGTGGATGTGTGTTGTAATGCACTGTAGGATTGGGTGGTGTGTAGCACAGCGAACGATTTTGAGGGGCTGTTCAATCTGATCATCAGAGAGCACATGCTCAGTAAATGATTTCCGGGGTTACACCAACACCTGTTGGAGTGTGGGTTCCCTGATCCCAGGGAGCTTGCACGGGAAGAAGACCTCTGGGTAAGTGCCAGAGAGTCTGAAGAGGCATTGGGGAGTGATTCTGTAAGGAGTAGATTGGGTATCTTCCAATCCCGAGTGGTGGGACAGGGTCAGAGTAGCTCAGCTAGGTTCAGATGTAGTGGGAGGGTTGTAGGGCCTCACGTCCTGTCTCCAAGGGGAAGGAGAGAAATGGGGAGGTGTCCTGAAGTAACCCAACCTCAGTTCCAGGGCTTGGAGGGTTCCATAAGGGAACCCCAGGTGGGGAGCCTAGGCCGTCCTGATGGGCCATCCATTGAGGGGGATCTCTTTGTGCCAGGAGAACCTCAGGCATCTGTATACAGAGCTTCAGAGGTTCTGGTATCTGCTCAGCCGCAGGGTTTAGATCCTGGGTTGGAAAGCCAGGTTCAGGTACTGCCTGACCAGAAGGGAGGGACAGCTGTAATCAGTGTCCCTACTGGTTTGTCTTCCAGGGGTACTTCTCCAGGTGGGAGGGTGCGGAACTCTGGAAGGGTGCAGAGGGAGGGAAGACTAACCTCCGGCACCAGTTCAACCTGAGGGTTTAGTCCCGGGGTTGGGAAGCCAGGTTTAGGTAATACCTGACCTGGAGAGAGGGACATCTATAATCAGTGTCCCTACCTGTTTGCCTTCCAGGGGTACCACTCCAGGTGGGAGGGTACAGAACTCTGGAAGGGGGTGCAGAGAGAGGGAGGACTCGTCTCTGGCACAGGTGCAACCTAAGGGTTTAGACCCTAGGTTGGTGGATCAGTTACAGGGTCAAGGTCCTGAACTGGTGAGAGAGTAGTGTTCTGAGGGTGCCTCTCCAAGGAGGAGAGTGTAGAACCCCAGAACCAGAGATAGGGGGAGGAGAGCCTGGCCCGTGACTTCTGTCATCCTGAGGGTGCGGACCCCAGGTTGGAAGATCAGTGGCAGTTTAGAACTGCCCTGATGCCCTGATGAGAGGTAGAGTGGAACTTTTTCCCTCCGGCTATTTCCCCCCACTCTGTGAGATGGCAAGGCCCAGAGACATCTGGATGGCCTAGGGCCTGGTCCTGGCCGCAGACAACTAGGGAGTACCAGTGGGGTAGCTCAGTGGGTCCTGGGAGCTCTGACAGAGGGAACCACCGGGGTCCAGAATGGTATAGAAAGGTGCCCCTTCAGTTGCGGGCCCACGTCTGTATTCTATTGGGAAGACCATCAAGGTATTGATTTGTCTACCCTGCCGTTTGGCTGGAAGGGGCTTGTGTTGGACTTAGCCCTTTTTGCAGGGTCTCCCTGAAACATTTTGCCTTCCTCCTAGCCTTTTTCCTGACATGGTGTTGGTGGTTTTAGGACTCTGGGCACTTTAGCACTGGTTAGCAGTGCAAAGTGTGCATGCTTTTTGCCCTCCATAGGCTAACATTGAGAACCCCCCCTTATGGGATAATTCCTAAAGGGAACAAAATAAGTATGTAATGTTTGATATGTGTGGAATGGGAATAATAAATGCGGCACAATGGTGTGCGCAGATTTATTTTCACTATTTTCGGAATGCCACTTTTAGAAGTTGGAATTTCTGTGTGCTGTGTGCCTGCCTGCTTGATGTATATTGCATGTCTGGTTCTAGAAGTGACAGGGGCTGGTGAGGTGTGGGTGGCTCCAGGGAGGGCAGGGTGAGTCAGCCATAGGCTGAATAGAAGATCTGCAGTTGGAGTAGTGGGAGGAGAAGTCCTCTGTCCCTGAATAGCTCTGGGCCTGCCCTGTACAATGATAGCTCCACCCCCCTGTGATGTCTGATTACCAAGCCCCAGCTCACAAAGCGAGGAGGGAAGCCTGGTAAAAAAAAGTGCTCTACACTCCCCTGAAATCAGTTGGGACTGGTTTCCCCAAAGACCCTCCCATAAGCTTCTGACCCTTTCTAGTAGCAGGGCAGAAGGGTGTATAAATACAGGGGCTGTGACCCCATGAGGGTGTGCTTGTGCTGACTTAGAGGGGACACTCTTCCAGGAGGAATGCTTTTGGGACCCTGCATACTGGCCCCTGTGCCCAACTTTGCCCCTCTGCCCTTCTACAGGATCAGGAAGAGACTTTTGTTGGAGTGAATACTGCGGAGCCAGGAGGATTGCTACACTGCTCGATTTGACTGTTCCCTGGAACTGCTGTCACGTTCTGCTGAGCTGCCCTTCTGCCTGCTGATCTTGCCCAGCATTGCCTCCAAAATTCCTGGCCTCTAGCGCCTCGTGATTGAATACTTATTACCCGAAGAAATCCTGGTGTGGGGGATTCCCTCTGGGCTGCCACTGGAAGAGCGGAAGCCCACCCCGCATGTGGACACCCTTTTAAACTCGAGCGGGTGCCCACCCCGTGTTTTCTGCATCTTTAAAAAGAGTAGGTGCCCACCCCACATATGTTTGCTCTTTAGCAGGAGTCTACCCTATTTTATGCCGATTCGAAAGAGTGGGTACCCACTCTGCTTTTTGAAACTTTGGTGGGTGCCCATCCCGCATTTCTGCTGTTTAGCCGGTGCCCACCCCGCCGTGTGGTGTCTTTCAAGGTGGGTGCCCACCCCGCATTTTTGTTTAATTTGCGGGTGCCCACCCTGCATCACAGTTTTGTTTAACGGGTTCCCACTCTGCAAACTGCCACCGTCAAGGAGGAGCCACCGGTGAGATGAGCAGCGACCCGGAAGCCAGACGCCTAATGACTGACTCAGGGCAGGGTTTAATAGCAGGAGGAAGAAAGGACCCGGATGAGATGCTTACCTGAGCGGGGCTCTTGGGAGTCAGAGAGATCCCCGCAGCCACCAAGAAGTTAGAGCAGTGTGTGCTCCATCCCAGCCAACCTCCACCTTCCAGAAGGGGAGGCAGTGATTGCAAGGTGACCCAGGACTGCTGGTGATTGGGGCCGGCTTGGGGGGTGGAAAGCCGACGACAGAAGAACCTGGTGAGTGGGGCCGGAAGGAGACCCGTATTGGTGTCAGGAGCAGCACCAGAAGTATCCTTGTTTGGTTGGTGTCACAGCTGCCCCATTTGACAGTGGGCAGCTGCAACGTTTGGGGCATGTTGGAATTGTTGAGTCCCGGAGGCGGGCTCCAACTTGGTCAGTGCTTCATGGGCTGCACAGTGGCGATGCAGGTGTGGACCACTGCAATGTCTTTTTTATAGAGTGTACATGGGGTAACTGTGATTCATTAGTGCTATAATGTTTAGGCCTCATTATGTGTGCATAATGTATTTAGGCTGACACTTGCCCAATGTGATTTATGTCCCATGATTGTTGCATAATTTTTTTTATGCCTAATGCTGTTGCATTTATGCTTATGAGGATGCCTAACATCAGGTTATTAGGTTCATGCCTGAACTAATGTGTTCATGCCTCATGCTAATGTGACAATGTTAAGTTTATGATCTTGCCTGTAGGTACTAGTTGTTTTACATTGATTAATTGTACTTTTGTGATGGTTCTGGCAGCAACCCGATTGGTGCTGCATTGTGCATAGTCCCCTGTAAATTATGACGTGGTGCCTGTAGGCACAGTGTATACATCTATGATTGTGATTCTAATGTGTTTTACATAATACAAAGGCAATTTTTATATAACCTTGTGTGGAGTCTATTTTGTAGTGTGCCTAGTGTGTCGCTGCTGTGTGTGTTGCGCAAACGCTTTACACATTGCTTGTTGGGATAAGCCTGACTGCTCGTACCAAGCTGCCGAGAGGGTGAGCAGGGGTTATCTTCAATGTGTAACTCCCTCGCCCTGACTAGAACGGGGGTTTCTGCCTGGCTTTGGCACATGCCCTGGCCAACCAGAAATCCCAGTGTCTAACAACCAGTATACCTAAAGATTCTTAGGCAAAGTTAAAAAATGTATAGCTTTCCTTTATAACCATTGTTCTTTCATTAAATGTACCACATGAATTGTAGGTTGGACAGTACATAATAAAAAATAATTGTAACAAACTCTGTATATTCCTGTGACTGGAAGAGTATGATGCAATTAACAGTATATTACTTTTGTAAATCATCCATTGTGCAAAATATTACAGATGTAAACATTGTCACATATTTTTTCTTTTTGGAAAACCATGAGCGATCTACATCAATGATCGTGGCAGAATTCAGACAGAAATGTATCTATTTTTTTAGAAATGTTAGCTAACTGGGTTTACTCACTGATTTCTGAATCCGTTACCTCCAATAATCAAGTAGGCCAAAAATATAGGAAATAGTCTGCCTGTTGTTCCTGAAAGCTGAGAAGGGGGCAGTCTTCGCACAACAACCTTTTTGTTGATGCCAGGTTAGAGAAAATGTGCACATTTTCCTGTACTTAACTTTTTCCCATTGCTGCTATCATTTTGTTGTACTTTCATTTCCTTCCATGGAAATGGAGAAATCCTGGGTTTATTTAGTATCCCTAAGATATGAGAGAAATTACAGAAGGACAGAAATTTGTCATTATTTGGATTTTGGATATTTGTTGTCGTAAACAAATTATGAAGGCTTATGCCCAAACTGCCCACAATATCAAAAAATGACTCAGAATGTTGAGAGGTGTGGGGACAGCCTCAGCACTTCAAAGGTAATAACATTAATATGTTTGTACTCAACCTTTAGGAAATTATATTTTTGTATCACAATATTTTTGTTGATGTTGTGATAAACAACCCCATGTAGCAGTACAGGCTAGGCTTATTGCTTCACAATGAACCTCTCCATGTTTAGATTTATGATGTGAGATTTTCACTGCTGTATAGGTACTTTTAAATGCTGTACACACCTGCACTGTGTAAATCTAAAAACTAAATTGTTTGTCCGTCTAGCAACCGAAAACTTTTACTTTAAAAAGTAATTTAAAAGTAAAAATAATGTTGGTCAAAATATTATTTTTCCTAACTTAAGTGAGGAAATAGTGAGGACGCACTATGATACATATCAGTATTTGAAACGGCCAAGTGATGCACTGTACAACGGCCTTCATGTCAGTGCAGCCAACTTCCAAGCCATATTTTAGTAAATTCAAAGACACATCTTCCTTTCAGGGGTGGAGGCCTTTCAGTGTAAAAAATGACCTTATCCCCATGGTTTGAGTCAGATAACATGAATGAGAGAAGGAAACATCTAAGAAACACTCTGGCTGCTGCATTGTGAAACTATAGCAGAAAGCACCATGGGATTGTTTTTACAGTAAGGAACGTTTGTGGAAATTAATTAAGCCACACTGTGATAAACCACAGTGGGAATAGTGTGAGCACTTCAGTTTAATTAGTTGTCGGGTCCTTGCTGATCCGAGCTGAGATAACCTTTTAAATACTTCTGCACAGCACCCTAAAGTGAGAGAGCTGAGCAACAAGACAGGGTGAGAAAAGAAGGGGGCCTGCTTTTTGCTGAATATTTCCCATATACCTGATCAATGTCAGTGCAGACATGTTTCCAGCTTTACTTGAATCTCGGCACCTGCAAGCTACTCCAAGGGCTAAGGAGGCTGGCCTCTGCCTTATATATAAGTATTAAGTGACCAAGGTCCTGTCTAGAGGTGCCAACCTAGTGTTCAAACTTGGAAGCTGGGAGAGTGTAGAGTTCTAGATAACAGACGAGGCTGGGAAAACTAGCACATCAGTAACAACTGAAAATTTTGCTTTGAACATCACTGAAAGTGGTAGAAAGCCTTGAGCCAATGGCCTGATGTTCAGAAGGACTTTGCAAAAAGTCTCTAAATTTTTAAAACACCAGGGGAACAGTTGCAGAAGGTTTTATAAAAACAATTACGTAAAACCTCATATAAAAGTTGTCAGATACGCCGTTTGATTAATCCTTATGAGACGCATGCCATTTAGAAGTAGATGAACTACTTACTTTCTAGTGGCTGAGTCTTAACATTGCTCTGCATTGGTCACATCCACCAGTGGTCTAGACTCCATAGGCCTGACACTTCAGCAGCATCTTAAGGCCCACCATTTTTAAGGCAGTTCTTTTGATGCTGTTCTTATCTGATGTCAACCTTAATGCAAAGCGAGACAGGAAAAAAGTGAAGATGTACTGCATGTGCTCAGAGAATACTCCTAGTATTTTTCAGAATCGAGTGATTGGAACATTTAATTCTAAAAAGCAAAAAATAACAACTAAGTCACCACAACATGGAAACCCAGCTGCTCTTATTGTGTAGATGGAAGCTCATTCAGCATGAACATCTGTTTTGAGACTCAAATGAGCTCTGTAGACATGATCGAGATATCATCTTAGTGGCTGAATCAAACTGGTCCATTGTACTCTATCCTTGGGGCACTTGCCCGACCACAAGCATCACGTTGTGAACTACAGACAATTTCTTGACTACAATCATGTGAAGATAAAACTCCATCACTGATTCTCTCCAAAGGGTGCCTAGGTCTCTTAACTATTAAATATTCACTAGGGTGAAACAACATGCATCCACTCTTTTTCTATCAATGTTCAGAATCGGAGGGCCTCCTGACTGCCTACATCAGATTTTGAATTGTACTGGATTATTCTGAATGCTTTTTAATAATTCTTGATCCAAATGTCTGATTTCCTTATTTTGGTAACAATTCAGGGCCTGATTTAGAGATTGTCTGACTGGCTCTGCATTACAAATGTGATGGATATCCTGTCCACCTGGTTAGCCACAGTCGCCAATAGGTAGTTATAGTTAGGACTTAGCTACCAAGGAAAATTGCAACATTCTATTCCCAATAACTTTGGCGCCGGGTGACGAATCTTCGCAAAATTTTCAAAACTCATGGGGCGCTCTGGTCTGCTCCTATCGTGGAAGTTTCGAGGTTTATCGGAGAGCAGGGGCCGAGAAAAAAGGGGGGTCCCAAAACGTGTTTTCTCCATGTTATTTTCCATAGGAAACATTAGACACAGCTACAGCCCGAACTGCTGAACAGAAATACACCAAATTTGGCAAAAAGGTAGCCCTTGTTTCAGAAAGACCCCTTTTTGTGAAATGGTGTAAATCCGATCAGTAGTTTTTGAACTATTATTGGAAAAATAAATATATATATCTGGGTGGAGCCTAACCACACATCTCATTGTGTGCCTGATTAGCTGTCAGCACTTCATCCAAGTGTTGGCAGCCATCTTGGGACCAATATACATTATAGCACCTCATTAAAAAGCATTGCAGTTAATAGAAGGTTTTAAGACTTTAGTTTCATTATTAATCATTTGTTGATGGTTCCATTCTCATTTTAGGAATTGTGGTGTGTTCTAAGGTGATTTTACCATGTGAAAAAGCCATCTGCTGGGATATCATGAATCATTTTTGAGAGAAAACTATTTTCTCATGCTTTTCCCACAGAGGTTTGGAAGGTGATCCATAAGCTAAACTGAGAGCATATTTTCTGTAAATTCACATTATCTTTCTAAGTCATGTGAGAATGAAGTCTGATATTCTCAGTAAAACATGTACATCCAACAAGGGCAGAGACTGTTAGTTGATTCCTTTGTGTTCTACTGCAGCTTCCCTGAGTGTTCTAAAGAACAACTAGAGTGCTAACAGTCCTACTTATGACAAACGTATTGCACACCTGAAGCCATCTTGATTGGAATAAAGTGGTAACTCTTAAAACATTTAATTTAAAAAGGAACATAATGAGGGGGTTCATGTTGCCATACAAAGTATGATTAGTGGTGCAGAATGAAAAATTAGGGCACATTTTGAGTGACTTCTCAAATCCTCTTCTATTTCATCAGAAAATTCTGCCAAGCAGACTGAAACATGCACTTTGAATACCAGCAGCAGACTTCTCTGGTGAGCAGTAGCTTTACTACAGTGATCTAATGAGCAACTAGAGTGCTAGCATTCAGAACTTATGGCAAATGTGTGACACATCTGAATGCCTTCTTGATGGAACCAAAGAAAAAAAACTGAAAGTATTTCCTACTGAGGAGACTGCAGTAAACCAGGAAATTAGGAAACTTCATAACAAATAAGTCTCCCAAGATGGCCACCAGAGACAAAAGCGCCCAAATGTAGCACAAATATCATCCAGATGTAGCCCACGTATAGCTCAATGACAGAATGTCCCACAGTGTTCTTAAGAACAACTAGAGCGCTTACTGTCTTACTTATGACCAAAGTATGGCACACCTGAAGCCATCTTGATTGGAATAAACTGGTAACACTTAAAACATTTAATTTAAAAAGGAACACAATGAGGGGGTTCATTTTGCCATAGAAATTATGATTCGTGCTGCAGAATGAAAAATTAGGGCACATTTGAAGTGACTTCTCAAATACTCTTTTATTTCATTAAAAAATTCTGACATGCAGACTGAAACATGCACTTTCAATACCAGCAGCAGACTTCCCTGGTGAGCAGTAGCTTTACTACAGTGATCTAATAAGCAACTAGAGTGGTAACATTCTGAATTTATGGCAAATGTGTGACACATCTGAAAGCATTCTTGATGGAATCAAAGTAAAAAACTGAAAGTAGTTCCTACTAAGGAGACTGTAGTAAATGAGGAAATTAGGAAACTTCATAACAAATAAGTCTCCCAAGATGGCCACCAGAGACAAAAGAGCCCAAATGTAGCTCAAATATCACCCAGATGTAGCCCAAGTATAACCCAATGAGAGAATGTTCCAGAGTGTTCTAAAGAACAACTAGAGCGCTAACAGTCTTACTTATGAGAAAAGTATGGCACACCTGAAGCCATCTTGATTGGAATAAAGTGGCAACACTTAAAACATTTAATGTGCAAAGGAACAAAGTGAGGGGGTTCATTTTGCCGTAGAAATTATGATTAGTGCTACAGAAAGAAAAATTACGGCACATTTTGACTTCTCATATCCTCTTCTATTTCATGAAAAAATTCTGACATGTAGACTGAAAGATGCACTTTGAATACCAGCAGCAGACTTTTCTGGTGAGCAGTAGCTTTACTACAGTGATCTAATGAGCAACTAGAGTGCTAACATTCAGAACTTATAGCAAATGTGTGACACATCTGAATGCCTTCTTGATGGAACCAAAGTAAAAAACTGAAAGTATTTCCTACTGAGGAGACTGCTGTAAACCAGGAAATTAGGAAACTTCATAAGAAATAAGTCTCGCAAGATGGCCACCAGAGACAAAAGAGCCCAAATGTAGCACAAATATCATCCAGATGTAGCCCACGTATAGCTCAATGACAGAATGTCCCAGAGTGTTCTTAAGAACAACTAGAGCGCTTACTGTCTTACTCATGACAAAAGTATGGCACACCTGAAGCCATCTTGATTGGAATAAACTGGCAACACTTAAAACATTTAATTTAAAAAGGAACACAATGAGGGGGTTCATTTTGCCATACAAATTATGATTAGTGCTGCAGAAAGAAAAATGAGGGCCCATTTTGATTGACTTCTCAAATCCTCTTCTATTTCATTAAAACATTCTGACATGCAGACTGAAACATGCACTTTTAATACCAGCAGCAGACTTCCGTGGTGAGCAGTAGCTTTACTGCAGTGATCTAATGAGCAACTAGAGTGCTAAAATTCAGAATTTATGGGAAATGTGTGACATATCGGAATAGCTTCTTCATGGAATCAAAGTTAAAAACTGAAAACATTTCCTACTGTGGAGACTGCAGTAAATGAGGAAATTAGGAAACTTCATAACAAATACATCTCCCAAGATGGCCACCAGAGACAAAAGAGCCCAAATGTAGCACAAATATCACCCAGGTGTAGCCCACATGTAGCCCAATGACAGAAGTGCGCAAAACACTTTTTATTTTGTGTGTTTTTGCAGTTTTAAATAGTGCAGACTTGTCAGGTATTGAAGTGCTTTACATGAGCGTTGGTTACATCACACAAGAACAAATTCATTTTGGGTGTAGACATGGGGAGATTAAGTGATCTGACCAGAATCACAGAATGTCGAGCTTAAGCAGAAACTCCAACTTGGTTCCCCAGTTGCAAAGACTGCAGCTCTGGAATAAACACCACATTCTCTCCTCTAAGTGCAACATTTAATCAAGTGGTCAACTGGATAAAAAAAAACCATAAAGATAACAAATAATTTAAAAGTGCTTTGTCGCTATTTGAAAACTCAGAAAACATGTCCTCATTTTAGTTTTTAGAGAACTAACCATAATTTTGATGTCAATAAGACCCTCTCATATATGTAATTTCTAAAGGTAATGCTCTAGGTATTACAGTTTTGATTGTATCAAGATGATGTCAGGCGTTTCACAATTTTGTAATAAATATAGAATGCTAGCAATCTAGTTGTTCATTTGGATACTGTTGAGAGGCAGAGGCCAGGGGCACGGACTCTGAAAATTGAAGGCAGGTAGGAGGGTGCAGAGGCCACAATTTGACCTCACTGGGTAGGCAGGAAGGGCAGTGGCAGGACAAGAGACTATGGAGGGCAGTGGAAAGGGGGACAGGGGCAACAAACCAACAAAACAAGACTGGCAAGAAAGGCTGTGGCAATATAATAGACCATTGTGGGCAGAAGGAAGAGGCAGTGGTAGTACAACCATACATGCCAACAGACCCGATTCAGCCAGGAAACGTCCAATGCTTTTAAGCCCAAATGGGCTTTATTTGATCTGTCTAAAATCTCCTCTTTTTCAATGTAAGTCAAAGGGAAAAATCAATACCCCAGTTTCTTTTCAAAATCTCCCTCTTACAAAGGTCAAAATGATAGCAAGTATGGTACATTGATTCATGGAAGGCAGGAGGAATTGGGGTAGGGAAATGGATTAGGATAACAGAGGACAGAGGACAGAAGGGACATGGAGCGGTGCACCAAATTGACCCTACAGGGCAGGCATCAGGGTTTGCAGCAGCACAGTACACCACATAGGTCATGCAGGATGAGAGAGCTATAGGGAGGGGACAGGACCATGCACATGGACAACAGAGGGAAAGAGGCAATGGTATCTAGCTGACCATAATCGACAGACAGGAGATAAAGCTGCAGCACAACTGACCATAAAGGGCAGGAGGGGTGAATCAGGGGCATTACAATGGAGCAGACAAGCCAGGAGGGAGAGAATAGGGGTCTGCACATGGAAACAGAGGGCTTGGGCAAGGGGCAGGGAAGGAGCAGCAAGATGACCATGGAGGTCAGGCAGGATGAGCACTAGAAGCAATACACACCATGGAGAGCAACAGTGAGACTCTAATGGCATACACACAGACCATGGAGCGAAGGTGGGAGGAGGTCAGGGGCAGCTAGCTGGCCACACAGGGAAGGTGGGAGGGGTTGTGACAGCACAGAAGACCATGCATGGCAAGCTGAAGGGTTAGTGGCAGCACAATGGCTATGATGGGCAAGAAGCAGGGTTCTGGGGCATGCACAAAGGACCATGGAGGATGGATAGAACGAAGGGTCAGGACCTGGGCACAGACAAGAGAATTCAGGGGAAGGGACCTCACAACAGACCACGTGGGCAGGCAGGAAGAGCAGTTGCAGCACAACAGACCAGGGAGGGCAGAAGGGCGTGGCAGTAAAATGGACCATGGGGGACAGGAAGCAAGGTATAGGGGCATGGAATGTGGACAGGCAGGGTGGAGGTGGCAGGGACAGGTTACAGTCATCTGACAATGCTAGGCAGGTGGCAAGGGAGTGACAGCTCAACAGATCACTCTGAGTAGATAGGAGTGGCAGGTCCATGGAACATGGTGGGCAAAAAGGATGGTGCGGGGGCATGCAAACAGACATCATACGGCAGGGGAAAGGAGAATAGGGGCAGCAAGCTAAGCACTGAGCCTAAGCAGGAGACCAATGATGGGGCATAGAATTGGACAATGGAGGGCAGGAGGAGTTGACTGGTATATCATGCTAAACGGAAGGCAGTGGCAGCACATCAGACCATGCATGGCAGGAGGGAAGAGGCTAGTCCATGGATTCAGACAACAGAGGATAGGGAGGAGGTGGATGGGGCAGCAAGATAACTGTTCAGAGAAGGTGGAAAGGCCAGTGGCAGAACAATCACCTCACAGGGCTGTAATAAGGGAGCAGGGACATGGACTTGGACTGTGGATGGCTAGGAGGAGGTAAGGCAGGAGCAGCAAGCTTTGGTGGGGGCAGCACAATGCCAGGCCCTGCTTCCAACCCCCCACCATCCATTGTGATATGCATCTTACTTAACATGAAAAAAAAGAAATTTGATGAAAAAGATAAAGATTACAGGGACGGTATAGTTAGACTCAGATTTCACCCATACACAACAAGTGAAATTCAGCAGTTATAGTTACCTGAGTAACTATAACGTACGCCCCTGCAATGTACTGCTAATGACCTCAGACATTACATCATTCATGACATGGTCAGTTACATCACTCATGACATCACTCATGATATCTCAAATGAGCTGTGAATGGAATGGAACTATAATCACTAGAACTGTATTCAGGGATAGTGTGTGTATATTAACACCCATTTTTTTTTCTTTCCTGAAAGAACCATTATAATACGCAACGTGCCCAGATTAATATGGCTGATAGCCTTTCACTTTAAAGTAATGTGTAGTCCATTGTTTATGTTAATGTTTGCAATCCTAAGTATGTTTATTATGAATAAGTCACGTTGACGAACATACAGGTATGGCAGTCACGGGGCAAGATATGCTGAAATGACATTGTGTGCATATTAACACTTGTTTTCTTTACTTTATTGTATCAATTCCTGAATTTTCACATCATGACTAGGCCAATATGGCTGCCATCTTTTTGGATTAAAGTAATATGTAGTCCTTTGTTAATGTTGGCAACTGGAGGCATTTGTACATTTAAATAAGGATGCTACAATGACGTCTTGTATCGTTATCAAGGTTCGGACGAGCCGAAACGCGTGGATCACATCCTTTTGCAGATTAAATTCTTCCAAACTACAACCTGAGTGCTAAGTCCTTCCTTGTAAGAGTAAGAGGAGATTAAATACATATATATATAAAATTCACTGAAAAAAACACAAGTTTCAGGGCCATTATAGTTAGAAATTAGCATTTAAAAAACCTCAGAAATTCACTGTAAAAACCACAGGTTTCATGGACGTCATAGTTAGGTGGACATTTCACTCATGCAAAACAAGAGAAATTCGGCTGTTATAGTTAGTTGTGCCAACCATAACTCGCGCCCCCGCAATGCACTGCTGATGACGTTACATATTACATCACTCATGACATGGTCATTGACATCACAGATGACATCTCAAATAACATCATCCACGTGATCATCTGATGCACCTCCTCACACCCTAAAATACAGACTACCATTCTTTAAACCATAGACACACCAATACTAGTACAGCTACAATATTCTGTGCACTATGCATGCAGACTTCTAATCAGCTATGTAGCATTGATACAGTCTTTTAAATATTCAGTTAGTACCTATGCAGTCTAGGAATCCTTCTGTCTGTGCCATGCACTTTCCATTCAACCACCCAGCACTATCTATGTATCCTATCACTCTGCCAATACCTAAGCACTAATAAATTTAGCATGCATTCTCTTTGCAGCACTGAAATTACTCCAGTTATTAGTCTTATACTTAAGCAATGGCCTAGCCACTAACACAGTGCAGGTACAATATTTTGTACACTATGCATGCAGACCTCTGACCAGGTACATACTACTGATACGCTCTTCTAAATACCCAGTTAGTACCTATGCTGTCTAGGAATCCTTCTGTCTGTCCCATGCACTTCTCCATTCAACCATCCAGCACTATCTACGTATCCTATCACTCTGCCAATACCTAAGCACTAATACATTTAGCATGCACTCTCTTTGCAGCACTGAAATTACTCCAGTTATTAGTCATATACTTAAGCAATGGCCTAGCCACTAACACAGTGCAGGTACAATATTTTGTACACTATGCATGCACACCTCTAACCAGCTACAAACTATTGATACACTCTTCCAAATACCCAGTTAGTACCTATGCAGTGTAGGAATCCTCCTGTCTGCCCCATGCATTTCTCCAATCACCTATCCAGCACTATCGACTTATCATATTACTACACCAATACCTAAGCACTTATAAATTCACTATACACTCTGTTTGTAATACTGTAATTATTCTTGTTACTGGTCATGAACTTATGGAATGGCCTAGCTACTAACACAAGTACAGTTATATTATTTTGTGCACTATCCAAGCAGACCTCTAACTAGCTAAATACTATTGATACACTCTTCTAAATACCCAGTTAGTACTCATGCAGTGTATAAATCGTCGAGTCTGTCCCATTCACTTCTTTATTCACTTATCTACCACTATCTACTTATCCTATCACCCCAACAATACGTAAGCACTTTTAAATTAAGTGTTCACTCTGTTTGCAGCACTGTCATCCTTCCAGTTACTAGTGGTATTCTTATAAAATGACCTAGGCACCAACACAAGTACACATAAAATATTCTGTGCATAATCCCTACAAATCTTTAAGCAGATACATACTATTGGTCCACTCCATTAAATACTGAAGTAGTACCCATGCAGTGTAGGATACCTCCTGTCAGTCTCATGCAATTCTTCAATCACTGAAGGACTGGGTTCTGCTAAGACCCAGCGGTGCCAGGGATAACACCTTAATCCTTCGTGGGTAACCTGTTCCGGCGTACAAATGACAGAGACACGGGACACTTCCTTCGGCATCAAAGATTCGAGGTTTATTACTGCAGGGAACGCAGAAGTCACGAGAAGTACAAATCATGTAAGTTCACGGAGCCTGCTTCGAATTGCTACTGTGGGTCGCTCCTTTTTATACAGTTTTTAAGTCATAGGTTAACATGATACACAAAGGTTTACAACTTGGTTCCCATCATAAAAACCATAAGGGGTTGCTTTCATGTATTCAAGGCCCGGAACATAAGTACGGAAACGTTTGGTGGTTCCCAACTGTAAAAACCCATCTTCCCACCATTAGTACATTCCAATCGGCAGTAAACAGATCGAAGGAGGAACAGAAACAGGTGCAGAGGAAGACAGAAACAGTGGGGAGATCAGAAAGGGTGTAAAAGGGGTGGTATCGGGAATCACGAGCTGCAGGCATCAAAGGGACGTGCCTAATGAGATGCACGGCTGAGACAATAGAGCGACACGGCAAGATGTGCCTCGAGCGGGGCCATCTGCCTTACAGTGTCATCCCCCTCATCATAAAGACACTTTCAAAGGAAACGTGTCTTCCGCAAGAGTCTTGGGAATCCCAGGGTCGCGAAGCGGACAGCGTCCGTTCGCTGGCTACTTGAGGGCAAGAGACAAAATGGATGCTGCATCCAAGATGGAACCCGTGGGCTCGGATGTAGAAACCCACGAAACAAACTAACGGTTTAGGCTAGCACAGCGAAAACGCGTACACCCACTAAACTCGTCATTTGCGGTTCATAGATACCAGACTCGACCATATTCGTGCGAGTCCAAAACACCACTTACGATCATCACGGAACCTCAGACGCTCCTTTTGCCCTCATGTAGGCAAGCACTAGTCGGAATCATACTCGATATTCATCAGACCATCCAGATGCTGTTGCAACATAATTCTGTCCATCTGAGCTCCTTTGGTAACAGGCGGCTGTCTTATACACTTTGTAGCACAGAGGCCACATAAGGCAGGACCACACTGCACACAAAGGCAACACGTGAACAGGAATGCTACAACAACCCCGATGATCATCAGAATCTTCCAACCCCAAGTCGACATTAGGCCCCAAAACCACCCAAGTAGCGTCCAATCCCCTACGTCCACGTGTATGGACTCAGAGATCTTATGCAACTTTGAAATGGCTTGATAGACAGTCGGAGCGTTATCTGGAATGAAAATACAGCAGCTCGAATGGATCACCTTACATACTCCACCTCGATCTGCTAAAACAACGTCTAAAACCATACGGTTTTGTAACGTCATAAGCCTATCCGCCTGAAGTTCTGCTTTAATGTTGCCAAGGGCACTGGCAGTGATATTAGCTGTCGATTCCACCACTCGAGTCAACTGTCTCAGGTTCCTACTATTGACCATAGGTCCCCAAAACGGAAAGAAACCCTTGAAAAAGTCTCCTGCCTCTTGACCGGCAGTGTCCTCTTCGCTAATCACGCCCCTCACAATTTGAGTCTTGTGGTAATCGGAGGCGACTGTAAAAGTCGGTGGCAACAAATTTGCAATGTAACAGGTGCCCGCAAAGTCGGAGGGCAACCATGTGTACGCACGATCATGACAAACAAAGTACGTACCCTTGGCAGTCAGAAACACAGGGGAAGAGAGCATCGGTAAGACATACGTCTCGGAGCAAGCACTCTCTCCAAGATGTGCTCTCGGTCTTCGGCCATGACCTTTTAGACAGAAATTACCAAGGTGGGGTACGATCCATATTGGAGACGAGCTTCTGAGCTGTCTTTCACCCACGAGCGCATTATACTCAGCCTCACTCAGATCCCTATAGGCTTGCACCTCTTCCTCTGGAATGAGCGACGGCTCATAGATATCCCTATCTAAATCAGCGATCGCTATAGCCAAAGGCTTGTGGTACGGACCGGGACCAAAGTGCGGAGGACGTGGCTCTCGATTGGGGTAGGAATCTAGTGCACTTCGAAACATTGTTTGGAATGCTCGAGCTGAACCCTGGGAACTATAAGGAAGGACCAGATACGGAATTCCCTTATCGGTGGTATGTGGCATCAACCCACACACCCAACAATTGGTAGTGTTATCCACCAACTGATGTTGATGAAGGAGCTGAATGAAGGAATTGTTCATAAATTCCGCACGTCTAGCCTGCTCATGTTGGGGTAAGCTATGGAAGGAATGAGGAGAAACAGTAGAGGTAGTTTTAGGCTCAGGAGAAAGGGTAGGTGAGGCAGAAGGCAAGAACGTCAATATCAGATAATACACCCCACCCACCAATAGCGAAGAAACAGTCAAGAACAGAAGGAACACTTGAAACATGAAGCATTTGGTACGAGTAATTTGCTGCAGCTTGAATCTTTGGGCCTGAGCTTTTTCCAAATCCACTAGCTTAGAGAACGGCATCCTCTAAAACCGTCCGCAACGTTTCTTGACGCACTTCGTTCTGTGTAGCAGTAGTCAATCCCCAGGAGTTCCCAGGAACCGACGGCCTTCGACCTAGTGTCAAGACCTACTAACCAGAAGGAAGTACACGCGCGGCCCTACGGCTCACCTGAATGCAAGGTATTTTATTTACAAGTATATACAAAATCTCGTTGCTGTGGAAGCAAAAACACATATGGAAACAAACTCACAATATTTACAAAAACCAAAATCATACGAGTGGGTTCAGGCTGAATGGTATCAATGGGGTAATGCGGATGTCAAAAGAGGGGAAAGCAAAAACTTTTTTTATTTGTCCTTGGGATTGGATCGCAAGAAGTATCGGCTTTTCCCGGGACGGGTCTGTTCATCAAACAACTGATCCGATGGTAGGACAGAGTTCTGCTGATCAGTCAATTGTTCAGACCTTGAGTTTTTCGATGGTAAGTGTTCAACAATGTCTTTCTGCTGCACTGAGGGCTCTCCAACAAGTTGAGCGTCGCTAAAAGGGACGAAAGTCTGTGGAGTTTCTGTTTCCGATGAAGCAATGCCTTTTCTCACCCACGAGTCTGCTGATAAAGGTATAGGTACCTTTTTGGTGTGGGTGGCATGCACCCAGTGTTTGCGTCCTTCCAAACTTACTGCAGTCCTCGTGGCGAGTAACACCTGGTAGGGTCCAGTAAAGCGGGGTTCGAGATTTCTCTTTCTTCCAAAATTACGAATCACCACCCAGTCTCCGGGCTGGAGCTGGTGGCCTGGACCCTCCGTCTGCGTCGGCAGTGCTTCAAAGACCTGTTGGTGAATTAACCTCAGTTTAGCAGTCAGATCATGCAGATAATCGATCAACATTGGGTACTCAAGGTCAGAGAACACACTCGGTCTAGGGACCCCCCAAACATTTGCAGGACGGCCGAACACTATTTCATAGGGACTGAGCCCTACTCGGGAGTGTACAGTTGCCCTAGTCGACAACAGAGCTAGAGGCAAAGCGTCAGGCCATGAAAGACCAGTTGTAGCCTGAATCTTCGCCAGCTTCAGTTTGAGCGTGCCATTGTAACCCTCGACCAAACCCGCTGACTGAGGATTATTGGCGCTATGGAATTTTTGAGTAATTCCCAGGCCCTTACACACATTCTTCATCACACTCCCCACAAACTCACTTCCGTTATCAGACCATACAATCCGTGGCATTCCGTACCGAGGAAAATATTCCTTCAGTAGGATTTTCGCAGTGGACAAAGCAGTGTTGTCTTTGAGAGGGTAGGCTTCAATCCATCGGGAGAATGCGCAAACCACAACTAAAACGTATTTCAGGTTATTGCATCGCTCCATATGGATGAAGTCTAGCTGAATTACTTCAAAGGGACATGAAGGGGGAGCAAAATGACCAGGAGGTGTAGGGGTTCCTTTTCCAGGGTTGTACATCACACATATCATACAATTCTTAACCAATCTCTCAGCACATTTAGTGATACCGTCATTCTTCCATACAGGTGACAACAACTTGCAGATACCTTTCGCGCTAATATGTGCTAACCCATGTGCCATCGTCACAACAGCTAGTACATACGCATCTGGCAACATCCATCTCTTATGTTCCAACAAATCAATCCAACAGCCATTCGCATCCAGCTTTCCCGTACTCTCTTTCCACTTCGTCTTTTCAGTCTCGGTGGCCTCATTCTGTATCGTTTTCACACTCTCGATGGTATCCTCACACATACCAGTCTCTGTAGGCCACCTTACCGAACTCGTCACATACATTCTAGTGCTAAGGTTCCGGGCAGTCTCCTTAGCAGTCTCATCTGCAAACGCATTCCCACGACCAACGTCATCCGTCACCTTACGATGCGCACTACATTTAACAATCGCCACCTGCTCAGGCAAAGTCAGTGCATCCAAAAGATCATTCACAAGCTGTCCATGCTGAATCTTAGTGCCATGCGACGTCATGAAACCTCTCTCTCGCCACAATCGTCCAAAGCTATGTGCGACGCCAAAAGTGTATTGGCTGTCGGTAAACACATTCACCCGTTTCCCTTTTGACAACACACACGCTCTAGTCAAAGCAATCAGCTCTGCCGCCAGGGCAGAATTCTGATTCAATCTCGCAGCTTCCACAACCGTACTCAATGTCACTACAGCATATGCGGTCATTACATCACCATTCGGCAACTTAAAACACGACCCATCCACATACAAAGTCCCATCGGGATTTTCCAAAGGAGTATTTTTCAGGTCCACACGACCCTTTGTTTCCTCCTCAGTTCGTAAGTAACAGTCATGGGCTGCTACTTCATCTGATTCCATACTGATTGGCAACAAAGTCGCCGGGTTCAGGACGTTACAGCGTTTTATTTGAATGTGACTTACCAAAAGCGTCAACTCATACCCAGACAACCTTGCACTCGTCAAGTGCTGAGTTTTCGTACGATTCAAGAGATTGTCAACTGCATGTGGAACCATTACCGTAAGCATATTATCCATGACCAGTCCTACAGATTGTCGGATGGACACCGTAGCTGCCGCTGTTGCCCTCAGACAACTCGGCAATGCTCTTGCTACTGGGTCCAAGGTCGAGGAAAAATATGCACATGGACGCTGCTTACCACCGAATTGTTGCGTCAAAACACTCAACGCACAACCTTCCCTTTCGTGAACATATAGTGTAAACGGCTTACTGTAGTCAGGGGTACCTAACACAGGAGCCGAACACAATGCGTCACGCAGTTCAGAAAAACTTTTCTGACATTCTTCCGTCCATGGCAAAGGAGTTGGAACATCCTTGCATGTAAGAGCCACCAATGGTTTTGCTAGCAATGAAAAATTTGGAATCCATTGCCTGCAGTATGACGTGATACCTAAAAAGGCACGCACATCTCTCTGAGTTGTTGGCACAGTCATTCGGGCAATCGCTGCAATTCTCTCTGGGGTCAACCTTCTTCCCTCCTTTGACAATAACAATAAGTGACCTAGATAGGTTACTTTTTGACAACAATAATTTAGTTTAGAAGGTGACACCTTGTGATGTAAGTCACAAAGATGTTGCAACAACGATATCGTAGCAATTTTGCAAATGTCCTGAGTGTCTGCAGCTACCAATAGGTCATCGACATATTGGATTAAGGCCGCACCGGCCAGCAACACAAACGCATCAAGTTGACCCTTCAAGGCTTGACTGTATATCGATGGACTTTCACAGTAGCCCTGAGGAGCACGTTTAAACCTGAAGCTGCGGCCACCAAGAGAGAAACCGAAAAGGTCTCTACTCTCCTCAGCAATCGGAATGCTGAAAAACGCATTTTTCAGATCGATCACTGAGAACCAAGATGCAGAGGCTGGAATCAAAGTGAGTAGCGACGTGATGTCGGGCATCACAGGGAACTGAGGAATCACAATTTTATTCACCTCCCGTAAATCGATAACAAAACGATAAACAGGGGGTTTTGACGGATCAGTGCGCTTCAAAATGGGCAGTACAGGGCTATTGCACACGTTTCCCCGAGTCTCCTCAATAACGTCTTTCTCAATCAAATCATAGATGATAGCTAACAGTGCCCGTTCACCATCAAGGGAGATACGATACTGGGGAATACGTGGCAAACTGCGACGTAAGGCCCTCTCTGATCAACCGGAACTGATACTACTCCCTCTCTTTGTTCATGGCTGTCCTAGTAATTACTATCGTCGATATTGTGATCCACGTAATAATCGTCTACATTGTACTGAGCAGATCTGCTTTGTGATGATCCACGTTGATCAAAACAGCTGTTAGAATCGGAAGAGTTATTGGAACAATCAGTCTGAACACCACGACCTCTACCACGTGATGCTTGTTGGGGGCCGCTACGACCTCCTCTAGAAGAATTGCAGCTGTTTTGATCACGCAAAACCGGACAATCGAATTTCAGATGACCCTCATTCCGACAATAGGCACACTGATTGTACCCCAATTAAGATCTGTCAGAAGAGGAGTCATTTCGAGATTGCGATCTGTTCAGCTGAGACTGTGGCCTATTTCGCTGTTGCGAATCGTTCTGATTCGAACGTGGAGGATACGCTTGCTGCAACAACACTTTTGTTTTGAGCTCTTTCGTCTTTTTATCGGCACGATCATTCTCTTCTTTCTCTCTGTTCTCATAATATTGTGCTGTGGCCAATATTTGAGCAGAAGTAGAAACAGCCCAAGCACTTTCTGAATTACGCAATTTATTGCTTTAAGTCAGGCAGCAAATTTGAGACAAACTTATCCACAAACAATCGCTGTCCTCCCTCAGTACCCATATCCTGACCACTATGATCGATCAATGCCTCCTCAAATCTCGTAAAGAAATCAGAGACACTCTCATCCTTCTTTTGTTTGCAAGCAGATAGTTTGTCCCAGTTCACCTTCATGGCTGGCATAAGCGTTTTCATAAGAGCGATAATTCTCTGAGGAAGATCCGTGATCAACTGTTCAGGTTTAGCCCCACCAACTTAACGGGTGTCCGCCGCTATAAGAGCAGCCCAATCACCACCTAATTCAGCCACATGGTTTTCCTGACGAATCTTTGCCCATACCGGTTGCGGCATGACATTACCAAAGAGCATATCGATATCGGCAAGATTCATTATCGTAGCATCCACGAGCTGCGATAATTCTTTATAGTACCCTGCAGGATTTTTGTGAGGGTCAGGCAAAGATTGTTTTACCTGCACAACTTCCGATCGTTTCCATGGAAGATGTATCCATACTCTCTGAAAATGTGGCAGGATCGGTGGAGCAGTGCCAGGGTTACCTGGCATCCACACTGGTGGAACTTCGCGCATGGGGTACTGACCAGGTGCTCCTAGCGGTCCCTCAATGTCTTCTACAAACAATGCTCGAGGCATTATAGAAGAACGAAAGGACAGCAACTGCTCGACAGCACGTCGAACATTGATACCTACTACCATTCCGCTCGAAAACTGAAGCTGGAGGTCAGTCAGAGCAGACATCGTTTCTGCAGATGCATCAACTGATATTTGGTCTCGCAAAACCTTGCACATTTCTTCAAATACGAACCTCTGTGTCAGTATATAGAACTGAGAGAACGTGTCAAGTACCACACGTGGTGGATTTCTAATAGGGTATTTCATCCAAGCCAGCGCCATATTATATAGATAGTCACGTTCCCGACTACCGGGAAGCTGACTTCGTCTCTGGGGGCCGTCAGAACCAGTGGTCTCAAGAATAGGTCCAAGAGAATTAAAGAAGTTAGCAGCTACAGAAGGGACACGACGTCCAGTAGACGGGGTAGTAGAATAACCCAATGGGGTAACAAGAGAAGTACCAGGAACGGAGGGAACAGCAGGAGAAACCAGAACAGTAGAGGCAGCGGGAGCAGGAGTATGAGGAAGTACAAGCGGAGGAGCAGTAGGGACAGAAGCAGGTAAAGGAGCAGGGACAGCTGGAAGTACAGGGACAGGAGCTGGTTGGGGAACAGGAACAGGGGGAACCACAGGAGCGGTGGTACCCTGTACATACTGAGGTGGTGACTTCATAAGATAAGACATTAAGGGGTCCTCGGTACCTTCCTCCTTTTTATCAGTATCCGCCGGTAAAGCGGGATAGCACTTATCTACAGACATACGCTGCAATCTATCGAAAACTTCCTTTTCCTTTTCCTCCTTATCTCGCTGAAACTGCTCTGCTTTTCTTACTGTGGTAACAACTCCATCTCTCTGATTACATTTAATCTGTCTGATTTCTTTCTGTTTGGCTTCTTTACGCCACAACCGAAAGGAATCAAACATGGCCGGCCTTGATTTTCTTTTAAACAATTTGGCTTCAAGATTATCTAGAATCGGGGTTTCAAAACTACCATGAGGTGGCCAACTAAGGGGCACCATCATCGTTAGTATAGCGCACCCAACACTCATTAAATGTAATCGGACCTAACCCGTGCTTGCTATACAGCTCATAATTTGGAGTTCCAATCGGAGGTATCGGACGCGAGTCCTCCAATTGGGAATCCGCACCACAACGTCTAAAACAACTGAACAAAGTACTACGGCCAGGCATCTTGCACACTAACCGAGTTTCACAAACGTCAAGGGTTATAGGATTAACAAAAGTCCCTGCAAAGAGCAAAAACCCTCGGTTTTTGGCGACTGCAGACGTCAAATATCACAACAAAGAACCAAGTACTAAGAACCACAAATGCAATGGAACCATGCAACAACTAAGCACCCACAACTAAGGACTCTGGGAGCGACCCACAAATACTTAACTCAAAGATCGATGGCGTCACCAGGAAGGCCCGTCTATCGTCTCGCTGTACCAAGGTCTACGCCAGGCGCCAAAACAGGTCTACAGTCAGGGCAGCAGTCCGTCGCAGCCGTCAGGAGGCGGGAATCTTCGCGGGAAAAGTCGTCGGGCCACTTGTTTCGACAACAGGATCGATGAAGCGGGGTGCACCTTCCCTCGGAGATTTCACACGAAGTTCCTCACGATCGTCGGGCTTCGGACCGGTACCACTGATGCAGCCCCACGTTGGGCGCCAACTGAAGGACTGGGTTCTGCTAAGACCCAGCGGTGCCAGGGATAACACCTAAAACCTTCATGGGTAACCTGTTCCGGCGTACAAATGACAGAGACACGGGACACTTCCTTCGGCGTCAAAGATTCGAGGTTTATTACTGCAGGGAACGCAGAAGTCACGAGAAGTACAAATCATGTAAGTTCACGGAGCCTGCTTCGAATTGCTACTGTGGGTCGCTCCTTTTTATACAGTTTTTAAGTCATAGGTTAACATGATACACAAAGGTTTACAACTTGGTTCCCATCATAAAAACCATAAGGGGTTGCTTTCATGTATTCAAGACCCGGAACATAAGTACGGAAACGTTTGGTGGTTCCCAACTGTAAAAACCCATCTTCCCACCATTAGTACATTCCAATCGGCAGTAAACAGATTGAAGGAGGAACAGAAACAGGTGCAGAGGAAGACAGAAACAGTGGGGAGATCGGAAAGGGTGTAAAAGGGGTGGTATCGGGAATCACGAGCTGCAGGCATCAAAGGGACGTGCCTAATTAGATGCACGGCTGAGACAATAGAGCGACACGGCAAGATGTGCCTCGAGCGGGGCCATCTGCCTTACAGTGTCATCCCCCTCATCATAAAGACACTTTCAAAGGAAACGTGTCTTCCGCAAGAGTCTTGGGAATCCCAGGGTCGCGAAGCGGACAGCGTCCGTTCGCTGGCTACTTGAGGGCAAGAGACAAAATGGATGCTGCATCTAAGATGGAACCCGTGGGCTCGGATGTAGAAACCCACGAAACAAACGAACGGTTTAGGCTAGCACAGCGAAAACGCGTACACCCACTAAACTCGTCATTTGCGGTTCATAGATACCAGACTCGACCATATTCGTGCGAGTCCAAAACACCACTTACGATCATCACGGAACCTCATCACCCATCCAGCACTATGTTCCTATTGTATCAGTCTGCCAATATATAAGCACATATGGGGCAGATTTACAAGCACCCTGCTCCACCAGTACATCACTATTTGTAACGTAGTGATGGCGCCAGGCACTCCTTCATATTTACATGGAGAGGAAAAGCCACCCTGTGTGGTTTTTCCTCTCCTTGTAAATACGACCCCTTCATACACAGAACTTTACGTTGAAGGGGCGTTCTATAGGTGTTGCTGTGGGTGTTCCCACGCAACACCCATAGAACAAGACACATCTTCAGATTTATGAGACATCGTAAATCTGGAGATGTGTGTGAATGCCGCACCATCCTAGAGTTGGTGTAGCAAGGCACCACGAGGAGAATTGTTTTAATTTCTCCTCATTTTTCCTCTTTCAATGCATGCTGCATTCCACAGCATACATTGAAAGAGGAAAATGCCTTTACTGATTTTTTTGTGCAGGAAGGGACACCTTCCTGCACAAAAACAATCTCTGCACGACACAGACATCCTTGCACCATGGTGCAAGGGTGCCTGTTTCGCTGCATGGCTGCAGTTTGTGCAGCAGTGCAGAGGTAAGCACAGAGTTGCAACATATTCATGTACATATGTCACATCCCT
This sequence comes from Lissotriton vulgaris, assembly GCF_964263255.1. NCBI lineage: Eukaryota > Metazoa > Chordata > Amphibia > Caudata > Salamandridae > Lissotriton > Lissotriton vulgaris. The sequence goes on along the minus strand of NC_141691.1, from coordinate 389,590,152 downwards.
GTGCTACGGAAGTGCCACAGTGCAGAGCAGCTGAAGAGCTTGCAGTGTCACGCTGCAGTACTTCCTCATAAATCTTCACCTATAAATTCACCATGCACTACTAAGGCATTCTTTCAGTCAATCATGCTGTGTACATATATTCAACCAAACTTTCACACATTACCTTGCAATTATAGGTGTTTATTCAAAAAATGAACAAAAAAAAGAACGAATAAAACAGGAAACTTTTGGAATTACTTATCATTCCAAAATAAAAAATAAAAACAAATTAACAACAATGGTTGCGTTGCGCTTCACAAACTGCATCCACTGACTGATCATCGACGCATATACGTTTCTCACACTTCGCACAGTGTTGCTCGAGAAAGGCGAATTCTGGCCTAATGTCCATTGCATGTTCCTGAGGACACTCCAGACGTACTTGCCACAGCAGGTGCGGGGTTCAAAGCAGCTCGCCTCATTTCCTCCTGAGCAAGATTGAGAGGATGTGTGGTCCGGAGATGATTGTACATAGAAGCAGTGCAACAAGAGTTTTTTTTTTCACTGCCTCTTGACAGGACTCTGTCACACATTTTGCACGTCAACTTTCTCGCATTTACTTTCTTCTCTCCAGGTGGAAAAGTGAAGAATTTCCACACAACAGATTCCGGCCTCTGTGGATGTGGTGCCTCCTGCAATAATTCTTCTTCAGAAGATACCTCCTCCTGCTGCTGCTGCTTTCCAGATGCCATTTTGTTTGATATTTTTTGAAAAACACCAAAAAAAAACAAGCAAAAAGGGTTCTTGTAGGAAAATAGATGTCTCTCTAAAGATGCTCCAACAAGAATGATTAAAATGGGTGGGGTCCTTCAATAGTTACAGTAGGAAATGTTATGAACCAATGAAATCTTTTTTTTTAGGTCACATGGGATCCACGCACTCTGTGCTCACAAAGCACGCACCCGACGCGACTTCGCGAAAATATATTTAAAAATAATATAAGTTTATTATAAGTACAAATATATTATTTTTATGAATAATTTAGATAATCTCTTGAACTAATATGTATGTTAAAGAAACATACATATCATTTAAAACATAAAAAAATGTTGTGGGAGTTACGCACCCAGCGCGCCCCAGCACATATATGATGTCATGCGGGACCCGCCACCGTGCAAGCGCCACGTACCATAATGCGCATGTTTCACGAATGCGCTGGAGCAGGAGTCGCGGACTGGTCGCATACCAATCGCGCACATCACGTCATATTACATGTAAATGATGTCACTGGAAAACACACAGCCGTCACACACCGTACGCGGATCCTTCATGACTTTTCTAAAATGGCGGCTAGAATCCGCGCACCCACCATGATGTGTACGCTTTTGGTGCGTGACTCTGAAAAAAAAATTGAAAATTATTATTTTTAAAAAGAAAATAATATAAATATATTAATATAAAATATTAAAACAAAGAAATTAAACAATATATTTCAGTTTAAATGTAAACAATTTTTTTTGCACTTTTCATAAACATATATGATGTTATTTAATGAATAAAATATTTATAACTAAACAGTTAAAAACTGTCGAAAATCAGTACAAAAAAATTGTTATAACTACTATTACAATAAAAAATTAGCAATTAAAAAATATTTGAAATTAACTGAAAAAAACCATAGGTTTCAGAGACGTTATAGTTAGAAATTAGACGTTTAAAAAACCTTAGAAATTCACAGAAAAAAACCATAGGTTTTAGGGGTGTTATAGTTAGCTGGACATTTCACTCATACAAAACCATAGAAATTCCTCCATTATAATTACCTGTGCTAACTATAACTCGCGCGCCCACAATGCACTGCTGATGATGTCACATATTACATCATTCATGACATGGTCAGTGACATCACTGATGACATCACTGATGACATCTCAAATGACATTACTGATGACATCACTGATGACATCATCCACGTGACAATCTGATACACCTCATCATAAACTAGTATAACCTTTCATCACTCACTGTAAAACACAGAGTACCATATTTGAAACCATTGACACACCAGTACCAGTTACTAATTAATAGAACACTATCAGATTTACTTATACACATATATAGACATTGACACATCAGCAGTCATCTTAGTCGGTTATGCAGTCATCCTACTCACTCATGAAAAAAATTGATCACACTTACATTTACTCACTTACACCATTAGACACACAACACCTCAATTATTCAAACGCATTGTAACTCATAGTTCACATGTTAAAAAATCACCATTACAATTATACACTCATTCGTATAGTTACTCTCACAATCACTGACTCTTACTTATACTTGTTTATATACACCAACTCTCACATACAATGCCTTTTATTTTTTTACTTTGTTGAAGATGTACAACTAAAACATGTATTTGCTCACCAACACACAAATAAATACACTCAGTCACCCAAACAACTGTTTCCACATGCATTCTTATTCCTATACACCTAGTCAATCAACCATTCACACATCTATGCATAGAGTTAAACACACCCCATCCAACAACACACAAACGCAGTGTCCCGTACAAAATACTCACCCAACTAATCAATAACTAATATACACACTCATGTAGTTAGTGACCAACTGATGCAACATGTTATACAACAACAGAGACAGTGATGCACACATTCACATAGTTTAGTTACTAATCCATGTATTAAGAGAGACACTTTTAATTACTCACTTAAACAGACAGTCAGACAGCTACTAAATCCTCCATCCAGACAGTTATATATCCACTCAATCTTCAATACAGATTGCTATATATATATATATAACACATATTTAAATTTCACACTGATCCACATTCATTGAATGATGTCATCAGTGATGTCATCAGTGATGTCATCAGTGATATCACTGACCATGTCATGAATGATGTAATATGTGACATCATCAGCAGTGCATTACGGGTGAGAAAGTTATAGTTAATAGAACTAACTATAACGGAGGAATTTCTATGGTTTTGTACGAGTGAAATGTCCAGCTAACTATAACACCCCTGAAACCTATGTTTTTTTCTGTGAATAATCAATAGAGACAAGATATCTGTCATGTTTGAGATGAGAAACTCATCCACCAACTCAAAAGTAGGCCTTCAGCCATTTTGTTTCATTCTTTTTCATTGATTTATTTGAGAATATCAACTTTCTTAAGTAGGAATTGTAATGTTGTGGTTTTGATAACCATACGCAACATGCACGAGGAAGTGCTTGCTGCTTAGGCTAAACAACCAAGGGCATGTTGTGGATTCCTCACAGAAAATATTTTACCTAATGGGAATTAGATTGTTTCAACGTCTCACATGGAACCTCAGGCCCCTTTTTCCAAAAAATAACAGTTCCCCTTCCCACAGAATGCCTCAGAACAGCTTCACCTTTTGTGAATAACAGAGGTTTCCTCATATGGAAAAGGCATTTGATTAATCCTTAGGAGCTCCATGTCATTTAGAAGTAGGGGAAGCACTAACTTTCTCATGGCTGAGTCTTAGCATTGCTCTGCATTGGTCGCATCCACCAGTGGTCCAGACTCCATAGGCCTGACACTTCAGCAGCGTCTTAAGGCGCGCCATTTTTAGGGCAGGCCTTTTGATGCTGTTCTTATCTTTTGGCAACCTTAATGCAAAGCAAGACAGGAAAAAAGTGAATATGTACTGCATGTGCTCAGAGAATACTAGTATTTTTCAGAATTGAGTGATTGGAACATTTAATTCTAAAAAACAAAAAATAAAAACTAAGTCACCACAACATGGAAACCCAGCTGGCAGTACATTTCTATCGAAAGTGCTCTTATTGTGTAGATGGGAGCTCATTCAACATAAAAATCTGATTTAAGACTCAAATGAGCTCAGTAGACATGATGGAGATATCATCTTAGTGGCGGCATCATACTGATCCACTGCACTCTATCCTTGGGGCACTTGCCCGACCACAAGCATCAAGTTGTGCATTACAGACAATTTCTTGACTACAATTAGGTGAAGGCAAAACTCCATCACCGATTCTCTCCAAAGGGTGCCTAGGTCTCTTAACGATTAAATATTCACTAGGGTGAAACAACATGTATCCAACCTTGTTCTATCGATGTTCAGAATTGGACGGTCTCCAGACTGTTGCCTCCATCAGATTTTAATTTGTATTGGATTATTCTGAATGCTTTTTAATATTGCTTGATCCATCTGTCTGATTTCCTTATTTTGGTAACATTTTAGGGCCTGATTTAGAAATTGTCTGAGTGGCTCTGCATTACAAATGTGATAGATATCCTATCCACCCGGTTAGAAATACCATAATATATATTGCAATTGTAATCAATATGGACAAGATATCTGTCATGCTTGAGATGAGAAACTCATCCGCCAAACTCAAAATCAGGCCTTCAGTCATTACGTTTCATTCTTTTTCTTTGATTTATTTGAAAATATCAACTCTCTTATTTGGTAGCTGTAATGTTGTGTGTTTTGATAACCATATACAACATACACAAGGTAGTGCTTGCTGCTTAGACTAAACAACCAAGGACATGTTGTGGATTCCTCACAGAAAACATTTTACCTATCAGGAATTAGATTGTTTCAACGTCTCACATGAAACCTCAGGCCTCTTTCCCCAAAATATAATAGTTCACCTTCCTACAGAATGCACCCAAACAGCTTCACCTTTTCTGAATAACAGAAGTTGATTGTCCTCATATGGAAAAGGCATGCAACATTTGTTGGGAATCCTTTACTAGAAGTGGATGGGTAGAAATCGAGATGAGTTTTATACCCTTTGATGTTTTTTTTTTCTCCATAAATAGCCAAAGACCTACCTATTTTACCATATGAATGTCTTTGTAAAGGACAGCTTATTTAAGAATATATCCTGCCTGTTTCGAATAGCTCCTAGATAAGCTGCTTAATTTAGGTTGCATGTACGACTCATTATTGAGACATTGTTCAATTAACCATTTCTTGTCCGTGCTGCAGGTTTAATACATGGGATCCTTCATGCCTATTGTAATTCTCAAGATTAGTTGCTCCTACGACTTTAACTCTCTCTTTGATTTCAGACCATTTTATACGTTCTACCTGCAAATCTACTCCTCTTTTGCCCATTTGTTGTGGCTTACGAAATAAGTCTGAGCAGAGTTACTGTTTTTTCTTGCAGCACTACAACCAAAGTGACTGGCCTCTTGTATGGCTAAGAGACACTATAAACCTTAAGAGGTCTTTTCCATGAAGTGCCGAGCTGACCAGTGCTGTTTCTGATGCCCTGTGACTCTTGTTTGTGTCTAACTGGACATCTCCAAACAACTCTGAAAATTCAGGATTTAGAACATTTTTGGACTTCCAGGCAGCCAGAGGACCAGGGCTTACCACCGAAGCCAATCCACCGAAGGCAAAATTTTGATGGTCTGAAGAAACCTTTTTCGCCTACATGAAGTTTCTTCGAGGCAGGAAATCTGTTTCAGCAGGCCCTAGTGAGAAGGTATCCAGTCTTGTGGAATTTATTGTAGGATATAACTGGTAACTTTGTCCTGCTGGAGGATTCTGACCTCCAAAAAAGAAAACACTCAGAACATTGAGATTTTAAACAGGTGAATGCACCAACAGTATCTTGCTGATATGAGGACTTCCCTGAGTGTGCAATTTTCAATTTTCCCTCAAGCTTTCCCCATAAAACCTAATGGCTTCAGCAGGACCTCTTCCAACAGCTGTCTGACTTTGAGAAGAATTCCGCGGCTGTAGCCTGCAGCTTTGCAGGGTGACACAAAGGCTAAAATGAGATTTACAAAGCCATGCCAGGCCATCTTGCATGGTCCAGTGTGGCTTTATTATTCTAGAGTAATGAAAGGCAGCACAAATCGCTTCCTTGCCTTACTGTTTAGCAGGGAGGTGTTACAAGGGTGGAGTGTGTGTGTTCCCATGTGTCCACCCCTGCATTCTGATACCTTCCCACATTTACAAAACTAGTAGAACTGGAAATGCATCAGAATTTTACGCCTCCTTACCAGAGATGCAACAAGGAGAAATATTTTTCTTTCTCCTCATTGATTTTTCTTTCTAAGTGTGCTGCATTGTGCCGCACACATAAAAGAATTAAACAACAAGCGGTGGTGATGGACAGAGTCTCTGAATTAAGCAGAATACTCTCACCCGGTCAAGAGATCAGGGCTAGATCCAACACCGTATTTTAGCTCACTGCACCATCCCAGCTCAGAACCAGGCTATATACAAATTAGTCTGTTCCTGTCCCAGTGCATGATGGGAACAGGGCAAACCAAACTACCAAGCCAATTCTTTCACTGGGAAGGAAACAAGCTTCCGGGGACCGGTTTCTGGCATTACAGCCGTCTTGCTTGAGTCCCTCTCTCACTGCACCATCAGGATTCAAGCAAGCCGGGCCGAAGACGGCTGAAATGCCAGAAACCGGTCCCCGGTAGCTTGTCTCCTTTCTGGTGAAGAATTGGCTTGGTAGTTTAGTCTGCCCTGTTCCCACGATGCACTGGGCCAGGGACAGACTGATTTGCATATAGCCAGGTTCTGAGCTGGGATGGTGCAGTTAGATAAATAACGGTGATGGATCAAGCCCTGATCTTTGGACTGGGTAAGAGTGGTCTGCTTAATTCAGACACTCTGTTCATCACCACCCCCTTTTCTGAATCGTTTTTGGCCACTATAGGTGTGGCAGGGTATACTCAGACATGAGTCCCTCTCTCACTGCACCATCAGGATTCAAGCAAGCCGGGCCGAAGACGGCTGAAATGCCAGAAACCGGTCCCCGGTAGCTTGTCTCCTTTCTGGTGAAGAATTGGCTTGGTAGTTTAGTCTGCCCTGTTCCCATGATGCACTGGGCCAGGGACAGACTGATTTGCATATAGCCAGGTTCTGAGCTGGGATGGTGCAGTGAGATAAATAACGGTGATGGATCAAGCCCTGATCTTTGGACTGGGTAAGAGTGGTCTGCTTAATTCAGACACTCTGTTCATCACCACCCCCTTTTCTGAATCGCACACATAAAAGAGGAACATGCTTCTTAGGACTGTTTTTGTGGAGGAAGGTGTCCCTTCCTGCACCAAAACAGTCCTGCATACAACACAGGCACCCTTGCACCAGGGTGAAAGGGTACCTGTGTTGGCACTAGGCAGTACTTTGTGCGCCAGCGCAGTCAGCGAGCAAGACTGCGCTGTATCATGTTTAATACAATGCATTCCTGCCATCTACCTTTCTCATGCAGCTCAGCAAGGTGGCTTGCTGTATTGCATTGTGTGAGTATTTGTTAAATATATCCGAGTATCCCAAGGGAAAATCTCCTACCAGGATAATCCCGGTTGGTGTATCTGACTCATGCTTCTTCCCGATCGGCCTGTAGTTGCACCTGTGTCCCACTCTACCCTGATCATAGACTATCATTGCTGCTTAGTGCCCCTTTTGGTGCTATTTTTCCTTAAATCTTCTACAACTTATATCTGCTGTTCGATTTATTGGAATTGTCTTGTGTTGGTTCTATGTTTATTACATTTTCTAAATTGTAGTGGAGTTTTTATTGTGTTGCGTTTTTTACTTTTCACTGTTTTAGGACTTCTAAATGCTTTGCACTTTTTTAAGTTAACCCTGTTCGTCTGTGCCATAGCTTCCAGGAAATCCCCTCAGGTTTAAATAATTGAAAACTGTGACTGTACCTGCAGGAATAGTGTCTTTATCATTTGTGTGGACTTCGATTTATTCTCATTAATAATTCACTTTCTTACAGCTACCCTCTCCAAACTTCTGCTCTGTCAGTTCCCCTTAACTATTTTAAACTTTGTGCTAAATCTTATGGATTACTTTTGTGCTATTTCATGATCAGACTTTTTTTGCACCATATTGAATATGTATGGTGGTTATTTCTTGCTCTTCTAGTGTCTACTCCTTAAAATGGAACTTGATTACAGAATGGTATCTTCAATGCTTTATTACTAATACCTTTTGAGGGAATTATATCCCCATCTGTTGCTAGCCTTACCAATTTAGCAGTGGGTCATCAATTGATGGGAACTGCACGAGTGGCCTCAATATAATCGGGTACCGGCAGCAAGAAGAGGAGATCTCTGTTCATAGAGCTGTGCCAACTGCACCTTGTTCCATACCTATGCCATCAACACTAAGTGGGTCCCTTAGGGAGTAATCTCTGCCTCTTAGTTGTTCTCTTAGCCATGTTATTATGAGTAACAGGGTGGGGGAGTGAAACACCAAAACGGAGCTGATATGGACTGGGGTAAATATAAGAGGTAGCGCATTGCTTGAGAGTAAGAAAGATCCTTAAAACAACAAGGTAAAATAGAGGCCAGTAGCAACCATTGCAAAAGAGGGAATACTATCTGCCATTGCTTCCAACCTAGGGCCCCACTCAGTATGGTGTGCCCACAAAACAGATCTTTCCAAACCATTTCAGATCTGCCAGTGTTGGACACATCAACTCTGAATGATTCATTGTCGAATGAGCATATGCTGCCCAACATTCCCATCCACCTCATGAACATTGGGGTGCATGCTACGAGTCATACTATTCCAGCATTCAGGACAAAAGACCAACTAAATTCTGATCCCTCCCTGAGAGATTCCCTAGCTGATAAAGTCACTAGCCTCCCGCTAACAGAATCATAGTTAATTAAAGTTGAGACTATGGCTACACACAGTTTGCCTTATGGGTTAAGCCAGGAGTTCATAGTCTCTAGATTGCTATTTGCACTTGAGAGGATAATAAGTTGAGTACTGGTGCTACTGGAGAATGTAGTGCGAGATAATGATCATAACTCGGACCTCCTTACTGTTGTATTGGAAACTATGTCCACAAAAGAAATCAAGATCAAAGCATCTAGTCAGGCAAGTACCAGCATTATGGCAATTCTTTCATCAGGACAGGAGGAAGTAGGTAAACCTCCCCTGACCCTCCTGTAGCAAAATTAATTGAGCATGTAATCAATTAATCAATCAGGATTTATAAAGTGTGGCTAATCACCCGGTAGAGTATTGAGGCGCTTGCAGGCTCCAGAGACTTACTCGAACAACCAGGTCTTGAGGGCCATTTAGAATTCTGGAAGTGAGGTGATTGTCCGGGTGTGCATGTGGAGTCTTTTCCAGGTTTTTGCTGCGATGTGGGAGGCGCGTCCTCCACTAATTCTTCGGTAGATGCAGAGAGTATGGGCAAGTGAAAAGGAGGAGCAACGTAGTCTTCTTGATGGTTAATGGCAGTTCAGGCAGTAGTTAATGTCCTTGATTGTATAGAACCTTGTGTTCATGGGTCAGCAGCTTAAATTGGCATCTCTTCTGTACAGGGAGCCAGTGGAGTTTTCTGAGGTTGGGTGTGATGGGGGTTGGTCAGGGAAGGCCAAGGATTAGTCTGGCTGCGGTGTTCTGTAGGGTCTGAAGTCTCTGTAGAAAGTGTGTGGTGATTCCTACCTAGAGGACATTGCCGAAGTCCAGTCGGCTGGTGATGAGGGCTTGTGCCACGGTGCATCTCGTGTGTAGGGCTAGCCACTTTAAGATCTTAGGCAGCATACACAGAAGATGATGTTGATCTGTGATTTAATGGTGAGCTTTTTGTCAGTGATGATTCTGAGGTTTCTGGCGTGGTTGGAGGGAGTGGGTGCAGACCCAGGTCTGATGGCCACCAGGAGTCATGAAATACACAAAGGGAGCGTATAGGTCAATTTGCCAAAATATGAGATGTAAGCTCAAGAGGACATCTATTGAACATTTTGTTTTACAAAAGTCACTACGGGCTCATATGAATCCCATCAGCCCACCTGCTTTGGCTGAACATCATCATCTGGGAAACTGCGGAGCAAAGTCTGTGTATCTGAACCGGAGTGTAATGGCTGTATGACACTAGACTTCTATCCAGCAAGTAGTGTGGCCACAGTGCCCGTAAGCCAGTAGTGCTGATGGAGTGCAGTGCAAAGAAAAATGTGATTCTTAAAAATGACTAAACATTCAGACAATGTATTTTATTAGGATCTGGTCGGATGTCAAGATTAAAAACAGCCTAACAGTGTGAAAAAATCACTGTTGTTTAGCAATAGGTGAAAGGTCAACATGTTTCAGCCACAAAAGTGATGTTCACTGGCTTTCGTCAGGACCTAAAAGAAATGTAATGCTACTGCAATAGAATCTCAAAAGTGAAAATTTAACAAATTAATTCCTAAGAGGACTAAACTTAAGTGGTTCAATCACCACCCTACCAGGACCGAATATATGTCATGGCAACTGGTAAGTCCATCAGTGATCTTCTTTCCCAGCTTTGTGTGGGAGAAAGGTCCCCACCAGAGGTACCGACGGATAGAGCGGGGCCTTATTGACCGAGCCGTTGCCGAGTGAGGTGAGGCTTTCGCCCACACAAAGCTGCCGTTGAGCCATGGGGATATCTGAGAGTGGTTATGGAAGCGTAAACATCATGAACTCTCCAGTATAATCCTTGACTACTTTATGTTAAAAAGGAATGTATGACGTTACAACGCATACATTCACAATGCATACCATTACACAAAACGTTTACAACGCAGGATCCATTACAACGCATGCCATTACAATGCATGCCATTACATTGCAGATGCTATTACAACGCATGCCATTACAACGTAAGTATGGGTATGTATGTTTTTTTAATTTTAATTATTAGGAATGTAATAGTGTAAATGTTGGATAGTGTAGGGGTTAAAATTACTATTCTAACTCCAGGAGGTGTAAGAGTAGGTTGGTTGAAAGCTTTATTTCGATATGCAGAGATATCTTAAAAGCATTACATACATATAAAAGTAGGGTAAGTGTTGGATAGTGTAGGGGTTAAAATTAAATTAAATACTTACCCATACTTACGTTGTAATGGCATGCGTTCTAATAGCATCTGCGTTGTAATGGCATGCGTTGTAATAGCATCTGCGTTTTAATGGATGCTGCGTTGTAAAAGTTTCGTTGTAATGGTAGTGCATTGTGAAAGTTGCGTTGTAATGGCTGTTTCCCGTTAAAAAGTGTCTGTACGATCATGGTCTCTGCCTGTGTGTCGAAACATTCTCTCATAGATCGCACAACGGTGGGCTTGGTAAAAGACACCTTCAGGAACTTCTGAAAATTAAAGTTTCGCATTGGGCAGGCCCATTTGTCGCACCTCCCTGTTAATTATATGCAGGTAACACAGGCCTTAAAAAATATTTAAATTAAATTGCCCCTAATAGATGCTGTATTTTGCTTTTAAAATTTCGTCCTGGCATTCTGCCTACCAGAGTTAACTTGGATAACTTTGCTGCTAACTGTTTTGGTACTGATTGCTGTGTTTGCGAGTTTGGAGGGCAGGAGAAGTTATTGCACTTTATGTTTTTTTGCACAAAAACGAAGGACTTTCGCTCTAAATGGCTTGTACCACTGTTTAACCTCTTCGGTGCTCATGACGGAGCGGTTCCGTCATGAGCGCCGGTTGGGCTGTGCTTATGACGGAACCGTTCCGTCACGGCCACGCCCGTTTTTTAGAACCTTCAGCACAGCGCTAAAATTCGAGCGGCGCTGAAGGTGATAAGCAGTTCTTGAGTGTAACTTGCACTAAAGCACTCGCACTTTGCTATAGAACAGATAATCCAGTGATATACATGGCAGTGTCCAGTTATATTTAGGCTGCCTGTGCAGTCATATGAAGTCCTTTTATAGCTTAGACTCAAGCCAATGTACTATTGCGCCGAATTTCTTTTTGCATTAAGTATAAGTCTATTGTTTATTAGACTGCATTTTAATCAATCAAAATGTTTCCATTCTATCCTTTAGTGCCTTTCCACAGAGCAGATCATGTAGTGTGAGTTATGGAAATTGCTGATTTAAAAATTGGGAGGATTGTAACTTTTTTTAACGTTTTTAATGGTTGTATATTTATTATTGTGGGTTAAAATTGTTTTTGGTGCCATGGCATATTTATGCTAATAAAAAATAAACACTACAATATTAGTGGATGGGATACTCTGCCACAAAGTTGACTGATATCCTGTCCACCCTATTCCATGTTCCATGGGTTATAATAGAATTATAATTTTCGGACAGGATATCTGTCACATTTGTAAAGGAGTATCCCATCCCCAAAGATCATAATCACGCCCTAAGTGTGTACTAATAAGTCCTAGATACCTCTTTTTCACATTCTATCATCTAGTTACTCTCTGCCTGTCCTTTGTTTTTCCTTTCCCTTTAATGTTGATGTTTTTTCTTCTTAGTTTACCTCTAAAATCAGTAATATTTATCACTTCTTTCCTTATTGTACACTTAGCAACATCGTCATCTACATCGTCTCCAATTTTATCTCCTTCTCTTTATGTCTTATAACTTGCGAACTTGTGCACTTGGTTTTGACTCTTTGATTCCCACCGCCGAAACCTACTGTAGAAAATCTAACTTTTAGGTTTGGTCACCCCATATTTTTCGATTTTACTGAACCCTAATTTTGCTGCCTTTAGAATATTGTGTACATTAACCTAGCTAACCAGGAGTAAAATGCCTGTCCTGTTCCTCTAAATGGGGCCGATTCACAGAATTAATCTGAGATAAAATCCTAAACGTACTACTTTTGGTATTCACAGAAGGCATTTAGTCGTAGTAAAGTTAGGACTCCTAACTTTACTACTACTAAACTGGGATAAAATCCTAAACTTACTACTTTTGGTACTCGCAGAAGGCATTTAGTAGTAGTAAAGTTAGGACTCCTAACTGACACAACGACTTTTACCTTGTGCTTCTCAAATCCATCCAGAATCAACTGGGTAACATTGTTTAAGTTTTCATTTTGTTACTGGACGGTTGGAATTCTCTGAGAGTTGTTTGCTTCTAAAGTTGACTTTATCCATGCTGGGTTTTGCTGGGTTTTGCCACTCACATTTGCTGCTCACAGTTATACATTTATTATTTTGACAAGAAGGTACATTGTAACTCTTCCTTCTGCAACCTCCCTGCACTTTCTTATTATGAAGTTGGAAAGACATGTAAGAAAGGTTATCGAATTAATAGAATTTGCAGTGCTCTATGGAATTTTGTTGGAAGTAAAATTGAAAATGAAGGAAAGTATGGTTGTGCCTTCCTGATGCTCGGTCAATACAGTGCTCTCCGCTGCGTTTGAAAATGTATTTCAACGTGAAAATGTACTTTGCTCCTGGTATACCACATCCATTGATTACAATTGGTGCTTTACGTTTCCCCGTGCTATTTTTATTTAAAATTCAAAAAAGCATACTGCTGGTTCCTCATATTATATTTTTGTTGTTTTGGTGTCATTTTGTTTATTACATTTTACTCCATTTTTGCTGTGATTTGTATTGCTTGATGTTTTGACTTTATTACTGTTTTGATACTACATATATACTTTACACATTGCCCTAAATTAAGCTTGTCTACTCTGTTCCATAGCTGTCTGAGGTATACAAAAGAATGCTGAATTAATTTCTGCCGCTGGTAATTACTCAACCGCAGCCATCGCTATTTTGCACACTGTGTCACCTCAGTTTGGACCCAGCTGAATGCAAATCAGTCTTGACCCTGCTGCAATTGGAACAGTCCAGCCTGAACTGACAAGCATGTTCCTCCCTGAACCAGAAAACAAGCACCCCAGGACTGGTTTCGCTCTTTTTATGGGATAATCAGCTGGGTACAGATTGGTTCCAGTGACACGTTGTGCATGGGACCCACATCTGGCCACACCCGTTTCACTTAGGGCCACACTCTTAAGTATACAAAAAAAGTGATTGACGGAATGCTTGAAATAATCTTAACGTAAAAAAAAAGAAGCATATTTCTTTCCCTTTTCAATTCATGTCTTCTCATCTTTCTGTTGTTTTTAAACCATCTCATCTACATTTCTCCAGCGCGTCTTGCAATCTTGGTTTTCACTTTGATTTGTAAGTGATTTTTCATAGTCTCCTCGTTGTATTAACTCAATTTTCACAAATCAGAATATTTCTTGCTTGAAACTGTTGCTTAATGCTTTGTACGTCTTCCTAATGCACTGATGTACTGTATCCTCCTCTTCAAGCAAATCAAAATTCGTGTGTATATTCTCTATTTTCATTTCTGTACCCACGTATTTGACATTATTTACCACAACTTAGCTGGTTTCGTCGGCTTCCAGTTTTCAAGTTACTTTTCACGGCTATTTATATGTTATTTGATTGTGTTCACGCCTTGACTTCTTTATAGGGTTTTGTTGCTTTATTTCCGTTTGCTCTTCCCTGTCCCCTTGTGTGGCTAGGAAGCAAAATGTATCCTGATAATTTAACTCAAAGTTGAAGTGAACTTTCATTTAGAGTCAAACAGAAAAATATCACTGTTAGAATGGTTTTCGCTTCAAACACCGCCTGTGAATATTTTCTGTCGTTAAAGAAATCATTTACCAGGTTGACCTTCCTGCAACAATTCTTCCTTAGGCTCAACTTTATGAAATCCTTTATTCATAATTCCATAATGAATGCACAGTGGCTCAACACTTGCTAGTTTCTTCTATGCTGTTTAATATTTATAAGCCGTTTCTTTTTAACAAGTATGCCTAGGACACTAAAATCATTCCAAAATAAAGGGGTTATCAGGAGGACACAGAAGCAAGACTTAAATCTTGCTATCAACTTTTTTGAAAATACGGGAAATTAAAGCCTTCTAAAGTGGAGTTCTTACTCTGTGGTTCTTGACTGGTTTGAGGGGGTTCGAAATGTGCCCATTGCATTTACAACGTATCTTAATCTTGGTCCCTCCTGGACTCCTACTTTTCTCCAGCACTCTGCAGCAGTCAGTTAGCAAATATTATTCTGCTCATCTCGATAGAATTCAACACATCCTGCATGTTCAAACGTGGAGTCTAGGGGCCCAATTATGACTTTTGATGGTGCGGGCGGCCCGCCAATGCCGAACCCTGCACCGACAAGAGTTGCTGCTGCCTGTCAGATTACAAGTAATTTTGCGGTCTGGCAGGCGGGTGGCATGGCGGTTCCCGCGGCAGTGCCTCTTTCAAAGGCGGTGGTGCAAAGGCATTGCAAGGGGAACGCCACACAGGTTCCTGCACGACATGGACTAGAAAGTCCATGCCATGCAGGAACTGGGGGGAATGAACTTAGGGGGCACATGTTGTGCCCCCCCTGCATGCATCCCCAGGATTGGGGGGGGGCACAGGGGACTCGGTAGGCCCTCCTTTGTTTCAGCACCGCCAGCCTTTTCATAGAGAACGACCTTTATGAAAATGCTGGCGGTCCTGAAGCTTGGAATATGCATGGTGGTGCTGCAGCGGCACCACCTGAATATTACAATGATCCTGACTGCTGTGCCACCACCAGGGAGCAACGGTTCCCTGGTGGAGCCAGCAGTCCAATTATGGTCCAACAGCCCAACTCTTATTAGGGCAATTGGACTACCAGTGTGGTGGCGGCAGGACAGCCACCGCCACGCAGCTGCGCCACCACGAGCCTGGCAGTCCTCGGATCACCAGACTCATAATTTGGCCCTTTGTGTCATCTGGCTTGGATTATGATAACTGTATCATCCTTGGCACTTCTGGAAAAGTGGGAGAGGTGTAATACAAGGCCCCGCAGGTCCTGCCACTTCCTGTTGCAAGCCTTCCTCCATTCCATCCTGCAGGGAATCCTCAACTCTGCTGCAATACATATGCAGTGGAATGGCAAACAAGAGAAATAGTAGCTTGTGGCGGCTGCTTAATTTTCCTGATCAGAAAGTAGCAAACTTGCAACATTATTTAATGATGCTGGGGCAGAGGGTCTGGCGAAAAGGTGCCCTCACAACTCTTGCTGTCTCACAACCTTAGAACAAAGTGAGAACGAATTGAGAAAACATCATGGGTGTGTGGCATAGGACAGAAAGGGCATACATAAAAATATGACAGGGAGACAAATGAGAAGATTGAGAAAAATAGAAGTAAAGATGAGCGAGAAGGACGGAGAAGAAAAGTGTGAAACAGAGTGGCGAGAAAGAGATAGGAGAGAGAAAGACAACTGAGAGCAGGAGAGACTTGAGAGTAAGTTACATAGAGTGGTTACAGTATGAGGTACAGAGAGAAAAACAGAGATGGGTAATATGAGAATAAGACAAGTAAGGCTTTAGACAGGCAGTTGTGAAAAATAAATGACAGGAGGGATAGGGAAAAAGGGGGAAGAGAGCTGTAGGAAGGACAATTAGATATGTGGAGAGAAATAGACAGTGGTAAAGAGATAAAAAGGGACCCTGGAGAAAGATAGGGAACGAAAGAGAGTGTGAGAAAGACAGAGTAGAACAGAGAGAGAGCTGAGAAAAAAGAGAAAAAGAGAAAGAAACTGGGGAAAGAGGATGGAAAAGTACTTGTTGAACTGTGTTAAAGTACTTGAGCTCTCTCCTTAAAATAAGGATACATTGGACTACACCTAATTGGCACATTTAATTCACTTGTAAGTCTCTACTACATGTACATTAAATGATATTACTGGGCTGCAGCCATCATTTTTCCACCCACTTAAGTAGCAATTAAAAATATTTCTAAGGCCTGCCACTGCAGCCTGCAGTGCAGTTTTGATCTACCACTTCGGCCTAAAGACTCATAGGGCATGGTACATGTTATTTAAACAGAAAGAAGTGTGTTTTACATGTCCTGACTGTGAAAACATCCTACAGTCATTTTTCACTGTTGTAAGGCCTATCTCCTCCATAGGCTAACACTGAGTTACCTTATTTCAATAATAAGTGCTAACTTCAGATTGCGAGCAGATGGAGAAATGGTGTTTACATTGAAATTAATTGTAATTTAAAATCTTCTATAATGGTATGGTTGGATGTTAAATTGCCATTCTAGAAAGTTGGCATTCTGCTGCCTGCTTATTCTGAGGCCTTTCTGAGAGTTTCCTGCTGCCTGGGCCTATTAATGGTTCACCCATCAAGAATGTTTATTGGGCCCTGACAGTAAACAGTGGGGCCTGGGTGTAGCTGGGAGAGGGTCTTCAAGGCAGGATGGCACCATGTATAGAAAGAAGACCTGTCCCCACATAACCACTTATCAGAACCTTCCTGGACCTGTACAAAAGTCAGAAGAAGGACTGCTCTCCTGCCAGAAGGACTGCCCTGATGCTGGAAGGACTGCCTTGTTGTCTGATGAAGGAAGATTGGAGCTACTTACCTTGTTTCCTGGCCATCCACAGTGACTCCAAGGATCTGTTGGCTGACTTCTTGTGTAACCTACAGGGACACAGCTAGCTTCCAGAGGTCTCCATGTAACTGCCCGGATGACCAGCCCCAACTGAAACTGCATGTACCTGTCTGAGGCCTGCTGCTGGCTTCGTTTGGAGTGGGTCCTGATCCCTGAGAGGTACCCATTAGCTGAGATCAGTGGGAGTGTCCCCTAAAAATGGCAAATATCCTAAGGTTTGGGCTCCTAGTGAATGGGCTCATTCACGCTAAAAGACCTTGCTACCTACAATGATTTCTGTTGGACTTGGCCCTTTTTACATGGTCATCCCTAAACTTTTTGCCTTCCTCCTAGCCTTTTTTTCTGACATGGTGTTGGTGGTTTTAAGCATCTGGGCACTTTAGCACTGCTGTCCAGTGTAAAGTGCGTGTGCTCTCTGTCATAAATGTGGTAAGATTGCCCTACACCTGTTTGGCCTATTTAATTTACCTGTCAGTCCCTTGTAAAATGGTATCCCATAAACCCAGGGCTGGTAAATTAAATGCTACTGGTGGGCTTGCAGCACTGATTGCGCAGCCCACCAAAGTAGCCTTTCAAACCTATCTCAGGCCTCTGCCATTGCAGGGCCTGTGTGCACAGTGTCACTGCTGCTGTGACTTGGCACCTAAAATGTGTGCCATGTCCGTGACCCCCCTTTTACTGCATGTCAGTCACCCCTAAGGTAGGCAGTAGCTAGCCCTATAGGTAGGGTGCATTGTAGGTAAAAGTTAGGACATGAACCTTAAGTGTGCGACATGTCCTGGTAGTGACAAACAGCCATTTTGGTTTCTCACTACTGTGGGGCTGCCCTCCCATAGGAATGCATTGGGGATCCCCTGACCAGTCTGTCAGTGGTAATTTCTGATATGGGAGGAGCAGCATGTTCGAGTTTAGTATGTTTGGAATTGTAATAATAAATGCTACACAAAGGTGTGCACGGATTTATTTGGACTATTTTAGAAATGCCACTTCTAGAAGTTGGCATTTCTGTACGCTATGTGTCTGCCTGCCTGATGTGAATTGCATGACTGGCTTGTGAGTGACAGGGGCTGGGAGGTGTGTGTGACTCCAGGAGGCACAGGATGAGTCAGCACTAGGCTGAATGGGACATTTGCATTGGGAGTAGTGGGAAGAGTAATCCCCTGACCCTAAATAGATTTGTGCCTAGCCTGGACAATGCTGGCACTGCCACCTGTGGTGTTTCTGATCACCTAGCCCCCGCCTGACAAAGGGAAGAGAAGCTTGGAAAACAAAGTGCTTCAATTCCCCCCTGAACAAGTTGAATCTAGTTCCCCGAAACCCTTCACTGCAGAATAAAGAGAATCTGGGAATAAATGTAGGGGCTGTGACCCCATATATTCTGTGCTGGTGCTGTTCCTGATCCTGCTGGGGCGTGCTGCTGCTGGGGCACAGGAGAAACCACCATGAGTGCTTGCCCCCCCCTGGGCCCAGCATTGCCTCCTTAATCTCCAAGGACTTTTGCTGAATCTTGCGCCCTGTGAGTGTTGTTCTTTTCATTTTCCAGGGACTAAAGGGCTCCTAGTGCCTGGGGAGAGCTATATTTTAAAATTCCCAGAGAAAAGGAGCACAGGGGCTCCGAAGTGCCGAGCTGCCCATGGAGGAGGGAATCCACGGTGTAGGCATACCCCGGCGTTGCTGATGAGGTGGGCGCCCACCCCGCATGTGGATTTTGGTTGCCTTTATTTTTAGAGAATGGATACCCACCC
Organism: Lissotriton vulgaris; assembly: GCF_964263255.1. Lineage (NCBI taxonomy): Eukaryota > Metazoa > Chordata > Amphibia > Caudata > Salamandridae > Lissotriton > Lissotriton vulgaris. Next base: position 389,571,215 of record NC_141691.1, on the reverse strand, counting down.
CGCTCTCATGTTATTTTTATTGCGGGAGCCCACCCCGCATTGTTTGCCTTTGCGGGCACCCACCCTGCATTGCACCGAGAGGAGGAGGGAAAGGGACACGGCCGCCACACTGTGGGTGGGGCCTGTCTATGTCTTGGAAGCCTTGAGGGCTCCACTTCCACCCACCGCACCCAGGAGAGATGTCCCGGCAGTGAGGAGAGGTGCTGCAGCTGGTTGGCGGGACTCCTGTGAGCTGAGGGAAGCCCTGCGTCACCAGAGGAGGAGAGAGTCCCGATGAGTGGAGGATCTCCTGAGGCATGCCGTCCCAGTCCAGATGAGATTCCCCCCTAGGGGAGAGCCCCGCGTGTTGCTGCACGAAGAGGAGGCGTAGTCTACAGGCAGTAACCCGGTGAGTGGGACTTCTTTGTGGTTCTCATTGTCGGTACCTGAGCAGGTCCCGCAGGGTAGCGAGTACCTTCAACTTGGGCCACTTCTGTTCTTAGGGCCCCAGTGGGGGTCCAGAGGGCACCGAGGTGCCTGTGCCTGTCTTGTGGATTCACAGCTGCACCGCCGAAATGGGCAGCTGCAACGTTGGCCGCATTTTTGGTGATAAGAAGTCCCTGAGTGGGACAGGGGGGGGGCACAGGGGTGCCAGGCCTTTGTGTTTATTCCCAGCTGCACCACACTAGCGCGGGCAGCTGCAACATTGGGCTACATTTGTGGAGAGAGTCCCAGTGGGGATCCACCCAGAGGGCACAGTGAGTGCCCATGCCTTCATTTTGCATCACAATTGCACTGCAACTAGCGGCATCTGCAACGTTTAGGCCAACGTTTCTTTGGGGGCATTTTAAATGAGATAGGAGTGAGATACACTCCTGTGCCCCAATGCAATTCCACGCTTTTGGTTTCTACTGCATTGGCAGCCCTGACAATATGGACATAGGGCATTTGAGCCCTATGAGAAAGCCAGTTGGCCAGGGGGACTGTTATATGGAGGGGGCACCAGGCCCTAATGTGATTTATGTGGTATGCAGGAAATGTGATTCATGTACTGTGATTTATGTGCCCTGAGTTATGCCTAATGTGATTAATGCTTGTGATGCCTATGACATAATGTGTTTACGTTTAGGATGTTTATGCATAATGTGTTTATGTTGGTGAGGCCTAGTGCGTAATGTGTTTATGCTAACAAGGTTTGGGCCTGATGTCAATCAATGATATTTTAGGATGGTGTCTAATGTGACTGTGATCATGCTTAGGTCGTTATTGTACTAGTAGTTACTGGTCGTGGTTTATATTTACTTACCCGTTCAGATGGTTCTGACCATGGCCAGGTTGGCCAGGTCCTGTTTACAATCCCCTGTGAATATTGCCTAGTGCCAGTTGGCACAGTATACATTTGTTTCTAATGTGTTTATGATAATACAATGGCTGTTTTTGATATAACCTTGTGTTGAGTTTCTTTTGTAGTTTGCCTAGTGTGATGCTACTGTGTGTGTGTTGCGCAAACGCTTTACACAGTGCCCCTGAGATAAGAATGACTGCTTGTGCGAAGCTACCAAGGGGGTAAGCAGGGGTTATCTTCAGCGTGTAACTCCCTTGCCCTGACTAGAGTGGTGGTTTCTGCCTGGCTTTGGCGCAAGCCTTAGCCAACTCAAAATCCCATTTCTAACAACTGACCATGCACAGTTTTAGCAAGACCTGTTCTTCGTGCTGAAAGTGACTGTCCACGATGACGCCAAAGCAAGGTTTGCACTTTAAGCCATTAGTGGCCATCCGCAACTACCAATCCCCACAAAACTCAAATGACCGGATCATCATGCTGAAAGCCTCCTCCTCGCTGCTTCCTCCAATGTGAAGAGAACTCTTTGTGCCAGACTTAAGAAGGTAACTCTTAAGTGGGACTAACCTCGTTCTTATATTTGACCGCTATGACCGGCATGAAATGATGACCTTCTCCAGGTCCAGGGAAACCCTATAACCGTGAGTGGTGCTTTTTCCGCTTCTTAGTGCTATTTTCCCGTAAAACTTTGAAAATCAATATCTCCGGTTCTATTGATTGGATATTGTTTGTTTTTATGTCATTTTATGTATGAAAAAGGTACTCAATTTTTCGAACTTGGCTTGAGATTTTCCTTTTGCTGGTTTTTTACTTTATTACTGTTTCTGTGCTACATAAATACTTTACATATTGCCTCGAAGTTAAACCGCACTGCTGTTGTGCCAAGCTACCAGAGGTTTAAGCACAGGTTAATTTAGTGACTTTTGTTATTCACACTGACATGGATTGTGGTTGTTGTCAGAGGGGGGCTTCCACCCCTCCCAAATGGTAACCCAATTTCTTATACTAAACCTTTAAATATTTCAAGGTGATGAGAATTACCTGCCTGAACTATGATTTTCCTGGCCTGATTCAGAAGAATTTGAGTCATTTTATCAAGATCTTAAAAAGTAGCTGGATTTATTTACCTCAGAAATAATGGGCAATGACTCACTAAGCCAAAAACAAATATTGTCTATCTTATACGCAGGTTGAAATGTGGGTAAGTGATCCAGTTACCAAGTAGTAGACAAGATGGACATTGATTCAAATGTCTAGGCTCTACTACTGATTCAGTGGAATTTAGAAATACAAAGGTATTGGTTAATGGGAATTAAGGCACTGCATTCAATGAATTCCCAGCCCTGACGCTTTGGGCCATTACAAGGTCCAAGCTCCTTAGCAAGACCTGAGGTGATTTCTCATTTTAGGGATGACATCATTATCAGACATAGTGTGTATGATCTTGGTTTACTCTAGACTGATCTCTCCCTGGTAAGGGAGGGCTACACCCCCAGGCTACCTTTCACTTCATTATCTGCTTGAGGGAGAAGGAGAAAGTGCTAAATAGCATGTTTATTGGCCCAGCAGCGTGGGACACACCAGGGATTCTCCTGGTGAAAACCATGCCAAGAGCGGGTCTGTATGCTCCTGACAGAGCCTGCAAGAGGCTGGGTCAAACTTCTTGATTATCCTGTCTAATTATGTTAATCTTCATGTAAAGGGTAATAGAAAAGCCACAAAAAATCCCACTGATACTACACAAAATAAGAAATGTCCACCTTCCCCTTCAATTGACTCATTTTAACACATGGTTGGAGACCTGGACGCCCAAATTGCATATATATTAAATCAGACGCCAAGCACCCGCCCTACCGACCGAGGTTGCTTTCAAATATAGTTGTTCATGGCTGCACATCCACGAGCCTACAGTGTGCAATCAGTGAAACCTTTCCTGCTGCAAACCACATGTTTCAAATGCCCCACTAACTATCAAATCTGACTGTCAATTTTGAGGAAGCTAACCTAAATTTGGTCACAGCTATGTCCCCCAAAATGAATACAACTGTCCATGACAAAAAACGGTATATATAAAGTCTCCGCTGTGTAACTGGTACCACCTATAGCCTTAGATAGTATATTGGAATAGGATTATCTATAAACCTCTTATCAGCTCTTATTGGCTCTTGTCCACATTTAGATCATGGTGGGGGCAGTTCAAGCTCTATTGGCCATGAATCTTGCTAATGAATGCTAATAAAAAAAAGGCTTCAGTGGTCGAATTGCTTCTACAGGTCCTTCCAGCTAAATTTCCCATCTGCTGTCTCTACTCATACAGTACTGACTATCAAACCTACTATCTACAACCAATATAGTAAAGATGGGCTTGCCACTGTAAATTCCAACCCCTAGGAACCACTTATAACGGTGTACAGACAAAATATCGACTCCAAAATATCGACTGGACATAATATCGAGTTTTAAATATAGACTGGACAAAATATCGACTGGACATAATATCGACTACAAAAATATCGTTTTTCAGGTAAGTGAAGTAATATCGACTGTATAAAATATAGATAGCAAAAATATCGAATTTTTAATAATATATAATATTTTATAGTGTATTTATATGTAATAATATGTGTGAATAGTGTGTATTAATGTTATAAAATATTTTATTAAATGAATTTTGTTTTTATAATAATTGCGTAATGTAATTCTGTAGCGGGTTGTGGGTTTATAGGGGAATAGGGTGGGAAGTAATTTAATAATAATTAATTAATAATATATGTTTGTTAATAGTTTTAATTAATAATTAATTGATAATTAATTAATATTAATTAGTTAATTAATTAATATAATTTTGAACATATTTTGTATTAGTAATTAATTGTTAATTAATTATTTGTAATTAGTTAATTACATTAATTAGAGTAAATTTTTAATATATATAATTTTGTGTTATTTTTAAGTAATTAATTTGGAAAAAATAATATTAATTATTAAAATAATTACAGCTAATGTTCTAATATATTTACTTTATTGTTATTGTTAATTAATAATTAATTGGTAATTAAATAATATTGATACATTTTGGGTAAAGGAGCATTTTTAGGGTTCAGGGTCAGTTTTCAGTTTTAGGGTAAAGGGGTATTTTTGGGGTTCAGGGTCAGTTTTCAGTTTTTGGGTAAAGGGGCATTTTTAGGGTTCAGGGTCAGTTTTCAGTTCATGGGCATTTTTAGGGTTCAGGGTCAGTTTTCAGTTCATGGGTAAAGGGGTATTTTTAGGGTTCAGGGTCAGTTTTCAGTTCATGGGTAAAGGGGTATTTTTAGGGTTCAGGGTCAGTTTTCAGTTCTTGGGTAAAGGGGTATTTTTAGGGTTCAGGGTCAGTTTTCAGTTTTTGGGTACAGGGGCATTTTTAGGGTTCAGGGCCAGTTTTCAGTTTTTGGGTAAAGGGGTATTTTATGGGTTCAGGGTCAGTTTTGGGTTTTTGGGTAAAGGGGTATTTTTAGGGTTCAGGGTCAGTTTGGGGTTTTTGGGTAAAGGGGTATTTTTAGGGTTCAGGGTCAACTAATAAGATTGTAAAAAATTATTTTTATTATTTTCATTTATTATTTAATTATTATAATTTAATTTAAGTAGTTTTAAGTATATTTTAGTAATTTAAATTTAATATTAATTTAATTTAACACTGTTTTTAATAAAGTCGATATTTTTTACATCTATATTATTGTTAACGATATTTTGTACTCGATATTTTTGTACTTACCTGTTTGTAGATACAAACTCGATATTTTGACTGTCGATATTTTGTCCACGATATTTTGGCAAGTCGATATTTTGTCCGTCGATATTATTTCAGTGATCCACTTATAACATGGTACTAATTAATGATCCTGGACTTGCGGGGGAAAACATAATAATTTGAACAACTTAAAAATAAAAACCTTCACTAGTTACACAAAGAGGTGAGGGGGTTTCATCATTTAGCGGACAATATCGTTTTTGTCAGAAAAGCTCATGGATTGGGGTATACCATTACGTCTTGCAGTGGTGACTGTGTGATCATTAATTTCTGCAATCCTGCTTTGGGATATGGACTACTTAAGGCATAGCTGAACAATTTCATTGTGTTATTAAAGCAGTCTCTTTGGGTTATTTTTAGAAACCTACTTATTTCCTGATGCTGCTTCCAACAAAGGTGGCCCCTGCTGTCCCTAGTCAGTCTTCAACAATCCCAAACTTTAATAATTTTATTTCACCGGAATGATCCACTAATCACATTTATATAGGTGACTGTATTGTGTTTTTACCACTCCCGCATTACCTTCAACATCTGGTTGGGCTAAAGGAGGTCTGATTGTTTGGATTGCAAACACTTTGAATTGTAAATTCAATAGTCTGCTGATTGATCACAACAATATACAGGGGAGTACTCTAAAAAGAGGGAAATGTCTTAATGTTACCATCTTTAATTTATACATTAAAAACTTTAACAAAAATGAAACGGCTGATTTATCTATCGTATTTAACCTAGTAGAAACCCATACCATCAATGAACCAAGTTTTCTTGACTCAGTAATCATCACTGGTGATGTCAATGCTAAGATTAGAAGGGAGTTGATGTTGGAGGATCTTTATACAGCTCTGTATCCTTTAAATGGATTTCCATTTCATCAGAACATTGTGAGACAAAAAGGTATTTTCCTGTCAGAACCTACTTCAGAGAGGACTTTATTGGACGCTCATATTATGATTAACCACTCCACTGTTCATAATCCCACTATTGATGGTGGACTAGTTTATTCACTACTGACAACATTTTCATGACCGATGATTTAGAACATAATTTTGTAATTTCCTTTGTGAAACCAAGAATTTTAGTGATCACAATATGCTTTTATCATTCTTAAAGTTTTCTGGCATTTTATTACGGCAATCTGATAAAATGAATCGAAATTTGGAAGTTATGGAATGGGGTCGCAGACTAAAATGGAAACGGGTTAACCCGATGTTTATCTTAAGTCATCTTGTATCTGACAACATGGAGGATTTTTATAACTATGTGGCTATGACTATTGCTATAAATTCTGATGCTTAAATTCTGGACGCTTTTATTTGCATTAGTAATTTGATTTAAAAAATGTATTAATAACAGAATATGTCACTTTTAAGAACAAAGGCAAAAGATGGTTTCAGGTTCAAAGGTTTATAGAAACCTGGGACAAGCCCTTTGTGGTAAAATTAAATTACCTATGCTTAATTTATGCGGTAAAATTCAAGAAGAATAACTCAGAAAAAATAAGAGGCAGAATCCGTGGCATCTGAGGTTTTAAAAGGGGTTTTATTCCATAAAATGGAATGGTATGGTTCGAACCATGGTCTACAAATTCCGTCACCTCGAAGGTTCAGGAAGGGATAGCACACATTTTATTGACAATGTACATTATTTATAGTAAAAGCAGATGAATGGTGATGAATGCAGAAGGCGTAACAGCTGAGAGAAACGAGATAAGAATACATGTACGTAACAGAAAGGCGTGCACGAGGGCGTACACGGAGGTGTGCGCTGGAAACGTCATATGAGAGTGTCACAAGTGGGTGGAAACATAGCAGAATCTTGCAATGTCAGCAGAAACCTATAGCAAGAATGCGCGCGCAGCAGCATGACGTGTGACTGACGTGAGGCTGGAGGGTGCAGGGGTCTTGACATTTAAACTAGAGGCAGGAGACAGAAGTCTGGCATGTCAGAGCGACTCGTTCCTAAATCATATCTGATATCTCGTGTTTGGGGAACTATACTATCTAGAAGGAAAGGTCTCTTGGGCAGAGGCTACTCTATACTGCCTATTAATGAGTGCATATGTGACTACGTGTCTACGTGTAATGCGAAGGGGCCATGGGCCTACCATGGTAACAGGAGCAATGAATTACTTGCATGGAGACAGAGAGGCCGGGCCCTTTGCTCTGCAGCTGGGAAGGATGTTTACCTAAACTACTAGACAGGAATGTATTTTCGAGGAGCGGAGCAGATAACTTGAAGGCAAAATACAGTCTTGGCAGGCAAGCAGGCCGAGCCTGGCACCGCTAGCTGCGCAGGGAGTAAGACAAAGGTCAAGGATACAGATGCAGGTCCGGGCTGTAGCATCCAGAGACAGAAGGCAGGAAAGACTCGATGACAGAAATCAGGGCCTAACTCGCCTGAACCAGGGGAAACGTGAAAAGTGCACCATGTAAAGACGTTGGCAAGGCACACTTAGGAACGGAATATTCGACCCATTCATGGTGGATCTGAAAGAGGACATGTTAACGTTTGACGCAAATGTGTTTGCGTTTTCATAGCAGGTCGAGGAGGGAAGTTACATGCACTTTAAGCTCGTACATGGAGACGGTGGGGTTCACATTAGGGGACACAATTGACCATAAAAATTCATATTTCCTCATTCCCTCCTTGTCCCCTACGGACCCTTCATGATATATCAATCCTCATTAATCTATCGATCTGTTCATGTAACATCATTTGCTCTTCTTTCTTCTTACGGTGTTTTGAACGTGGATTTGAATGAGGAATACATGATGTGGCGCACAAGCCGCAAATCGCTGGCCCACATTGTATACATAGGCAACAACTGAATACTATGAGAAGGGCAATACCTAGGAAGGATAGGACTTTCCATCCCCAGGCTGATAACACGCTCCAGAACCAACCGGACCAAGTCCAGGTTCCTGGATTCTGGTGTATCTGACTTGCAATCTTATGAAGACGGGTTATGGCTCTATATACTGATGGCGCGTTTTCTGGAATGAAAACACAGCAGCTCGATCCGATGACTCTACAGGCTCCGCCCCTATCGGCCAGGATGACGTCAAGAACAAGACGATTTTGAAGGACAACAAGTCTCATAGCAGACTGTTCCTCCGTTAAGTTGCCTAGGGCGGAAGTAGTTTCATTCACCACTGCTTCAAGGGTTCTGGTCAAGTGTCGTATTGATTTACTATTGAAGACAGTTCCTAAGTAGGGGAAGAAACCCTTATTAAAATCTGTATATCGTTCCCATGCCGTTTCAGTATAGTCGACAATCGGGAGTTCTCTCTTGGGTCTATTAGGTACTAGTCGGGAGTTCTTGTGATAGTCAGCTGGAGCTAGAAAAACAGGTGGCAGAAGGAATGCAATGTAACATGTTCCATCCCAATCTAGTGGCAAACGTATATAGGCTGTGTGACCACAGATGAAATAGGAATGTCGGGTAGCTTTGAATGTCGACTTGCCATTATCTTTGAATTCGATCACAGTAGTACATTGACTATGACCTAAGGGCACTGAACCATTCTTTCTGACACATAATTCACCTTTGACTGGTAACACGGACATAGAAGGTAAGTCTGGACCTGTATCGGATTCCACATTCAGAATCATGAGGTTAAGTGTATAATTACCTAATCCATATACTTCATTTTCTAGATCAGTTCCTGTCCTTTGTGGAAGACCCTCCTTGTCAGGATAACATACTCTATGCAAAACGGTGTTCAGATTTCCCCATACCCAGTTTCCTTTGTAGATTACTGAATTAGAGTCTAAGGAATTAATCAAACTAAACCATGCACCACAGGAACCATTGTGTGTAAATGGGTACGGGAAGAGGGGCAAGACTCCCTGATATTTCTGAAAGGGAGGAAGTCGGCCACATATCCAACAATTGGTAGCATTGCTAGACTGATGGGAATGATGTAACATACTAATAAAAGTGTTGTTGCGCAGCGCAAGCCGATAGGATAACTCGTGCGGGGGTAGTTCACTGAAAGTATGCTCGACAGTGCCATTTGGAAAAAGATGCGCATGTATGGAGAGAGGGAAATACATATGCAATAGAACACTGGCAGCAATAATCGTGAGACTCAGAAAAAACATAATTAATAATGTCACAATACAGTGACTACGAAGTGATTTACAATATTCTCGTTTCTTGAGCTTGTTCTGTCTATCTCTCTCTCTATTGGGGTCTAGGGGATACATGTCAGAAACTCGTCTAACCGATTCACCTAGGGGAGGACTTAAACAATTAAACTGTCTGACTTGCTAGACCTCAATTTCAACTTATATTCCTGGGAAGAAGTTTTCTCGACCAGAGGGAGTTTCGTATCAGTCTGTGGAGGAGGGCAAGGCTGAGAGTTCAAATCTGGCGGAAGTCCATGAAATTTCTTGATGTGGCTCGAGTGAAGCCAGCCCTTGCGGCCCTCCACCTTAATTGCAGTCCTTGTGGTTAAAAGTACTAGCTTCGGCGTCTGCCAACGGGGCTCCAGCGGACTCCTCCTATCGAAATTTCTTATGAAGACGAAATCACCTGGAACCACTTCATGGGGCTTCACCTCGGTGTTGTCGGGAAAGGCTGCAGCGACCTGTGAACGACATGATTGTAGTGCAGACATCAAGGAGGCAAGGTAATCTGTCAGCATATTACAATCAACATCGGTAATTTTTCGAGGCAGAGGCGTCCCCCACATATTTGGTGGCCTACCGAAGACCACCTCGTACGGGGATAGCCCTGTTCTGGAGTGTGCGATCATTCTCATATAAAAGAGCGCAACTGGTAGAGCTACTATCCAGTCGACGCCTTTCTCTCTACAGATTTTGGCAAGATGAATTTTCAGAGTCTGATTGTGGCGCTCCACGAGACCTGCTGCCTCGGGATGTCGGACACAATGGAACTTCCACTGATAGCCGAGCAGGAGTGTAACCTGTTTCATAAGCTCGGACGAGAATGGCTGACCATTATCTGAGTATATGATACGGGGCAAACCATACCTAGGGAAGAATTCACATACCAGCTGCTTGGCAGTGGTCGGAGCAGTGTAATCTGGGACTGGATATGCTTCTGTCCAACGGGAAAGTGCACATAAAACTACGAGGACATATTTGAATCCTCGACAACGTTCCATCTGGATATAATCCATCTGGAGGACTTCAAAAGGCTGATCGGGAGGATGAAATCCACCTTGCTCTACAGGAATGCTTTTACCTGGGTTGAACTGACAACAAATCATGCAAGTACGCACTTTCTGTTTGGCTGCTGCTCGTAAATGTTTATTGAACCAGATGTTTTGAATACTGTCTAACATGGCTTTTTCTCCTAGATGTGCAGGACTATGTATTGTGTTAATGATAACTTGAACCATAGAGTCGGGGAGAAACCATGTAGATTTTCCCTTCGTCATCCATCCCTGATCTGTTTGGATCCCTCCTAGTTCAGTCCATTTCTTGATTTCATCTGGTGTAGCATGTGTCTGTATGTCGATTACATCAAGGGCGGGATCCCTAACTGTCATGCAGTGTGTCGGTGTCGAGACTATTGTCTTTGTCAAGTCAGTTGCGTAAGTCTGATTCTGAGCTGTCTGCTTGGCTGTTCGGTCTGCTAGGTCGTTACCCTGTGAAATGATATCAGTGACTTTCGTATGTGCCTTGCACTTCATGATGGATATGGCTGTAGGTAGATGTATTGCATCTAACAGTGCTTGAATGAGAGGACCGTGTTGAATTTTGGCACCGTGAGAAGTCAAAAAACCTCTCTCTCGCCAGAGGACACCGAAGTCGTGTACGACTCCGAATGCATAACGTGAATCTGTATATATGTTAACTCTCTTATTTCTGGCTTGAATACAGGCTTGTGTCAGAGTGATGAGCTCTGCTGCTTGAGCTGACAGGGTGTCAATACAGTTCGTTTCTATGACTTCAGTTTCTGTCATGACTGCGTAGGCGGCCACTAACTCTCCTGTACTTGTTCTCATGCATGAACCATCCACATAAAGTGTCAGGTCTGGATCTGGTAATGGAGTGTCTGTCAAGTCTTGTCTGGGTTTCGTCGTGATAGTAATGATTTCAATACAATCATGTGCCAATGGGTCTGTTTCACTTAATGGCAGAAGTGTGGCGGGATTCAATGTATTACAGCGTCTGATTTCTATGTGTGGCTGAAACAATGTCAATTCATAACCTGTCAGTCGTGCTATAGTCAAGTGCTGAGTCTGTGTTCGGTTTAAAAGAACTTCCACGGAATGTGGAACTTGCACTGTCAATTGGTGTCCTAACACTATGGAATCACTTTGTCTGATTGCTAAAGCTGTCGCTGCTACTGATTTCAAGCACGCAGGCAGAGCCTGGGCTACTGGATCTAATGTACTAGAAAAGTAAGCACACGGTTTGTGTGAACCTGCTTGTTCCTGAGTGAGTACTGACAATGCAGTACCTTCACGTTCTGTAAAAAAAAGTGTAAAAGGCTTACTGTAACATGGTGTTGCTAAAACAGGTGCTTGGCATAAAGCTTTCTTTAAGTCTTCAAAAGCTTGTGTATGTTCCTGAGTCCAAGGGAGGACAGTCGAAGACGCTGCCTCCTGAGTTGTTAACTGTATGAGTGGCTTTGCTAGAAATGCGTACTGGGGAATCCATTGTCTGCAGTAAGAAGTGAGGCCTATGAAAGCCCGCACCTCCTTTTGTGTCTTCGGTGGTGACATGTTTACAATTAACTGGATGCGATCAGGTGTGAGCTGTCTCCCCCCTTTGGACAGCAAGTGCCCAAGGTACACAACTTGCTGAACACAGAATTGTAGCTTTGAAGGGGACACCTTGTGCCCCTTGTCGGCCAGAAAATGTAAAACCGTCAGTGATGCTCTTTCACATTCAGGTTCGCTTCGGGCAGTGATCAGTAGATCATCAACATACTGAAGCAGAGCAGTGTTTTCAGGCATGTGAATACTGTCAAGTTGTCTTTTCAGTGCTTGGCTATAGATGCTGGGGCTTTCTGTGAATCCTTGAGGTGCGCGTGCAAATTTGAAGCTTCGTCCATTTAAACAGAATCCGAAGAGATATTGGCTTTCCGGATCAATTGGGACACTAAAGAAGGCGTTCTTGAGGTCAATTACAGTAAAGAACGTTGCTTCTGAATCAATGGCAGTCAATAATGAAGAGATATCTGGGACCACGGGATATTGTGGTACAATACATGTATTCAATTCGCGTAAATCAATAACTAATAGATAAACTAGAGGTGCATGTGGATCAGTACGTTTAAGAATCGGGATGATGGGGGAATTACAGAGATTGGAGTCGGTTTCCACAACCACTCCTTGTGCAATGAGCTCGTCAATGATTTTCAGTAAAGGCACTACAGCATCTGGGGGTAACTTGTATTGTCGCATTCGTGGTAATACCACTCCTGGCTTGAGCGTGACTCGATATGGTGTAATGTGCATACAACCTACATCAGTGGGGCCTTGTGCCCATAAATGTGCCGGAACATTCTGTAATCTGGGATCAATATCTCTCAACACATAGTGACCCTTAAAGTCACGTAGGAACAATCTTACTTCTTCCGGAGAACAGCAAATCACAGCTCCTAGAGCTTTCAGTGTCTTTATACCTAACAAGTTTTCTGGACATGATTTTGTAAGTAGTAAATCCGTAGTACGTGTTAATGGACCAACTGCAAGGGGAAGAGGTTGCGATACTTCATTAATAATAGGCTTTCCTGAAAATCCAAGGGAAACATTCTGTGAGCCTGAGAGGGGTGCCCCTGGAACCTCGTCGTGACTTATAGTTGTCCTGCTTGCTCCTGTGTCAATTAAAAACTTTCTGTCTTTCCCTAATACTTGACTATGTACATAAGGACCCTCTTGATCCACAGGAACCTCAATAAGAGGCAAGCCAACCTCCCTCTCTAGGCTGTTTCATGTGTATCGCTGATAATCGGGATAATCATTTTGTGCATACTGGTACATCTGTTGTGTCGTGTTTTGTGTTGCGGTAATGGGCTGTGACTGTGGTACTGCTACGGTCTGTACTGTCTGTTGTGCAGCATGCATAGGTTGTACGTTCTGGGGTGCTTGTTGTTGGGCCTGATCTTGTCTAGGTGGACGCGGTCTCTCTTTAGTTTTACCCGTAGAGATATTATGTTTCAAAACGGCACAATCGTTTATATAATGACCTGGCTGTTTACAGTAGTTACATGTCCCTTTAACAGGACCTGCTGAATTATTGGACTGTGTCGTACCCTTTTTCTGACCGTCAGCTGGAACTGACTGAGCAACTAGCATTTTCATTTTCGTGTCTTTCATACGTCTTTGTTCGTGTTCATGTTCTTCTCTAATTCTATTCTGGTGGTACTGTAACATTTGTAACATTTGTGAAGGGGTATTAGCTTGCCAGGTGCTCTCGACTTTCAGTACTCTGTTCTTAACCTGTGGCAGGGAATTCTCGACTAATTTGGATACAAAAAGATGTGGATATGACTCGCTACTTGCTTTCAGGCCACTATAAATACCAAAACATTTCTCAAATCGGGAATAAAAATCACTAGTGTCTTCATCGTGTTTCTGTTTGCAGGCTGAGATTGCATTCCAGTCCTCCTTTTTCGTTGCTAATAAACGTGGCAATACTTGTACTAACAATCCTGGTAATGCTTTAGTTTTGTCCCCAAGCCCTAGGCCTGGAGTTCAAGTGTTTTCTTCGTTTTCTAATGCAGCCCAATCGATCTTTTGCTCTCCCACCTCCCATTCTTTTTCCTTGAGTTTCTCGTAAATACCGGCAGGCAATAATACTTTCAATATTTTCATGATGTCAGGATAGGTATAATCACCCATGAGTAACATGTCTTTTATTTCACAGTGAAAACCTGCGGGATCTTTGTCATGGCTGGGCACTAATTTCTTCATTTCTAATAGTTCTATTTTAGTTATGGGCGTGTATACAAACATGCGTCTAAAAGTATTATCATCATTCTTGACTGGGTGCACTTCTCGTAAGGGATTCTGTCTGTCTATGTAATACGCTTTTCTTTCTAAGGGTGGAGCTGGATCAAACTGTGGACACAGGAAGGCACTATATTTGTGCCGATGTTCTAGAATTACTTTAATTAAATCGGTACCTAGGCCTCTCCATTTATTCAGGAGTAGTTCTATTAATATATCAGGTAGGGGACCAGGATCAGAGTGTTGGCTTTTATACAAAATGAGTAGATGTTGTATCATGTACATACCAGCTAGACGCTGTTCATCTGGGGAAAGATTCAAAAACGTTTGCGCTAACGCATCATCACTGTATTTATCGGAACTATCAGCCCATTGTACTGCTGACCTGGCTAATTCTTGTTCATCCATAGAATCGAGTACATGGTACCCCATTCGCTCTTGAAGTATTTTATCGGTAGCCTGAAATAGGTGTTCAGGAGTCTTCGGATTTGACATGGCTGCTTGAAAAAGTCTCTTACTTTCTGGACGTACCGGGCGCATTGAATTATTAAAGGGTCTTCCCTTACCTACATATGCTATCATTTCTTTAGCTGGTAACTGCAATGTTCCTGCTGTGGTCTCTGGTTGTTCTTCCTCCTCTGAGGATTCATTCTTTGTCTGACTCTATTGCTCTTTCAAGCTGTCTCCTTTCGTGTATTTGTTCTACTGTTTTTCGAATCCTTCGATACATATTGTCTATACAACTCTGTTTATCATGTTTTCCGTCTGCTATATTCTGACCCCATTTGTTAAGTGCCTTCATTTCGTCCTGGTCTGCACCAGGCCTATCTTGGTTTCTTATCAAGCAGTTTATGAAGAAACGTAATATCATTCTTTGAGTGTCAACTTTCTGATGTGCCATGGCCTCGCCAATACTTTCCGGGCCTTGCCCCGTTTGGACAAAAAGATATATTCTGTCTAGATGTTCAATCATTCCTGGTAGTAACATTAAATAGTTGGCAACTCGTCGTAGACGTAGTGATGATAGCATCATTCTGTCGTCTTTACCGGGTACTGGATCATATCTACAGTCTGTAACAGGCTCTTTAAATATGTCGTAACCTACTATTTGAGGTGTACGTTGTTGTGCTAAGTCCCTATAAGTCAATCAATGTGTTTGTGGTGGTGTCTGGAAACCTCCTGCCGCACCTCCTGAGGTGCCAGGTGTAAATGGATTTAGTGGATTCATGCCAGGAAGAAAAGGTGCAGGAAGGACTGGGGCTGGAGGAACGGGCGCAGGAGGAGTTCGTGGTTGCGGAAGTGGGTGCTGATTATCTTGGGGTGGGGGGCCGTCAGCAGGTGGTACGTGTGGCGGCGGAACATTAACATATTCGGGGGCTACATCGTCTAAATAGGAAGAAAGGAATATGTCCTTTGCGGTCTTGTGATGTAATTTAGTCGGGAGTAATGGAGGTGGCAGATCTGTTGGTACTTCCTGGGTGGCCTTAGGTAAACCCTCGGTCAGAAAAGGATACATACCATTCATAAGAGTGTTTCGTTGTCTGTCTACTTGTTCTGCTTTAACTCGTATACCTTCCTCTACTAATACGTTTTCTCGGGTTTTGTCTGAATCCTCTCTACTTTTCTCTGCTTTTCTGAGTGCTTTCTCTGTGCGTCTATGCGATTCTTTACGCCATAATTCAATGGCATCCTTCTGTGACTGTCTGGCTTTCTTTTTCCATAACGCTTCTTCTACTCTCATGATGCAGTCGGCATCCCATGTCCCCGTAGCGGGCCATTTCTGATTCTCTTCTAAATCTTTGGTATAGTCCACCCATAAATCGAGAAATAATACGGCATCTAGGCCGTGCTTGTGATACATAAAATATCCGGGAGTGTCCCTGGGTGGGATGGGAACAGCTTCCTCGAGTATCCCTTTTCTAGTTTTTATTTGTCTTAGTTTAGAAAATAAAGGCATCTTGAGCCCTGCTACTTGATACTTAACCGAACTTGAACACAGTAAATACAATAAACACAGTAATGAAGATCGAACAATCACTCATACCACAACATTTAAAACACACTGAAACATTTTTAAAAACGAACAATAATGATTAGAATGAAACTAGCTAACTACATACTAGATATACTGCTAAACAGTACAGATACACCGCTAAAACAGTGCATACCTGGTCTGTGTACCCAAACCCGTCTTGACCGGCACAAATTAATGCGCTCGTCTAGATGCGTCCCCAGCAACGGTACTCACCGGGAAGCACGGAACGGAAGGCCTCGGAAACTGGACACTGGACTGGACCGGACTGGACTCGACTCGTGACGTAGGTACTTCGGAACTTCGGAACCTGGTGGGCCTCTGGATACCTCGGACCTTGCTCTCTCAGCTAGGCTCTGTTCGGGATCCTCCGCACTCCTCACCGCCTCGTCTGGGTGTCGATCGCAGCCTCAGTCACCTCCGTTGGCCTGAGGGAGATACAGGAAATCCTGCGGGTACGCATAGTTGTCCGTCCGGCTGTGGCAGGGGACCGGGCCTGCAACGCATCGCCGGCGCGTAAGGTGGGGGAGGGGTCCCTATTCGGGCGCCAATTATGTGGTAAAATTAAATTACCTATGCTTAATTTATGCGGTAAAATTCAAGAAGAATAACTCAGAAAAAATAAGAGGCAGAATCCGTGGCATCTGAGGTTTTAAAAGGGGTTTTATTCCATAAAATGGAATGGTATGGTTCGAACCATGGTCTACAAATTCCGTCACCTCGAAGGTTCAGGAAGGGATAGCACACATTTTATTGACAATGTACATTATTTATAGTAAAAGCAGATGAATGGTGATGAATGCAGAAGGCGTAACAGCTGAGAGAAACGAGATAAGAATACATGTACGTAACAGAAAGGCGTGCACGAGGGCGTACACGGAGGTGTGCGCTGGAAACGTCATATGAGAGTGTCACAAGTGGGTGGAAACATAGCAGAATCTTGCAATGTCAGCAGAAACCTATAGCAAGAATGCGCGCGCAGCAGCATGACGTGTGACTGACGTGAGGCTGGAGGGTGCAGGGGTCTTGACATTTAAACTAGAGGCAGGAGACAGAAGTCTGGCATGTCAGAGCGACTCGTTCCTAAATCATATCTGATATCTCGTGTTTGGGGAACTATACTATCTAGAAGGAAAGGTCTCTTGGGCAGAGGCTACTCTATACTGCCTATTAATGAGTGCATATGTGACTACGTGTCTATGTGTAATGCGAAGGGGCCATGGGCCTACCATGGTAACAGGAGCAATGAATTACTTGCATGGAGACAGAGAGGCCGGGCCCTTTGCTCTGCAGCTGGGAAGGATGTTTACCTAAACTACTAGACAGGAATGTATTTTCGAGGAGCGGAGCAGATAACTTGAAGGCAAAATACAGTCTTGGCAGGCAAGCAGGCCGAGCCTGGCACCGCTAGCCGCGCAGGGAGTAAGACAAAGGTCAAGGATACAGATGCAGGTCCGGGCTGTAGCATCCAGAGACAGAAGGCAGGAAAGATTCGATGACAGAAATCAGGGCCTAACTTGCCTGAACCAGGGGAAACGTGAAAAGTGCACCATGTAAAGACGTTGGCAAGGCACACTTAGGAACGGAATATTCAACCCATTCATGGTGGATCTGAAAGAGGACATGTTAACGTTTGACGCAAATGTGTTTGCGTTTTCATAGCAGGTCGAGGAGGGAAGTTACATGCACTTTAAGCTCGTACATGGAGACGGTGGGGTTCACGTTAGGGGACACAATTGACCATAAAAATTCATATTTCCTCACCTTACTGGAATCCCTAAAGATGGGGGGAAGTGTCCATATTCGGACATCAACATAAAGAAACTATTAAGCTAGTAAAACTTAATTAAAAACTAAGGCATTGGGGGATTCACTTGCGTCTAGTTTGAGTGAAAATTCCAGTTTGTTTTGGAAATGTATTAACTCAAATTTTTTAATCCCACTAAAACTTCAGTTTACATTTACCTATCATGCCTCATGATGGGATCAAACACTTCTCTTCAAAATATGATGAGGACTTTTCATTTACTTTTGATTACTTAAGGAGCAAATACCCATCTCAAATTAGCCTGATTATTTCCTTTGGCGACCTTGAAGTCAAACTTACAATTATTAGTAGCCCTTTAAAGGAAGCACCTGGCCGTGGTGAGTTACCACGTATCTATTTAGAAGTAATGTTGACCTCTGGCCCATGAATATTACTATGGTACCCAATGCCGCCAATAATTTAAGGATGCTGGTATCTTGCTTCCAATCAATAATAGCACATTTGTATAAAAAAAGGCAGCAGAGAGGATGCACATTGTTATCACCCTCTTTCCTGGATATAATCTGTGGTAAAAATAACTGGGAGAGTCATCATGGAATGGATCCTGAGTTTGATGAAGGCTAAGGTAGTTTTTTTTTAGTCACAATATTGTTTCAGGTCAGGATTGGGCACTGTTTATCAATGTCTCAATATATATCTTTTAATTGAGAAGTACACTGTTGCAAGTAAAAACTCATTGCATTTGCCCTCTATGGACCTTAGTTCGGCCTTTGCTTGTGTTAATAGGCTGAAACTGTGGTCCATTACTCTCTTTATGGAAATTGGCCCAGGTATTTTAAGACTTCCACAACATGTGCACAGTGACCTAAATGCCAAGGTACACTAGAATGCTAATGGTGATTGCACTGATACTTTTAAATTAGCCAGAGGAGTTAGACAAGGCTGTGTGTTAGCCTCTATTTTATTTATTTTATATATTAATAATTTAGGATCACTTTTAGGAAACAATTCAAGGACATTCCACATACTGGAAATCAATCAATACCCTTTTTACTATGTGCAGATGATGCGGTTTTATTGGCCAGGATGGCCAATTCGTAAAAAGAGTACTTGATGGCTTTGTATCTTACATGGATGACAGGGACCGTAGCATCAATTTTACTAGGATATTTTCTTTGGTTATTGGTTCAAAATCTCTCAAATCTTGAACTTTTTTGGTAAAAAGAGTAAAAAGCCTTCTCTTATTCAGATGTGTTTTTGATAATGAATCCTCTTGGAACAAACATATACAATTCGAATGATGGTCCTTTGATTCCTCCTTTTCATGAGTATTTAATTTTGAACTCAAACTAGGCAAGAGGGACATCTCGTATATGTTGATCCTTTATAAATTAGAAAGTATTTCCATTTCCTGTTACTGTGTGTGTTTTTCGGGATATATTTATTCTGGTCACCCAAAAAATGAAGAAAACAAATTTTGTTGTCCACCCTTTTCCTGTTAAAGAAAGTTTGTGATTTTGTTATCTTTCAGACAGAATCCATCTGTCAATTATCTTGTGATCTAATCCCTGTTCTACCTTGAAAAGACTGCTCATTAAAGATTGGTTACTAATGGAGGACATTTGCCTGTCAAGATAAGTAACTTACATTATGTCAGTCTGCATTCAATTGGGTAGAGCAGAGATGTTTGACTTTCAAGAGAACATCACAAAGAAGGATAAGTTCTGGGATAAAACAATTTTCTATCAGCATAGAACGTATGATAGAGAATTTTTTGAGTTGTTGGTTAAGACATACGTTATGGTCAAAACTACTTTCATGACGGAACCATATCTCTTTATTGTTCATGAATCCTGGGACCGACATTTGTTAATGCATTTTTGGAAGGGCTTATTCAATATTTTTTTCCACTGGGAAGATGGATACAAGGCAGCATTTCTCTTTGCCATTGTGACAACATATCCTTGCAATGCACCATGTGTTTCTGCATAATGTAAGCCAGCACTTCTTTATTTACAGAAGCGTACATCTCTTTTGGTATGCTTTGCAGTTAGACAATAATTGTCTGCTGCTATTAATATTCTGAATAGTATTGGCATGTAAAACTGTGATGAAATGAGTAGTTTTGTTAACTATTTTTTTTGCTTTTATGGCTTATTTTAACCAAATAAAGATGCATTTAATTTAAATAAATTGATCATGGTCTCAGGATAGTGGGTGTAATCATGAGTCATCATGGGGACGTACCTGCCATAGAAAAGGTTGAAGAAATCAGCACTGGTCCACTCTAGTGCATGGAATGGGCAGAATATCCCTGTGATGATTACATCTGGCCAGTGTCTGGTTCTTAATGTTTGGCATGAAAGCCAGACAAGAGTAACTAAGTGGAGAAAGAAGGCTTTTGGCATGGGCATGGATAATATGTATTCCTGGCCTCTAGGACTGAGAACCACCAAATAAATGATGCAGTTGGGATGACTGTCCCTTTGATGCCACACAAAGCACAAAAATTAGAAATATTAGCATTTTAGTTTCCCACGCATAACAAAACAGTGCACCAGAATGGACTAAAAAGTCGATAGCATTTTTCATTAACTCTTAAGATTGTAAAGATGGTTTCAGCATACCATCTAGCAACTGGCAAGGATCTCTTACAGGGAAGCACTTCAGCTCAGTTATCGATTTCGACAGGCCATCACACAACTTCTTCATATACGTAGCTAAATCACTGCAAATGCAAACAGTATCACTCCAATCTTTGTTGAACTTGGTAAGAAGTATTTGAGCATTCCAAGTGACACAGTGCTCCATGTTTTCTAAAAGTCTGGTGTCATGTTTTCACAACTATCCCAGATGCTTGGTGACCGTGGTCTCTTCACATATACCTGTCACTACACCTTGCATTGAGTTGTTAAAGCCTGGGGTGTTTTGCAATTCACTCACTATCAATACTAACTCGCTAGAAAAGGGGGCTGATGTATCAAGGGGTATTAACCATTCTCTGTGGGTAAATGCGATTGTACATATTGGGAAAGATTATTATGAAACAAGCCATCTTACCAATCAGTGAAAGAACCAAACGTAATAAAAAATATCAAATATGATTTTTATATTTTCTGGTTTGCTACAGATTATAAAATAACAAAAAAAGGCCAAAAACATGCTTCTAAACCCTGCATCTTTAGACCAAAGACCACAAAACTCGAAAAAGTAAAAGGAAGAAGAAACAATTTTTAGTGACATCCCTAAACAACAAAAGTCACGCAGAATAATGTTAGCCCAGTCTTTCGTGCTGCTACCTTGTTTAGCAAAGTTACATTGTATTGGACCCTTTAGAAAGTAATACAAATGCCTCTTTCACTCTCCTTTTCCTTTCATTGAATGGCATTTAGTTTGTGGTTGTGCAGATGTGTTTCAGTGTTTATTTTTTTACACTGGTGAGGGCTATTTCCCTTTCAGTCGGTTTTTATCAGTCCTTATAGGTTTAAACCTAAAACAGGATAGCCTCATTATATTATAGCATTGAACCCACTTTTCCATTTCAGAAAAATCACTTATTGCTTAATACTCCGTGACTATTTGTCAAAACATGACCCACTTAATAAAGTTATATCTAGTGGATGATCCTCTCAGTCCATACTCGACTTCAATGGACCCTGTGGGGCCAGTTAACAAAGGCATTTATAAGCTCATGAAGTAGTACTCTTTTAATGCTAGTATAAATACTCTTTGATTAGTTTGTAAATTGGTCGCAAAACATCTAAAATGTGAATATTAAGTGAATATTCATATACAATGTATTCAAAATTAAATGAACCGAGTCCTCTTTACACTTTTACTGATAGGGAGTTGGTCATTTTGGCCCTTCGCAAAGGCTTATTCCCCTGTGGTACTACTTCACGTTCTCATAATGCCTCTGAAAGTTGCCCCTGTAGGGGCTCAGCCACATGAAAGAAATTCAACAAATGCAACTTCATTAAAACTTTGTTCTTCACCCAGTGACATAATTCTTTGAAACAGCACCAAGATTTTCCTTGATTAGCAAACATGCACTTTCTCAACTTATTAAGTGAAACTAGACCAAACTCAAAAGAAACGTGTTCTCCCTGATAGGTGCTACAGACCACATGTCAGCATACATACATGAGTTCAAAGAAGTCCCTTAATCTTTTGAAACTGCAGACTATTGAAAAGGCTCAACATTTAGCTAACATGCATTCTCAATTTATGTTTCACAGCCTAATCAAATCTGTTTCACTGGCTCCTGGGAGGATTTTGGAGGCCATTAACGTGGCAAAATGTATACACATATTGATAGTGCAAGAAATTTCGTTCTATAGCCCTGGCCAAGCAGCAACCACAATCTCTATCAAGGTGAGGCACAAACTAACCCTAAATTAAACTGTGTGCTAACTGTCTGGCAGCGTGAGCTGAGCAGTCAGGCTTAACTTAAGGGCAATGTGTAAAGTATTTGGGCAATACCTAAAACAGTAATAAAGTGAAAACTCCACACAAAAAGGACACCACACATAGTTAGAACAAAATAACTTTCTTTAATTAATGAAACAAGACCAAAATGACAACAATCCAACCATAAGAACTGGAGATATGCAATTTTAAAGAGTTTAGTAAAAAATTTAAAAAAGCACAAAGTGCCAACTGCAGGTATCTGGAAATCGGGAAATAATTTAGAAGCAGGAAAAGGTACAGTTATTATTAATTCTAAAGATTACATCAATTAATCATAAATACAGCTCTAACATTTCGAGATTTTTTTTTATTGGATCTCTCCAGTATTCATATGTTATCCAGACTGCAATAGAGTAACCGCAAATTGTGGTACTAAAACATACAGTTTCACTATATACAAAGATTCAACAAAGTGCGACAAAACATTGCAAAACACCAAACAACGCTATATCTAGTCTCCAGAAAGAAGACTCCTATCTTCCACACATCTACTTGTGGGAGGCTGTGCATACAATTCCTTAGATCTTAACGAGACACATGATGAATTTGATATATTTTACGGTCCAGGCCTTCCAGAGATTTCAGAAATGAGGTAAGATCATAAAAGAAGGAGCACCTATAAACAATTATATACAAAGATATGTACAAAATGCACACAATTTACACATTAAACAACAGTGGGGTACAGACAAATTGAGATAGTCCATTCTGTGAGAAACCTAATACCGGGTGACTATATTAAAATTATCAAAGATGCAAAGGTTACTGAGACACGTCCAACTAGTGGTCAAAAATTGAAAGATGTTACATGATAGTTACACTGTAGGAACGGGTAGTCAAATAATCGGGTGAAAAACCCAGTCAGAGAAGAGGTAAAGCAGACGTAAAAGAATACCTACACCGACCGGAAAGCAGTACTGGAATCATGCATCTAAATTCGAGGGCAACCAAAAGAAAGTCGCGTTTGAAACCTTAGAGAACCCTAGGTCCAAAAGATGAAAAGCCTGTCAACTTACAAAAATATCTCAAACTTGGAACATGTCATGCGAGAAAGGTTCCAAATCCTCAGCTACAGGGAAGCAGGGAATTATTACAAGGCCCGTCGGCTACCTGCAATGAAAAGTGCATTGAATTAAAAAGGCAGTCTCACAGGGTGAAGTCTCTGGAAGGCCTCGACCATCAAACGCATCAAATACACTGTGCAATTATTAAGATCTAAGATTTTTTCTCTGTAAATACACATGGACCCCAGAGACTATCGCATAGAGTGATTGTACACAAATTGTTTGCACATCCTACCACAAGTAGAAGATAGGAGTCTTCATTATAAAGACCTGACCTGGCATTGTTTTGAGTTTTGTAATGTTTTGTCGCACTTTGTTGAATTTTTGTATATAGTGAAACTGTATGTTTTCTGTACTACAATTTGCACTTACTCTGTTGCAGTCTGGATAAAAGTTCTCGAAATGTTAGATCTGTATCTATGATTATTTGATGTAATCATTGGAATTAATAATAACTGTATATTTTCCTGCTTCTCAATTGTTTCCCGTTTTCCAGTATATAACTAGCCCTTGAGAAGTAGGGTTACTAGGGCCACCCCCATCTTTTTGCTCCAACTGCAAGTATCTGGCCGCGCTGGACATGGACAAAGTCACAAGTTCAGGCTGACTGTGAGGGAACACGGGCCGGAAATAGGGACCCAGTTAGGACACTAAACAAAGTACCTTATTCGTGGTTTGTTAAGCATTTCAAAGTTCCTCATCAAAGATGCGTCGCACTGCCAAAGAGATGCATTGGATCTGAGATGCTGCACAGCTTTGAAGCTAATGCCTGCGTTGTTATCAAGGATCCTATCGAAGAGACTTTCAATGTAAAATCTGACATTGGGAATGTGGCACACAGTCAGGGCAATGTGTCAGTTCTGATGAGCTGTGAGGCTGAGCTGCGGAGTCTAACATTGTTGTTGAGGCTGCGGTCATCGAAGGATGTAAAGGCCTGAACTGAGGCTGCATTGCGCAATAGCAGTTGTAATGTTGCTGCTAAGGTGATGCAAGTCTTCGCGGCAGGTCCAGTCCACCCAGCAGCTGCGATGCGTTGGTTCTGCTAGGGCTTGCTCTGTGCAGCAGAGGAGATGCATTGGTTCTGCTGAATCCACAGACGCTGACAAAGAACCTTAAACCTACTTCCTTGGGTCCAGGACAGGGGGTGACACTATTTTGCAGGGTGGACTCACAGATGGCAGAGTTCAGGCGTATGTGCACGGTTGTATGGAAGCCTGTTGTGTCCCTGAGGCTTCAGATCAGGAGGCCAGCCAACTACCCCTTGGAGTCACTCTACGTTCTGGGTTCAAGAGATGTAGGTCCAGTCCTTCTCACCAAGGCAAAAGGGGAGCAGGAATCAGATCAGCACAGAAGGGCATCAGTCCTGTAGAGCAGCAGTCCAGCAGAGTGGCAATGTTTTCAACAGTCCTTCTTTCTGGCAGAGTATCCACTGGTCTAGAAGTGTACTTAAGAGTTGGTGAATGAGGTCCACTATTAAAACCCAGTTGCACCTTTGAAATGGGAGGAAGCTTCTTGACCATGCCTTTGAAGTGTGCAGGTGGCCTGTATTCCTTGCCCTGGCTCCAGACTAACTGCAGGGTGTATTTAGCAGTTTGTGTGGCGACAGGACATAGCCTTTCTCATATGTAAATGGGGCTGGATCCAGCTCCTTCCTCCCATCCTGTCAATGATGGTCCATACAGTCACGCCTAAGCTCCCCATTGTGTGTGGCTGTCTAGAAGGAATGTGCAAATCCCAACTGTCAACTACATTCAGTCATGTGACCCAGAGACAGGGGGAAGGCATACAATGGCTAAGACAAGAAAATGCCAACTTTCTAAAAGTGGCATTTCCAAAATTGTGATGTAAAATACAAGTTCAACATCAGTTGTTTTTTTCCCTTACAATTCCAGAGACTACAAACATAAACTGATTACCTATTCCCATTTGGAAATCACACTTATAATCATGCTAACTGATAATGAGATTCAAGGGCCCCAACCACCTCCCGAGGAAACTGATTGTAACATCAGCCTGTCCACAATCTATCAGGGAATCATGCTTCATCGTGAAGAAACAAAGGCTGAGAGCTTGCGCATACACGGGGGCTGTACACAAACTACAGAACACTGTACGGCGCGTAGCAAAATCCTGCTCTGAGCTCACAGCAAGACTGGGGGAGGCTGAAGGAAGGATTTCTGCTATAGAAGATGACGTTTCCGCTTGTAAGGCCGATGTCGCTGCCCTACGCTCAGGCCGCGAAGATGTGAACTGGAAACTGGCCGATATGGAAAATAGAGCAAGGAGAAACAATCTCCGCATTCTTGGGGTCCCCGAAGGTTTGGAGGGGAAAGACATCTGCCAATTTGTCATTGATTTATGTTCAGAGGCATTTCCTGATCTAGAAGAATGGAACTGGGAGCGTGAGCTCCAAAGGGTACACAGATTCCCTTTCAAAAGACGGGGTGGTATGGTCGATAAACCAAGGGCAATTCTTATCTGCCTTAATAATTTTTTATTATGGGAAAATTTGTATGATCTTGCTCTCCCTGACAATAAAAGAAAGGCTAAAGGCTGTGAGTTCTTTGTATGCCCTGACTACTGTCAGACTACCTTTCAAACAAGATGGCATCTCCGCCAGCTTATCTCCCCTTTTCAAGGAAAGGGGGCACAAGCCTTCTTACTTAATCCCTCAAAGCTAAAAGTTATCTTTTAGGATAAAACTTCATTCTTTTCGTCAGAGATAAAGGCAAAGGAGATTTTGGAGACTCTTTAACGACGCAAACTCTAGGGATTGGGAGGTGGTTGTTGACAAGGGTCATTGCCAATTTTCTCTAAGTAAGATGTTTCTCTGCATGTTTAGGGGGGGATTTTTCTTTTCTTTCTTCCTGCTTTTGAAAATAGGGCTTTCTTTTTTCTTCCTGTAGGCAGAAAGGGTTGGGAGGGTCTTGGGAGGGCATGTAATCCCATATCTCCATTACATATAGGGACTGCTCAGTCCCTTTGCTTCACATGGGTAGGACGGGGTTTCGGGGGGGCAGGAGGGTGTGTGTGTAGGGTGGGGGGTTGTGGGTGGTCGGGGGAAAGGAACAAAAAACAAGAGTGAAAAACAGATAATGGAACAGGGGTATTGGATTCAGCTAAAATTTACTAAGCAGCTTATGGAGAAAAACAACTCTAGAGTATATTATAATGTTACAAGGTGTGTATACAAATCTGTACCCGTCTCAATTTGTCTGTTGAATCTTTTATGTTTAAAAAATGGGTAAATTCACAATCTCTTCTTGGAACGTGTGTGGGCTAAATAATAAAAAGAAAAGAGGTGTTATGGCACAAATCCTGAAAACCATGGGGGTAGAGCTAGTGTGTATTCAGGAGACACATTGCCTGGAACAACAGGGGCTGGCTGAGAGAGCTGGTCTATGAAATATTATCTTGTACACGTCAGGGTTCCACGACTAGAGGGGTTGCTGTCTTAAAGAAATACGGGTGGGGTGAGTGTAAACGCACGAAAGCAGACCAGCAGGACCGGTGGGTGATTATTGAGCTTAGTGTTGAAAGTTTCCACGGAACAATATGCTCATTATAGGGCTCCAATTTGGATGATCCAGATATGATTAATGATATATGCATTGAGCTCGGCTCATCGCCTTCCCCCCTTATCCTTTTTGGGGATTTCAATTTACACTTAAGCGGAGATTTTGATATACGTAATAACACCCGCTACGAAGGTAAAACACACAAGGTGTTTAAAGCAGTTAAGGGCATCACTAAGGAGTATGGGTTGGTGGATGCCTGGTGGTTTGAGAACCCGCGCCTTCCTGGCTGCACGTACTATTCAGCTCCAATCAGAAATATGCTCGAATTGATTATTTCTTTGCTCCTATTAAATTCTTGTCAAAGCCCAGCTCACCTGAGTTTCTGTTCAGTTCTGATGGAGGTTGAAGACAGTCCGACCCCACCCTGAAACTGCTTGTTCCAGCACACTAGTTTTAAAACAGTGCACTAAGAACCAGAAGCTCAAGGGAAGGGGGAAAGTGGATAAAATAAAAAAAGAGAGACAACACCGTTTTTGTGTTTCCACTGTAGAACAGCTGCTAAAATCTGCGGCCCTCTCTGACTTCTGTAGAAACTGGTGCCTAATGAAACATAAACAAAGAACAGATAAGTGCAACCTATCCATAAATGTGTTCCTAACTAAACCTTAATATTATTAGAAATTCTCTTCTAGAAGTACCTTTTGGATCCTGGTCTCAAGCTTCCAGGTTTGGAATTTGTTACTGTTCTGGGTTGTGCTTTCTATTACTGTAAAACTTCTGTAAAATCAAACGAATATCATTACCAGAATTACCAATGTCTAACATTCACCTT
This sequence comes from Lissotriton vulgaris, assembly GCF_964263255.1. NCBI lineage: Eukaryota > Metazoa > Chordata > Amphibia > Caudata > Salamandridae > Lissotriton > Lissotriton vulgaris. The sequence goes on along the minus strand of NC_141691.1, from coordinate 389,543,490 downwards.
AATATAACTAAAGCCTAAATTCTTAATAGCAATTTCACTTTTCACTTATTTCTAGACTTTTTACAAAACAAATATTGTACTTTAACATCAATGTACAGCAGGTTTTTTGTGCAAGTCCTTTATTTACTGTTTGCCTTGCTGTCAATGGTTTCCTCTGTTCGATTCTTAAAAAGTTCCATGTCAAACAATGTTTATTTCACAAAGTTTCACAAAGTATTCCTGTAACAAAGGGTTTGAACCACAAAGTTTGTGGGAGATATCTTGTTCCAAATTATCTTTACATGAAAGCAGAGATCGCCGATAAAGTTCTTTCAGGTAATAAAAGGTTTTGCACTTACTTGTTGCTGAAAAGGGATACTGATCAGTCTAACCTTGACCTCTTTCTCTTTTGCAGGTTGATTGCAGTGGACAGAAGAAGGGCTGAGGCAAGAAGTAGCCGGAAACCAGAAGAAGGAAGAGCCAGAAGCCGCGCCCGTTTAAGTCAATGAAGGTCTTGAGAGAGCAGGAGTGCTAGTGCCGAAGGATCTGTTCTCAAGTAAGTGGGAGGAAGACGAGCACAAGCATTGGGTGAGGCTCAGGGACTGCCTTTTTTAGACAGGGCAGGGTGTGGTTCGAAGAGCTGGGTGTGGTTCGAAGAACTGGGTGTGGTTCTCACAAGCAGGTGTGCAGAGCTTCAGTTATTATGCTAATGAGTTGAAGTGACACATGGCCTAGGGAGGAGTGTTCTAAATAAGACTTGGTAAAAGCAAGGTCCAATGTTTTCTAAATAAGCCTTGGTAAAAGCAAGGTCCAATGTGCAAACAAGACAGCAATGCCCAAACTTGTGAATACATTGAGCAACAGACACAGAAGTCTTAGGGAGGGGCTGAGATAACAAGAAAGGCTTTCAGTAGTATGTTTAAAGAGAGCTATTACAGAGACCACTAGTGCAATGAGAGGGGACATGCTCTTTGCTGTGCACAAACCCTAACAATTCTTAACTAATGCCAAAATCGACATATTACCTAAGATTATATCTGACCACAATCCTATCATACTGGAATTAAAAACAGAAACTCAGACTCAATCAGATAGGAAGCCATGGACATTTGAGCGACAGCTTTTGGTAGATCAGATGTACTTAGAACATATGAATAAGTGGATTTCTGAGTTTTTTGCTTTTAATGTTGGCTCTGCCCCAGTCAGAATAGTGTGGGATGCGTTTAAAGCCGGTGTCCGTGGGGAGACGCTTAGCTTCTCTATCAATAAGCAGCGCAAAACACGTGAGGAACCAAATAAGGAGCAGAGTAAACTTCGTGCCCTAGAGATTGAGCTGATGGCAACACGTGGATCATTTTTTACGCCCTTTAGTACAACAAATGCAAACCTATTTACAAGACACTAAAGACGTTTTACGTCTTCTCCCTGATATACTGTTCAATCCTGAACTAGACATTCTGGCATCTCTTGACGTTGAGTCGCTTTACACCTCGATTCCGCAAGATGAGACTCTGCAGACAATATTTCGGATTCTGAATAATACAGAATTGGATTCCATCACGCATGTGTCCTTTATACTCTCATTAGCACAGATTGCAATGAAAGATAATTTTTTCAGATTCGAAAGGGACATCTTCCTGCAGGTGTCGGGCACAAGCATGGGCAGCATTTTTGCGCCGAGCTTAGCAAATTTGTATGTAGATGCTTTTGAGCAGGAGCACGTTTTGGTTGCCACCAATCCTCATTTATCATCAATTCGCGTTTGGAAACGCTACATTGATGACGTGTTCCTAGTGTGGAGAGGCACTCCAGAGTCCCTGATATCATTCAAAGAATGGCTGAATGAGCAAAACAAATTTTTGAAATTTACCCTTGAGGCTGACAGAGAGAGAATCTCTTTTTTAGATCTGTCCATTTTCCACGCCAATGGAGGTTTACACAGTGAACTGTTTCGAAAACCGATGGCTCGAAACTCTTTGTTGCGTTTCGACAGCCATCATCCCAAATCTTTAAGACACAATCTCCCAGTGGGGCAGTTTCTGCGTATTCGGAGAAATTGTTCCACAATGGACAAATATGAAGAACACGCAGAGTCATTGAAACTACAACTCAGAGAAAAGGACTACCCGGACAGACTGATAAAGTCAGCGAAAAAACGGGCCAAAAACAATAACAGGGAGTCCCTAATAGAAGTGCCAGTGAAGAAAGCACCATTAGGCCGAATGACCTTTGTACATACCTTCAGTACATCGACACAAGAAATCCAAAAGATAATAAGGAAGCACTGGCGCATCCTCAACAGCGGCTCATCGAAGTTACCAACACCGATGTTTGCTCTCAAGAGAGGTTCTAACTTAAAGGACAGACTTGTACACACTCGTCCTAAGGACGAAGCACCTAATCAAGAGACAACCCTATGGAACTTACCCAGAGTACAAGGACATTTCCCATGTGGTTCATGCGGGGTATGTCCGCAAACGAGAGCATCAAAAACTTTTAATATTGGTGGAGAGAGACCGTGGGAACAACGTTTCTTTTCGAACTGCAATAGCTCCAATCTAATATATCTCATGACATGTCCCTGCGGATTAAAATACGTAGGGATGACCACAAGGAAGGTCAAACTCAGGATAATGGAGCATAAGAGCACTTTCAAGTGCAAAAAGACAGCAACAGCACTCATGAGACATTTTTTAGAGAAGAATCACCGCCCAGATGAGTTTGACTGGGCAGTCCTTGAAAAACCAACCATCCCCATGCAGTGCCAGGATACATCCAAGTACTTATTTCAGCGTGAACAAAGATGGGTGTTCAGGCTCAAAAGCGATGAAATAGGGCTGAACGACTCCATCCCTTGGTTGACCCTGGCCAATAGATAATCATAAGAGTACCTATGGGTAATTGCACTCTTTTTGTACAGTAGTTCGTCCTGAGGATCACACATCTGCCTAATGATACTGTTTATATATACACCCCAGTAAAGCAGTTGTGACAGACACAAAGATAAAGAGTACGTGTCACATCCACACCAGCATATCTATGCCGAAAATTACTACATATTGCACATAATGGTGAACACATGATGAAACAAGAGAAGGACGTTTACGCCAAAGTGCTTATACATATTAATTGGCCGTGAGATGTGGAGAATGTATCACTCAATATTCCTCACATCTATCTGTTAATATATATTCATTTCGCATTTCTAGTATTCTGGCGTCGTATGTTTTGACACGCATCAACAACACAGACAGGCCAATTAGGTCCAGGGGTTTCAAACAAATAACTACAATGCCCGGCATCCCTTAAATCAGCGCGCAGTGCACGCACCACGCGATGACGCGGCACGCTTTCTGATCCTGGGTTGGATGCCGGCAATGTAAATGGCGATCAAGCTGCGGAGTCCGCACCTCCACCCCAGTCTCGATTGTGCCAGGAGGCACCGACGGATAGGTAAGCAGGTCAACCTTATTGTGATTGTCTATGCCCCGTTGCTAAGCAGGTTTTTCTCCGCGTGCTGACAAAAGTCACGCATACTTAATCTACTCTTTGACTAAACCGAGCTCAGCTCTTCTAAGCTAGTTCCCGTTAGTTCCATCTGTAAACATACCCTTGAGAGCCCAATCTTAAGTGAATTGGCTAAGGATAAACAGCAGGGCTGACATGTTCCGAATGAGCCCACTTTTAATGTTGGCTTTCAAACAGCCTGCACTCAATAATACCCGGTTTCTTTACATCTAACCGGCCAGTGTTACCTGACAGAGAGCAAGAAGAATATTCAGCCATGCTTTCTGTCAAAAAAATAAAAAAATAAAAAAATAAAAAAAACTGTATTACAGAAACAATCGACTGCCTGCCGTTTTGGTGGTGGTGATAAGGTGGTCGGAAGTATTGCCTCGTGCGGTGAAAATATGTGGCAACAAGTACTGTTTGTGCACATTTTTAATAGAACTGTTCGAAACAAACTGGGAGTTTGTTTTTTCCTCCATAGAGCGGGGTCTCACCGGTATCGAGCTGGCGCCGAGTGAGGTGAGGTAAAACCACTGAAGAGCATAGGTAAGCTCGAGTGTGGTTTTTTTTTCTACTGAAATGATAAATGCCTATGTAAATTTAGAAGGGTAGGGTTGCAACAGCAACTCCTGGAGAGATTTTAGAAACATATAATCTCTTTTTTTCAGATGCAGCATTGCTTCTTTGCTCATCGGGGTTTCGAGAAATTATACAGAAACTGTATGTATCTGTCTTATACCCACTTTTGATTAGTTTATGCAGTGACATTATTTGACATGGTCCTGAAGAATGCCAGGGTTCTTATATCCATTGATGGCAGAAACATGTTGACCGAGCCTATGTTAGAACAGTGATTAACTCTAACTGTTCAGAAACTTTTTGCTCTTTTTTGTCATTTACACTGTTTTAGTAGGGCAACTGCATGGATTTACAAATAGGTTGTGTTGTATATTAATGAACACATAATCCAGGGAGTCTACCCATTTTTAACTCACTTCACTTACATGCACTGCACTCTTTGAGATAATGAATCATGTCTAAAGTACATTACACATATCTTCAGTTGAGTTTTTTCCTTCAGACAGAATCATCAGAAGGATACGGTGTATCACACATTGGTTTCCTCTGATTCATAAGAGAGCCAGGGTGGACACTGTTTGGTTCCCAGATGATGACACTGGGCACGATATTGTGTAATGATGGGATACCTTAATATCCTTGCATGATTCTTAGTTATAGCCTTTCCCTTCTCTCACACATATGCGGGGATATTAATAGCACATCCCCCCTTTTTTTCGTTGAGATATACATTGGTCGTAGAGTATATCGACGATAGTCTTCAGGATTCCATTTTGTATATTAGTTGTAAGGAACGGGGGATTGAATCCTGTTTAGACTATAAACTTCCCTCAGACCCTCCTTTGTGGTTTCAACACGTAGTTCCAGTCAAGAATTTGAACAGAAAGTGTGTCTCTTACTATTCAAAAAATGAAGGTCTATCAAAGCTTTGCTAGTAAATTTGCTTCCCAGGTTGCGGTACATCGTGCAGATCTGTATGAGGTGGGGGAAAATTCGGGACAGCTATTAGCCAAAAAGGCTAAGGCAGAGGGAAGTTGCACGGAGAGTGGAATCTATTCAGGATTCACAGGGATTAATACATACTGACCTTGCTAAGATTTTGGAAACCTTTAGTCAATTTTATAAAGAGCTATACTCATACGTTGTGGATCCTGAAACGGCACATAACTTCAAAGAATTTTTGGGGGAGCAAGAATTTTCTAAACTTACTATCAACCAGAGGGAAGACTAAGAAGCTGAGTTTACTTTAGAAGAACTTGAGGTAGCAATCTTATTACTAGCAACAGGAAAGGCAGTCGGTCCTGACGGGATTCCACTAGAACTTTTTCGCACCTTTTTCTCGAAACTGAAAAAAAACTTTTAGCGGTATGCCAGGTTGCACAAAAGGGTTCAGCACCGACCTCTTGGCAGAAATCAATCATTACAGTCTTTTTAAAAAAAGATATTCCCCCTCTTTTACCTGCCTCATACAGGCCGAATTCATTAATAAATGCCGAAAGCAAGGTCTACTCTAAAATCATTGCTACCCGGATCTCTCATATAATTAACACCTTGGTATCCGCCTTACAACAAGGTTTCATACCTGGCAGGGATACAACTGATCATGTGCGTCGTATTATTGCTTTGATGGACTGGGCTGAAGCTACTAAGACTCCTATTGGCATTACCCTGTTGGATGCCGAGAAGGCATTCAACAGGGTGGCCTGGCCCTATTTGTGGCAGACCCTATCTTTGAAGGGATTTGGACCCGGGATGCTTCACGCTATAAAAACCTTATATGATTCACCAGTAGCATCAATACGATTAGGGGGTTGAGAGTCCAAACCTTTTGCAATTTTACGTGGCACTAGACAAGGTTGTCCGAGTTCTCCATTGTTATTTGCTTTATACATTGATTTTTTTTTAACAAAACTCAATCAAGCGGTTAATATCACACCTGTGACTGTTAGTAATGTTAAATATAGGGCCCTAGCCTATGCAGATGATATTGTGGTCGTAACAACTAACCTATCTCCTGCTCTCGTTACAATTGAAGACCTAGCATCACAATTTGGCTCTTTCTCGGGTATAAGCTTAACCTAACAAAGACCCAGATTTTGTATGTAGGGGGCCCACCCCCGATCGATATTATTACAGTGCCACAAGCAATGTATTTAGGAATCAAGCTCACCTCACCGGTTACCAAGATCCCCAAAATCTATTGTAACCCAGTTTTAGATAAGGTTAAAACTTCTTTGGAGCAACTTAATCATCTCCACTTATCTCTTTATGGGAGAGCCAATGTGCTAAAGATGTTGGTTCTCCCAAAATGTTTGTATATATTTAGAACAATTCCACTGGAGTTTCCACCTATTATCTTTAAGAGGCTGGAAGGTATCTCAGCTAGATTTTTATGGGGCTATAAATGGCACAGACGTGCATATAAAAACATGGTTCTCCCTAAAGATAGAGGTGGCTGGGTTGCTCCATACTTTTTATTTTACTATTGGGCTGCAGCAATGCAGTTTATCTATCCTCTAGTGGTCGGGGAAAAGGCTAGATCAGTAACGTACCAGAACCCCTCGATATATAAGTTTGGGATAGGCGAAGAGGCTAATAGTTGCTTTTTAAAAATTATCGAACCAAGCTACTACAAAAAAAACTAATTCAACGTTTTAAAAGCAGCTTATTCCATTTGGAGACGATTTAAGAAATATTTAGGATTAACCAACATAAATTACTATACCCCTTTTGATGCATCGGGTATTTTTCCTATTATTTTCTGGGATCACACCACAATGCTTTGGCGCCAGAAAGGGATCACCTGCTTAGGGCACCTATTGTCGGATTCATATTTTCTATCTTTTGTATATCTACAACTAAAATATGGTATACCGCGACATGATTTTTTTAAATACTTGCAAATTCGCAGCTTCTATAATACTTTAGGGCGAAATAATATGCAGCTCAGTAAACTTCCATTAATCGAGGAGCTGGGAAGAGAAATTCCGATTGGCTTTCATTATACAAACTTAATAAAGTTACTTCCAGATGACTTGGAGCTTTGCCAGAATAAATGGCGGGAAAATCTGAGTGTAATGGGTATTGATCTAAACACTTCTATCATGCTGGCAAACAATGTTTTGATCTCTGGCAGGATGAGGGCACATCACTATATGGCTCTTTATGACTTGTATTACTCGCCAAGAAAAGTGTCTAAATGGAGTACAGGAGCTGGAGAAAAGTGTAGCAGATGTGGCCTATTTGCAGCAGATGCACTACACATGTTTTACTCTTGCCTAAACTTAACAGAGCTGCTAACATCAACTCAAGGATTCCTGACAGAGATAACGGGTTCACCCATCTGTATCACAGGTGAGCTGGTAATGCTAGGGCTGAAATCCAATAACCAAGATAGATCTTAATCTAAGACATCTTTTCTCTTTATTTGTATGGCCATTTTGCGTTCCTGTATAAACAGGGAGTGGCTTTCTGTAGTCCCTCCTTCATTTTTTTCTTGGAGGACCCAGCTCCTCGCCACATATAATATCGAAGCTGCAATTTATAACACTAAGAGCAATCGAAAAAGGAGTAGAGGGTTAAAAATATGGTCTCCTGTAGTACAATGGATATAACGTAATCATGATTGTTCTTTTACTTGGTTTATGAATATAATGATATTTGAGGAAGACTGTCAATGTAGGTAGCTTTTTTTCTATTATTCATTGTATGAGACCGTTATCTGTGCATGTTCTTTTTAAATGTTTGAGAAGCTGATTTGACTTCATTATAAGTATTGTTGGTGTATGTAATCCAATCTTTATTATTCCTTTTTCTGTATCTCTTGTTTTGTACCTTGCATAAAAAGTAAAATAATTAAAAAAAAGAATTTTAAAAAGGAAATTACACTTATAAAGTGTAATAAGGTAACTCCAATGTTATCCTATGGGAGAGGTAGGTCTCGAAAAAGTGAAAAACGAATTAACTACCAGGACATGTAAAATGTAAAAGTACATGGCCATTGCACCCTGCTCTCTGGGCTGTCCTGGGCCTAACCTGGGTGTGTCTTATGTCTATTAAAAGGAGTAAGATTTGGGCCTGCCAGGTTGGAACACACAGGCTGCAATTGTAGGCCTGTGGTTTGTGTAAAGTGCTACTTAAGAGAGTGGCACAATCTGTGCTGCAGTCCTACTAGTATCATTACATGTACAGGTCCTGGGTCCAGGTAGTGTCCCTTTGCTAGGGACTTACAATTGAATTAAATATGTTAATTGGGTACAAACCAATCTATTATGTTTTAAGGCAAGGTCGCTTTAGCACTGGTTAGTAGTGACAAAGTGTGCAGAGTCCCTAGTCCAGGAAAAGCGAAATCTAAAGGTCTGAAGGCAAACTGTTTGGGGGTAAACCATACCAAGCGTGCCAGGTCTAATAGATAGGCTCAACCCCTAGTGCCATTATTCTAGGAGATATGACACTGCATAGATCTGCTCTTTTCCTTGTGCAAATTTCACAATGTAAAACCTCAAGACATTTTTGAAAGTCCACAGTGCCCTGAGTTTTCATCTTGGGTTGCCTCGTTATGAGTGCCGAGGTGTACTGACTCTCAGACTTACCTGTACATTGGGCATCATTATCTTTGGGGGTTGCAGAGTAAGTGAGTATACAGTGTCAGCCACAAGAGTCTCCTAAGAAGTGATGTATTACTAGGGCAGTCAGCAATTTTGATCCTGATTCCTTTAGTTATCCCTTATTCAATGTCAAGTATTTTACCCTGAGATTTTGGCTAGCTTTTAGCAGCCACATTCTCCATATTAAATACACTTGGCAACTCCGAGCTTATAATTCCAAAGGACATGGTAGCTCCCATTACTGGCCACTTTAGAAATACATAGCCATTCGGTACTGAGATAAGAATGGAAAACACGGAAGATTACCACATTATGCTGGTTAAGTACTCCCAGTGGGTGAGGGTGGGGTAGAGGGTTCCAGAATTCCTTTCATTCTTTTCTCTGCCTGGGTGATGGTTATTTCCTTATGTTATGAATGGGATGAGGACAGGAGGACCTGGAGGTAATACTCCAGTCACACTACTTCATATACTAGTAAGTAAATTTCACTAAGGTACCTGTCCTCTACCTTGGGCCCAGTGCAAAAGATGTATGATTCATAAAGATATATTTCTTAGCATTCCAAGAGTGAGCCATAAGTAAGCCTCCTGATAGAAGCCAATTGACAAAAGCATTCTTGAGTATGTGATGTAGTACTTCATTAGTACTACTTTACAACTAAGAAATGCAATCGGTAAGGTGGAGATTTAGGGGCAGATGTATCAAGCCTTTTGCGACTCGCAAAGGCCGATTAGCAAAAGTCATTTTAGCATTTTCTGATATGTAACAAAAATTTGCAACATAAGGAATCGCAGAAATTTGCGATTCCTTATTTTGCTTTATGGAACAAAAATTTGCAATTTAAGTAATCGCAAATTTTGCGATTCCTTAAATGAGATGTATGAACCTTTTTGAGTTTGCGAATTTGGGTTAAGAAATCGCAAATTACCACCAACTCGTAGTTGTAGTTGGTGGTAATTTGTGATTTCTTTTAAAAATGCCCTATTTGGCATTTGTGAGGGTGGCATGTGACACACATACATGCCCATAGGGCATGTATGTGCGCCACATGCACACACATGTAAATCTCAGGGGTGCAGCAGGGTGTCTTTGAGACACCCCTGCACCCTTGAAATAATTCTCAAATTGCGATTAGCAAATTGCGAATTCGCAATTTGAAAATTATTTCACAATCATTCCTATGGGCCTTCTGGCCCATAGGAATGCATGGGAATCATTCCTTAATTGCGAATTCGCAACTAGTGAATTCGCAAATAAGGAAAAATAAGGAATCGCTAAAAAATAGCGATTTTGTGCATACATTCCATTTTGCGATTTCTAAATAGCGATTCCTTAAAAATCGCTATTTAGAAATCGCAAAATCGAATCTTGATACATCTGCCCCTTACTCCTTTCACTTTCCTGTACTCAGGCCTAAACCACAAAGGGTCAAATTCACAAGGATTTACTCTTATAGTTCTCCTAAATTCCATAAGTCAGGACTACCCCAAAGTGTTAGTTGCACCAGTAAAGTTACACTCATATTCATTCCAATATTGCTGCAGCTCAAACAGTCTCAAATCTACTCAGCCAATCTTTAAAGTAAGTCACATAGCACACCTGCCCACTCACAGTTATTGCAAGGAAATCACATACAAAAGAAAAAAGAAATGAAAGAATCCGTATACACCTCACTGTACAATTATTAAACCATTACCTAAATGAAATAAAATTAAATTAATTTTAAAACATTGCCATAAAATGTTTGACATTGCATAAACCGTATAAGTAATATTGCAGATATATCAAAATAATAAAAAATACAATATATTAAAAAATGTACCCAACAATAGTCAGGCAACTGTAAACATTGTAGATACCTATGTAAATCACATTTTAACATAAGTATAACAGCTTACATAGAAAACTGAAAATTGTAAAATAAATTTAGAAAAATCCCACTTGACTCAACATGGAGATTTAACTTCGTACCCTGAGCCTTGAAGAAAGCCACAGTGCTATTGAATTGCAGGGGTAGGCCAGGAGTACTACAAAATTTAGTCACTCCAACTCATATCAAATACTAGAGTGTTCCCTGAATATCGACTCCTGAATACCGATGGGCCAGATTAGAGAGTATCATATATAGAACAAAAAATACCAAGTAAGCCTAGATTTTTTTTTATACCTAGCTCCACATCTGTCCTTACACGGTACATACATCTTCAAGAAACATAGACGTGGAGATAGGAATAGTAAACCTTAAACGCATTTATCTTTAGAATTTGTGTCCATCGATAATCTGTCCTCTATATTCTTACATGACCATACTCTGGGAATCGATACACAGTAGTATAATTAGCAAAACTTTATTTTTAAGCATTTATTTACAAGCTCATTTCTTATCTTTTTAATTTTGAGATTGTAACAAACCATCTAGAATGAAAATGTTAGCAAAGTCGCTTCTCCAGCACAGACGCTTAGTAAAGTGGCAGTGTGCTATCGCTCCTCTTCCGGCAGGTGGCAGTCTTGCGCTTGCAACGCTAAGGAGTTTACCAGGGCTCCTTCCAAGCAGAACTCCTGCTGCTTAAATCCCCAAGCCGTATTCATTCAAAAAGAAATCTGCTGATATAACTCTGAAAGCTGTCAGAGAAAGTAATGTTGTGTGAGGTGTTTCGGTATTTATTCTTTGTTAATGTTAGAAGGGTGGCATGTTTGTGGATTAAGAGAGCATGGGTCACATTTATCAAATCTCCCTACATCTGTGAGAAAGATGGCACAGCTAGCCAGGGATTGGGGGGCTTTATCAAGCAGCACGTTCATTTTTCTTGGCTTAAATCCTTCAGCAGCGGCATGGCAATATTACAATGAGCAGGACCAGATGTGCATTCAGAGAGGTGAAAAGGCCTTTCCTCAAAGGACCTTGAATGATAAGACAAAAAGCGTCTGTCGAAAGCAAATGTGCCATTGGCTCTTTCACACTGTGGGCTGCTCAGATCCCTGCTGCAAGCCACTTTTTCTCTCCTATGAAATGGGAATTAGTAGCCTCGAGTGAGTCACCACTGACATCACCGACGCCTATTTAGTGCTTTTTGACAAGTGTCTAATTAAAACTCTTTTTGGAATAGAGGTAGACCAATGCAAAACAGTATCTTTTTGGTGAACTTTCCCACCGAGGATAATACATTTAGTCGTTATTGCCTCTTATTCTATGACTCGAGTTCCAGGGCCAAGCATTTCTTACACATAATAATTATTTTTGTTAGGTCGACTGCTTAAAGTACAGTCCCGTAGTTGACTAGAAATAAAATCTAGGCCCGAAGTCAGAGGCTATGGCGAAAGTGCGTTTAATTGAACAGCACAGCGTGATGGTTCCACGCCAGGCCAAGCGCTTCAGTAACAAACAGCCTCTTTTCCCCAAGAGGGTATTCTCATTAATCAAACATGCAAATGCCTGGCTGTTAACTAAGCACTGTGTAGCAGAACAGACAGTTTGGCATGTTCCGACAGATATTCTGGTTACTTCGGAAATTCCATTCTCGCGTTTATAAAATCGTTTTCTCAAACAAAATAATATTTTTGCATGGCTGTATGAAAAGTTCTGACTTGCAGGCGTGAGGGAGCTTCTAGGATCAGAGTTAAATCCTAGGTGAACAGCAACGGAAGGTTTGCATTTTTTCTTCCCATTGATGATACCATTTTTATGACCAGTTACTGGGGACAGGAGACGTGGATGCTGTAGCAACCACATATTCAAAGATTCAAAAATGTGGGATATGTTTCTTATGGTGCACCCAAGATAACTAGAATCCAGTGAATCTGAAATGCTGTATGGGACTGAAATTTCAGACTGGGTGGCTCTGAAGAGCATGCCCCTATGTAACACCGGTGCCATATCTTTGTAGGGTTTTGTTTTTTTCACCTCAGTGGACATGACAATTATGCATTTTTACCAGTGAAATGGTTTGAGAAGGCATTGCACTTGTAAAAGCCTAGTAAAGTGGCACTACAGGTGCCCAGGGCTTTTAAATTAAATGCTATTAATGGACCTGCAACACTGATTGTGCCACCCACTTAATATAGCCCGTTCAACATGTCTCAGGCTTGAAATTGCACCCTGTGTGTGCAGTTTTAAACAGCTATTTTGGCCAAATGGCGATGCTGCGCGCACGTCATTTGTTTTATTTATTTATTTACTTAACTCGGGCCGTATGCCAGAGTTTACTACCGCTCATCCTTCCCCCCCTTACCGACCACCTGCCCTACCGTCCCACAGCACTCCCTCAAGAAGCTGCTACTGTTTTATGTTACTGTTTATGCTCTTAGTTTTACCTACACTTAGTTTTACCTGCCAGACTAAGAGGGTGGCTGCCTCCTGTTTTGGCATAATCAGGGGTATCAGGCCGGTGCTTAAATTCTTCGATGCCCCCACTAGACAGCTTGTGGTCCAGGCCTCTGTACTATCTAGGATAGATTATGCCAATGCTCTGCTAGCAGGTATGAACAAGGCAGAACTTATGCGGCTGCAACGAGTGCAGAATGCCACCGCAAGAGCGGTATTAGGGTTGCCCAGACGTTGTTCAGTGTCCAGAGCATTGCAAACGCTCCATTGGCTGCCTGTTGCTCGGCGGATCGAGTTCAAGGTGCTCTGCCTGGCTTTTAAAATTTTGAAAGGCATGGCCCCACCTATTCTGATGAACCTATTGACCCCATATGTTCCCTCTCGATCCTTGAGATCGATGGGCCAGAATTTGTCTGTTGTTCCACGCTTTCTTCTGAGCAGGATTGGAGGCCGCTCCTTTCGAGTAGTAGCCGCCAAATTATGGAACTCTCTTCCCAGTGAAATTCGAGCTCTGGAAGATTTATTCCTGTTCAGACGCGCCATCAAAACCCTTCTTTTTAATAAAAATCTCTGATTCTGTTGCATTGTGTGATGTTATGTATACCTTCCTTGGCGCCAGGACGCCCCTTTGCTGGGGCAGCTGTGCGTGGTACAAAAACCATTAACATAACATAACATAACATGCTTATCCAACAGTTGTTGGGACACTTGCCCTCCACCATTATTGCGCCTTTGATGTGTGGACTCATTTACCATTTTATGTCCTTGGTGAGTCTTTTATACATTATGACCAATAGAGTTAATTGATCTCATATCATCTGGAACACACCTGATGTTTATATAAATTCCCTTGTCCCCTGCAGGCTGTGCTCAACTGTTTTTAGTCCTGAGGAAGACGTGCCGTGACGCACTTTCATTTGCTCATACTTCATGGTCGAAAATTCGAAGGTTATACCAATTCATGTCCTGCAGTTTTCCTGGCTACTAAGAAAGATATTGACTATATATGGGTTGTTGAAAATATGAAATAACTGGAAAGGATAGATCTTTATTGATCTCTACTTTTGTATATATGTTTGTATGTCTTTTACACCTTATGTATAATATTGATATATAGATATATAGAGCCTGTATGCTGTGTTAAGTTAGCATGAGCTTTTTAGGAGTTTAAAAACCGTTTTGCTGCTTTTGCACACAACACTTAGTTGTTGCTTTAACTTTGAGCCTAGTAGAATGTTTTTGATTCATACGAGAATAATATGTTGTTACTCTGATATCAGCCTTGCTTGGCGAGCTGTGTCTGTACAGTGAGTGCTGAAACCTTCAAGGATATCTCAATACAGTAGTTGTTGTGAGCACTGATCTTCGCACGTTCCTAGACATAACATACATGCAGCTGCAGCCAAGTTCTGGCTTTAGGCGCTTTTTATATGGCTTTGCACAAGAGCATACAAACACACTTGATGGTGCTTCGCATGCAGAAGAGCTGGTTGCTGAGGATTTGATCCCTTACCACTAGGATCTTGAGGTATGGGGCCGCTCTGCTAAAACCCAAAAGAGACCTTCCTAGATATAATATAATATACTAGCTAGGGAGGGTGAGAATTAGGTTTTGTTAAACCCTATTCATTTTAGTATAATACTATGCTGGCACCGTTTGTGTTTTATAGACTAGTGACTATGCTGATTATTTTGTTTCTTATAATATGTTTGCTTGTATTAGCTAAGATACTGTGTTTGAGAACACTGCATTAGAGAATAAACATTTCAAATATGCATGTGTCCTCTTTTACTCCTTTTTCTGGATTGAAATGATTGTATAACGAAAGAGTGTTCATGTGTTCCACGCTACCTGAGGTGTACTAAGTTCATGTTCTGGTTTGTCTAAGCATTGGGAGTTTATGATGACCAATGAGACACTGTAGCTAGTCTGGTAGGGGATTTTTGGGTACTAAGGTGAGTTTTGGCACACCCTAATTCACTGAGGTTCCAAGCCTCTATGCACAGTTCTGTCTCAGCACGGAATCCCTGCGACATTGTCACGTATATCACTTAACTCACCTTAGCCACTAATTTATATGTTACTTGTTTGTTGATATTTATGAGAAGCAACAGCCATATACAAACTAGTAAATATTACGTTTTGAAATACCGATGAATTTTGCTTATGTGTGTTCTATTCAAAGTCTATAAGTGAATATATTAGACTTTTACTTTACAGACTAAGTGTTGTATGTACTAAGCAATTGTTCTCCCCGACATAACCTAGTGTAGTTTTTCTTGTTCAATACCCAGGTTCTGAGGGGCACAGGGTTACTCCATTTATTCCAATGGTAATAAAGAAGTTTTTATTTAACATGAAAATCTCAACAAAGAACTTACCCCTTTGAGGCTGCTGTTGGGCTCTCAACTGCAAATCAAGCTTGGAAATTTTGCGGGCCATTAGGGGATCAGGGTGCGGTGCACATGCTTCCCATTTTGGAAGGACTGGCCGAGCTGGACTTCAGAGGAATTTTTCGTCTAGCATTGTAGGCCCTCCCACCTCTTCCTGCAATGGATATTGCACTGCTTGTAGACCCATCAGGGTCCATACCTTCTTGGTGATGACATTCCAGATGGATTTCTTTTTATGTGTGTTGACTGTATGAATACAGAAAAAGACAGAAAAAATATTGTTTTGTAACTTTTTGTTTGTGTGTATTGATGTATCACAATTTTGAGAAATCAATCAGAAGCATTAGTAAAAAGTTATAACTGCATTTAAAAAAAATGTAATACAATTAAACAACATTTTAGTAAACTGTTCAGCACCCCTATCCCTTGTCACATCCTTATTTTACTAATCCAGGCCACTGACCTCATGTAGGCCAGGTTCTACTACATTTTCTGTAGTAAGAGCTACTTCTGATCACTGAAAATCATAGTGAACTACTGAATCAAAACAACTTGTTCATTGGTACCAGACACCTCAACGCTCAGCTTCATTGAGTTTAAGGCTAATGTCCTTCGATACTATGACGAAGGGCACTTTGAAAGGGCTACCAAGTGTGTCAGTGAGAGCGCAGTCTTTGGGGGATGAATGAATATGTGTGTGTATGAATGGAACAGATTTGTATGGGTGACTGAGACCCGGTGTCATATGTAATTGCAGCACAGAACATACCTTTCGCCATATGTGGCACTGTTACATGAATAACACAAACATATTCTGCCAATTACCTACTAGCATTTGTGAGTAAGTAGCTATAGTTAGGACATAGGGCCATATGTATCAAGGCGAATTGCGATCACAAACGCTAAAATTCGCAGAATTTAAGCATTTGCGATCACAATATGGCCTAGTGCTATGTATGAAAGCACAAATGTCTTGCAAATTAAGGAATCGCACAATTTGTGATTCCTTATTTTGCGAATGCATTTAAGGAATCGCAAATTGCGATTTCTTAAATGGAATGTAAAAAGCACCCAAGTTGTGCGAATATGGCATAAGGAATCACAAAATACCACCAACTGCAGGTTGGTGGTAATTTGCGATTTCTTTGAAAAATGCAAATTTTTGCATTTTTCAAAGTGGCATGTGGCGCACACACGTGCCCTTAGGGCATGTGTGTGCAATTTGCGATTCGCAATTAAGGAATATGTAGGATTCGCAAAATGGATTGCAAATGCTACATACATAGCGTTTTGCGATTCTCAAAAATTCGCTATTTGAGAATCTCAAAACCTAACATTGATATATAAGGCCCATAGTTTCCATAGGAAAATCGTTTGTGTTTTGTTAATAACTTTGGCACCATTAAATTAAACTTCACAACATTTTCAAAACTAGTTTGCTGCTTACTACAGCTGCTATCTGGAAAGTTTCAGGGTGATCAATCAAGCGGGAACTGAGAAAAAGGGGGGGTACCAAAACACATTTTACCTATGCAATTTTCCATAGAGATTTTATACACAACTACAGCCTGAACTTCTGAATGGAATTACACCAAATTTGACAGATGGCTAGTTCGTGGCCCTGAAAGAGTGCCTTTTGTAATTTGGTGTAAATCTGTTCAGTAGTTTTGTAGTTATTCAAGAAAAAAGATGTATGTGTATCTATGGGCGCAGATCCACTCTGGATCTGCTGTGGATCCGCAGATTTATGCGCCAATAGCAATGCCTTGATTCGCTGGAGGCAACCTGAGGGAAAAGTTGCAGGTGCCATTTTGTCAATAGGCACATGGTTCCAAGGGTGGTAAATAAAGTAGAAATAGGATATAACTGGTCAGGATAGAGGCACCCTGACTCTATTGGACTGATGGAGGGGGTCTGGGAAACACCCCTCATGGAGAAGAAATTGCAGATTTTTTTTTAACGTGTTCACAAGGATTCGTGGATCCATCGTGGTGCTTAGCGTAGCCTCCTGTGTCAATCCGCGATGGATCCGCGAATCCAAATCCCAAATGGATCCCTGGATTCAGCTCCCAATTTTACAAAAAAAATACACCCACTTATAGACTCATTCAAACACTCTCATCCCCACTCAACCATTTTTTATACCCACTCACACATCCATACACCCACTCAGACACCCACACACACATCCATGCAGTCACTCATACATCCTCTCACACGCCCATATGGTCATTAAAACATCCACTGAGAGACCTGGAGAACCACTTACACATCCACTCACAGACACACACACACAGTCATACACCAACTCATACAGCCATGTACTTAACCATACAGCCACTTACAAACCCACACACAGACCCATACATCCACTTACACACCCACTCACACACCTACACAGTAAAACGACTGACACACCCTGTCACACACCCATACAACCACTCACACACCACTCATAGCCACTTACACACCCACTCATACACTCATAGACTCACTCATCATGCACTCACACACTCTCTCACATCCTCACACAACCACTTACACACTCATTCACTGTGAAAGTTGTTTTACTTTGGACTACATTTAAAATAAATATATACATTTAACCTACTTTAATATTTAACTTAAAAAGATTTCCACTATATTCTATAGAGGTTGATAAATGTTTTTAAATTATCCTATACTTTACCATAAGGAAACTTCCGCCCTGGGGAGACCTCTTCCTAAGAGCCTGATTAACATAAGAAATTTGCACTTTTGAGTAATTTCATTAGTAAAATTTACTAGTTTTTGGCTATTTTACACAAATCAGAGTGTAAGGTTACTAAAAAAAAGTGAACCTACATGTCTCTACCAATCTGAAGGGCCTGGGAGCTATTCACAAACTGCAGAGGCTATTTTCAAAGATAACATACACTTTTGAATAATTGACATGTGTACTTTACTCTTTTACTTTTGAGTAACTTTATTAATTTTAGTTATTCGCGAAATCCGATGAGGCCCAGGGGGAGAGGAACTGTCCCCAGAACTGGTTTAGAGTGACGATAGGGGAGTGGTTGCTAATTTCTCAAACCTCCGCGGTGGTCACAGGATATATGCACAGGAAAATACAAGGTTTATCCATATTGGTTTTGAGCGCATAGAGGCACTGTAGGATTGCTTGCTCCAGGGCACAAAGGAAGTGCCGCAATAGCAGATGGGGTTGCCCATGGACACTTTTATCTCATTGGTTAGGGAGAGGCCAGGATTCTCCCCTTCTACAGACTAAGGCCAGGCATAAATGTGGTCCCCATAGTACCCTCCTCTGAACAGTTTCTTTGGCTTTGGAAAGACAGAAGACGACAGAACCTGCTGTCTGCTACCTGTGAAGAGCAAAGAAGACTGGACCTGTCCTCCCGCTTGTACCCAGAAATAGATGTGTACACCAAGGTTCATAAATCTGACCTCCTGTTCTAGTTAGCAGGGGGATGAGATCAGGTTAATTTAGTGACTTTAAGGGTTCACCCTGATGATGGTTGTGGTTATTGGTCGAGGTGGATTACTCTCCCTCTCAACTTCTACTCCAATGTGTTACACTCATTTACTTTGGCTGCCTATAGCAACTGTATTGAGTAGAAATTTCCTCTGCTGCTCCTGTGTAGACTCCTGAGCATATCCACTGGCTGCCTGTATTCACTGAATACTCTGGGTTGCTCTTCATTCACTCTTGGATAGACTATATAGATTTTTTACCATGGCTGTCTTTGACCAGTGCATTCCTGTGGGTTTCTCCCCTGATACACCTGGGTGGCCTCTATAGGACTATTCCCTGACTGCCTATATATAGTGCATGTTCTAGGTTGCTCCGTTGTCATTGCTGTGTACACTCTATCAAACCTTTAATCTAGAAAGGGATGATTGTGACATGGTTATTGTTTTAAAGCCTCCTTTATTTGTGACTGACCACACTCCTTGTCTCCTTCCTTCAGCTGTTTATCTAGTTTCATTTCCTTGTAGGTCTGCACATGTAATGATGAACCCGGGCATTGGCTGCCAACCTGGGTATGACACCTCTACAGCATCTAGATTGTCTCTGAAGAGCACTGTCTCCTAAGAAAGCACTCCTTGATGAAATCTTTATTTCATCTACCATTGCCGCCGGTATCCAGTGAGCGACATAAGATGCCCCCTCGACAATCCTGATTGGACTTTATGGATATCAACTGTCATGGCTGCCTATAACCAGCAAATGTTTGGCATTTGCCCCTAATCACCCCAGGGTTGACTCTATCTTACTGCCATGGTAGCTTGTATACAATGAATGCCTGCAAGTTGCCTCTTGTCACCCCCTTTTGAATTCTTCAGATCATTGACATCTGCAGCCTGCATCCAGCCCTTGGGCTGCACCACTCTTGCTACTGAACAGATCATTTATGATACCTCCCTATGAAAGCTGCTTAGCTCGGACTATCCTCTGTCACCCCCTGGTGGACTCGAGGGAGCATTTACCGTAGCTCCCTGTAATCCAGAGCATTCCTCTGGATTACAGGGAATGCACAGGATTGCATGTATCTAGGGTATTCATTGCGGTTGCTCGTTTGCACCTCAAACAAAACTACAAAGTAGACAATTTTCTTCTCAAAGACACCAGTCAATTCTGCTGAAACAGCTGTATCTAAGTATACTTTATTCCAGTGCAAGCATAGGAACAGCTACACAATAACAAGCATACAAGGAGTGCATTCAACTACTTATCGCACATGACCCCAAAACACTTCGGGGCAGATTTACAAGCCCCTTGCAAGACTTTTGCGCTGCCGTTGTGTCCCTTTTGTGACGGAAAAATGCAGCCAATTTACAACATGGCGCATCTAGTGAGATGTTTTACGTTGCAAAGCCCTGTGTCACATTATACCTGCGTCAGGTATAATGTATGCAGGGTGGGTGTTCCCACGCAGGAAAGCCTCGTAAAAGTAACGCAGTGGAATCTATAAGATTTCACTGCGTCTCTTCTAGGAGGCCAGTGTGTCAAAACCTTATGCCTGCTTGAAGCAGGTGCAAGGAGTGACACAGTGTAGTGGGAATAGGCCTCAAAATGCATTGCTGGAGATGAGTTGTGCTTGCGACACAACTCCAGCAATGCGTGACTTTTGTCCCAACAGATGCGTCAGAATTTCTGATGCATCTGTCAATCCTTGCGCCATGGTTCGCGGTATTGTAAATACGGTGCATCCATAGTGGCGCAAGGGTTTCTCAGGGAGCCACAGGGAAAGTGACGCATCTCTTCAGATGCATCACTTTCTTGTAAATCTGCCCCTACCTCTGTAAGTCACACTCATTAGCCGCATCCTTTCAAGTAGGCACATCTACAAATTAATGTGAAGCACGTGTGTTCGCCAACTTGTCTTCCCTCCATTGACCATTAGGCACTATGACTTCATTCAGGATAAGGCGTCACTCTGGTAACTAATGCATGACAACAAAATGTTTCATATGTAGGCCACACTGCAATTCAGTTGTCTTCCAACCTAACACAGCCCCTTGGTGTAGTGTAAAATCCATCCTCTCATGCAATTTTGTGCTACATGAATAGTATGACGTGCTCCATAAATGTGATGCAATTAAATGCACTTTTAACACAATACAATTTTGTATCCTTCTTTTGGAGTAATAAGGCAGACACATTTTTTACTGCAACGGTACTAGATGGGAATTTCCACAGATGTGATTGCAA
The DNA here is from genome assembly GCF_964263255.1 of Lissotriton vulgaris. NCBI lineage: Eukaryota > Metazoa > Chordata > Amphibia > Caudata > Salamandridae > Lissotriton > Lissotriton vulgaris. Next base: position 389,522,387 of record NC_141691.1, on the reverse strand, counting down.
GTGATCAATGCTACCTTGTCCTTCCCCATGGACCTGTAATTGAATTTGGACTGAATCGAAATCATTCCTTTCATTCTTTCTCTTTGACTTTCATTGTTGGAGGTAAAAGTAAATGCCCACAATAGCCGCACTTTTGTGTTTGCCATTAATCTTACAGGTGCTTCTTGCTTTCAGATGCCCTCTGAAAACAAATCAGCGCTTCCTAGGATTTAAAGCTGTGGTGCTCAATTTATTTCCAAGTTCTTTTGTGTAGTTGCAAGCTTCATGTCTTGCTAACAGTCTGATATTCATTACAAATTAGATTCCGCTCCTAAGGTAGATGTATTAGATTCGCCGTCTGAAAACAGATATAGACAAAATGATTTTGGTGAAGAACAATTCAATATAATTGTTAATAGAATTCCTACCGTGTGAGTCTGCAGATTCAGATTCTAGGTGAGCATAATAACCCATTTTTTCGAGTTCATGTATTTTAATTATTGCATAATATAGTCATTCAGGTATAAAACAATTGATGTATACTGTTCTTTAGCACAGATGTCCTTTTCATCGTTTAGGTGTTAAGATAAGGAAAAGTACATGACTATACTGAGTTTTTCGCATTGAAAGGTTGATTTCTAAGCAAATTAATATCCCAGGACCTCCAGAATTTATGTATCTATTTATGTATATATGCATTTATGTATGTGTAACAAAATGGGTTCTGCCCATTTAATCCACCCGGATTTTTAATTTTGATCACCTGTTTTTTGGCGTTTTTACTGTGGGTGAGCCTCCCAACTGGTGACTCACCCACAGTAAACGCACAATAAATGGACTGCACATGGCTACAGACAATGCATTTTAAGATAAGGCTGGTGTGATGCCGCAAGGGTAAGGGGCACTTGGCTGGTTACACATGAACATGTGTGCACATGCTTTTGCATACCTATGAGAGCTGCACATGTAGCCTGAAGGCACTATGCTGGGTTATATATTGACCTGGGGTAGACCATGGAATGTTAGTATACACTCATAGGGAAAGTCAGTGTGGTTATTGCCTCGTCTGCAGGGACACTTTATTATGCACAAAGGTGGAAATCCGTCTTGGAATGCAGTTTTGCTTCCCTTTGGCCTTCAAAGTCCAGCGATATATCGAAATGGAGAGGATGTGGCATAACAACCTCAGCTGCTGACTTTGGAGATGGAGGGAACCAGGTTGGAGTCTTAGAGTCTGTGTCAACATATTGTGATTCTGGGCAAATCACTTCATCTCCCCATGCGTGAATTCAGCGCCTTCAGACCCTCACAGGTGATTTGCAGTGCTTTACTAATCCTGGATTGATTTGTGTATTATTACAATGAGTCTGAACATGTGTGCTGAGATGAAATCTGCAAAAGTCCAAGAAGGTATCTGTGCATGTTATGGGTCATCCAGAATTATCATTTTTCTGGCTCAGCTCAGGATCAGAGCACAGTCATTTTGTCATCCTGCTTGGGCTAAGTTTGTTACTTTTCTCGCCAGGAGCAGGAACAAAGGCCTCCCCATACAAAGGGAGCAATTAACAGTGCTTCACTCAGCTTTTGAGGACAAAAATCTGCACCCATCATTTAGCTACACTTAACAAAGGAGGGCGCCCAGAGCTCTGGAGCCAACACCGGCGAGGGCTCCTCTTTGACATTCAGGTCATATAGTCCCTGTAAGTCCATTGGAGATGTGACCAGTGACACTTGCATGATGACATCTTGAATTGCATGAGGTTTGGGTGAGGTAGAGAGGAGATTTAGCACCCTAGGATTGGCCAGGTGTGCCTGGCTTCTAGAATTTTCCACCCTCACATAGAAAATCTCCTACAGGACTCAGAACCGGGAAGCTGGTCCCCATACACTCTTTAAGGACTAGTTGGGGAAGAACTGGACTTCTGCACCAAGGAGAAGAGCGTCACCAAAGGGGAAAAAGGAGAAATACTTGTGCAGGGATCCAGTGGAACCACCTCCCTACCAGGTGTGCCACCTTGGAAGCCAAGAGGGCTAAGGAAAAGGCTTCAGGTGGCTAGGGCTGGCAACCAGGAGCTAATTGAGCCCAAGATCAGGTAAAATGACACATTGGAGCCCAAGATGTTGAAGGGAGAAGGATTTGGCTTTGATATCTCTAGAGATGATAGGGAGGACATAGAGCTTCACTGTTAAGACTGAAGAAAACCCGGGCTGGGCCAGGGGCTGGGATTCAACACAAGAAGCCTTTTGTAAAGAACCCTGGTAGGTAGCATACATGGTTGCTCCTCCCCAGAGGGATCCCAAACCTTGGGCCAGTATATGTACTGAAAGCCCAGGACCCATCTCCGGGCCCCATCACCAAGTAAACAATCGGGGGAGCACCATCGCACCCCTGAGAACTCGGAAAGGGGCCTCTGATCCCAACTTCTGGCCCTTGATATCACCAAAAGCTGGGAAAACAATGTCACCCACCCCCAAGAGGAGGAAGAGGGATCCGGGATCCCAATACTGGTGAAATAGAAAAGAAAGGGAAAGTATTACTACAATCCTCCCAGAGGTGGTAGGCCTGGCCACCTTTGCATGCATGTGTTTGAGGGGAGTATGCGGCCACCACAGAAGCCATCCCCTGTCTGCAGGAGTGGGCAGTTGAGAAGAACTGCCAGCTCCTATGGCAGCAGAGGAGAAGCCGCTTGTTTGGGGAGTCCGTGGGGCAGCCAGGGGGGGCTCCCTGCACTGCCGTCAACATATTGGGGCATGCAGGTTACCTGAATGGGACCGGGCAACCACATTTAAAATAAAATAAAAAAGAAATAGGCAAGTGACATGGCGCATCAAAGATAAACAGTTGGAGCTGCTCATTAGGAGTGAGTGCCCTATAATGCCCTGCAGGGCTTTACTCATCCCCAAGTTTGCATCAATGAGATGCCCTCAGGCTGACAGGGGCTCCTCCAATGATGCAAAGAGAGTGTAGGGGGCAACTGCAGGAGTGCACGGATCTACGAGTCCAATGTAAGAATCTGCATCCCTACATATCTATATTGTTTTGCCCTTTAATATCTCTAAAACTGCTGAATGAATTTACCACAAATCACAAAAAGCATGCTATCTGGACCAAAATCTAGCTTTCTGTCAAATTTGGAGTACTTCCGTTCAGTGGTTCGGGTTGTAGTTGTGTTCACAATCCCTATGGGAAAATGCATTGAGAAAACGCTCTATGGGACCCCCCTTTTCTATCAGCCCTTGCTTGACTCACCACCCCAAAACATTCAACACAGCAGCTGAACCAAGTAAAGTATATGTTTTGAAAATGTTGTCAAGCTTCGTCAAGCGGCTCTAAAGTTTTTGGTAAAACAAAAAATGTTCTTCCTATGGAAACTAGGTCCTAACTATAACTACAGACAGCCGGTAGGTTATTTATATATATGCATTCACAAAACTTTCCCCAAAGAGTTTATCCACCTCCGCTCCTTCCTGAAAAGTTTAAGGTAGGGGTTGGCATAATTTGCGTAATCGCGATACGCAAATCTCTGCGAAATGGAAACAAATCTCGGTGAACACGCAGAAATTCCGCAAACACGCCGAATTGCTTGTTTGCGATGCTTTTTTCATGTTCGCAATTTCTGTTTGTGAGCACAGGAAATATCTTGCGGACACGCATTTTGAGAACCCGAACAAGCGAAAAATTTCACAAAGTCGTAGAACGTAGAATTTTGGGCAATATCGCGTTCTCCGCGGAACGCGGAATTACCCAAATTCCGCAAATTCCACAAGCGTAACGCAATTTACCGACCAGGCCTAGTTTTAGGGTGATACGTCAAGTGGGGGCGAGATGAGAAAAAAAGCGATCCCAAAATACAAAATCCCCAGATCAGGCTACAGCAAAAACTTCTAAACGGAATTACACTAAATGTGGCAGGAAGCTAGATCTTGGTCCTCGAATTGTGTTTTTTTTTATTTGGTGTAAATCCATTAGGTAGTTTTTGAGAAAATAAGGGATAAAAATAATTGCATAACTGGACAGTCCATGACAGTGTTGATACACTCTTGTGGGAGCACTAGTTTAAAAATAGAGTGTTCTGATTGGCCCTCGGAGCTTTATTCCCCTTTTGCGACCTTGCTCTCGTGGGAGAAAGTGCTCTGATTAGCTGCCAGCTATAAGAGAAAAGTGTTGCTAGCAGTCATTACAGGAATCTGAAACTTAGTCCCCTGTCCTAAAGTTAAGAAAAATAAATAATATAAGGGGGCAGTTTAGGGACACCCTGACCCTCTAGACTCCATGGGTGGGGCCCAAAGGGACCCCCAGGTCCCAAAATAAAAATAAATTGGCAAAAAATGCAGTCTTGCAGGTTCGAAAAATAGTGAAATACAAAATGGTGTCTGGGCCACATTTATTAACTCTAATCCCTGGGGATCCTACCCTGCGGGTGTATTCATGATGGGGAGGAGGGGCTGCTCGGCCCCCCTCCCGAGCCTTTAGACCACAGGGAGCCTACCTCCTGGGCCGAAAACATTGTTTATGGGAAGGGGGATGCATGTCCTCTACCCGAGCCATCAGAGGCCCTGGGGAACCCACCCCTTGGGCGAAATCATAAAACAAGGGGAGGGGAGCCATATGAGGGCAGCCACATGGCCTTCCTCCATGAACCATGACAGGCCCATGGGAGCCCACTCCCGGTGCCCAAAGTTTACAAAATAGGTATGTGGCAATGCAGCTCCTTCCCTGAGCCTCTGAAGACCCCGTGAAGACCAACCCTGGGGCCGATTACTGTAAGTGAGGGTGGACATGTGGCCCTCCTCCCTGATCCATTAATGGCCCTGGGGACCCCATCTCCCTGAAGCCATCTCAGATGCTACATCCTGTGAGGCCCACCCCTGAGAAACAGAGGTTTTTCTGCCCACAGCAGCATAGGCAGGGAACCCTGTGTTTCCTCTCACTTTGCGCAAGTGTATTCAAAATGCCTGCCAAGTGGGAGCAAACGCAAGGAACTTTGAAAATGCTCCCACCCTCCTGGTGCCGGCTTTTGATGCACACAGTGATAATTCCAGGGAAATAGATCAGCTCGGCATGAGCAGCATTAGGCACTGCTCCCTCTGGGCAGGAGCGATGCTGGTGCCCGGTGCATACAGATAACATGCTGGGACTACAGGGGCTTTGGGGTGCCCCTCAACAGCCCCCAACACTACCGGCTGGGCTCCAGGGGTCACAGTTTTAAAAAATGCAGGCCCCCAGGAGTGTGGCTCAACAGGGCTGAAATCGCCTAGGCGAAGGGGGCTGTGTGCCCCCTCCCCCTAAAAACCACACTATACCCTGGGATCCCCAGGACTGAAATTGGCCCTGGGAGCCACATGTTCTCTCTTTTATTTAAAAGAGTGGTGCGGGGTCCTCAAGGCTCGGGGAAGGTGCGACACAGCCCCCTCCACTTAATTTGAATAACTATCCCCTGGGGCTAATAACGGCTCAAGGAGGGCTCACCTCGCCTTAAATTCATACGCAGCCCTAAAGGATGTGGTCCCCAGGGCCTAAGGAGGTTCGGGGAGGGAGGCCACGTGTACCTCCTCCCTTTATTTTTAGCAATTGTTCTGGGGGATGGGGTCTCCAGGACCGAAAAAGGCTTGGGGATGGGCGGCTGCATCGCCCCTGCTCCTCTTTAACTAAAAAATAAATGGTCCTGGGGGATGCGGCTGCACCAAAACGCCTTGGGCGTTTGGTTTACTACTTGCTTATGAAATAAATCATCTGCGTGAAATGGATTTAGGCTTGAGTAATTCTTTGCAGTAAAGGAGAGGATGTTGATTGTATCATGGAGGTTTTGGGCCCTCACTCAAGCCCGCCGCCTTTAGTGGCATAGAGAATCCCTAACTCAGCAGTGTACATATATATATATATATATATATATATATATATATATATATATATATATATATATATATATATATATATATATATATATATATATATATATATATATATATATATATATATATATATATATCTACAGAAAAAAACATAGGTTTTACACACGTTATAGTTAGGAAGTAGCATTTAAAAACCTATGAAATTCACTGAAAAAAGACATAGGTTTGACACATGTTATAGTTAGCTGGAAATTTTACTGATATAAAACCAATGAAATTCCACGTTATAGTTAGTTGGACTCACTATAACTTGCGCGTGCAATGCACTGCTGATGACGTCACATATTACATCACTCATGACATGGTCAGTGACATCACTCATGACATCACTGATGACACCATCCAGTGAATATGTGTCTTTCTGAAAAATAAATATTAGTGAGTAATGTTTAAATATTTAAATATATATATTAGTGTTTCACTTTGTGTATAAGTGGCTACATGTGTTGGTAAGTAGCTACATGCGTATGTATATGGGTTATTAGATGTTTCTCTTAGTATCAGTATGAGTGTCTATATGGTTTGGTGGGGGTATTACTTACCACATAGATGCATGAGTGACTGACTCTCTGTTTCTATGTGTTTTGTAGACAGCATATGTGCAGGACTGTATGGGTGGATGAGTATGTATATGTGTTTGTTAGTGACTGAATGACTGTCTCACTAGTGTCTTTCAGTTACTACATATGTTTTAATCTAGTATATGTGAATATTGATGTATATAAGTGAGTATATGTGAGAGTAAGAGATTGTAAGAGTTCCTGTTTAAATAAGTATGTGTTTCTATAAGTGATTGTTTAAGAGAATAAATATGTGTAATTTTCAATAGAAGTAAGGTGGAAGTGTGTGTATAACTCTATATTCAAATAAATGGATGTTCAATAGTTTTTTTGCATGTGTGAATATGTGTGTGAGTAACTTTTGGATGACTGTCGGTGTGTAACAGGATGTATAGATGTATCACTTCATATGATGAGTGAGTATATGTATGAGTGACTATATAGAACTGTTGGTGAATGAGTGGATGTGTATATAGATGGTGGAATTACTGAATTGCTTGTTGTAACTGATATGGGTATCTCCATTTTTTTTAAAATTTCAGTTTCTATTTTTGAATATGTGTTTCAAGGGTTACATTACAGTGAAAGGAGGTCTATCACTATGTCACAAGGATGGTGTCATCAGTGATGTCATGAGTGATGTCACTGACCATGTCATGAGTGATGTAATATGTGATGTCATCAGCAGTGCATTGCACGCGCAAGTTATAGTGAGTCCAACTAACTATAACGTGGAATTTCATTGGTTTTATATCAGTAAAATTTCCAGCTAACTATAACATGTGTCAAACCTATGGTTCTTTCAGTGAATTTCATAGGTTTTTTAAATGCTACTTCCTAACTATAACGCGTGTAAAACCTATGGTTTTTTCTGTGAATTTCATTGGTTTTTAAAATGCTAATTCAGAAATATGTTGTGTATGCAACCTATACTTTTGTCAATAAAGTTCTGGCAATATTTTTTTCGAAAACAAGCCGTTTTCTTCAGTGTTCAAGTTGCATAGAGACTCCTTGTAAAGCGATACAGAATTCGAAAGTCTGTAGCTTGCTTTTTTTTGAACGCATTAAAATTTGTCTGTAAATAAAAATAGCCTTACTAAACTTTCGTGCGCGGCCCGGTGTGCGCACTCTCAGCAACAGTTGTCAATAAAATGGATATCGCATTTCCAGGCTTTCGTGCGCGACTGAGTGCGCGCACCTGCCTATATATTTCGTGAAAAATTGGCAATTTGAACTTATTGAATTTCTTCATACACCCCTCAAAGAACTTATAGTACGTCAAAGAGACTGTACCTAGACTTCTTTTTTATTCTTATGAAACTTTTCAGTAAATGGAGCTGAATGTCTTTTTAAACTTTCGTGCGTTACCGGATGTACACACCTTGGTATTTTTTTTAGAAATATAAAACGTTTCATACTTTAACAATTGTGTGCTTGAATCCAGCTCAGAAGATATACAAAATCAGGATGGTAGTTGGTTCAACCCGGACCGTTTATTAGAGGTAGATCGTCCGACTCCACCGGAGGACACCCCTAATAAAAAGGACATATATATAAAATGCGGACTAGCCGCTGTATCGTGCTAGCAAACTATAACATATAAATCGTTAGAAGAAACAAAAGGAATCGAGCAAAATCAGTAGGCCACTGATGGGATCTCTTTTTGACCTCGCTAAAATAGAAAAATTAGGAACAACCCCTCATGAGAAATATGAAACTAGTGAGAGGAACCGAGCTCGACGCCATGATAGCTGCAAGACAGCTCGGCTCCGCCGCCCACCCCACCCAAAATAACAACAAACACTATGCAAATATTATAAATATATACAACACATCAGCAAAGTAACAGGGTAAAACGTTTTATTAAATAACTATTTACATGGCAGCCCGCTGCAACATGAAAACAACACTTTCAATTGGTTCTTAATAGTTTCAATTCTGGAATTTACACGCAGCACTCCACCCACTTCCCTCACTATCTTTTCTACTCTCAAGAGAGAACAACGTCCTACATCTTTCGGAAGACTTTGGTGAAATGGCTACCGTATCTCATTCATCTTCCGAATCTGACCAAAATGATCGACTACCTTTAATAAGAAAAAATAAATCTTTCATCTGGCAATTTTTCACTTATCCTGAAGATCAAAAGAAAGTGAATGCACCAAAAGTAACCTGCACGATATGTGACTTGGTTCTCTCAAGAAGAAATCCAGCAAAAAAATATTCCTTTTCCATTCATACCATGGTGCGGCATGTCAAACAAGTGCACCCTGTGCAATTTGCAGAGGCAACGACAAGAGCCCTGGCCACGCTATTACCATTAGAGGTGGCCAGCACATCTTCTGATCGGCGACCTGTATCTCCATCGAGTGCAGAGATGGACTTGAGATATTTAACTATATATGGTCTATAATCTATGGTTTTTTCAGTGATTTTTCAAGGTTTTGTAAATGCTAATTCCTAACTATATATGGTCTATAACCTATGGTTTTTTCAGTGAATTTCTTTGTTTTTTTAATAGCAAATATCAAAAGCTTTTTTGTGGAAAATGACTAAAATTAGGTATACATAAGCGGCGTTCATTTATGTTCACCACAGCCACTGTTAAAAGTAAAGTGAAAGTCGCGAAACAGTGGCCACGCCATCTAGTCCCTTTTAGGCTCCATCATGCACGTAAGTAACAGCCATTTTCTGTGTCATGGCCTCTCTGCCCACTGCCAATAGCCTATGATTGTTCGAAATTGGTTCTCTTTGGGTCATTCTCTGTTCACAAATAAGCACAGAGTTGCAATTCTCTGTTTAGTTTTTGCAGATAGTGAAGGATAGGTAGTGCACACTTTTGTCCCCTTTGTAACCTGTCATGCCTATCTCTGCCCCGTTTGTTGGTAGTTGGTTCAACCCGGACCGTTTATTAGAGGTAGATCGTCCGACTACACCGGAGGACCCCCCTAATAAAAAGGACATATATATAAAATGCGGACTATCCGCTGTATCGTGCTAGCAAACTATAACATATAAATCGTTAGAAAAAACATGAAACTAGTGAGAGGAACTGAGCTCGACGCCATGATGGCTGCAAGACAGCTCGGCTCCGCCGCCCACCCCGCCCAAAATAATGACAAACACTATGCAAATATTATAAATATATACAACACACCAGCAAAGTAACAGGGTAAAACGTTTTATTAAATAACTATTTACATGGCAGCCTGCTGCAACATGAAAACAACACTTCTAATTGCTTCTTAGTAGATTCAATTCTGGAATTGAACACCCAGTACATCCAGAGGTGATGTCCGACAAGTTGTGTGGGGGGATGCCTTGCTAATGCCGCCACCCCCACCACCTTCTGTAGGAAGGACTCTGGATATGCTTGGTCCCTGAGAGACTTCGATGTCCCTGCCTTGCACAAATGTCATAAGTTCTGGATGTTGAGTGCCATACTTCAGGGTCCAAGAAACAGCGTGGGGTGCACTAGAAAGGAGAGGCGGCGCGAATGAGCCTCTCCCACCTCCCCAGGTGGAGGTTTCTTAGCTACACCCCAGCGCTTCACTCGACAAGCTGAGTTGCGCCCGCTCCTACAGCACATTGCCTCGCTCGGCCAGCTAAATTACGCCTGCTCTTGCTATTACAGCGTCTCACCCGCCATCCAGCTGAATTGCACCCACTCTTGCTTGCCAGTGAGAACAACTGATCTGAAGAACGGCTGCCTGCGGTGCCTCCCTGAGCCGCTTGACGGAGGCCCCCGAGGGGCGGTGTGGTGGCACGGACTCGGAGGGGGCGCTTGGCTCCTGCCCCCTCCCCAAGTCTTGTTCCCCTGGTATGGCCTGAGATCGCCCCCGACATAGGCGGCCGGCTCCCGGGGTCAGGCGGAACTTGTTGCCTTTTGATGCCTCTTCCATTCTGGACCTTGTCCCACAATCCGTTTGACCTGAAGACACGTCCTGCGGTGCCCTGGTCCGACCACCACATATACCTGCGCCAGGAGACGGCGTGGGGTGCACTGGAAGGGAGAGGCGGCGCGAACGAGCCTCTCCCACCTCCCAAGGTGGAGGTTTCTTAGCTACACCCCAGCGCTTCACTCGGCCAGCTGAGTTGCGCCTGCTCCTGCGGCACAGTGCCTCGCTCGGCCAGCTGAATTGCGCCTGCTCTTGCTATTACAGCGTCTCACCCGCCATCCGGCTGAATTGCACCCACTCTTGCGATACAGCGACAGGCGGCTGCCACGGAGCTCAGGAAATGGCGGTCGGCTCCACAGACTTGGGCCTGGCCTGCAAGGATGGCTCTGGGCAACCCTGGAACTCGGACGCTTGACTGCTACGGCATGGGCCCCATTCCCCAAAGCGTCCCCTCAGCCTTGAAGATTCTACAAGAGTCACTGAGGCCCCCGACTCCTGCAGACTTCCGGTGGGGAGCGACTGCCATGATTGCTCGCGGAATGGCCACGACGTAGCCACGGGGTGCTCTCATGCTGACGCCAGCTTCAGTCTGAAACATCCAGAAACACTGTAGACTACCAATTCGATCAGTTCCGGTGGAGCCCCAACGACGTATCGCGTTGTTGCGTAATGCGTCAAATGACGCGCTGCGTTAGCGCACCCGGAAGTGCTCCGGTGCGCGAGGCGCGAAGCGCAGCTTCCCGGAAGCAATCCGGGGCGCGGCGCCGATTTACATTTCAATTGGTTCTCCCTCACAATATTTTCAATGTCACATAAAAGTCACCCATCACCCACTGCCATCTCTGGCTGTTTCCATGGTAACACCTCATTCTGCACCTGGCTGAAGGCACAGGTCAAAAGTTCATATCTCAACGTTCTACAGCAAAGTAACAACACTGTTTTCCCTCCAGAAACACCTGCCTATCCACAGCTCTGTTACATATCATTTTTTTCACACCCAATAGTACTTTTCGTTTAACATAAACATTAACCTGTTCAATCTCCACTTGTTACAATCAACCAATCATTTTTATTTTTTAAACCACACCCAGCCTCTTCCTTTTTCTTTATTTAGAATTTCAACTTCTAACTCCCATTCCACTTCCAGAACCGATCGGAGGACGACTACAAATCCCTTGAAAATGAAGGTCTGGCTAATAGGACACAGTTATATTCACTGGAGTAAAAAATATGCAGTAAGCAGACGAATTTGCAACCTCAGCTTACCAAATGTACACATAACATGGATTTCCAAAAGAGGATTGAAATGTCACCAATTGATTCCATTGGTGAAAACTTTTATGCATCTCCCAGAACCAGACTTTATAATTGTGCACTGTGGTGGGAACGATCTAGGCACAATCACTGGGGTAGGTCTGGAAATGCTTCTAAAAGACACCTTTCGACAATTGATGACACTTTTTCCTCGATCTGCCTTGGTATATTCCAATATATGCCAAAGACAGAAATGGAATTGGTCCAATCACCATTGTGCACAATTTGAGAAAGCAAGGAGACATGTAAATAAATCTGTTTCTGCGTTCCTCAGAGATTATAGCATGGGTTCTATTTACCACAACAACTTGCGATACCACATGCAAGACGTCTATAGGAGAGACGGTGTTCATTTCACGAATGAGGGAAACAGAATCTTCCTCTGCAACATCAGGCTCTGCATCGGTACTTACTTATAAATGCAGAAAACACTCAATTAACACAAGGGCTCTTTTCAGAGCCACCTTATAGCTAAGCACTCAAACTTCTGATTTATCTCCATTTTCACACTCTTGTAAATAGGTGTGCGCGACCGGGCGCGCGCACCCCGTATTTTTTTGGGGGGAAAAATTATATCTTTTTGCGTTTAAGGGCCTTACTGCACACCCCGAGAAAAGCTACGCAGCAAAACAATCTCTACCTTCTCCCCTTTCCATGTTTCAACGCTTTGAAATGAACAATATATTTACTCGCAGTGACAAAATGGCGGACAAAACTTCCTGATTTCCTTCTAATCGAACGTTAACAGACGTCACGCAGCCAAAAAAAATTCCGCTCACGCGCAGCCGCATGGGTGCGCGCACGTGTGCGCGCCTATAGATATATAATTGACATTAACTTTAATTTTCTCAACAACAACTGAACGGATTTACACCATTCCAAAAAAAGCGTAATCTGCGAACAAGACTCTACAGTTTTGGCAAATTTCTTATAAATCCATTCAGCCGTTCGACCTGTAGCCGAGTCTAAAGGTCCTATGGAAAATAACATGGAGAAAACACGTTTTGGGACCCCCCTTATATCTCAGCCCCCACTTGACCAATCCCCCCCAAACTTTCAGGGAAGGAGCGCAGCGGACCGAGCCATCTTCTTTGAGAAATTCTGTAAAATTCTTCAACCAGGGCCAAAGTTATTCCAAATAGAATGTTGAGGATTTCCTATGGAAACTAGGTCCTAACTATAACTACCTACTGGCGACCGCCAGTAGGTAATATATAAAATACATATATATATAATATATAATATATACATATATACATATATACATATATATATATATATATATATATATATATATATATATATATATATATATATTACCTACTGGCGGTCGCCAGTAGGTATATATAGTTAGGATTTTTTTGAATAGGGATTTCTGAAAATTCTATGTTGAATAACTTTGGCGTTGATGGACGGAATTGACTGAAATTGTCAGGAAAATGGCACATTTTGTTTCTGAGCGTCCCCTGAAAGTTTGGCGGGGTTTCGTCAAGCGGGGCCCGAGAAAAAAGGGGGGTCCCAAAACGTGTTTTTAACATTGAGTTTTCCATAGGGCGGTTGGACTCACTTTTAGCTTGAACGGCTGAATGGATTTCTATGAAACTTGGCAAAATTGTAGAGACTGTTTGCCCGATGTGCCTTTGATAGGTCTCAAGATATGTGCTCCAGTGGATTTTGAGAAATTAACGTTCAAAAAAATATATATATCTGTGACTGCGTCCCGGTTAGCGCCCCGGTTCGCGTGCCAGACGCGTAACGGAACTTCGCGAGGAGAAGTGGATTGGCTCTCCGGTGACTCTCAACATTCTAAACAGTCCGGAGCGGCCGCCATCTTGTCTCTCGGTAGGATCGAGAGACAAGAGGTGGAAATAAACGAAGGAGGAAATGAATGAAAGGGGCAAGGTAGACCCCTCCTGACTCCCTAGGATTGATGTGGGGGCTATTAAAGGGCCCCGCGGGGCAAAAAAATAAAATACATTTTTATTCAATTTTTCGCGGTGGAAGCGCTACCCGGTACGCGAACCGGGTAGCTCACCGGTAGCGTAACGGGAGTCCGCCATCTTGTGTTTCGGACGAATTTAGTCACAAGATGGAGGATAAACAATGTTGGGAATGGGTATAAGGGGGCACGGGAGACCTATCCTGACCCTCTAGGTTTTCTGAGGGTGGCTGAGGAGGCCCATATATGTACAAAAAAAAACCCCTTTTTTTCAAATTTTCGCATGGGTAGCGCCTGGTCCGCAACGGGTAGCGTTCCGGAAAGCGTAACAAGGGGAAAACCAAGGGAAATAGTAAAATAATATTTTAGAGTGCTTTGAGGTAGGGTAGCTCTGAATAGAGCTGTTGTGTTGTGTGGGTGATGTAAGAACCAACATGTAGGTACCAATAAAGAGTCTAAAATTCAATGTACACCGTCTCCTCTGTAGATATTTTGTATGTTCTAATATGGGTTATTTAAATGTAATGTGTGGTAAAGCACTTCATGCTTTAAAGCAATTGTATTTTTGAACTGATTGTTCTTTCCTCTTAGTCCTCCTCTTTGTTTTTTTTTCCCCACACTCTTCTTCAGCATGATAGTTGATAAATTCGTTCCCTCAAAAAATGTATATACATAAAAAATTATATTAAATACATATAAAATATATTTTCCCTTTAAAAGAAGAATACATTTTACAGCTTTTGATATTTGCTATTAAAAAACCATTGAAATTCACTGAAAAAACCATAGGTTATAGACCATATATAGTTAGGAATTAGCATTTAAAAAACCTTGAAAATTCACTGAAAAAACCATAGTTTTTAGACCATATATAGTTAGGAATTAGCATTTACAAAACCTTATTTTACTCACACAAAACCATTGAAATTCGCATATATAGTTAGTTGCACTAACTATATATCGCGCACCCGCAATCCACTGCTGATCATGTCCCATATTACATCATTCATGACATGGTCAGTGACATCACTGATGACATCACTGATGACATCACTGATGACATCTCAAATGACATCACTGATGACATCAATGATGACAACATCCAGTGACTGTATGTTTCTGTAAAGTTAAAATATGTCTTACATATTGAAGAATGAGTGGATGTATAAGTGTCTGGATGAAGGATTTAGTAGGTGCATGACTGACTGTATGAGTGAGTGATTAAATGTGTCTCACTGAGTGCATGGGTTAGTGACTAAACTGTCTTATTTTGTGCATCATTATGTCTGTTGTTCTGTAAACTGCTGCATGTGTTGATCAGTAGCTATATGAGTAACTATATGGGTTATTGATTGGTTGCCCAAGTATTTGTATGGGAGACTGAGTGTGTGTGTGGGTGCTGGGAGGTGTATGACTCTGAAAAAGAAATGAATGAATGAAATGAATGAATGAAATGAAAATGAGTTTTGTAAAGCGCAGAATAGCTGCCCGGAGGCGTCCCAGCGATGAGATCTGTGCATAGATGTGTGAGCAGTTGATTCACTAGATGTATGGGTTCAAAAGTGCATGTGGAAACAGCTGTATGGGCGGTTGACTGTGTGCATGAGTGTATTGGTGAGTGAATGGATATCTCAGTGCTACATGTCAAAGTAAGTACATATGTAAAACATAGTACATGTGAGAGTTGACATATATAAATAACTGTGCATAAGAGCCAGTGAATGTGTGAGTGGCTGTATGGATCATTGTGAACTTGTATCAGGGATTGTGTAAGAGAGTAAATATGTGTTAGTATATGTTTGAATAAGTAAGTTGTGTATAACTGTATAGTTGAGGAAATTGAGGTGTGATTGATTCTTTGCATGACTGACTAGGTGTGTGAGTACCTCCATGGATGAGTGACAGTCTGTGAGTGTCTGTTTACACTGAGTGTATCTAAGGTTATATTAGAGTCTGAAGAGGTTCATCGTATTATCACATGAATGATGTCAGCAGTGATGTGATCAGTAATGTCAAATAAGATGTCATCAGTGATGTCATCAGTGATGTCATTTGAGATGTCATCAGTGATGTCATCAGTGATGTCATTTGAGATGTCATCAGTGATGTCATCAGTGATGTCACTGACCATGTCATGAATGATGTAATATGTGACATGATCAGCAGTGGATTGCGGGTGCGCGATATATAGTTAGTGCAACTAACTATATATGCGAATTTCAATGGTTTTGTGTGAGTAAAATAAGGTTTTGTAAATGCTAATTCCTAACTATATATGGTCTATAACCTATGGTTTTTTCAGTGAATATATATATATATATATATATATATATATATATATATATATATATATATATATATACATATATATATATATATATATATATATTCACTGAAAAAACCATAGGTTTCACACCAGTTATAGTTAGCTGGAAATTTTAATGACATAAAACCATTGAAATTCCCACGTTATAGTTAGTTGGACTCACTATAACTTGCGCGCCTGCAATGCACTGCTGATGACGTCACATATTACATCACTCATGACATGGTCAGTGACATCACTCATGACATCACTCATGACACCATCCAGTGAATGTGTGTCTTTCTGAAAAACATATATGTTTTATATATGTATTTGTAAAGGACGATGGAAGAATAAATGGTTAAATAAGTGTGTAAATGGATGTTTGTTAATATAAAAATTGATTGGTTAACTGCCTTATTAAGTGTATCTTAGTGAATACATATATTAGCAAGTAAATTTTAAATATTGAAATGTATGTATCAGTGTTTCACTTTGTGTATAAGTGGCTGTATGGGTTCGTGACTGACTCACTGTTTGTATGTGTTTTTAAAACAGCATATGTACAAAACTGTATGGATGGATGAGTGTGTATATGTGTATGTTAGTGAGTAAACGACTGTCTTACTATTGTCTTTTTCAGTAACGACATATGTTTTAATCTAGTATATGTGAGTATTGATTTATATAAGTGAGTATATGTGAGAGTGAGAGATTGTAAAAGTTCCTGTTTTAATAAGTATGTGTTTCTATAAGTGATTGTTTAAGAGAGTAAGTATTTGCAAGTTTTCTTAGAAGTAAAGTGGTAGTGTGTGTATTGCTGTATATGCAAATAAATGGATGTTCAATAGTTTTTTTGCATGTGTGAATATGTGTGTGAGTAACTTTTGGATGACTGTCGAAGTGTAACAGGATGTATAGGTGTATCACTACATATAATGAGTGAGTATATGCATGAGTGACTATATAGAACTGTTGGTGAATGAGTGGATGTGTATATAGATGGTGGAATTACTGAATTGGTTGTAACTGGTATGGGTATCTCCATTTTTTTGAAAATGTTAAATACTATTTTTGAATATGTGTTTCAAGGCTTACAGTACACTGAATGGAGGTCTGTCACTCTGTCACAAGGATGGTGTCATCAGTGATGTCATGAGTGATGTCACTGACCATGTCATGAGTGATGTGCATTGCAGGCGCGCAAGTTATAGTGAGTTCAACTAACTATAACGTGGGAATTTCAATGGTTTTATGTCAGTAAAATTTCCAGTTAACTATAACTGGTGTGAAACTTGTGGTTTTTTCAGTGAATTTCATAGGTTTTTTAAATGCTAATTCCTTTCTATATCGAGTTTCTAACCTATGTTTTTTTTTTACAATTTGCTGTTTTGTGTAAGAATGAATTTTTAAGTTTTTTTTTTTTATCATTTTTTTCTGGGGCGCTCTGGGTGCGCGCTCCGGTAAGCTCTCCGGAAAGCACACCCAGAGCGCTACTTTCGTTCGTGAAAAAAATATGAATGAAAAGTTAATAATAACGCAAAACATTTCGTACCATACAAATAAAAGCAGTTTTTTTTTATAAGGAAATGAAAATGATTTTGCATTTCCGTAAAACTATTAAGACGTCACTTCGGCGCGCAGCGTAAGCGCCCCAGGAAGCGCCTACGTTCGCGCCGCGTGTGCACCCCGGAAGTGCCTACGTTCGCGCCGCGTGTGCGCCCCGAAAGCGCCTACGTTCGCGCCGCGTGTGCGCACCCGGAAGCGCTCCGGTGCGCGCAGCGTCAGCGCGTCAAGTCATGTGACCTGAAAATAACACTTTTCATTGGTTGCTAACAGTTTTTTTACCGAGAATGAAATCCCCACCCATTTCCTTCACTTCTTCTTTCACTTTTGTGACTGAAAGACCTGTTTTTTGCTCCTGGATCTTTCTTGGTTTACCATGGCTGCCAGAGAATCCAGCAGTGATGAAGAGCCTGAATTCATCAATGAAGAGCCTCCTCAGCCAAAGGTGAAGGAGCATTTTATTTGGACATTTTTTAAAATACCACCTAACCAGAAAGAGGTGAATGCTCCAAAAGTGGAGTGCAGGATTTGCAAACAAGTCCTGTCACGGGGTGACCCAAAAACAAAATACTCATTTGGAAACTTTACGATGATCCGGCATGTGGAGAGGAGGCACCCCCAGAATTTTGCCCAGGAAAGTGTCAGGGCTCTGGCACAAGAGGTTCCAAGTGATGGGGCCTCTACATCCACCGGAGGAGAAACTACTTCTGGGAGGGGGCAATCGCAGGAGCTCGTGCCAAATATTCAACCTGCTTTTAACAATGGTGTCCTGAGATGCAGATACTGCAATCAACTCCTTACCTATGGGGAGCAAAGTGTCCAGCTCATGGTTCGAGCATTGGAGAACCATCACTGCCCTTCCCACCCCTAATTTTTTTAGTTTTTTTTTGCTCCTGTTGAGCAGTTTCCATTCCCTGTTTTTGTTCCTGTTTTGAAAAAAGAAGAAAACAAAAAGTTCTTTTCAGAACTACCTCCAATTCTCATCAAAGAGCTATATTCTTAAAAAAATGAAAACGAGTAAGTGAAATGGAGTGCATTGATAATGGAAAGGAAAATGAGTAAGAAAGAACAGAAAGGTATGAGAGGAGAAAGGAAGTGAAGTAGGGGGACTGAAAGAAGGTGAGTGTTGGGAAGGAAAGTAAGGAGAAGAAGAGTGAATATGGGGAATGTTTATATTCAAAGAAAATGTTGAAAAGGAACGGGGGTGTGGAAGGGTAAGAAAAGATGCATTGCTGGAGTTGAAGGCTGAAGGCCTCATTTATGAAGCCATGCGTCACTTTAACGCCACCAGAGCGTCACTTTTTGTGACGCCTCAGTCCAGTAAAAAATGCACCTTATTTAGTCATATTTACAAAGTGGCGCATCTAGGTAGATGTGTCACTTTGTAAGCCCCTGCGCCACATTATTCCTACGTCGGGTGTAATGTATACAAAAGGGACGTATTGACACAAGAAAGGATCGTAGAGGTGACGCAGTGAAATCTATGAGATATCACTGCGTCACTTTTATGACGCTGGTGCGTCCAAATCTCACGCCTGTTTCACAGCAGGCGTGCAGGCCCTTTCACATGGGGCTTGGCCCCATATGAAAGGATTCATTGCTGGAGTTGCTTCATTTTTGAGACACACTCCAGCAATGCATCACTTTTGTGCTAACAGATACGTCTAAAATACTGAAGTATCTGTAAGAACTTCCAACATAATACGTCATAAAATTAATATGACGCATGAGTAGAAGACTGAAGGACTCATTTATGAGGCCATGCGTCACTTTAACACCACCAGAGCGTCACTTTTTGTGACGCACCAGTGCTATAAAAAATGCACCTTATTCAGTCATATTTACAAAGTGACGCATCTAGGTAGTTACGTCACTTTGTAAGCCCCTGCGCCACATTATTCCTATGTCAGGTGTAATGTATGCAAAAGGGACGTATTGACGCAAGAAAGGGTCGTAGAAGTGACGCAGTGAAATCTATGACATATCACCGCGTCACTTTTATGACGCTGTTGCTTCCAAATATTACGCCTGTTTCACAGCAGGCGTGCAGGCCCTTTCACATGGGGCTTAGCCCCATGTGAAAGGATGCATTGCTGGAGTAGCTTCATTTTTGTGACACACTCTAGCTATGCTTCAAGGATAGTGTGCGTAAGCTTTGGACTACAGAGTCTAAATATATTATAGACCTTCAGACCAAAGCTCCGATAGGACTGAACAACGACAAAGAGATTTGGATGCATCTGGAGTAAAATCGATAATTAATTAACTGTTTCCAAACAAATTTTGTGTTAGGGACATCTTACTCTAGATATTGCCAAATATACCCCATCCTCAATAAGACTTGACATTTTTTGAATGCCCATTCCGGGCACAATTATGGTAACAACTAAATGACACAGACAATTTTGTATATATATTAACACATCAACTAATTGGTTCTTAAGCAAATTATTCTTGAATTATGAAAAATACTGATTTTTTAGGAATTAGAAAATAATTTATGAATTTAAAAACATGAACTTATTTGCCAATCATATACATGGACTTAACCCTAGATATAAAGTCGTTAAGAATTGTTTCGTGATTTTAGAAATGCTAAACTTTGGTCTTTTTGTGTACATGGTAATAAAATGAGTTGTTGTTATAAAAATGTTTTTAAGCACAGCAATGAGCACTTTGGGCTATAGCACTTTATGTATATAGCACGTTTTAAGATGGTTGCCATGTATTTGAGAACAAATGTTGCGTGAGTCCTATTTTTATGCCTAGAAAACAAAACGTCATGTATGGGAATTTTAAATACTCGGGAAACTGACAGTGAGGAAGCCGAAAGGTGAAACACGTCTGTCAGAGGGGGTCTGCACAATAAAATCACCAGCAAAGAATTAATCCATGTGGTGTGCTCTCCATTTTTGGTCTGCGGAAAGGCTGCCAAGTTGCGGAATATATATATATATTGTTTAGAAAGCATGAATTCAACATATTTATACAGGTGGTTTTATCATTGACTGTAGTAAATAATTCCCTATTTTATCTTCTTGGATTTATCCAGTCATAAGTGAAGATTACAAAGTTATATTCTGTTTAGAAACTGATATTTATATCTCCTTGCGCATTTGCATAGTAAGAACTACAATATTCAATATGTTGTTTATGTCTATGGTCACATGACCTGGTCAGAGGGCTGGGATTGGTAAGCCGCCTAGCAGTATAAAACTAAATGAGTTACAAACAGTCATTGCATGTGAGCAAGGGCTTGTTTAGCCCGAAACGCGTAATGCACTTTTTCCAGCTGTACCTGTAATAATAAAGAAACCTGTAATTGATCCAGTGGTCCGTCTCCTGTGTGAACGCCTCGCCGGTCCGTGTGGAATTGAAAGTGGCGTGGAGGAGTTTTCGTGTATATATATATACTTATATGCTGCCGCCGTGGTGTGCTGAAGAATAAAAGAAACTCACCTGCACTCTGGGTCTTCCGTGGTTTTTTCCTGTTTGATGGTCGGATATTTGAGCCTGTCGCAGAAAAACTGCAAGTGCGGAAACTTATATATATATGCGAATCCAGCCCGTCTTTGATGTGCTTGCCGCACAGAAAGGCACGCAGACAGCACAATTAGCACTCCCAGGCGAGGTATGTATTCAACTGCTAAATTTTATTTTATATTCACTGAAAAAAACATAGGTTTTACAGACGTTACAGTTAGGAATTAGCATTTAAAACACCTTAGAAATTCACTGAAAAAACCATAGGTTTAAGGGACGTTATAGTTAGTTGAAAACCAGAGAAATTCGCCAGTTATAGTTAGTTGAGCTAACTATAACTCACGCGCCCGCAATGCACTGCTGATGGCGTCACATATTACATCACTCATGACATGGTCAGTGACATCACTGATGACATCACTGATGACATCATTAAGGTTTCTTAAATGCTAATTTCTAACTATATTGTCTGTAAAACCTATGGTTTTTTCAGTGAATTTCAAAGGTTTTTTAAATGTTAATTTCATATGTTAATGTTTATAAAACCTATATATTTTTGTAATTCTTTTTTAATATTTTTCAACTCTATTATCCTTTTTTTAAACTTTAGAAATTATGTAATCTTTTATATCTTCCCCCAAAAATATGTATATAATTTTTTTTCTTTTTTTGAAAAAACTACAGTCCCGTACTTGTAGTCCACCAAGCTCGATCAGCATGCAAATCCTATCCACCACATTTAAAAGATGCGTATTTTGTTTCCAACGGGTTTGTGGCACTGCGTCCCGCATAACAACATATACGTATGAGTTTGCGGCAGCTGCTACTGTGGTATGCGACGGTAAGCACTACCAAGCGGCGCGTTATGTCATGTACGTATGGGTTGATGTCCGCTGCACGTTGCGAGTGCGACAAATGCACGCTGCCAAGCCTTGTGTTACATCATAGACGTACGGTGGTGTGCCGCATACGCCATTCCTTAATTTTTTTTGTCTCAACCTATATCAAAATAACTTTAAAGTGTATATGAGAGTGAGAGATAATTAAAAATATTTAAAACATTTATATATTTCTAATTGTAATAAACTTATATTATAGTAAATATATTTTCTCAAAAATCACATCGGGTGCAGTTTCATTGCGCACTGAGAGTGCGATTGCCATGTGACCATTAAAAAAAGCATTTAATTAGTTCATAACATTATTCATTGTAACAGTTCGAAAACGCCACCCATTTTTGTCAATATAAAGTAATATAGGCATTTCAAGAGACACAGCTCTTCTGCTTATAGAGCTTTTTTCTACACTTTTTGCAATATACACATATCTTAGACCACACACAACATGCAACCATCATCTTCATCAATATTCTTGGACTGTAAAGTAGCCTTCCACCTGTGATTGCCATACACCTAAAAGTTACATAACCAAAATGTTCTCCAATACCATAGGTAACATGGTTGCTTACGCTGTCCACAGCACAATGTAACATAGTACGGCCCAGAGACAGTATCATGCATAGATAATGAACGGTCACGTATCCAGTAACGTCTGTGCGGGACACGTGTGGGGTGAGTGTAAACAAGCCCTCAGGGAATGGTTGCTGCTAGCATCAACTAAAAAAATAATCCTTGGATCACACACAGAGATTCAATATTAACAGAATTAATAATTTGTGCTGCAGTAAGGTAGGGACAGTAGATGTGTAATAATACAGTAATAATTTTATTGTAAAAGAACCACAACTTGTGGTATAATGAGACACAATCAATAGATCTGAAATGATACACAAAAAGATTATATACTATAAATGCTCCATCAGTTCTAGTGCACTCACATATCCACATCAAAAGCATTCAGCATGTGCACAGCCAGCAATGATGGTTGCTGCAGGCAGGCCTTCCTAGGAGCATTATCTGTTGCCATCAACACTGCATCATCTGCAATTGCGACTCAATCTGTGAACACTGCTGTCTGCAGTGTAGGCCACAGAGAGCAAGCACCCACAGCTACGTAAGGTGACTCGTCCTGCCCAGATGGTCGTAAGTGAAGCAAATAAAAAGCATGTGCGGATCCTGCAATGATGCATATGCGTCGTGCGGACAGAGGGCACTGGAGCAATGTTGTTTCCTACAGGACTGCATCATCTACAATACCGACTCGATCTCAAATGGGAACACTGCTGTCTGCAGTGTTGGCCAGAGAGACCGTTCAGCAAGGACCCACCGCCACGTGGCATTGACTTGAGCTCCACAGTTTTCAATGCGTGAAGCCACAAAGGCAGTGTGCGGAGCCTGCAATAATGTGAATGAGTGGTGCAGACAGAAAGCACTACAGCAATGTCTCTTCTTACAGGACTGTGTCATCTACAATAGCGAGTCGATCTGAATTGTGAACACTACTGTCTGCATTGTTAATTGAAGGCAGTACTCAACACACACAACCATGAATACTTTTTCTCACTGCCTCTTCACAAAATACACCAGCATAAATTACAGAAAACTCTACAATAAATAATTCAAAACAATTTAAATTGGGATTTCATCTGTCCACAGTCTACACTATTCACTGTTCCTTTGGACTTGCAAGATGATTTTGGTCATTTTACTAAACCTATACTAATCTAAAGAAAGTTCTTCAAGCAAGTTTACTATAGCCATATACCCCGCCATAGCAGGCTATGCCAGCTATTAAAAGCCCTCTCCAGCGTTAAAGGCCCGAGCCGAAGGCAAGGCCCTTTAACAAGGGAAAGGGACTTTATAGCCGGTATAGCCCAGCTACGAAGGGCTATAAGGCTATTGGAACATTCTGCCACTAGAGGGTAGAATGTTCTAACAAATAAA
This sequence comes from Lissotriton vulgaris, assembly GCF_964263255.1. Classification (NCBI taxonomy): domain Eukaryota; kingdom Metazoa; phylum Chordata; class Amphibia; order Caudata; family Salamandridae; genus Lissotriton; species Lissotriton vulgaris. Next base: position 389,498,586 of record NC_141691.1, on the reverse strand, counting down.
ACAAAGTCTTAAGGGTGCGTGAAGGGATTGGAATCCCCTCAGGTTCCCAGAGCAGTGAATAAAGAAACATTAGAATGTTGAAACTCCAGGCTTATACCAGCCATTATAAGCCCGGCGCTAATCCATTGTTTTCAATGGACCTCCCAACATTCCAATGTTCTCATAAAACAATATTGTGTATAATTGAATAGACGTTGTAGTTACTTGACTACTTGATTCTGTAATTAAACAATCACCACTGGATCTGAATTATGAACCCTGCTAACCGCAGTGTAGGCTAGAGGAAGTGGTCATTAACACCTCACAGCTACGTACCGTTGGATTCGAAAGCACAGAGTTGGTTGCACCTGATCAGAGGGGGTACACAGAAATCATCACACACTTTAACTTATGACATTCTCAATCATAGAATCAAGACCCCATTTCACTGTTCCGACGTGCTGTACCGCAATGTACTCCACCGACTGCTGTCAACTAAGCCCAATAATCATGTGCAGCAGTTAGCTACGTAAGCACAGAGTGTGATGCACCTCAACAGACGAAATTCTGAAAAAACACAAGCAGCAGGTAACATCGGACATCATCCATTGTGGGATCAAGACACCGTTCCACTGTTGGGACCAAGAGTTGGTTGCACCTGGTCGAAGGGAGTACCTCCATCTCCACTCTCAGATACAGTTCTAACATCATCAACTGTTGGGACAGTGATTTGCTTGCACCTCATCGGAGGGGGTACACAGAAATCATCACAAACTTTAACTTCTGACTTCCTCAATCATAGAATCAAGACCCCGTTTCAATATTCGGACCTGCTCTACCACAGTGCAGCAGTTGACTATGGAAGCACAGAGTCTAATGCACCTCAATGGCGGGAGTTCTGTGAAAACCAAGCAGAAGGTAATATCGGGCATCTTCCATTGTGGGATCAAGACACTGTTGGAACCTAGAGTTGGTTACACCTGGTCAAAGGGAGCACCTCTATCTCCACTCTCAGATGCAGTTCTAACATTGTCCACGGTGGGATCAAGACACCGTTCCACTGTTGGGACCTACAGCTGGTTGCACCTGCTTGGAGGGGGTACACACAAATCATCACAGACTTTAACTTCTGATATCCTGTTTCATATAATTAAGACCCTGTTTCATTTTTCGGACCTGCTGTACCACGGTGTAGTCCAGCGACTGCAGTCAACCAAGCCCAATAATCATATGCAAAGGTTAACTACGGAATCACAGAGTCTGATGCACCTCAACGCAGGGAGCTCATTGAAAAGCAAGCACAAGGTAATATCCAACATCGTTCATTGTGGGATCAAGACACCGTTCGACTGATGGGAAGTAGAGTTGGTTGCACCTGGTCGAAGGGAGTACCTTTATCTCCACTCTCAGATACAGTTTTAACATTGCCCACTATGGTATCTAAACACTGTTCCACTGCTGGTACCTGTCAGACTACTGTGTTAGTAGTGTACATAGCAGTCCACGGTGCTGGGCCTCAGGCTGGGAGCTGTGTGCCTGTGTTGCGGTAGCCAGCGTTAATCTCAGGAACCTTCCGAGCTCATAGGCCTCGGCTCAGGAGCTTCCGCCGGTAAGTGGTGGGCCCTCTTTCACATACGGCGGTGTCAAAAAGTGAACTGTGAGGAATATATGTGTCACAGTGGCCTTGACAGTTTCTAGATACCAGCACACTGAAATGATCATTCACGCAGCCACCTTCGCTCACGGCGTCAGCCTCCTGGCGGTGTGAGCTGCGCAGACCTGGCAGACATGTTCGCCAATCCAGAGGAGAACTACACTCAGAGAAACGTGCCTCTTCTTCATACCCCTATGCTAGCCTTGCGTACGCCGAGCCAGGCCACTACCCCAAACATTTGTGGAGGAGGAGACACATACTCGCTACCATTCCTTAATCTTCCCTACTGACTGTACTTTCATGGATGCGTCCACTGTCCACTTCACTCAATAGACCATCATTGTATGTTGACATGTACATGTCTGTGCTCTGCATACTCAACTCTGTCCGGCACATCCCCTCAAGACTTTGCATTATATATATTTATAATCAGTAATTACTTGGCACCTTTGCACATACTTTGCTCCTAAGCATGGGCGGAAAATCCGTTTCGCTCGCGGATTTTGCGGATTTTCGGTAAATTCGCAATCCGCGAGATCCGCGAATCTCCCGCAAAATCCGCAAATCCGCGAGCAGCGGATTTTATGGCTTGCTCGCACTGTTCGCGTGAGTTCGCGGCTTGCCAGTACAGCTTCGCACCCCGCGAGTAAGTGCTAAATTGCAGAAATACGATCTTAGCAAAACTGAAACTACTTACCAGGTTCAAAAGTTCAGGCTCATCATTAGTAGCCATTTCCTGTAGTGCTTCCTGAGGGGCCCCTCCAGAGTTCAGTTGCCAGTTGCAACTATTATGTGACCCTGCTCTGAACCTCAGAATAGTTACACATATGCCACAAAGGTCCTGAATTACAGCTAAGGGAGACAAGCAGGAGCCAGGCTGGAAGTTAAAATCCATTAATCAGCCCCTAATTCATTATTGTCAGTTGGGGCAGGGCAGGTGTTGTAACTAATTTTGCAACAATGAAAGCACTTAGCAAGTGCAAAAGATCACTAATCAGGAAGCACTAAGGAAGCAGGTGCCAGCTAAAAAAATATTCTGTGACACATTAATCAGCCCCAAATTAATTCAGGTCACTTGAGGCAGGGAAGGTGTGCTTTGCTTTGCCGAAAATAATGTACACTGGACAACCAGAGGGTGTGGTGATGAAACAGAGGGTGGCATGGGTGGGCCAGAGGGTGGCATGAGTAGTCAGAGAGTGGCAGTGGTGACAGAGAGTGGCAGTGATGAAGAAGAGTGTCCCAAACAGGCTGGACACGTAGAAACAACAAGTTCGCAAAACTTGCGACCCGACAGGTAAGTTCGCAAATTGCGAAATTGTAAAAACCCTCGCGAACTGGCAGAAACACGCGCGAACACACAAAAAAAAAAAATCCGCAAATTCGCGGGAATTCGCGGATTTTGCGGATTGCGAGTTCGCAAAGCCGCAAAATTCACGAACGCGAGATTCGCAAAATTCGCCCATGCTTATTTGCTCCCATCTCTCCCAACATTCTGCATTGTGAGGCAGAGGTGCCATGCCATGTTTGCTTTGTGTACATGGCTAGCCACGTTTCCTACATTATGTAGTGTTGTTGTGTCTGCTAGGTGTACATGTTGTTTGTCATGTTGAATGTGAATATATAAGGTAGCGCGTTTATTCACGAGCAGTGGTTTCTCCCATTTACATATCGCTGTCTTAATGAGCATATAGAAATGTTTCTCACAGGTGAATTGTGCGACCACAATGGTAGTCATTCATTACTATCCAAGAATGTCCAACCACACGGCGCTTCTAAGCTTACAGCCCCCAATCTTGCATTCTTTCCTAAAAGGACGTCAACTCCCACAATCAGACCAACATTCATACAGCTTTCTAACAGCAGTTATCTGCTTCTCAATAACATGCACTCCTATGGAATATGAGCTGGCATACCGCATGCCCTTACTGTTTCAAACAGTGTAACTTCCTGTGGAAATGTCTATTCCTACTCACACAAAGTGACTCCCAAACTTCAACTTGACCTTCAATTCCTAGTTTGCAAACAGATTTCATGAAACAAACCAAACTAAAAGTGGTTTTGTTCAGAACAGAAGTCTCCCTCACTTCTGCAAAAGAAATGTATTGACTGCAGATACCACGAACTTCAAGTAAAATACACTCCCTTTTAAATATGAACCGCTAATAACACTTTGTGAATTGTTGCACAATTTTCAACACATGTCATACTCAAGATCTGGCACACTTTTTTAACACGGTCTCCTACGGCCTTCTAACACGCTTTCAAACTATTCTTCTTTTAATACCATTCGATCATCTCTGGAATAACAGGAACAGTGCCCATAATTCTCTACCTCTTTGCGGCCATCCTACTTCTAATTCTACTTCTAAAAATGGCTATGCTCTCTGTGGAAACATCTATATCCGACAGAATATGCCTCTACTCCAAGCTACAGCAATACTGTAAATAAACGGAAAAACTTTTCGGCTACCTGCCGCTATCTATTATCGGAGCCAGCTACAACATAACATTTATCTACACTTATGCAATATGCGTACAACCATCGTTTAATTGCAAAACTTTGCCCATTTGACTGGCGAATGGATCTATGCCTTGCCAACATCCCAACAATCGCTCCCGATATCCAGCAGGTAATGCATTATCTTGAAAATCATGAACGTGATTGTTCTGGCAGTGGAGCAATGGCGAATTCAATGCAAAAAAGTATCATAGCGGAACAGGATTTCTGCGCAGCCACGAAAAATATCCTTCAACGTGCGACCTTTCACAAAATCGCAGATTGCCTCCCTATTCAAATTGCCGCTCCAACATTCAAGGAACATTACTGTCCCTTTGATGATATGAATTGGATCGCTTCACTTTTCTCACATGATGGCAACAATGACCTCTTGGAACATTACGCATCTCAAGCCGCTGAAGAACTCCTGGACTGCAATCTCCAAGACTTGTAAGAAACTCACGTTATTCTTGAATGAATTTTTTTCCATCTTTTTTGACTTTTTCCTTTAAATTTGTTATAATACACTTCAATCCTACTACTTTGATATAATACCTTTTTAAGTATACTCAGACATATGAACTCTGTCTTCATTATTTCCCCTTACATCTCCACCCTAACCAGGCATCGGTGATGTATGTCCTATGCAAATAGCAGCTTTTTACTTCCTAAATTAGCCTAAACCCGACACCCATTTAGAAACCATGTCTATTCTTTGTGCACACGCCTCTCTGCCTGCCTGTTATTCAGGAAGCCCTTTCACACAAATTTACTCAAACTCAGCCTCTGCTCACAACCTGACGATAAAAAGGAAAGAAAGACGACTTTGTTTAGCAACTGCTTGGTACGGTGAATGCCGTTAACAACAAATCTTTCTCCCCGCAGGGAATCACAATGCGGTCGTTATAACGACGGCGTTGTGATTCCACATGCCATTACTCCGCAAGTCGGAACTACGACTTGCGGAGGGGGGGAAGGTGTTGGATTTAAAATCCAACACCTTCCCTATTGTCTGCACAGACTGGAGTTGGAATAGTAAATTATACCATTCCAACTTCCAGTGCCCCCCCTCCGCAAGTCGTTGTTCTGACTTGCGGAGTAATGGTGTCCGGAATCACAATGCGGTCGTTGTAACAACCGCATTGTGATTCCCTGCGGAGTGAAAAACTGCGGGATGGTATGATATATCCGCTTGGCACAGTGTGGTGATCGTAAACCACCTTATTTTCATTATACAATTTCTTCATTCATGTCTAACAGCTATTGTGTATGCCACATAGAACTGTAACATATAATGTGCAATTCACTTATGCAGGAGCTTCAATTTGACTACAGCAGAAGCGGTTGGAGTTTGTCTCAGCTCGATGCCTTAGCTCTCTACACAAATTTTTTTTTTGAAACAGCTGAAGACAATAATGTATGGTTTGACTACAAAGGTACCGAATGGGCTTCTCAGAAGCGCAATGTTTGTATTCATCCTCAAAGTTCCAATGTGGGTAGAACTAGTACCAATTCTGACACACACCACATTGAAACTACTGTATAACAGATTGCTGACTATTTTACTATTGATAATAAATATACTAATGATAATTTTGTGTTACAAAAAAGCACTGCCAAGGTACCTAAAAAGTTTGATGATTACATTTTGCAGTTTCTTTTTTTTTTCTTTCTTTCTTTTCTTAAAGGATACATGTGGTAATCGTATCCTACCTTTTTTTTCCTCATAGAATGTAGAGTCATTCAAGTGTAATAGCTATTGTTTATATCACATTCAACTGTAACATCTAATATGCAATTCACTGATGCAGGAGCTATCTTTGAATACCGCAGAAGTGGTCCACCTTTGCATCATCTGAATGCCCTAGCTCTTGCACCAGTGGGTCCAATTATGGCACTTAAATAAAGACACTTTCTATATAATTGTCAAACTCCATCCCTTTATTACACACAAACACTTTCTTAGACACACCTCATTTCACCATTTGTCTTCTATGGCATTGCAACATTCTGCATTATATTCTTCAAGATTATTTCTTTATTCCTTCTTCCTAAAATACTTAATTTGAGTCTTCAGGCCGGTAGGGGTGAGTAGTTTGCTTCCCACTCCCTGTATAGTATAAACACACACTAACACTACTTGCACAGGTATGCTACAGCAGCCAGTATCCTACAGCGCCCACAGCACATCACTTTACAGCAATAAACTCATGACCTACACTCACAGTTTCATCCCGAGTCTTCAGATCAGGACCAGTGATTAGTTTGCTTCCCACTCCCTCTATACTCTAAACGCATACTAACACCACCTGTACACACATGCTACAGCAGCCAGTGTGTAACACCGCCCAGAGCACATCAGTTTACAGCACTCAGCTCACAGTTTAGGCGCACCGTTTCATCCCCGAGTTTACCGGTACCTCATCTCCGCACCATCTCACTCTAGACAAAATAGTACTTTCACATCGGTAAGGGTAAATACTTCGCTTCTGCCAGTATGGTACAGAGCACTCAGCACACAGTTTATGTACACGCTTTCATCCCTGAGTGTACCCGCACCTCACCTCACCACCATCTCCAGTGGGCAAAACAGCCCTTTCACACAGGTAGGGGTAAATACTTTGCTTCGGCCAGTATGCTACAGCGCCCACAGCATATCAGTTTACAGGACTCAGCTCACAGTTTAAGCACACGCTTTCATCCTGACTTTACCGGAACCTCACCTCAACACCATCTCACTCTTGGCAAAACAGCACTTTCATACTGGTAAGGGTTAATACTTCGCTTCTGCCAGTATGCTTCAAAGCACTCAGCTCACAGTTTAGGCACACGCTTTCATCGCCGAGTTCACTGGCCCATCACCTCCGCACCATTTCACAGTGGGCAAAACAGCACTTTCACACCGGTAGGGGTAAATACTTTGCTTCGGCCAGTATGCTACAGCGCCCAGAGCAGATGAGTTTACAGCAGTCAGCTCACGGTTTACATGCAAGCTTTCATCCCGGAGTGTACCGGCACCTCACCTTAGCACCATCTCACAGTGGACAAAACAGAACTTTCACAGCGGTAGGGGTAAATACTTCGCTTCACACGCCCTCTATAGCACACCCTAACCACCCTACAGAGCTCTCTGCACTCCAGCCCACCTCTTTCCCACTTTTTAATCCCATTTTTCCCTTTACTGGCTTCAATGGAATCACAAAATGGCAGCCAACACTTCCTAGTTTCAACCGCTCACACCGCTCGCAGCCAATCAGCAGCAAGCTCGTGCTTTTAATGCCTAAGCCAATCAGATGGCAGAATTCCCAAATATCGATATCAGTAAATTTTGATATTTCGCAAAACCTACTGAAGGGATTTACACCAAATAAGTAAAAGCGTGCTTTCTAGGCCAAGACCCTTCTCCCTGCCAAATTTGGGGTTATTCTGTTCATCCGTTCGATCTTTACCCTTGTCTAAAGTTTCCCATGGAATTTAACATGAAGAAAATATGTTTTGGGACCTCCATTTTTTCTTGGGCCCCCCTTGATGAATAACCCCAAACTTCCAACATAGGAGTTGATAAGAACAAAGAATTTGTTTTGAAAATTTCATGAAGATTCATCAAACGACGCAAAATATATTAGCAAAACACAAAATGCTTTTCCTTTGGAAACTCGGTCCTAACTATAACTACCTACTGGCGACCGTCAGTAGGTAATATATATATATATATATATATTTGAAAATAAAATCAGCAGATAAGGGCGGGAATATAGTGCTAAGGGACAGGGACCTATACACTGCAGAAGCTATGGAACAACTCAACAACCGCCTGTATTATGAAGAGCTAAAAAGAAACCCACCGGACAACATAAAAAGAGAATTGGATAAAAAACTACATCTATGGGAAATTGAAGAATTAATTGATGCAGATGAGAGGAAATACCTGACAGTTGACTTCCCAAAAATGGCAACTTTGTATTTTGTACCAAAAATACATAAAAACCACACAAAACCACCAGGGAGACCAATTGTGTCAGCAAATGGATCTTTACTCGAACCCCTGTCTAATTTCATTGACTATTATTTAAGTCCCCAGGTAAAACTACTGAAATCCTACCTAAAGGATACAACGGATTTCCTCTGCACCTTGGAAAAACTGAATTGGCAACCCAATTTTATTATGATCACCATGGACGTGATCTCTTTGTACACCAACATTGACAATGAGATGGGCCTCAATGCCTGCAAATATTTCCTAAAAGAAGGGAACATTAATTACCAAAACCACAACGACATGCTAATGGAGATGATAAACAACTTACTCACAAACAACATCTTCATGTTTGGTGATTTGTTATATCGACAAAAAAACGGTGCTGCGATGGGCTTTTCATTTAGCCCCAACTATGCCTGTACAGCAATGGGATGGTGGGAGGAAACAACAGCATGGAATGAAAAGTACCAAACTTACACTCAACACATTATAACCTGGAAAAGGTTTTTGATGATCTCTTCATAGTGTGGAACGGTGGAGAAGAAAAATTCTTGGAATACTTCACAATATTGAACAACAGTACGCCATGCATAAAATTCACCTACACCATAAACCAAAACAGAGCAGTTTTCCTAGATACAGAAGTATATATAAACAACAATCACATAGAAACCACACTCCATCGGAAATGTACAGCGACCAGCGCGACCTTGGAAGCCACGAGCTTCCATCAGCAGTCACTAATATCAAGCATCCCCTATGGGGAATTCCATCGCTTAAGGAGAATTTGTAGCGAAGAGACTGAGTGGTATAAACAGAGCAAGAATTCAATTAAACGGTTCAAAAAGAGGAAATACAACAATCATATTGTACAAAAATGTTGGGAGAAGGCAAACCAAACAACAAGAACAGATTGCTTGAAAAAGAAACAAGATCTACCCTCCATAGAAGGCGAACCAATTAGACTAATTTTGAACTACAGCCAAGAATCCAAGCAAATAAATCAAATTTTGAGAAAAAATTGGAAAATCCTACAATTAGACCCAACCATAGGCCAGAAAATGGGTAAACACCCTGTAATAACATACAGAAGAGCCAAAAACCTACAGGACAAATTGGTTCACAGTCATTTCCAAAAAACTGCAAAAAAGAAACAATGGTTGCAAACATAAGGCTTCATAACATGCTACAATTGTAAGGTGTGTGACATTGCCAAACCAACAACAGAAATAACCATGCCCAACAAAAAGAATTGGCAAATTAAAGAATGCATAACATGCAATAGTAAATACACCATATACATGATCGAATGCCCGTGCAAATTGAGATATATCGGCAGCACCATCTGTGAGTTAAAAATGTGCAATCTGGAACATGTACGTGTAACGGTACACAAGGACAGGGGCAATGCCTTTGCCAAACATATGGAGGCCAACCATGATGGAGACTGGAAACAATTACGCTTCTGGGGTCTAGAAACAATGAGTTTATCAGACAGGGGTGGCCACAATGAAAAACGTCTACGACGTAAAGAATCCAGGCATATATTGAATTTCAGAACAATGATTCCCTATGGATTGAATCAATCGGAAGAATTGTACATACACCTCTGAGGACTGAAATGACCACTTGTAAATATCATATTTTCTGCATACCATCCTGCTTCACATATTAATTACATAGTTTATAATTTAATTTTCATCCCCTTCACTTTTCCTCACTTTTGATAAACTTATGCTCACATCCGCCACATCATGATCTGAACTAAGTCATGAATTGATAAGTTCTTGCCCACTGGAGGGCTGCACTTTCGGCAAAACTCAAAAAAACGTTTTTCGGACATTGAGGTCTAACCTTGACAATGTATAACATCATGAATTGGTAAATACGATAAGGAATTCTAATGGGTTTTCAATGATTTCCAATGTTTAAAATCGATTTCCAATGTTTGTTGGCTAATGTTATGTAAAAACTACAGTACCCAGAATCCCTAACATTGTCACAGCATACCTTGTGACTCGTATATTGTTTTGAACACGCCCATTAGAGGGAGTGACCATGTTTTCCGTGAATGTTTGTTGGATCTTTAAAACCTGTGAGCATATCTGCACAAACTGACCGTGATCAAGACAGCGGACGCTGTCGAAACGCGTTGGTTGATTTGTTTTTGATACCCCATGGCTTAAGAAATAAAATAAGCATCTTTATTACAAAGGACTAACGATTCCGGTTATTTGCGACTCCACACTTCCCCCGAAGCGGGGAACCTTGCTGAAAAAAAAAAAAATATATATATATATATATATATACATATATATATATATATATATTAAACACACGAGTTGTCCCAGGAGGAATCGCCACACACGGAAGGTATCCGCACTAACACCCCAGGTTGCACAGCTTCAAATCAGGTAGCAGGCTTCCCTTCTGCCATACGCATTTCAAGCATTACGCTCTTGGTCACTGGCTGGCTGAACATAAGAGGCGGAATTCAAAGAACCAATTTATTTAAGTAATAAGCCCCGCCCCAGTGGGCGCCGTAGCATGCTGGTAAATGGAGTTTCAATCATGCTACTAGGCTCAAAAATTCACTCCCCAAGTGGGTTCCGCAACCTCAGTTCATGAAATGTCATACCCGTAAGGGTGAGAGTCCTCGCCAAACTGTTCTCCACTTGCAAGTATTACACTGCGGTGCAGGCGCCTTTCCGTTCATACGAACGCTCCATTCGCCGAGCACTCAAGACCCACCCTGGCAAGCGGTGGGGCTTTTCCGTGGCTGGACTAACCACTATATATTAAACACACGAGTTGTCCCAGGAGGAATCGCCACACACGGAAGGTATCCGCACTAATACCCCAGGTTGCACAGCTTCAAATCAGGTAGCAGGCTTCCCTTCTGCCATATTCGTTTCAAGCATTACGCTCTTGGTCACTGGCTGGCTTAATATAAGAGGCAGAATTCAAAGAACCAATTTATTTAAGTAATAAGCCACGCCCCAGTGGGTGCCGTAGCAAGCTGGTAAATGGAGTTTCAATCATGCAACTAGGCTCAAAAGTTCACTCCCCAAGTGGGTTCCGCAACCTCAGTTCATGAAATGTCATACCCGTAAGGGTGAGAGTCCTCGCCAAACTGTTCTCCACTTGCAAGTATTACACTGCGGTGCAGGCGCCTTTCCGTTCATACGAGCGCTCCATTCGCCGAGCACTCAAGACCCGCCCTGGCAAGCGGTAGGGCTTTTCCATGGCTGGACTAGCCACTATATAATAAACACACAAGTTGTCCCAGGAGGAATCGCCACACACGGAAGGTATCCGCACTAACAATAAGCATGGGTGAATTTTGCGAATCTGGCGTTCGTGAATTTAGCGAATTTGCGAACTCGCAATCCGCAAAATCCACGAATCCCCGCGAATTTGCGGATTTTTTTTTGTGTTCGCAAGTGTTTCTGCCAGTTCGCGAGGATTTGGTACTAGTTCGCAATTGCGAACTTACTTGTCGGCTCGCAACGGTCGCGACTATGTTGTTTCTACGTCTGGTTCATCATCACAGCCTCCCAGCACCCTCTGTTTCACCACTGCCACCCTCTCTTTGACCCATGCCACCCTCTGTTACATCAATGCCACCCTCTGGTTCATCATCACTGTAGAAGATGGGGGGAAAAGCAGGCACACCTGCCCTGCTTCAACTGACATGAATTAATTTGGGGTTAGTTTATTAACAACACCTGCCCTGCCCCAACTGACAATAATGAATTAGGGGCTAATTAATGTGTCACTGAATTTGAAGTTCCAGCCTGGCACCTGCTTGTCTGCTCCCTTAGCTGTAAATCAGGACCTTTGTGGCATACAGTTAAGGTCAGAGCAGGGTCACACAATAGTTGCAAGCAGGCAACCGAATTCTGGAGGGCCCCCTCAGGAAGCACAACAGGGAATCGTTACAAATCATGAGATTGACCTTTTGCACCTGCTCATTTGTTTTTCTTTTGCAAAAATCGTTTTTCGGTAATTTTGCGCTATTTGGGAGGCTCGGCGTCGTGCGAAACCGACCGCGGAAGCCGCCAATTCGTGCGAATGAGCTTTATATTTTTTTTGCGGCGTGTTATTTCGCGAGTTTTTTTGCAGTATTCGCGAGCCGCTTGCAGCGCAACATGCGAATTTACCCCAAGGTCGAGTATGGGCGCGGCCATTTTGTTTGCGTGACGTATTTCCGTTTCCGTCCGCTATGTATAATCTCGCAAAGTAAGCGCATTGCGAGTACAATTTTGCACGAGATCGTGAGGAAAATCGCGTGCGAACTTACTTTTGCGCTCGTGAACGGGCGGCCATCTTGTTTTTCATTCATTTCCTGTGTCTGGGCATGGTGTTTATCCTCTTGCTATCTTTGCCATCCTTTGCTTGTTTTCAGTTTTTTTTCTAACGATTTTGCTTCTTATCTATCCCTCTCTTTTCCTAGCTGTATATTTTTGTCTTTTCTGCTATTTTTGTTTACTTTTAAACTACTTTTTTAAACTCTTTTCTTTTCTTCTTCCCTATCCTATTCTTTCTTAATTTTCTACTTCCTACCTTACCTGCCCAAACCATGGTGAAGCCAGGCACTGTGAAGCTGCCCAGGCTCTTGAGGGCCGCAGCGGAGGCGGGGAGGAGGAGTCCTGGACCCCGTGCCAGGACAGCATGCGGGCTATTGAGGGGGGAGCAGGTGACGCGACGGGAGATCTTCAGCCCGGAGGAAGTGGGCGTGCTGGTCTACTTCGTCCAGCGCCGCCTGCCCAGGACCATTGCGGGAGGCGGCAGGATCGCGGCCGGCGGCTACAACATCCGGGAGCGCCGGAAGCGGTGGCAGAAGGTGTGCTAAGCCATGTCCCAACTCTCCGGGGTCCAGCGCACCTACAGCCAGGTCACCCACCGCTGGACGGACCTCCTGGACCGGGAGCGCGACCTGCTGGACCAGCTCGGCTTGGAGATCCCCGGGCTTGGTGAGTAGTAGTAGCTATTTCATCACTCACTACTATGATTTCTCCTGCTCTGTGTTGTTGTATTGCAAATATTTGTTTTTTACATGGAGCAAGCCAATAATGCTGCTGACGATTACATTGTAGTTAAATTATATTTCAAAATCTTCTGTGCATTTCAGGTGCACTGCTCTCCTTCTCAGTGGCGTTGCTACTATGCTTATTTGTTTTTTATTTTGTGGTCTCATTGGCCTGAGTAACTATTATGTATGAGTGTACTTTACAGAACTGCGTAATGCTAGACACTAGGGGGCAGATTACATTTACAAGCCCCTTGCGCCACGTTTACGTTGCCTTGCGTGACGCAACAGCGGCGTAAACGTGGTGCATCCCTGCGAGTCATTTACAGCGTGACGCATCTAGGGAGATGTGTCATGTTATAAAGCCATGGGCCTGCGCCACAATGGGTGCGTTCCTAGTACGCAGGGTGGGCGGTCCGGTGGCTGTGCGCCTCGCAAAAGTGCCTGCGTGAAATCTACAAGATTTAACGCAGGCACTTCTGCGACGCTGCTACGTCAATTCAATTCCTTATGCCTGCTTGAAGCAGGCGTAAGGACTGATACAGCATGTTAAGTATTGGGTGGCCCTGAGCATTACGGAGTTGCATTGCGTTGGCGATGTGACTCCAGCAATGCGCCGCTCTTACGTGATGAGATGCGTCACGCAAGTGCCTACCCTTGCGCCAGGGCGCGCCGCATTGTAAATGAGGCGCATCTGCCGTGTCCCAAGGGTAGTTTTGCGTGACGCATTTGATCTGGCGCATCTCTGGAGATGCGCCAGAACGAGTAAGTAAGTATGCCCCTAAGGGGCAGAATTGCAATTACCGTCGCATCCCTGCAAAGTAGCAGGGATGCGCCAGTAATTGTGCGGCCCGCTACCACCACCAAACATGGTGCGCCGTATTTGCAATGCGGCGCACCATGGGCCCAAAACGTCACCGAAGCTTTACTGCTGGAGTTGCGTCGCAACTATGGCGCAGCTCCAGCAATGCTCTGGGGTACCCTATCTCCCCAATGCTGGGTCAAGCCGTACGTCTGCTTCAAGCAGGTGCAGGGTTTGTGTGACGCAGCATTGTCCTAAAGGTGACTGATTGAAATTTAGTAGATTTCCCTCAGCCACTTTTAGGATGTGTTCCAGCGCAGGAATGCCCTCCCTTGTGCCGGAACGCCCCCTGATGGCGCAGGGCTTTATAACGGGATGCATCTCCCAAATGCATCACGTTGTTATAATATTATACGCCGCACCATGGCGCCTCTTTTGTTTAGCTGCTGCGTCACAAAAGTCACGCAAGAACGGAGAAAAAGAGCCGCAAGGGGCTTAAATCTGCCCCTTCCTTTGTACCCCTGACAATAAGAAAAATAGTGGCGGTGGATTGATAGTTTGACTATTTAAATGACTGGTTATGTAGCAGGCAACTGTTAGTGTTGTCACTGATCTGACTGAAATCACAATGGAGTTTGTCTGTCACTTTGCGTCTTGCCTGCGGACTGCTGCCTGCCAGTCCTAGGTGAACCTTTCAGTACTTTGTTTAGTGAGTTACGTGACTTTCCAAGTCGCAGGTCCGCAAATCAATGAAAACTAACCCTAATCAATATAATTTCGCGGAAATATTTTGTTATTGTTGTTTTGAAATGTTTGATTTGTTTGACATTGACAAGCAACAATCATCCATGTTTTCTGTTCTTTCTTTGATGTTGTACGTCAGCTCCCCCCAGGGGCCAGGGGACACAGGAGCAGCAGGCGGCGGCCGATGCTGTTGAACAGGGCCAGGATCGGGCAGGGGAGGGCTCCTTTGCTGGCCCCAGTAAGTTTTCATTTTAGACTAGTACCTATTTTTCCTAGCGTTCCTCATTTGATTTTTTCAAAATCGTCTTTGATCTTCTTTTAGACTGTATATAAATTCGTATCCTGCCTCTACTATGACTCCCTGTGGTATTACTAGATTATTCTTATTAGTCTGTCTGTGTAGGTAACTAAGATTGCACGGTTGGCGAAACTCCCATTCTAGTCAGCAATAGGTCTATCAACTTAGTGCAGTCCTCTGGGATTGTCCATAAAGTCTTTTGAAGTGTTCTATCTGCTTTGGAAATTCCCAACTATAAAATGTGAATGACCACCAAGAAAGAATAAGATACTACCTTTTGGTTTGGATAGGAGGACAATCCATACCACTACTGTTGCGGGGACAATTCTTCTGCAGAAACAACTATGGACAATAAATAGTGCATTGCTTATCAATTATAATAGGCGCTGTTAGAGTTTCCACATACCTCTGTGATAACAGACTTTGAACCCCCAATGTCCTTACTGACTGACTACATAGTGTGGCACAGTCATTTACCTCCCGAATTCATCGATGTTTGATCCCCAATGATGATTATCCAACGTAGCTCAAGAGTACGGAGTCAGAGTCAAGAAGTGTCAGAGGCACAGACTCATGCTTGCAAAAATTGCAAAACCTTTCGCTCAATCACTCTAGTCTGGACCAAAAAACACAGAGTCTATTTAAGTTTAAAAGCTTTATTAAAAGTAAACACATTTATTAAAATGAAGTCATAATAAAAAAACTAAACGTTTAACTGAGAATGGAAAAGTGGTTAGTGCTGACGATTAATTGAAGACATTTCTTGTGGTCGAGCCGAGCTCTCACCTTGTTTCAACTTGATCTTGTTGTTAGAAGTCCATCTTCTGTCTGTGTGGAGAAAAATGGTGCGTGTTAAAAAGCCAGCCTTCATCAGTTGTTCCAAAAAGTGCAGCAAGACAACACCCTTCCCTGGAAAAAGGGACATTTTTTTTTACTTTAGAGTACACAGTCACAAATTACATTGTTTTCACATGTCTTCATTCCTAGACCAAATACAAGTGAGTGGTTTATTCTAACATTCTTAAATGTACTTTGTAGGTGGAACATCTGGTGGCGGGGCCAACGCGGAGGTGGTGGTGCTCGACACGGAGGCGGAGGGCAATTCTTCAGGGGAGGAGGCGGCGGCTGCAGTGCCGGCTGTGAGAGTTGAGACGGTGGTGGTGGCGGGCAGAGGTAAGCTCTTATATATTCCTTACTTATTGAGATTGAAGACGTGGCTGGGAAGGAAAGAATATGAGATGCATGGCTGGGTGAATGATGATGCAATGATTGGTGGAAGGACAACAGCCTGGGTGGGTGACACAGAAACTGTATGTGTCCATATACCTGGATCATGCTACTATCTGACTCTTAGATAGCATATGTGTATCTAGAGCAGGGGTACTCGTAGTACAGCCCGCGGGCCGGTGGCGGCCCGGCAAGCGTTCCTTGGCGGTGTGCAGACCTTGCAGACAATCACTGCTCACCCGGCCCCCACAGAGCAGAGTGGAGATGCAGGGCCACAAAGAGGTGAAATAGAACAAAGCCTCTGCTCTGTGGGGCCGGGCAAGCAGTGATTGTCGGGGTGGAGATGCAGGGGCGCTACAACAAACAAAGCCTCAATAATATGGTAATGGTCTTTTAAAGACCTGTTAAGTACTTTGGTGTGGCTGTCTGTGTGTGCGCGCTGAGGAAGCTGTCTCAGCCCGGGCAGAAGGCTGACACAGACAGACACACACACAGTGAGATGACAGAGGGGGAGGGAGAGGGAGGGCAGGAGGGAGAGAGAGATGGAGAGGGAGGGCAGGAGGGAGAGCAGGAGGGAGAGAAATGTATGTAAATGCTGGGTCTGGTGGCTCAGTGGATGAAGGCATCTGCTGCAGGGACCTGTGTGCAACCTCATGGTCACAAGTTTTCGTTTTGCTTTCGCCCCGCCCCCTCTGACTCCGCCCCCCCCAGTGTGGCCCTCGGCCACAAACTACACTGTAAATTTAGCCCCTGAGAGAAAGTTTGTGAGTACCCATGATCTAGAGAGAGTAGACGGTCAGTAGATGAACTAAGTGTAACTTTGAAGAGCATGTAACACTGCACCCTCACGTCCGTTCCAATGTAGGAAAGGCAAGGAAAAGAAGTTGTAATTTTGTCCAAATACTACCATCAATAGTAGCAGTAGTTTGTATTGCAAGCACAGCATAGATCCGATTATTACGGTGGCCACTCCCTACCTCTCTTAATAAGTTTAGTAGTACTCAGTCATTCATGTGTGGATGTATCACTGGTCACTCAATAAAAAGCAAAGCACCTAAAGTCATCCCATATGTAAGCAAAAACATCCCATGTGAAGTGATAGATAATCAGATTATTTATCTTCTTCATTTTTCCATTTCTAGTACTCATTTGCACTGTAGGGTGAAAGTTAAATTCATTAAGCAGTAGCCCTTGTAACAGAGTATTCTCAGTGCCACCCGTAATAGAAAAGTAAGAGCTTCACCACCTGCATGTACTGGACTGGTACAGTAACGCAAGTCTAGGTCACTCATCATGGCGTGCGTCTCTTTTTCTCGGGTGCAAGTTCACTGCGCTGGCATTATGCCGGCTTGCAGAAGATAACGTACCAATTTTCCTAAACAAGAGACAAGAAGAAGAATAAGACTGGTGTACTTTCATAGTCGACTCCAATGGAAGTCCATAGTGCTCGTAGAATTTGTTTCTTAAACTCCCACTAATGTTAGAGCAAGGATGAAGAAGTGGGAGGTTAGATAGATACTGGCCTCAATAGTTATGTAATGCGCTTGCAAGTTGCTAGTTGTACTGCAACACAAATTTCTGCTGAATGATTGAGTTAATCTTAAAGAGCATTGGTTACACACTATGTCTTTCTTTCTTCATATAGATGCTCCTTCCAAACCAACAAGGAGGAAGGAGCTGGCTAGAGCGGCCCGGCAACGGAGGATCGATGCCACTGTTGCAGAATATCGGTGGCTGGTGGCCCTGGAGGACGACGAAAGTGTGCAGTCGACCACGACAACAACGTTGTCTGCATCGGCCTCCGTGCCCCCATGGGCTGCCACCCAGCACAGTGCTCCAGCCAGACTGAGCCGGGCTGCCAAAGCCAAACGCCAACGCCGAGCAGCAAGGACAACAGCTGCCTCTCACAGCCATTGCACCTGCAAGGCACGCCTGCGCTGCAGTACCCTGAGGGTGTCCCGCCTTCAGCAGGAGCTCCACCACTTTACAAACGTGTTGGAGGGGCTCCGCGTAGAGCACGCCTTGCTCCACCAGGAGTATGATGCCCTGGCCCAGAAAGTAAACAGCATCCACCCAGAGTGTCCCTTGCCCCTTTTTTAGAGACTTTTGGGGGGTGGGAATTGAGAGTTGGGTTTTTGGGGACTTTTGAAGGACAATCGTTGGGGTTAGGGAGGGTCTTGCGGGAGATTATTTTGTTAGGGATATAAATATACTTTTTCAAACTTTATCTGAGCATACCTGTTTTTTACTGCTTGCCTGGTGGGTGGGGGTTTAACAGTAACTTTGTTTTCCTGAAAGTTTAGTTCCATTTTCTTCCTGTAAGTGTAAATGCCCAAATGTTTTCAACACTAAGTGCCTCTCACAGAGTAAGTGAAGTGAATTCAAGAGTCCTAGGACTTTAGTAGTACTACCGTCAGTCTCTCGTCTCTCCTAATACTCCATTATACTCCCTCCCACCAAACGCTTATCTTACCTGTAATTTGTGTTTGAAAGTAGGGCTAGACCCAGGGCTGGCTCCACGGGAAACAGCGAATAAGGTTGGCAATCCTGGGCGGATAAAATTTCCTCATAGCGGTGGTACCAGTGGTGTGACACAGTGGCAGTTGAATGCCTATGAAAAAAAAGAAAATGAAATCTGGTTTTTCCTCCTGAGCAATACAACGGTACAATAGAGAATATAGCAGGTGACAGTACACTAGAACAGTGCCACATTGTAGCCTAACAAATGGTAAAGTATAACTACTAATTCGGTTGAAGTTCTTTGACATTAGCCATGGGTCTTTGTCAAGCAAAGTAAGAATATATCCTCGGATTTCTTCACCAGCCTGTTGCTATCACCTTATCCTCCCCAGCAAGTGTGTGGATTTATTGCTGTAATTTAGTCACACATCAATCAAAACCACACTGCCCGGGGGAAGAGGGTTAGGGTTTGAAAAATGGATGGGTACCGGGGTTTTTGGGAAAGGTTTTGGGAGACAAAAAAAATAGCACAGCATGGACAAACAATTGAACATAAACAAATCTTTGGGTGCAAACCTATCCATCAATCTTTGAAAGTGCATGCACTACTGCATGCATGTCAGTGAAAAGTAAGTAGTACTTTCGACAACTGTGGAAGAAAGAATGCGACAGTACAGGGCGTGTGTGGAAATATTGATAACTATATTCAACATAAGGTCTCTGTTGCCAGATACCTGAGAGCCTTGCTGGTCACTATAAATCCATTCACAACACTCAATGGGGTTGGTCTGGAAGGTATAGTAGATAGAAAAGGAGAAATTGCTCTTTTTCTCGGTGTCCCCTCACTCACCAGGGTTGCCCCTTGGTGACATGCTTCATCATTGGGGCCATCCCAGTCCTCTACGGGCTGGGGCGTGCTGCGACTTGCGAATTACGTAGGAGCACTTACAAATGACTATGTGTGGTGCAGATGTGATAGTGGAGTGGACTAAGTGATGTGTTAAGGAATCAATTTAGAAGCAGAGAGAGATCCAAGAAATGCAGTCACAGTCATAGAAAGAAACAATGGATACTGTATCTGTATGTTGTTGTAGTTGTCCTGTAGAAATTGGTAAGTAAGTTGCATGCAGAAAAAAATTCCTCTTATTAGCGGCACTCCTCCATTCCAGCTGACGCTTCGTCCATCAATGTTGGTGACCAGAAGACACCCTGTCCACTGCCTGCCTGGCGGATGCTGAATTGCAGCTCGATAATGTGAAGCCTGACTCCATCCTTTTTTCCCCATTGCACAGACTGAAACCCGGCCTGTAATTATTCAACGAAAAACAGGAAGTGATATAACATTACAACACCACTGATAAATAAATATAAGGTATGTAGGCTGTGGAGTGCAAAAAGTCACACTTTGATTTTCCTAGCAGACAGTACAATATTTTTGAAAGTGCGTACTCTGTCTGAGTCACCTTTTGAAGGATAAATAAGTATGGGCAAATTAATGTAGCGGATCTTTCCCCTCAAGCTAGGTGTACTGTAAACTGTGTTTTAGAACAAAATTAGATCTTCCCAGCAGTGCTCCCACCCAGACCCTTACTAAAGCCAGTCGCAAAAATGTAGAAGACCCCCAATCAAATCTCAAAAAATGAGGCCTAGCAGAAAACTGGTGACAAAACATACTTTGAAAGTAAAAGTAGGCCCAAAAATACCCCCTTACCCACCGTGGATTGTATTCAAACCACTTGCAAGCAACCAAGCAAAAGTATCCATAGCCAGCGTCGCTTCAAGACTCGAAAACCCCCCCACCCAAACACATGCAATAGAAATACTGCTAACCCTAACAAACCCTAAGTTAAGAATAGTGGCAAAGGCTTTCTTTAACTATGCCAAATCCCCCCTTTCCCACCATGGATTTTCTTCAAATGACTTGCAACCAAAATACACATTCTCACGAGTGCTCTAAGACCCCAGAACTCAGTTGCAAAAATCTAGAACACCCCAAAACACATGCAATGCTGCTGCTAGGGCTAACCCTAACAAACCCTAAGTTACAAAAAGTGCCAAAAGGCTTTTCCGCGTGGATTTTGTCCCAACCACTTCTACCTAGTATTAGACCTTCCCAGGAATGCCCCAAGACCCGCCAACCCACCCGCCAAAAAGCATAACACCCCCAAACAGGCCAAAAGCAAAATCTCCTACTTACAATATTTCTCGGCCTTCGGTCCAAACGCGCTGTGTAGCTAGGCCATAAGTCCGGTTTACCACCACGGATTTCCTGAAAAGCAAATGCAATCAAGATTAGAGTGTCCCAGCAGTGCTCCCAGACCCCGAAACTCACCCACAAACAGCCGGAACCCCCCCAAAGAGCACCTCAAAGGCAAGCAAGTCAGCAAAAACACCCAAAAATTTCCGCCTCGGATTTGGTTCCAACCACTTTTATCCGGTATTAGAGCTTCCCAGCAATGGCCCCAGAGCCGTCAACCCAGGAGAAAATGAGTACAAGACCCCCAAACAGCCAAAGAGCAAAAGTATAAAAATGGGGACTCGGTCATTTTTTTGCAAATTTCCCAAATCACTCCGCGCGCGCTCTGCAGCTAGGCCCTAACTCCCCTCTGCCACCATGGATTTGCTTCAAACCTCTTGCAAAGTAAAGTATCCATAGCCAGCAGTGCTCCCAGACCCCGAAACCCACCCACAAACACCAGGAAGCCCCCCAAACAGGCCCCCGAAAACGCTACATTGAGCAAAATGTCAGAAATAGCAACAAAAAAATCAGCGTGGATTTTGTCCCAACCACTTCTATCTGGTATTAGACCTTCCCAGGAATGCCCCAAGACCCGCCAACCCACCCGATAAAAAGCATAACACCCCCAAACAGGCCAAAAGCAAAATCTCCTACTTACAATATTTCTCTGACTTCGGTCCAAATGCGCTGTGTAGCTAGGCCATAAGTCCGGTTTACCACCACGGATTTCCTGAAATGCAAATGCAATCAAGATTAGAGTGTCCCAGCAGTGCTCCCAGACCCCGAAACCCACCCACAAACACCAGGAAGCCCCCCAAACAGGCCCCCGAAAACGCTACATTGAGCAAAATGTCAGAAATAGCAACAACAAAAAATTGGCGTGGATTTTGTCCCAACCACTTCTATCCGGTAATAGACCTTCCCAGGAATGCCCCAAGACCCGCCAACCCACCCGCCAAAAAGCATAACACCCCCAAACAGGCCAAAAGCAAAATCTCCTACTTACAATATTTCTCGGCCTTCGGTCCAAACGCGCTGTGTAGCTGGGCCATAAGTCCGGTTTACCACCACGGATTTCCTGAAAAGCAAATGCAATCAAGATTAGAGTGTCCCAGCAGTGCTCCCAGACCCCGAAACTCACCCACAAACAGCCGGAACCCCCCCAAAGAGCACCTCAAAGGCAAGCAAGTCAGCAAAAACACCAAAGAATTTCCGCCTCGGATTTGGTCCAAACCACTTTTATCCGGTATTAGAGCTTCCCAGCAATGGCCCCAGAGCCGTCAACTCACCCGCAAAGAGGTAGAACAACACCCCCACAAGTGCTGAGTCTTTCTTCATTGGGCGTAAACCAGCCCTCTGCTTTGATGGAAATAGGAGTCTGGAGGAGGAGGATAGAGGAGCATGTTCTTCTGAACTTGTGAACCTGAGGAATGCAGACTGCGGCACCTTCAAATCAATAAGCAAACAAGTAAAGACAGTTCTGCTGATGGGCTTGTTTTTGTGATTAGGTGATTAAAGTTTGAATTATATTAACTGTGCACTACAAAGAAAGACAGACACACAGGAATAAAAGTGAATAAGGACGAAAAAGAAAGTTATTCATTCATTGTCTCATTTTCAGGGCTCGGTATCACGGTCCACGAATAAGAATAAGGCTTCGTCATCATACTCTGCGAATTCAGGCAGGGTGAGCTCAGTGTCACCTGACAGAGAAGAAATTCCCTCATCTATGTTGCTGTCCACCTCGTCTTCATCCGGCGCGCTTTCTCGTACTCTGTAATCTGGTGGTATGAGGTGCTGATTCATCTTGATCATTGTTAACCTCTCCACATTTTTGGGCGAGAGGCGTCTCCGTTTGGAAGTTACAATGCCACCAGCAGCACTGAAAACACGTTCAAAAGACACGCTTGCGAGTGGGCAAGACAAGTAGTTTAAAGCCAGGTTGGAGAGCTGTGGCCACAATTCTTTTTTCCCATGCCAATACACCAATGGGTCAGTATTAACATAGACCTCTGTTGAGTCATTCAGATAGTCCTTCACCATCGACTCAAGGTTCTCCTCCAAGGTTCCTCCACTTTGCTTAGCTGTTGCTGTGACCTTTTGAGAACCAAACCCAAGCCGAGCTAGCCAATCCTCTTCAGCCTCCAATGTTACTGTTGTGTCTGGTGGTGCAGATGATCCGGTTGCCGGTCTCTTTAACGGCTGAGAGGTCACTTGTGCCGCAGCCACAGGTGCAGAAGTGGATTGTTGTGACTGGGGATGGCCTGCAGATGCTGATGTTCTGCCTTTTCCTTCAATTTGCTGCCGTTCTCTTTCAAACCTCTTGGCTGAGGAGGCTAGCCACTGTTTGTACTTTGTAACATCTTCATCAGCAAAAGGAAATAATGCTTGGCCTGCCAGCGCCTTTTTGTAGCGTGGATCCAGAATAGTAGCACAAATGTAATGCTGGTTTGAGTGGATCATTTTAAGACGTTCATCACCTTGTAGGTGCTCTAATATTTTCTCCGCCAGAACAAAAGGGTCTTGGTTTTCTTCATCTTTTTCAAACACAGAACACACCTCCTTCAGTTGGTGCTCCAGCATGTACAACAATGGGATAGCTTTTCCCAAATTACAGTCCTCCTTGCTGACTGCACGCGTAAAGAACTCAAAAGGACGAAGCATGCTTGTCAGGCTTTTAACTATGTCCCATTGCGCCGCACCCATCCTCAGGTCCTCCTTCTGAGCTGTACCCTGTGTTAAGAAATAGTGATCGAGTACCGTATAATGCTCATACAGACACTCAAGCATGTAGAAGGTTGAGTTCCAACGTGTTGCCACCTCCTGGATGAGTGCTTTCACTGGCATGTGACGTTCATATACCAGGCTCCTCAGATGCTTCCAGGCCTTAAAAGAATGGCTGAAATGTGTGCAAATTTTTCGACAGGTGTCCACTACCCTGTATGCTGCACTGTCTTTATCACTCAAGAATTTTTTGACAACCAGGTTTATACAGTGCGCCAAACACGGCACTCTGAAATAGTCACCCAGCTGCATGGCCTTAACTATATTGGCGCCATTATCCGTGGAAACATAACCAACCTGGCGTTTTTTTGGGGACAGCCAGTCAAGGACCTTTGTGTTAAACACATCCAAAATGTTTTGTGCTGTGTGACGTTTCTCCAAACCAAACATGGCTAGTGTTGCATGTTTCCGAGCAGCTTTAAAAACTTGGTCCGGGTCAACACCTGCGTTTAGCTTTGCTTTAACCCCTGAAAAAGAGGCCCAGTGTGCAGTGATGCACATGTAATCAGCGCCTGCGCCACTGGTCCACATGTCTGTTGTCAGATGTATAGTGTGAACAGCACTCTTCTGCAAAGCTGCCCCAATCACCTCCAGAACATCTTCATGTAGTGCTGGAACCGCAACTCGGGCAAAATAGAACCGGCTAGGAACCTTCCATTTAGGGCAGAGCGCTGCCACTAATTCTAGAAAACCAACCCCTTCTACAAAAGAAAAAGGGAGAAGGTCCAGAGCTAGCATTTTAGCCAGCTTAGTGTTATACAGACGCGTCAGTGGGTGGTTGCGTTCATATTGCGCTTCTGTAAACAACATCTTTTTAATGTTGCCCTGGACCAAGGATTTACGGGATGATGATGATGATATCTTCGACCCAGTTACGCTCGCTGATGAACTTTTTCGCATTGGTGTCTCACTCTCTCCCACACTCTTAGTGTGGCTCACATGGGGTGTGCTGCTGACAGGGGTACTGGGTGTAAGTGAAGTGTTTGACACGTCTTCTTCCTCCTCGTCATCATCAGATGAAACATCAACGTTTTCATTACGTGCAATTCGGGCTTCCTTGATCGCCTCTAGGTGCGCAAACCATTGGACAGTGTGCGTTCTCCTAAGATGACCTCTCTGGCCTCCGGTACCATAGTTGGTACCAAACTTACCACGACTAACTCGAAGCTTACAAATGCTACAAATGGCTACGTTTCCCTTTTTTGGGCAAACACTAAAGAAGTCCCAAACTGCAGACTTGAAATGTCTTTGGGGGCCGGAGGAGGCGGCGATACTGGTAGTGGTGGGGGTCCTGCTGCAAATGCCAGATGAAGTGGAGGATGTGGATTGCCGAACTTCAGTACGTTTTGCACTTTCACCACCACTAATTGAGGTCGAGGAGGATGGAGGTCCCTTCTTGTGAGGAAGAAATATGGAAGCGGTAGGTGTTGGTGTACTAGTTAACTCCAAATCCAATGATTGTTGTGTTTCCATTGCCTCCTCGTCGACATCATCATCACGCTCAGCAGCTTCTCGGGATAGGGTCAAAATGTCTCTTTGCTGCATGCCCGCTGGGGCTGCAGTGACCTTTATGATGACTGGCTTGTCGTCGTGAGAGGCTTCATCAGCAGCAGTATCCGTCACTTCTTGTTGAGCCTCATCACACTCCATAGCTATGAGTTTTTCGACGACCTTCCTTTTACGCTTAGGTATCTTTGTCAGATCATGGTGTGCCTCACTCTCAGACTGCCCTGATGATGGTTCCCAATCTTCATCCAGAGATTAAGATCATCAGAAGGAGGTGGGCTTGAAGAAGATGTAGACACCCCCCTTGATCTTTTCCTTGCTAGGGATGTGGAAGACAATGAATGATCATCAGGAGGAGTGGCTTCCTCAGATGATACCTCGGTTTGATTGTCAATTTCCTGATGTGCCCCTACTTCGGGAGGAACAACTATTGTGGGCACTTGTGACCCTCCATGCACCTCTTCTTGCGCATCTCCTTGCGCTGCCTCTCCTTCCACATGTACTTGGGCTTGTACTTGCACATAATGTTGTTGTTGCGGCTGTGGTTGTTCAACACTAGTCAGATGAGTTACAACAACCTGTGTTGATTCAGGGACATTGCTGCTACTTTCTTGCGATGAGCCAACATCACTGGTCGATGGTGATTGAAGAAGTACACTGACTGCCTCTGAAGCACTCAAGGGCTTTGACTTAAGTTGGCGTGGTGGTGGAGGCACTGAACCCAATGGAGCGGGGGTACTGCTCCCAGCTTGGTCCCCAGCAGATCCCGCTGCTGCTGCAGGCGTACTTTTTTTTTTTCTCCCAAAAAACGCGGCGGCCGGCACACCAGCCTCCTTGGTAACTTGCTTCTTCTGCTCCTTACTAACAACTTTCTTGCTAGAGGAGCTACGGAGACCTTTTTTTGGGGCCATCTTCTTCAGAGCAGGTCAGACAGCAGGCCGCAGTTGCACGAATTGCAGAGTTGTCTGAGGCCAGACGTGACGTCGCGTGACGTTATGCTGCACACACACACTCCTGCAGGACTTCTTCCTGGCACTGGTGGTTCTCTTGAGTCTTGTGCACCTAAAAGCAATGGAAGACAGAGGAACATCAGTTCAGTTATACACCCCAAAACAATTCGAAAAAAAACAGAAAAATCAGCACAATCCCATGCCCTCCATGATGCTTACATTCAAGACACCCCACAGAAAGACTAGGCACATGCAACACTCACTAGTCACTACCCCTGGTGAAAAGGCCACAACAACAGGCCAAAAAAACGAAAATCCCAGAGAAATCAGCACAATCCTAAGCCATCCAGCCCCTCCATGATGTTTAAATTCAAGACAACCCACAGAAAGACTAGGCACATGCACCACTCACTACCCCTGGGCATAATGGATGAAAGCTAGGCAAAATGGGTGCAGGCCTGAGAACACTGCCTGCATTCAAAATGGCCCCTCCATCACAGCACATGGCCAGGGCCTGTAGCAGCACTCAAAATGGCCCCCAACCACATGGCCTGTCCACAACAGGCCAAAAAAACGAAAATCACAGAAAAATCAGCACAATCCCAAGCCATCCATCCCCTCCATGATGTTTAAATTCACGACAACCCACAGAAAGACTAGGCACATGCACCACTCACTACCCCCTCGTGAAAAGGCCACAACAGGCCAAAAAAACGAAAATCGCAGAAAAATCAGCACAATCCCAAGCCATCCAGCCCCTCCATGATGTTTAAAATTCAAGACAACCCACAGAAAGACTAGGCACATGCACCACTCACTACCCCTGGGCATAATGGATGAAAGCTAGGCAAAATGGGTGCAGGCCTGAGAACACTGCCTGCATTCAAAATGGTCCCCTCCATCACAGCACATGGCCAGGGCCTGTAGCAGCACTCAAAATGGCCCCCAACCACATGGGCTGTCCACAACAGGCCAAAAAAACGAAAATCACAGAAAAATCAGCAAAATCCCAAGCCATCCAGCCCCTCCATGATGTTTAAATTCAAGACAACCCACAGAAAGACTAGGCACATGCACCACTCACTACCCCTGGGCATAATGGATGAAAGCTAGGCAAAATGGGTGCAGGCCTGAGAACACTGCCTGCATTCAAAATGGCCCCCTCCATCACAGCACATGGCCAGGGCCTGTAGCAGCACTCAAAATGGCCCCCAACCACATGGCCTGTCCACAACAGGCCAAAAAAACGAAAATCACAGAAAAATCAGCACAATCCCAAGCCATCCAGCCCCTCCATGATGTTTAAATTCAAGACAACGCACAGAAAGACTAGGCAAATGCACCACTCACTACCCCTGGGCATAATGGATGAAAGCTAGGCAAAATGGGTGCAGGCCTGAGAACACTGCCTGTATTCAAAATGGCCCCCTCCATCACAGCACATGGCCAGGGCCTGTAGCAGCACTCAAAATGGCCCCCAACCACATGGCCTGTCCACAACAGGCCAAAAAACGAAAATCGCAGAAAAATCAGCACAATCCCAAGCCATCCAGCCCCTCCATGATGTTTAAATTCAAGACAACCCACAGAAAGACTAGGCAAATGCACCACTCACTACCCCTTGGCATAATGGATGAAAGCTAGGCAAAATGGGTGCAGGCCTGAGAACACTGCCTGCATTCAAAATGGCCCCCTCCATCACAGCACATGGCCAGGGCCTGTAGCAGCACTCAAAATGGCCCCCAACCACATGGCCTGTCCACAATAGGCCAAAAAAACG
The DNA here is from genome assembly GCF_964263255.1 of Lissotriton vulgaris. Taxonomy (NCBI): domain Eukaryota; kingdom Metazoa; phylum Chordata; class Amphibia; order Caudata; family Salamandridae; genus Lissotriton; species Lissotriton vulgaris. The sequence goes on along the minus strand of NC_141691.1, from coordinate 389,470,655 downwards.
AAAATCACTGAAAAATCAGCACAATCCCAAGCCATCCATCCCCTCCATGATGTTTAAATTCACGACAACCCACAGAAAGACTAGGCACATGCACCACTCACTACCCCCTGGTGAAAGGCCACAACAGGCCAAAAAAACAAAAATCGCAGAAAAATCAGCACAATCCCAAGCCATCCAGCCCCTCCATGATGTTTAAAATTCAAGACAACCCACAGAAAGACTAGGCACATGCACCACTCACTACCCCTGGGCATAATGGATGAAAGCTAGGCAAAATGGGTGCAGGCCTGAGAACACTGCCTGCACTCAAAATGGTCCCCTCCATCACAGCACATGGCCAGGGCCTGTAGCAGCACTCAAAATGGCCCCCAACCACATGGGCTGTCCACAACAGGCCAAAAAAACGAAACTCACAGAAAAATCAGAAAAATCCCAAGCCATCCAGCCCCTCCATGATGTTTAAATTCAAGACAACCCACAGAAAGACTAGGCACATGCACCACTCACTACCCCTGGGCATAATGGCTGAAAGCTAGGCAAAATGGGTGCAGGCCTGAGAACACTGCCTGCATTCAAAATGGCCCCCTCCATCACAGCACATGGCCAGGGCCTGTAGCAGCACTCAAAATGGCCCCCAACCACATGGCCTGTCCACAACAGGCCAAAAAAACGAAAATCACAGAAAAATCAGCACAATCCCAAGCCATCCAGCCCCTCCATGATGTTTAAATTCAAGACAACCCACAGAAAGACTAGGCAAATGCACCACTCACTACCCCTGGGCATAATGGATGAAAGCTAGGCAAAATGGGTGCAGGCCTGAGAACACTGCCTGTATTCAAAATGGCCCCCTCCATCACAGCACATGGCCAGGGCCTGTAGCAGCACTCAAAATGGCCCCCAACCACATGGCCTGTCCACAATAGGCCAAAAAAACGAAAATCACAGAAAAATCAGCACAATCCCAAGCCATCCATCCCCTCCATGATGTTTAAATTCACGACAACCCACAGAAAGACTAGGCACATGCACCACTCACTACCCCCTGGTGAAAGGCCACAACAGGCCAAAAAAACAAAAATCGCAGAAAATTCAGCACAATCCCAAGCCATCCAGCCCCTCCATGATGTTTAAAATTCAAGACAACCCACAGAAAGACTAGGAACATGCACCACTCACTACCCCTGGGCATAATGGATGAAAGCTAGGCAAAATGGGTGCAGGCCTGAGAACACTGCCTGCATTCAAAATGGTCCCCTCCATCACAGCACATGGCCAGGGCCTGTAGCAGCACTCAAAATGGTCCCCAACCACATGGGCTGTCCACAACAGGCCAAAAAAACGAAACTCACAGAAAAATCAGCAAAATCCCAAGCCATCCAGCCCCTCCATGATGTTTAAATTCAAGACAACCCACAGAAAGACTAGGCACATGCACCACTCACTACCCCTGGGCATAATGGCTGAAAGCTAGGCAAAATGGGTGCAGGCCTGAGAACACTGCCTGCATTCAAAATGGCCCCCTCCATCACAGCACATGGCCAGGGCCTGTAGCAGCACTCAAAATGGCCCCCAACCACATGGCCTGTCCACAACAGGCCAAAAAAACGAAAATCACAGAAAAATCAGCACAATCCCAAGCCATCCAGCCCCTCCATGATGTTTAAATTCAAGACAACCCACAGAAAGACTAGGCAAATGCACCACTCACTACCCCTGGGCATAATGGATGAAAGCTAGGCAAAATGGGTGCAGGCCTGAGAACACTGCCTGCATTCAAAATGGTCCCCTCCATCACAGCACATGGCCAGGGCCTGTAGCAGCACTCAAAATGGCCCCCAACCACACGGGCTGTCCAGAACAGGCCAAAAAAACGAAACTCACAGAAAAATCAGCAAAATCCCAAGCCATCCAGCCCCTCCATGATGTTTAAATTCAAGACAACCCACAGAAAGACTAGGCACATGCACCACTCACTACCCCTGGGCATAATGGCTGAAAGCTAGGCAAAATGGGTGCAGGCCTGAGAACACTGCCTGCATTCAAAATGGCCCCCTCCATCACAGCACATGGCCAGGGCCTGTAGCAGCACTCAAAATGGCCCCCAACCACATGGCCTGTCCACAACAGGCCAACAAAACAAAAATCACAGAAAAATCAGCACAATCCCAAGCCATCCAGCCCCTCCATGATGTTTAAATTCAAGACAACCCACAGAAAGACTAGGCAAATGCACCACTCACTACCCCTGGGCATAATGGATGAAAGCTAGGCAAAATGGGTGCAGGCCTGAGAACACTGCCTGTATTCAAAATGGCCCCCTCCATCACAGCACATGGCCAGGGCCTGTAGCAGCACTCAAAATGGCCCCCAACCACATGGCCTGTCCACAACAGGCCAAAAAAACGAAAATCACAGAAAAATCAGCACAATCCCAAGCCATCCAGCCCCTCCATGATGTTTAAATTCAAGACAACCCACAGAAAGACTAGGCAAATGCACCACTCACTACCCCTTGGCATAATGGATGAAAGCTAGGCAAAATGGGTGCAGGCCTGAGAACACTGCCTGCATTCAAAATGGCCCCCTCCATCACAGCACATGGCCAGGGCCTGTAGCAGCACTCAAAATGGCCCCCAACCACATGGCCTGTCCACAACAGGCCAAAAAAACGAAAATCACAGAAAAATCAGCACAATCCCAAGCCATCCAGCCCCTCCATGATGTTTAAATTCACGACAACCCACAGAAAGACTAGGTACATGCACCACTCACTACCCCTGTGCATAATGGATGAAAGCTAGGCAAAATGGGTGCAGGCCTGAGAACACTGCCTGCATTCAAAATGGCCCCCTCCATCACAGCACATGGCCAGGGCCTGTAGCAGCACTCAAAATGGCCCCCAACCACATGGCCTGTCCACAACAGGCCAAAAAAACGAAAATCACAGAAAAATCAGCACAATCCCAAGCCATCCAGCCACTCCATGATGTTTAAATTCAAGACAACCCACAGAAAGACTAGGCCCATGCACCACTCACTACCCCGGGTGAAAAGGCCACAACAGGCCAAAAAAACGAAAATCACAGAAAAATGAGCATAATCCAAAGCCATCCATCCCCTCCATGATGTTTAAATTCAAAACACCGCACAGAAAGACTCAGTGCACCCTCCACTGAGTACCCCTGGGCAAAGGCCCCAAAACAGCTCAAAAATCGAAAATTCCAAAATTGTAGTTGCAGCAACTGTAATGCCCCAAACAAACTTACTTGTGAAATTTCTAATCCAAAAGTGATCCAAAGAAAGTCAAAAAGGCCTCAAATCCAAATATCCAGCAGCATCCACAAAAAGTAATCCTTCCAGCTCCAGATCCAAATGAAAAGTGACCAGGAGATGGACAAAGCACTGGGAGGAGCCTGCTGGACAGGAACAGGAAGTTGAAGACTGTGGGGCACTTCCTTCCTCGCACCCCCCCCTCCCCAAAATGGACTCCTCGCAAAAAAAGTGCAGGCAAATGTCAACCTGAGGAGTTATTCAGATAAAAATCATCATTTCCAGAAGGTTTATTCTGCTTGCTGGTGGATTTCTTGTGCAGAATTGCAAATTTTATATTTTCGCGAGTGCGAGATTGTTGCTGCTCGCCGCATCTCCAAGCTCGCAATTGCGAAGTACCGCGATACGTGATCACGGCGTACTCGTGTTGACAAACTCTCGCTGTAAAAGTTGGCAAGCCGCGATTACGTAATCGCGCTTGCCAAATTCCCGCGGGATCCAGCAGCAAGATCCAAAATGGCGCAGCACTCGCAAAATATCAAGAAAAATAACTCGGCAAACGATGAATGACGGGAAGTAAACTCCAGTCGCGCCGCAAAATTGTATCACCAAGAAAAAAAAAATCTGCTGCGTGCGAATTTGCGGATATTGCGGGAAATTCACGAATCTCGCGGATTGCAAATTTACCGAAAATCCGCAAAATCCGCGAGCGGAACGGATTTTACGCCCATGCTTAACAAACACCCCAGGCTGCACAGCTTCAAATCAGGTAGCAGGCATCCCTTCTGCCATACGCGTTTCAAGCATTACGCTCTTGGTCACTGGCTGGCTGAACATAAGAGGCGGAATTCAAAGAACCAATTTATTTAAGTAATAAGCCCCGCCCCAGTGGGCGCCGTAGCATGCTGGTAAATGGAGTTTGAATCATGCTACTAGGCTCAAACGTTCACTCCCCAAGTGGGTTCCGCAACCTCAGTTCATGAAATGTCATACCCGTAAGGGTGAGAGTCCTTGCCAAACTGTTCTCCACTTGCAAGTATTACACTGCGGTGCAGGCGCCTTTCCGTTCATACGAGCGCTCCATTCGCCGAGCACTCAAGACCCGCCCTGGCAAGCGGTGGGGCTTTTCCTTGGCCGGACTAGCCACTATATATTAAGCACATGAGTTGTCCCAGGAGGAATCGCCACACACGGAAGGTATCCGCACTAACACCCCAGGTTGCACAGCTTCAAATCAGGTAGCAGGCTTCCCTTCTGCCATACGCGTTTCAAGCATTACGCTTTTGGTCACTGGCTGGCTGAACATAAGAGGCGGAATTCAAAGAACCAATTTATTTAAGTAATAAGCCAAGCCCCAGTGGGCGCCGTAGCATGCTGGTAAATGGAGTTTCAATCATGCTACTAGGCTCAAAAATTCACTTATATATATATATATGCAACAAAGAACTCCCCAAGCCACCTCCAATCCAATCGATCGGCGAAGCAAACAAAGGAGATGGACCACTGGATCTGGCCTTAGATGTATTTAATGGCGCAGGTAGGCAACAGCAGCAATGACGCGTTTCGGGCCCGTGGGCCCTTGATCACATGCAAAGTGGTTACATACTTTTTAGTTTTTTATATGCTGTGAAATAGTGAACACACCCCCTGAACGACCAGATCTGCTTGGTCACATGACCATAAACATAGTAGAAACTCTTGCGTTGTGCCTACGGTGTAAAATACACGTCTCTTACTAAATAAAGTGCTTAAATGCTGTTATTGTAGTCCAAGATACAAAATCTCAAAACAAGGTAGTTGATAAATACAGTTTAAGCGTAAATGCTTATAACAGTTGTAATAGAAAAAGCCATCTGGCAAATCCAAAACAAATCATACACCATTACCTATCAGGATAAATCCTTGATAATTTAATCCATTAAAAGCATTGCATTCTTAATAAAATGGACATAAAAAACACTGGTCAGGGGGAATTTGAACACGATAAAAAGGGCATAAAACATTTCATACAACAATATATTTAAAAGATACATTGTTTTAAACCCCGTAACACTTATGTCTCCTGTGCAAAAACCGCTGTGCAATATATATGTGCAAAAACCAAGTTGTTTATCATTAAAGTGCCACATGCATGATGTGCAGATATAAAACATGAGTAAACATATGGATAACAATAAAAAGACTACCATTGTCTAAATTCATTGCTAAAATCCCATCAATCACACAAGTCCTAATCATATATAGTAGAACGTGTACACCCTATATAAAGATAAAATAATAAAGAAGAGAGGACAACATTTCATGATATTGACACAGAAATGGAGCTATTTAGGAAGGCAACAGGGAACCTGACTACCTTCGGGAAAAATACCAACCATCAGATGGAAAAAGTTTCATAAGAAAAGCAATTTGAATACAAAGTGTACTGGGTAACAGGGAACCTGACTACCTATGAAATGGCTTATGAAATAGACCCAAAGAAAAACAGGGCAAAGCACATGCAGAAAGACAAAAAGGCACGAGAATCATAAAGGTGTGGAGACTCACAGCAAAAGGAGATGATTTAGAGGAAGGTGTACATATCCTCTGAATTATTCAGACCATTCAGCGATTTGCTGTCGAATTCTAAAATCATGGTAGTCTCCAACTGCCTTAATCTTTGTTGTCTATTGCCTCCCCTTCGGAGTTAAGGAATAGATCCCACTACAAAATAAAAGAGACAAGCTACGTCATTATTGTGTTTGCTCTTAAAATGACACGCTACTGGGTAAGTGGGGCCACTTTGAAGGATGGCTCTAAGGTGTTGTAAAATCCTGACATGCACCTGTAACTTAGTGCTGCATATATAATTAAGGCCACAGGTGCATGTCAGGACGTACACTGCAAAATCTGTCTTGCAGTTGAAACTGCCTACAATTGGAATGTTTTTCCTACAAAACGGTGTTTGGTAGTGCGTTTTGTTACTACCAAATTTACACGCCCGGCAGGTGGAACATTTACGAAACCCTGCCGCAGGTTTTAACCACGTACTTTTTTGTATAGTTTCTGGGCTACTTTTGTCCAACACAGATCCCATATTCCTCGCCCTAAAAAAAGTGATCAACGGCTTTTCTGGTAACTGAAGACCCAATATAGAATCAGTCAGTAAAATAGGCCAGTTCCTTTTAAGAATGGTTCTGATCTTATTCTCCTCATTGCTGAAAGCCGTAATCAATCTAGGGCAGTCCATTGTAACAGGGGCAGACATTGCATTATTTTCTGCCGCCACATTACTGACGGGAATCGTTTGAAAAAGACTGTCTCTAGGGCGTGTTTCTGCCTTCAATAGCGCTTTATGTAAAATGGCATCAGAATAGCCACGTGCCCTGTGCCTGATATTCATTTCATGTATACACTTGTCAAATTCACCTGGCGAGCTACAGATCCGTTTTAATCGTAAGATCTCGCCACACGGAATACTGCTGATAGTATGCTTAGGATGGAGCCTGTTGGCATGAAGGGTGGTGTTCCCAGCCGTGGGCTTTCTAAACAGAGTAGTCTCAAGTCTACCAGTTTTGACATATAATTTCATGTCAAGAAATTCTATTTCTTGTTTACTTATATAGGACGTGAAATTGAGATTGAGGGAATTGTTATTGATCTCTTCCACAAACAACAAAGCTTCCTCCTCATCTCCCTACCACAAAATAAAAATGTCATCAATGTAGCGTAGATACTTGACAATTTTCTCACTGACCCATACATGATGTTGTGTACTGAGGACCTGTTCCTCCCACCAGCCAACGTGTAAACACGCGTAGCTGGGGGAGAAACAGGCCCCCATAGCCACACCCCGTAATTGCCTCCAAACATCTTTTCCGTAAAGAACGAAATTACTGTTAAGGCACCACTCAATGAGGCTGATGATTACCTTGTTGTGTTCATAGTACTCTACGGGACGTTTGCTAAGGAAATGTTGAATAGCATGAAGGCCACTACTATGTGCAATACTCATGTAGAGAGACTCTACATCCAGAGTAATCAAAAGCATGTCATCATTCCATTCTAATGCCCCAACCTTCTGCAGGAAATCACTATTATCTTTTACAATACTAGGTAACACTTTCACCATATCCTGCAAAAAAAAAATCTATGTATTGGCCCACTCTTTCGCCTGCACTTTCCATAGCCGAAATAATCGGCCTTCCAGGCGTGGGGCTAACACATTTATGTACTTTGGGGATTAGATAGAACTCAGGGAGGACAGGGAATTCATTGTGCATGAATTTAAATTCCTCTGAAGAAATCAAGCCCTCCCTGCGCCACTTATTCAACAGTTTAAGGAGAGTCTCTTTTGCCTTGTCATATTCTTTAAAAAAAGTATTTTCATAGCAATTCTCATACTGCAGCTGTCTACAAGCCTCACTGATATAGTCCTTCTTGGGCCAGAGGACGACGTTTTAATTACTATCTCAGTGTTCTTGTTCATCAGGGTGGAGTAGTCTATTTGTTGTTGCCTGTCCTTGTTCCTGGCACCACTGTTAATAGATTTGTAAAATTGTTTTATCTCATTAGATACACAGTCGTGAAATGTATCAATAGCATCTTTAATTGCCAGTGGAACAAAACTAGATTTACCTTTAAAAGGGCAAAAAACTAGCTCCCTTTTGCAGTCTGTTGATTTTGTTTAATCTCGCTTGTGTACTTAAATTCACGTCAGGACCACATGGTTGTGAGTCTGTTGCAGTTTGTAATTCATGCAAAGTTAGGAAAGTCACCTGCCGTGATTTCACCGTCCTCTGGTGTCACATAAGAAGGACGCACATCTAAATCAGCATTTTCCTTAAGTTTTTGTATAGAAAATAATTTTTTGAGTTTTAATTTCTGATGAACCGAAAGACGTCTATCCGGGTTGCCGCATATTTAAAAGATTGTTTGGGGCAGAAATTAAGACCCAACAATAATAAATGCTCCTCCGCCTTGGTCAAAGTTATCTTGGATAGATTAATGACAGAGTTATCATTTATTTGCGTTTCCTCTGCCAAGTGCTTTTTTGCCGCGTCTTTTTCTTCTCTCTCGTCTTTTTTGGTTTCGACGGTTCTTGTTGGATTTTTTAGTCGTGGTCTCAATGTTTCCAGTCTCTCTTTTACCAAAAAATCCAATTCTTCTTCTAAATTCAAAATGATTGCTGGATGTGTCGTCAAGTCTGAATCTCTGTTGGATTCACTGGTGAGGGAGATGCTATCTAAGCTAGAGGAATCTTCTTCAACATTATTAGTAGGTGCTGACACAGTTGAAATGTTGGTTACTGTTACTGTGGTCCCTTTGCTGTTATATTGTTGGCGTTTAACTGTACTAAATTTGCGTGCAAATGTAAACATTTGGCCTTGGTCATAATCTGACTGGTCCCGCGCAAATTTGTGCACTTTTCTAGTCTTGATCTTCTCCTCATGTTTCTTGAGTCTTTCTGCCATCGAATCTTGTAATTTCTTAGAGACCTCAGTGACCCCTAATTTGTCGATTTCTGTACTTAACCTGTTGATTTCCTTTAGCACCTCCACCCTATCAATGGCTGCAAATTTAATTAAAATATGAGCCAAGTTCATGGAGGCTGCCAGGTTACTTTGTCCACACTCCTTTAACATCAGGGGATTCGGTTTCTCAAATATATATATATATATAAATATATATATATATATATACATATATATATATATATATACATATATATATATATATATATATATATATATAAATATATATATATATATATATATATATATATATATATATATATATATATATATATATATATATATATATATATATATATATATATAATAATTCCAAACGCTAGTGTCAGAGCACTAGCAACGCCTTTCCCGACGGCGGTCCGCGGCTAGGCAGGCAAGCCTCACACTATCAAAAACTCAGCTGTAAACAACTCCTTCATAACAGCAGCCACGGACACTAAAAGGACTTTTCCAGCAGTCAAGGTTTAATTGCGAAAACTTGGCAAATCTGAAAGATAATCCACGCATTTCGGGACTTGCTCCCTTGTTCATGAGTGCCGTAGGTTCAGTAACAAAACAAATAAATAAACATGTGACTTCCACCAATTAATAAAAAAAGAAGAAAGACTACTGCTGTAGCGGAGTTGACTCACTCCTATTTACACATCAAATGCTGTAATTATTACTTTCCCTGTTTCTTTATACAATGTACAATTTCATGTCAGGCATTATTCAAATCAATCAAATAATTGTCATAGCAAAATGGGACCTCTAATAGCAATTAAACTTTGACTGCTGAAAAAGTCCTTTTGGTGTCCGTGGCTGCTGTTATGAAGGAGTTGTTCACAGCGTCGAAGAATAACAGAATTGATTTTGTTCTTCTGCACGGCACCTCATTAAAATGAAACATTGGAGGGCCGCCACCAATTGCTTTATTTGAAACAAGAATGGTAAAACAATTTGGATCGTCATGATCTTCAAGCGTGAGATCCTCAAAGCTCGATTACGCTCATTTTGGCGTTTTTAAGATTGGTTGATTTCCGGCTCTACAACTTTGAAGAGATAAAACTAAGCTGTCGCGACTGATTTCAGGGGTCTACAACCTTAATACTATACAGTCCTGAAGATGGTTTCATCAATGTATAACTAGAGACCGAAACATCGACCTACGCACTTTTTTCATTGAAATTTATTTTGTGGTTTATTTCAAGAAAAAGTGTTAAGCAATTGTCACAGTGAAGGTCCACAAGTGTTGAGCAAATAACCTTCTTGTTGCTTTGCATGTACTGTCTATAAGTTCCCTTTTCAAACTCTATATATAAAAATTTAATATTTTCATATATACACCCGCTTCTGTTTGTTTTGTACACCTTTTTATATATACCTCATTTGATTGCTCTGTCGTAGATGGTGTTTTTATCAGTTTTAAGAAATTGTGTCAAGAATTAAGTTGCCCGAAAGAAATTAATGAGCAAGTATATAGCTAACCTTGCTTATATAAATATTTACCATTACATAATCAAACTATAGAACGAAATAAATCCCTTGAAGGCACATTTACCCATTTCTCTCATTTTGCCCGAGCCCTCAAGGGTAGTTTGGATTGCCCTTTACTCTCATCATCACATGCATATTGGTCCCAAGATGGCTGCCAACACTTCCTGGATGAAGTGCTGACAGCCAATCAGATCCCACGATGAGACGTGTCGTTAGGCTCCGCCCCGATATATATGTATTTTTTCCCTTTAATATCTAAAAAATTACTGAACAGATTTACACCATTTAACCAAAAGGCATGAGTGTGAAGCAAGGACTCCCTCTTTCCCAAATTTGGTGTAATTCCGTTCAGCAGTTCGGGCTGTAGCTGCGATCAAAGGTTCCTATGGAAAATTGCATGGGGAAAACACGTTTTGGGACCCCGCTTTTTTCTCAGCCCCCCTTGTTGAATCACCTCAAGACTTTCAGGATAGGAGCAGACCGAATGGGGCCATAAGTTTTGAAAATTTCGTGAAGATTCGTCGACTGGCGCGAAAGTTATTGCAAATAGAATGTTGCAGATTTCCTATGGAAAATCGGTCCTAACTATAACTACCTACTGGCGATCGCCAGTAGGTAATTAATATATATATATATATATATATATATATATATATATATATATATATATATATATATATATATATATATTACCTACTGGCTATCGCCAGTAGGTATATATAGTTAGGATTTTTTCCCTATGGCATTTTTGAAAATTCTATGTCTAATAACTTTGGCGTTTGTGGACGGAATCGGCTGACATTTTCAGGAAAATGGCACATTTTGTTTCTGAGCAGCCCTTGAAAATTTGGGGGGGTTTTGTCGAGGGGGGGACGAGAAAAAAGGGGGGTCCCAAAACACGTTTTTCCCATGTTAATTTCCATAGGGCGGTTGGACTCACTTTTAGCTCGAACGGCTGAATGGATTTTCACGAAACTCGGCAAAATTGTAGGGACTGTTAGCCCGATGTGCCTTTGCTAGGTCTCAATATATGTGCTTCAGTGGATTTTGAGAAATTAACGTTTAAATCAAGATATATATCTGTAACAGCGCTCTGGGCAGCGATCCGGTCCGCTTACTTTTCGCGAAACGGAACTTTGCGCGCAGAAAGCTGATTGGCTCTTCGGTGTCTGTCAACATTCTAAACAGTCCGGAACGGCCGCCATCTTATCTCTCGGTAGGATTGAGAGAGAAGAAGAGGTGAAAAACGAAGGGGGAATTTAATGAAAGGGGGCAAGGTATCCCCCTCTTGACCCCCTAGGAATGTTGTTGGGGTTATTAAAGGGTCCTGTGGGGAAAATTAAAAAAAAAAATGATTTTTCACGGTAGAAGCGCTTCACGGGCCGCGAACTGGGCCGCAAACTGGTAGCGAAACGGGAATTCGCCATTTTGTGCTTCGTTAATTAAATTACTAGGTATAAGGGGGTGCGGGAGACGTATCCTAATCCCCTATGTTTCCTGAGGGTGGCTGAGGAGGCTCATATATGTTGATACATCTCTTCCAGCGGCTGTGCGTGAGCTTTTTTTTTTTTTGCTGCGTGACAGTCCGGAGCGGCCGCCATCTTATCTCTCGGTAGGATCGAGAGAGAAGAAGAGGTGAAAAACGAAGGGGGAATTTAATGAAAGGGGGCAAGGTATCCCCCTCTTGACCCCCTAGGAATGTTGTTGGGGTTATTAAAGGGTCCTATGGGGAAAATAAAAAAAAAATTAATTTTTCACGGTAGAAGCGCTTCACGGGCCGCGAACTGGGCCGCAAACTGGTAGCGAAACGGGAATTCGCCATTTTGTGCTTCGTTAATTAAATTACTAGGTATAAGGGGGTGCGGGAGACGTATCCTAATCCCCTATGTTTCCTGAGGGTGGCTGAGGAGGCTCATATATGTTGATACATCTCTTCCAGCGGCTGTGCGTGAGCTTTTTTTTTTTTTGCTGCGTGACAGTCCGGAGCGGCCGCCATCTTATCTCTCGGTAGGATCGAGAGAGAAGAAGAGGTGAAAAACGAAGGGGGAATTTAATGAAAGGGGGCAAGGTATCCCCCTCTTGACCCCCTAGGAATGTTGTTGGGGTTATTAAAGGGTCCTATGGGGAAAATAAAAAAAAAAATGATTTTTCACGGTAGAAGCGCTTCACGGGCCGCGAACTGGGCCGCAAACTGGTAGCGAAACGGGAATTTGCCATTTTGTGCTTCGTTAATTAAATTACTAGGTATAAGGGGGTGCGGGAGACGTATCCTAATCCCCTATGTTTCCTGAGGGTGGCTGAGGAGGCTCATATATGTTGATACATCTCTTCCAGCGGCTGCGCCATCTTGCCTTTTTTCCAATGCCACAATTTTGTCGTGCACGGCAGCCATTTTAGATGCCAGGCTGGTCCCAGGCTATCACCTACCCCTGCGGATGTAGTTTATGGCCTCAGCTGTAGAGAATTCAGACATGCCAACCCTCCCGATTCAGGCGTGAGACTACTGATTTCAGTGCTAGTCTCCCGCCTCCCGATTTCTGCAAGCAAAAACCCGGGGGCATATTACGAACAACTAGCGATAATTTTTGTCTCTAACTTGTTTAGAGACAAAAATTATCGCCGCACATCGGCGATTTTTATCGCAGATAAACTTTGCTATTATCGCAGAAAAGTCAGCGATATTCATGTATTATCGAGCAAATGCTCTTAGCCATGTTATCCACCTCCCATTGGATAACATGGCTAAGAACTGCTCAGGGCAGGTGTTAGATTTTGGAGATATTCGCGCTTAGCGCGAATATCTCCAAAAGTTGGTAATAGGAGATAGCGATGTTAGGGACTGTTTCCAGTCGCTAACATCTTGGCACGCCACTTTGCATGTCATTAGTGATAAGTATCACTGACATGCAAAGCGGGGCCCAAGATGGTCGCTATCTCCTTTTAGCTGTCACTAACTGGTGTTAGCGACAGCTTGGTAATAGGGAGATAATTTTATCTCCGCTTTCATGGCTTTTAAAGCCAAAAAAGCGGAGATAAACCCCCTTGATAATATGCCCCACGATTCCTTGGGGGTTTCAGCTGACAGGGCTTGGTATTGTGTTACATGGTAATTTTTCCAGGAAACGTCAGAGGGTCGATGCAGGGGTTCTAGAAGAGGTGATAACCCATTTAAGCCTCATGAACAAGCGCATGGTCTTTTAAAGATTTGTGAAGTACTCGGGGCGGCGGTGTGTGTGTGCCCTCTTTCAGGAGCGGGCGGGGGGGCACTGCCAGCAACTTGCCAGGTCAGGTAGTGTTCAACACGTGCATCACCCTTTCTCTGCCTGCTATTGCGCTCCATGCTTCGGAAAGGTAAGAAAAAGAACGTGCATTTGAGTTTGAAATGTCCGATCCTGCAGCAGCACACTTCCAAAGCCCACACATGACAGTAACCCGATTCAAGGCCCCATTCACCCGTTTTTAAAAAAATAGATAACACTCCAACAAAGTAAGATTATAAAACTTTATTAACTTTTAACTATAATGAACGGAACAAAAACTGTAAAAACATTTAAACATTTTTCACCCCAAAAAGCAACAATGGTCAGAAGCTGTCTTTTGTGCGAATAGTCCCAAGGCAGCACAACGTGCAGAGTTCTGGACGGCACCCAGGTGATGTCGCCTGGGTGCCGCACTGGTTTTGGGATCCTACAATGCTGCTCCGAAAATTGGCGTGGGGCGTCCCGGGTGGTGCGGGGGGAGGCCTTGTCAGTAGCGGTCTGTTGTGCGAATAGTCCCAAGGCAGCAGAACGCGCTGAGATGTTGATGGCACCCAGGTGATGTCCAGTAAACTGCCGCACTGGTTTTGGTATCCTACAATGCTGCTCCGAAAATTGGCGTGCGGCGGCCCGGGGGGGGGGGGCGTGGGGGATGCGGCGTGAACGGGCCTCCCCAGGTGGCGGCCATCCAGCTGAGTTGCGCCCGCTCTTGCGGCTACAGCGTCTCGCTCACCATGTTGTTGAGTTGCTCCCACTCTTGCAGTGCAGCGATAGGCGGCTGCAACATGACTCTTAAAATGGCGGACGGCTCTTCGGTTTTGGGCCTGGTCCACTGAAATGGCCCTGGGACACCTTGGACTCGGACGCTTGCCTGCTAGGGCTTGGGCTCCATTCTCGAAAAGCGTCCCCTCAGCCGTGAAGATTCTACAAAAGTCTTGGGGGGCCCCCGACTCCCGCAGGCTTCCGGTGGGGAGCGGCTGCCATGATTGCTCGTGGAATGACCACGACGGAGCCACGAGATGGTGGTGCTCTCATGCTGACGCCAGCTTCAGTCTGAATGATCCAGAAACAAGGTGGGGCTTTCATCGTTTGGGAAAAAAAAATGTTCTAAACCAATGAAAAGTGTTATTTTTAGGTCATATGACCAAACCTTCCATCTTTAGGAAACCAAAAGTAAAATGAACCAATGAAAAGTTTTATAAACAAGTCACATGACCTGTTCTGCGGCATAGGGCTACAAAAAGCGTAGAAAATCCGTTGGCACGTGAGGCGGCGTCAGTAGCGGACCGATGTGCGAATAGGCCGAAGGCAGCACAACGCGTCGAGATCCGGATGGCACCGAGGTGGTGTCCAGCAAATTGCCGCACTGGTGTGGCCATCATACAATGCTGCTCCGAAAGACGGCGTGTCCAGCTGAGTTGCGGTCACTCTTGCGGTACAGTGACTCGAACGCGCCGACATCCGGATGGCACCGAGGTGGTGTCCAGCAAATTGCCGCACTGGTGTGGCCATCCTACAATGCTGCGCCGAAAGACAGCGTGTCCAGCTGAGTTGCGGTCACTCTTGCGGTACAGTGACTCGAACGCGCCGAGATCCGGATGGCACCGGGGTGGTGTCCAGCAAATTGCCGCACTGGTGTGGCCATCCTACAATGCTGCGCCGAAAGACGGCGTGTCCAGCTGAGTTGCGGTCACTCTTGCGGTACAGTGAGTCGAACGCGCCGAGATCCGGATGGCACCGAGGTGGTGTCCAGCAATTTGCCGCACTGGTGTGGCCATCCTACAATGCTGCGCCGAAAGTCGGCGTGGGGTGCCCCGTTGGCTTATGAGGTGATGTCAGTAGTGGACCGATGTGTGAATAGGTCGGAACCAGCACAAGGCGCCAAGATCCGAATGGCAAGTCCTGGATGTTGAGTGCCTCAGTTGAGATTTCTGAGCAGTGCTTGTAAGATTGTCTGAAGCTTATTTGCACCTGCTGCAGCTTCACTATTGCCCTGGTGTGGCCAAAGGTCGCACATGACATAGGCGGCCGGCTCCCGAGGTCCGGCGGAACTTTTTTCCTTTTCCTTTCTGCTTCTTTTCCTACAATCCGTTTCATCTGAAGACACGACCAGGTCCCTGAATGTGTGCAGGGGGACGCTATTGATTGAATGAAAATGGCGGCTTGACACAAAGCTGACTCAAGCGTTGCTGTTGAAGCTATACAGACAAAAATTGGTTTTCAGTTTGTACATTCTTCAGGATTTTTTTTTCTATCCAAGTCTGATTGAGAGTTTGTAGAAAAATGGCTTCAGATTTTCCACATACTACTCTTCAACATTCTTCCTAAATGTAACAATGTGAAACTCACTAGGAGAACGGCTGTTTCTGTTTCCTTTCAAAATGCTGCCAACAATATTTTCTGAATGGAAGACACCATCTTGTAGCATAAAGGGCCGAAAGGGGTTCTGGTCTGGCCGATGGTTGGTGGAGACATTTTGACTATATCTTGGACTTGCCCGGCCTCGCACAAAATGGCGCCGGTATAAATGGGACTCGTAACTCCTTGCCCGCAAATGTATATCTAGAAAATGTTATTGTAAGTGGTCCTGTCTTATTTTAATTACAAAATGTACGTCCACCGATTCCGCAACTGTTAGACACCTTAGTTCTTGCAACCTAATGGCCCGCTCGTTACGTTCCTCTACAGTGTAAATGTCTCCTCATCATATACGATTTCAGTTTGCTCCGTGGCCGGCCCACGTGGTTATAGGCCCGTATTTGTATACTGACATTTTCACAATAAAGGTTTTTAAAACAAAACACGGTAGTAGTATTTACATTGGTAAAGTTTTTACTTTTAGTCACTGTTTTCGAATCAGTAAAAGGCAAGTGAAATAAAGCAGTCCAATTACATGACGGATAAAAGGTATAATATGTAGGAACGCAGTAAAGATCAATGGTCAAGGTCAGTTGTGTTTTCCACTCCTGCAACATAAAGTGATCGATAAGAATCTGATAATCAGGCGTATCGGCGACTAAGACAGCAGGCCGAGTATCTTTTACTCAACGGCTCCGTCATGGAACGAAGAAACGCCCTTTTTCTCGAAAAAGGAATATATTTTACTTGCAGGACAGTTGTACATTTTCCGGGAAAGTACATTAGCCTGGAATATTATAACATATGTTTTAAAAAAAATAATGTTCGAAAACAATAAAAAGCGTAATTTTTAGGTCATATGACCAAGCTTTCCATCATTAAAATAACAAAAGTAAAATGAACCAATGAAAAGTTTTATTAACAAGTCACATGACCTGTTATGCTTACGTTACGCGCTGCGCCTCGGATCACTTCCGGGTGCGCTAACGTGGCGTGTCATATAACGCATTACGCGACAACGTAGGTCAAGAATATAGTCAAAATGTCTCCACCAACCAGCGTTCGGAACACAACCCCTTTCAGTAGTCCAAAAAGTTCTGTTAAATGACAACAGAGGGGACAGGCAACAAGAACCATCAGTCAAAGAGGGGAGGGCAAGTTCTTCTCTTCCGGGTCATGTTGGGGCGCTACCGGAACTGATCGAATTGGTAGTCTACAGTGTTTCTGGATGTTTCAGACTAAAGCTGGCGTCAGCATGAGAGCACTTCCATCTCGTAGCTCCGTCGTGGCCATTCCACGAGCAGACATGGCAGCCGCTCCCCACCAGAAGCCTGCGGGAGTCGGAGGCCCCCAAGAGTTTTGTAGAATCTTCACGGCTGAGGGGACGCTTTCGAGAATGGGACCCAAGCCCTAGCAGACAAGCGTTCGAGTTCAAAGGTGTCCCAGGGCCATTTTAGTGGACCAGGCCCAAAACCGAAGAGCCGGCCGCCATTTTGAGAGTCCTGTGGCAGCCGCCTATCGCTGCACCGCAAGAGCGGGAGCAACTCAACTACATGATGAGCGAGACGCTGTAGTCGCAAGAGCGGGCGGTAAACAGCTGAATGGCGGAAGAGGCACAGTGTAGCAAAAGCGGGCTGAATGGCAACTGAAACGGTAAAGGGGCGCCCCACTACAGCTTGTCTTCAGGTCAAACGGATTGTGGGACAAGGTCCAGAATTGAAGAGTCATCAAAAGGCAAAAAGTTCCGCCGGACCCCGGGAGCCGGCCGCCTATGTCGGGGGCGATCTCAGGCTATACCAGTGCTATAAGACTTGGGGAGGGTGTCGGAGCCAAGCGTCTTCTCCGAGTCCGTGCCATCACACCGTCCCTCGGGGGCCTCCGTCAAGCGGTTTAGGGAGGTACCATATAACATTGTTTTCAAATGCAGTCAGGTCCACAAACGACCCTCACTTACTTTGAGAATAGTGAAGCTGCAGTAGGTGGAAATAAGCTTCAGACAGTCTTACAAGCACTGCTTTTGTAAACATTTTTTGTTTTTTTTGTATTTTTGCACAGTTTTATATATTTTTTTTGTTTTTGATGGAGGGGAAACAACAAAGCACAGGCATTGAAAAAGGCTCAAACTCAGAACTCTGAACTATGGCACCCAACATCCAGGAGCTTGCCATCCGGATCTTGGAGCCTTGTGCTGTTTTCGACCTATTCACACATCGGTCCACTACTGACATCATCTTATAAACCAACGTTATGTAAATAGTTTTTTAATAAAATGTTTTACCCTGTTTCTTTGCTGGTGTGTTGTCTATATTTTTAATATTTGCATAGGGTTTGTCGTTATTTTGTGCGGGATGGGTGATGGAGCCGAGCTGTCTTGCAGCCCTCATGGTGTGGAGCTCAGTTCATCTCACTATTTTCGTATTTCTCATGAAGGGTTGTTTATAATATTTCTATTTTAGCGAGGTCAAAAAAAGATCCAATTAGTGGCCTACTGATTTTGCTCGATTACTTTTATTTTTTTACACGATTTTTCCCGATCTGCAAAGACTAAACAGAGTATTGCGACTTTGTGCTTGTTTGTAAATAGAGAATGATCCAAAGAGAACCAATTCTAAAACAGTAAATGCTTGGATAACAATCAATCAAATGGAGAGACAAGCAGGCACGACGGATTACAACGGGGGCAAAGGCCTGCGTTAACTACCGTTCACTATCTGCAAAGAGAGAGTACTACTAAGAGAAAAGAGAGGAGGGGGGGGGTCAGCGTTCAAAGCACATCAGCGTGCATAAATACGAAAATGTTTTTATCTATCACGTACTTGACATTTTAAAGCTTTTCATATTTGCTATTAAAAAACCAATGAAATTCACAGAAAAAACCATAGGTTATAGTGGATATATAGTTAGGAATTTGCATTTACAAAACCTTGAAAATTCAATGAAAAAACCATTGGTTTTAGGCCATATATAGTTAGGGATTTGCATTTACAAAACCTTATTTTACTCGCATAAAACCATTGAAATTCCATATATAGTTATAAGCGCTAACTATATATCGCGCACCCGCAATCCACTGCTGATGATGTCACATATTACATCATTCATGACATGGTTAGTGACATCACTGATGACATCACTGATGACATCTCAAATGACATCACTGATGACATCACTGAAAACATCTCATTTGACATGACTGATAACATCACTGATGATATCATTCATGTGATAATACGATGAACCTCTTCAGACTCTAATATAACCTTAGATACAATCAGTGTAAACAGACACTCACAGACTGTCTCTCATCCATGGAGTTACTCACACACCTAGTCAGTCATGAAAAGAATCAATCACACCTCCATTTCCTCAACTATACAGTTATACAAACTTTACTTATTCAAACATATACCAACACATATTTACTCTATTATACAATCCTTGATACAAGTTCACAATGATCCATACAGCCACTCACACATTCACTGGCTCTTATGCACAGTTATTTATATATGTCAACTCTCACATGTACTGTGTTTTACATATGTACTTACTTTGACATGTAGCACTGAGATATCCATTCACTCACCAATACACTCATGCACACAGTCAACCGCCCATACAGCTGTTTCCACATGCACTTTTGAAACCATACATCTAGTGAATCAACTGCTCACACATCTATGCACAGAGTCATACACCTCCCAGCCACCCACACACACACTCAGTATCCCATACAAATACTTGGGCAACCAATCAATAACCCATATAGTTACTCATATAGCTACTTATCAACACATGCAACAGTTTACAGAACAACAGACATAATGATGCACAAATTAAGACAGTTTAGTCACTAACCCATGCACTCAGTGAGACACATTTAATCACTCACTCATACAGTCAGTCATGCACCTACTAAATCCTTCATCCAGACACTTATACATCCACTCATTCTTCAATATGTAAGACATATTTTAACTTTACAGAAACATACAGTCACTGGATGTTGTCATCAGTGATGTCATCAGTGATGTCATTTGAGATGTCATCAGTGATGTCATCAGTGATGTCACTAACCATGTCATGAATGATGTAATATGTGACATCATCAGCAGTGGATTGCGGGTGCGCGATATATAGTTAGCGCTTATAACTATATATGGAATTTCAATGGTTTTATGCGAGTAAAATAAGGTTTTGTAAATGCAAATCCCTAACTATATATGGCCTAAAACCAATGGTTTTTTCATTGAATTTTCAAGGTTTTGTAAATGCAAATTCCTAACTATATATCCACTATAACCTATGGTTTTTTCTGTGAATATATATATATATATATATATATATATATATATATATATATATATATATATATATATATATATATATATATATATATATATATATATATATATATATATATACATATACATATACATATATATATATATATATATATATATATATATATATATATATATATATATATAAATATATATGTATATATATATATATATATTATTTGGAAGATGTGAGGGTGCGGCCACGAGCACCCAGGAGACCCCCGTCCCTCAAATGTTCGGCGTAATAGTGGCAAAGCAAATTGGACTGTCTCAACGTTTGGGAATACGCCGAACCGCCACATGCCGCTGTATTAGGAACTAAGCCAGCTCTATTTCTGGGATGTGACTTCACATCAATAGCAAACTCTACTCACCTGTTGTTATCCATGTATGCAGTGGCAGAATGCGGCGGAACGATGGATCAGGCAATGGGCACCCTGTCTTTTCATCATGGCTCCAGGTGGATTGAGTGAAGCTGCAGACCCCGCCCACTAAGGTCTGAACTTACCGGATTGTGTCTGCAGCGGGAACTCGGAGCAACGAGATCCAAAAACACCTCCTCTCCACGCTGGACAGAGTGCCTCCACCAATCGTTAGTGAGGTGCCCTGCATAAATCAGTGGACATTGAGCATGAGATCTAAGAAGGCATCTGAAGAAAGCACGCAATGCTGAAACGCGTCATGCCACTCATCGCTGCTGAATTGAAATAAAAGGTGCCGTGTTTGTCAAAATCCGATGTGGCTCTGTTCTTTTCTTTGAGAAGAAATTGGTGAAAGTGTGAGGGTGCGGCCATGAGCACCCAGGAGCCCCCGTCCCTCAAGTGTTTGGCATAATAGTGGCAAAGCAAGTTGGACTGTCTCAACGTTTGAGAATATGCAGAACCACCACATGCCGCTGTATTAAGTACTAAGCCAGCTCTATTTCTGGGATGTGACTTCACATCGATAGCAACGTCTACTCACCTGTTGATATCCATGTATGCGGTGGCAGAATGCGGCGGGACGATGGATCAGGCAATCAGCACCCTGTCTTTTCATCATGGATCCAGGTGGATTGAGTGAAGCTGCAGTCCCCGCCCACTTAGGTCTGTACTTACAGGATTGTGTCTGCTGCAGGACCTCGGAGCAACGAGTTCAGTAAACACCTCCTCTCCACGCTGGACAGAGTGCCTCCACCAATCGTTAGTGAGGCGCCCTGCATAAATCAGTCGGCATTGAGCATGAGATCTAAGAAGGCATCTGAAGAAAGCACACAATGCTGAAACGCGTCATGTCGCTCATCGCTGCTGAATTGAAATAAAAGGTGCTGGGTTTGTCAAAATCCGAGGTGGCTCTGTTCTTTTCTTTGAGAAGAATTTGGTGGAATGAGTGACTGTATAGATAACTGTATATTTGTAATAGTGATTACATAACACACAAAGTATTAGTTACTATCTATATGAATAAATGAAGTGCTATTTGTATAAGTGTATAGCTGAGTAAATGTAAATAGGATACATTGTTTTCAAAAGTGAGTAGGATGACTGCATAAGTGAATAGGATGTGTGCTGGTTTGTAATGTCAATATAGGTGTATAAGTATATTTGACAGTGTTCTATTGATCATTGACAACATGTATGAGTAAATCTATAGTTAATTGTTTAGATGTGTGTGTACATATAGGAATCACTGAGTGGGTTTTTAGATACTTGTATTGCTGTGTCAATGGATTCAAATATGGTACTCTGTATTTTACATTGAGTGATGAAAGGTTATAGTACTGGATGATGAGGTGTAACTGATTGTCACATGGATGATGTCATCAGTGAGTGTTAATTGAGATGTCATCAGTGATGTCATCAGTGATGTCACTGGCCATGTCATGAATGATGTAATATGTGACATCATCACCAGTGGATTGCGGGCGCGAGAGTTACAGTGAGTACATCTAACTATAACGGAGGAATTTCAATGGTTATGTGTGAGTGAAATGTCCAGCTTACTATAACACCCCTGAAACCTATGGTTTTTCAATGAATTTCTAAGGTTCATTTAATGATCATTCGTAAGTATAACCTGCCTGAAACCTACGGTTTTGTCAGTGAATTTCAAATGTTTTTTAAATGATAATTCCTAAGTATAATGTTCATTAAGCA
Organism: Lissotriton vulgaris; assembly: GCF_964263255.1. Classification (NCBI taxonomy): domain Eukaryota; kingdom Metazoa; phylum Chordata; class Amphibia; order Caudata; family Salamandridae; genus Lissotriton; species Lissotriton vulgaris. Next base: position 389,448,300 of record NC_141691.1, on the reverse strand, counting down.
TATCTGTTTTTTTCTATCTTTTTCAATTATCATCCCATTCTCAAAGTAGTAAAAACTGCAAATATCACCACTCTTCAATTGATTCCTTCCGCCAACAAAATAGCCACAAACCACTAAAAAAAACAGGCAATAGCTCTACTTACCAGTAACAAATTAACATCAACATTTAACTGGTGCAAAAACCTTGACTATCTACTGCGTGAATTACACCCAACACTCACCCATATTTAAAGACGAATATGTGATAGAGGTACTAATTATGCACCTACGAAACACAAGAAAATCATAACACCCAGCGCCACCACTACCACAACAACCCCCCTCAGATCCCTCCCCCCACTACGTCAGAGGCAGCGCAAAATAGGACAACGAACTTTCCCAAGATATCATATCCTCTCAAACGCACAATAGCTGAATATTCAGAGATGTGGCAACCAACTATGTATAAGGGAGTACATTTGCACATCTACAATAATGTACAGTATCCCAAGTGTACCAGTGATATGCTATACACTACTCACTATAGAAACAAAAAACTTTTCCATGTGAAAATATAATATTGATGCCTGTAGTGTATTGCACATTGGACGCAACCATATTATCTCACACTCCGGGGAATATCTCGGTCATGTAGCTGTGTTGTCACTCCCCCCCCGAAGCAGAAGCGGAGTGGGCTGGTCCAACGTACGCAACTCCAACGTAAGAGTATAAATAATTAGCCTACGCCTTGGGCATGGTTCACTTCTGCAAAGAGAAAAGACTCTGCAACAGCGAAGGTCCTCACCCTGCCACGTGGCTGCCACCATGACCAAGTGCCTCGTCGGCGCCACAGCACCGTAGACTTATGTTTCTATCGACTACTGCCTTCGATCTACACTGCGGACAGCAGGGTTTACAGCTTGAATTCAGCTTTGGATCTACACTACGGACAGCATTGAATCCAGCCTTGCTTTATATAAGGCAGAGACAATTGTACTATATGTCTTCCGATTTTGTAAAAGGATGTCACAAAAATCATTTGTCTATAACTGTGCTGACTATTGCCTTCGATCTACACTGTGGACAGCAGGATTCACAACTTGAATTTAGCTTTGGATCTGCACTACGGACAGCATTGAATTTAGCCTTGCTTTATTTAAGGCAGAGACAATTATACTCTATGTCTTCCGATCTTGTTAAAGGATATGACAAAAAGCATTCGTCTATAATTGTGCTGACTACTGCCTTTGATCTACACTGCGAACAGCAGGGTTCACAACTTGAATTCAGCTTTGGATCTACACTACGGACATCATTGAATCAAACCTTGCTTTATTTAAGGTAGAGACAATTGTACTGTGTCCTCAGATTTTGTTAAAGTATGCAATAAAAAAGCATTCCTCGATGTTTGTGTGGACTACTGCCCTCGATCTACACTGCCGACAGCAGGGTTCACAACTTGAATTCAACTTTGCATCTACAGTACGGACATTAGGTAATTCACCCTTGATTTATTTAATGTAGATACAATTGTACTGTATGTGTTTAGATTTTGTTAAAATAAGAGACAAAAATGATTCGTTCATATCTGTGCTGACTACTGCTTTTAATCTACAGTGCGGACAGCAGGGTTCACAACTTGAATTCAACTTTGGATCTACACTACAAACAGCATGTAATTCAGCCTTGCTTTCTTTAAGGCAGAGTCAATTGTACTCTATGTCCTCCGATTTTATTAAAAGATGCAACAAAAAGTATTCCCCAATGTCTGTACTGACTACTGCCTTCGATCTACATTGTAAGGCCTCACGATTCAGGTGGAATGGCGATTGCACAAGCCGCATTCCAATAGGCAAGAGACATTGTACCAGTGTGACCCGCCCAAACCACAAATCATCGCAGGGTGCGCACATACTGGGTTCTTCTAGTACCACTGACTCACTGCACCACAAATCATCTCCCTGCGGCCTTATTAGGACAGAATTCTCCAGGCAAAAAACGTTGCTCCCAGTGTGGCTGGCCCACATCATGCATCATTGCTGGCTGCGTAGATGCTGAGAGCCACACCTACCTCTAACTCTATACATCTCAAGTCAATGCCACATGGCTGTGGGCTCTTCTTGATGACTGCCTCCGGTCTATACTGCAAACAGTAGAGCTCACAATTCAAAATTAGTACTGATACAAATTGTGTAGGAGACTATAATTGGTTAAAAAAACAAATGCTCCCAATCTGCAACATTGTCACCAGACATACGTACCAATTTTGAGAAAGTAAGAATGCACTGCGTGAAGTAAAATCATTTAATTTGTAATGGGGAGCAATCAGTAGACCTAGTTTGCAGAGCAATTGATAACCATTGATGGTAGTTTTTTTCTTCCCCTCAAAGTTCATGCAGTCCAGTATGCAACAGTCAATGCTTTGAGTGCAGACCGCTCGAACCACGCATCATCGCAGGGTGAGCACGTGCTGAGCAACAGACGTTCCACTAACTCAGTGCACCATAAATAATCGCCACATGGCCTTATTATGGCAAAATTCTGTTGCCAAAAGACATTCTTACCAGTGTGCTCTGCCAGAACCATGCATCATAGCAGGCTCCACACAAACCACCCCTACCTCAGTTTACCACAACTCATGAACCCTTTACGATAGAATTTTCTATGTATTATTTCACATATAGTGCTCCTACCTTGGTACAGCAGAAGTCATAACCCGTTTATGATTGAATATCTGTGTATGATATCATGATTACTATTCTACTTGTTTCCAACAGCACCGTAATAAAATGGAGTCAAGCACACTTGCCCGTACCCACCTCAACTATCTATCTGTGTCTGTGTACTTATTATGTTTGTAAAATGCTGCTCCTGCGCCCAACCACATTATATTGTGCTGTAAATAGCGTATGCAACTATCTTACCTCTGCCAATAACAAAAACTTCGATTATATACCTTTCTCTTGCTCATTCTACAAATACGAACGTACAAAGTGGATCATTACAATACTCCACAGAAACTGTATAGTCAATTTATAAATGTGTACTATTTCTTTTTTTTTTTTTTGCATATTTATATAGCGCAAAGTCTACCCAAAACTATATCAACAATTTACATGAGAATCGTATTTACAGTACATTTTCAGGCACGCATTGATTACATCATTACTCTACAATAACAGGATGTGGACGCCACTCTGAGCCTCGAACAATGATTTCTAGCACCAAGTTCGACAGTATATCTGAATGACCACCTACGTAAATATATTATCTATCCCTTCGTGTGCCAAAAACTGCCACCTAAACCTTTCACAGCCCTGTATTACTACAGCTACAACACTCCACTGAATGTACAACAAACATTCATATTTGCAGAAATGCGTCATGTCCACCATCTTTTATGT